>NC_137738.1:100929505-102242005 GCF_963264785.1 Psittacula echo
AAAAGAGAAGAGAAAAAAAAGAAAAAAAAAGAAAGTTAAAAAAGAAAAAAAAAAATTCCCAACACCCCCCCCCCCAAAAAAAAAAAAACAAACCACAAACAACAGGATATTAGGAATTTCTAAAACATAAAGCAGCATTGTGTGAATATGGTAAAAAAGTGCACAAAAATACTAGAGCCTTGAGCCACACTTACTCCCTTTGGTTCTATGCCTTAGAGGTATAGAAAAATAATGGAGAAAAATTGTTTGGAGTCAGCAAGATTCAGATAGTTTGGATGATTAGACCTGTGGGCAACAAAAGTACTTCACTTGAAATAATTATTCTTGAGCCAAGGGAAAAGTCTGTAGGATATTGGGAGAAATGGTTCAATTGTTCTGTTCACTGACAAAAATGGTATTTGAGGCTAATGGAGAAAATGAAGCCTCCATCATCAGAGCTATAAAAAAGTGTTATACTTGGTTTTATCACCAAAAGAAAACACAAAACAGAAGTGCTGGTCAGCTCCAACCTGAAATACCTTATTCAGTCCCCATTGAACATAGAAAAAGTATTACCATAGGAAGAGTGCAGGAAAAGCTTGTACCTGGTATCATAAAAAAATGTGACTTATAGGCACGGTTGGAAGGCAGCACAAAGGAAATGAAAAGTTTGAGGTAATACAGCAGATCAAATTCGAGAGTGACATCTTATAGAAAGTCATATTATGCATGGTCATATTATGTATGCTGGAGAGTATGCTACACTAAAATGCCAATGAAAGTTGTACATTTATATTAGGAAGAAAATAGTCCTTTTACACTTTTATGTCTATTTAGTTTTAGTCTCAGACAACACCACCACCTAAAAAAAAAAAAAAAAGAAAAAATCTAGAGCTTAAATATATCATTTCCAGTTATTGTTCAAGACCAAACTAACATGAAACCCTCATAAACTTAATATCTTCTTGAATCTGTTTACTTGGCTATATATCAGCAATCAGCTGGAATTTCATTACAGCTATATTGTTGAAAATCATCAGAAGTCAATGGGATGATGCTCTTTACCATTTCCACTGCAGAGATGTCTCCCTTTCCCTCTGTACTATGGTTGATTATGATGCTGGCATGCCAACATACATGTGGCATAATCTTCTGAGACAAGGCCAATAGAGATTGTTTTCTGCTCACAGCATTTATTGCTGTGCTCCTGCTGTTTATGCTTGGTGTGATCCCACTGCATATACCCCTTGAACCTGACAAAATTTGCTTTGATTCAGTCATTCATCTTTGGTCTCACAAACCAATGCATTGTGGAACATTACTTCGTAAATTGATGAGGAGCTCTCAGAGAACTCTTCTTCTTCATCATATTCGTAATCAGACCTTTAGGCCTGAGATATACATTCAAAAACATACTTGCTATTGCTTTGCCATTTATACTGAAAGTGACACAGGCTTGCAGAGAACGTATTTACGAATCCTAACTCTTTGTGCTGGACACTTCAACATCATGCTGTGATTGCTTCCATGTTTGTGGCAAATAAATCTAGACTCTGACACTTATTTACTTTTGCACTCTTTTTTTATAACTTGGTATACAGTTTTTAATTAGGTCTACCTCAGTTCTTTCATTGCTTGCTAATACTATCATTTGAACAGTACAACATTAAAAGAACCTTGGAAATAACTGCCAATTTATGGCAACCACCTAGTTTTGCCTCCTATTTATCCACAACCTCACAAATCATTCACTCAGTCTCTAATTAGTTCATATATAATCATTCAAATGCATTCAAGTTAGCTGCATTTTACAGGTAGGTGATAGACTACCTGTAAAATGTTTCACCAATCAACTTTTCTCTCATTACAACAGGCTGGATAAATGGCTGGCTGTATACACGTAGAGCGAGGGATCTGGGGAGACCTTAAAGCAGCCTTCCAATACCTAAAAGAAGCTGGAGAGGGACTTTTCACAAGGCTGCGTAGTGATAGGATAAGGGCTAACGGCTTTAAACTGAAAAAGAGTAGATTTAGATTAGATATTAGGAAAAAAATCTTTACTGTGAGGATGGTGAGTCACTGGCACAGGTTGTCCAGAGAAGCTGTGTCTGCCCCATCTCTGGAACTGTTCAAGGCCAGGTTGGATGGAGCCTTGAGCAGCCTAGTGCATTAGAAGGTGTGCCTGTCCATGGCAGGGGGAATGGAACTAGATGAGTTTTAAGGTCCCTTCTAACCCAAACCTATGATTCTGTAAGTCTACAATAAATACCAGATCAAATGATGCCAGTAACTGAGACATGCATTACATGTCCCATGCATTTCATCAGAAGGATCCCAGTGCAGAAGAAAGACAGTAATGCTAATAAATGAGGATGTCTGTGACACCAGAAGTCTGAATTTTCTCTTCACCTTCTGTGGTTTCAACAGTTCTGAGTTTCCTCTATATAGTGGATGTTCAAGTGACCTTATTTCCACAGTTATTTAATTTACCTTTAATTGAATATGATACTGCATGTGAAAACGTGCAACTAATTATATTTCTTGGGAATCTGACTGACTTAATTTAGTTTCCCTGTCATGAAAGAATTCTTCACCAGGAACACTGTACTACTAGAGCTGTGTTTACAGTTAATTTTTCATATTGATGGCAAAATAAAAACTACAAAAACTTATATTCCGTAGAAACTAAACAACTTTTTCTGTTGTCTTGCCAAATCAAAACACCCTAAAGAAATATGAAAGGAACTTTCTGTTTACATCAACAGCTATTAGATACTCTTGTGTCTCTTTCCTCTCTCATGTGAAAAAGATACTAATTTTCTATTAGGTTTTTATTCTTCTGGCATCAACTGAAATATTATGCCTATTAAAAGAGCTTGTGTCCATTTTCTGACCCTGGATTCAAAAGGTGCAGAATGTTCCCATTACACTGATGAACTTTCTTACCTGCCAAAATGGGGGTCCACAAATTCCATACTGAGGATGGTCACTGGGATAACTCTTGAAGCATGTTTAGACAGCGTCAGGAAGAGTATGGATTACTGGGAAAAAAAATTCTGGGTACCATGTTAACGATTCAGTTCTCTTAGTGATCTTGGACTCTGGCTTTGTTTCATTTGTTCATACATCACATCCTCTGAAGGTTACATGATATTCAGCTGTAAACAGATAAGCTGAAAAGATAAAATGTTTTCCTTCTTAGAAATTATGAAGTGCTCAGATTTATTCAGAGGTAAATCTGAATATTTGATTCATATGTATAATCTTCTCAAACATTTAAGAAAAAGCTCTTCCTAAGTAGTGTTGTCTGTCTGCAACATTTTATACTGCCACTGAGAAATGGATCCATTCTAAAAAGCAACTCCAGATGCTTACTTCGTAGGTGGCGAAGGATCTTCAATCTTGTTCTTAATTACTGTGGCTCAAATTGATTTGACCTGAACTGTCTCTGCCTTTCAAGTAGAGAAGGATTCACAGGCAAGCTCTATAGCTTTTTGAACTAACACGCTGGCTGACAAATAAGTAATTGTAAGTAGCTGATTTATTGCCCAGCCAGACACAGCTGGATATAAAATATTAATTTTTAATTTAAGAAACAATTTCCATTTCTTTTACCCATAAAATCTAATGAATTAATCCAAGCACTTACAAATAATTGATATTTCACAACGGAGGAACTTTTTCTTACCATTTACAAATGTGCCCCTTTTAAAACCAAATGCTTTAAAGAGAAGATGTTTGCTCATTTCAAAGCTACAAATATATCTCAGGGCTCTGTTGACATCAAAATAAGCCATAAAAGCAAAAAGCAAGAGTATTTTATGATGCCACTAGGACCCCAAAATATAGCCTTGTCCAGGTTTTATTTTTGTCTTATATAATACATGGATCCTACTACAAATTACAAGCTGCCATCCTTCCAATTCATTTTTGTAACTCTTTCTCACTTTCTAGTTCCCTTATTGTTCTGAAATTTTACCAGGGTAACAAAGAATAATAAAGAAGGGATCCTAGATGCACATATGACTGTCAAGAGACTGCTGATCTTTTTACCTCCAAGAACTTTCTTCTTCACATGAAGAACAAAAATTCTTATCAACTGCTGATTACAAGAAAAAATGCCAATCTCAAAGGCTAATTAGCTCTAGAATAAGTTACTCTGGGAGTCTTCATCACTGAAGACATTTAGAAACAGCTGGAGACACCTAAAGAAACATCTGTCTAAAACAGTTTAATTCTACTCAATTTTGATGAAGTGGACCAATGCCCCTCCCACATCTGTGTTGTACAATTATATTATAAAAATATTTAACCTGACTTCATTATCCACTGACAGATGTTCTGATGACAAATCTCCCACTTAAATCTTTCAGAAGCCTCTTTTCCCAGACAGTAAAGAACAACTTACTGTTTCAGTAGCAGTAAACAAAACAGAATATGGACAGTTCTCTAATACTGAGTTGTAGCATGGCACAACCACAGCACCTTCATAAAGATAAACTCCCCAACCCTGACCAAAAAAGGAAGAGACTACCCCCAAAGTAGATATCAGGAATGATTCTTGACTTGTGTTAACTCCTTACTGTGCTTAGGCAATGTTTGCTGCAATGCTACCAGACATTGGCTGAATGCGTGTCAAAGAGTTTAAGAACAGTTTGACAGTGTAGTGATCGTATACAAGCTCTCAGGTTTATGCTTGGTTCTTTAATTTGCCAGTAAAGACATAGCCTTTGATTTGCTTTCTCTAAAAATGGAGGGAAAACTCTAGCAGAAAGGGGTAAAACAGCTTGCAAGCTTTCTCCATAGTAAAATGACATACAAGGCTCAAGCATAAGTGAGGCAGGGAAGATTTTATGTAAAGGCTGTGGATCATACCCACATGTCTCTCTACTACCAAAGTAGAAATATTAAACAGCAAAATATTTTCTCTATGGAAAAAAACCTTATAAAACTCTAACACAGACCTTCAAAACTGCAGGTTATTTCTCTTGTGATCATTAGCAGAAAGCAACCGACTTCTAAGAAGCCTGAAAATATCAGGTCTCCTCATATTATAAATCCCTTTCACCTTTGGCCATGGTTTCACTTCTACTTTTACAAAAAGAAGTCCAGACACAGGAGCAAAACTCTCTGCCCTTGTTGGATTGAATGAATTATAGCATAAGTGGTGGAAAAAACTCTTTTAACAGTATTATGTTATTCTGTGTTTTTAATTTCCTGATGATGGTTTGTTTTACAGCACTTAAATGCATATCCCATTCTGTTTGTACACAGATGTAGGGTTCCCATGGCCCAAAGAGTTCATATTACTTAAACTCAAAGGGCAGGCAAAGGCTTATTATTTGCATTCCTATTTATATATGAGGAAAACAGGTTAGTCACCAAGATCAAAGAGGAAGCCTGATGAACTAGGAACAAAGGGCAAATCTTTTGAGCATCGGCTCAGTGCCTTCACAGAAGACCTTTTCCTCATAGAGAGGAACTGACAAAACCTTTACAAATATTGCCAGCACATCTGAAATGTCTTTAGTCCTGACTTCATTACTCATCTCTAAGCCCCTGCAATGTATCGAACTGACAGTGGCTAGGTAGCCTGCAGAGCAAAGACTGTATTAACAGCTATAGAAACATGCTCCATTTACTTGTCCACACCTCACTGTGCTCTTTGAGGCTTGTCATAAGTACAGAATCTTAACTGGTTTAAACCATCCCAGTTCCATGAATTTACTTGGTACTATACCCCAGTGAGGATCTATCTGTCACATCTTAGGTCACAGCACTGATCCTTGATTGGTTTCCACTGGCACCACTGATGAACAAATAAGGAATAATACTAGTAATGCACCACTATTATCTGCTGATTCCATAAGGATTTCCTAATTCCTTTTATTAAATCTTTGATGCTGAGCAATGCCATGTGAATAACAAGCAAAGAATTCTGTCTAGAGGGATTCAGGAGTAGAAATGATGCACAGTGGCACTCTTGTTGTTATTAGCAAAGTGATCATGATTCAGAAGCATTGTGAGAATTCTTTTGCCATGTCAACCATCAAAGAGAGGCACGAGAGATTAAAGTTACAGAGTGTTAAACCCTGCCTGTCGCTTTCAGCATGTTTTTGTTTAGTTCCATTCAACTCAACATTTGATTTTTAATCGTTCACTTTTGTTGTTATGAGTGAAAAATAAAAAGGACTATTATAGAACAAATTGTGTGCTGGCAAAACAGTTGCTGACAGTTTGCACCACCCAGAACACAATGTTATCTGCCAATTTGACTTGCTTTTATTTCATGTTCAATTACAAAAAAAGGTACAGAAGAGAGAGAGTCCCAATGTTCCCTTTTCTATTTATTTTTTTTCCTTACTGTGTTTAAAAAATACAACAAGCCAAGCTAACAGCATAGGTAAAAGCAACCTTTTAAACCCTAAGGAACAGAAAGCTATTTTTAACTTCCTCCAGGAAAATTGTATAAATACTATCCACTGAAGCAAAACATGAAATTAATAAACCCCAATAACATCACTGGAAACAAATCTATTTTATTTGATGTCTAGGCTGTGCCCCTAAATTTAACAAAGAGAGATGATCTGGAGAAATAAATAGGAAAGATAAATAATTGTAGAAACCATGAACTAAACTTTCAGCTAGACTAATTTGGAATTCAACAGCACCAAACATCCTTAAACTGCTAGGAGCTAAGGCCAGATTTTGGCCCTACAGAAGAATTTTTTACTCAGAATTTTTTTTGAAAATTATGAATAACAATAGCTTGATGAGAAACTAACAGGGATATTCAAGTCAATAAGCATAGGCCAGTAGAAGTATCTACTGACCCATGAGTCATAGAGTCATAGAATAGTTAGGGTTGGAAGGGACCTTAAAGATCTACTGATCCCAACCCCCCACCATGGTCAAGAAGAAAGAAGGTGCTAAAACTTTTGCTCTTGCAATTTTTTGGACAATATCTCAAAACTAAACAGGGTACAATTTCTGTTCCTTTCATAGCTTTCTATATGGGAAGGACACACATCTAAATGATACTAACATTCATGTTAATCCATGGCATTCTCCATTGCTCCCAGTCCAGTTGTTGAGATGATTTGTGAAGAAATTAATTTTCGTATACCATTTCCCTTCTCACGTGTTTCTGAGAAAGATGATGAAAGATCTCATCAAGAAATATTGCTTTAGATGCTTGGTTCTCAGAAATTGTTGAAATCTGAAACCTTTTTCTCACCATAACTAACTTCAAAAGATTTGAAAGAATCAGACAGGCATGCAGTAAATAGGAATACATATATATATATATATATAACAGCTTGTACAGCATATAGACCTGCATACATGCATATACGTAGCCTGCAGGGCCAATGCTTAGATTAGGAAGATGAAAGTGGTGCCTGAATGAGATATTTTAACACTCAAAGCTTCACCAGCACTCAGTCATCTGGTCTTTCCATCTCGTTGCCTTCCCTGAGGTGTTCTTCAGCCAATAGCATTTCCCTCACCGCATCAGTCTGGGCAGCAGCAGAAGCAGCAGCAATAAGTGAAGGTTAGGTTTGTATATTCGTTTGAAATCCTTTCTCAAACAATGTTTCTCATCCTTCCCCTATTACAACTCTGAATGCACAGTTTTGTAACATTTTACAACATTTACTGTTCTCTGCATCTCCTGTGTTTGCAGCAGTAAGGGTATATTCTGCATCTTTCATTTAATTTTGTGTGTTTTTCCGTGTGAAATAATTTCTTCAGCTTTAGCCTGAAAGTTAGCTATTTTATCCCACTATTCGATTCTGCATGCATTTCAGCTTTTTTATCTCTTTGCTCTAATTTTTTTGTTTTCTGGATGACAGCTAAACAATCATTTGGACATGCTGAACTGAGCACATCACAAACCATGGATGACTTTTTGTTGATTGATACTACAGTTCATTAACTATTATTCTTAGTCTAATCCAAACTAATTAGGTCTACTGCTGTGTTTCTTCTCACTTATCTGTGTACGGACCCTGCCTTGTACCACATCCTTGTGACAATAAGTACTTGCTCCATTCAGAGAGATGCACAAATTTTTCATTTTGAAAAGCTGCACAAAAAATACATTGGTTTGCTAACACTCACAACATCTTTGTTCCCTTGAGAGCTCCATAACTTATTTTCTGCTCCAATGGTTTCATCCTTCCAGTTTGTTGTCTATCATTCGTGCTAATTTGTTTCATCTGAAAGCTCAATGTTATCTTTCTTTCCTTGTATGGCTTCTGCAAGGTAACGGGGACATTCTTATGGCAGATTGCTGTGTTAAGTGTTGGGCTTGATAACCCAGGTACCAAGGCACATGTAATACAATACCTACTTGCCCACATTTCTGCTGCCATTCCTCCTCTAGGACCACAAGTAAAGTGTCTAATAACTTTGTCACATTATATTACATTAAACTAACCAAAACTTTTAGGCATCTCGAACTCAGTTTTCCAGTGTAAGCTGGTCATGAGGTCTCTGCATATATTCAGCAACACCTTTAGATATGTATTTATATTCTGTAACATCTTATACATCTAGAATCATAGAATGGTTTGGGTTGGAAGGGACATTTAAAGATCATCCAGTCCAACCATACTGCACAAGCAGGGAGATAGAATCATAGAATAGTTAGGGTTGGAAAGGACCTTAAGATCATCTAGTTCCAACCCCCCTGCCATGCGCAGGGAAACCTCACACTAAACCATGCCAAACAAGGCCTCATCCAACCTGGCCTTGAACTCCGCCAAGGATGGAGCATTCACAACCTCCCTGGGCAACCCATTCCAGTGCCTCACCACCCTAGCAGTAAATTTCTTCCTTATATCCAATCTAAACTTCCCCTGTTTAAGTTTGAACCCGTTACCCCTTGTCCTCTCACTACAGTCCCTGATGAAGAGTCCATCCCCAGGATCCTTGTAGGCCCCCTTCAGATACTGGAAGGCTGCTATGAGGTCTCCACGCAGCCTTCTCTTCTCCAGGCTGAACAGCCCCAACTTTCTCAGCCTATCTTCATATGGGAGGTGCTCCAGTTCCCTGATCATCCTCGTGGCCCTCCTCTGGACTTGTTCCAACAGTTCCATGTCCTTTTTATGTTGACATCTTCAACATGATCAGAATCCTCAACCTGACCTTCAGTGTTTCCTGGAATGGGGTATCCACAACCTCTCTGGGAAACCTGTTCCAGTGCTTCACTACCCTCACTGTAAAAAATTTTTTTCTTATATCTAGTCTGAATGTACATTCTTTTAGTTTAAAACCCTTGTGCTATTGTTACAGACCCTACTGAAAAATCTGTCCCCATCTTTCTTATAAGCCCTTTCTACGTATTGAAACGCTGCAGTAAGGTCTCTGCTGTCTAATTTAGATTAGATATGTTAAATCACCTGCAGTCCAGTTTTCAGCACTGACTTCAGCAGACACCTAGGACTCCCTTCAACTGTTCTCAACCTTTGAACAACTAAATTTAGGTGAGATGGACATGGTCTCTGAGACAGTATGGATTCATCCTTGGAGAGAATGAAGGATCCCTTTGTAGCCCTCTGAGATCATACAGAGAGCTGGGATGCCTACACTTGGTAAGCAAGTGTGTATAACTGGGACAGGTAAATGGCAGAGAACTAGAGAAATTTGCTGGCCTCACAAAACGTTTCTGAATCATCTGGGATTTTTTGTTTTGTTTGTGGTTTGGTTTGGTTTCTGGGGGGATGGTTTTTTTGTTGTAGGTTTTGGGTTTTTTTCTTTTTCCTGGAGCTTTTATAAAATCATAGAATCATAGAATAGTTAGGGTTGGAAAGGACCTTAAGATCATCTAGTTCCAACCCCCCTGCCATGCGCAGGGATAACTCACTAGACTATGTTGCCTAAGGCTCTGTCCAACCTGCCCTTGAAAACCTCCAGGGATGGAGCATTCACAACTTCCCTGGGCAACTCATTCCAGTGCCTCACCACCCTAGCAGTAAAGAACTTCTTTCTTATATCCAATCTAAACTTCCCCTGTTTAAGTTTGAACCTGTTACCCCTTGTCCTATCACTACAGTCCCTAATGAAGAGCATCCCTCTCCAGCATCCTTGTAGGCCCCCTTCAGATACTGGAAGGCTGCTATGAGGTCTCCACGCAGCCTTCTCTTCTTCAGGTTGAATAGCCCCAACTTTCTCAGCCTCTCTTCATACAGGAGGTGCTCCAGTCCCCTGATCATCCTTGTGGCCCTCCTCTGGACTTGTTCCAACAGTTCCATGTCCTTTTTTTGTTGAGGACACCAGAACTCCAAGTGAGGTCTCATGAGATCAGGGTAGAGGGGCAGGATCGCCTCCTTTGACCTGCTGGTCACACTCCTTTTGGTGCAGCCCACGATATGGTTGGCTTTCTAGGCTGCGAGAGCATACTGAAGTGGGCCCATGTTAAGTTGCTCACTGATCAACACCCCGAAGTCCTTCTCCACAGGGCTGCTCTGCCCAACCTGTAGCCGTGCCTGGGATTGCTCCAACCCAGGTGGAGGACCTTGCACTTGGCATGGTGAAACTTCATCAGGTTGGCATCAGCCCACCTTACAAGCGTGTCGAGGTCCCTTTGGATGTCATCCCTTCCATCTGGCGTATCAACCAAACCACACAGCTTGGTGATATCAGCAAACTTGCTGAGGGCGCACTCAATCCCACTGTCCATGTCACCAACAAAGATGTTGAACAAGACCGGTCCCAACACCAAACCCTGAACAGGATCAGTCTCAACACCAACCCCTGAGGGACATCATTTGGTTCCCAGCTCCAGTTGGACATTGAGACTCTGACCACAACTCTTTATGTGAGGCCATCCAGCCAATAAATTGGCTTTTTTTGTTGCTATTACATTTACCTTGAAGACATAGCTTATGATTTCTTCTCATCAATCTGCTTTTTAATTTTCAACCCCCTGAGGATAAAGCCACAGAAAATGCAACAAGCCATCTAGCAGATGTATGAGAAGCAGTCCTGGATCATCTTAGACCGTTACAGTCTGTGTCTCAGCAGAGCTAGTAGTCCTTCTGTGACTGAAGCATCATGTCTCAGCAGTTTTACTACTGGTATCCTTACTAACTCATAGCTTTAGTGTCCTTGCATGGAAATAGATTGGATATAAGGAAGATATTCTTTACTGTTAGGGTGGTGAGGCACTGGAATGGGTTGCCCAGGGAGGCTGTGAGTGCTCCATCCTTGGCAGTGTTCAAGGCCAGATTGGATGAGGCCTTGGGTGGCATGGTTTAGTGTGAGGTCTCCCTGCCCATGGCAGGGGGGTTGGAACTAGATGATCTTAAGGTCCTTTCCAACCGTAACTATTCTATGATTCTATGAAATACCTTGTGTCGTGTAGTCCTGCTGTCAATGCCAGTACGTAATATGATTCAGCTAGTCCAATAGGTCAACAGAAACACTTATAGCTGGTTCTAAAATATCAAAACTGTAATTGCCCAAATGTAAAGTCAGCATTTCACGTTTTAGAGCTAACTTCATCTCTATCTAGGGTCTCCCACATTTAAAAGCAGGATAAATCAGCAGAACAGAATTGCATTTTCATCTTTTGTTAGCAGCCTACTGTAGTGTATGCACAACATAACGTGGTTCCATGCAGGATACTTATATCATGAAAATTATCACTGAGGACACAAAAGGGGTAAATAGTTTCACCAAAGCAAAGTACTGTACCACACTGAAGCAGCAATACAGATTTCAAGGTAAAATCATCTGGTATGTATACAGTCCTTTTTGGAAAACTTCTTTCTTTTGAAATTGCCTGAAGCAGCTTAATACATTTTGATGCATGTTCTCTTTGCAACCTGGTGCCTTTGCTGCTGCTGTAATAGATTATTTTTATCATCATCATCAACCACAACATTTACAAGAAAGGCAAACGAAAAGGTATTTGTCTGGATTACCTTTCAAATTTATGAACAATTTCTCAGCAAACCATTTCAGATATCCTCCAAACACTACAACCTTTTACAAGTTCAGACTTCCAATTAAGATCATGCTAGGAATGCAATCAAGGATCCCAGCACTCAGAAGTTAATTATCTCCTCAGGCTAAGTCATAAACATACTTGTTTTGTTTTTGTCCACTTCATCTAATGATATAATGTATTTGGAAGATATAGATTTTGCCAGTTGTTATCAAGAGGGCCTATGGTGAGGCTGTGGGAGCTTTTGTCACTGCTGAAATACAGCGAAAGCTAAGCTGTTTCTGAGAATTAACAACACTAGGTACTTTCTGTCCAAAATTACCAAATCTGCCACATAAACACCACATAAAGCTCCAAGATGGTTACAGATCTTCTCTGCATACTCAGTCAACTTATCCATCTCCAAAATTGGCTGGATTTGGGCCATGCATATATATTTGCTCAATATATGTGCTCTGAGAGATGATTTAGACTGACCTCATAGCAAGTTGAAAAAGGCAGAAGATAAATTAACTAAATAATACTTTGTATCCCCAATCAAATGGCTGTCTGATTCACAAGGACCAAAAATTTCTCTGACTATCAAAAAGCAATGGCAGCATTTGAAACTTCCAAGTTAATTCAGCTCAAAGTTGGATTGACTGCCCTGGAGACTTCTAATTGCCAGATGGTTCTGCTAATGCCCACCTGGGAAAGTGTGCGATTTGGGTGGCTCACGTATATAATCTGATCTGCTGCCAAAAGGCAGTGGTTGAAAGCAATGTATCCATTGTCAACATCTCTAGGTTTTAGATGTGTTTGTGGACTGATAACACCAATCACTTTCCAACTCCACTGTAATTCTTGAAAATTAATCACAGACATATTATTACAAATGAGGTACATTTTCAGGAGGGATATTTAGTCTTGTTAATCTTCCAATTCCAAAAGTGCACATAAGCTCTAGTTGGTCTTTTGGCACATATACGTTTCCGGCTCAGTGTTTTTGATAACATCAGACCCACCCTCCACAGGTATTACAGAATTTAAAAAAACCTTAAGCAGCATCAAGTGTGCAGCCTTCCAGCCTTCCAGCGGGGGAGAGATATATTTGAGGTGCACTATCCAATCCACAGACAGGAGCAAATACAGGCCCTACAGACTAAGCCAAAGCTGCACATGTTCTACACTAATAGTAGGGATGACATAAGTGCATCCTGGTATGACCACATCCATCCAGCAGAAACTGAGCTCTATTCTTCCAGAACATAGCATTAATTATTTGAACGTCAGCTACAGCCAGTTTTGCAGACAGGCTATAAGCAGCAATACAGACCAATCACAGGAGATGACACACTGATGAGTCTTCTCTTTGTCTTTGCAGACATATCAAAGAATGATAATATCATATAATGGTTTAGGCTGAAAGAGACCTTTTAAATATCACCTAATCCACTCCGCCTGCCATTGACAAAGGCATCTTTCACTAGATCAGGTTACTCAAAGCCCCATACAACCTGACCTTGAACACTTCCAGCGATGTGACATCCACAAGGAATATCCTATTGGTTTTGAGAAGTAAGGTCATAGCAGGTAACTCATTTCAACAGTGGGACAAATAATATGATAAAAACTCCGCTTGGGAGGAATATTAGCAGCCAACACAACACAGACTGTAGTGGTATCTAAAAAATCTTCAGGTAAAACATAGCAGGCTCATGACAGCCAGCTAGCGGCTATCCTCCCAGTGACCACCATCCAAAAAAGAGAGAACTGATAACAAGTAAATAATCATCATTATTTTTTGTTTTCTGCTAACAACTCTGAAAGCATTGCTCTGCCACACTGCTTGCTCACCATTGCAGCCTGTGCCACAGATGATCAGCGCTTTATTATGCACACCATAACATGAATCTTACTTGTTATTCACTGTTTTGCATGACAAAGTTTCTATGAGGAGAAAACCATTCCTTATAAAAATCTGGTCCAGATCTAGCAAATGGACATATTTACTGTCCTAGGCCTGAAAGTTAAACTTCCATGTCTTGTAGCAGAGCTGGCTGTGCTGAGGCAAGTCTTTCTTCAATGCATGGTGGAGCATTGAGTTCCTACACTGAGAACCAAAACAAACAGCAGCTCAGAGCTAGGGACACAAGGAAGTGTCAAGCAAAAGGATTCTGAAATTCTTCCTCTAACTTGAACATATGCGTGGAGGCTGCCACAAGACACCTCTGTGAAATATAGTTTGAGCTTACTGTTCTCTCAAAGGGAGCTGCAGATAAAATTCATAAGAAACCCCTTTTGCTTGGTCATTGAGGCTTATGGGTAAGAAACACCTGTGCAAGAAAAGGGAGATCTGGATAATGGAGGTGTTCTGAACCCTCCATTTCCAAAGCTCAGGAGAGTGGTGCCATTGTGGCAAATACTGAGGGAAAGACACTCTGCCTGTCAAGTAGGAGAAGGGACACTTTACAGGCAAGAAACCAAAACCAGATCATAAGGGAACGCTAACAGAAAGGCTGCTTCTATAGTCTCAAGGGTATTTCCTTAATAAATACTAGAAATAATCTAGAACAAAACATTGAAGTCTCAAGATTCTTGCTTTCCTGAAGACTGCATGGAGAATTAGTTTATTATAACAAGGAACATAGTAACACTACCTCCATCATTTCAACTGAATCCTGGGTGTTCCAATAAGCACGTGTAAGGCAAGAGCAAAGAGGCTCTGGATCTTAAAATGTGAGTCACAACTCACTCAAATTCCTTCTGTCAGTAAAAGAGTTATTTAGGAAGCCTCAATGAGAAGAGAAGAAATAACTCCAACGTATAAGTGTGGGTTTTATTTTGGGCTAGAATATATGTATGTATTTACTTTGGCTGTCTCAGGGAAGAATTTCTGAAGCACACTGGTACTTTTTAAAGATGCAAGAGTGGCTTTCATGTTTGCAGTGTTAAGCTGCCAACAAGAAGAAGCAATGTAAGCAATCACAATGTCTCTGAAATCTTTTATCTTTTTCCTGTACTCTCAAGGATGTCCCAAGGATGCTCCAAAAGCCTTTCACTTGCAGCACTGGAAAATTTACCACCATTCAACCACTTGATTTAAAGAAACCTGATTGAAAACCTAACTTGGATGTTGTCTTTTTTTGAAAAAAAACAAGCAGTCCATTACATATTGCACAGTACTTTAACAAAGCACTTGATTCTGTACATCTAAACTCAAACAGTAACAGCAAAATAATCTTTAGTTAGAAAGTACTCACAGGTATAGAAACACACACATATTTGCCTGACACACTAAATGAGATATCACAAATTATTCACAGTGCTCTTAACACATTGTTTTCAGAGTTTTTGTCAATGAACTGAAAAAAAAATATCATTGCAGAAAGCTTTGTTGATGATATAAAGACCTGAGTATTGCCTAATAGTATGCATCAGCAGTACTAAGGCAATAATGTTATAGGTCTGTTGTGGTCAAACAACCTGTACTGTATTACAGCAAAGCATAATCCATCTGGGACTGAAGAGTGAGGACTCCACATGTGAACTGTGGGACCATACCTTGAAAGAACAGTGATTTCCAAAATGATCATGACTGGTATACAGAAATAACAAACTAGGCACAAAACTGATCCAAAGTACCAAGACCTGCTAGCTGCTTTCTTCTGTCTAAAATTCTTCACCAGAAACTGAAAAAATACACTTTCAATGAGAATCTGAAAAAAAATCCAATCTACACTGCTTAGTGAAAGAGAACTTAAAGAAGCAATTAGATTTTCATGTAAGATCCTAAATGACCTTAGAAGATACCAGAAATGTGTGTATCCTTCTAGTGCGCTATCATTAAAGATAGAAGAAAATCCCAAGTCTGGAGGCTGAAGCAAGCAACAATCAATGTGAAGTTGCTCATTTTTAATAATAGAAGAATTAAAAACTGGGGCAATTTACCAATGAACATATTTAGGAGTCTTTAGAAGAAGACAAGATAGCTTTATAGAAATTATGAATTTGGTATTGGTTCTAATAAAAAGTAAAGTGTGTATTTCTTCTGCCTGTGTAATTCAGGTGATCAGAAAGGTCTCTTTTCCCTTAAAATTGTTAATGGATTAGTTGAAGGCTAGATCTTAACTAGCTTGGGTCTTTTAATGAAATTCCTCTGATCATAGAACAGCATTAACACAAATCAAAACACACACAGAGATTTGGATTTCCTTACATTAGCCTTTAGCGGTCACTGTTATGCATGTCTATTTTTCCAGTCATTCAATGATTATCATTGGATTTTTCAAAACCACGTCAGTTCAGGCACCCAGATCCCACTGGCTTTCAACTTGCACTGCCTTGAATTGGCTACAGGCCTCATCAACACAAAAGGAACCTCTGACTGGACCGTGGATGTCCTTTTCAAGAGTTAATGGCAACAAATGGGTTACATAGTTAGAACTACAACTTGCTTCATTATAAACAAACAAGGAAAACTTTAATCCTAGTTCATCCAAAGAATCAAAGTGTGGAAGCTTTAAATCTTGTCTGAAATGGCATGTTAGAACAAAACCTTGACAGTGCTAAATGGAGACAAGGAACTATTTTGGAAGGCTTGTAAGATGAATTGATCATGCATGACTCCATTTCTGCCTTAGGGGCGATGTTGATGAACACTGAATAGGCTGCTGTATAGAAAAGAGAAACAGATATTTCTCTGTTTAAATTTATTCTAGACTTCCTATAATTATAAAAATTATTATTGTGTGATATTCGTTCATCTCATTAGGCAGTTTAAGAAGAAACAAATTCATCCTTTCTGAAGAGAATGATGTTTTCCTGAAGGTGAAAAAAAATATCTCAGCCTCCCTTATAAGAATTACACTAAGTGTTTGCAGTCCTTTTTTCTCAAAGCTGCTAGTAGCCTGTTAAAATCAAACCTGAAGCATATGTAAGATGCAGTTGTGAGAATGGTGGCTCTTTCAGTCCCCTCTCTTTACACAAAAGCACATTCCTTTCTTAAGTAATGATTGCTTAGCAAAATACATGGTTTTTTGCCCCTATATGGCCTACCTAATAAACAGGATGGAGAAAAAAGAACTTTACCCACATCTGTTACTGAGGATGCCACCACCACTCCATGTGATACATATTGCTAAAAAAACAGTAGGAATTGTTGATTCAAGAGTCTCAGTCCACAGAGAAAGTAATTCTACCTGAAGGAGAAGCTGTTCCTCAGAATTCAGTTCCTATGGTCTTAGATGTTCATCTGTTGTCGAACAGCTATGATAGTCTGTAAAATAAGTCAAGCTCAGCTAGCATTACGGTCCACCATACACAGTAGACTATTATTAGGTTTTGAATTTATTGATTTGGAGGAAAGGCAGGTGTCCTCCAAATGTGTGGTGTCTAAGGTGATAAATAACCAGTCATTCAAGGACTTCTTGAGATGGGGGGACAGCTCCAGGTAAGTAAGAAACAGAAAATGTTCTTAGGGTTAGATGTGTGTATCCGTCAGCCATTCCAGGGAGGGGACCTTTGTTTGGATAGCCCATCTCCTCTTCACCCTTCTGGAGGAGGTGGATGGAGCAGTAAGATCCTCTCCATCCACCCTCCAAGAGAAAAAAAGAAGTAAATTTCTCTGCCTGTTCAGAGTGGGCTCTGTTTTGGTCTGCTGGTTTGCAGTGTTTTGCTATAAAGTGGGATCAGACACTCTTTGAAACCTCTAAATGTCTCATACAACCAGTGAAAGCGTGGTGGTGTATTTTGTTATGATTTGGTTTGAGGGGGTTTTTTTGTTTTTGTTTTTTACTCTGAATAAACAGGAAAGCAAGGATTATGTTTCAGAGTACTTGTAAAGAATATTTTCATAATTCAGAGGCAGAGAAAAAAAATTGAGAGAAAAAACTTCAGTACAGGCAGCATTTGATGGTTGTGTGTTACCCAAGCCATAAGAAACTCTTTCTGTTTCTTTTGCAATTATAGTTGAAGCAGGCTGTTCTCCAGAGTGTAACTCCTTTATATGCTACTGTCCCCATTTTTCTGGCTTCTCATCTCAAGCCAGAATTGAACCACATGGCTTGGGATAAACAGTGCTTAGGTAGGTATGAAAAAATGTGCCTCTTAGATGTTATGGAACAGTCTCCATTTTCGCAGAGGAAGAGCCAGAATAAGACCAGATTACTGTACGGTTATGGTCCCTCTGTCTTTTGTTCTCTTGCTCTATGTAAGTTTAAAGCCAGGCTGATGATTGTATCAAAAGTATGGGCCCTTTGACTTAAAAGAAGTCTCTCTTTGTTTTTTTGTGTACATGTGGCTGTGGGTGCGTGTGCTCAAGAAGCTGTTTTTGTTTTGTTGGCTGTTCCAAAGCAAACTATATATTTCAAACTACTTCTAATAGTGGATGGAAAACAGTGTGAATACTCAGATATTATACTTAAAGAGTCACCTTCAAAGAGAGATTGGAAAATTTTCTTGAAAAATGAGAAAAAGTCATCATACTCTGTTATGACTGGTAAAGGGGAAGTGCTATGATCGCTACTCCTAGTTCTGACTTATGATGAAGTTCACATCAGAAATAATCCCTGCTATTACCAGCAAAAACTTGACTCCCTTTTTCAGTTCAACAACCCTGAGATTAACACTTGACTGGTATGTTGCATCTTTCCTTTTCCCTTGATAAATTTTCTCTCCAAGGACATTCCTACTTCATGATCAAATCTACAAATCCTTCCTGTTTGCTTGAGTGCATTTATTTCAAAATATCTGTGAAATATATGGAATATTAACAAAGCAGGTGATGAATAAAGAATCAAATAGGAGACAGTTCTAAATACCATTAATTGCAAGCTTGCATTACTTTTCTATGAGACATTTCACAGTTTCTGGTAAAAATCAAAGCAAGTGGATATAGGTTTCTTTTGGAGATAACAGAAGTATTTCTCATCCTAAAATGCTTCTCTAAGAGAATTGAGATGGATCAGCTTCCAGTAACGCTGACTGGTCTTCATTAACTATAAAATGTGTCCTTCCTAGACCTAAACAACTAACTTCTTCTCATCTAATACTGGGGAAGCCAAATCCTGTCCAAACTGTACCCCATTATTACTCCTTTGACTACTTATCATTCTCTATACAGACGGTCTCATGTCTACTGGTACTGTATTTTAACATGTCTACAGGCCCTTAGACTACCTGCACTTAGCCAGGCTGCAGATGTGGATTGTTGTTAAGGCCCTTTCCCAAAGATATTTTGGTGGCAGCGAGTAAGCGGGCACCTGCCTGAACAACAATCCGTGTTAAAATGAAATGTGAAAGCACCAAGCGTGTGCAGATAAGACAGAAGAGCCTCTGGAGGGTGTTTGCTGAAACCCATCACAGTAAATAAATGTGGGTAATTTTGAAGTTATTTTCGAAGCAAATTAATCAACCTGAAAAGGCACATTAACATAGCTTAAAAATTTTAACTGTAGGGAACGAGCCTGGAGAAAGAAAGGCAGCAGATTGATTTTGGTTTGGAGCTGCTGGAAGTTGCCACGTGGCATCACTAGCCTGCCTAGTCTAGGCTGAGCATCGCTCAGGATGCTGCAGGGACATGGCACCCAGTTAGCAAGGGACAGCTAGGGCAGTGAGCAGGCACCCTGAAGTGAGTGCGTGCATGTGTTTGAGGTCTTTTTCCTTTTCATTTTTGAATATGCTTAGAAGTTTCTTTCTAATTACTTTTACTCTTGGCGATCTTTTTACTTTTATTTTCTCATTTTTGGGGTGGTTTTTTTTTCTTTTTATTGGTTTTGTTTTGTTTGGTTTGGTTTGGTTTGTTTGTTGTTGCGAATTGTGTTATTGTCTTCATCTGGAGACACTATGAAAAACTGTCATCAAGACATCTGGTTTTGTCTTCAAGTTAGATCATATTTCATCAATTTTTGATGATAGAGAGGATATTTTCAGACACAGTCATGTATACCAAAACAGGGAGAAGGTTTACAGATTTACAAGAAAAGACAACTTCCAAATCTAGCTGAGGTTTAATATCAAAAAGGCATAATGAGAACTAGGGACTGGAAGATGCAGAACAGGAAATTCAAAGTGAAAATAAAGATGCTCATTTTTAATGATTTGGGTAAATAACTGTCAAATCATATTCTGCTGTAGACCACTTGTCTCTGGAAATCTTAAAAAAAGACCAACCAACGGTATTTCTCTATGAGACATAGTTTAGTTCATCTTCAGGTTATTTGGCTGGATGCAGGAATTATGAAGCTAAATTAATGGTTCAGAGTTTTGGAATTTGTTAGACTAAATGGACACAAGTTGTCTCTTTAAGATCTTTAAAACTTCAGAACTGGTTTAAGCACAGAAAGTGGGGTTTGAGTTCATGTTTGAGGGGGCTATTCTTTTTTTTTTTTTTTTTTTTTTTTGTAAATGTAAAAATATTTTGCTTTGTTGTTTTTTTTAACATTACCGTATCTCAGATCTCTGTGCAGGGTTTTTGTTTTCTTTACAAAAGGAACTGGTTTGTTCTAAAATCAAGGGGGGCTGGCAAGTGAGTGTTTATTTCTATTTTCAATTGCAGTTTGAAAATTTCAGTTGGCTCTGCAGGGATTCTGCACTGCAATTTCTGTTTGTCCATTTAAAAAACCCTACAAAAATATTCATTTTGGTATGCACATTATCAAAATGCTGTTTTCATAAATAGAGATACTTTTTGTCCCAAAGCGAGTGCAAACTAAAGGCCAAAGAAGTGAGTTTGGGATTTTTTTAGAACAGTCTTGGGCTTGTTTCTATCTTGGTTTCATTTGATCTTACAGTAGCAAATCCTTGCACATCAGTCAGTGGGTAATATAAGCTGTTAGACTCTATTGTATGTCAGTGCCAATGCTGCTCATGAGTTGAACAAAGTAAAACAAACTGAGCAAGAAAGCAATATGAAGAAAGGACAGGCTAGGGACATAAATGCAGAAGCTTGATAAGATGAGGCAAACACAGCAAAATCAGAATAAAATTCCAGAGCTAAAATAAATGAAAGTGTTATTTAGTCTTTTTTAGAAGTGGCTGATTTTCAGCTTATGGTTAAACATGCAAAACCAGACAGGACAGCTGCCTGGTGCTCTGTTTATTTCAGAAACAATGGCCTAAAGGTTTAGAGAAAGAGAGTTGGTAGCAACTGTTTACCAGAAACATTAGATACATCTGAAAACTACTATGAAACCAAGCAGAAATTCATGAGTACAAGTGAGTGTGTGCTCACATGTGTTCCCTATTTATTGTGTTAAATACAAACTCACTCCTCTAAATGAGATAACAAGGTTTTATTGAGGGACAAAGTCAATAAAGCAAAAGCGACAGCACTGGGCGCATGACTGTAGCCAGAGGCGCAAGTGATTAGTGTTTGTTACAGGTTTATATACTTTAAGTCTCCTCCTCTGCATACTATCCAGTGATTGTGGGCAGGGGTCTTGAGGATGAGGTAAGCAGTCTTCCTCTTGTGAGTAGGGGTCTTCAAGATGAAGTAAGCAGTCTTCCTCACAGTGTACTTTTCACCTTTGGCACAGTTGGACACCCCAGTAATCACAAATTAGCTGAAACCAGCCATATCTATAATTCTTCCAAAAACTAGCAAAGATTTGAAACAGTGTGACCTTCCTGCAAAATTTATTGCAGGACGGACAGAAAAGGAGTATCCCAAGCTAGCAGATGTTTGGGAGGCTCTGTCTCTAAACTAACTGAAAAGTAGAAGGATGATGTGAAAATAACTCATCCAGGTTTAAGTGGGGCCACTAAATCCTGTTAACACAGACCTACAAAACAAACATTGTTCTTTGAAGCTAAAGATACTTCAGAAGACTAGTGTGAAACAATTAACTCATGTTTAGTGGGGCCACTAAATTCCACAGACTTGCAACATAAACGTTGTTCTCTTTCTATAACCTAAGTTAAGCTAAAAAGTACTTTATATTTTCCAGGCACTAGCTTTTTTTATATCAAGGGCCCCCCCCCTTCTTTCTTTTACCTTTACAAATTCTTTTGCTATGTGACTCCATTTTTCTAAAGAGTTCTGGCCCTTTTTAACTTTTTGTCTAATCCTGTGTCTTTAGCGAGCTTTGTTTCTGTTACTGTAAACTCGTACAGTTATATCCACATAACCACACCTATGATTTGCAAAAGCCAATACATTTATGTGTTTATCAAAATTGCGTGGTGTTATAAGGTTTTATGCATCTCCCTGACCTTTCCTTATGTATATTAGCTTGAGAGTTTTTCCCTTGTTTTTTGTTGTTGGTTTCCCTCCTTCTTCCCTTCCTTCTTCCCTCCCCTTCTCCCTCTCTTCTTTCCTTCTTTCCTCCCTTCATCCCACCCTCTCATTGTGTTTAAAATGCTGTGATCACTAATATTAGACATAGCATTAGAATCATAGAATAGTTAGGGTTGGAAAGGACCTTAAGATCATCTAGTTTCAAACCCCCTGCCGTGGGCAGGGACACCTCACACTAAACCATGCCAAACAAGGCTTTGTCCAACCTGGCCTTGAACACCACCAAGGATGGAGAACTCACAACCTCCCTGGGCAACCCATTCCAGTGCCTCACCACACTCTCAGTAAAGAATTCCTTCCTTAGATCCAATCTAAACTTACCCTGTTTAAGTTTGAAACTGTTACCCCTTGTCCTCTCACTACAGTCCCTGATGCATAGTCCATCCCCAGCATCCCTATAGCCCCCCTTCAGATACTGGAAGGCTGCTATGAGGTCTCCACTCAGCCTTCTCTTCTCCAGGCTGAACAGCCCCAACTTTCTCAGCCTGTCTCCATACGGGAGGTGCTCCAGTTCCCTGATCATCCTCGTGGCCCTCCTCTGGACTTGTTCCAACAGTTCCATGTCCTTTTTATGTTGAGGACACCAGAACTGCACACGATACTCCAAGTGAGGTCTCACAAGAGCAGAGCAGAGGGGCAGGATCACCTCCTTCGACCTGCTGGTCACGCTCCTCTTGATGCAGCCCAGGATACAGTTGGCTTTCTGGGTTGCGAACGCACACTGCCGGCTCATGTTCATTTTCTCATCCACCAGCACCCCCAAGTCCTTCTCTGCAGGGCTGCTCTGAATCTCTTCTTTGCCCAACCTGTAGCTGTGCCTGGGATTGCTCCGACCCAGGTGGAGGACCTTGCACTTGGCATGGTGAAACTTCATCAGGTTGGCATCAGCCCACCTCACAAGCATGTCAAGGTCCCTCTGGATGGCATCCCTTCCCTCCGGCGTATCAACCGAACCACACAGCTTGGTGATATCGGCAAACTTGCTGAGGGTGCACTCAATCCCATTGTCCATGTCACCAACAAAGATGTTGAACAAGACCGGTCCCAACACCAATCCCTGAGGGACACCACTCGTTACTGGTCTCCAGCTGGGCATTGAGCCATTGACCACAACTCTTTGCGTGCGACCATCCAGCCAGTTCTTTATCCACCGAGTGGTCCACCCATCAAATTGATGTCTCTCCAATTTAGAGACAACGATGTCGTGTGGGACAGTGTCGAACTCTTCGCACAAGTCCAGGTAGATGATGTCAACTGCTCTGCCCCTATCCATCAGTTTTGTAGCCCCATCATAGAAGGCCACCAAATTGGTCAGGCAGGATTTCCCCTTAGTGAAGCCATGCTGGCTGTCACCAAGCACCTCCTTGTTTTTCATGTGCCTTAGCATTTCTTCCAGGAGAATCTGCTCCAAGCTTTTGCCAGGCATAGAGGTGAAACTGGCTGGTCTGTAATTCCCTGGGTCATCCATTTTCCACTTCTTGAAAATGGGGGTTATATTTCCCTTTTTCCAGTCGTCAGGAACTTCACCTGACTGCCATGATGTCCTGGGTTCAGCAGTATCAGTAAGTTTTCCTCCTTCTTAGTAGCTGTTGCAGCACTGTGTTTTTGACTTTCGGCCTGGGAACAGAGCTGATAACACCGATGTTTAGACTGACCAAGGACTTTGTGAGTCTCATGCTCTGCAAGGGAGGAGAGGAAGCCGGGAGGAAGCAGGGACAGGACACCTGACCCAAACTAGCCAAAGAGGTATTCCATACCACAGCACGTCATGCCGGGGGATGTAACTGGGAGCTACCCGGAAGGGCACGTCCTCTTTTCTGTCGGGCTCTTTTCCGGCGGGCGGTATCGTATTCTCTTCCCTTGTTATTTCTCTTATCATTGTTGTTGGTGGTGGCGGCAGTGGTGATTTGTGTTGTACCTTGGTTGCTGGACTGTTTTTGTCTCAACCCGTGGGAACTGCATTCTTTCGATTCTCCTCCCCATCCCTTTGGGGGGTGGGGGGGGGAAGTAGACTGCGTGGTTCTAATTTACAGCCGGGGCTTAAACCACGACACATGATTTTTCAAATACGATGGCCAGTGGCTTAGCAACTTCATTCACCAGCTCCTTCAGGACCCGCGGATGGATTTCATCAGGTCCCATGGACTTGTGTATGTTTAGGTTTTTGAGATGGTCTCAAGCCAGATCCTCTCCTACAGTGGGCCTAGGGTCTTCATTCTTACAGTCCCTGCGTCCACCTTCCAAGACTTGGATGGCGCAGTCAGAGCCTTTGCCAGTGAAGACCGAGGCAAAGAAGTCATTAAGAACCTCAGCCTTCTCCAAATCCCGGGTAGCCAGTTCTCCCGATAGCTTCCGGAGGGGGCCTACGTTGTCCCTTGTCTGTCTTTTATTCGCTACGTACCTATAGAATCCCTTCCTATTATCCTTAACATCCCTAGCCAAGTTTAATTCTAACTGGGCCTTAGCTTTCTTAACCTGGTCCCTAGTTTCCCAGACAACATCCTTGTATTCTTCCCAGGCTGCCTGTCCCTGCTTCCACCTTCTAGAAACCTTTTTTTTCCTTTGAATTTTCCCTAACAGCTCCTTATCCATCCAAGGAGGTCTCCTGGCCCTCCTGCTGCACTTCCTTCTAGTTGAGATGTAACACTCCTAAGCTTGGAGCAGGTGATCCTTGAATAACAACCAAAAGTCTTGAGCCCCCCTGCGCTCTAGGGCTGTATCCCATGGAACCTTACTAAGCAGGCTCCTGAAGAGGCCAAAGTCTGCTCTCTTGAAGTCCAGGGCAGTGAGCTTGCTGCATGCTCTTCTCACTGTCCCAAGGATCTCGAATTCGACCATCTCGTGGTCGCTGCAACCAAGGCTGCCCTGGAGCATCACATTTCCAACCAGCCCTTCCCTGTTGATGAGCACAAGGTCAAGCCTGGCACCTCTCCTTGTCGGCTCCTCTATTACTTGCAGAAGGAAGTTGTCTTCCACACAATCGAGGAACCTCCTGGATTGCTTGTGCTGGGCTGTACCTTCACTCCAATAGATATCAGAGTGGTTGAAGTCCTCCATGAGAACAAAGGCCTGGAAGTGTGAGGCTGTTCCTATCTGCCTATAGAGCACTTCATCCACAGATTCCTCTTGATCAAGTGGTCTGTAACAGATCCCCACAGTAATGTCCCCCATAGCTGTTCTCCCTTTAACCCTGACCCACAAACTCTGTCGACTGCTCACCCGTCCCCAGACAGAGTTCCATACTCTCCAGCCTATCCCTAACATAAATAGCAACTCCCCCTCCCCGCCTGTCAGGCCTGTCTTTTCTAAAGAGCCTGTAACCTTCCATTCCAACATTCCAGTCATAGGAGCCATCCCACCATGCTTCTGTGATGCCTACTATATCATACGCCTGCAGTCGTGCACGCATCTCTACTTCCTCTTGTTTGTTCCCCATGCTACGGGCGTTTGTATAGAGGCATCTGAGCCGAGCTCCAAATGAAGCCAACTCATTGGCTAGAGCTGCTGGAATATCTCTGCATCGCTCCGAGCATTTATTATAGGTGCTGGCAACTGACTGGGTGTGATGGGATGAAACAATGCCCCCCTCCCCCAATACATCTAGTTTAAAGAAACCTTGACCAGTCTGGCAAGCCTCCTACCACTCTTCCTCTTCTTTGCCAGATCAGCTCCACCAGCCCCCATTATAGGTGTTCAATTTAAATTGTGCTTTATATACTTAACAGAAACACAACTGTGATAGCGTGAGAATGTGCATGCAAGACAGAATGCAGAATAGCTGGGGATGTGACAATTCAGATAATTAATTAGTCCTTTTCATGTCAACGGGGGGGTGCATGCATTTTGATTTTGTGCACATATTGTCATTTACCCGGGTTTTTTTGTTTGTGATTTTTTGTTGGATTTTTTTGATGCCTTTAAAAATGAAGCCTTTAGCTTCACCTTGAATGTGATAGTGTCTGGTCTGATTACATGGATCTGAATGATGCGTGTTAGCACCCTGCTTATTAACCACTCTTCATCTTCAGCAGGTTTGTGTTAGACACCAGTCTAAATTTTCCCATCACATGCTTTCTGTGAAGCACTGGCATAAGAACAGCAGACACCAACCCATATTTTTCAGGGGCCTTTATTATAGGAGGTAAATGTAGACAAAAGGCACCAAATTAGCTTGTATTCTTACCCTCTTCTTTCTTTTCCCAGTGAATAAGTGTCCATGAATTTCCTAAACTACAAGTTTTACTTTCAGATCAGTTCTAACTACTTCGAAGAGGATCTCAATAAGGCGTCCAGCCACTGAAATTACCCTGGATGCCCATTCCTGGCCTCTATAAAGCCTTGGCAGGCAACAGAACTGACTTGTTTGCTACATTTCCATTATGAAAATTCCTGTCTTGCCATCTGTTTAGAAAGCACTTCTGAAACATTGTTTGAGGTCATGATGATAAAAGCAGGAGGAATTTATGAACATGTAAAAAGACAATACAGCTTAATGACTGGATGTGGATTTGGGGCTTAGGAAATTTGAGTAGATCACCTTGCTGTCTGCCCCATAAGTAAGACCCAGTTCACCCAGTTTTGCTGTATAAAAGTAGTTTTTTGCAAAAAGCTATGTACCTGTAGAGTACTATCCACCTTGTAAAATAAAATCCTATCACCTCCAGTGTTTCTGTCTTGTTCTTCCAAAATATTTGACTATATCACATGATAAATATCTTTTTTATTTTTACCATGTCTGTTTTCCACTGATGCGTCTAGGATTTAGCATGTCATTTCTACACAAAACTTGTCTCTAAAACCTTTATTCTGTTGTGTTTTTTTCTTTAGTCCAGTCTTCTCCAACAAGCCTTCTAATCCTTATTGCTTTGTTGGGACAAAGCAATAACTAACTCCACTACAGGGTAAGGCACAGAAAAAAAATTTAATAAACTTCACTGGTTTTTTTCTGATGCTTCCTATTACACCAAATTCCTCTTGGATTTGAATTACTAACCCTGCTGAGGGCATGGCTTTGACTTTTTATGACCCCTTATACACCAGCTGCAATGAAATTAAGCATCAGGACTGATGGAGCTCATCTGCCCTTCACATCATCAGACAGGAGTGTTTTTCATATTATTCACTGTCTCCCTGCCTTTGTACGGCTCTCATCCATGTCTGTTTTCTGGGCTGTCAAGAAATCTATTTCTTTCTCTCTATTCCTTTTTTAGCAGAGAAGTTGGGGATTTATGCATTTATGTGTATTCATTTTAACCCTTTTTCTCTCAGGATGATTCTAAGAAAAGCTGAAGAGGAAAATACCATGAGACTTAACTTCTCAAAAGAGGTTTATTCACCTTCACACATAGTCTTTTTACAAGATTTCCAGAATTACCTTGGCTTTCCAGGCACTTTAGCATGTGCTGAGAATATAAAGAATGAAGACAACTAGTTTTGGGGTCATATCTCCTTTTTCTCCATCTGATAGCCGATAGGATGTTTGAAAGTCATGAAGAGTGAGAAGTCCTCCTGCCTGCGCAAATAATTTTTAACAGACTTTAAAGATTTTTATTTCCACAGCTATGCTATAAAGTAGAGAAGGAGTGTGTCCTTTTCAAGAACGATATACTGAGGAACAAATCAGACTTACTGACTTGTCCAGAGCTTGTGGATGTACCAGAAATTGAGTACAGCTTCTCAGCCCTACCGTATTTCTCTAGAGTATCACCCAGATTATTGATTCAGCTGTTTGTCAGCTGAAACACTGAATCACTGAACAGGAGTTATTCCTTTGTTCAGCCCTTTTTTTTCAACGATTTATAATTGCAACAAGCTGAACTTGGATTTTTTTTTTTTTTTTTCAGTGTTAAAAGGAAATGCTTTGTGGTAGGTTGATTTTAAATTCCATGGAGCCTGCAGAATCTTCAGGTTACGACAGTTCTGGGGTATTTATAACATGGTATTGATGTTGTGAAGTACTTCACCTCCACCCTTGTCTGCCTTGAGACATCTTGTTTTCAGAGGGATGTGAATACAAGTTTAAGGTTACAGAACATTTTCCTGGCTTGTCAGCTCCTCCTCTTTAGCTTGACTGGAGAGCAGCTTCATGCTCTCATACTTTATTCCTGTGATCAGACTGCAGGAGGCAAATGAGAGCCATGAGGGTTGTGACGTTTGTGGTTTCCTTTAAACAGTGGTTTATTGTCAGGAAGAAGATAAAAAAAAAAAAAAAAGCACCCTGAAATTTTCACATAGAAAAATTATCTGGGCTGTGTCATGTTGAGTTGCTTTAGTGACTTTTAGGGTTGTAACTATTCACGCTTTCCTCTTCTGGCAGGTTTCTGCTTAGGTTTGGCAGCAAGTGACATTATTAATGCTGATGGTTAGGCCTTGAACTCACTGTGTTGATTGCCTGAATGTTTCTGCTTCCCAGTGTAATGAAAGAACAATCAGTGCCTCTGTGATACCCTCATGTGGCATTCACTGCTATTAGAATTTATTATCATTTGTTTGTAAGTATTTATTATATGTTCTGACAAGGGGCTCTACAGACTCCAACTGAGGCTGAAGCAATGTTGTATAAGGCATTGTGTAGATTCACAGGAACATGTTAAGTACTTACAATCTATATAAATGAGTAGGAATGGAGAAAAGGGACATGAAGTAGAAAATTGCCTTCCCTAGCAGTCATTTCAACAGCCACCATGCAGTGCGTCAGTCCCTACACATTTGATCATGCTTCCTATCTCATTACAACAGTCAAAATTTACTGTCCTTCATTTCAATGCTTTAGTTAGGAGTGTAATGACATGTAACTTTGGACAACAAAGGCTCTCTGAATACCAAAAATCACAAGAATGCAAAAGGAGGAGGAGGAGGAAAGAAATATATAATTAGTTTGCATTCTAGGTTTCTTTCCATAACAGTACCCCTACCAAGAATAAAAACATGCATTTTCTTATAAGAAGAAATATTGAAATCATGTTGCTTTTTATTTTCTTTAGAAACTTTAGTCCCTGAAAAATATGCCAGTATGAGAACCAACAGGAGCATTATGGGAAAATAAACATATGATGCTCAGAGAAAGAAATGCAGTTGTCTAAATGGGCATCTCTGTTTCTCCCTTAGATCCTTGAGATGGTGCTGGAGAGACCTGCACCAGGCTGGCTGACATGAATGTATTAGAACTCTATGACCTCCTGGCACAAGAGCCAGAGGCAAGATGGAATATATTCAAAAAAAAAAAAAAAAAAAAAAAAAAAAAAGCACTTAAGCCCTGTGATGAAAAGTCAACTTAAAATAAATAAATAAAGCAATAAAGAAAGAGAAAATAGGCAAGCAGAAAACCATTGGATGCACCTGGAGTCTCCCTCAATGGAGAACAGCATCACAAGTAGCAGCAGGAACCCAGCCTCAGCATCCCAGGATAATAGGTGATCTCACACTGATCATCTCCTCCCTGGGCAGGGCAGCACTGAAATGCTCTTGCCTGCCTGGTGCAATTACACGACCTCTGAGAGAGTACAGACAGGTGCAGAGACAGGGCTTAAGGCTACTTTAAGCATTTAGCCTAAAATGTTTGCTCCATCTTTTGTGTTTCAGTGGAGAAACCTATTCACTCCTCAGAGGAATTTGGACATATTTTTCTAGCAGTAAGATCAAGTGTTTAAAAAACAACAAAACCAAAACCAAACAAACCACAACACAACAAAACAAGGACATCATAATGCAAATGAGAAAAGTTGTTTCTTTGTTGTTCAGCCTAATAAATAGTAGGAGACAAATTTCTTCAAGGAATGTGGGCTATACCTCTAAAGTTAATTAGCAGAAAATGCATATTTAGTTAGTGTGAGGGGTGAAAATCAAGAACCTTGATATTTCTGTTTCTCACTCTTGTGCATTTAAATTCACAGTTACACTTCTGGAGGAAGATGCCTCTGCAGCAGAGAGGTCTGTACTGATCAAGGGAGCTGCCTGTTTCAGATACACTTAAGAAGGTATCTGTTGCCAAGGGGCCTCAGAGTTGTAACTGTTCACTGTTCTCATTTTCTCTTCTGCCAATTATCCAAACACTTTTCCCATTTACTTCATAATAATGATAATAATACCTTCATTAGATAATCTCAAGGCAATTTCTACTATAAAGCAAATTGGGGTTATTTCACCCTATCAACAAGAAGCAGGAAATGTCACTTAGCCTTTGGCTGAAGCTAAATGGCCAAGCAAAATAGCCAGATTTCACCAGTTTCTCTTCTGTGAAAAACATCAGAAAAAATCCACTGCTACTACCGCTGCAAAGCAGCTAGTTGCTTGAATATGCAGCCTTTCTTTCACCAAAAAATTCTTCAGGACTGATGGATATCCTTCACTAATTCTGCATTCTTTGAGCTTTTGCCTAAGCCCTGAGGATGAGAAACTTAAATATAGCAGTGTTGCGAGGACATAACATCACAAAGAGAGCTTGATTGCTCCTTCTCATCACTTCTCAGCTGCAGAGCTACAGATCATTTTTTGAGCAAGGCATCAGCCTGTCCTTAACACATCACTGAATTCATCAAAGTCTTCTCTTGTGAGAAATCTTTAATATTGCCAAAGCTTGAAGTTGGGATGCTGTGACTGAAGGTGGCTGGAGCATCAACATTTGCTGCCAGTAGGGAAGACTTTGCCAGCAACTGTTGTATCAAATTCCAGGTACAGTGCTGAAATAACGTACTCAAAGCTAGCAATCATGCACAGCTTGTGGCTGTTCACGACAGTGCTGTAAGATATGCAAAAGAGAATTCCACCTTATTGTGATTCTAGATGAGCTCAGGAAACAAATTCAGTTCCAAATGCAAAGTCTTGCAAAAATGCACAGAGAAAACAGTCATTGGTCTAAACCTATCTCTAGTAATAGCACCACTGGTCTATTTTTATGCAAGAGTAGATGTTTGCAGCATTATAAGAGTGACTTCATGTGACCTTCTCAGTTCCTTTCACAGACACCATTATTACTGAAGCTGTAATGATCTGGAGGAATAGGGCTAGAAAATTTTGCAAAGAAAGTTCTTATTAAGCCACCTAATACAGGCAGGAGAAAATATAGCAGCAGAGTTTGTGTTCCTGACACCTCCTCTACTTTCTCCAACAGTGAGTTTAATAAAAGCTGTTTCCTACACCTGCAAACCTTGACTTGTTACAGGATTCAGATAAGGAACCAGTCACACTACCCAGAGACATCCACCTCTCAGTGTCCTAACAGTGTCCAGAACATGGTTCATAGGAATAAGCCAATGAGTCCTTGAGAAAAAGAAGCACATTTTAATTTATGCCTTGAAATTGTGCTGCAGATTGCTAGACATATGGAGCTCATTAAAGGCTTTCAAAGATAACAGAGCCATTGTCATTGGACTCTTGTTTCAAGTGCATATGGTTGCTTGTGTACACGACAGTTGCAAAATACACAGCTAATCTCGCAGTCTCTTCCAGCACCTGAACAACCAAAATTGTTATAGACAGAGGTACTGGAGGGTTCTTCTCCAGGTGTGCCTTTCCACCACTACCCTCAGGTCACAGATCAAGAGAAGATGGTTAAATTCACAAAGAGTTAGAAACAAGCTTTGGCAGAACGGCTCTGCTACATGGGGTATCCTGTTACACAAGGAAAGCACTGCGTGTCAGAAAACCTCTCAGATAAGGGGGAAGCAGGGCACCTAATATGACTTGGGGCTAGCGTAATGTAGTTGTGTTTAAAACTGAATGAGTTCTGCGTAATCTGCCCTGAATAAAGTCATGTTTTACAAAACAGTTGGCTTTTAGAAAAAAAAAAAAAAAGGCTTTGAAAAAATATTTATGAAAGCAAGGATATAACGAGTTGATCTCAAAGATCTTTATAGTTATTACAATTATTATTTACACTTTTACCTTATGAGTGCCTAGAAGCCAACCATCCTGAGCTACCCTAAAATGGGCATTCTTAGAACATAAAGCAAGTGACAGATGTGACATGCTTTTATCAGACTTTCAATGGCATGGCCAATATTGACTCATGGCACTAACTGTTCAGGTTTGAATGCCCTGAATACTACTATGACAACTCAATGAACTGTACATCAGGAAAACATGAAGAGAGTTAGTTTTCCTTCTCCTTCCTCCCTTCATCTCCCTTTCTCCCTTCCTCTCCCTCCCCTCCTCTTCCTTCTTCCCTTCCCCTCCCTCCTTCCCTCCTTTCCTTCCTCCCTCCCTTCTTCCTTCCTTCCTCCCTCCCTCCCTCCTTCCTTCCCTCCCTCCCTCCTTCCCTCCCTCCCTCCTTCCTTCCCTCCCTCCCTCCTTCCCTCCCTCCTTACTTCCTTCCCTCCCTGCCTCCTTCCTTCCCTCCCTCCTTCCTTTCTTCCCTCCTTCCTTCCCTCCTTTCCTTCCTCCCTCCCTTGTTCTTCCTTCCTCCCTCCCTCCTTCCCTCCCTCCTTACTTCCTTCCCTCCCTGCCTCCTTCCTTCCCTCCCTCCTTCCTTTCTTCCCTCCTTCCTTCCCTCCTTTCCTTCCTCCCTCCCTTGTTCTTCCTTCCTTCCTTGCTCTTTCTTTCTTCCTTCCTTGTCGTTTCTTCCTTCCTTCCTTCCTTGTCCTTCCTTCATCCTTGTCCTTTCTTCCTTCCTTCCTTGTCCTTCCTTCCTTCCTTCCTTCATTTTTCTTCCTTCCTTGTCCTTCCTTCCTTTTCCTTCCTTCATTTTCCTTCCTTCCTTTTCCTTCCTTCCCTCCTTTCTTCCTTCCCTCCTTCCTTTCCTTTTTCCTTTTTCCTTTCCTTTCCTTCCCCTTCCTTCTTCCTTCCCTCTCTTCTTCCTTCTTTCCTTTCCTTTCCTTTCCTTTCCTTTCCTTTCCTTTCCTTTCCTTTCCTTTCCTTTCCTTTCCTTCCCTTTCCCTTTCCCTTTCCCTTTCCCTTTCCCCTTCTTTCCTTTCTTTATTTCCTCTCTTTCTCTCTTCCCCCCCCAGCCCCCATCTCCCTTTGCAGACTGTTGTTGCTTTTATTTTATTTTTAGAAGAGCATTGCCAATAAATCTGAAAGGAACAGGGTGTGGGAAGTAAAATTAAACCAATCTAGCAGAGAAAGTCATAACAGGAATCAGTGGATGGGAGTTAAAGCCAGATGAATTCAAATGAGAAACAAAGTACAGTGAGTGTGATTAGCCATTGGAACAGACTATGAAGGGTACCAGATTTACATCTCTTGTTTCCTTTGTGGGAAATATGCTTTGAAAGGTGGTTTACACTGGTAGCTCCTCATCCAATGGTTAAATACTTGGCTGAAATGTAACTGCTATCTGTAATGCAGAAAAAAACTGACCAAGGCTATTTTCAACCTTCAAATATGTTGTTAACATTTCTTCTGTAGGTCTCCTTTTTCTGTGAATTCTCTTTACTTTGATTTCTTTATCCAATAGGCACCAGAAAGAATGAAGCAGGCACACAAAGCCAGACAGAATGAGCTCCTAGCTCCTTGTTTATAGCCAAGACCCAAACAATTCAAGTTTATTTCTCCACTGGGCTTTTTTCTATTCCTATGTGTCCAGAAACTCAAGCCACCAAAGAAGGCAGGCAGACATCTTTATCATCAGAGACTTTACTCTATGCCAATCTGCAAGTCATAAAATCATTACTAGATGAATGAATACCCACGCTACTCGTATTCCAAAACTGGAGAAGAAACTGGCTGCATTACAGCAGTCTAATTAATGAACAGACATAAATAAACATGTTCACATCATGCTTAGATAGCATTATGCTGCTTTCTTCTGTTCTGTTCTACAAGGGATAGTGGCAGAAATATTATCTCATTAAATCTAGGGAGTACAGACCATTTGGGGGTGGAGAAGAAGGGATACTTTGTCACATTTAGGACACTTTTTCAAGAATGATTATGAGAACCACAGTCTGAATGGATAATTGATGGTCTTCCCTTTTATGATTAGCAGCAGCAGGAGCAAGAGGAGCAACTCAGCCCAGACCATACAAGGAGGACCAGCCATCTCCTCGGCTGCATGCACAACAATGACTCAAAAACATGTTCCTGTCTTCAATAGGAAATACAGTCTATAGAAAGTGGAGAATAGCATTTCAAGACCTCTGAAGTAAAGACAGCAACGAACCGTAGTTAGGGGAGTCACAACTCTCCTGAAATCCCTGCTGCAAAACAGGGATCCATACAAGTGCTTAGTATCTACATGGTTCAAGTACTGCTTTAGCTACAGTGTGTCACTGATGAACCAAGCACTCACCCCACCTCCTGCCCTCCCACACAAAATTTCCCATCGAGTTCTGTCTTTCATCACTATATCTCACTTGCTTTTTCTTCCAAGTTAAACTGCTACATGGTTTGATAATCCTGTAATGGTTATCAGATGATAATAATTAACAACCACTGAGGTACTGCTCAAACTTTGAAAAGCCTTGCAGAACAAAAAGAATCTAGTGAAGAGCCATAACAGTAGTAAACACTGGTTTAGTAATAAATGCAGAGAAAGAGAGTGCATGTTACTTTAGCTTTAATAATAATTAATATCCAATTAGTGCTTGAGCAATGCCAAGCACTGTTCTGTCCAATTCCTGCTCAGCCACTGAGTAGTCTGATTTCTTTTTTCTGTAAATAGTTTTTTAGGCCTGACTGTTCTCCTATGCCTACTCCATTGCTGTTGCAGTGGCCCTATTATTAACTATCTTGGACCTGACTTTTTTCTCAGCAGCAGCAGCTGCTGAATTATCACTGACAGGTGCCACGAACGGTAAGCATGGTCCCAGCCATCACAAGGGTATTATGATGAAGAAGTCTCTCTGGCAATAACAATACACATAGTAGGAGCCCTGATTATATCATCTTGGACATACACATATCACATATCATAACAGTTTTATTAAGACTGCAGTGCAGCATCTGCTGTGACAGGAAAGGAACTTATGATTGAGTAGGCCTCAGCATTATCTGAAGGGCTAGCCACAACGTAAGGGTCACCACCATGTTCATAGACCAGGGCGGCACCAGGAAAGATGGTCAAATACAAAGCATGTAAATCATAATATGGCAGCAATCGCTTCCGCTGCTAGTTGATTGATTGACTGATGGCTTGGCTTCACGAATGAAGATTTGGGAAGGGCTTTACCCACTCTTACTACAAGCGTGATGATGACTAAAAGGGCAACGTGGGATAGGCATGTCTGGTTGGAAAAAAGGCTGCTTGGTCATTCACCGAACAGGACTGTCATCTCCTGGGTCAATCTCAAGCGACCAATGTCCTGAACCGCCTGCATGCAGGGTTGGGTCTGCAGCTTCCAGTGCACCTCATCACCTGCCGTTTCAGGCCTCGCCTGTCGCTACAGGGCTTTGCAAGTGTGAGTACACCCTTCCAGCCTCCGCAGTGGATTTTTTAGGTGAGGCATAGCGTGTGCGGAACTGGCCCCACCTTTTACACCTGAGGTTTATCTGCCAGGGCCTAGATAGCTAGGATGGTGACAGCAAAGTCCTCAGGTCGTAGGCTTGGTTAGAGTGGCCCGCTGCTAGTTAGTGCTTTACCAGCAACACTAGCAAGGAGTGTCTTCCCAAACTGTAACTGTAGTTTCCAAGTCACCTGCCAATAGCAACAACAAGGCAGCAAAAGAACAGACAAGAGGTAGAGTTTCATCTAGTTGTGGATGGAAGCAAAAGCTGAATCCTGCTGATAGAGAGACAAATCACTGGGTGCACATTTGAACCTGAATCTGTGAGGAAATACCACCAAAGCCCCTGGCTGAAAAGCACGCTAATGACTGCATGAAGGGTGATCCCCAACAGATGCTAACCTAATGATGGTATGAAGGAAGAGTGATCCCCAATATGATGCTAACCACACCTCTTGCCATTTTGAGGGCAGCAACTGTGAGCAGCAGCCAGTCGCTCACCTCCCACCTGAAAAAGTTCAGGTTCTAACACTTAACAAGTTCACATGCACGCTAGAAAACAGGATGGAAGTAACACTGAAATAGCAGCACAGAGCTCAGGGGTGCACCTGAGATGCTACAGAACCCTTAAGGTTTTGGGGAAACATAATCACTTTCTCTCTTCTCTTTGGGAGGATGCCATCCTCCTCAACACCAAACACTTAATGGATTATACTTTACTCCCTCACGTGTTATCACTACACAGAAAAGTACAGTGAATGAGGCTGAACAACCTTCCTCCTTAGATAGTCTCTGAGGCTATCTCAAGTAGTGTAGTCAGGTGAAGTTCCTAACGACTGGAAAAAGGGAAATATAACCCCCATTTTTAAGAAGGGGAAAATGGATGACCCGGGGAATTACGGACCAGCCAGTCTCACCTCTGTGCCTGGCAAAAGCTTGGAGCAGATTCTCCTAGAAGGCATGCTAAGGCACATGAAAAACAACAAGGAGGTGCTTGGTGACAGCCAGCATGGCTTCACTAAGGGGAAATCCTGCCTGACCAATTTAGTGGCCTTCTATGATGGGGCTACAAAACTGATGGACAGGGGCAGAGCAGTTGCCGTCATCTACCTGGATTTGTGCAAAGCGTTCGACACTGTCCCACACGACATCGTTGTCTCTAAATTGGAGGGACATCAATTTGATGAGTGGACCACTCGGTGGATAAAGAACTGGCTGGATGGCCACACACAAAGAGTTGTGGTCAATGGCTCGATGTCTGGCTGGAGACCAGTAACGAGTGGTGTCCCTCAGGGATTGGTGTTGGGACCGGTCTTGTTCAACATCTTTGTTGGTGACATGGACAGTGGGATTTAGTGCGCCCTCAGCAAGTTTGCCGATATCACTAAGCTGTGTGGTTCGGTTGACACTCCGGAGGGAAGGGATGCCATCCAGAGGGACCTCGACACTCTTGTAAGGTGGGCTGATGCCAACCTGATGAAGCTTAACCATGCCAAGTGCAAGGTCCTCCACCTGGGTCGGAGCAATCCCAGGCACAGCTACAGGTTGGGCAAAGAAGAGATTCAGAGCAGCCCTGCAGAGAAGGACTTGGGGGTGTTGGTCGATGAGAAAATGAACATGAGCCGGCTTCAGTGTGCGCTCACAGCCCAGAAAGCCAACTGTATCCTGGGCTGCATCAAGAGGAGCGTGACCAGCAGGTCAAGGGAGGTGATCCTGCCTCTCTACTCTGCTCTCGTGAGACCTCACTTGGAGTATTGTGTGCAGTTCTGGTGTCCTCAACATAAAAAGGACATGGAACTGTTGGAACAAGTCCAGAGGAGGGCCACGAGGATGATCAGGGAACTGGAGCACCTCCCATATGAAGAGAGGCTGAGAAAGTTGGGGCTGTTCAGCCTGGAGAAGAGAAGGCTGAGTGGAGACCTCATAGCAGCCTTCCAGTATCTGAAGGGGGCCTACAAGAATGCTGGGGAGGGACTCTTTGTTAGGGACTGTAGTGATAGGACAAGGGGTAACGGGTTAAAACTTAAACAAGGGAAGTTTAGATTGGATCTAAGGAAGAAATTCTTTACTGCTAGGGTGGTGAGGCACTGGAATGAGTTGCTCAGGGAGGTTGTGAATGCTCCATCCTTGGCGGTGTTCAAGGCCAGGTTGGATGAGGCCTGGTTTAGTGTGAGGTGTCCCTGCCCATGGCAGAGGGGTTGGAACTAGATGATCTTAAGGTCCTTTCCAACCTTAACTATTCTATGATTCTATGATATTGTGCCAGAGCATGACAGATAAGAGAGCTCTTTGATTTGCCCTACCTACTGCTGTCTAGCAGCTCCGTTGCCTCTGTTGTGATTGGGCAAGTCCTCAGAGATCAGTTCAGGATGAAGTCTTTTCTCACTCCATTTCTACCAGCACTTTCTTAATATATCTGCTTTGCTTCCTGTTTTTTAGGAAAATAATTGTTTTCCCCTATACTTCAAAGAGCCAGCTGAAGAACATACTGATTTTCAGCTGTGGAAAAAGATTTTCTCTTACGCTTTTTGCTTCTAAACTACAGTCTGAAAAGTACATTTCTTCTCTGATTCATAGAAGTCAATTATTCCCTTAGGCCATGCACAATTGACCATAAAATTTTTTCCCCTTCACTTTGCAAAATGTATTTTCCCCATTGGGTCTCCTAAACACTGGTTTTAGGAATCAGGTAGATGTTGTCAGTCAAAACTCCATTGCTTCTGGCCCAACCATAACCTCATTTTTACCTCCTCTCCCCCAGCACTTCAAGGCAGAAGGAAGTTGCACAAGAAAGCTCTTTTGATGGGCTGCAAATCTGCCAAAAGAACAATTTCCACAAGATTTCAGCCTATGAAAAATGAAGCATCAGCTTTTTGTGACTTGGTAATGAGAAAGTAGCCAGGAGTGGAGAAGCTCAGCACCAATGTAAGGAAAGAGAGACTCTACTCCAGCAGCTGGACAGGCAGGTCCTGTGGTTTTCTCTGGCTTCCAACTCCCATGCTAATTAAGAGAAACCAGCACCCCGCAGCATCTCCATAAATCCTGACCTGAATGGACGATCTGCAGCACATTTTCAAAACAAGGCTTCAGAGTCGAGGGAAGACTGTCACATAGTAAAGTAATAGCACCTATTTCCAAAGCAAAGTGTGGGTCTGATATCATTAACAATGAGGCACAACTTTCTAGCAATATGTGTAACCTCACAAATGAAATAAGCTGTCAAACAAAGTAGTGGATTCTACATCTGATGTCTCTGAAAGACAATCTGTCTTTCTGGAAGCTATACCTTGGTTCAACACAGGTTGCTAGTATTTTCACTGGTTTGACAAGGCCAAATTCCGTGTTATATACTTTGCAGAAGGTCAAGCTAGATGGCCAAAATGGTCTCACACAGATTTAAAATATCTTTTTCTGTGACTTTGAAAAAAAGTGGCATACAATTTTTTAAACTCTTCAATATTTAATCCTTTTTGCTTCTTTCAAAAGAACATAAAGACATTCTGAGGAAAAATGAGGGGGAAGAGAAATTAAAGAGCTTTTATCAGGGCATTCTTGCTTTTCTGTTGTGTGTTTTTAGCAGAATTCTCAGCAGTTATTCACAGACTACAGAACAGACTGTATGTCCTGTCTGGTGCCCTCTACAAGCAATATAGTTTTAACAGAATTTTTTAAAAAAGGATATTTTAGAAATGCATTCTTTCACTGTTATGCATTTCTACCCAAAGCTTGTACTCACTTGCTGAGATACCTGCTGAATGTAACAGAACTGTCTGCATCAGAAAGTGCCCTATTCACATCAGTAACAACCCTCTCATTGAGCTTAGTAGGATAGGAGCTTGCTTACCCCCTCCTCAGCAGAGCTGTTTTTCACCTTCTGTATTTTATTGCCTCTGGCCCCATGAAGAGGAGAGAGAAAAACAAACAGGTATTCATTAAAAAAAAAAAAAAATGTTTTAATATCTAATATTTAGGAAGCATCAGTAGGTAAAGTTAGGATGTATGCCTTGTTCAGGGCTGGAAAACTGTTGCTCCAGAAACAAAAGTGAAAAGGACCCAACACCTTAAAAGCCATGTGTATAAAATTCCTATCTTTCTCTAAAGCACCATGGCACTATTACACAAATCATCAAATGCTTGAAAAACAAAAGTACCTCTACTAATGATAAAACTTAATTTATAGGTGATCAAAAGTCTCCACACAATTAATTCTACAGTTATGTCCCTAAGGCAATGGACATGCCCCTTCCCTCCCAAAAAAAAATCTCACAAGACTAAACCCTTAATGAATCAAACTGAATTACTCTAGGAATTAATTTGGCTGAGAAAACACCATCCACACCGGGAATTTCAAAAAGACCTGTAAAAAATTACGATGCTGAGATCTTACTTAAGCACCCTAAGAAAATCCTGAAAATTCAAAAAATATCTGTGGATTCCCAGGCAGGATTTTATCATTAGGTAAGAATAATAGCCATTTAAAGAGAACGCCTACTATGTGACAGACAGTTTAAGTTATATAACTTAACTAGAAGTTTAAAGGAAGAAAATGTCAAGAAGAAAGCTTTGCCCTGAAGGCTAGTTATAGGTCTCCAACTAGATTCTGTGCCACTGATCACAAACATCTGAGACCTGCAATTCAGCCAGTTCTTAATCCATCTCACTGTCCACTGATCCAGCCTGCACTTTCTGAGCTTGCCTGTGAGGATGTCATGGGAGGTGGTGTCAAAAGCTTTGCTGAAGTCCAAGCTGTCAATATCCACGGCTCTCCCCTCATCTGTCCAGCCACTTTTCCCACTGTAGAAAGCAATCAGGTTGGTTAAGCATCATTTCCATTTAGTGAATCCATGCTGACTTCTCCTGATCATTTTGTCTTCCACATGCTTAGAGATGGCCTCCAGGATGAGCCACTCCATCACTTTTCCAGGGATTAAGTTCAGGCTGACTGGCTTATAGTTCCCAGGATCCTCCTTCTTGTCCTTTTTGAAGGCTAGGGTGACATTTGCTTTCTTCCAGCCCTCAGGCACCTCTCTTAATTGCAATAACTTCTCAACGGTGATCGAGAGTGGACTAGCAATTATGTCCACTAGCTCTCTCAGCACTTGTGGTTGCATCCCATCAGGGCCCATGGACTCATGGATGTCAGGTTTGTCTGAATGAGCTCTAACCCAAACCTCCACAATCCAGGGAAAGGTTCCCTTTCTCCAGACTCTCTTCCTGGTCTCTTGGGTCAGGGACTCCTGAGAGCTGGCCTTTGCATTGAAGCCTGAAACAAAGAAGGCATTCAGTATCTCCACCTTCTCTGCACCCTCCACCATTCAGTAGCAAGCCCACATATTCCCTAGTTTTCCTCTTGTTGTTTATGTATTTGAAGAATAATAAGATGTCTTGGTGTCATTAACATCCTTAGCCAGGTACATTTCCAAATGGACCTTAGCTTTCCTCATTGCATTTCTGTATACTCTGTAAGCATCCCTATATTCACGCAGTAATCTTTTATCCAACTCATTCTCAGGTGTTGCCCAGACACTAACATTTAGTCACACCAGCCACCCTCATACCTTCTCTATATTCTTCCCTCTGCTCAGAACAGCTCCATGTTCCTCACTGACCACCTTCTCTGTAATTCCATGGTTACTGCTCATCTCCACTGGATTCAGTGGCCAGAATTTTCATCTTAGAGTATGCATAGGTGAGCATGAATATGCATCTAGTATATAACATACTTCACTCAAGGCAAGACACAAAACTTGGCATGTCTGCTACTAGCAGATCCAATGCTACACTTTGAAAGACAGTTGAAAGAAATACTCCTTCTCCTTGCTGGACTCCACTGCTGTGACTCAATTCTGGCAGCCTGCTACAGCTAATTCCTTGCTTGCTTGCTGGCATTCTTAACTTTTATTTTACCTCTTAACCACTAGACTACTGAACAGTTCTACCCAAACTGTTCAAGCACAAAGCTTTATTTCCTTTAAATACAACAGAACAGAAGACCCAACAGTGAGATTTGAGTGGTGCCTTTCCAGAACTTCCTTCCTATTTGTTAACTCACCAAGGGTGCTAAAATGAGTTTCTGAATTTTGTAAGGAAAGGTTCACTTAGGTGTCCTCGGCTTTTGTCAAGGTTCATTTCCCATCCAAATAGAGAACAGGCTTAAAACTTCTCAACATCTCTGGACACATGCATTCAGCATGACATGTCCAGGTCATCAGTGAAAGCTATGTGCTCTTTAATTAGCTTTCTTAGCTAAGTTGCTGTGTCAAAAGTACTGCTCATACAATTTTAAGATGAGAGCTGTCCAAACAGAACTATGTCACCAACAAACTTGTAATAGTATAGGTCTTTTGATGGGCACCTGGCCAGCTTACACCAGCTAAAAATATGTCCAGCAGCTTTAACCCTAAATACATGAACAATCTCATTGAGCAGCAATGTTTTATCAATAACAATATAATAGCTGGAAGCAAAGATGTCAGTGGAATTTATGAGTAATACTTCAGTCTGGCCCATGCTGGTGACATTGTGCCTTCTGCTTCCTAGCCAAGAGAGTAGCATGTATTGTGTTATATATATTGGAAAATCAGAAACTCTTGAGTACATCCTCAGTATCAGTCTTCCTAATGCACTACTTAGAGCATGCACCTAAAGAGATTCTCACTGTTCCACTCTGCTGGTGGCTGTCATACAGAGAAGGGGTGAGTGACTACTCACCGCAGCTTAAGCTTCCGTGCTTTGCCACTCAGATGACAACTTCTTAGGCAGGCAGCATTTGACTCTGTCCCTCTGGAAACCAAAGATGCTAGAGTAATTCAGTCATGGAATACATAAGTTTGGTTTAGCAGCCAATAGTGGAGCAGAACCAGTCAAGCATCCTTGAATCTCTACAGCAACATGATTTATCCCAGACAAACTATATTCAGAATAAGTGATTTTGTAAATAATTTTTTAGAAAAATGTTATTTCTGTTACAATTTTAAAGCACGCATTCGCATATGCGTTATCTACTTATTGACCTTATCAGGCCAAAGAACTGATAACAATTTTTACGTGACCACATGGCTTCAAGAAGATGAAGCTTTTCTATGCAAGTACCTAAGACTATTACCAGTGGCAGGATTTCCAAAGTATCCTTGATGAATTAGATTAGAAAACCTATTTTAAACTCTTATTTAAACAAGCAAACAAACAAAACAAACCAGGGAAAGTTTTTGGATGTGTTTGTCACCTCCTTGCTAATGCCACTAGGTACTGGTCTCACTTATGCCAAAAGCTGTTAGAACCCATCTTATCCAAAAAAGTTCATGATCTGCAGCATCTAAAAAGGAAATCAAGCTTTCTCATATGGCATTTACTCTGATGTGCAAAAAAGCAATCTGCAGATACATGTTAAGGAGGGAATATTGAGACAATCAAACCAATGTTTTGTTTCATGGGCTTAGACCAGAAGTGAGCAACATGTGGCTCTTCAGCCATATGCACCTCTTGAGCTGTTCAAGATTTCCATGCTAGGACTAAATCACTTTGTAGGAAGAGGAGTAATGGGCCATGCTGGCAATAGGGACTGTGGGTATAATCAGACTCTCCTGCTAATAGCAAGTACCAAGCCACAAGGGGCTAATGAAGCTGATATCACTGGGTGACCTTGAAAGACAATGTGCATAGCCCCACCAATTCCCAGAATAAGATCTATGATGAGCCATTGTTATCTCCCATCTGTGAATTGCTCTTCAATCATCTCTCCCATTGATTCTCCATGTGTCCTATGGTTTACAGTCATATGAAAGCACACAGGATTGGCCACCCCTGTGCTACCCTGCAACTAGTATTTGATATTTTAAGTGGAGAAGAGGTTTTAAAAATCCATCTGTAACAAAGACATATAATTATGTAAAATGCAAAAGCAAAAATATCCTCTTCTACTTCCCACTGCTGGAGTTTTGGAGTGTGATGTTTGATTATCTTACATAACTGTAACTGGAATTGAGTCATGATTACTTGGTAAATGCTTTTAATTTTAATTTCAAAAGGAATTTAACTTTTTGTGCTATCTGAAACTGTGTTCTTAAATTATTGTGGATGTTCTTCAGATCAAAAGATTCTTAGCAGTGAGAGAGGAAGAATGGCATGCAGGGACTTAAGCAAATGATGACATTTATCATTCTGAGCAATATTACTGAAGAACTGTATCCACCCATGAGTCTTCTTTTTCGTTAAAACAAACCTCATCAGAGACAGTGCAGTGTGTATAGACCCAAATGATGGCAAATTCTCTGTAAACAGGTGGAAATGCAAGAAACGCACTGAGGTTTTCACAATTCTACATTTCAATCCAGAAAACCATCAAACTTCCACAATTAAAAATTGATTAAAGCTTTCTCAGTGCTACAACTCCTTTATTACGAAAATATCCATTCTCTGGAATAATCATAGAATCATAGAATCATAAAATATTCAGGGTTGGAAAGGACCTTAAGATCATCTAATTCCAACCCCCCTGCCATGGGCAGGGACACCCCACACTAAACCATGCCAAACAAGACCTCATCCAACCTGGCCTTGAAAACCGCCAAAGATGGAGCACTCACAACATCCCTGGGCAACTCATTCCAGTGCCTCACCACCCTCTCAGTAAAGAATTTCTTCCTTAGATTCAATCTAAACTTACCCTGTTTAAGTTTGAACCCGTTACCCCTTGTCCTGTCACTACAGTCCCTGATGAATAGCCCCTCCCCAGCATCCTTGTAGGCCAGCTTCAGATACTGGAAGGCTGCTATGAGGTCTCCACTCAGCCTTCTCTTCTCCAGGTTGAACAGCCACAACTTTCTCAGCCTGTCTCCATACGGGAGGTGCTCCAGTCCCCTGATCATCCTCGTGGCCCTCCTCTGGACTTGTTCCAACAGTTCCATGTCCTTTTTATGTTGAGGACACCAGAACTGCACACAATACTCCAAGTGAGGTCTCATGAGAGCAGAGTAGAGGGGCAGGATCACCTGCTTCGACCTGCTGGTCACACTCCTCTTGATGCAGCCCAGGATACAGTTGGCTTTCTGGGCTGCGAGCGCACACTGAAGCCGGCTCATGTTCATTTTTTCATCGACCATCTCCCCCAAGTCCTTCTCTGCAGGGCTGCTCTGAATCTCTTCTCTGCCCAACCTGTAGCTGTGCCCGGATTGCTCCGACTCAGGTGTAGGACCTTGCACTTGTCATGGTTAAACTTCATAAGGTTGGCATCAGCCCACCTCACAAGCATGTCAAGGTCCCTCTGGATGGCATCCCTTCCCTCCGGCGTATCAACCGAACCACAGAGAATAAGACTATTTTATTTGTTTTTAAGTTCAAAAAATGTTTATTTTCCAATAATATTTTGTGGAATGTATTTTATCAGGGGCGAAACTAACTATTTTAACTTTCAGTTTTTAAATAGAAATGTATCTGGTTTTAGTATGCATTTTATTGTGAAGTGATGTAGAGATTTCTGCAAAAGTAGGGGCAGAACATAGCTATCTTGATAGGAAAAGAATGGCTTGACTGAATTTTTTTTTTCCCAAAAAAAGTTTCACTTTAAGGCCTTCATGATTGTTGGCTTCAAAATCTTAAAAAAAAAAACAAAACTAAACAAACCAAGACAAGACAAAACAAACCAAAATAAAACTCACCAAACAAACAAACAAACAACCAGACAAACCAAATATTTATGTTCCAAAAGTACAGAAATTCCACATTTCTGCTATGTATGGATTCTGGTTAATTAGCACCATTCCTTGCTGCTACCATTATGAACCATAACCTTGCAACACTTGCTTTGCTCCTTGGTTCTCATATAGCCTCTACTGGATTATCTACAGGTGGGGTTGCCCTGAAGATTCTTCACCTTGACCCATATAGCTTCCTTTCTTGGGCATTAACTGCAATAGTGATGGCTGTGCAGCCTTACAGTAAAGGATAATATTTCCAGGACTTGCAAACTGATTGATGTTTCAATCCATGCAAGAATTTAAAAAAAAAAGTCATCATCAAGAAATTAACTGAGCAGATTTTTCTTTAAAATTGATCTTTTAGAGTTTGGGATACTTTCTTTATGATAATGAAATTTAAAACAACAAAAATTCAAACACAAGCATTATAACAACTGCACAGCATCAGAGATATATTTTCCAGGAAAAAGAGTGTTTGTAATTTGTCTTTTGTGCAGCAGGGTGTAGCCATTGCCATGCTGTGGTCTCAGGTGTTCACGTGGTTCTGTGCAGGCGGTTGAGTTTTGTGCTGTTGATCAAAATGCTTCTGTTGTGATGGTCCTCTTTTTATCTGCTCAGAGGAATTTATCATTCCAGGATTTGGTCAGGCCCTGATCCTGGAATAAAGTATATACAGGCAGGATGTTGAAGCCACATAGACCCTCTATCAATTCCATACCCTTGCATAAAGTTGTACTACATTTAGTGTAGGTTTTCATGAGATTATGTGCACACATTTCATCCTATCCAGTTGTTATCAGTTACCAAATCAAAGCTCTACTATTAGTTGCTCCTTCCTTTAATTGGAAGAACAACTCTGAAAATATTGTCATGAAAAACAAAAGGCACCAAGAATGGGGTATTGGTATGCTTTTTCTATAGAAAACTCACGCATCTAAATACATGGTTTGAAGTCTTGCTCGACCCAATAAAGAACAAAAATTTGACAGAATTTCACCTAGGGAAAGATAAGATACACTTACACAGAATGAAATTCCAGGACTGTTGTTTGTAATGCCCTTCATCCAGCACTATAATTTGTAAGTGAATCATCCTAAAATTTGGGAGGCCATTGGAAATTTCTAGCTATACTATTACACTAAAAATATTATATTCTTCATGATATGCTAGTATCACCAGATGGACTGGGTAGACCAACATGGCCCAGGTCTCATTGATTTTTAATAACACTGTGCCATTTTACATTAGCTTAGCAGCTGAGCCAGAGGTTGGAATTTTTTGCACATTTTTTTTTCTTCCTTCTCACAGAACAACAGAAAAGGATGACATTCTATTTCTTCACACAGAAGAAAAAAGCTGAGGGTTGTTAAGCATATTTACTACAGAAAAACAACTAAAGACCATGTGAAAAAAAATAAATGCATCTGTTCCTGACACATTCAGTAATGACATATTTTATCATAGCAGACGTGGAATCATTTAAACATTGAAAAGCTATGATAATGTTTATACTATGCTCAAGGTGCAGCAAGGCACAATAAACCCATGATTAAAATTCAACAAAAACATAATTAAAAAACACTCTTGATATAATTCAAACAAATAAAGCTAGTCACCAAAAGGGAAGGGCAAAAAAAAAGATCACTTGGGCCTAGAACAGGTGATAATTTTGAAGTATCTCAGAGACTGGTATATTCAAGAGAAAGAAAAAAAATCAAAGAAACCCACCATGACACTGAAGAGAAAGAAAGAAAATCTCCCATTGCAACTTTCCTAACTAAAGTGAGTAGAGGCAGAGCTTAAACAGATAATTAAAAGTAGTGCTGCAGGGGTGGGGGCACACATGTAAAGCCTTTAAAAGGTAATGGCAGCCAGTCTGACAAAGCCCTGCAGCAAGCACCCATCATGCCCAGGGAAGTCTCTCACCTTTCTGCATGTGTAAACCCAACTGTGTTGTAAGGTGGGATCTGAGCTAGTTTTCCTCAGCACCAACGGACATGGCCAGTGCTCATACACAACTGTATTTGCTCTGTAGTGTCACCGTGAGACTAATGAGACATCTTTCTGAGTCTTCCACATGCTTTCTAGGTAACACAGCCAAGCCACAGGCTTCTTCTCCAGCCAAGTGGGCTAATATGCTCTCCTTCTAAAATCCACTGCAGAATTCAAGTCCCTGCAACAGCTTTATCCCACAGAAAACAATTGTTAAGCTTGATGCAAATATCATTTTCACAGCCCCTCAAATTTTTCATGCTCCATCCACTCCCTTCTCCTGTGTCATGTTGTGTTTTTCTCCTTCACTATTGCATCAAGTAACACCTAATTGTTTGCATTTTCAAAGCTCTCTTGTCTCCTGGCCATCATCTTACAGTGACAAAATGTCTTTTTTGATCAGTTCATCAAGATGGTTTCTGTCAACTGCTGGGTCTGGATTTTAAGCATGCTTGTTACTCTTTTCGTGCTTAGGAGGAATTTCCTATGAACAGCTGTTTCATTACCTTCCTTTAAATCTGTTCTTATTATTCTCCTTTGGTCTCATCCCTATGAAAACAACTGAACAATTAAGCTTCTAATATGCCAACCCTCTGTCTATGATGCTAACCATTTTATATTTTTTTCCTATTCACTCATCTTTTATATTTCTCATCTCTTATATGGCCTGTAAGCTTTGAGACAAAGACTTATTTTGTTGTTTGTTTGTACAACTCAAAGTACAGTGTCTGCTAGGTCTTTCACTAGTCCAAGTCTACATTTTCTAGGTATTAGTGTAGCAGAAATCTTAATAACAGCAACAATGCAATATAAAGGAAATCCATCTGGAGATCAGAGTTTAACCAAAATGAGTGCAACTGCATCTTCTGCCTTTGTTCAGGGAACTATCTGCACTAGGCAGAGTTTCTGGAATATAATTGCAAAACTACCGGGAAATTCACCACTGGAAAATTGTAGCTACTGGGGAAGTCTGTTCTTTAAGCTTGTGACCACAAGCCGCCATCTATGAAATAGAAAAAAAATCAGACTGACTAGTTTGATCAGTGGAGAGAGAAAGGGTGAAAAAGACTTCTTGCATTAGTCTTATAATGAAGTCTCAAACAAGTTGTCTGGGATTTGAAAGTTGGGGATGATTCCAACACCATCTACCCCAACAAACAGGCCATAAAATCCTGCAAAATTATCTGAATGTCAAAAAATACTTGATCCTGCAACATGCTGTCTTCTAATCAAACTTCAGTGAGCTACCAAACCATGCTAAAAGCTACTGAATTCAAAGTTACTGAAACTGCCCATTTTTCTCCACCAGAAAAAAAAAAAACAACAGTGGGATATGTTCTGGGCAGTGAGTGAGCAGAGCTTTTATGCATTTTTCCCAGAATATAGCCAACCTATGATTATATGTATATGCTTTGATTATCTGTATATGTTTATACAGATAATATATATACTTATGGCAGTGGATGCTTTTACACATGAGTGTTTCAGGGTCAAGGCATCAACACCACTTTTTATTTATTCTTGTAGCCACTGTGGCATTACTGAGAAGATCAGGTGATGCCTGTAAAACAACTCCAGTAGCTTCCTTTCTCTAAAGTCAGTAAAAAGACAAACCACTCTAGTTTTGATTTGTATTTGAACTATTTCATACAACTCCCTTACACATAACATCCCTGTTTATCCTCAACACACACTGCAGAACCTGAAGCTAGATCCATAGATTAAACATGCTATCCATCAGCTGCCTGTAGTTGCGGATAATTATTTCAACTGCCATTAAAAAAAAAAAAAAAAAAAAATCAAACTGATGCCAAATTGAAAAATCTGTTCCTTACTTCTCCTGGTGCATGAGGTCCCTTGCTGGGTTATTGAAATTGCTAGGCTGTTCTTGTAGCCAAGAAAAAGAGAGAAGACAGATGGACCCATGTATTTTTGTAATAACTCTTAAAAACTGTCCCTGTGACAACCCCCTTCTCTGTCTCTAAGGCAGTGGGTAAATCTTGTTATGTATCCTGCTCTATACTAAAGATATTCCAAGAAATTCCTGACAATTCAAGCATGTTTTCTGTGGGGATTTACTTGTACTGCATCGTTAAGGAAAGATATTTTTCATATGATCAGCTCAATGCCCTCCCCTTCCCCCAAAACAAAACAAAACCAAAAATACAAATATTTATATACATGTATGCATACATGCATGTACATTTTATATACATACATATATATATGCTAATGTTCTGATGGGAGATTAACCTAAGTATTTATTTGAGAAAGAATGCCTGCATTTTTAATTGTTGTTTTGGAACATTAAAATTATGCATGGGCTAAAAATCCCAAGGCAATGCATATCACTTTCTAATATGTCCAGGGTGTTAGAAATGCAGTGCACTTAATTTCGCACAGAAGTAAGTCCCATTCAAAAAGCCTATACAAGAAGCAAGACTGCTTCAACCCTGTATTTTAAAACAACTAAATATTTTCTCCTGCTTTGCCCCTGGCCTAAAGAAATAAGGTACCCAGTCATTAATTTATTTTACTCTACCTTTCTGATTTCTTATAAAACTATTTTTCTGTCTTCTTCTCAGTGTCTCAGAATCTGAGTGTTCTCTGTATGTGGCATTGGTGACTAAATATTTTGTGTATACATGTATGAGTGAATGGGGAGGGGACAGGAAAAACAGCTTTTCACATACCCTGTCTCCATATCTAGAAAGATCACATATGCACACACAGAGCTTTCAAGTCAATGCAAATGATGTATTACTATATTTTTGATTTCTATAACACCTCCCATCAAGTGCTTTACAAATATCAGTGTATTCATAACACTGATGAGAGGTAGAGAAATATAAATAATCTTACTGAAAAATGGAAGAGGTTGATAGAGATGACCTTATTTTTAGAGGTATTGAACATGCACAGCTGTCTAACTTCAAGCAGAAAATGGAAGATGTTCATCACCCTGGCAAAGAGAATTCAAATCCTTGGCCCCTTCTGCCTGAGATTTAAGTGTCTAATTTTCTCCAGCTCAAGTGCAATATAGGCTTGAAGTAGAAACCCCTGAAGAAGTTATTTGCCTATGTTATATACAAGATTGGATGAGATGATCATAAAAATGAACTGAACTTAATGTCTATGAACTTTGAAGATAGTGGCTTAGGTAATATTTCTGCAGTAGGATCAGGAATAAAGTCAGGTCCTCTGACTGCCATTATTTTTGATGCTTTTATCACAAATTTGTTACTTCTTCTTTTCAAGTATGTTGAAAAGTCTTCAATTAATAAAACAAGGAACTGATAGAACGATAGATGCATTACATTGTCAACATTATCCACATTAAGGTTTACAAAGTCTACATAATAGCATTGACCCATGATTCAATAAGAAAGTAATTTAGCCTATCCTGTCTTTAAAATAGACTATTTCTAGGAAAAAGTCCTTTATTTTTTGCCAGTTTCTTGTGCTATATCAAAGCACAATGTCTTGCTTTCAAGAGAGGTAAGAGAGAGCTGATTATACAACTGCATTAGAACACATTGTCCCTGGGAATCAAATTTGCTGAGTAAGTTATAAATATGAATTTCTCTTCTTCTGCCTGTTATTTGACAGAGAATCAAAAGAAAAGGAAAAAAAGATACAAAAGAAAAAAAACTAAAAAACCAACCCTTACTTATGGTTTTGTCTTCTTGATTTTTCACAACAAAAACCTTATTGTTTGGGCTTCTATTGTCCTTTTCGTGTATGATTTAGGTTCTAAATATACACGTACTTATTAAAATGATAATAAATCAGTGCTAAAGCTGTTAAAAGAAGAGAACATTAAGGTAAAATAATTTAAAGCAGTTTGTTATCTATGCATGACGCAGACACAAAAAAATGAGTAGCAATCATGGAAAAAACAACCATGCTCCTCCTTTTGTCTCAAAAGCTCTGTGGTCACTTGGTTGGGAATAGTTTATACTTTTTCCTTTGCATTGATTTATAAGCAAGTCATTGTTCAATCTAATTGTGTCCAATATATCACCAGAACACATTGCATCTTGGCATTTCTTTATTTTTAGCTTCATAGAAAAATTGATGCTAATAAAAGGCCTTTGTTTCCTCCCGCTCTCCCTATCAACAAAAAAGTCTATGAAATCAGGTAATTCCAGGTACATCAGTGAATCAATAAGGGCAATAAATGAATGAAATTTATTAAAAGTTACAATATGCTGGACTACTACATAGATTTATCCAGGTGAGCTTTTATCACCTTAGGTCTACATATGAAGAGACACTTGTGGAATCCCCGAAAAAGCAGAAGTCAAATAACTAGTTTTATAGGTCATTAAAAATCAAAAGTTAGAAAGTTTCAGTGTGATTTATGACCTAGTTGGTACAAAATGTAACACACTGACATAGTGTAGTCTAGACAATCTCCTGAAGACCATGTTATGGCAAGAAATATTCTATAGCACCATGGGAAGAAATGGAGAACAAAGGAAAACATACTTTCTTGTGTCAGTGAGACATCACAAGGTTTATGCTTTCATCCACATAAATGTAACTTATTCTGTTGATGGTGCTTATACTTGTTGTGGACTGTCACTTTCTCTCAGAAAGTTCTCTCAGAAATTTCTCTCTTCTCAGAGAAAAGAGGGGGTATTTGCACCTTGAAACTATGGAGCTATGCATCATCTCTCATTTGTGGATGTAAGAGAGGCTCCTAGAAGAATGTTATTACAAGATAGGAGGTAGCAGAATGGAGCAGGACATGAGGTTGGCATTGTAACAAGGCTGTGGCAGTCCTCCAGCTCCCTCTATTCCCATCCATAAGGACATCAGGCCACACTGTGAGAAGTACCACTCCTTCCTCAGCTCACGTACTCAAGGCAGAAGCTTGTTTCAGGACATGCACTGAAGACGTGTTTAGCTTCCACTGTATTTGCAGAATAGTCCCACAAATTGCTGGCTCACCTTCAGACCACATGGCTGGGGAAAGTGAGAACCTTAACGCTTTGCATTTCAGGGATGGTGGGTATTCACCCTATCCAGTTGTCAAGTCTGAGTTCAAACAGGGAAAAAATCCAGCTGTGCCTCTTTCCCCCACTCATGGGAAATTTAATCTTCTGTGAATTCCTTAATATTTATAATCCATTCATTGAAGATTTACTGGGTGGGATTTGCCTGCTGTGGGAGGTGAAAGAAAGACCAAGGAAATGATTCAGTATCCTCTCAGCATCATAACCCTTCAGACTAAGATGCAGTTGAATTTCTGAACTACTTATTTATCAGTAAAGTATCAGTAGGAATTGATGAAACTTTAAAAGCCACAGTTAAGCAGCATGCAGCATAAGGATGGAGAGCAGAAGAAGCTGTGTGCATTGTGCTATTAAGAAGAAAGCATGCTACTAGCGGTAGTCATCCTTTTTAATTCAGATAACACCTGTGAGGAATATTTAAATCACATTTAGTCTGAGATTAAAAAAAGAAAAAAAAAAAACCTGACTTAATAAGAAGGCACCATTGAGACACCATGGTGAGAACAGACCAAAATAGACTTGTGACACAAAACCCTTTTGAAGCATCGCTCTATGCAGTGGTATATTATCAACAGAGCAGATGAATAACTAAAATCCAATCTTGCTGGTTCCATTGAAAATCTGGGTTGATTTTGTTACATTACAGACTATTATTATGGCAGAAAAGGCCTAATTTTTACCTTGTTATTAAAATTCATTGTAATAATTACTAATGCCCCATCAATGATAATGGATGCTGTCTGCGTGTGTGCACCCCTGCATGCCCAAAGTGATATGCAATTTTTAGCACACACTGTGGAGTCCTGCCTCATGTCCCCACGTGCACAGCCCAGCGTGACTGTTAGTTTTTGCTTCCCACTCCTCCTTGCTTTTGAGATGACTTGAATTTCCTTGCAGTTTATCCTGAAGAAACATGATAAACTGAATAAACAGTAAGGATCTTGTATCTTAGATAGACTTCACAGCAACAAGCTCAGTAAATCCACAGAAAAAAAAAAATGGTAAAAAAGGAGAAAAACTGTAAATGCACAGAGAACTAAGTCTTGTTATTAGTGTCTTATTTCATGTGTCATCACGTAATGAATGTGCAATCTGCTGTACTATGTAAGCACAGGGTGTTAAAAGAATTTACAGTGTATGGAGTTGTTATCAGTAACTGCTCCATCTGAAACAGCACTTTGTAACAGCAGCTACAACAGTCTATATATATACATCAGACATACACATAAAAATGTATACATATGTCATAAATGTACACATAGACACAGGTATATAGAGAAATTCACATCAGTGACATTTAAATACCTCTCCCTTTTCCAGAGCTCCTGTAACAAGAGTGATTTTTATATGCATATTATTAATGAGCTTAATCCTGTAATTACTTCAGTTACACACAGAGCTCTGAGAACTTGGGAAAATTTGCTTGGCAAGCAAGTTCCCAGAAAAAGAATCAGCTCTCCAGATTGAATGAACTCCATGAGCCCAGGGTGGCGAGCATCACTGGAGAAACACAGGGGGAAAACTGCAGCTAGCATGAAGGAAAAGAAACTACTCACCAATGAAAAAAAAAAGATAAAAATCAGAGCACTGAGAAGAAAAACAAACAAACGTGTCTTAATTCTGTTGCTGGCTTTCTCCCTGGTAGGTTTTCTGCCCCTGTCCTTAGTCAATGCAGTTGTACGTGGCAGGAGCACTGCAGATGGAGCAGTAATAGCACACATGCAGTGTTATCTGCTTAAAAGGGGAAACAGCCCACGGGGCAGAACTGTTCTCACATGTTGGAAAGGAAAACTTGTGAGGTAATTATTGAAATAAATGAAAAACTCATGAGTTCCTCACAAGAACAGCTCATTTTTCAGTGGGTAATGCAGCACATTCACAGATATTTGATACTGATTGTTTATACAGAAGCTGGTGAGGCAGCAGTGCCAAGGCTTTTGGCAGGTAGTGGCAACCACTATGTATTTAAAACAAAAACCAGAACAGAAGACAACTAAAACCAGGATGATAGAACAGAAGAATTTTGTCAATTGATCATAATCTTCCAGCATCATGTCAGGCCCTGACACAATGGTTTGGCCTTGCTGCATTTATTTCTTTCCTGAGTCAGTCACTACCCTGATCAGTAATTGAGATGACTTAAAAAAAAAAAAAAAAAATTAGAAAGAAATTTATAAAGAAAGGCAAATTGCTGGTTTTTGGAGTCCTCACATAACAAGGTATAGTTCATTGTGCACATCCTTCAACACATGTCAGCAGTGGAGAAACACTGATAAATGACAGCTGCTTGAGAGTAAAGGATTCTCTTATCTCCATAAAGTGAATCAGTCCTAGTCAGAAAGAACTTAAGGAAGACTGTGACGTACACATACCCTGGAACATGATGTGGAAAACTTGTGGTATGTTGTAATAATAAAAGATATCCTAAGAGATGGAAATTGTCCAATAGCAAGCAAGGTTAGTTCATGACTTGTGTTACTGTGTTAGATAAGACAGATCAGGTAACTACTCCCATCAGAAATGTGTTAGCAGAGTAGAAAAAGTCATCTTCTAAACAGATCATCTCCTGAGCATGTGATAGGCTCCGTGCAATGTCCCCCGAGGACATGCTTGCAGAATATTGTTCAAGCAAATCCATTAGCTTGTGCTTCCAAATAGAAAGAGTAAAAAGGTGAGGCAGTTATAACTGAAATAAAGGAGGAAAACAGCCCTTGGTAAATGGAGATATAGGAATTGCATTCTCTAGCAGTGGTTAAGTTTTATTGTGAAAATATGTTTCATCCTTGACACAGTATTCTGTTTGTGTGGGAAAGGGAAGATGGCCCACAAAAAACTTTTGGAGAGTTATCTAAGGGTTTCTTCCCAGTAGGCTATTTTCAAAAATTGGTGCTTATCACCACCTAGTCTATTATAAAAGTACATATCTCTTCTTCAGAGCAATTTTATAAGCTCCAGAAATAAGGGAAAATACACTGCTCTGAATTTCTCCTTTTACAGTTTTCAGATTTCAACACTCAAAAGATCTGTTTAGTACCTTCTCATCTTTAGCTCATTTGGGGCAATGAAGAAGAGAATAACATCATGACCACTTATTCTTTTCTACTATTTGTGCTGAAACTGCGGAGAATTTGACTTTCACAAGCAGAGTAGTATCTAAAAGAAGGGAATTATTTTGGCTGTTATTTCACCATTCTAGAGAGTCAAGTCCACTAAAAGTCTCCATGCCATTGTTTTAAAGATCTTCTACTAATCATGTAATTTCTTTGATTCCCTTTAATATATATATATATAAAAATAAATATATATATATTTTTGCCTAATGTTGTATAAGACACTGTATGAGACACTAGTATTTGTATTAATACAGATACCAGTATCTGTATTATGAAACTCATTTAAGTAATGACTTTCAACATGTAGGTTCATTTCAAGACACACCCTTGAAGGCTGTCATTAAGCACATAAAGATAACAGTGATCTTGTCAAATCTTTCTGATGAATACTCACCAGGAATTTGTTGAGACTTTAGACAAAACCACAACCTTACACAGGAACATCCACTTCTCACAATAACTATTCTTGCTGTACTTTTAAAATGGAGCACTCAAGGCAAATACTCTTCTTGAGAGATAAGCTGCCTTGAATTGTCTTGCATTAACCACTGAGTAAGAAAATATGTAGCAGCTGTGACCACAGTAGGTCAGTGCCTTGGCTCTGAAATGACTGCCATCAATGCAGATTCTCCAGTCCCCAGAATCACACTCCCCAGAATCCTATCAAAAACACAAGTCTTGTGGTTTTCAGGGATTTCATGTGAGAAGAGATACACAACAATTTGCAGAGCATCCTACAGCAAAATACTTGTTCCATAAGACATAAAGTATAAGCAAGCACACAGGATTCAGAAAACAAATACCTTAAAGACCATGAAGTCCCTAGGTCTCGCTTCATTTTTTCCTGTAAGTCCATCTATTCATGTATGTGGCATTTCACCCATCTTGCAATAGTCCCCTCAGTTCAAGAAAATAACCCAAAATTACAACCAGACCCCTAGTTTACAAGAAAATATTTCATCCACTGTCAGAATAACATAAGGGAATAACAAACACTAATAACAACCGAAATCTAAAGTCAGATTTCCAAGTTCCATTTTTTTTATCTCAGCTTGTGTTTACATTGCACTCACAGGAAAGCTATTCTCTTTTCTAGCGTCCGTCACTTCTTTCTTTTTAATTTTCCTTTCACTTTGCTTTACCAAGAAATATCAATATTAGTATGCTGATAGATGCCATTTGAAAATCCTTAATGCTAGGAGCTGCTGAATCCAGCAGACCCAGAGAGGCAAGACTGCCGCAGCTCAAGCTTGATTCTCAGGTTAAGCCAGTGTCAAGGCTCAGCATGTACACAAACATGCTAGGGACATGCACACAAACACACTTATTCAACACATATACACATATATACACAGCTGCTCACCCAAATCATCACACAGGGAAACACTCAGCACCACGTTCTCATCCTGTTCCATTCTCTGGTTGAGCAAGATGAAAGTTCGTAGTAGGAATGTATCTAAACAGGTAAGCAATGTGAATCCCTCCAGCAGCCACTTTCAGACATCCAATCTGCCCAAAAGCTGTGCTTGGGTCCCAGTCTCCCCAGTTGCAGCAAATGGGTACATGAGCCCTGAAATCATAGACCCACTCCAGCTGCTTCTACAGACACCCTTGTGCACGCCAGTTCATGCACTGTGGGTCCATCCAGTAACTTGGATTAGACACACAGTTCATCTTGTTGGTTATGGAACCTAGCTCTCCCCAGTTGCTTCTTGTACAAAGACATGGTGCACATGTGCATGCACACACACACTTCTCTTAGGCCATCCCCAGACCTCAGGGTCTGTGTCAACTGGCTAGGACTCTCCTCATCCCTCCAACAGCCTACTGCTCCTGTGGTCTGACCCTTAGAGAAACACACACCTCCCTGACTCCCAGGTCACTTCACCTACTCACTGCCTGCTGATGTTTGATGTTTGCTAGTGCCCACACACTGCGATGAATGCTCCTCTCCCTCCAGCTCCTTTGCTCTTTTGGAGATAAGCCTTTGGCTGATGACTCCTGAGATGGGCTTGGGAGTAGCTGGAGTTGGGTGTTATTGGGCTCTCCCATCTACAATTGACTCTTTTTGGTCCTTTGTCTATTACATGGAATCACAAGCAGTGTGGTAACAGTAATGTGTAAGTAACATTAATTAGTGATAGGACAAGCGGTAATGGGTTCAGACACAGGGGAAATTTAGGTTATATATAAAAAGAAGTTCTTTACTGTGAGGACGGTAAGGCACTGGAATGAGTTGCCCAAGGAAGTTGTGAACGCTCCATCCCTGGCAGTGTTCAAGGCCAGGTTGGATGAAGTCTTGGATGACATGGTTTAGTGCTATATGTCCCTGCCCATGGCAGGGGGGTTAGAACGAGATGATCTTAAGATCCTTTCCAACCTTAACTATTATATGATTTTATGATTCCATGATTCTATGATTCCATGATTCTAATTTCAGATGGTATTTTAATGGCAAAGGCTTAGATATTACTTAGGAGCAAAATCTGGATGGATAACGACTTCTGTGTGATATCCCATTTACATTCCACAGCAGCAAGCTGTGCTGGCATGCAACTGTATCACAACATGAAGATGGACAATATTCCAGTACCACCCAATGACCTGTTAGTAGAAAATGACTGATTTTGGTGGAAGCTACTATCACAACACACAGCATAGCTTGGAAATGTGGCTTTCTAAATACTATCTAAGCTTTTATTTTACTGTGCAGTCCAAAAATAACAACCAGAAATAGTCCATTTTTTCCAGTATAGTATATATAGTATATAGTATATCTTTAAAAAGACCTGAAAGATAAAGTATATAGTATATCTTTAAAAAGACCTCAAACTGAATCAGCATTTCAGCGTTATGCATTGTCGTGGTTTAAGCCCAGGCCGTAAATTAGAACCACGCAGTTTCTACTCCACCACCACCCCCGCCCAGAGGGATGGGGAGGAGAATCGAAAGAATGTAACTCCCACGGGTTGAGATAAAAACAGTCCAGTAACTAAGGTATAACACAAATCACTACTGCTACCACCAATAATAATAATGATAAGAGAAATAACAAGGGAAGAGAATACGATACCGCTCTCCGGAAAAGAGAGCCCGACAGAAAAAAGAGGACGTGCCCTTCCGGGTAACTCCCAGTTACATTCCTGGGCATGACCTGCTGTGGTATGGAATACCTCTTTGGCTAGTTTGGGTCAGGTGTCCTGTCCCTGCTTCCTCCCGGCTTCCTCTCCTCCCTGGCAGAGCATGAGACTCACAAAGTCCTTGGTCAGGGTAAACATTCTGACCAGCAACTGAAAACATCGGCTTTATCAGTATTATTCCCAGGCTGAAAGTCAAAACCACAGCACTGCACCAGCTACTAAGAAGGAGAAAAACTGACTGCTGCTGCTGAACCCAGGACATGCATAGACTGAAAATCAAGAGAGAAGCACATCGTACACAAGCGGACGCTCTTTCTTTCACTTCCTTCTTTTTGGATTTGGTATATCGGAACAAAACTTTCTGATATGTTTCTATCATTTTTCCCATGCATGCAGCTGCTTAGTTGAAGATAACTTATACACTGTTATATGTATAAATGAATAAGTGCATTATGTATAAGCAAAACTTTCTGCAGACAGAATGATCTTTTTAAAGGTTTCTGTGAGGCTTCAATGGGGCTTCATGACTGTACCATGAATCTGATGCTGAATTGTTCTTGAAGACAGTTTTTCACTTAGTTATGGTCAGTAGAAAGACTCAGAGGTAAATAAATCTCTTTTACTGCATCATTGGCAAGGGTTTAGTGCATCATAGGTCTAGCTATTACAAAAATATAATATTGAACTTATTCCCAGTGACCATTCCAGTGGAAGAAAAATATATTTGTTGGAGGCTAGATATTGATAAGGAACAACAAATGACAGCAAAACCACCAATCACACAGCAAACCATGTATTATTAAAAGGCTTATTAAAGGTTATAGGTCTTCAGGTAGTGTGAGATATCATGCCTTCCTTAACCTCAATAAAGCTGATCAGCAACAGTAATGACCCTGACTCAAAATGACAAAATATGATTGAACATCTTTCAACTAATGAACTTATAGGAAAAACAGGTCTAGGTCTAGTTATAGCTATTTTGGCAAATGATATGTGTTATATAACACTTATTAGAAAAGAAACACCTATGCCTATTATTTTCTAATTCAGATATTTCTGATTACTAAAACAGATTTCAATCTTGATTATCCTCTTTTGGAAATAGTCTTTTTTTAATGTTTTCCTTCAGCCTTGTAAGTATGAGAGGGGACTTGTCCATTTTTTAAGGTATTTTGTAATAGTACAGATTTTGTTTTCTTTACAGATAATACATTCCAACATATATCTAGCATTTCAAGCCTGTGTCGAGTTTATTATACCAGTTCACATAGTGATTAATGGCACACACATCAGAGGAAGTATGAAAATTCACAGCTGGTAATTTGTAAAACCATGGATATCAGACAGCTCCTTCTCTTCCAAGAAGTTATTTGCCATACTTTTCTTTTTTTTTTTCTTGAAAGCAATTTTTCTTTTACAGGCAATTCATAAAGGTTTTTCTCAGCTACTATTCTCATCAGGAACATAGACTGCTTAATAATAAAATTCTATAATTACTCTTTACTGCATCATAATTATTAGAACACAAACTGTCAGATTCATTCTTAATGAATGCCAGTGACTGGAAAAGAAGATTTCCAGAGATCATGGGTATTGTTCTGATATCACAGTTATAAACACTGTAAAAAGTACCTAAGCAGTTAAGAGTATAAAAGGCTTTTATTATGAGCACAAAATTTTCATCTTGATTAGAGCCTGTGGTGTTGACTTCCACTATTTAATTTATCACACTTTGCTGATGAGTGACATAATGGAAGTTCGTTGGAACTTCTATCCTTACAGAAGTAGCTCTCAATAGCTATTTATTATTACGTAAACAGACTCAGCTCTCCTAATTAGTGATAACAGTACCTGAAAAGGTTCAGGTTCAATTGTGATTAGGATCTAAAATCAAGTGTTAATCCTAACTGCTTGAAACTTCAAACTGAAAAGAAATGTAATATGAAAGATTGCTTCACACTTCTGGTTGTGTCCATGGCTAAAATTAACATTAAACCAGGTTTTCTTACAGTATTTGGCAGTTCCTGCTCTGATAACAGGGAAAATATTCAAAGTAAAAAGTAATTTTGAAACATTATAGAATCTTAAATCTTTGGCTTTAGCAAAACAATAGAAATGTAAGGCTTTTCTCTTCCTGATTTTGCTTTCTTCTTTTCATCTTTCTCTTTCTCTTTCTTTCTTGTTTTCTTTCCTGCTGTCTCTTCCCCAAACACTGTTCTTTTTCTTTAACCCTTTTAATAGTTTTTTATCGATGCCATTACTGTAAAACTCAGTTCACCAAAATATATAAGCAAGTGCCTGAGATTAAATATGTAGATGATCTCATTGACCCTAAAGAAATATTCATATCCTTAAAGAATATGTAACCTACCAAACTGGGTCTTACTTTGACTCTGCAATGAGTTCTGTTAATAGCATTAATCCTTTTTAACTATCTCTCCAGTAGTAAATATCTAAACATACACTTGCCTAAATGTGCACTTGCCTAGGTTTCTTTGGTTTTGCCCTAGAAATCAAAGTCAGATTTCTTGTGCTTCCAGTCTGGAAAAATTTTCTCTTTTGGTTCCACCTTTGCCAGAAAAAGAGATTAGGACCTCATCGTTATACACTTCAAGAATTTAATGAGTTCATGTAAATGCTGGTGAAGGCTTGTATGAAATACAACTGTATTCAAGCAAAATTTGCAAGGCTACTTCTAGAAGAATAATTGGGTGGTCTAAAAGAGTTACTTTGATTTTCGCTAAAGCGACACAGGGGACATCATACAAACTGCACTGCCAGAGCAGTAGTGGAGTCAATAACTTCTAGGAGGAGGGCAGCTGAAGACAGATTTCTAGAGGCCACTGAATTTGGATATGGAGGAGGATATCTGTCCACATCCCTTATTTCACTTTTCTGAAATAACAAGACTAGGTGTTCAAGACTCAAAAAAATGCAGTAAGAATACATTAAGAAGATAGAGTTCTGTGACACTGTGGAAGCCACATAGGTACTTAAGATACTGCATGATTTTAATAATGTTCCCCAAAATTATCAATAACATTTAAGTGGATAAATATAGCAAGTTCTAATATGTTCTAAACATCATTGTTAAAAATGCAGTACTTAAAACACAAAACCACTGTAAATCTCTGCTAATTTTATTTTTTGTCAAAATGTTTTGTATTAGAATATAGTAATTTGTGGAAAAAAGTACCAGACTGACAGCTCTGGAAATGTCTCTGTCTGTCTACGAAAAAACTGTACTGCTCAGGGAGCAGAAATAAAAGCTTCAACAGCAGTGTCCCTAAGCTCTGATCTAAAGGGACTACCATCAGCCCACTATAGCCCTTGGCTGGTGACAAGGGTGCCAATTAGTACTGCCAAGCGCAATGATGGCTTTTCTGATGTGGATGCCTCACTGCTGGAAACTGGAACCATGAAACTCATTTCCAATAGCCCATTAAAGAGCCATCAGATAGTAACAACTTTTAGTCACACAGACTTAGACTGACATTGTACTGACAATGCAGAAATAAAAGAGACTACATCATATTACCAATTCCAGAGCAATCTGGCTTCCCCTCCATTGTATTTCTAGGGAAGACAGACCTTGCAGAGATTCACTGAGAAATCATAAAAAAGAATATGACTGAAACTCTTTCTCAGACCAATTCTCATTTTAATTAGCTTTAAATACTTAAAAATACTGAGAAGATGTGAGGAAGGGTAAAAAATGGTAGAGACGTGCTGAAATATAAAATCTTTCATCTCCACCTTGATACTTACTTGCAAGTGATTTAAAGGTATTATTCTAACAGCTTTCTGTTGGGCAATAACATGAAAAAGCTGATGACTTTAATCCAATTTCTAAACAAATGGTCACAGCCTCCAAACCACATTATCAACATGCAATTTCCTCCTTGCAGGCTAGCCAGGGAAACTGTCTTCAAAGGACAAATGACATACTTACCATACTGATAACTGGACCGTGTCAAGGCCCATCAACCTTACAGTGTTGGTTCTATTATACTGTTTCTAGCCATACTATATCTGTCTTCTTAGTAGAAAAAGGCATTTGGTTTCTTGGTGTTCCACCAGCTCCCTCAATACCCTTGGGTGGATCCCATCTGGCATCATAGACTTGTGTGTGTCTAAAGTGATGCAGCAGGTCACTAACTATTTCTCCTTGGATTACGGCAGCTTCATTCTGCTCCCTGTCCATGTCTTCAAGCCAGGGGCTGGGTACCCAGAGAACAATTGGTCTTACTGTTAAAGCCTGAGGCAAAGAAGGCATTAAGTACCTCAGCCTTTTCCTCATCCTTTGTCAAAAAATAAATTGTAAAAAATAAAGGTGTTCATGCCCAGGAATTTAGAAATATAGGAGGAAAGAGTACATTTTCAAGCAACTCAATCTGTCAGATAATTTCTGAAAGTCAGACAATTGCCATTTGGTTATACAATAGAGCCCACAGCTGAATGGGTATATTCATTAGAACAGTTTCATTGCTACCCTGGCATGCAACCTGATCTTGAGATTCTCACAGCTGACGGGACAAATACTGTTAAATTACACTCCACTCAAAGACACTAAGCTATGAAAACCATTTTTTTTTTTTTTTTGCAACAAACAAGCACAAAAAAGATTGGAAAGTATTTGTGCTTGTTGAAAAATGCACCATTCTTTTTTTTTCCTTTTTGCCTACTAAATACATCTTTTAGCAAAGAATGAATAAACTCAGCACTTAGGTAGAATGTGCTCTTTTCAGTATTAGCTCCTGCTTCACAATCAAACCCACACAACAAATTTATTGAGCCTATGAAGACGTCCCATAAGGAATTTCGTTTATGTAGAGCTCAAATGCAAAACCAAGGTCCAAGTATAAGGTCCCAGTGGAAAGTGGAACAGAGAAGTATTGAAGTAAGGAGCAGAAAGCATGATTTGTGGGGACAAATCCACATCTTTCCTTTAGGCAGAACAGCTGTTTGAATCCTAACACCATAGCAATTTAAGGTTTAGGCTGGTACCAGTGATTTTGCACATCTTTATTTGTTCTGTTGTACTTTATTACTCTCACACAAAGTGATTTTCTTTGTTTTTAGAGAATAAATCACTTTGGCTGTCAGAATTCCACCCACAATCAATCCAAGCTGTAAAGGAAATGGGATATTTGCTATTTAAACTTCTATTATTTTATAGGGGGTTAAGAGAATCAAAATCAGAAAAATATCACAGCACTCATTTCAAAAAACATTTCTCGCATAGGGTTGACTGTTAAAATAGGTTGACCTTTTAAAGAAGCAGACACATTTATAATAGGCTAGACTACAAGGCATCTTTTCCCATCTCCTTGAGTGTCTATATACCATAAAGCAGGGGTATATGCACCCCTAATGGTTCTCTAACTGCCACAAAACAATATATAAAGAGAACCAGCTGACCACCAACTTTTTTTCCAGAGGAGAAAAAACAAAGGCTGCTCAGCAAAATGCCTCCTCACACTCTCAAGACCACTTGGCCCAGAACCAGGAGTCAGAGCCAGTTTCAAGGCTTAGCAGAGTTCTCTGTCTTTGCTGTCACTTTTCAAGTAGTTAAGATCTGGAGACTTGCTTTAATGTTTATAGCAACTGTCACAAAAATATGAAAAAATATGTGCAGTTTGTGTACAGATAAACAGAGGTCAGTCTTACTGTGTGTTGACCACTGGCATCATTACAGCAGAATATCACACCAGGGAGGATAAGGGCCAGGAAGGCTTCCCATCTAACAATAAATTTTCAGATATGGATTTACACACCTATTGTAGTATCAGCATTCATTATAGCATCAGGGTTTTTAGACATTACAGTGATTGGGGAAAAAAAAAGCAGATAAATGAAGAGCAACCACTGGCATTGTCTGATGATTTAAAATATTTACAATTCACTACAGGCAAGACTTTTTAAGATTAAGCCACAATATTTTCTACTTTCAAAGATATGAGTTAAAAGAAGCTGATCGACTTGTTGTATTTTCTTTTTTTTTTTTTTTTTTGGGGGGGGGGATTTTATATTTTTTGAAATGGCACCATTTTTATCTGGATAAGCAAATGTATGATTTTTTATTTTCCCCCTCGGGAAAAGTCATAGCCTGCAGAGAGCTGGTTTTGAAGCAGAATTTTTTTTTTCTCTGTTTGATATTTTGCCAAACTGGTTTCTTTCTGTAGAGGTGTTGCTCAGCTCTAGGCACATACTTTTAGAGCACTCTATATCAGGTGGACAAATAATTAAGTCATTAAGGGCAAACTTTAAAGAACACTTCAAACTGAGGATGGTGACAGCAGCTTTCCGCACTTTCACTTGCTGCTAAAGCACCAATATGCAAATGAACACAGTGCAATATTTTGGGTGCAGGATAGACAACATGAAATGTATCCCCATAAGTACTAGAAGTTTTTTGCAGATGCCTCTATCTTTTCTATTTACATGACAGATTGCAGAGACTCCTAAGAAGCTGTTACTCCAATTTACATGAAGTCTTTGCAACTTTTTTTTTTTTTTCATATTTACTTTAAAAATCCCACATTGACATTATTGGTTCTTCAAACATGTACTTGCCCACTGCTATGAGAAGACTCCACATCCTGCATAGGTTGTTCTTGAGGCCAGGTGGGGTTGTAGTTACACGAGAAATATGCTGCTAAAGCAGTATTTCAGCTCAGGGCTCCTGAAACCCTTTCACTATGGACATCTCTGGCAATCCAAAAATGAATCAGTTCCTTGATCCCACCCTCGCTCCTTGCCCTTTCTCCTCCAAAGGAGGAGACCAGCAGCTGCACCGAAAAGAAAACAAGGCAAAATTGGTACACATTTCTGGAATGGCTCAGTACTTGTGCTAAGCCCACCTATTTAACTGTGTAGTGTTCCTTCTGTCTTGTCCACTCAGGCAACCACTCTTTCAGTTTTTGTGTGCTCCCTTTTTTCTCTTAAAGATATTGCTGTTAAGCTTGCTGCTGTGGATACAGGAACAGGCTCCTGTAAAGAATATATTGTTCAACTTGAAGGGAAAAGTTTAGTTCAATTTAAAGTTTCACTTCATTCCCAAGTGTTTCCTGGGGGAAAGGGGGTGGGTGGGGGTGTAAAAAAAAAAAAAAAAAAAAAAGAAAAAGTGTTTTTCTGTTCTCAAGCATTAATACCAGAGACAGATTACTCACTTTGGGAAAAATCAGAACAATTTACAGGATGTGGTGTGTATGCTGAGAAGAAGGGATTTTTGCTTTAAGAAAGATGTCAGCTGTACCTTATTTGAAGCTATTCAGCAAATTTAACCCTTTTGTTCAGTGAAAGAACATCAGAGTAATGTTGCCAAGCTTTTCCACTTTTAGCTTCCTTACTCTACTTAGCTTTCAAATCCAAAATCACATTTTTCTCCCAGTAGCCATCCCTTAGGAAGACTCCTCTAATGCCTTCCTTTTAGAGATCCTTGATGTGTAATACGAAAGGCCTTGCTCTGCCTTCTCCTCCCCACTTAAGCAATCCTCAGTAATGACCCAAATAAAAAGCAGAAAGAGTGCATAAGGTTAAACTGCAAATTAATAGATCAAAGGATAAGAATCCTAATTCTGAAATAAACTGACTATGAAAAAGGATTAAAACAGAGAGAGAGGATTATAGTACAATAGTTGTGACAGAAGACTGTGAATGAGTCGGATGGAAAACAGGGGGTAAGCTTTATTCTGTATTTCTGAGCAAGCAAAATGAAAAGAGGATCTGAAAGATAATTAAAAATCCAAGTGGACTTAAGCAGGAGAGAAGGCTGAAAACTCACAAGAAGATACTGCAATGAATTCCCTGCTGTGCCTGCCCAAGACCCATATCAAATTCCTTCAAGGGAGATAACTACCCTTGTTTTGCATTCTAGGGAGGAAGACAATAATTGGAAGAATGCAAGATTTCAGCTAATTTCAGCTTTACTGCCATCTGCCACTGAGTCTCCAGAGGAGACCTAGACTCTGAGCTATCAAGAAGGAGAGGACATGAAGAATTACTTCTTAGAAGTTGCCTTTGCAGCCGCTATCAACCCTGCAACATAATAGCCCAGTGCTACATGTTTTGAAAGTAACATATATTTCCACAGAGTCCTCTGGGAGAAGGAGAAAGACTTGGGATATAAACATGAACATGGCATAATAGACGGAGTTTATAGGCAGTCTATAAAGCCAAACTGAGTGGTGTGTTAATAATGTAGAAGTTGATAATGCATTCCAAAAGAGTGGAGATGGGGGGATAGTCTTGAAACTTGACCAAGATTAATTGCTGCAAAGCTCATTTATGTGTTTACACTACATAAAAGGAGCTTCTGCCAGCAATTTCCCTAGTGAAAAACAGAATGTGCAAATAAGACAGCTTTTAGGGAAAAACACAAACTGAGCATCTTTTCTATCTGAACCTTCATCTGAGGAACTGAGAACTGAACACACACGTGAGTACCCCTTGAACAAAGTCATGGAGAAACAACAAGTGAAGTCTTGGCAATACTGAAGTCAGAAGTGTTTAGACATTGCCTCCAATAAGGCCAGGAGCTTGATCTGTACCTCACTCAGTAAATATTGTCATGCTATATTATTGCAGCCTCGTACATTTTACATCATTATAACCATACAGGAAGTGGTGGTAAAGAGAGAAGGCAGCTTGATCCTTTATTCAGTTAGTAAGAGAATTAACTGAGATTTTCACAAGCCATCATCACCCTAAACCAGAAAAAGTTGGGTGTCTTTAAGAAAAAAAAAACAAACAAACCAACCAATCAAGCAAAAAAGAAAAAAAGAACAACAATGCAATTTGCCCACCCCTCAAAAAACCCAAACCCCTTCAATTTTAGATTTCTTAGCAGTCTTCTCTCTTACTGTTTATTCCTTACAAAAGCTATAATTGTTTGGTATGTTTGAATCTGCTTCCTATGGGAATGATGATGATGTCACAAGCAGAGAGTTATTTCAGTTTCAGGAATTTCAGAAAAGACAGATGCAGTACTGCGTTTTTATATAATCTTCACAGTAAAAAAGAGGGAAAAGTAACAGTAGTAATAGGTGTGGAAAATACAGACAGACTTTCTAGCAACATGCAAATTTATAAAGGGGAAACATTGTGTAACACTTTCATTTTCAAGCCTCATATTATTTAATCAGTTACCATAATTTTCATTCACATAATGTGTATATAAAAAACATGATTTCCCATTTCTTATCATCTTTAATAAATGGAAAACCTGTTTGCATGCCCCCAAAGAGTAATCAACACTGTGTTAATAAGCTCAGGTCTAGGAACACTTTTTCAATGAGAAAAACATTACACATTATAAAATCAATAATGCTGCTTGACAAATGAGGCTGTACATAAATTTTTGACATGAAATCATAGACTGAGGCCTAAATTTAAATTTGGCAATGCTTTCAAAGTCTCATGCTTTACGATAGCTGTTCTGGAGAGTGAGCTGTACTGAAACTAATCACATAATTTAAAGGATACATTTGCTCTAGTACTGCAATAAAAATACATTACATCATGATAAAAGCCATCCTGATTCAACCTGCAGTGGAAATCTGTGAACACAGGGAATGTGGGATCACTGGGCTGCTGTTTATAAACCAAATGAATAAAACATTTAACACCATTCTAGCGGTCTTCATCTTCACAATGCTCCATAAATATTAACTAATTAATCCTCAGAACAGCTGGGAGATAGCTGAGAATTGGAGCTGAGTGAGGAACTGGTAAAAAATCACCAGTTTGATAAATACAGTCGTTTTCTTTGTTTATAACTTATCCAGTTGCAAATTCTGCATATCATTAATTTGTGTGCCATTGAAAATGGGGTAGGAAATGCTTAATGTAAAATCAGTTTTGCTCTGTGGGTGCCTCACTGAATTACTCACTGCCACATACACCAACAACCTGTCTGACTTTCTCAAATAAGGCACATTTCCAGCCCAGCACCAGATCAGGTACCTCCAGGAACAAAGGCCATGGAGGTACATGGATTCAGTGTAGTTCCAAGGCTCAGGAGCAGGGCCGTTTACCACAGTGGAGTGTCTCTGCTGCATCCAGAGCAAGCCTTTTTGGGCCACTTGCCTGGCCCATGAGGGGTATGTAGGCTGTGTGTATTAAGCACCTGGAGCTGGATCCATAACAGTAAACCATCAGAGCCTGGGTACTGCCCAAGAGTTACACAACAGTTCATATTAATTATTTCATTGCCAGTACAGTCCTTGGTATGTCTTCCCTTTGGTCAGACAATATGTAGGCACTGTTCAAGGATTGGTGTAGCCCCATAAACATCCCCAAAACAAAACTTGGCTACAGCTGTCCTGTTTTAGGAGGCAAGAGAATTTACCTGTATGCGTACAAACTGTACTGTACCAGTTGGTGATCTTTAGCCTCTTCTACACAGTAGTGCAGATGTAGCCTGCGTTTCCAGAACAAGGCTGCATTCAGCTGAACTGATATAATCTGCATGAATGCAGCAGCGCAAACATTTGCCAGCATAAGGACTGGACTATTTAGCCTGTTCTTTAGGGAAGGTGAGATAAGACTGCATTAATGTCACTTTATCTCTTAGGTTTTACTTTGCCAGCATGGTACAATCCATCTTCCACATCTGCACAGTGATGGCAACTTTAAACCCCCTACTAAATCATTTCTGCTGTCCTTCTCTACTGGGTTTACATGGTAAGGTGTTTATGTCTTGCATTTATATTTGGGATAGATTTTCTCATACAGGAGCCATTCCCATAGGAACTTTGGCTGCTCTATAGGAACACAGAAAAGAAAATCTTTAGCAGTGATACAGAATTTCCACCACACACCAGTATCCATGGATCTCTAGTACTTTGTTCCTCTAAAAGCCCATATAACTGAAAGACCTAGATTACTACACGGAATGGTATCGGTCATTTACAGGGTAGGATGAAAACAAAATTCCTAATCTACCAAATAACAGTTATGTTAGCCTTCACTGAAAACTCAGAACACAGGGAACATCTTGAAAATTTTATCTCTTTTCCTATTTCCCTACAGTAGAAAAGTAAGGAATTTCTAAAACAAGCCAGTATTGTTAAGATGAAAGAAAAAATGATGGATATGAATATGGATATGGGTATGTGCTTCATTTTAAGCCCTTTATTGTTGAAGAAAGGAACACAGTAAACCACAATGGTTCAGCATTGATTATTTGTTTTCCTGTTTTGTTAATGGATGGATAATTTAATCATTATTAATATAATTTGGCAATGTGTTACCAAGAATGGGAAAAATTAAATAACATATTTGGGGACTGCAACCTGTTGTTGAAACATTTTCTTCACTAAAATTTCCTAAAGAATTTAAGTCCTTCTATAGATTAATGACAAGAAATAAAAATAAATGGTCCATGATTTATCATTTGCTAGAGGAGTTTTGCAACTATCTCTTCAGAGGCGTGGAACCAGACCCTGTGTATATGACCTAACCCTGCAGGCAGTGTCTGTACCCATTTCCCAGGGTCTTGATTAACCTCATTAGTGAAATCTAGGCCTGTGACCTGCTCTATCAGAACAATCTCAGAAGGCAAGGAACATGACAGTAACTGTTGCACCGACTCTCCTTTAGTTTTTGCCTTATATTAGAGTAGCTCTGATATAACTTCAAATAAACCTTGTTTTAGCCTGATTCAGTCATCATCTTGGATGATACCTTGTAGAACAGGTGCTTCCTGGCTCAGCTAAGGTTCCAGCTGGAGTCATCTCTGAGCTTCACTGCCTCCTGTCCTCAGATTGTCCTGACTGCGAAAAGAGGAACAGTTAGGACAAACTGACCAGTTCCTTCCTCCAAATCCTCATTTTCCTCAGGCGCTGCTCTGCTCCTGCGTGGTGCTGTTGTGGAGCAACTTGTTCATAAATATTTAGAGTAAATGAGAAATAGCTGTGATACACAAAAACTCACATTACAGAAGTATCCAGCACAGTCAGTCTGGAGCTGATAATGAAGAGTTGTGGAGGAAATTGGTGACACTAGGTGACTGGATGAAAACACTACTAAAATTCAGTATTAGTAAGTAGAAGTTGGTGCATAGAGAGAAAAAAGTAACCTGCATATATATAATAGCTCCTTTGGACATAATGTTGCATAATTATGGAAGGCTCTCTGACAAGATGATCCCTCAGGGATCAGTGTTGTAAACAGTCTTGTTCAATATCTTTGTTGGTGACATGGACAGTGGGATTGAGTGCGCCCTCAGCAAGTTTGCCGATGACACCAAGCTGTGTGGTTCGGTTGATACACTGGGGAGAAGGAATGCCATCCAGAGGGACCTTGACACGCCTGTGAGGTGGGCTGATGCCAACCTGATGAAGTTTAACCATGCCAAGTGCAAGGTCCTACACCTGGGTCGGAGCAATCCCAGGCACAGCTACAGGTTGGGCAGAGAAGAGATTCAGAGCAGCCCTGCGGAAAAGGACTTGGGGGTGCTGGTTGATGAGAAAATGAACATGAGCTGGCAGTGTGCGCTCGCAGCCCAGAAAGCCAACCGTATCCTGGGCTGCATCAAAAGGAGCATGACCAGCAGGTCCAAGGAGGTGATTCTGCCTCTCTACTCTGCTCTCGTGAGATCTCACTTGGAGTATTGTGTGCAGTTCTGGTGTCCTTAACATAAAAAGGACATGGAACTGTTGGAACAAGTCCAGAGGAGGGCCATGAGGATGATCAGGGGACTGGAGCACCTCCCGTATGGAGACAGGCTGAGAAAGTTGGGGCTGTTCAGCCTGGAGAAGAGAAGGCTGCGTGGAGACCTGTCGTGGTTTAAGCCCAGGCCGTAAATCAGAACCACGAAGTCCACTTCCCCCCCCCCCACCTTCCTTCCCTCCGCTCCTGGAGGGACGGGGAGGAGAATCAAAAGAATGCAACTCCCACGGGTTGAGATAAGAACAGTTTAATAACTAAGGTATAACACAAATCACTACTGCTACCACTAATGGTAATAATGATAAAGGAAATAACAAGCAAGAGAATACAACCGCTCACCAACCGGTACCTCGACCCCCACCCTGCCATGATCCAGCCCTTCCGGGAACTCTCAGTTCTACCTCCTGGGCATGACGTGCTGTGGTATGGAATACCTCTTTGGCTAGTTTGGGTCAGGCGTCCTGTCCCTGCTTCCTCCCGGCTTCCCCTCCTCCCTGGCAGAGCATGAGACTCACAAAGTCCTTGGTCAGTCTAAACATCAGTGTTATCAGTTCCATTCCCAGGCCGAAAGTCAAAAACACAGTGCTGCAAAAGCTACTAAGAAGGAGAAAAACTGACTACTGCTACTGAACCCAGGACAAGACCTCATAGCAGCCTTCCAGTATCTGAAGGGAGCCTACAAGGATGCTGGGGAGGGACTATTCATTAGGGACTGTAGTGATAGGACAAGGGGTAACGGGTTCAAACTTAAACAGGGGAAGTTTAGATTGGATATGAGGAGGAAGTTCTTTACTGTAAGGGTGGTGAGGCACTGGAATGAGTTGCCCAGGGAAGTTGTGAATGCTCCATCCCTGGTGGTGTTCAAGGCTGCGTTGGACAGTCTTGGGTGACGTGATTTAGTGTGAGGTGTACCTGCCTATGGCAGTGGGATTGGAACTTGATGATCTTAAGGTCCTTTCCAACCTTAACTATTCTATGATTCTATGATTGTATAACATAGACTAATTGTACAAACGTCATTCAAAATAAAGGCCAAGCACAGTACCAAGGATCGTCGATAATGAAACGGCAAACAAAAAAGAATATTGTTATGCAACTATATAAACTCAAAGTGTCTTCAAATTTTGACAAGTATCCTCAGTTTCAGAGACCTGAAGAAGATTTTGCTTCTGTCACTAACCCAATTTTTTGTTTCCAGCTACCCCACAGTGCACCAGCTACACCAGCAGCAGAATGCTACTGGTTTTCTTAGCAAGAGGCAAGTGGCAACATGGTGCAGACTACGTGTGAGCTCACTACAGATGAGGCAACTTCATCATATAACACACCACCACAGGAAGGAGACTTCATCCCTCTTTCCTCCATCATACCACGGCTGTGTCCAGATTATAGTTTTGATCTTCCTTTCCAAAGGAGGATCTGACAGTCTTCACCATTCCCAGTCAGGAATATTCTTAAGTGTGCCCTAAAATGGTTGGTTAAAACATTATTTCTGCCTACTATTTCTTAGGTGGACTGAGTAAACAGACAGAAGTATAAGATGAGAAGTGGGAGAAAACAGATCCTAGTCTGGGGTTTTGATGTCAAAAGTGATAAATATTAATTATGTCTAATTAAGTTAAAAGGCAAAAAAAAGTTTTGGCTTGTATGACCACTGGGAAATAAGCAATTATTATCTATCCATTTACACAACATCAGACTGTTTTTTATCTCTGGCCTTTGGGCACAATTATAACATTTGAATACAATTTATACAATTTGCTATTAGTTATGAAAGCCTGATATCTGACACACACTGATATTCTGTACTTCATGCTGAAGAATTGCTCTATGGGGCGATTATAACAAAAGAAAACAAGAGGTTTAAAACTAGTCCATAGACAGCAAAAATGAACTAGCTCCAGTCCATAAACTTCAAAAGTGAATTAGCCCCAAGGAAGAGTAGGAGATGGATATGATAGGCATTCGAATAAATTAAGTCAGAGGAAATTCAGGTACACAAATGAGGTGAAGCAAAAGAGTATCCACTAGTGTGTGGAAAGTTTCCCCAAAAGGAGGTTTTGAAACATATGAAAACTCAGTGTAACAGTAGAATGGGAAATTCTCTTAGGGGAAATATGCTTATAATAGAAAATGAATGGCTAGATGGCATAAAGCAAGATGGAAAAGCAGAAGCTCCCTGCTTTTTGAGAAGCTAAAAAGGGACCTGTTAGAGTACAGTCAAAAGGTATCTCTTGGAGCACTTGCTGTTACTTGAAAAAAAGCCAGCAGCTGTGAAGAAATCTTCAGTAGGGCTGAAAGACAATGCTGAAGTGAGGAAGGATAGGCCCTGAGTGGATGCTACTCAGTTCTGGACTTTGAAGAAAGAAATGTGCTTTTTACTCACTCAATTACTCCGAAATTATTCTATTGCTGCAAAACAGCATGGGTCAGCATTTACTTTGAAATGCCTCATTGAAGTTTTTGAGATGGAAAAAATGAAAACTTCCAGATCTCCTAAGTAAGAGTAGACCACTGTATTTTTGCAGCAGAAGAGTACATGAAGTTGCTCAGGAGTTCCTGTTTCATTTTAAATTCACAGCCCACCTATGCTTGAATTAACTTGCAACTGCAGACAAGTCTTAAGATAAACATTTATAAAATGCCAAAGTAATAGAAATATCCTGTAGTCAATTGGCTCATCCAGGTCTTTAGATGCATATTACATTTTTTTTGTTTCTTCATTGCTTTGTGGCACATGTGCAGTAGTGTCAGATCAGATAGTACAATATATCCTGATTTAATTCACTGACATGATGCATAAACACTTTTTTATTCTTTGACAGTGATGACATGTCAGTTTACAAGAAGTTTCTGAAGGGGTTCAGGTGCTACAGGTTAAGACTTTGGCTAAAGATGGAAAGACGGACTGAAGGGGAACCAAGATACTCTGATGCACACTAAACCAGATACTCTGATGCACACTAAAAAACAGCATGTACTTTAGGGAAAGGGAAGAATAAGCTAGTCAAGGATGGTTTTGGTGAAAATCAAGATACAAAGATTTGGGGGAGTGTGCTAAAAAAGAAGGGAAAAAACCTATTTCCAATATTATGTGTAACATTACCTGTAAGCAATAAGGAACTAACTGTAAGATTACAGTCTGAGATACTGCGATTTCAGGCAGGCTGAAATGGGATTTTAAGTAAATGTGCAGTAAGAAAAGAAGTACAGAGCTATCCCAGGTGAGTTCCTGTGTAGTTTCTCAGGGTTATATTTTAGAAAATAATCCAGTCCTGTTAAGAAATTGCCACCCAGCTCCAGTTAGATTTTTCAACCAATAAATATTCCTGCATTCTGTTCTTCCTAAATTTGCAACATATTTTTAAGAGCAATAACAATTAACTGCTGGAATAGCAACACAGGAGTTTCTTGCTTATGTACTTGAGAAGCAGATTAACTTACTTAACCAGTCTGCAATGGACTAATTAACCCCAGATTAGCCACTGATTAACCTTGTAGCCTTTTCAAAGATTGTATGTTCCAAGGTAATCTTCAAACTCATATGACAAACATTCTTTGCAAGGAAAGGTTATAGTAAAATAAATTTTTTTTCTTAAACTGGATGATATAGATGGAGAAGCGAAGACACACTCAGCCAAGAAGACAGTCCACATTTTCAACTGCATTCTTTGGCCCACTAAAGGATATTACTTCTTCCTTCTTATTTCTCTAAAGCTCTCAACAATTAAACATACAAAAATAGTATTACTGTAAACTCTTTCTTCTTAGCGGTAGGACTTCACAGTTGGTTTTAGATGTGATTTGTGTTCAGCTCATCAAACACTCACAGTCTAACTGGAAAAGTGAACTATGCTCCTCACTAGTAAATTTTACTTTGATCATCAATGATAATCTTGTACTTTTTCCCACATGCTAAAAAAGTGTTAAAATACATGTGTCCAAGAAAAAAATATTTTGAAAATTTCTACCATAGAATGACAGTGCATTTACGATTTTATCATCCATCAGTAAGAAAAGGTTACAACCCATTTAATGTGTGCCATGTGCATTTTATGTCTTTTTAGTATCCTAATGAAAGTGTTATGCACTACCAAGTCATAACTTGCACTACCAAGTCATAACTTGCAGAATGTAGTACATCAATGCTATTACTTTAAAAACTAGCTTGTAATCTGAAAAAAAGATATCAGGTTAGTTTGACAGGATCTATTTTCCATAAACTTATGTTGATTGGCATTAATTCCATCCTTCAGCTCTTTAGTACCTGAGCCCTGTATCAGATGTTCCCTTGTTTCACTAAAGATCAGTATCAGCCTGACAGGCCTATAATTACTTGGGTTGTCCCGTATACCATTTTTAAATATTACCACAATATTAGTTTTCTACTGGTCTTAATTAAATGTCTTCTGCATATGTGCATCTATCTAGCTCAGTATCTGGCTTCCATCACAATGATCTGACATTCTAGCAGATAATGCAAAAGCAGAAATTCACATTGAAATTGACAGCACAAGATCAAAAGAAAGAGATGTCTTAAATAAAAGTGTCTCATCTCTCCCTAGCCAACTTCATCCTCTCTCCCAAAGCTCCTTCCTTCATATAACTGGAAAAGGCTAAGAGAAGCGGCGCTTCCTGTAAGGTGGCCAGGCAGTAGCCTCTGAGGAGAAGCTGACTAAACCGACAAAAATGCCAGAGACAGCTCTGAGTCATATTGATTAATGCACTACTGGAAGGCACCCAGTGAGGAGAAAGGCACACAAACCCAGCTAGAATAGAAAAATCTGGTTCTGGCTGATTTATATGACAGGAGACAAAGTGCTTGGTATTTAGAGGAAAGGTAGAAAGTTGCAGCTGTGCATGACACAGCCAAAAGCTTAGATTCAGGTGGCCTACATTTCAACCAAGCCCTGGACCCTGCTGTTTTCTATTGACTGTGTGCCTCTGAAGGTCTACAGCCAGACAATAGGAAGCACTGTGAATGGGGACAGAGGTAGAATTTAGGCTGCATTAATTTTCGTCTAACAGCTGTCATGTGTGTGTGTGTGTGAGTGAGAGAGAGATAGGCCAAAGAGTGAATATTATCAATTTTAAATTTTTTAATTCCAAAGAGAGAGTGGTCAGTCACTGACATAAGTGCCCAGGTGTCTGTGGGATCTCCATCCTTGGATGTATTCAAACCTTGGCTGGATTCAGTCCTGAGAAACTAGATATAACTTTGAAGTGAGATATGTTTTGAGCAGAAGGTTGGGTTAGATTACTTCCTGAAGACATTTTCAACCTAAATTATTCTACAGCTATAATTTTAGAGGCTGTATTACAGATGGAGCAGAGTGCAGAAGTGTGAGCAACACTACAATAAGATAAAACAAGGTTATTAACACTGAGCTACAAAATTATGAGTAGACATAACTACAATTTTACTGTCTGATTATTATTCTTTTCTAAAGAAATCTGTGAAAAGAGACAACAACAACAGCATTGGCTTTGAAGCAACAAATCCATCACATCTGTGACAATTAGTTATAGGCACAACAGCACAGGAAAAGTCCAGGCAGGCAGAAGGAAATGATCTTCAGTTGAAATTTATATAGCTTTGATAGTTAAGCAGTTGAAGACATTTATAAGGATTTCTGGCTTTTGAAATATTTACAAGATTTGCAAAATCTTAATGCTTTAGTGCAAAAGTTAAATTCTAACTGGGTAGGCTAAATACAATTTAAAAAAATAATAGAAAATATCTATAATTTTGTAGCAGAAAATTCCTTTGACACCTCTTTTGAGAAGCTGATATAGTCCACTATCAGAAACGGTATACTAAACCGCTTTAATCACATACGCCAGTCTTTCTTATCCTAAATACCCAGTCTCAGAGAATTGCTGGCTATTAAACAGCATTTGAATAGTGTTTAGAAAATTAAAATAGTTATATAAGACATATTATAACATTATTAGGGTCCTCATAATTTTTTTTCATTTGCTATCACAAACTGCAAGTCCAATATGCAATGCAAATCCTCCTCAGTTGTAATCAACACTCTTTTAAGGAAATACCTGTCTTAAAGATTATATTGCAAGATTCCAAAAACTGAATTTACATTTGATGCAAAAAAACTTTATGAGCACAAGACTTTAAATTTTTAAAAGTCTTTTTCATTAATTCTACCATTTTCCACCTTTCAATTAAAATGGAGAAACTTTGCTTTCTTAAGAACTTGATCATGGAATCATAGAATCGCTTAGGTTGGGAGAGAACTTTAAGACCATCAAGTTTAATAGCTAACCTAGCACTGCCAAGTCCACCACTAAACTACGTCTCTAAACACCACATCATCAAAACTATACCTCAGAAAATATTTACCAGGCTCTGGCCAGTTCAGGTTTGAATTTTCTAAAAATTTTTCAAGATTTACATTACTTGATGCAAAATGGACTGAATCAATTCATGGTGAATATTTAAGGTATAAAAGAAAAAAGAAATCACACAGAAGGCTGCAATCAAGCAGAATGTGTGTATGAAAGCTTGAACATTTGTTCTGAAATAACGGGTTGCTCAAAGAAGAAACGCAAGGAGTGATTTCTTTTTTATTCACTCATGGTTTTGGATTCTGAAGTTAATTGCAATCAGAAGGAAATCAGAAGGTATTGAATACCCCACAGTATAAAATAATTTAACAGAAACAACATGCAAGCTTACAGAATCCATCACGAGCCCAAGGAAAGCTTCGTCTAAGTCTAGTACTTTCTGAATGCATATACTGCTTACTATGCAAAGAATGAGAAGCAGAATCACCACTGCCACTATTTTAAAAGAAAAAAAGCACTATCATGCACAAGAGTACCAATGTCATCCAAGCACACAGATGCTGGAAAACTTTTCAGGTTCTGGAAAGGTTTCATACGCTCGTAAATGGAGGAAGAAATTAAGAATTTAAATTCAACTCTTCTCTGTTCCAGTTGCTGTGGCTGCAAACAAGATGCCTCACTTTTTCATTCACTCCATGAACCCAACTGAGCAATGTAATTTCCATTCACACAACGGGAAATCTAAATTTTAGATACCTTAGTATTCTGTGTCACAATGCCTAAGTCTCTTCCTATATCCTGCCCTCACAGTATTCTTGTTACCTAGTAGTGTTTTGAAAGGGATGATACTGATACCAATCTAGCTTAATAACATCCAAGCTACAGAGATATAATAACCTCCTAGATAAATGAAACAACAGAAGCATTCATTTGGTCCCAATTGTGAAGTTTCTTATTTATTGTTCTTCAGTTGTTTTCCTGTTTTGTTTAAAGTTGAACTAAAAACTACCTATTGGTTCTGACTTCTGTTAGTACATTATTTTTCCTTAGCTACATCTGAACTGGCAAAATAATGGAAAAGAGGTGTCTTCCAGAGCAATCTTGAATGAAAAAATCAATGCTGTGAACTGACTAAGAAGAAGTCTTCTAAGAAATCTTGAAAGCATAAGTTTTCTGCAGACAGACAGATAGAAAGAGAGAAAGAGGGAAGGAAAAGAAAGATGTGTCAGTGTGAGTGAACTTAGGAACCAAAAAAACGTTAACAGCTTACTGCATAGGGATATCAGGCTCGTGGAGTAGCAGTCAAAAGAAATGAAAAGGTTGTCAGACAAGACATTTAGTGTTCTCATTTTCCATCTAGTATTCCTTCTTGTTTCTTTATTTTTTCTTTTCTCTTTTTTTTTTTCCCTTTTCCATTTTCTTTTTTTTTTTTTTTTAATTTTGTTTTCCCCCAGAGCAGCAAATCATATATAGGTTAAACCAGGATGGATCCAAGTCTCTAAAGGAAAGGTTGAAGGACTCCATCTGGTTTTGTGCTGCAGTGAGAACTCTCAAAAAACCTTCATGGATGATATTCAAGACATGCTAGGCAAAGAATGACAGCATGTGTTGTGAGTGAAAAGTGGAATTTAAAGTCCTAAACAAACTCAGGAAATTAAGAATACATAAAATCCACACCAGCATTAAATTGCCCCAAATTCCACATTAAAATTCTCAGTTTTCATAACTGTATAAATATCAGCTATCATGTTGACATCTATGCTATTGTACATGCATTTTAATTTTCAGTCAAATTTAAATTAATTGTGAGAATGAGACTAGCGTAAGTACATATACTTTTTATCCACATGCAAATATTCATGACAACCCTTCTTTGAAATGCTTATCATCCTTTGGGGTGGAGAAAAAAATTTAAACAAGACAGGACTACCTGACATTCTTCTTGCCATTTCTGTGAAAACCTGCCAGAATTTGTCCAAAGAAGATGTCAAAACCAAATAAATATATATCTTTTTAAATAACTCAGTCTTTATATCATCATAAAGGACTTCTGCAATTAGAACAGCAACAAGCTATATTCCCTCTTTCATGACCACTTTCACCCTTTTCCAATTTTCCACACCATCCTGTTGTCATTAAATGGCTAAGTAGGCTCAAATCTCCAAGAAATTATGAAGGTTTTCTCACTGAAGTTTGCATAAAGCTGAATAGGAGTGAAAACTGGAACATAAAACATGACTACCTAAGCCCCTTTCAACTGGCATCCAAGCAACTGCTCTGTGAATGCTCAAGGATCTATTTTCAAACCACGAAGGAGAAGCTGGAGGGTAGATGGTGCCGTGGTTTAAACTCTGTCAGCCACACAGTCTCGCTTGATCACTCTCCCCCTTCTTCCCTCACCTCCTGCTCCCAGAGTGATGGGGAGGAGAATCAAAAGAATGTAACTCCTGTGGGTTGAGGTAAGAACAGTTTAGTAACTAAAGTATAACACAAGTCACTACTGCTACCACCAATAATAATAATGATAAGGGAAATAATAAGGGAAAAGAATACAACACCTCACGACCCGTCGACCAATACTGCGCCCCCTACCAGCCCTTCCAGGTAACTCCCAGTTACATCCTGGGCATGAGGTGCTGTGGTATGGAATACCTCTTTGGCTAGTTTGAGTCAGGTGTCCTGTCTCTGCTTCCTCCTGACTTCTCCTCCTCCCTGGCAGAGCATGAGACTCACAAAGTCCCCAGTCAGACTAAACATTTGAGCAGTAACTAAAAATATCAGTGTTATCAGCACTGTTCCCAGGCTGAAAGTCAAAAACACAGCACTGCACCAGCTACTAAGAAGGAGAAAAAATGACTGCTACTGCTGAACCCAGGACAGATGGAAAGAGATGACTGGGATTTGGGGACAGGATGAACTAATCATGGAAGGAGGCTTAAACAAACAGGACATAAGACAACTGCTAGACAAGAATGAACATGCAAGGAGACCAGCAGTGAACATCAGTGTGTAAAAAAGACAAGCCAATACTTGATGAAGGAAAAGTGGGCTTAGATCAACTTGGTTAGATGAATTAGAGCCCTTTGGACTAGAAGCCGGTGTGAGAAGCAGAGAGGTTGAAGACTAAGGCTCCTAAGGAAAGAGTCCTTGCTTAGGAAGCAATGTTGAAAGCTACATAAGGGCAGTAAAAAAAAGAATAAATGCAAAGCAGCAAGAAGAACGAGACTTCCCAGCAAAGTATGGGAAGTCAGCCAGGTACACTAACGTACTCTAAGTATGTACTTACTGTTGTGCACCTGGTAGTCACAATCCCAGTTGTTCACATCAGGAACCTGGCTTGAATGTGCTACATCCCTGTTGTCTGATATTTCCTTCCTATGAAACATATAATTTACACACACATATGCTGTTCATGTTCAGGCCCCTTGGGGTAGTAGGTCATATTTTTTCTTCACATTCAGAGAGCTGGAACCACCCCATAATACCTCCTCCTACTAAAATCCAGGATTTTGTGGAAAATCTCTGTTCTCTCCCCACCTAGGCTGCATGGGTTTCTTAGTACCCTTAACCAGATGTCCTGGTTTAGCAGTAGCAGTCATTTTTTCTACTGGTGCAGTGCTGTGTTTTGACTTTTGGCCTGGGAATAATAATGATAAAGCTGATGTTTTCAGTTGCTGGTCAGAATGTTTACCCTGACCAAGGACTTTGTGAGTCTCATGCTCTGCCAGGGAGGAGGAGAAGCCAGGAGGAAGCAGGGACAGGACACCTGACCCAAACTAGCCAAAGAGGTATTCCATACCACAGCACGTCATGCCCAGGAGGTAGAACTGAGAGTCCCCGGAAGGGCTGGATCATGGCAGGGTGGGGGTGAGGTACTGGTTGGTGAGCGGTTGTATTCTCTTGCTTGTTATTTCCTTTATCATTATTACTATTAGTGGTAGCAGCAGTGATTTGTGTTATACCTTAGTTATTAAACTGTTCTTATCTCAACCCGTGGGAGCTGCATTCTTTTGATTCTCCTCCCCGTCCCTCCAGAAGCGGAGGGAAGAAAGGTGGGGGGGAAGTGGACTTCGTGGTTCTGATTTACGGCCTGGGCTTAAACCACGACAGGTCTTTTTGGCACCCAACGTGGGGCAGGAAGGGTTGAGATAACAACAGATCTGACTGAGGCACAATGCTGATTTATGGGCTCTCAAAGTTGTTCTTTTTGATACCACAGTTTCTGTATGTCGTAGCTTGCTTGGAGCCGGTATTTGCTGTGTTAGTGTTTATCAAGTGTGGGCCTTGGGCTAAGGTTCTTGTTTCATTGTATTTTATGGTAATGGCTTGTAATACGGGAGGGCTCCGGCAGCAGGGAGGGAAGGACGTGGCCATGGACTTGTACCTGGCCGTCCCGCTGCTCTTCACTGTCCTGGCCCTCGTCCTCGCGGCCGTCTTTGTGAGGCTGCGGGGAGCTGAGGGGGAGCGGCCCCGGGAGCCGGCGGCGGCCGAAGCGGCCCGGGAGAGCGGCCCCGGGGACCAAGCGGCGGCGGGAGCGGGGCCGGAGGCCGGGAAGGAGGCGGCTGCCGAGGAGGGGAAGGAGGCGGCTGCCGAGCAGCGGGAGGAGGCGGCGGAGGAGCCGAGCCCCACAGCCAAGCCCAGCCCCGCGGCGGCCGAGAGCGTCGCCCAGCAGCCGTCCGCCGAGCCCGGCGAGCCCGAGCCGCAGGAGGATGCAGGAGACCACGCAGCATTTCCCAGCAAGGCAGAGGAGGAAGATCTGGACTCAGAAAAAGAGAAGCTGGTGGTGAGAGAGCCTTCAAGCACAACAGCTACACCAGCCCCAGTGACAAGTACAGCAGCAGCATTTGAGAGTTTTGAAGGTTTTGAAAGGCCTTTGGGTACCCTTGGGACCTGCCTGCTGATTGTGATGGGGATCACCATGTTGGCACACACACAGAGTGTGTTCTACCCACGGCCATTTTTTCTGATCCCGAGAGTTAAGCAGAGTCAGGTTTGGGTCTTATCTGGGTTTAGACAATACAGGGGGACCGAGAGGTTTTCCCCAAGGCTGGACAGTCATGAGTGTCATGGTGTGTGGGACAGTATGGGCGAGTATCTAATCCACTGGGCCCCTCCAGTGCTTTGGAAGCATCGGAGATGGAAGGCAGCTGTGTGGAGTCCCCGACAAGTTGCAGAGACTGCTGCAGGGGAGGGTGAATTTTTTTAAGCCTGATGGGCCCATCCATCAGGGCGGAGATGCAACATAGAGATGGACTCATGATCGAGGGGTGGACTTTGCAATGGGCCTCTCCTGCTCTGAAAGACTGTTACAAGAGATGGAGCCCACCATCATGGACTGAATGGACTCAGCAGCTTTATAGGGATTGGTCCGTGCACTAAGATAAGAGTACACTGAGATGAAAGTGATGGTATATTGAAAATGTGGGATCTGAGCATGACGTGAATGGTATGGAATAAGGGGTGGATACTGTCCTGGTTTAGCAGTAGCAGTCATTTTTTCTACTGGTGCAGTGCTGTGTTTTGACTTTTGGCCTGGGAATAATAATGATAAAGCTGATGTTTTCAGTTGCTGGTCAGAATGTTTACCCTGACCAAGGACTTTGTGAGTCTCATGCTCTGCCAGGGAGGAGGAGAAGCCAGGAGGAAGCAGGGACAGGACACCTGACCCAAACTAGCCAAAGAGGTATTCCATACCACAGCACGTCATGCCCAGGAGGTAGAACTGAGAGTCCCCGGAAGGGCTGGATCATGGCAGGGTGGGGGTGAGGTACTGGTTGGTGAGCGGTTGTATTCTCTTGCTTGTTATTTCCTTTATCATTATTACTATTAGTGATAGCAGCAGTGATTTGTGTTATACCTTAGTTATTAAACTGTTCTTATCTCAACCCGTGGGAGCTGCATTCTTTTGATTCTCCTCCCCGTCCCTCCAGAAGCGGAGGGAAGAAAGGTGGGGGGGAAGTGGACTTCGTGGTTCTGATTTACGGCCTGGGCTTAAACCACGACACCAGAGCAAGCTGAGGACTTCACACTGGCTCTCAAGAGTATTCCACTGCCCACTGACAGCTTCCACTGTCAAAAGGTTAAAAAAAAATAATCCCCCAATGCAGTTCAGACTTTGTCTTTCAGCTAACCGATAGGCACTGTACACAACTGAGGGTCCAGGACTGGGGGGGATTAGCTTGGGAGGAAAAATGATAAAAAGCTGGTTATAGGTTCCACTTACAAAGCAGAGAAAAGCAGCAGAGAAAAGCTGCAAGGTAAAGCTGCAGGGTTCAGCCCCACTGCAGAATAGAAGTGTCCCAGCATGATCCTTGACTACTTCATTTCCATTTGCACACAGGTCAACATACAGACCTTCTACCATGGAACTTTGACTTTGCTTGAGGTAGAGCATGGATGGTGCCCAAATCATACCAGTTTTATCTCTGATTATTGCCCAGTGCGTAGCCCATGGCAATTACTTCTGGATGCTTGACTTCACAAACAAAGCAGATGTCTTTCAAAATAGTTCAGGGTATTCACTCGTAATATTAAATAAGATACCAAGATACACCATTAAAGCTCAAATTTATCATTTTTACCTTCTACAAAAAGAGTGTTGTAAAAATAAACAAATAAGGGCAAGAAAGATTCACTGAAAACTACATAAAATACTCACTGCAGATACAGTAAGGTCAGTTTAAAAGGTTTTAATCTGCTTTGCAAATCAATATAATTCGTCCAATACAAAATCCAGCAACAGCAATTTGTGACTGGGATGGGTTAGGTGCTAGGGGTTTTGCATCTTCAGCTCACCAAAAGGTAAAAACTAAACTTAAAGTAAGCGTGTATAAATATTTGAAGTATGCAACCATTATGCAGCTTTTGCACTTGAAAGTGAGTTTCATGAATCATGGGAGTTGTTATTTTTGAGTCTTATGGTGATTTGGTGGTAGTTTAGATGCCAAGGAAATACCTGATGAACTGCGGTGAATTGGGACCTGACTGCTTGTGTGTGCATCATTCAACATCGATCTTGATACCCCTCAACTAGAACCTAGAGGGAAGGGAAGAAATGTAGTATGTGTTGGAGAAGGTCCAGAGAAGGGCCACAGAAATGATCAGATGGATGGAGCACCTCTCCTGTGAGGAAAAGCTGAGAAAGTTGGGGTTGTTCAACCCAGAAAAGAGAAGACTCGAGGGAGACCTTATTGCTGCCTTTAAGTTCTTAAAAGGTGCCTATAAGATGGAGAGAGACTTTTTAGCAGGACCTGTTGCGACAGAATGAGGGGCAATGGTTTTTAACTAAAAGAGAGGAGATTCAGGCTGGATGTGAGGAAGAAATTTTTTGCAATGAGATGATAAAGTCCTGGCACAGGTTGCCCAGACAGGTGGTGCATGCACCACCATCCCTGAAGGTATATAAGACCAGGTTGGATGTGGTTCTGGGCAACCTGATCTAGATGAAGATGTCCCTGCTCATTGCAGGGGAGTTGGGCTAAATGACCTCTGAAGTCTTTTCCAACCCAAATTATTCTATGAGGGTAGTGAGGCATTAGAACAGGTTGCCCAGAGAAGTAGTAAATGCTCCATTCCTGGCAGTGTTCAAGGCCAGGTTGGACAGAGCCTTGGGCAACATGGTCTAGGGTCCCTGTCGTTGGAAGGGGGTTTGGAACTAGATGATCTTAAGCTCCTTTCCAACCCTAACTAGTCTATGATTCTATTATCATGGACACAAACTACCCTTATCTCTCTCCTGTTCATACATGTTCTGCGAACTTCTCAGGAGAGACATAGAAGTAATAAGTAGAACTGCTTTCGATAGACCTTTTAAGTTATAAAAACATCTGAGACTTTTGATACTGTGAAGCATCTCTTACATGGTGTTGGATGTGCATTATGCATTCCTAATAATTTAGTAAGTAGAACTGTAATAAATAGCAAACAATTATAGAATCATAGAATAGTTAGGGTTGGAAAGTACCTTGAGATCATCTAGTTCCAACCCCCCTGCCATGGGCAGGGACACCCCACACTAAACCATATCACCCAAGGCCTAGTCCAACCTGGCCTTGAACACCGCCAAGGATGGAGCATTCACAACCTCCCTGGGCAACCCATTCCAGTGCCTCACCACCCTCTCAGTAAAGAATTTCTTCCTTAGATCCAATCTAAACTTCCCCTGTTTAAGTTTGAACCCGTTACCCCTTGCTTGTCCTGTCACTACAGTCCCTGATGAAGAGTCCCAAAAAACAAAGGTCTTGTCAGAGCCTTCTCTTTCCCAGGCTCTCTCAGCCTGTCTTCAAAGGAGCCATGCTCCAGCTCTCTGATCATCTTTGTGACCTCCTTCGCACTCACTCCAACAGGTCCAGGTCCTTCTTATGTCTAGGGCACAGAGCTCAATACAGTACTGCAGGTGGGATCTGACAAGAGTAGAGCAGAGGATCAGAATTACCTCCCTGGACATGCTGGTCACACTTCTCTTGATGCAGCCAAGCATACGGTTGGCTTTCCACGCTGCAAGCGCACATTGCTGGGTCATGTTGAGCTTTTCATCAACCAACACTCCCAGGTCTTTGTCCCCAGGGCTGCTCTCAATCTATCCTCCTCCCAGGCTGTATTTGTGCTTGGAATTTTCCTGACCCAGGCATAAGACCCTAAACTTGGCCTTATTGAACTTCATAAGGCTTATACAGGCCCACTTCTACAGCTTGTCAAGGACCCTCTGGATGTTATCACTTCCCTCCAGCGTATCAACCATACTACACAGCTTGGTGTTGTCGGCAAACTTGCTGAGGGTGCACTCAATCCCACTATGTCACCAACAAAGGTGTTAAAAGCACTGGTCCCCAGACCAACCCCTGAGGAGAGCCACACTTTAACACATTCACATTTGTATTTATAGTAAACCAGTTTATACACCCCTAGTTAATATTTGCTTAGGGCTTATTTTGATTTCACAATACATGCAATTTTCTGGCTCCATCTTTATCTTCAGGGATTAGATTGAATTGAGCAGCCATGTAGTAATTTAGTTTTATCTCGTGCCTTACTGTTTTATGTTCTTGTAATAGTACTTTCCCTCTCTATTTTATTTAATTAAATATATCTTATTTTACAATGGCAACATTTTTATTTTTGAATTTATTTCCTAAACAGCTGCCATTGTGGTAAGTTTTTGTGGGGAGATAATACTTATTTTAAAGAAATTTAGAACAGAAACTATCAAGTGTAGAGGGGAGGAGAGGATTTGAATTTGGCATAAGTATGCTTCCAGATTAAATCTGAAATGCTTCTCTGACTGGAATCTGGAGCTAAATAGCTATCTTCAGATGACCTTTCTTCTGTGGTTTGCTTGTTCGTTTTTCTTGGGAGGGGGGGGTTTGTTTCTTCCTTTTCATAAAGGAAGAGCTTTTTGGAAAACACAACGTAAAAAAAAAAGGTGGCTTAATCTTTGTCAAGTTACGCTGCAAGATTTGTGATGATGATTTTTGCCTTTGGCTTGGCTTACACTAAAATAGCAGGTAAATACTAATTTTTTTTCTAAATTCCATCGTTTTAACACTACACAGTTAATTTTGATGCTGATGAGGGCAGGCTAATTGACAGCATATCCATAATAAAAAGCAATGAGTCTGAACACAAGGACTTAGAGTTTCCTCAACTTCTACAGTTTAAATGGACAAACTGTTTTGATAAAGCCAGGTATTACGCAAGTACATTGAGTCCCTGGTGCAGGTGATGTTAAACGGGTTTAATACTAGATTGACTAGAATGTGCAAAGTGGATGTATTTACTCACAGCACTGGCAGCTTCTTTGGTAAATAGTCTGACAGAGAACAGAGTAAGCATGTCTAGCTTCAAGTCTTTTTTAGATCTGCAGCTGTGTGTGCTTATCTTCATTCTGAACAGAAACCGCCAAATAAAACGGATATTAAATTTCTAAAAGAGTAGTTTAGGATTGTCTCATCCCTATTTCTTTATGAAGTGCCTTTACTTCTTGGGTAGATTCTTCTGAAATCATGATAAATAGGGAGCCTCTGTTAAAAAAAAAAATGCTTTCTAAAGCTGGGAAACCGCTTTTGCTAACTGCACCTGTTTGACCTCTTGACAAATCACATATTTTACTCTTGCACTCCTCATGTGCCAGGCACCCTGTATCCGTCCTCAAATCACTGCCGATGGCTTTCATGGATAATGCGTTTTCCTTCTGATCTCAGCACCAAGCATCCATACCTGTGTAATCTTATCAATTCCCTCATGTATCCCACCAGTGTAAATTAAACTCACAGATCCTAGGATTGACCTGACTTTCCCAGGTTTTGCAAATTGCCTGTGATTCTGGTCAAAAGTAGGTTAACTCAGGTTTTTTGTGTTATTTGATTGGCACAAAGTAGCTGTAATCCCTGACTTCACAGAACCATCTCCACTCAGACACCACTACCAAGTTAGTGTAAAAGCCTACAGCAGCTCAGCACAGCTTTCATGCAGTTAAGGAGTCTGACCACTCAATACATACCTCTGTTCTAACAGAAATCAGTTATACTTAAACCCATCCCTGCCTGAAAGAACCCTGATTTAATAAAAAATTATCTTTACCCAGAAATATTACCACATGATTGTGGAGACATATTTGCACAGGTGTAAAAATACTTGAATAACATGGAAAAGTAAGTAAGAACCAGCATTTTACTATGTATTAGTATTTTTACTTGACATAAACCAAGGAAAGTTAACTGAGACTCAGAGGCTTCAGGTTTAAAATAAATACATAAATAAATAAATATAATTTTTTTCTTCATTAAGTATCTAGTTAAATTGTAAAACTTTCTGCCATAGCAGGACAATACTTTCCCACAGAGTTTTCAGAAAAATTCCTTTTCTACTAGGTCTGACTATAAGAAATACAGAAGTAATTTTGAAAGTTACAAGCAAATGGGCGCTGGGTAATAATATCTTATTCAGATTTCCCTCGTACCATATGAGGAAGGAATAATGGTGCAAATCTGAATGCATGATGCAGGCAGAACTCTTTTTTCATATAGGAGGCAATGCAGATACTGTGAGGATGTGTATAACACGCTTCTTACATATTGTGTATCCTGAAGAGAATGATTAAAGTGCTGGGATGGGAATAGTGGAAAAGATACAAGACAGAATACAGAATATGTGCTTTTCATAGTTTCCTACTTTAGAAGTATACTAGGTTGACTTTATAATGCTTTCAAAGATTTATAATGCTGTCTGCCTGTTTTTTAAACGCTCAGTACTTTTTCACTGTTGCTGAATGGGAAGCTTCCTTGGCTCAGGATTTGGCATTGTTTTTAGGAATAAAATATTTGTGAGCAGAATATGTTTTCTTTTGGGTTCCCATTCTTTCAAAGCAATGCCCAGCAGCAGTACAATCACAATATTATGTCTAACAATAATCATATGCAGTCATTTCCAGTCACAGTGGCTACATGTAGAAGCAGCTACAGACAGTTGGAAATGTGGGGAAATGTCAAACCATATTAAGCTGTCTAGAAAGAAAAAGGAAGAGCTTCACAGCTTGATGAGGAAAATTAAAACCCTGCTGAACCATGCTGAACACCTGAAAATATCAAAGAACAAAAGATAAATGGAGGAAAACCTGAAAAACTTATGAAATGTAAAAAGAAATAAGGTTCAGTAGAGTAATAAATTATACGAAATAGCAAAGAAGGATAAACAATCTGTAACTACTAAAAGGCTCATGGATTACAGCAAACTGCCAATATGACTCTAATAATTGGGAATCTACAGTACTGTATTCACTTCTGATACTTGAAGCTGAGCTAGACAAAGGCCAAATGAATTTGGGGGTACAGTCCAGTTCTTACAATAGATTTCTGGACCAGTTGCAGCATATAAATTCAAGACTTAGCAGATTATTCAACAGCCATTTGCTGTGAAAACAGTGAAGAGCTGGTAGGTAGGTCACAAACTATGTGGCCAGTTATGGCAGTTATTACACTTGGTGGCAAGCAGCCTGTGCTACTGAGAAGTGTGAGCCAGTCACCCTGTTCTGTGCCATCTATCCAAGATCTTTTAAATCTTTTACAGTGAACACTTAAGATTTGGCTGGGCTAGATCTGGACCATCTAGTCTACATCATGCTTTGCCTAGACAAATTGGACCATATGATCCTTGAAGTCCCTTCCAACTTCGTGTTCTGATTCAATTCTTATATCATTATGAGTACGAGAAATTCAGTCTCCAGAAAGCTAGTGTGAAAATAGGGTCAAAATGTCTTCCCAAAAGAGAATGGTCTTTTGTACCTATCTGAAAAACTTAAAACATGAAACAAAGATGAACAGAGAAAAAATAAAAATACAAAGGAAGTGATGCAAGGCCATTTAATTTAGACAAGATTCTTAACATTAAGAAAGGGAAAACAGCTAACTATCAGGGGAAAACTTACTGCTTGTGAGAAACATTGAAGTGACTCTAAAGGAAACATTTGGGACCTTAAAAACTGATTGAACAAAGAAGGAAGAAATACACCGCATAGAACAATCCTCCATTTGTACCGCAATGAACTGGATTATCTAATGGCTGTTTTTCATTCCTTACATCTATGATTCTGATTCTAAATAAATATTCGGAATTCAACATGAGTCAGTGAAAGAGAAGAGACATTGAAGAACATAAGTGGAAAGTTAATGACAGATGAGGTTGATTTTGCTCTAAGTCTAAATGAATTCCTCACCTCATTATTCATTGGTGGCAGGAGGGAAGTGGAGGGGAAAAAAATAAAGAAGGTTAGCATCTCCAGGACTGAGAAACATTTTCCTGGAGGGAAAGTTAAATGTTAAAAGGCTTTGCTATTGCACTGGAGAAGATAATAAGGCAATTAGGACTGTTACATTTGACAAAGTACCAGGCTCAGATGAATTGTACCCCAGAATCCTGAAGGAAGTAACAAAGGAAATAAGAAAACCTTCAGCAAAGGTTTTTGACAAGCTCTGAGTGTAATCATACCCAAGGACTTAAGGGGTCCTAAAACTATTCCCAAATTCAAGAACAGGGAAGATTCAGGAGACAACCCTGTTAAGTCTCATTTCAGCTGAGAGAAATATATTGGAAATATTGCTAAGGGACCATGTCGAAGTAATTTTAATGTATAATTTAATGCACGTAAAAGAGAAAATCATCAAAAATCTGCACAACACTTTAACGTGTTATGGGAGTCGTAGACCATAGTGCAAAAATTGATCTCATTTATATAGTTGCCAAGGTGGTATAAAACGGAAGACAAACTCCTTGTATAAACTGTATATGTATAAATTCATACCCCTGGTACAAATTGGTAGGAGAAATATTTTCAATTCAGCTGAACATTGCCTTAAAAGTTACCAAAACAGAGTTACTTTTGAAGTGCAACATTACAGAAAAAATATGAAAGCTAAAAGGGAGAGAGGCAGTAATGCAGCCTAGTGGTTAAAGGCATTTGAAGAGTTTGGTTACTGTAGCTACGTTTACATTACAATCTTATATGGATATATCAAACCATAACAGCTTTAAACTAGTTAAGCTAAGTACTACTACCAAGGCAGTCAGGCAACACCAAGCTCAACCCAAGCTGCAAAGCCTGAGTGACATCTGGGTAAACACTTCAGCATGATCCTGCCCACAATCAACTGTTATCACAATTGCATTACCCCAACCAGGATTAACTAATGTAAAGCTAGCTGAGTTGAGCCTGTAAAAGCAGTGATATCTGTAGACATGTTCCTAGACTATTGGTCCTCAGTCTTTTCAGTTTGGTGAATCCTTCTTTGAAGCTTAAAACAAAACAAAACAAGCCCCCCAAAAAACAAACAACCAAACAGCCTTATTTAAATCCTTTTATGTCTGCAGATGTAAACTCTCAAAACAGAAATCATGAGAACTGTATTCCCAAAAACATTATCTTGGGTTCAGCAGTAGCAGTCACTTTTTCTCCTTCTTAGTAGCTGGTGCAGCGCTGTGTTTTTGACTTTCGGCCTGGGAACAGTACTGATAAAAGCGATGTTTTCAGTTGCTGGTCAGAATGTTTACCCTGATCAAGGACTTCATGAGTCTCATGCTCTGCCAGAGAGGAGGGGAAGCTGGGAGGAAGCAGACACAGCACACCTGACCCAAACTAGCCAAAGAGGTATTCCATACCACAGCACGTCATGCCCGGGATGTAACTGAGAGTTACCCGGAAGGGCACTCTCTGCTCGGTCGGACTCGTTTTCGGCGGGTGGTATCGTATTCTCTTCCTTTGTTATTTCTCTTATCATTATTATTATTGGTGGTGGAAGTAGTGATTTGTGTTGTATCTTGGTTGCTGGACTGTTCTTGTCTCAACCTGTGGGAGTTGCATTCTTTCGATTCTCCATCCCATTACTCCGGGGGGAGGGGAGGGAGGGTGGCGTAGGAACTGCGTGGCTGACTTGCTGAATGGCTTAAACCATGACATTGGCATTAAGGCATTCTGAATCCTGAGTCTACCAGCTCTAGTCTTTCATTATCTGCAGGTTGTGACTGTGTTCACACTTCTTCAGGAAACTGTCTTCTCTTTGTCTTCATCCTTTAACACCATTATTTGTCTCTCACCTATTTCCTTCTCCTTACCTACTTCCAGTTTTCCCTTCAAGAATCCCTTGAAAACCTAGACTTAATCCCTGATTGCATCTGTAACCAGCTCTGTAAAGAGCTCTGTAACTATGGATGAGTGTCATGGTTTAAACTCTGTCAGCCACGCAGTCTCGCTCACTCATTCCCTCCCTTTCCTTCCCCCCGCTCCTGGAGGGATGAGAAGGAGAATCAAAAGAATGTAACTCCCACAGGTTGAGATAAGAACAGTTTAGTAACTAAGGTATAACACAAATCACTGCTGCTACCACCAATAATAATAATGATAAAGGAAATAACAAGGGAAGAGATTATAACACCTCACCACCCGTCAACTGATACTGATACCTCACCCCCCCCACCCAGCAGTGTTCTAGCTCTTCCGGGAACTCTCAGTTCTACATCTTGGGCATGACATACTGTGGTAAGGAATACCTCTTTGGTTAGTTTGGGTCAGGTGTCCTGTCTCTGTTTCCTCCCAGCTTCCTCTCCTCTCTGGCAGAGCATGAGACTCACAAAGTCCTTGGTCAGGGTAAACATTCTGACCAGCAACTGAAAACATCACTTCTACCAGTATTATCCCCAGGCTGAAAGTCAAAACCACAGCGCTGCACCAGCTACTAAGAAGGAGAAAAAATGACTGCTACTGCTAAATCAGGACAATGAATTATAAAAATTCAGACCTTTGGGCATTCAAGTCTCTTATTCCTTTGTTACAGGGTGCCATAACCCTCCATACAAATAACATAATATTATTTCTTGTCTTGCTAGTGGTTTGTGTTTTATGCCATCAAGTAGCATGTCGTCTTTTAACTGGCAAGAATGGTAAAGAGAGCAGTCTTTAACTTAGCTTAAAGAGCTCAGGGGGAAAAAAAAAAAAAAAAGAGAAAAAAAGAGGAGAATGTCAAGCTTGACCTACTGCAGGAAAAAGGAGCAGATAATGGCAAGATGTTAGGTCAGGTGGAAGTCGGCAAAGACGATTTCTTCTGACGTCACTCTTTATTCTAACCTCTTTTGACCACACAGCAAATTTTTATCTGCCCAAAGTAGGGATAACTCACCTCTGTGGCTTAAAAGGATAAGATTTTTTTTGTGGGATGATTTCACATTGTTTGTTGATTGTAAGTCTTGCCATGAGGTGAAAACTTGTGGGAAAATTATAAATGACGTTGTTATTAATAGGATTTTTCTCATTGGCCTGATCAATTTTTTTCCCCCTCTTTGCATCTTTGAAGGGCTTTTTAGTTAATCTCTCAGCACTACTCCCTTCCCTCACCCCTCTTCTCCCCCCCAGTATTTCTTGTTTGTTGTCAGGTCTGTCTTTGCTTGCTTTTCAAATAGATGCCAGACATTTAAGTAGCAGGCCCACTCTAGGTCCGCAAAAAGCAATTTCATTTTGTTTATATGACTGTAAACACCTGTTCCAGATGGACAATTTAGGGGATTTTTTGGGATTTGGCTTTTGTGGCACTTTGCCCTGAACAGAGCAGAATATTTTTAAGAACTGTCTGCGCTGTGTCTTTTCATCCAGCACACACAAAAGGCCACCTCCTGAAGGTAAAACTGAAGTCGACAGAGTCCTACTGGTGTGACTAAAAACATCATTTGGCCCACAGCTTTCTTCATATTCACAGGGACAGATTCTGCCTGTGGATGCATATATGCCGCTTTTAATGAGGCCTGCTGAAGTTGTGCAGAAAAGAAGAAAAAGGGGGAAAAAAAAAAAGAGACAGAGACATTCCCTAGTGGTCTTATGAGCTTTCAGCTTTATAGTACAACCTGTGCCTTAGGATTAAAAGGACATAATACATAGCATGCAGAGGGATGTCTAGGGGGCATGAAACCATCTGCAAATGTTTGAAAGATGTTTGTGCTTCCCTTAGGTGTGAAAGAAATTACTTCCTATGTTACCAGAGAATTTTCCAAGAAATAGTGGGTCAAAGCTAAAAAAGGGAAACTTAAAATAAATTTCAGGGAAATGCTTCTGACTGTGAGATTGGATGTATAATTTTTAAAGAAAGAGAAAAATCATGGGCAGTAGGCAATGCAATACTTAAACCTTTTGTTGCTTAATCTCACCAGGGTAATCCAGACTTCTTATATTATTTGGAGAGTTAGAATCCCAGAAGAAAGGGTCTGAGGTTTAATTTTCATGGGAGTAATCAAATATGAAGTGAGCATTCTAGAAACACTGAACAGAGCTCCAAGCTTTTCCTTTAGTTGATGTCCGTCTAGCTCATGACTCTTGCATTCCTGACTGCTCAAAGTTTCAGGCAGTCATCAAAATTAGGAAAGTTCAGACACACTGGGAGTTCAATGCTCAGGAGAGGTCAACTAAAGAAACTGTTTGACTGCATATTAATCACAAAAATACAAGAAATGAATTGATAAATAGCAAACGAGAGAAAGAAGAAAAGCCTACATCATGTAAAATTAAAACCTGCCACAAAACACTGGTAGTTGCCCAAGTGGTCACACTGAAGGTTGTTTGTGTGGATATCAGACAAACAATGAGTTGTGTGTGTTGATGATAAAGACAGCTCATGGCTTGCAGTACAGTACTAAGAAATGTGCAGGTAGCAGAGGGAAGAAGGGTACAATACAAAAAATGAAATAAATTAGCAAGATCAAAAGCAAAATAAATTCACAAGACTAAATCATACCCCAGAATCCATAGGACTCATTTTCCTGCTCAAATAAAAGGATTGCCAGAGCTATACTACTGACTAAAGACTGTTAGTTTGATAGCTGTGACCAATAGATTCCAAAAGATATTGAGGAGATTTAAAAAAACCCAAACAAACAACAACGACAAGCCCACAAAACAACAACAACAAAAAAACCATGTTATTGGAAGTCTACATTTGCAGTAATCATAAACAGCTTTCTGAAGCCAGAAACCCAGGTGACAGTAAGCATTTCCATGTGTTTTCAGGACCTGCTTCATAACAAGGCTATATTAAAAACCTTCAGTAATAAAAATAAAAAAAAAAAAAAAAAAAAAAAAACCAAAAACCTACAAAAACATCTGTAACAGTCATATTTACTTTTAAAGAGGAACTACAAAAAAGATGAAAGAGTTGAAAAACATCCGGGATATGTAACGTCATAAGTTGTTTGCAATTGGCACTACAGGGTGTTTTAAAATGATATACTAGAAGCTCAAGATAAAAAACAAACAAAAATCTACCTCCAAAGAGGTGGAATTAAAAAAAACCTAGCCCGGTTAAATGGTGAAGGTGTTTATTAGACACAAAAATCCTTCAGAAAAATTGAATTTGTATCTACTTAAGAAAAACAGAAAAGTATATAAGCTCAGGAAGCTGAATACAGAATTGTAAAAAGACAGGTAGAAAACATTTTCAAGAACAACTTGTTAAAGGCATAGAAGCTAATCGTAAAACACATCAGAAGCTGGAAGTTTGCTAGTGTTCACCACTGGGTGACCACTGTGCATAAACTACCATTCAGAAAGCACAACGTCAGATAGGAAATAATCCTGAAGAACCATCTCAAACTGACTGGACAAAGACAGATGTTTCAGAAAAAAAGGGTAAATTGAATATTAACAGTTTGCTAGGGTCTTCAATGTGAGATTGCTCAATTAATAAGAGTTGTATCCTATCTCCTAACCATATTCATAGCAGAGAAATAGGAGGTGCCATTCTACTAGCAGGGGGTTTGGAGTGATCAGGTGAACAACTGTCCAGTAACTTGTATCCTTTTGCACGAATTAAGAAAAACAAAAATCATGACAGCAGTAAATATGTCATGGTTGGGAAATAACAATATAATTTCTGTGTATAGAAGCTGTTTCAGAAGGCATTCTTTGTGGATGCCTAAAAGAATGTGGAAAACAGTGATCCAATCTGTGCAGCACTTTTCGATTTCCAAAAGCCACTAGCATGATCCTTCACAAAAGCCTCTTGGAGAAACTGAGCTGTCTGGGTAAGAGGGAAGGTCCTCTTATGAATTAATACCCAGCATAAGATAGGAAACAAAAGGTAGGAATAAATGGTTAGTCTTCACAATGGAGAAAGATTACTAGAGAACCTGTGCTATGAAGCATATTCAAAAATGGTCTGGAAAAAGAGGTTAAGAGGTAAAAAAGGCTGTGGATGATACAAAATTATGCAGGTTACTTAAATCTAAAGCTGATTGTGAGAATTTGCATAAGGAGCTCATGGCACTGAGTGAATAGGCAATAAAATGGAAGATGAAATTCAATGTTGTAAGTGCACATAGGAAAAAAATAACCTTAACTATACAAACACGATGGGCTGTAAAGAAGCTATTACCACTCATACCACTCAGAAAAGAGATCTTAAGAGTTACTGTGGATAGTTCTCTGAAAACATCAACTCAGTGCTCAGCAGCAGTCAAAAAGGCAATAGAATTGGGGGGGGGGGAGGAAGGGAGAGGGGAAGAGAACAAAGGAGAAATCATTTTTATGCTACTATGCAAATGTAGGCTGTACTTGCATCATTAATGCTGTCCAGAGTTTCAGCCACCCCAATTCAAAAGGATTATAGCAGGACTTGAAAAGATACCAAAAAAAAAACCACAAAGGCGGCAATTAAAAATATGGCTTGTCTCTTCAATGAAAGCAAACCGAGCTGACTTAAGCATGGATAAAAAATAGGACAGTTATTGAGTGTGTGAACAAAATTACACACAAATGACAGAGGTATCAGTGAAATGATGAAACAACAAGTTTAAGTGAAAAGAGTTGTTTTTTCATACGTGGCATGCAAATAAACTTTGCCCTCTGCCACAAGATGAGGTTGAGAAATAATTAATATAATTTTTTTTTTTAATAAATCTGTAAAATTAACAAGTTGGTGGTCTGAAAGCAAACTCCTCTTCAGAAACCCCTTTGCACATTTGCTGTATAGTCAGGTGATATATTAGGGAATGGACTGATTCATACAGGTGCTGAGTTCCTGTGATTAGCTGTATAGCAGTCATTACATAGCAATGTTGAAAATAAGAAAAATGACCTAAAGGACCATCGGTCTGTGTCTGAAACACTCTTATATTAGAGGAGACAGAAAGCACTTTCCCCAAGGATGGTCAGCAATGTGGCAGTTAAGACACTACTGGAAATTAGAAATTTTGGGTTGAAAACTCATCAAGGAGAGAAAAACCCAGACTGCAGCTCCCCAGGTATAGTACCAAACACATTCACCCATGCCAATCAGGACATCAAAAGGACTTAGCACTGTTTGGCCTCCCTTGTGGAGAAGTGGAGATTAATGACCTTCCTAAATCTGGCCTACAACTAAACATAGATAGGAAAGTGATGCTTTTCCTCCACTGCCCATAAAGGATGTTTACAAGGAACCCACTGACTCTTACACGTGTAGAAATTGCTGGAGAAAAGGCAGCCCTCATTGTTACCTGGGGTTTGGGTACTATCTGTATCAGCAGGCTATCTGCATCTTCCCCTTCATTTTTGAGGACAGCAGTACAATCCATAGATAAATGAAACACACAAGAACATACACTTCCTTCTATTTATTTTGTTCTTTTACTGAATACAGGCAGCAAAGTGGGCTGCTATCCTACTTGTAACTCAGCTAATAGAATAACATGCATCTCCCTGCCGCATTTAATAACAGTGCAGAGAAGTGCTGGGATGCAGATTCCTCTGCTTTTCCAGGATCTGGATACAACTATGTTGCTTTCCCAGACCTCTCCTTACAACCTTTCTCTGCCCTTCCACTTCTTTCTCAGCCTCATCTGACCCTGGGCTTCCAACCTAAGCTTTCAAAGTACAGAGAATTGTCCCCTCCTACAAAGCTGAACCAACTCCAGATCCAAGAGGCTAAAAAAGCCAATGAACCTGAAGAAAATAAAATTAAAAAAAAAAAAAAAAACGAAAAGAAAGAAAGAAAGCAAGAAAGCTAAACAGGCTACACCTTTTTCACAATGTTTGAGCGTAAGGAAAATCAGCATTGAAATCCCAGGAGGCCACATTAATAAGAACAGTGTTTTAACATCACATCTCTGACTCTTCTTTATATTTCAACAGATCAGAATCTTTCTTTGCACAAAACCCTGCCTCCAACCCCAGCAGCAGCTTGATCAGAAAGATGTAGAGTGAATTGCCTGAACCTTCCCTTTTAAGATTTCATCTATTCTTAACCTGTTGGACCTGCTGCCAAAACTGTACATGAAGCTGCACCAAAGACAAAATATGCATGCAGTTTCCCTGCAACGCTGGCAGTCTCAGGATACAAATAAGTAGTGTTAAAAAAAAAAAAAAAAGAAACCAAAAAAACCCCAACCAATCAAAAAATCCCACCATAAACCCACAGAAAAACAAGAAAACGCAAGTGTGGGTTTGCCTTTGCATGCTCCTGCAAGACTGCATGCAGGCTCAGCTACTGTTTTGCAAGAATAGCTTTCATGTATAATATAAGATCAGAGATCTCCAGGGATAAATTACACCTCATTACATTTTCAATACCATGATCCCTCTGAGACACTATCTTATAGTGTTTTGAATAGTCCTAGTGTTTAAGTTCAACAGTGTTACCTGGTAGGCCACTTCACACATTTATGCTCTTTTGAATAGAAAAAGGTTTCCTCACAACTCCTCCAAATGCTTTTTTTTTCTTTTTAATATCCAATTTTACTCCCTTTGCTTTATTATCTGTACATGGCTGAAAATAATAACTTGGCTTGACTTACTCTGTACCATTTAGATTTTAAACTTCCCCCTCACTCTCCCTAATTCTAGGCTACTGTAGATTTATGAGGTTTTTTAATCCTGCATTCATACCCTAGTTCATTTCTCAGTAGTAATAGAATTGGTTTCCTTATCCCAGTTTTGAAGTATTACAAAGTTCTTATGTTTCAGTGGCCAAAAATCACAAAACAATAGTTCAGGGCAAGCACATTAGAATCATAGTATTTTACCCAAGTTTTTTTTTTTTCCTTTACTGCTCCTCACCCTTCATGAAGCTGAAAATAAGCAAACAAAACTTTTATGTTAGGAAATATAGTTTTGCACAGATACAAAAAAAAAAAAAAAAAAAGTCCAACATCTGGGAATGTGCATTTATATCGTGATTTTATAATCACATCCTACACCTGTGTGGTGCTTTGCAGCTAATACAGATCATAAGAAAGAAATTCTTTACATTGAAGCTGGTAAAGCACTGGATAGGTTGTCCACGGGGGTTGTGGAGTCCCCCTGTATAGAGACATTCAAAACCTGCCTGGACGTATTCCTGTGTAACCTGCTCTAGGTGACCCTGCCTTGGCAGAGGGGTTGGACCAGACAGTCTCCAGAGGTCCCTTCTGACACTGACGATTCTGCAGTAAAAAGTGCATAAGGGTTTATTTTCCATTCTGTTAAAGCCTATGGAGAAATGCATGGAGCTCTCCATCCTCTCAGCAGCCCTGTGAACTGCGTGGGAGCACCCTGGGAAGCCCCAATGTCTTTAGCACCCACAGCCAGTGGGACTCATAGCCCTGGAAAGGGATCTCTTCTCTCTTCATCCCTGCAGTGGGAGAGATGACAAACCTGGCTTAGTCAGAGCCAGAGAATGTGGATGTTTTAGTCCCAGCCCTGTCTTTGAGCAGAACTGTGGGACATCTATAGAGTAGTTGTGCTGAGGTCTTTAAATATCACCTCTGCTGGGATATGTTCTGATGTGAAAAAACTTCCTGTGCTTTAATCACACAGTTAATTACACTAATGTTAATCACATTTTGTTTCCTTCTTCTCCCTTACTTATCTGTTCTATCAACTGTTCCTCAACTCCCAAATAAAATCATGTCTTCTGGGGAAGATGTCACCTTTCACATGCACATTGCCTGGAATTAGAGCACAAAATCCTTGATTTGGATTATTGGTGAGTAAGGTTATGTGAATGGGGCAAGTAATCAATAGAAACAGATAGATTTAAGCTTGAAAGAATGTCTGGGCAGTAGTTTGGATGGATTAATCACAAAAAAATGCAGGTTTGGACTAGGATGAAACTAAACATTAATTTAGCAAATAGTTCCAACTCAGCTAAAAACAGACACTGCTTTTCTGAAAATGTCAATATGATTTATTTTAATATTCCCTAAATGTTTTGCTTTTTCAGGCCAGATTGGCCATAGGCTTTACATGGCTTTCACAAGGACAGTAAGGACTGAATAAAAAAGTCTTTATATGCTCTATTATACAATTAAGACACCCATTTAAACTGTCTGCCAGCCTGAATCAATGATCTTTCCTGTTTACCACCTTCATGATTAAATTCAAGTCAAAACTGAGATTTGGATTTTTCCAATCTCTTTGATTCTATTTACTGTAAAGTATTTATTCAATGAAGCAAGATATGGAGTGACTCTTCCTTTTTCACTGTTCTTCTTTCCACAGCTTCAATTAATTGAAAATTTATTTTTACTTTCAGGTCAATGCAAACGTTAAAATGTTATTGTTTTATTTTAAGCACTTAACAAAAAAATACAGCTCTCACTTCTCTGCAGAATACTAGCTATGCTTTAAAGGAGTTATTTACCTCCCTCAAAATTACAGCCATATCCTGAAAAGTCATTGAGCCATAATATTATATATATACACATACAGAAAAGCTAAGAGTGATATTATAGCTCGTAGGGCAAATAGAATGGATGAGGTTTTAGTCAATTATTTGAAAGGAGAGCATTAACAATAAACGGACTGGGTCTCTGTTGGGATCATAGAAAATTAAGTTCCAACAAGTTCCAAACTTGCTAAATCCTTTTGCTTCACTGTCAATCAGCTTGAAGACATTCACTTAGAAAACAAGGAAAAAAATTAAAACATATCTCAAGGCCATGCCTGTAATGCGTTTCATAATTTGTTTGCAGCATAACATGACAGTGGCATGTTTCAATGAAATGCAGTTACACAATAGGTCTCAACTATTCTCCAAAAGCCCTGTAAACACAATACATCTCAGAAATGGTTTGCTTCTATTGGGTCAGAGTCAGAAAGATGACTCTGTCAATGGAGTAAGTGTGAGGCTGCTTTTGACCTTACTCTGAGGGCAGTAAAATGCATTTTCATTCTTCTTTTTAAAGTGGTACATGTGAAAAAAAATTGGAAAAAAAAAGGGAAAAAAGTTAGGTATGGTTTGCAAGGAGGGGGTTTTTGTTCACATTTTAAATTTATCAACTAACTGCAGAAATTTGGTGGGGAAAAAGGCAAGTTTTGAAGCATGTTTAGTGTCGTGGTTTAAGCCCAGGCTGTAAATCAGAACCACGAAGTCCACTTCCCCCCCCACCTTTCTTCCCTCTGCTCCTGGAGGAACGGGGAGGAGAATCAAAAGAATGCAGCTCCCACAGGTTGAGATAAGAACAGTTTAATAACTAAGGTATAACACAAATCACTACTGCTACCACCAATAGTAATAATGATAAAGGAAATAACAAGGAAGAGAATACAACCGCTCACCAACCGGTACCTCCCCCCACCCTGCCATCATCCAGCCCTTCCGGGCCACTCTCCGTTCTACATCCTGGGCATGACGTGCTGTGGTATGGAATACCTCTTTGGCTAGTTTGGGTCAGGTGTCCTGTCCCTGCTTCCTCCTGGCTTCTCCTCCTCCCTGGCAGAGCATCAGACTCACAAAGTCCTTGGTCAGGGTAAACATTCTGACCCACAACTGAAAACATCGGCTTTATCAGTATTATTCCCAGGTCGAAAGTCAAAACACAGCACTGCACCAGTAGAAAAAATGACTGCTACTGCTAAACCAGGACATTTAGCTTTCTCAGTTTTGAACCAGCCTTCCAGCTATATACAGGTAAAGAACAACTGCTTTGAATTCACTTGATTTTACTAATTGGTTAAAACCATTGAGAGAAAAAACAGTTGGTACCTGTGGAGCCAGAAAAGGAGGCATAATGTCTACTGAACATTTATTTAACAGAAAGTTAAATTCAGAACAGCAGCTCCTGAACCTGTACTTATCTTGAAGGTTCCTGCTAATAAACGGTATTATCTTTCTTACAAAACTTTACTTAGTTATCATGCCTATAATGACACTTATTTTTTAACTCAGTAAAAAAAGTGAGGTCCATATATCTGTATGAGAGGGAGCTTCCCCAAGCATCTGTCTGTACAGTGAATGAGGCATTTCACAAGTAAGGTGATTTAACATTTCCAGACTCCAGCCAAGCCCTTATGGAAAACCCTAGAAATTTAATGAAGAACTTTAGGTACAGTGTAAAACATATATTGTCAATTATATCCTTCCTAGAGAATTCTGGACAGAGCTGTAATAATATATATTTTTTATTCCAACCCATAAAAGCCTCCTGATTTTCCCTCTTAAGATATTACAGTTTGGCCTTTTCAGTAAGATTACACCTGGGATTGAAAGCAGCTATGATGGTGTTTGTGATTCTAGTTCTCAGGGGCTTCTGTAGTCATGTTGTATACCATAATGGCCAGGATGCAGACTAGTCTCTCAGTCCCATCTCCTGAAACTGTTTTACCTGGTATGAGAGAATTTGGGGTACCCTGGACCAACATAAAGGAAAGCACCTCTGTGTCCCAGTGTGGGAATGACTTTCTGTGAGAGATGCATAGTTTCCCACCTCTTCTTTAATAACATGTAAATATTTTGATACAACTAGAGCATGTCCTAGAAAAATGAGGTCCATTCTGCAGTCAGAATTAGAAAACTGGAATCTGGAAATCCTTGATAGTAAATGGTCTCTCTGCATTGTGAATTGTTTTCCTGGCACAAAAAGCCTAAATCTCCAGTATTAGCATGTAGATGGAGATACCTGTGTACTGAATTGTTGGATTTATGCCACCATCTCATTTTGCATAAGCCACTGAACTGTTCTCTCATTTTAATGTGTTCAGTCGCAGCTGACAACCTCTAGGGAAAACTCTTCAAACCCATTAGCTATCCAGATCCCAGTGGAAGCCACTATCTTTGAAGAAAACAGTTCATCATACCTCAGCTGTGCAACTCCAACGACATCTGCAGATCCCACTACCAGCTTGTGACAAAAACCCAGTGAGTAGCATTAAGGGCTAATTTTAATACTATGACTGATATCAATGATTTTCCAAACAAAAAAGTGATTATTCTTAGTCTCTTGCTGAAGATAACTCACTTGTTCTTCCTCTGCTTCCTCATTTTCCCCATCACAATTAAAAAGCCAACCTGGTGCAAAAAGCAATTTTGATCCTTTTTTTATTTATTTTTTTTTTTTCACTAACTAAATGAAAATGGGCTTAATTAGAGCATCCAGTACATGCCATACACACGACAGGCACATCTGAGACAGCTGCAGCAATAGCTCCATGTATTAACATTTCAGAAATTTTTAAAAACGGGCAAATACACTGCCTTTCACTACAACAATTATTTAATAGCTTACTTCATCAAGTGCCATGTAAAAGTTAAACAGAAAAATCATATTGTAGTGTGAGGGATTAGTGTTCGTCAGTCACAAAAATAGACTTAAATCTCACAATTCAGCTGAAGAAACAATTCACATGGCCCTGTTTCAGAGTTTGAAAGGAAGCCATTAAAGGAATTGTAATATTACTTTGAATTTACATCTCAGCAAAAATCTCAGCATGTTTTGCAAGTAACATTACCCCTACCTTCAATAGGGAAAAACAGTGCCTATAACAAATCACAGAAATTAGTGCAGAGCTTCTCAAACTGCTGCCAACTCAGGCCAAAAAGTATTCATGACCAGGTCAACTTATTGAGAAAAACATCATGCAGATTGCAGATTCAAGCAGGCTCTAGCACAGACAGCCTGAGCTTTTCTGCACCATTTTTAACACTAGCAATCTATGGTTAGCTCATGCAGAATCAGTTCGTGTAGATGAGGCTACACCTACCAAGTAACCATGTCACCCACACCAGACCATAACCTCCAGGGAGACATCAGACTTGAACTCAAAACTTCTAAATCCCAGGAAATTGCTGAGTACTTCTGAATCCTGAACAAAAATCTTGGTGGCTTCTAGGTTTAAATTCTGCAGGTTCTGAAAGTTCAATAACTTCCCATGACATAGCTGTGAAAAGATGATGCTGGTTGGCTCCAGCTGCCTCTAAAGATAAATGGGGATGATTAACATGAACGAGAGGGCATTCGCGAAACAGGCAACAGCTGCAGAGAGAGAGAGACAGGAGCCCAGCATGGAGCAGGCATAGGAAAGGAAATGTATTTAAACTGAACTGCTGAATCTTTGGAGAGCAGTTTCTTCTTTTCTAGAAACTGCCACCACTTCTGAGCAAATTCATCAGCTGAGTGACTAATGGGAAACACACTGACAGGCAGAGGTACAACTGAGCCAATACTGCTTGCCATAAAGCCCTGTTCAGTGCCTGTTTGTCTCACTTATTACTGCATATAATATCTGCCATGTGAAAGTGACTGATAATTGCACTTTCTCCGTGTATCTTTACACTTTGCATTGTCATGACAAAAATAGGTAACCTCTGCCTTCAACCCGCTTCCTTCAAAAACACCTCCTTTCTGTTTTCAAATACTTAATGAAAGAAAACTCCATTCTCCTGAATTTTTCATATTCCTGTTTCTAAAGGAGCCTCTTAATTTTCCATGGCCCCATACTAGCTACTCTGAAGGAAATTATCCCATCCAAAACCAGCACACATCAGAAGTAATTTCAGTCTCAACTGGAGTATAAATCCGCAGCCGGAAAATTCAGTTCCCCAGAAAAATGAGAGAAGCAGGAGGAGCAGATGGGAGACTGAAGTGCCTTCTATTGCCATAGAAATCAGGTAATGAGTGACTTCATCCCCTGATTTTGCTCCAGGAGCAAGGAGTCAGTTTCCAAGCCTGTGAAGGGAGGACTTGGCCAGTCTGTCATGATGTGACCAGTGAAATTGGCTTTATGCTGCCTTCTGTTACTTGAGGTTTTAAACCTCTGAGAGCACAGCCAGCAGACAGGTATTTTGTTTTCAGAACAGGAAACACACACACTATTTGCTGTCTTACAATAAGTTTCCTTTTTCTTTCTGTTGCTGCTTGTGACCTTCTGTATTTCCACAGTGCTGCCTGTTTTGAACTTAAGTTTCTAGTGGCTTTTGCCTGTCTCTGATCTCCTCGTTTTAGAGTCTCTCTTATCTACAATACTTGATTCTGTACGTTTATTTTGCTTTCTGTTGAGAACATAAGGTAAAGTGATGTACTAGACAAGTCACTGCACTGAGGTTTAGAAGAATGCATTAAATCTGCTCAGGCCTTGAACAACAGTAAGTTATTTCATCTCCCTGAGGTCTCCTTGTCTGTTCAACTGGGACTGTAAACTGCCTCAAGCAAGGACATACATCCACTGCCTATGTCCATACCATCATTAGGAAAAAGGTCTCAATTACACTTGCTATCTGTCAGCACCATGCAATCAAATTTGACATACCATCATATGACACCCAAAGAGGAAAGGCCTTTCCCTATGTTATAGGCACTGATTTCTTCAGAAATTGCACAATTTTTGAACTGCAAAATAGTATTAAACTTCCTGTAAGATTGCAACATGTCCTCTAAAAAACATCTCCCCCATTTGCTTTTTGCTTCTGGCCATGTCTGAATCTCACCAGAAACCTAAGTTTGTGATCATAAAGAAAGGAAGTTATCAAATTTAATAGATTGTGACTGCGACTGCATACTTCAAAATTATAAGATCAAATATTCATATTAAGCTGTAGTAAACAACTCCTCATTGCAAATACTTACAAGCAGTGCTAGGTGCTTTTTTTAGGGTGTGATATTTTGCAGGTGGCCTCTGACAGGAAGCTGATAGCAGCTACTGAAGCCATGATTGTGATTAGCCTGGCACCACACACAAGCTAGCAGCACTTAATGCATCCAGCTACTCAGAAAAGCTTATTAGCTTTTCTTCCCTGACCCAATACTTTATTCACATCAGTTCCAGTCAGTTTTGACTGCAAGAGTTGGTTTGTTTCCTCCTGCAAAATACAGTATAAATAAATTTCCAGTCACTTGGTATTACAGAGAGAGTTCATGGGTTGTTCCCTGGGTGAGTTAATATGACAGTACATTAATTTCAAACAATAAAATAGTAGACACCTTGAAATTTATAAGGAAAAAAAAAGGCTAAAAGGGAATTTCTAATTAAATTATGCAAATGTAAAAGGAAGTTAAATATTTAGATTTTTAAGGTTATCTTCAAAATATCTCCCATGAGGATAGTAGAATCTATACTAAAGAGCCTAGCAAATATATTAATTTTACAGAAAATTCCTTGGATTGAATGCAGTCTACATTTAAATGGGCTGTGACAAGTAATTCAGGAGTTTCAGTGTACCATATGACATTTTATTTTTTTATTACCACTGACTTGTCAACAGATTTGAGGGAAACATTTTTTTACTAAGCACAGCTGCTATCAATTTGGATAATGATAGTCCATCACCATTTTTTTGTGTGTACAAACAAAGGGAGTGAATGTTCATGCAAAACAGGGAGTCTTTATAATTCCCATTCATAAACCCATTTGCAGAATGTACAGGGTCAAGGAAAAAATATTATTTGAGCTGCTGGCCTCAGCAGTACAGATGCAGAAATAGAATACTTTTCTGATCTTGCTAAATTTAATTTCTATGAACTCTGTCCTCATGATATCGTATACAAACAATAAATAGGCACCCTCAGAGCTCCTAACACAGTAACAGCATATCCTGCCAGCATAGCCATTCACTGTATATTTCCACTGCTCTACTTTTTATATTGGTCTATTTCTGACTTCTCAGCCTGTCTGCCCAAGATCAATTATGTTCCTGCAACAATTGTTGCTAGTGGCTGCTCACTAAAAATGTAGCTGGGTGAGCTAATTTTCTTTCTCCCTCTTGATTACTCTGCAGAGAAGGTTTAAGATTCTTCATCCATCTCCATACCTGTAGGTAGTAAATTTTAAGGCTAATGCTAAGAAAATGTGAATATTTATGACAGTTCCTCATTAGCACAAAACTTGGATTGGATTTCCCGTAGCTCAATTGAATTACTTACGCCTTATTTTAAAAGGCTATTGTTTATTTATGCAATTGCTTTTTGGAACTTCTGGCTAGTTGGAACTCTCATAGATTAAAACATTTGCAAGAAATACTGGTTTTCTCTTTCTCCCTTTCACATGCAGAAAACTTGCAACAATTAATTTACATGAGAGTAAAGGCTTGGTTTCCTTATGCTTCATTGCAAACAATTTTTTTTATCTGTATTTTAGATGACATCTATAAAATGGACGAGCAAATCAAACATTCGTAGAAGAATAATTTCCTATTTATTATTCCTATCACCAGCAACAGGATTAACTCTCCTTGACCTTCCTGCCATACATTCCAATAAGAGATTGTAGGTGGAGGAAAATAGCTTCCCTTTCAAATTTTGGGTTCAAAATTTAGCTCAAAATCTATTATACTGAGCATGCTAAAAAAAAAAAAAAAAAAAAAAAAAAAAAGAAAAAGGAATTGAGTGTAAGAGGAGAAATTCAACTTAATCCACTCCACTATGTAACCCAGACCTCTAGGTACTTTTATTATTTTCTAAACCAAAATGTTTCTACCCAATTACCTTTTTTCCTTAGAGTACCTCTTTCCACAGAAGTCACAGATAACCTATCTGACAAACACAAAACCATGCTGAACTTAGTGTGTTTGTTGAAAAACACAGAAGTCTCTAGTGTATCTTTCCTGCATGGGAGAAGTAGTCTACAACATTTAGAATATTGCCACTTCTTCTAATGAAGCATAACCCACCCTACAAGCATCTTGGGACAATACACAGAAGTGGAAGAGATCTCTAAAGTTTTGAAGCGTCTTCCTGTTCAGGTGACCATGTCATATAATCTCATTAAAAATGTAATAAATTCCATTATGAAATTATTTCACATTTTTATTCTCATTGATCCTATGGGAAGTTTACTTGAGAACTTCATGTCTCTGGTGGTTAAAATATTTCTGCTATTACCCAGATTGAATTTATCTTGGCCCCATGAGAAATTATTTGTCTTTTAAGCAACTTTGGGCATCAGTTTTAGTTTTGAGTGTGGATCTAACCTTTATTATGATCAACTATAGAACTGAACATAATTCCAGATGGAGCTTCATATGGTAGTTTCTAATGTCAATATACTTCTCTGCAATATTTGAAAGCGTTTCTACTGCTCCATAAAAAGAATACATTTAACTTTTTCATGGATTCATCATATATTCATGGTCATTCAGTCATTCTAAAATAGTCTTGTGCTCCCAGAATCTTCCTTTCCTTTGCTAATTCTTGCTGACAAGCCTCTGGTTTTCACAAAAAACTCTTGCTACAGGTAGACTTATAACTTTAATTTCCATTGTACACTTATAGTCAGACCATTTCTATTACACGAAAGGTCTCAAGGTCAACTAGTTCTGAGAGATTTTTATCTTCCTATGTATTACAACACCTATTTTTTGTCATCATCCCATTTTTAGCAACCTCTAATTTTTTTCACAGACATTAGTTAAATTATTAAATAAGGTGAATCTGAAAAACAGTCCACAAGAAACATAAACAGCAGTTTCTCTTAAGACCATTACATTTTCCTTCAGCACAACCAAATGACATTTTCTTTGAATACCTCAGAAATTGCTCTAATCTCTCTTTTTTCAGTTTAACTAATAATTTTCAAGCAGTGCTTTTATAAAAAAAAAAAAATAAAAAATTAACTGCCTGCAGGTTCCTTCTGCTTCCTCTCTGGCAAGAACGACAACAGACAGAAGCTAGACAATTACCTCTGAATAGATAGCTAATTTCTGTATGGATGAAGTTAAGTGAGATGAAGGCAACCCTATTATCTGAAATTGTATTATCCCATTCAGACAGAGCATTCAGATTGTATGCGTGTTGTATATAAATCATAGAATAGTTTGGGTTAGAAGGGACCTTCAAAGGTCATCTAGTTCAACCCCCCTGCAATGAGCAGGGGCATCTTCGACTAGATCAGGTTGCCTAGAACCACACCCAGCACGGTTTTAAATGTTCTTTTAAGTGTTCTTTTCATCCATACAGTAAGATCTCTTTATGAAAGCTATTTTGCTGTGGAATGAGGTATAGAAACTAGAGTATTTATTACCATGTAAAATCCCAGCCATTGGTAGCTCAACAAAGGAAATATTCACAATATTAAACTGGGTAACAAAAATATAGGGAACTAGAATTTTTTTATTAAAATAACTTTAAATTTACTCTTTTTTTCCCATTGAATAGATCACAAAAATATCATTATTTTCCTTTAAAAAAAAATATTGTGGAATGCTTACTTTCTTTGAAACTGCTACCCAAAATCATTTTTATACACAAACACATTATTGTGTATTTTGTTTATTATTTGGGTAGCAATCATAATAGGTCAAAAGTGACAGAAAAATTAATCTAGTATACTTTCTTCCAAGTCAAACAACTAAAATCTTTTGTGAGACTTTTGTCATTAAATTTATAGATTTACAAACAATTCTGATTTAGCAAGGAGAAGGGGCCTTCATACCTTTTAAAAGAGAACCTAGAGGAAAACATGAAATGTACTGTTCAAAGAAACATAAAAATTGCATGTAAGCAAAAATATTTGACATATTATGGACATTTGAAAGTTTAGACAATCAAGTTACTATGACAATCAAGTTATTATGCATTGTCTATGCCACAAGAGCTATCAATATGCATGTTCTTAGTCAGTGGTAAAGGAATTTTTTTTCACTTTGCATAGCCCGAAACTGCAAGAAAGGAGCAGGAAGCCTTTTTCCTTCAAGAGACACCTTATCATATCTATTCTATGTACTTCATATCTAATGAACCCAGTTATATTGTCTAACTTGGAAATATCAGCTGTATCCCAAAGCTTTTTTACCCTTTTTTTCCCTGTATTCTGATTTCTGAAGAAATGTTTTCTTTAATGCCTGAAAGAAATAATTGAAGAGTAGCTGTCAAATATAAGCCAGAAAAAAAAGTTAAGAACTAATCATCACTTCTTAAATTCACTTTATTCAAACAAAGGTATCACCGGAGTGTTTTTTTTTTTTTTCTTTTTAAGATAGAGTTCAATTAATTTACAGTGACCGTTAAGATTTGCCTAAACTCAGTGGTACAGATAAACTTGGATTTTAAGTTCTGGCTTTAAATTTCAAAATGCTGGTCTAAATTCAAGGTCATTATCGAAAAAAGAATCCGAAAAGAGCAGAATAATTTCCACTGCTATACGTAATATTAAAATGGATACTATTACTGTTTTTACTGCTACTAGAAATAATTGAAGACAGAAAAACAGGGTCTAAGCTTAAGCACTAGTATTCGATTGTCCAGAGCATTAAACTCTCAGCATGCTTTTGTGAGCTAGCATTCTTTCAAGTAGAGCACAGGCATCGATTAGAAGCTAACACATGATAGAGATTTCTTTTTTTTACAGGCAATAAAAACTAAACTGCACCAAGTTTGGCTCCTTCTTCTTTCAGGGTTTGCTACATGTCCCCTGCAGACTGCATCCTCAGATATTTCCACATTACCTCATGCTACAAACCAGGACATGCAATACTTCTTTTCCTGGTATGAAAACGTCACTCTCGTGGTTTGAATCACAGCTTTTATATTATTTCAGACACTTTCAAGCAGTAGTGACTTTTATGTTTTCTATCTGTTTGTATCTCAATTGCATATTGCAGTGAACTTGGCAGGGAAGGGGGGGGATAAAAAACACGGGAGGGTTGAGAGAAAAGTAACATGCAGAAAAAAACAGCATATGTGATTCATTAGTTCTTCAAGGTAATACTAACAAGATAAGACTTTTTTTAGTTGTTATCGGAAACTGAAAATTTGTCTATTAGCTTCAAGGTGTTTTGTAAGGTTTCTCCTGCATACCTACCACATTTCACACTCAGCCTGAGTTGTCAGGTACTTGTCTCTGCAAGTTTAGGGATAGCCTGCAAAATCTGCAAGAGCTACACAAATGCCCATGAATTCTGCAGCACATTTACCGAGCTTTTTTTTTTTTTTTAAAATGTCTGCTTCAACCAATGTCATCATAAAAAGTAGGGCTGAAGTACACACTTCCATAATGAGATCTCACCATTCACATCTTGAACATCTCACAATATGGGCTGTTGGGACCTCCTAACCTTCTGCTAAAGAGCTCAAGTTGCCCCATATCCAGTTCTTCAAGATAGGGAATAACCTGGGAAATGTCTTCTGAAAGCTGCTATATATGTACTCTGTGTCTCCTGTATGGCATATACCTATATTGGTGCTGCTATGCTTACTTACAACATTTAGTAAAAGAGGCAAGTGAGCCTTGGAAAAATGTTACTAAAGGATATTAAATTCTGATAGAGATGGACCCCACTGACTCACAGAAGGTGTCTCTGAGCTCCTCTGTGACTCCATTAGTTTAAACTTTTTTGTATTTTTGTAAATAGATGCCAAAATTTCTGAGTGACCCTGAAGACTGCTCCTTTTTCACAAAGCAGAAGCTCACATGATGAATTCTTAGGCTGTATCTAAAACATTCCAAAAATAGGGTCAGGGACTCTTCTCTGATTTGAAGTACATTGGCACTGATTTACTTCAACTACACCGCTGCAGAATTGGCCCTTGTTGCCTTCTGGTCCCTTTATGGTGCCCCAGTGGCTGTAGGGCATAATTAGAGGGTAAGGTAACTAACTGAGGAGTAGGTAAAACATCCCCTTCTTGACTCTTAGTTCTGTGAGTGATGCTAACAGGCTCCATTCTCCCATTCCCCCTGGAACTGGAGTCACCCTGAATCTGGCCTCATTCAAAAAACTAAAGGAATATGCCATTGGCTACCTGGGCAGAAACTGCAAGTAAACTAGAAAATGATTGGTAAAGCAAATGATGAAAAGAGCATAAGAAGAGGCCAGAAGGGCATAGTAGGAGATTTTACCTGTATAGATACACAGCAGAATAGAACCTATAAAATGCAAAAAATAAAGCTGAGGCATAAAGAGTCTGCCTTATAAAGACTGACAGATTTGCTCCAGACACAGGTCACAGCTGTTTTTGGAGTGGATTGTGTCCCTTCCTGTCTGGTGGGACCAGAAGCAATTCTTTTACTGCTCTGTGCGGCCCACAGGAGAAACCTCAGGCCCTCCAGAGACTGAAAAACGAAACAACAATTAATTTTGTCATAAACTTCCCTAAATTGTGTCAGGAGAAACAAAAGTCTTGGCAAATTCTTCTTATTATAAAAGATCCGAAGTAGAAGGAGAAAAGAAAGAAGGAAGGATAGAAAACAGAAAAATAGGCTCACCACCTCATGCATCCAGTCCATGTTTCGGTCAGCAAGTGGAAGCCCTTTCAGCTATAGTCCTTGTATTCAGAGAGTCCACTATGGTCCAAAACACATACAACACAGCTGAAGGATGGTTTTACCTTTTTCTAGGGCCAGGCTCTCCTGGAACGCTCCCCCAGGTGAGACTCATCCGCAGGGGATCTGGTGAGCCCCAGCCCCAGCTCACGTTGTGCCCCGGCAGGCGCTGCGGTTTCTGTGACACTGTCTCTGGGCAGTTCGTTGCCGAGCAGTTGATCTTCGCGACCTCAGGGCAGACAAGACAGGGAAGCATCACCCCCACCTTGGAGGAGCCGATCCCTGCTCTGCTCCCCTGGCCTTCTGCCCGAGAGACAACGAGCCGTCAGTTCCTTTTTTCTTTTGAGTTGTTTTGAGACAAACACAAGGGTCTCTTCATCACTGCAGGTTGCAAGCCCTCTGTACATTGGTTAGGCTGCACCACTCAGGTTGACGCACACACCTGGACTTGCACATTTTTTATCTGTTGCTTTTTGGTAGCATAGAGAAGTCCAGCTAAAACCAGTTTTTGATGAAGATCTCCACAGCTTGAAATTCTTTTTCATTAAGCTCCTTTTTTTTTTTTTTTATAAATTTTTTATAGTGGAAGACCTAGGCAGAGACTCAGATTGTGCTGCTGGGACTATCCTGGATACAATGGCTGACCTCAGCACATCTCCTTCTGTGATATTTATTCCTGTGGAGCTCACAGAAGAAAACAATGTAATCTACTGCAATCAGCAACAGTGAAGTGTTGTTTCCGTGGCACATTTTTAAACAAATAAGTGAGACCTGTTTGTAGAGACCAGATAGCCTTTACTGGTTGAAAGCTCAACTGGTTTTATCATCACCACTACTAAACATCTGCAGTAAAACATGAGGTGTGTCTTTTTGAAACCCTGCATAACCAGTTAGTCTTTAAAATAATATTTTCTGTTTATCAAGGTCTACAACTGAGACTGAGACTTTCTTTTTAAAATGTAATGAGAACAGAACACAAATGAACACCAGCAACCTAGCCCAGCCTCCGTCCTTAGAAGTTACAAGGTGAAACAGTTGAAACTATGACCATGATTTGGAGGTGTATCCTAAGCTTACTTCCCACAGATGTTCATTCTCCTGAAACATTTGTATTAGATGCTTTTTATTGGTCACCACATGTTGATACCTACAAGTTCATTTGAAGGCTGTTTCAAACACGTTGTCATGATTTAACCCCAGATGGCAACTAAAGCCTACAGAGCCTCTCGCTCCCCCCCAGTGGGACTGGGGAGAGAATCTGAAGAGTAAAAGAGAAAATTCATGGGTTTAGATAAAAACAGTTTAATAGGTAAAACAAAAGCTGTGAACACAAGCAAAGCAAAACAAGAAATTCATTCACCACTTCCCATCAGCAGGCAGGTGTTCAGTCATTCTCAGGAAAGCAGGGTTCCCTCACGCACAACAGTTATTTGGGACAATGAATGCCTTCACTGACACTGTCCCCTTCTTCTTTCTTCTTCCTTAGCTTTATATGCTGAGCATACCATATGCTATGAGATACTCCTTGGGTCAGTTAGAGTCAGCTGTCCCGGCTGTGCTCCCTCCCAACTCCTTGTGCACCTTCAGAGCCTGCTCAGTAGTGGGGTGGGGTGAGGAGCAGAAAAGACCTTGACTGTAATCGCTGCTCAGCAGTAACTAAAACATCCCTGTATTATCAACCTTGTTTCCAGCACAAATCCAAAACATTGCCTCACTCTAGCTACTATGAAGAAATTTTTTATCCCAGTCAAAGCAGGACACACCTATAGGCCATTTTCTCAATCATGTGTGTCTTTAAAAATGTCTTTAAAAGGACATCTAGAGTTAATAATGACTATTAAATATAGGGAACAAAGACTCAGTTCTGCAGAGACTGACATGTACTAAGACAAACAAAAGGAACATAGAAAACAGTAAAATCACTGATTACATATTTAGCCTTAGGAAGGTCAGCAGCATAAAAGCAAAACAACTTTCATTCCAGAAACTGTACCCAACTTTATTGGCTTTGGATCATGTAGCTGTAGGGAGGGTTCCTATTGATTTTTATCTCAGCTTTGACTGTGGACTAGGAGTCAGACAGCTATCCTGCTAGGAAAAGCTACAACTGCACTATGCACAGTCCCATTCAGGATCTTTTCCTTGACATAAAGGCTATTGACTATAGATCTTGTTCTCTACTCCCCTGTGCTATAGGACCGCTGCTGACTACCACAGAGCTCTGGGCTGGTAGTTTGTCAGCTATTTCTTGGGACAAGTTCCAAATTTCAGTTTCTTTTATTAACCATTTCAATATTTCTTCCTTCCATCTGGCTCTAATGCTTATACCCTGATGTGCTCTTTATGGACTATGCAGCACCTAGGGCAATACAGCTTTCCTTTTTGGCAGCTACTGAGAGCCATGGACTCTTTTGCCTGCCTTTATTTCTGCATGTCATATTAGTATAAGCTAGTGTAATTGACTGTAGCTGGCATATGTTGCCAGTGTTGTTCAGTTGGCACAGTGAAGGGACTTCCTGAAGAAAAGCGATTTTTTCCATAGTATTTTCAAGTCTGCCCATGTAAACTTATAATTGCCTGAAACCTGAATGTTGGAGCAAGGCTCTGACCAACAGGCAAGCAGATCTCACACTGTTCTAACAGATGTAGATGAGCAGAGACTGCCAAGTGACTGTGTTTGCATCAGTTGTGTTAACTGAAAGCATAATTTTCAGCTGAAAAGGCTACTTATAGTTTAGAAAGCTTTAGGCTTAAAGCTGGTTTACTGCCATTTAGCAGATTTTTTCTTTAAAACTCAAGACCTCTGTGAACTTAGAGCTAGGTGATGTCTTGGAGTGGAACAGGGCATTATCATAGAAAAGAGCATGGTCCCATTTAAACATGCCTTCCCTCTCTTCTCTCTTTTAATTCACCATCTGAAACTAACCAAGACAATCTTCTGCATTCCTACCGAGCTTCATCTGACGAGGTCAGCAATCTTGTTCTCTGCATTTTTTTCTGCACAACAGGGGTACTCACAATATAGTGCAACCCCCTGGTAAGGGTGATACTACATGGATTCTTGAAAAGAAAAGCATGTGTGCCAATTTGGCTTGAATTCTTTGAACACATTGCTGGATTGTTAATGCAGGGGGAAAAGGATGGTCATATAATCTGTCTGCATTTCACAACTACTTCTGGTGCCACATGAAGCTACAGAGATTTTTTTACTAAGTCAGAGAGCACATTACAAAGGGTAAATGCACTGAATTGGATTAAAAGCTGGCTTGTAAAGAGCAAATGGTTTGTGCTGGAAAGGAGCGGACAATTCAAGATGACGAACAGTAATGACAGGGTTGCTGCAGCAAAGCTCGGTATTAATAACATTGACAATGATGCATATTAATACTTTGCACTTCTATAACATTTTGGTTTTTTGAAGTACTTTACAAACATCTAATTAATCATTATCTAATTAAGAATGACTCTGAAATGGGCTGGGGGGGCGTGTATGACAATATTTAAAATATGCCTCTGTTTGATAATGGCACAAAATAGGAGGAGGGCAGCAGCCACAAAGGCACAGAGCATACACATTCAAAATGTTTTGGATAGATGAGGTTTAAGGTCTGATAATTGGCTTATGCAGTTCAGCATAGAGAAGTTTAAAGTAATGAGAGTAGGGAGGATCAAAACTATCCACAGAGACTATAGCCTAAAATGAAGCACAATACAAACCAAGAAGAGACTTGGACGTGATAATGGATAATGCAGTAAATCCCTCTCTACAGTGTTTGGCAGAAGCAGAAAAGGCCTTGGGATTTACATTGTATATATAATCAGTGTCTTTTTCTGTTAAATAGGGCAGTAATGAGACTACATTAGGAATATTGTGCACTTCTGGTCTCCTTAAGCCAAATTCCCTACTAATTTACCTGTCACACAGCTCTTTTAAAGCCATCAGATTTACAGAGACCATAATTCAACATCATATTTTTAGTGTTGATCTTTCTGTTAATGAAATTCAAGACCAAATCAAGATATCATTTAGCTACAGATCAAGTCCATAGGCAGAGAAATAAGCCAGCATCTTCAGAAGCTGACATCAGTGGCCCATCTGTTTCCTAACATGGTGAACTGGGATCTGTTTGAAGGGGCTGAAGGGGCTCCATTAACTCACATTACTGTACCTTAGGCAAATGCAGAATTTTCTCCCCTCTCTAACATTATGTTGAGGAGAAAGTGTTAGAAAGGGGCAGGATCATACATGAAGTCAGCACAGTGTACAACCAAGCACAACAGCCGATTCATAACTACCTAAACTGATATTCAAAGTCATTGCAAACCAGATAACACTGAAGTTTGGAAGATTAGATGGCTGCCTCTCTCACTTTCATCTCCCATAGCACATTTACCGGAATTCCTCTGAATATTGCAGGAACATCTGGTATTTGGAGGAGACAGCATATCTAATGAGTATCAGCTGAATCAACTCTACTTATTATAAGAAGGACATTGCTGATAATGAAAAGGCACGGCAAAGGCCATGCAAAATGATTAAGGGTCTGAGTGCATAAGTTTTGAAAGAAGATTGGCTTATAGTAGAGAAAAAAAGGCTATCCTAGAAATATATATGAGTCCAAAGGGATCAGATAGACACCAGCAAGCTGACTAGAACAGTAATTAATTTCTTTATAATACTAAAGTTTATGTTAAACTCATGCAGGAGAAGTAGCTTTCACAAGAAGAAATGCAGGCAATATTTCTTCACAGAAATGTTGGTGCAAAAGAAACTGGTAGAAAAAACAGCGATTAAACAAGGAGAATTTTCTTCAACATACTCAGAAGAGCAGTCACACATGAACTGAGCATGATAGCTTGGTTTGCTGAAGGAAAAGGATCCAGTTTCTGAGAAAAAAGTGTGTAATGTGGACAATTTTTCCTATTATACTCTCCAACTATCTCACACTTATGTAGGTTAATTCCTACTTCTAGTCATGTACACAATTGAAGGATATATACCCTGAAGAAACAGTGGTGTCGGGCGGCTCTATCCAGAGCTGAAATATTGTGTAGATGTAATTGCAGCTACCAAGGGAAGCTCATATATCTCAAACTCAGTTTTCCTTCACTAGGTTACTGTTAGTCTTATCTTAGCTATTTGTACTTCTGCGGGGCATTGGTGGGAATGGAGTCTTAATGTAATCAGGTTACATGCAATGAATGGTTCTAGGCTCACTGATTGCTTTCACTCCTTAACAGCCCTCTTCTTAATCACTGACCTCATTTCTATTTCTGCACTTTTTATTTGACCTCAGCAACTAGTTGTTTTTCCAGAGGAATACAGGGATCACACTGACTGCTTTCTGTCCATTCACTGACTGTCCATTCTCTCTACTGTTGCTGTCGTGACAGGAAGCAAAATCTGTATCCACAAATGAATATCCATTCATGTCTGCAATAAAACATATGTTACAAAGCACCCTGAGTCGGATTCAAAACCTTGAGAACAAAAGACCATAAGCCTGGAGAACTGCCAAACCCACGGGGGAGAACAGGAGAGATGAAGTGCATTGTCCAAATCCTTAAGGCAAAGTGGTTCCTGACAGTTCAAGGAAGTAGGTCACGAAACACTAGAAAATAAAGTTAAAAAAAAAAAAATTATTATTTTCAGCCTTATGTGAGACAAAATTCTTCCTTAAAAGATGTCTAGTAATCAGCTTGACCCTGAGAATGTGAACCTCCACCAAGAAGACCATGCAACCCAGCTTATGGATTATGACAGCTTCATAGGGAAAGCAAAGGATGTGCATGCAAGCAAAGAAAAACAAGGAATTCATTTGTCACCTCCCCTTAGCAGGCAGATGTTCAGCCATCTCCAGGAAAGCAGGGCTTCATCACACAGAACAGTTACTTGGGGAGAAAAATGCCATAACTCTGAAAGTGTGTGTGTGTCCTACCTTCTCTTATTTCACCATCTTCTATTCCTGAGCATGATGCTGTATGCTATGAGGTATCCCTTTGGTCAGTTGAGGTCAGCTGCCTTACCTGTGTACCCTCCCAACTTCTTGTGCAATACTAGCTTACTCAGACCAGGGCAGCATGAGAAATACTTTCATGTTGTGTAAGCACTGTTCAGCAGAAGCTAAAACATCAATATGTTATTAGCATGGGTTTGGCCACCAATCCAAAACACAGCAACTTAAGAGCTACTATGAACAAAATTAATATCCCAGCCCAAAAGCCTACATTCTGTCACCTCTATGACTCACAGTTCTTTTAGCTCATCTTCTCCATTTTCTTTGCAGGGATTTGTAAAGGATTTGTCAACATGATTTCCCCAAAACCAAGGTAAATTTATTTCTTTATTGAAATCTAACTATTTTATTGTAAAAAAAAATAAAATAAAAATCTTACAATATAGCATGATTTTATTAATCTGTTTGAATTTATATATTTAATCTTTAGGAGTATCCAAAACTAAAAAAATCCCAAAATCCAAATGTTAATACAGACCTAAAATACTTTTCGCAAAATCTCTAGTAAGAAGTCAGAGACAGGGGGAAAAAAAAAAAAAACCCAGTTCAAATTCTTTGCATTCTTCTCTCATAGCAAATGAATAGATTAAAGGAAAAAATCATGCAAGCTTTTTAGAGAAAAAAACCAACCTCTAATGTCAAGTAAATTAATTTGGGGCTGTCAAAGAAAATTTGATAATATGATTTCTAGGTGATTCATTTGTTAATGTGCAAAGTATGAATAGAGTCTCTAACCCAAGTGTGTGTCCACAAATTTGACATGCACATGGCATCAAAGGACATCCTGACAGAACAACTTAAAGGTTCTCATCTGGAAGAATAAAATTAAATTAAATCAAAAGATACATAGCAATTACCAAACTGAGAAATTCAGAAGGAGAAGAAAAATACATTAACTTTTCCACTAGACAAGATCTTAGAAAAATATGACAACTCATATTGTCTACTATGCAGGCAATATCATTTATCAAGTCCAGGTAAAATGATAGTGAAGCCAAGAATTCAGACTTGCCTTTAACTCTGAGTTATTTTATTAGACTTCATCCATTTTGCATTGTTATTGGACCATATCAAAAACAAATTTAGCTTTAAAATTGCTTTTTGCACAATACAAAAAAAGAAAAAAGAAAAAGAAAAAGAGAAAGGAAGGGTTTGAACTGAACAGTTCAGGTGTGGAGTCTAATATCACAAAATCTGAACTTCCAGAGAAGATTATTTTAACGCACTTAATTGTAAAAAATTCTTTCTTGCTATGGCAACCATACAGTGACATAGGCATTACATACCGTACTAGCATATTATGGCTGCTGTGCTTCAAGGCCAGGATATTGGGAGTAGGATTTTAGCTTTTTGAAAACATAATGACCTGAAACAAGCAAACTGTCAGCCTAAAATTAGTTCCCAAAACACCTTTATTGAGTTACATTTAAATACAAGCTAACCTGTCTGTGTCTGTGAAAGGTTATAGATATATCTGTCTGCTTAGCCACACATACACACATATAAATTACTTTCACCTACGCAGAAAAATACTTCTTTGTGGGTCTTTATCCTCCTTTTTCCCCCTAGTTTTAGTAAAATAAGTCAAGTTTGAGACAATAAACAGCTTAGTTAAAAAAATATGTATGCCATTAATCTTAAAATTCAGCTAAACCTCTGTGGGTTTTCTTAAATTTCCCAGGGGATTTTTAAAACCTCATATTTTTAAGACCCCAAATTCTAACCTCCCCAGTGGAGGAGAGAGCCTTGTGACACTCAGTGAAGCAGTAAAGAAAATCTTCAATGGAGATTTGGGGAAGAAAGCCTGGGATTCAGATGCTCTGGTGATGTATGGAATGAACAAATTTGACAGAATAAATGAAATGGGTAAGGCAGCTTCAGAGTTCAGCCTGTGGTAACTCCAGTGTTTTGCTTAACACAGCAGCCTGAGGGCTCATAATGACAGAAAGTCTCTTCAGCAGGAGTAAACTGCACATTTGGTTTTCTAAGTGTGAAATCCCAAAAGGGACGAACATGATATGGGTGTCCTTGATTTACCTGCAATAGCTTTTAGATATGCTTTGACTTCATTGCACTTAATATATCATTTTATTATTTGATTTATATTCGTTTTTCATACAGTAAGTATGCCAGAAAAAGGAAACAGAAAAAATGGGATGAACCTGTGTTTGGAATTTCCCCAGGTTTCTTTTTCATTAAGGGTTTCATAATGTTACTTTTTTTAATTCTAATCCAGCCAGCACCTTGTTGGGACCAAAACCTGGCAACTTGGAGGTTCCTTTAACTGAGAGGGGGTATGTAGGCTCGAACATGCCAGTTTCTGATTAATTGCCACTTTGTTCTACTATCTTGCATAGGAACTCCCATGTCTCCCTGTAGGGAACTCTTCCATCTTTTCATAGTTTTCTTTGTCACATAGGCATTCCTGCCACCCAGCCTAATTTGTTTTTCCTTGATTTTGGGTTTTACATTGTATTCCCCAAAAGGACTCACAGCTGTGTCTCTGTTTGAATCTACTTTTGTAATTTCTTGATACATTATGTTCCTTCAATATTTCTTTGTAGCTTGTTCTGCATCCTTCATGATACTGGCAATATCAGCTCTGACTGATCTATCATCCTAAAGCTCATCCCAATACCTTCTACCTTCCAACTGAATATATGATTCCATTTATAGTTATCTCATTTAATGGGCCTTCTGCCAGTTTTCATAGAATCATAGAATGGCCTGGGTTGGAAGGGACCTTAAAGATCATCTGGTTCCAATCCCCCTGCCCTGGGCAGGAACACGTTCCACTAGACCAGGTTTCTCAAAGCCCTGTTCAACTTAGCCTTGAACGCTGTCAGGGATGCAGCAGCCACAGCTTCTCTGGGCAACCTGTGCCAGTGTCTTACCTCTCTCATAGTGAGAATTTCTTCCTAACATATAATTTAAATCTAGCTTCTTTCATCTTAAAGCCATTTCCTCTTGTCCTGTCACTACATGCTCTTGTAAAAAGTCCTTCTCCAGCTTTCTGGTAGGCCGCTTTAGATACTAGAAGGCTTTTCTAAGGTCTTCCTAGGCCTTCTCCAGACTGAACAACCCCCATGCGCTTAGCCTGTTGTCATGGTTTAAGCCCAGGCCGTAAATCAGAACCATGCAGTCCACTTCCCCCCACACCTTTATTCCCTCCGCTCCTGGAGGGATGAGAAGGAGAATCGAAAGACTGCAACTCCCACGGGTTGAGATAAGAACAGTTTAATAACTAAGGTATAACACAAATCACTACTGCTACCACCAACAGTAATAATGATAAAGGAAATAACAAGGAAAAGAATACAACCGCTCACCAACCGGTACCTTGCCCCCACCCCGCAGTGATCCAGCCCTTCCGGGAACTCTCAGTTCTACATCCTGGGCATGACATGCTGTGGTATGGAATACCTCTTTGGTTAGTTTGGGTCAGGTGTCCTGTCCCTGCTTCCTCCCGGCTTCCCCTCCTCCCTGGCAGAGCATGAGACTCACAAAGTCCTTGGTCAGTCTAAACATCGGTGTTATCAGCTCTGTTCCCAGCCCGAAAGTCAAAAACACAGTGCTGCAACAGCTACTAAGAAGGAGAAAAAATGACTGCTGCTGCTGAACCCAGGACACCTGTCTTCATAGGAGAGGTGCTTCAGCCCTCTGATCATCTACATGGCCTCCTCTAGAATCATTCCAACAGGTCCATGTCCTTCTTATATTGGAGGCCCCACAGCTGGACACAGTACTCCACGTGGGGTCTCATGAGGGTGGAGTAGAGGGGTAAAATCACCTCCCTCGATCCCCTGGTCATGCTTCTTTTGATGCAGCCCAGGATATAGCTGGCTTTCTAGATTGCAGATGGCAGCAAATATATGAATTGCGTATAATTGGCCATATTACATGGGCAGGTATTAGGAAGCTCTCCTTTGGCCAGCAGTGGGTCTTTTCTGAAGCTGGCTGGAACTGGCTTTGTCCAACACAGGGGCAGCCATTAGTCTTTCCTCACAGAGCCCACACCTGCAGCCTCCCCTCTACCAAAACCTTGCCACAGAAGCCCAACGCAAGTTCTCATTACAGTGTTGACAGCATTTTGACTGTAAATAAAACACTTATGCAACCAGGAGGATTTAGTAGGGTAATCTTAGTACTCCAGACCCTCAAGAAGTAATCTTCCTAATTCAGGCTGTAAAAAAAGCCAGAACCCATTTTTTTCAAGGAGTTGTAAAATATTGTGATTTGTTGGGTTCCATTTTCTGTACATATGTTTTCCCTGGAAAACCATAATAAATATGACACTGGCATTTGTTTTCATTTGCTTATTTTCAGCAGACAATATGGGGCCATTGCTAAAAGCCTGCGGCTGTGCTGCAGAGAGAGGCTGCCATGTGCCCCAGTGTAGTGAGGAAAGATGAGGAACACTTCCAAGAGAAAAAATGTTGAAACTGGAAATGTCTGAGGGCTAACAGAAAATTCAAGGAAGGACAGGGACAATAAAAGTAACTAAGACCCACAAAGGTGAAAGACTTATTTAATGTTTTGTTGCAATGCATTTACCCTGCAAGGTTATGAGGAATAGCCTCTGACAAAAGGTTGGGGCTGCCCCATCCTGTACAGTTTAGTCCATCCACCTCAACTACAGACCCACTGCAGAACAAAGCTAAGCCCATTGTGAAGTCTGTGGCACCTCTGTGAAAACAAACTTAAGGAAAAATATCAAACATCAGGAGGAGAGAAAGCCTTGATGCTCTATAAGCACTGAAGATGGGGAGTAAGTCAGCAGCTAGATAGATGCAGATCTGTAACACCTGAGAATAGGTAGCATAGCTTAACAATTTCTTAGTCTTTTCAGGGTGTTTGCTCTTGGCAAATTCATCTTAGTGCCTAAGGTCTTATCATTGCTAAACAATGTGAACCACTCCTGGCTGCATTTGCACTTCCTGACAAAGCCAAAGTTTACTCCTTGAAGTAAGAAACTCTTCTTTTGTGGATGACTTGGACAGATTACATAAAGCAAAATAAAGGACACAGTTTTAAATTACCTTACCTACTTTTTCATTCAAATACTTGAAATTCACCTCACTATTACATGTCTTATTTATTTGTAACCCTTAGATGTAATGCTTCCTGACAGACTTATGTTCTGAGCCTGACTTTTCTCATTTTGATTGTTGACTTCAATTGCCTGTACATGGACATTTAAGATCATTTGAAAATTTCTAGGGAATCCTGTCTGGCCTCCAGCTGAGAGACCAGTAGTGTTTATTTAGGCCTTGCATCTAATTGATGATATGCAGATAACTCATTCAATCTAAGACATTGCAAATGACACTAGGCACCCATATTTGGGAATGAAGTTTAGCTTTGAGTCTCCTTTTTAGGATAGATTTTTAACTGATGTGAGTTTACTGATAAAAGTGGAAGATAACAATTGAAACCAAATAAATTGCAACAATGCAGTAGTTCCCAAACTCCATTGCATGTTTTGCTATGTGTAATTGCATAATACTCTGGGTTTGGGGTCTTCATCTACAAGTTCAACACCTAGATGCAATCCATGCGACCCAAGGTAGCTAATTGCAAGACAGAGGGTTAGTCTTGAACCAGTGAGCACAGGATGCCTGTATTATCAAAGAAGAAGTACAGATACTCATTATCTTAAAATATTACTTTTAGCCTTCCTAAAATATGCATAAAAAATTAATCCCATTGAACCACACATTAAATGAGTCTTATAGTCACTGCTGAAAACAATTGTTGCATAGTCAACAGATTGACTATAAAGGGAGCCTAGGATGACAATTCACCCTCAGTGTTTAAAGCGAGGTGGGCTGAATGTCTTATCTAAAGTCTTTGCAAGATATTAGCTCACCATCTGAAGAATTTATATATATCCAAAATCCTAAAGCTGATTCATTCTAACAGGAAGGGCAACTTTCAGTGATCATGGTATTTTGATCTCATTTTCTCTGTAGTTTTCCAAAATGAGATACAAAATGAGAAAAACAGATCTTGTCTAACATGATCAAACTTAAAATGTTCAGGGAAGGAATTTAGATAAATATAGAGAAACCAACAGCCCAGTTGAGTTTCCAAGATAAGATTGAAACAGAAATTTAAGTCCTTGATATTAAGCTCTGAAAGATGCCAAACATACTTCCAAAAGCAAACACCAAGGGATAAGAAGTTATTTAAGATTTTATATTGAAGTTTCAAGAGATGTAATTTCACTAACATTGGAGCATTTTTCATTTACAAGTTTGTGAGAAAAGCATTGGCTCGTTTTTTTTGATTCTGTACTGCCTATGAACATGTTACAGTGGTCTTTAGGAAGCACAAAATTATATGCTTGGGATGTTCTGCGCAGGATTTTACTCAGACCTACTCTAGCAGAGTTCAAAAATCTACCAATTTCAACCATGTTAAACTGGTGCAAAATAATGAGGCAAATACGTTAGCAAGTTTTAGCAGAAGGCATCTTTTGTATCTATAAAATATTAAAAAAAATATCTGAAGATTCTGTTTGTCTTCAGGCTGATCAGGCTTCAAGTTCATTAAAGAAATAGAAAAATGCCATATCCAAGGTTAGTAGTTCTGAATGCAGGAAGCATTTTCTTGTGTGCTTAAGAGGTAAACTGTGGAAAACACAGTTTGATTTGATACAGAAACTTTCCATAGCTCATTCCACCCTTAGGACAATTCCAGTTTCTCAACTGCAGTCATTGGCACCTGAAAGTTTTTATTAAATCATTTACAACTTACAAATGTTTCATCAGACTTCAGCAAAATAAACCTAATTCTTTCTCATATTAGTTTTACTGTCTGTCTATATATGGATGCAAAGGCTTATATCTGCCCCAGAATTTTCTACCTAACAGTATATAAGCCTATTAAGCACTTGGGAATGAGGGATGCACTGTTTTCAGCGATTTTATATTCAAGAATTTCACTCATCACTCAAGTGACACATGCCAATAGATGTAATTCGTTGTATTGTTTAATATAGAAATAATTGTGTTATACAGTATTGGGACTGTAACTGGTTATCTATCACGTGGATTGCTGACTTAAATCTTATAACCTGCTTCTTCACAGAATGTGATTCATTTAATCATAAACCTAGTATGATTTTCTGAATCTAGACCAAATTCAGCAAAATACATAAGAATAGATCTAACTGTAAGTATGCAAATGTTTCCACAGACTCCAAGTTAAGCATATATTTAAGCAGTCTGCTGTCTCAAAGCCTAAGTAAATCTTGATTCTTGATCTAAAATTTGCTTTTCATAAACATATGTGAGCTTCGTTTCATACAATTGTTAAAGAATAAAAAGTTTAGCTACAAAAGTTACCAACAAAAGGAAATTCTGTTTGAAATTCACCAATATGTTTGCTAATCATTTTTGCAGTATTTGCCCATTTGTCTGTTCAAATGTCTGGGTCTGGCTTTTCATCTATTTCAGGAACATTTTAAGCCAGCTATGCAAAAATCTTCCTTTGTGCTAGTTTGGCATATCGCAGGAAGGTTGAAGGTTTTTCTTCCTTTTTTTTTTTTTTTAATGCCTTCATGTGGGCTGTGGAAAGCTTAAATCATTTAAACTTTCTTCTAGGACTGACTGTTTTTTAAGTTCATTCAGATGTAGCTTATATTTTTGGTATGTTGTGAGGAAAGATGCCTTTATTCATATAAATGGCACTACTTAAGACCTGGGAAATCTTAGCTGTTTATATTTCTTTTAGCATGAGTAGCTAGAGGCTTTCCATTACAACAATATTTAATGAGCTATTCTGTGTCTTTGCCTTACTAAAATACAAGCACCTTAAACATTAATTGGGGGAGAAATGGCATGTGTATAGAAGCTTACATGAAAATTACAAAGCTTAATTCTTTTGTGCTTTTGAAACAGCTACTCAGCCCTGGCTCCAGATCAAAATACTAGCATTAAATGATTGTGGTCTTCAAAGGTTGTATAATTTAGTCTAAATATTCTACCAACACATAATGCAACAACTGTAAAGACTCACTGGTGATTGGCCAACCTTTCCATTTCCAGGGTTATATCTGAAAATAGATAAAATTACCTCTTACCTGCAAAATAAACAAAATGTTGCAGAAAACCAGATCAGCAAATATGAAACATTTTCTATTGAACAGGAAAAGCCTTCCTCTTTAAAATGTACAAATTGGCATACATGACATCTAATTTTCTTTGTGTTTGATTGGAGAACTAATAAACAACAGAGATCAGCACAAAGCATTTCAACCTACTATACAAATAGGTTAATATCAGTACTGCCTACTCCTAACAACTAACCTGAGATGTGATTATTTAACTGTACCACTTTTTTTTCTCTTGATTTACAATGCAGTTTTACAATCCAATCATACTGTTAATAAAATAAAGACAGAGTACATCAGAAATCTATCACAAGGTTTGTCAGCTACACAGAAACCAGTGAGCCTTTAGAAAATGACTGCCCTAGTTCTGTTATGCAAAAAGGGCAAGGAAGAGGAACTTCTTTATTTTTCTTAAGCAGTTCATTGATTTATATACTTCTATCATGACTTTTTTCATAGAATCATAGAATAGTTAGGGTTGGAAAGGACCTTAAGATCATCTAGTTCCAACCCCCCTGCCATGGGCAGGGACACCTCACACCAAACCATGTCACCCAAGGCCTCATCCAACCTGGCCTTGAACACCACCAGGGATGGAGCATTCACAACCTCCCTGGGCAACCCATTCCAGTGCCTCACCACACTCTCAGTAAAGAATTTCTTCCTTAGATCCAATCTAAGCTTCCCCTGTTCCTAATGAACCCATTACCCCTTGTCCTGTCACTACAGTCCCTGATGAAGAGTCCCTCCCCAGCATCCTTGTAGGCCCCCTTCAGATACTGGAAGGCTGCTATGAGGTCTCCACTCAGCCTTCTCTTCTCCAGGCTGAACAGCCCCAACTTTCTCAGCCTGTCTCCATACAGGAGGTGCTTCAGTCCCCTGATCATCCTCGTGGCCCTCCTCTGGACTTGTTCCAACAGTTCCATGTCCTTTTTATGTTGAAGACACCAGAACTGCACACAATACTCCAAGTGAGATCTCATGAGAGCAGAGTAGAGAGGCAGGATCACCTCTTTCGACCTGCTGGTCACTCTGCTCTTGATGCAGCCCAGGATACAGTTGGCTTTCTGGGCTGCAAGCGCACACTGAAGCTGGCTCATGTTCATTTTCTCATCGACCAACACCCCCAAGTCCTTCTCCACAGGGCTGCTCTGAATCTCTTCTCTGCCCAGCCTATAGCTGTGCCTGGGATTGCTCCGACCCAGGTGTAGGACCTTGCACTTGGCATGGTTAAACTTCATCAGGTTGGCATCAGCCCACCTCACAAGCGTGTCAAGGTCCCTCTGGATGGCATCCCTTCCCTCCAGCGTATCAACCGAACCACACTTGTTTTCATTCTTGTTTTCTCGAGATTACATAAAAAAAAACTCCATCTTTTCAGTTTTTCCCCCACCAAAGTCTTTGTTACCCTCTAATTATATTGTCACAGGCCTCCATTTATTTCTGCTGTTTTGTTTTTTGGTTTATTTTCACTTATATGACCAGGAGACCAAAATATCAAGAGTACATGAGGGCAAACATGATGTACACAATGTCATAACATTATCTTCAGGATTGGTTTGTATCCTAATCCTTACCATAGCACAACATGGTACTTTGATTCGGCTACTCCTTCACTCAACAGATCTCTCCACACCATCTGCAGAATACCAGGAGCTTGCTAGCATAGTTTTCCCCTCCTGCTCTCACTTCAGCAGTTTAAGCCAATTGCAGCTCTCATATCTCCCTTACCTATTTGTCTTCACCCATGAAAAATGAGAGAAGAAGAATCAAGGAGTAAAAGACCAGTGTCAGCTGTCCCACCACCTCTTGCCTCCTTGTACTTGATGCTTGGCCAACCTACTCGCCTCACCCTAGTTTTGCCTCACTGCTCACTGAAGTAACTTAGCTTCAATGACCAGAAGAAGTGCAAGGCAACAATGATATGTTGAGCAGGGAGAGGAGGAGTGAAAAAGCATCTGTCTTTGAAATAGGAGGTGCAGAGAAGTGGAGAGGGAGAGAGCAGTGGTTTTTTTTTGGAGGTGATGGTAGTGTGGTGGGCACTAGGAGAAACCACTGTAACAAGATTGTTACAGGACTGGTTGCAAATCACAGAGCTACAGAAATGACAGAAGGGTTGATAGGTTGGGGAGTTACAGTTTATTTTTAACCCATAATTTCTTCAAATTATTCTTTTGTTTCAATTGGAATTGAAATTTAATTTACATTTGTTATACCTAAACAAACACTTCTGAATATTGAATTTTTCAGTCCTCTCCACAGAAACAAATTGCATCACATTCGTTATCATCTTACACAGTTTATCTCTTCTCCAGCTCATTAATAACTGATACATCAAACTATGCAGAACATGGTGGTTTTCATCAGGTACCTCTATGTTGAATAGTAAGGATGAAGTTTACCTCATTAAATGTTTTTGCTGTCTGAAAGTAGAATATGTAGTCCAAACTAGTCACCAAAGCTACCTTGAGAAATCCAGACACCATGAAGTACTTCCACAAGGTGAGCCATCTCATCTAGGATAAAACGATTTGCCCCTTGTTTTCTATCTCTTTAGCAGTTTCTGGTATGTAAGCGCAATTCACCTCTGATGTATTACAGCTACTTAATTTCGTTGAAAGCCTCCTTCAAGGGTTTCATAAAAGGTTTGTTGAAATTCCAAATTAGTTACAATAACTGCCTTCTTGTACCTACAATTCAGTTCAAATACTCTGAAGTTAGAGAAGTGTGATTTTATTTTATGGCAGCTGTATTTTTTCAGCTTTACCATTTGATACCAATCAAGATGTTCTGTAAACAAGAAACCTTCATTTATAATTCAAATCTTTTTTTCATACTGAAGCAAATCTGAAATCTAAAATTTCTAACATTTTTTTTAAAGGCGATTATACTTTCTGCCATCAAACTCCCCAGGTGGAGTTGATTAATTTAATGAGGTATTACATCTATTTTGACAGCATTTTCTTTAAAATCCTTCAGCGTGTCATCCAGTCTTGTTACCTTGTCACCATCTAGCACCTCTCCAGAACTTTAACCACTTCCTTGTATTGACTCCAAAAGTTATTTTAGGATACATATTTTTCCATCATGCCTACTGAGAAAGACAGTCTGAAATAAATGTAATTATTTCTTGACACTGCTGCCATATTTAAACACATTAACTTACAGTAGTGGATATTATAATGGATTGCAGGTTGTAGAGGAGGAAAGGAATCAGGAATCCAGTTCCACTCTTCTTGATTACTTGAAGATCATAGAATCATAGAAGGACTATCTAGTGGAACTAAAAGCATGTTTACAGTTAGAAGAAAAGAGAATCAGAAACTTGAAATCAACAAATACCAACCTCCTCCACAAAATACTTGGCTGTGGGACGCAAACGGTATTCAGTGATTCAAAAGCATAACAATTATTTTGTGGTTGTTTAGGATTTGTTTGTTTTCACTTTAAAATTTTTGTCATTACCACAGGTCATCAATTCAAAACTATGTAAGGAGAATATCCTATGTTATCATTTATTGTAATTTTCCCCACTGTGTTCCTAATTCACATTTCTACTGTTCCATTGTCATTGTTCATATTTTTCTCGCTCATTTTACTAGTAGAACAACCTTGGATTTCAAAAAGGGGAGGAGCTCTGTTTTGAAATAGAAATTAACAGTTCAATGTAATGCATCTAATTCAGGATGTATGCATTTACTATTTTCATAGACAAAAGCAAAATACTGCAGAGCAACTTCCCTCACATTTTTCTAACACCTGCTCAACTAGCCTCATTTATGTAGAGTTGAATGCCCAAAAGAAATATCTCTCATTTTATGCAAGAGTTAAACTGTCAGACTAAAATATAATCTCTGCTCAGTCAGACTAAATTAAAAGATACTATAGCAATCCTAGGAAATTAAGCAGATTTGAAGAGAAAAGAAAATACAGCATAAGTTAAGTTTTATAAAGCTTCATCAGCTCTTATGTTTGGTTTTTTTCTTTCTCCCCCTTCTTTTTTAATCCTTACAATAAAAAAGATCCTATAACTATAGAAAGAGATTTATCACAGATGACAAAACTATGAAAGGCAATAATAATTTCTGACATTTCATTTCAATTCCTTCTTCTTACTCCTGGCATAAAATTTCCAGACAAGTTTTGTAATGACCTACCAGGTGCTGGTTGTGCAACTCCAGGTAGTGTCACAGTTCAAACCTATAAGGATAAGGTACTGATAGATTTCCACCAAGAGTTATAACAGTACTTGGGTGACTTGCTGTGATTTGCAGTCCGCCATTGCTGTATGTGTTTTTACAATAATGTTTCATAAATACATTGCTGTCTCAGCATCTGAGAACTGAATCATTCCCCATAGATGCCTTATGGAAAATATTTCACGTTTAAATTATTGTGAAATACTGTCCCTTCTTATCTCCCAGATACATTATCCCCACAAATATTATAAATGATGTAGCAAAAGGTTTATCTGTTCTAATTAGCATGTATGGAGGAATGAAAACATTCATAATTGCATTTTGTTCTTCCTGAACATTTAATTCACCATGTGTCCACTGGAAAGAAAAAAATAATAATAATACCTTTAGCCTGAAAAATATCAGAATGTCATCAATTCACATTTTAAAATAAAGTCAGAGTGCGAAGAGCTGATTAGCCAAGGCAAAGTTTAGTAGGATACAAAACCTTGTATCTGTAGTTTGTGGCTTCAAACCCAGTTTCTTTCAGTGGAATCTGAAAGGTTTATCAGAATCACAGCTTTCAAGGCCAAAAAATACCTTTTGATCAAATATCCTGACTTTACATAAAAATTACCTCTTTATCCCTGCACTACGAATGCCATTTGTTTGCTCAGATTTTATGCTTCAGAAATGTGTGAAAACATTCAATGGATCAGAGATCCAAAAAACCCAGCCTTGCTAAAATTATTTTTTTTTTTTTTTTTGGAAACTTTTGACCTGTAATATCAAGCATATTCCTTGCATTGCTGGATTTGGACAATATAGTCCAGCTGTACAATTTGGACAATGCAGACCAGCTACTTTTTCACCTCATTTTTCTAGTTCTATATTGTCTCAGCTTTTCAAAATTATCTTAAAACCCAAAACATGTCTGCTGCACATAGTTTCCAATATAAGCCTTTCCAGGCCAAGTCCCCATCACCATTCCCAACCATCGTTTCACTATTTATGCTCAAAGAGTTATACTACTCCTTTTTACAAGAGAATGTTAGGTGCTTGTGTTGATTTGTTTGCTCCCTAGTTTTCTTTTCAGTGTTCGCTTTTTAGGATGCATGGGTTAGCTACGGTCAATACTCTAAGAATGAGGCCTAAGTTATCTAAAACTCATCCAAGAGCATGAGAGCTACCAAGTACAACTCATTTCCTGAACTTTCTAACCTATAGGCAATGAAATTCACCAGAACACTCCCTTGTTGTTTTGTAAGACCCCTGAGTAATGAAATTTTTTTGCCCACACATGTTCAGAAGTGCTTGTTCAGATGAACTGGCACCTGCCTGTCTCAAAACTAGTTTAGGTGCATGGTGAAAGTGTTGCCTCAAGTTTAGAAACAGAGACAGATATGCATTCATTTTTACAATACAGCATTTTCACAGCAGATTGTCACTATTCAATTATTTTTCCTGTAGTGTTTTGCCTAAACAGTTGTTCTCCAGGTAATATTTTTGCATTTAATTGTCCTCCTCCACCTTACAAGTATAGTAAAAATGGGAGTTTATAATAAACCATATTTTTACAGTATTGCTGATTGATATGGCCTATATTTATCACTTGTATTACAGTAATGTAGCCTTAGGGCCAGGAATAGGGGCCCTTCTGTGCTGGATGCCTGCCACATATTCAATAAAAAACATAAATCCCTGCCCCAGAGAGACTACTTTCTAAACATAGAGTTAGATAGAACAGGTGAAAAAAAACAAAAGTAGACAAGAAAGTAGTGAAAAAATCATTTTTCATCTTGCAAAATTGTAACTGTTATACTACACAGCAACTTAAATCTGTTTTCTCATGTACCGAAGGCAAACTATTTTCTAGTTTCAATAGCTATCTCTTTTCCCGTCAGTTAAAAATATTTATATCAATCTTATTTCATTTGACTTAATGATTTTTAAATTGCTTTCACTGAAGTATAAAAAGCTGTTGAGCTCCTTTGTTTAAATATGAAACATAGCAATAATCACTCTTTGGTATTATTCTAATTAGCTAGATCTCCTCATAGAGGATAACAAATGCATACTAACTCAGGACAATTAGAAAGATGCTAATAAATGCGACATCATGATTCCTCACAGAATGCAAAAGCAGAGCCAATATGTAACGAAGCAGCTTTCAAAGAAAATGACCACATTTCAGGAGCTAGAACTTAAAGCTTTCATAGGGATGATTTCAGGAGACAAGGACTCATTACGCTTATCAGTCAGTATTCACTCAGTTACATTTTGGTCACTTCAGTTGGTGCTAGACTGCAGAGAAAATGGAAATTATCAGTATTAAAAAAAATCTGGCAAAGCTGTTGAATCAGTAAATTCTGAAGTGCTGGGACTAACTCATAGCTAGCAAAACCGGCAAAAGTCATTGAACTTCCATGGAATTCCATTATCCTCTCATGTCAATGTTTCTTATGTATCTGACACAGTATACTGTGATAAGGTCATAAAAAGTTTGGAAATTAGAAAGAAAAACACAGTTGATCAGAAGGTAGACTGTTTCATTTTGTTCATTTGCTTTTTCCCAAGATCAGTTTTGTTTTAAAGTGCAATGCTGAGGATGTCTCAAGGAGAACACTGTAGACATCCTGCCTCATAGAAGCTTAGTTGTCTCTTCTTGTGACTACTTTGAGACACTGTACACAACTCAGAGGTAGTTCTTGAAAGGTTTACCTTGTCCTCTGTCCTGGGTTCAGCAGCAGCAGTCACTTTTTCTCCTTCTTAGTAGCTGGTGCAGCACTGTGGTTTTGACTCTCGGCCTGGGAATAGTACTGATAAAAGCGATGTTTTCAGTTGCTGGTCAGAATTTTTACTCCGACCAAGGACTTTGTGAGTCTCATGCTCTGCCAGGGAGAGGGGGAAGCCAGGAGGAAGCAGGGACAGGACACCTGACCCGAACTAGCCAAAGAGGTATTCCATACCACAGCACGTCATGCCCGGGGATGTAACTGGGAGTTACCCGGAAGGGCACTTGCTGCTCACAGTATCACAGTATCACAGTATGTTAGAGATTGGAAGGGACCTCAAAAGATCATCTAGTCCAATCCCCTGCCAGAGCAGGAACACCTAGATAAGATTACACATGAATGTGTCCAGGTGGGTTTTGAATGTCTCCAGAGAAGGAGACTCCACAACCTCCCTGGGCAGCCTGTTCCAGTGTTCTGTCACCCTCACTCAGAAGAAGTTTCTTCTCAAGTTTAAGTGGAACCTCTTGTGTTCCAGTTTATACCCATTACCCCTTGTCTTATCATAGTTTGCCATTGAGAAGAGCCTGGCTCCATCCTCGTAACACTCCCCCTTTATATATTTATATACACTAATAAGGTCCCCCCGCAGTCTCCTCTTCTCCAAACTATAGAGACCCAGCTCCCTCAGCCTTTCCTCATAAGGGAGATGCTCCACTCCCTTAATCATCTTTGTCACCCTGCGCTGGACTCTCTCCAGCAGGTCCCTGTCCTTCTTGAACTGAGGGGCCCAGAACTGGACACAATATTCCAGATGCGGTCTCACCAGGGCCAAGTAGAGGGGAAGGAGGACCTCTCTCGACCTACTGACCACCCCCCTTCTAATACACCCCAGGATGCCATTGGCCTTCTTGGCCACAAGGGCGCAGTGTTGGCTCATGGTCATCCTGCTGTCCACTAGGACCCCCAGGTCCCTCTCCCCTACACTACTCTCTAACAGGTCGTTCCCCAACCTATACTGGAACCTGGGGTTCAGTCAGACTCGTTTTCGGTGGGTGGTATCTTCCCTTGTTATTTCCCTTACCAGTATTATTATTGGTGGCAGCAGTAGTGATTTGTGTTATACCTTAGTTACTGGACTGTTTTTATCTCAATCCATGGAAGTTACATTCTTTCGATTCTCCTCCCCATCACACAGAATTGACAACTGGCTTAAACCACAGCATCCTCTAAAATCCAGTAAGTATCCACTACACAATCCACAGATTCCAGTAGAAATCATTCTGCGGGCTTCAGTATTCATCGGATCAGACCACAAAAGATAATCCAACTAAAGCTATATTTTAAAGTATGAGAATTTAAATTATTCTATTCATGTGTAATTCCAAAGAAGCCTTATCCCATCAAAAGATACCTGCTAAATTCAGCGTGAATCTCTCTTTCAATAGTCATATCCAAAGCGCAAGGACAATTCTGCTGGATTTCAAAAATAAGCCTTTGGGACCAAACATTGCTGTCTTTCTCCATAAGAGGTCCCCACGCCTTTCAGTCCGACATCATGTCCAATACCCAAGATTAGCAATTAAGAGCTTGAAACAGTTTAAAACTAAGGCACAAGTTATAAAACTGCAGTACACCTTTGAGAGCCAGGCAAAATATTTGCTACTGTAACTTTCCCATCTTGCCAAAATATTTGTTATCTCGGAGTCAAAATTTTTCAGATCCATACTCAATGGCATCTATAAGGTAGTCTCACTGGTGTCAAGCTGGCAGCACAATAACCAGTGCAATAATACTCTGGGAATCCAGAATAGGACTATAATAAACATGTAGTCCCAGAATATTAGAAAAGCAAGAAGAGCTCCAGGTAGCGCTAAGAATTATGCATTTATGTTACAAATACAAGGCCTGATCCCATCGTCTTCCCTCAGGTTAAAAAAAAAAAAGGCAAAAACACTGAAATTTTTCATGTGATGCAAAACATTTCCTAACCACAGAGGTATTTTTAATTGCAAAAGTGATTTAATCCTTATTTTTCATTACCATCTTATAAATAATAGAATTCTTGATTTAGCAATCCTTTCTTACATTAAGGAGTTGCCTGCCAAAATAATCCTAGTCATTTCAGTAAGTGCTTATGGACATAAGACTAGTTAATTTAAAGCTTTTAGAATTAGGGCCCATTTTAGATAAAATTGATAAAGGAGAAAATTCCTACCAACTTGATAATGAAAAGGCAAGTCTGAGTCATAGAAAGGGTGCTTTAGAACAAGAGGTGAGGCCTTCCTGACTCTTCATGCAGCATAGCATGTGGGGAGTCCAAAGCAATCTCTGCTCTTTTGTGTCTAAAAACAAAAGAAAAAACTCTGCTTTTGGAAATGGCACATGCAAATTTAAGACAGTGACTTACATGTTTATTTGCATCACTGGCTATAGAGCAGTTTTCCCCACAGGCTATAAAACCATACATTTGCATCTTGTCTAAGGTCCCATCACTTTCTACCCACTGACAAGCCAGCATGGAAGAAGGTGTCCTTGAGTGTCAGAGCAAAGTGGTCTCATCAGTGAGGAAGGGAAGAGTTACATGCAGAAATTAAAGATACTAAGGAAATTTCCAAAGAAAGAGAAAGAGTCCTGGAGTGGCCTCTGCTGTGCTTCTTCTCCCTCATTTTGTACTAGCACCGATCAATGGACTCATTGCGTACTGTAATTCCCTGAAGTCATTACATTACAGGTGAGTAATTTATGGCTTTGTAAAGGGCTCTGGGACATTTGATTATGTCAAAGGTGTTATTAAAGTGCAGATTGTAGTTATATCCTAAATAGGATGAGATTGCCACTGGGATTTATATCATTACTTTCACTAATTATTTACAGCATGGTGCCAATCGCATTGTAGGTGTACTTGCAGCAAAAGAAGAGATGATTCTGTGTAGGTGAACACAAACCCTATTAGGTAGTAAGATATCCAAAGGAGTGCATGGCATTGACCTCCAGTGGTAGAAACAATGATAGGCAGGACAAGGAAATCCAGTGTCAAAGACATTAAGCAGAGCTCTCAACTAGAAGGGTTAATTTTTACTGTGCATATTTCTCAGTCCTCATCTGACCTAAGTTGCCTATCTTGTGACATTGTGGAGTAAAGAATGGTTCAGACTGTACCAGAGCCACAGCATCAAAGGGTGACTAGAGAATAACTTAAGAACTACTGTGTAAATGTCTGCCTATGGGGACAGCTACAGCAACTGTGGGCAGAATTTTCATTGCCTCCCTGCTAAAATGGCAAGAAAAAGGAAAACGAGACATGATTATTCCCCACAGAACTCAAGTTCTTATCCCTGCAGAGTCTTCAGTCAGAGTAGGAAAGCTCATACCACATGGTAATAGTTATCCAATGTGTCTGTAAGTGGGATGGGTCCCTGAGGACTACAGCATCCTTAGATCCAGCCCCAATGACAGAGACATGGGAAAGCAGTAAAATTTTCTTTTTAGTGGCAGATACTACAATGATGTAAGGACTCCTTTCCCTCAGAGGGCTCACATCATTAGCATTTTCTCTCAGTCCTAAGAGTAAATCATGCCATTTTGTCACAGTCTATGACAAGACACAAACATCCTCTTTCTGAGCTATCACACCCTCACCTTCACCTTTTTTATATGATGGGAGCATCCCAGCTTGAAATAAGCTGCAAAATCCAAGTCATTCTTTTCAGTGGTCTTCCTGTCTTCTACTAGACCCACACAACTCCACTTTCAGGAAGCTTCTATTTCTATTTCAATGGAGGGGCATAGTACAAATAAGTATTCAGAGGGACCTTCAACAATAGTGCCATCACTGGGGACAGATTCACAAACTGAATTAAGCATTATCAAACCAACACTGCATTATTTAATTAGGGACTGTGCTCCTAGACTCACCAGAGCTTAAGAAATGTCTTAAACTTTTCTTTCATTATTTAGCAAATAATCATTTGATATTTGGTATTTGGTAGCTTGTGGTTTGAGGAAGACAAACCTCTCCAGTATGTGTGTGGAGGGGGCAGAGATTGAATTCTGCATATTTATTCTGCATATTGCCTAGAGTCAACTGTCGATTTTGAGAACACATTTCGAGGGATTAGTTACTGGATTTGGAAGAATTATGGTTTCAGCTTTCTGACTGAAGAAAAGGAAAATCTTCTAGCCTACTGAAAATTAGAGGGTAATGTTGAATGCATAAGGCAGGATTTCTGTGGCAAAATGTAACTGCAGAGGGCATTGGAGATTACATAGTCTCTGTGAGGAATCAGAAGCAAAGAATTGGAATGGAACACATTGGACTTTTGATAATATTTTCCAGTTATAAAATTTCCTTACATTCCTAACAGTCCATGTCCTCCTGCAAATTGAGCAGAAGACCTTAATTTCTGCCCTACAATTAAGGAACTATACTTGGGAAGACTGTTTAAGATGGGAATGGTCTTTGGATGGTTAGTGCTGTAGTTTAAACTCAGCTGCTAAGTACCACACAGCCGCTTGCTCACCCTCCCCTTCCCCTGGGTGGAATGAGGAGAGGACAACTGGAATCATGTAAAACCTGAGGGTTGAGATAAGAACAGTTTAATAAATAAACTAAAGTAAAATGCAGTGATAATAGAAAGAATACCAATAATAACCATACTGATAATAATAGCAAGGAACAACAAATTTTTCTAATAACTCTGTTTAATAGGTGTTGTTTTCCTACTATTTGGAGCACCTACTGTGGAGCACTTCTCGTATGAAGATAGGCTGAGAAAGTTGATGCTGTTGAGCCAGGAGAAGAAAGGGCTGCATGGAGACCTCATCAGAGCCTTCCAGTATCTGAAGGGGGGCTATAAGAATGCTGGGGAGGGGACTCTTCATTAGGGACTGTAGTGACAGGACAAGGGGTAACAGGTTCAAACTTAAAAAGGGGAAGTTTAGATTAGATATGAGGAGGAAGTTTTTTACTGTAAGGGTGGTGAGGCACTGGAATGGGTTGCCCAGAGAAGCTGTGAGTGCTCCATCCCTGGCAGTGTTCAAGGCCAGGTTGGACAGAATCTTGGGTGACACAGTTTAATGTGAGGTGTCCCTGCCCATGGCATGGGGGTTGCAACTAGATGATCTTAAGGTCCTTTCCAACCCTAACTATTCTATGATTCTATGATTCTAAATTCAGAAAACACAAGTGATGCACAATACAATTTGCTCACCAGCCACTGGCAGATACCCAGTCCAACTGGAGCAGCAATCGCTCCCTTCCAGGTGACTCCCCCTAGTTTATATAGTGAGCATGACGTGCTGTGGTATGGAATAGCCCTTTAGTTAGTCTGGGTCATGTCTCCTGTGTCTGCTTCCTCCCGGCTTCTTGTGGAAAGTCTTTGTGAAAAGTAAGCACTATTGAAAAACTACTAAAACATCAGTGTGTCATCAGCATTATTCTCAGGCTAAAGCCAAGACACAGCACTGCACCAGCTACTGGGAAGAAAACTAACCCTGTTCCAGCTGAAACCAGGACAGTCAGGAACCCTCAAAATAAAGAAAGAAAACTAAATCTGACATGTGTGATGAATGTGTTTTTAAGACATGCTACAGGTCAGCATCAATGAAATGCAGAGGCAGAGAAAAGCATTCTGTTGTTTTTCAGGAAAGACAACACACTGAACACTTGTGTTTGTCTTGGATGTCAGATCTGAATACTGATTATTATCTAACAAAACCCAGCTTATTTGGGAATGAATATGTTCATTGCTAGAAGTTACACCTGGATTCACTAATGAACCAGAAGACTGATACTCCTTCCAGAGTTTAGCTAAGGGCAAATCATAGGCAAAATAAGATATGAAGAAGGAAAACAGAGATCAGGGAGGCATCATGATGTAGAAAACGTCAAAGGAGCAGAAACATAATTTCCAAGGGAATGAATCCTCAGGAAGAAGAACTGATAATATATGTAAAAGAACAAAGCCCTGCAGGAGGGCTGGCTGCAGAGACAACACAGGAAAGAAAACTCAGGGAAGTTAGAAGTGCAAAGGGAGAGAAACATTGCAGTCTGTGAACTATCACTGCTGAAGTTGTGTAGAATCATGGAATCACAGAATAGTTTGGGTTGGAAGAGACCTTCAAAGGTCATCTAGTTCAACCCCCCACCCTGCAATAAGCAGGAACATCTTCAACTAGATCAGGTTGTCCAGTTATGCTAGATGTAACGAGTATAGAGGTCGCAGTATTCTGGGTTAACTTCAAAATTAAACTCCTGTTAGATACATGTGTTCTTCCGCCTTTCCCACAGTCATGACTATTGCTGTATTTACTGAAACTTATGTAATTTTTGTTATTAAAGTTATATATCACAGAAAAGCTGAATTAAAAAAATGAAAATAATATGAAAATACATAATCCAAAAACTCAGTAACTAAATTCTAGACTTGGCCAAAGGTCTATTGCATTTCTGAAATTCAGGTGGCAGCAATTTGGGCTCCTTTGTTTGTTTGAACAGAAATAACAGCAAATTACCAGGATCTATAAGAGAATCAAATATCAAAGATTCATTGTTTCCTTCATTAGCCAGACATGTGGTGCGTCTACACAGCATTTTCCTGGCAGAAGCCATCTCACTCTACTCACCTCCTGAGCCAGCTTCAATCTGGGAGTCAGTATGCATGTTTATCACCCAGCCGAGCCTGAGATAATGTACCCTGCCTCCCTGCAGGCCTTATCAGCTTGAACACATCCCACCTCAACCATGCTGCACCACTGCATCACTGCATCCAGCTACCTCCAAGCACAAGCAGAGACCATGTTTGTCCTCCTGCAAAATTCTCATGGATGCATCTACTGAGACCTATGTGCAGAAAGATAGCAAGCAGTAGGTACCTTACAACAGCATTGCCAAAGGAAAAATTTGGCCAGCTGGCATAGCACTAGGATCTATAAATGCTTTCTATCTGGTCATTCAGTGCTTGTACAAATCTGACAGGGAGGCAGGGAAGAAAGATAAGGGAGCCAAAAACGAAAGAGTGCAATTTTGATATAGAATCATAGAATCATAGAATAGTTAGGGTTGGAAAGTACCTTGAGATCATCTAGTTCCAACCCCCCTGCCATGGGCAGGGACACTCCACACTAAACCATGTCACCCAAGGCCTCATCCAACCCAGCCTTGAACACCGCCAAGGATGGAGCATTCACAACCTCCCTGGGCAACCCATTCCAGTGCCTCACCACCCTCTCAGTAAAGAATTTCTTCCTTAGATCCAATCTAAACTTCCCCTGCTTAAGTTTGAACCCGTTACCCCTTGTCCTGTCACTACAGTCCCTGATGAAGAGTCCCTCCCCAGCATCCTTGTAGGCCCCCTTCAGATACTGGAAGGCTGCTATGAGGTCTCCACGCAGCCTTCTCTTCTCCAGGCTGAACAGCCCCAACTTTCTCAGCCTGTCACCATACGGGAGGTGCTCCAGTCCCCTGATCATCCTCGTGGCCCTCCTCTGGACTTGTTCCAACAGTTCCATGTCCTTTTTATGTTGAGGACACCAGAACTGCACACAATACTCCAAGTGAGGTCTCCATCAGCTTCGTAGCCCCATCATAGAAGGCCACCAAATTGGTCAGGCAGGATTTCCCCTCAGTGAAGCCATGCTGGCTGTCACCAACCACCTTGTTGTTTTTCATGTGCCTTAGCATGCCTTCTGTGAGAATCTGCTCCAAGATTTTGCCAGACACAGAGGTGAGACTGACTGGTCTGTAATTTCCTGGGTCATCCATTTTCCCCTTCTTGAAAATGGGGGTTATATTTCCCTTTTTCCAGTCATCGGAAACTTCACCTGACTGCCATGATTTTTCAAATATGATGGACAGTGGCTTAGCAACTTCATTCGCCAGCTCCTTCAGGACCCGCGGATGGATTTCGTCAGGTCCCATGGACTTGTGTACATTTAGGTTTTTAAGATGGTCTTGAACCACATCCTCTCCTACAGTGGGTCTAGGGTCTTCATTCTCACAGTCCCTGCATTCGCCTTCCAAGACTTGGGTGGTGCGGTCAGAGACTTTGCCAGTGAAGACTGAGGCAAAGAAGTCATTAAGAACCTCAGCATTCTCCAAATCCTGGGTAAGATAGTGCCATGACTGGGAACTCACAGAAGCTGAAAATAACAGGCTGGAAGGATCTACAGATCCACTGGTCCAATTCAGCACCATTTGCTGCTCTGCTTAAACCAGGCGAACAACACAAAGAGGTTGTAACAGGGCAAACATGATAAAAATGCTGACGTAGAATCATAGAATCATAGAATAGTTAGGGTTGGAAAGGACCTTAAGATCATCTAGTTCCAACCCCCCTGCCATGGGCAGGGACACTCCACACTAAACCATGTCACCCAATGCTTCGTCCAACCTGGCCTTGAACACCACCAGGGATGAAGCATTCACAACCTCCCTGGGCAACCCATTCCAGTGCCTCACCACCCTCTCAGTAAAGAACTTCTTCCTTAGATCCAATCTAAACTTCCCCTGCTTAAGTTTGAACCCGTTACCCCTTGTCCTGTCATTACAGTCCCTGATGAAGAGTCCCTCCCCAGCATCCTTGTAGGCCCCCTTCAGATACTGGAAGGCTGCTATGAGGTCTCCACGCAGCCTTCTCTTCTCCAGGCTGAACAGCCCCAACTTTCTCAGCCTGTCTTCATACGGGAGGTGCTCCAGTCCCCTGATCATCCTCGTGGCCCTCCTCTGGACTTGTTCCAACAGTTCCATGTCCTTTTTATGTTGAGGACACCAGAACTGCACACAATACTCCAAGTGAGGTCTCACGAGAGCAGGGTAGAGGGGCAGGATCACCTCCTTCAACCTGCTGGTCACACTCCTTTTGATGCAGCCCAGGATACAGTATCACAGTATCACAGTATGCTAGAGATTGGAAGGGACCTCAAAAGATCATCTAGTCCAATCCCCCTGCCGGAGCAGGAATACCTAGATGAGGTTACACAGGAATGTGTCCAGGTGGGTTTTGAATGTCTCCAGAGAAGGAGACTCCACAACCTCCCTGGGCAGCCTGTTCCAGTGTTCTGTCACCCTCACTCAGAAGAAGTTTCTTCTCAAGTTTAAGTGGAACCTCTTGTGTTCCAGTTTGTACCCATTACCCCTTGTCCTATCATTGTTTGCCATTGAGAAGAGCCTGGCTCCATCCTCGTGACACTCTCCCTTTATATATTTATGTACACTAATAAGGTCCCCCCGGTCTTCTCTTCTCCAAACTATAGAGACCCAGCTCCCTCAGCCTTTCCTCATAAGGGAGATGCTCCACTACCTTAATCATCTTCGTTGCCCTGCGCTGGACTCTCTCCAGCAGGTCCCTGTCCTTCTTGAACTGAGGGGCCCAGAACTGGACACAATATTCCAGACGCGGTCTCACCAGGGCAGAGTAGAGGGGAAGGAGGACCTCTCTCAACCTACTAACCACCCCCCTTCTAATACACCCCAGAATGCCATTGGCCTTCTTGGCCACAAGGGCACAGTGTTGGCTCATGGTCATCCTGCCGTTCACTAGGACCCCCAGGTCCTTCTCCCCTACACTGCTCTCTAACAGGTCGTTCCCCAACCTATACTGGAACCTGGGGTTGTTCCTGCCCAGATGCAGGAATCTACACTTTCCGTTGTTATATTTCATCAAGTTATTCCCTGCCTAACTCTCCAGTCTGTCCAGGTCTTTTGGTTGGCTTTCTGGACTGCGAGTGCACACTGAAGCTGGCTCATGTTCATTTTCTCATCGACCAACACCCCCAAGTCCTTCTCCACAGGGCTGCTCTGAATCTCTTCTCTGCCCAACCTGTAGCTGTGCCTGGGATTGCTCCGACCCAGGTGTAGGACCTTGCACTTGGCATGGTTAAACTTCATCAGGTTGGCATCAGCCCACCTCACAAGCATGTCAAGGTCCCTCTGGATGGCATCCCTTCCGTCCGGCATATCAACCGAACCACACAGCTTGGTGTCATCAGCAAACTTGCTGAGGGTGCACTCAATCCCACTGTCCATGTCACCGACAAAGATGTTGAACAAGACCGGTCCCAACACCGATCCCTGAGGGACAGCATTCGTTACTGGTCTCCAGCTGGACATCGAGCCATTGACCACAACTCTTTGTGTGCGGCCATCCAGACAGTTCTTCATCTACCGAGTGTTCCCCCCAGCTGGTCTCATAGAGCTGTGCTTATAAAGTACCAATGTTTCATCGTTAAAATATTGTTTCTGTGCCAGTTTTGGAAGGCTCAGTGACAGCTAAGGAAGAGGTGGAGGTCACTGTCAATCATTGCTCTAGTGGAAGGTGCTCCTGCCCATAGCACGGGGTTTGGAACTGGATGATCTTTAATGTCCCCTCTAACTTAAACCATTCCATGTTTCTATGATTATGGATTAACAAAGAAAAATTACTTATAGGCATGCATTTACACACAGCCTCCCTAAATTCCTCTCATAAGCATGTAGAAAGAAAGCCTGCTTTGTGATGGGTGACTTTAACTTAATTGCTATTTGCTGGAGAAGTGGCTTAGTTTTTTACTAAAAACATAAAGGTGGAAATTTAACACCATAACACAGATGCCTAAAACTCAGTAGCATTAAGTCTCACCTGGGTACCTCAGGGGAGAAATAAGCAGTTCCAGTGGACAGTTCATATCATCCTAAAATAGATGTCTAAGATAAATCAATTGAATCATACCCTAGAAGTTGCTTATTTCTCTCTGCAAAATATATCAGAGTGGTTAGCTGAAATTTAATTGTCTAATTCTGAGACATGTAAAAGAAGTAGAGATGAACCCCACTCATGGTTCTGTAAAACGATTTCTCAGGTCAAAAATGTTTCTTTCTTACTACAAGAAGGCCTATGTTTTATAATTAGATTTGAATTAATGATAAATCATATGTAACATGGGTAAATGGGAAACAAATGAATGGCGTACAATTTAAAATATAGGTGACTTCTAATTTAAATTAGTTAAATTAGTTGAATCAATTTATTATTAGGCATAGCTAGGGTTTCAGGAAATTGGAATTAATGTTCATATGTATTAGGAAGAAGGGTCATCTTAGGTCAGCTGTAAGTCTTCTTTCAGGAGAGATGTAGATGGAATAATTCTAAACAGTGATCTAGAAAAATGAAATATTTTCTATTAATACATTTGATATCTGAAACAAAGAAGTTTTATACACCTTTTCCATCTAAACACCATCTCTATCAAAAGGATTGCATGGGATAATATCTGCTAAAAATAGAAACTTTTAGATTAACTCATACCTTAGAGCCAAGCATTTTTTTTTTAAGGGATTAAAAATGGTTTTAATCACTTTTTAAATTTAAATTTTTAACAGATCTTAGAAAGTTGGGATATTGAAATGACTTGGAAAACTGTCAAAGTAATTCCTACATTTATTAAGGGTAAAAAATATAACCTAGGAACCATTAGAAAAATTACATCAATGTGTATTACAGAAAAAAAATGGAAGAGTTAGATCAGGGTTCTATCAACAAACAGTGGTTAAGCATACAATTAATGCCAGTAAACACAGTTTTGTAGAAAATAAATCTTGTCAAACAAACCTTTTCTTTTTTTTTTTATGACAGGGTCACAGATCATATTGATAAAGGTGTCCATACTGGCACAGCATTCTTCATTTTTAACTTGGCATTTGACTTAATGCCACAAAACACCTTGGTTTAAAAAAAAAACTTGAATTGGGCAGAATTAACAGAGTGTACATTAGATATAATAACAAATACCTCAGAGTTCAGAAACCAGTAATTAAGAAATCAGTGAGCACAGCTGCTTCTACAAGGTTCCCCCAAATAGTCATTGCTCCATATACATAAAGAAAGAGCATATGCACAAAAAATAGTAGGGTAGTAAATAACAAAGATGAGGCCCTGCTGCCGAAATATCTGAAAAGTCTGCCAAAAGAGTTAAATTCCCACAAAATAAGTTTAAGGATGACTAAACGCAGAATATAATGTCTGGGGACCAGGAATGCAAATTATAGGTACAGAAAGTGAGACTCTTGGAAAGTAGTAGCTCAGAAAAGGACTTGAGAGTCAGTGTAGATAATCACCTCAAAATAAGCTCTCAAAGTAGTGCTTTGGCTAAATAGCTAATATGATCCTTGGCTACATAAAAAGTGATTATAAAACAGAAGTAAGGAAATGCTACTGCTGCTCTAGTTTGCTTTAATAAAACTACTACTACACTAAGACATCTAGTCTGGAGTCAGTTCTTCCAGAACATGGAAATCACAGAGGAAATTAAAACCAAAGATACAAACAAACAAAACCAACCCAGGCCAAAGACTGGAAAACAAATCTAAAGCTGTGGGGCTTAGAGCTCAACTAATTTATCAGAGAAGGTTGAAAGCTGACTGCCCCACTCATATAGATATCCTACACAGAAACCCCATCCGGTAGGAGTGCTTTCAAACCTGCTGACAAAGGCATAATTAGACATAATGACTAGAAGCTGGAATTAAAAAAATTGACCTTGAAATAAGACGCAACACAGAAAATGAAATTTCACAAGGAGAGGTGGCAACTTATCATTAGTCTGATTTGTTAAGGTGGGTTTAGATAGCTGTCTGAAATAGATGGTATAATTCAGCTTTTCAGAGAAATTACATCTCCAGTGTAAGGAAGGCTTTAGATAAGATAGCCATAGGCCACCCATCTGGCCTTGAAATTGGTCACACCATAAATACCATCTTCTCTAACCTCAATATTTATGTGTGTCGTGGTTTAAGCCCAGGCCGTAAATTAGAACCACGCAGTCTACTTCCCACACACACACCTTTCTTCCCTCCACTCCTGGAGGGACGGGGAGGAGAATCCAAAGAATGCAACTCCCACGGGTTGAGGTAAGAACAGTTTAATAACTAAGGTATAACACAAATCACTATTGCTACCACCAATAATAATAATGATAAAGGAAATAACAAGGAAAAGAATACAACCGCTCACCGACCGGTACCTCGCCCCCACCCCGCCATGATCCAGCCCTTCCGGGTACTCTCCCTTCTACCTCCTGGGCATGACGTGCTGTGGTATGGAATACCTCTTTGGCTAGTTTGGGTCAGGTGTCCTGTCTCTGCTTCATCCTGGCTTCTCCTCCTCCCTGGCAGAGCATGAGACTCACAAAGTCCTTGCTCAGGGTAAACATTCTGACCAGCAACTGAAAACATCGCTTTTATCGGTATTATTCCCAGGCCAAAAGTCAAAACACAGCACTGCACCAGTAGAAAAAATGACTGCTACTGCTAAACCAGGACAATGTGCCATGGGATAACCAGAATTACCTACGTTACTCAGCATAATCATTACATGGGTAGATATGTGCACATAGACATATGTGCACATAGACGACTGTACTCAAATGCCATACCTAAGGGTTTCAGCTAGCTGTCCAATGGGATCCAGAAACATTTATTTAAGTAATGCTACACTGTCTAGATGCAATCTGTTTGCACTGGGTGGAAGTTTGAATTTGCATCTGTGTGTTTAACAGCAAAACCGTTACCTTTCTTTGTACATCTTGATAGACTGCAAGTCACCCATTTTTTCAGTCTTCGGCGTATCTTCTAGGGCTTTCAATTATTCCTGAAAGTCATAGTGCTTTTCAGTCATTAAGGAAGTATGTATGTGTTTAAGTTTCCTTTGTTTTAAAAAGTATAACTATGCCAAAGTGTCCTTCTCTCACTTGTAGCACAATCATCTGCCTTTCGCACCCAAGAACAGTGAAAACATAGATGTTGCATTGCAACACCCATAGTTTAGTCCATCTCCAAGCAGAGATAAAAATATAGTTAGTTCATTGTTCTGAAATTGTGGAAATGAAAATTTACTGTACAGCCTCAGAACAGATTTTATCTTTGTATCCATCACCACCATAGAGGACAACCTGGCTGAACTGGACTTCAGCAGGCATCTCCACTGTTTGCACGCTGTGCCTACACAGATGCCTGAGCAGAACCATTGTTTTCCATGTGCTAGCACAGGTGCCTTGTGGTTGGAATACCATTTATAGTAGCAGAAAAGATATTCCACATGTCATCACTCAGTTGTCTCTGCAAAACTAATAGGCAATACAACTTTTTTTAAAAACACTCTAGTAAGCAGACATGACTCTAAATACACACAGCAGGCAGAGACATTGGGTAGGAAAGTGCCATTTTCAGCCATTCTCCAGTGAAACACCATCTGTTACAACATATGCAAGTGCAGTTACACATTCAGTTATAGGAGGTGAGAAGGGTGATTTTCTACCTGAGAAGTATGGTTCCTGTCTGATCATCTCCTTTCACCAAGCCTCAGCCAGTAGCACCAGAGACAGTCTACTGAAAAATGAAGAAATGTCACTATTTTTCAGTCTTCCTCTAATGGAAAAGGAGACTAAAATCCCTCGCTCTGTACTGAAATGATGGCACAGGTGGTTTCTATATGTAGATCAGAAAGGTTCATTTCAAAGGTCTGTAATAACTGAAAGAATTTGAGAGTAGGAGAAATTAAAAATGAGACTAGAAACAGCAAAAAGAAAATTAATATATAGAATTTAAACATAAAAAATTAATAAGCCTGAGCTTCCAGTTTCCTTTATTTGAATATTTTGGCAGATACATTATTAATGTTAACCTTATTTTCCTCACTGAAAAATTAACATAAACAGAAACATAAAAATTATGATGTGCCAATGAAAAAAAAAAAAAAAGAAGAAGAATTATGGCTTGGAGACCCTTTCTTTGTGTGGAAACACTAGATTCTAATTTAGTTCAAAAAAACCCTCTAGTTTTCTGCAGCCTGACAAATCTCCTCCAAAAAATTATTTCCTCGCTGATTACAGACGCAGACAATTGGTGCCTAAACAATCAAAGAAGGTTGTATTGTCAGCATGTTAATCATAGTGTTTCTTAGCAACCATATTTTATTTACAAGTAACTATACTTCTTCAGAGGCCTGTCACATTTAATGACAAGTAGCCTTGGGGGAAGGGCTGGAAAATGCATGCACAGCTCACGCCTTTGATGATAAGCAGTTTGTGAGGAGGATAGAACAATGCTTTTGCTGATAACCTGGCACTGATATATACAAAGAAGTGTGGGACAAGGGTTTGCACAAAACAGGCATTCGCCTTGCTAGTCTTCACCCACAGAGGTTAGTGGTTTTGCTCATGTGAGTCTCTAGGTGCCTCTCCTTTAGTCTCCTTAAAGCCGTGAATTTTCAAAAATTTCACAAGATAGCTAAGGAGTTTTGGGATTAAAAACTTCTCGTTTCTTTGTCCATGGACGTCCCAAAGGACCTAGCTCTTCTCCCAGTACTTTCTTCACAGCAGCAGCAAGGGCAACAGCTTTATGTCTTCTGTGATCTCACATGACTGCCAGTGGCAATCAGTGCTCACGTATCTCCACCCTGTTAAACATAAAAGACAGTGTCTGAAAAATTCTATTTTACTCTGAATCAGTTTTCTTCTGCACTTGTTGAACAGTGTCTACTTGTCATCTTCATATTAAATACCGATAGTTTGGGGTGCTTTTAGATAGAAGAAAGCATCTAGATAGAAGATGCAGTGGTCAGAGAGAGAGAGAAAGAAATATAAAACATTTTTTGCTCAGTGTGGAAATAGCTTGCAGCAAAATTGTACACTGGATGGGACAGTAGAAGTACCAAACAGCTCCCCTCAACTTCCTTTGTCCATGATCAGCCATAGTGATAGGAAGGACTGCATCATTCAGTAATAGTCATTTCATCCCATGATGATCTATTACAATGTCTTGTCTTTACTTATGATCATTACAAGTTGCTTCAGAGAAAGCTTTGAGAAAAGATAAAAATAATCTGTTTCCATAAAGATCTCATCCTAATCTTTTGGAGTTAGAGTTATCCTTAAATCCTTCAGTATGTGCTCTTATTTTCCTTCAAGAAATATTGGTAGTATGAGCTTGTATTCTAGATAACCTTGTTATCTGTTAAATTGCCCGAACCTTTTCAAATTCCAGGATTTCCACACTCAAATGTTGGGTTGCTTGGCCCTTCCCTTCTTTTATCCATTTTGAAAAAATCACCTTTACATTTCAACAAATGCAGACTTATTCCTGAGATACGGAGAACAACCAGCAGGTTGAAGAATCATGACAGTATACCAGTAGTAATACATCTGTGGACTATCTGAGATACTTATGTATGATAGACATGGCAGAAGGACAGCCTGGGCATCACCACAGCTTAAGTGGAATCCTAATAGCTCTTCTGATTATAGACCTTCAGAGACATACAACATCTAATAAAAAAGGAGTTTGGAAGAACGGAAGAGCAGGCAAACTTTCCTGTGATATTTTGTTGTCTGAACATACCATTTATTTTAGACATTCTGTCTTCTTGTGATAGTATAAAAGTAGGAAGAAAATTTAGGGAATGGGTCCAAATCAAAACAATAGATTATAACTCTGGGAACTCTAGCTCCTCCTTAAAATAATTTCCCAAAATTACAAACTGCTAGTTCAAATCCATATCTAAACTTTGTGTTTTATACCTGCCTTACTAAACACACTACACATACTTTTAAGCTTTTGGCCACAGCTGGAAAAGGAAAGCTATTCCATGTAAAGCATAAGCACTTGCAAAGGGTTCTGTGCCCCCTTGATCTGCTTGACTTAGTACTAATTACAAAAAAAGTGTAGTAGGTAAAACAATTCTGAGAATTCATTCTAGCAAACAAACAAATGGGAGCCAAGGCTAGCTATGGAAAGACATAAGAATTATGCTAGATGATCTCTTCCATTACCCAGAAAGCTGTGACATCAACAGCGAAGGGCAGAAGATTTCTGAGAAACCTGAGACCTTCTTTAGCCTCAGTCCTATCATGGAGCCACCTATCTCTTCACTCATTCCCCAAGCAATGCTAGGAGCTCCTTGTGGCTCCACACAGTGAAACAGACATCTACGTTCACTGTAATCCACCATCTACTAGGGAAAATAATGCCAGATCATAGCTGCAGATTAGACTAATTTTTAAAGAATGCAGCTGGGTAGCAATTTGTATATTACTATATACAAAGAACTCAGCTATATCTGGCCCTTATACACACCATCAAAGATAAATAAGCCCTTTTCACCACCTTCTTCATAGTTCTAAATAGGTACTGATTTGGAACAGAGTTTATTATCCAGCTGCCAACCACTCACCTTTAGAGGATTCTTCTGGCTACCAGTGCTCGTGCACTGGACCTACAGTATTTATTCCAGAACAATAGCAACACCTGGCAGGGATAGTGTTTTTTCTCTAACAGTTTATTTGGCTGTCTTAATGGTACTGCTATGGTGAAGTAACCAAATGTTAAAACAAAACAGCATTTCAAAGCACTGATGGTGAGTGCTATTGCCAATGAAATTCAAAAAAGCATTTGAACAAACCTGACTGCAGAATGTTTTAATAAAATTGAAAGCATCAGGAAGCTTTGAAGTATTCTAAGCATACAGCAAAATCAGTTATTTACTATTGCAGCATCAAAAGAAAGATCCACCAATACACTGTGTAAACATCAGGAGGAAAGACTGTCATGGTCTTTGTTTGCAGTTTGCTTGTTTTTCTTAAAATCTATCCTAAAGGAAGATTCATGACTTTTTATGATATAGCAGAGCCCTCATGTTTATTCCTAATACTTTTGCTTTGAAGATCACATGGGAACAGTAGTTCTTACATTTACTGCAGTCAGAGGTGAGGATATCTTCCTTTTTTTACAAAAAACAACACGATCACAAATGACAAGAAGTCTAATAAATATTTTTCTGACATTTCATTGTACATTGACTTTTTAAAATATCAGCTCCGATTTGAACATAAGCAACTGCTTTAATAAAACTAATTTTTCCTTTTAAAGACCATTAAATGTTTCAGGAGTAGAAACTAATCTACAGAAGTCCCAAGTGTTTGAAGTTCATAGTAATTTCAGTAGAACGAACAGCCATTCAACCTTTGGGAGAGTCAGAACATTTGTATAGGTGTCTGAATAAATGGCTTGCTTCATTAACTGTTGACCAACACCAAATACAGAATCATAGAATCATTTAGGTTGGAAAAGACCTTTAAGATCATTTAGCCTAACTGTTAACCTAGCATTGCCAAGTCCATTAAACCGTGTAACTTCGTGCCACATCTACGTGTTTTTTAAATACCTCCAGGGATGGTGACTCAACCGCTTCCCTGGGCAGCCTGTTCCAGTGCTTGACAATGATTTCAGTGAAAACATTTTTCTTAATATCCAATGTAAACCTTCCCTGGTGCAACTTGAGGCCATTTCCTCTTGTCCTTGGGAGAAGAGACCTACCGTCACCTCACTTACAATCTCCTTTCAGGTAGTTCTAGAGAGCAATAAGATCCCTCTGAGCCTTCTCTTCTCCAGACCAAACAACCCCAGTTACCTCAGCCATTCCTCATTGCACTTGTGCTCCAGACCCTTTACCAGCTTCATTGCCCTTCTTTGGCTCCCCTCCAGCACCTCAATGTCTTTCTTGTAGTGAGGGGCCCAGAACTGAACACAGGATTCAAGGTGCTGCCTCACCAGTGCTGAGTACAGGGGGATGATCACCTCCCTGGCTCTGCTGGCCACACTGCTGCTGATACAGGCCAGAAGGCCTTCTTGGCTGCTTGGGCACACGCTGGCTTATGTCCCCATTATATCTTCTTTCCCTGTACTGGGCCTAGAAAGACCACAAAACTGTACAAACATAGAAGGGTTAGCAGGGACTTGAAGGGATCACCTAATTCATTCTTTTTGCTGTAATAATGAACTAATATAGTTGCCATATTCCCAAAATATCTTATCACTGTTTCCTTAACCTGTTCTTTAATATCTCTAATGATGAGCATTGCACAACATTCTTAAGCAACCCCAATGCCTACCAATTCCTAAACCATTCCTAACACTTTAAGTAAATATTTCTTCCTGCACCTTGAGCTATTATTTCTTCCCTTAATGTTCATGGCCATTAAAAAGCATTCTCTTTGCAGCTGTTCTACATAATCGGGTGCTGTTATAACCTCTTCTCTCTATCTGATGTCTTCTAAGGTGACCAAAAATGCCGTCCTTTGTAGATCCCCAGATTTTCCTCATTAACCTTCCTCTGTACTCCCTCCAGCTGGTTCACATCTCAAACCCATAACAATGTTGTGATGAAGAATTAAATTACAAATTTTATGGGCTATGCTGCTGTTTATAAATCCCAGTGCAGCGTTTGACCTCTGTGCAACAGTGTGATGGGTTGACTCTGGCTGGACACCAGGTGCCCACCAAAGCTGCTCTGTTACTCCCCTGCTCAGCTGGACAGGGGACAGAAAATGTAACATAAGGCTTGTGGGTTGAGGTAAGGACAGGGTCACTCAGAAGTTGCCATCACGAGCAAAACAGGCTTGACTTAGGGAAATTAGTTTCATTTATTGCCAATCAAATCAGAGTAAGGCAATGAAAAATAACATAAAATGTTAAAAGCACCTTTCTCTTTCCTCTCCCTTCTTCGCAGTCTCAACATCACTTCTTATTTTTTCTACCTCCTCCTTACCAGTACTAAAGTGGAATGAGGAATGTGGGTTGTGGTCAGTTCATCACACGTTTTTGCTGCTCTTTTCTCCTCAGAGGAGGACTCCTCACAGCCCTTTTCCCCCTGTTAAATACGTTATCGCAGACATGGTACCAACATCACTGATGGGTTTGTCCTTGACCAGCAGTAGGTCTGTATTTGAGTCAGTTGATATTGACTCCATTGGACATGGGTAAAGCTGCTAGCAGCCTCTCACAGAAGCCACCCCTGTGATCTCCCTGCTACTGAAAACTTGCCACACAAAACTAATACAAACAGCATAATACTCTTAACCTACATTCAATTCATGACCCACTGTAACCTCCAAATACTTCTTTTTAAGACTATTATCTACCTTATCTCAACTTTTCTCATTGTATTTTCTCAGCTGTTTATCCTTGTCTAAGCGCAGAGCCATGCATTTGTTCTAATTAAATTCTGTGATGTTTTCAAGACCATTTCTCTAATTGTGATCATTTTGAATTAATTCTTATCTTTCAAACTGTTTGTTGCTTCTTTCAGATTCATTTCATTTGCAGATTTAATAAGCATATTCTAACAACCTAGTTTTGGATTATAGTGAAAATATTGAACATACTAAACCTAGGATAGATCCTTGTGGAGCCCTCCTCAATTCATCTTAGCAGTTTGACAGTGAAGAGCCAGCAACTGCTCTGTATGTAGCATCCCCAGACACTTTTGTCTCTGTTTTACAATAATCCCAACTTGCTCATGTAATGTGAGACTATGTAGGAAGTCTGAACAAAGCCTAGCTATATGATGTCTATACCCTTAAAGCATGTTACTTTGCATAAAAAGATTTTGGATTCATATGGTACAATTTAATCCTGACAAATGAGTTAACTCACTGCATTTGCTGCCTACTCATTTACTACTTACTCATCTGGTATCCCCTATAAAAAGACTGTGTGATTTTTTAATCTAGTATGTTCCCACATACTATCATTCTACAACATACTCTTTTGCCTTTTTTTTTTTTAAATTTAAGTCCCATGTTTGCTCTTTTCCAGTCTTCCAGAACTTGATCCACCTTCACACTGCCTCACACTGAGAGAGTGCTGAGATTGCTTCAAGCAGGACTTTCACAAACCTGAGAAGGATTTCATGAAGGCTGGAAAATCAGAAATATCTAAGTCTACTCAAAGCAGGTCTTTTTTTTTCCTTCCTCTTCATCATTTATGTTCATTGGGGTAGCAGTTTGTATACAATTGACTAGGTATGTAACACACAGTACAGTAGATCTGTGATATAGTCCCTGAGCCCTCTCCTGGGCTCCTCACAAAGCTTCTAAAGTCAGCACATATAAACTCTGCCTCAGCTCTTTCAATTTCCAAGGCACCAAGATAGACCGGAACCAGACTCCAACATAAATCTTCAACTCACCAAAGATATATCCAGAACTGGGAATCATATTTTCTCTGCACTCTTCCTCCTGCTTCAAATGTGAAAGAACAAACGCACTTAGCTAACTGGTTAGCTCTTGTAGAAAAATTAGGCAGTGCTGAAGGCTTATAGCTCAAAAAGGTTGTTCAGTTTCCATGTAACAATATTTTTCTATCTTTGAAAGCATAAAAAAAAAAAAAAAAAAAAAAAAAAAAAAAAAAAACAACAAACAAAAAAACACCAAACATAAAATGTGATCAATTTAAAAGCTAAAATGCATTTTAAAAAATCAAAATGCCCCAAACTGGAACCATTAGATTTATGATTTTCCATGTAACTTTTGTTTGTGCACAAGGATGATTATTTTTAGCATGCAGTCATTTTTCAGAAGACCTCAACCTTATTCTTCGTAGAAGAGACAAATGATAAACAATACCTCCAAAAGCCATGCTAAATCTGGTAGCACTTAACTACTTCCATCTAAATATTTTGTAACATTTTTTTGAAAATACAATGACTGTATCCTGATCCCACCTACATAGAAGACTTGCATGCTGTTTGCATCCAAGTCTGACAGATACCTTCCACTGTTGTGGGCATAATTCCCATTACCTTTAATAAGGGTAAAGTGCAAATGTTTTAAAAGACAAGGCAGTCTCATTTGTTGCCATAATGGCAGCAGGTGGGAAGACAGAAAAGTGTTCTTCAGCTACATCCAGCTTCAAACTTCCATACTATTATGAAAAGACAGCAGATGGATTGTGTTTAAATCCTTTACATCACTATGGATTGAGACAAAGGACTTGCTATCACCACTTGGTAGGCCAGCCAAAAAAGTCAGCTTGTAATTCTATAACTACAAACAAATTCTTGTGAAATGCAGCCAAATAAACTGTGGATTCTATGAAGAACAGTCTGAGACAAATCTGAAAAATAAAGTAAAAATCTAACTGAACACAGAATTTTTAGGGTTTAGTGTACATGGATTCATCAGCAATTAAATAATGATTTTGAAAGAACTTAAATCAAACTATATTAATTACAGTGCTCAGGTTCCTACATTCAGGAAAACAATGAAAAAACTTCATAATTTCATAACTTGATCGATTGCCTAAAGTATTTAGAAAAACCATTTTTTTGTTAATTCTGTGGCTGGGCAGGTACTTTGCAACAATTGTAGCAGGAGTTTAGAGTTACCTGCCAGTTAACATGTTTGCCCAAGAAACGGGAAAGTTGAGATCATTCCCATCTCTGCTCCCACCATATGCAGAAGGCTCTAACCAGAGATGACAGGATGTTCCGAACAGGTGCACACTCTCACCCTGTTACCACTGGCAAACTTCTCTGTAGCTTTGTGCAGGCAAAACTGGGGGTAGTAGAGGGAGAGCAAGCTTGATGGCAGTCCAGCATGAGAGAACTTGGTTAAGAAAAGTTAGATCTGATATTCAGGTATCTTCTTCCTAACTTACATCTGTATTTTTATGATTTTATAATACATATGATTTATATGTATTATAAAATATAATACAGAATATATATTATAAAATATAATATAGAATATATGAAATATAATACAGAATATATACGCAGAAGGCTGCGTGGAGACCTCATAGCAGTCTTCCAGTATCTGAAGGGGGCCTACAAGGATGCTGGGGAGGGACTCTTCATCAGGGACTGTAGTGACAGGACAAGGGGTAACGGATTCAAACTTAAACAGGGGAAGCTTAGATTGGATCTAAGGAAGAAATTCTTTACTGAGAGGGTGGTGAGGCACTGGAATGGGTTGCCCAGGGAGGTTGTGAATACTCCATCCCTGGCGGTGTTCAAGGCCAGGTTGGATGAGGCCTTGGGTGACATGGTTTAGTGTGAGGTGTCCCTGCCCGTGGCAGGGGGGTTGAAACTAGATGATCTTAAGGTGCTTTCCAACCCTAACTATTATATGATTTCTATGATTCTACACAAAATAAATCAGTCATCATTGTAGAGAAGGCTCGGGGGGACCTTATCGCTCTCTACAACTACCTGAAAGGAGGATGGAGCAAAGAGGTGGCTGGTCTTTTCCCTCAAGTAGCAAGGGATAGGACAAGAGGCAACAGCTTCAAGCTGCATAGGGGAGGGTTAGATTGGATATTAGGAAAAATTTCTTCACTGAAAGGCTGCTTAGAGAAGTGGTGGAATAACCGTCCCTGGACTTTTTCAAAAACCATACAAAACAGAGACCCTTAGGACATGGTTTAGTAATGGACTTGGCAATGTTAGGTTAACAATTGGACTAAACAATCTCAAAGGTCTTTTCCTACCTAAGAATTCTATGATTCTCTTAGCCCTGGTCCCAGAGTGTCTTAGTGGGAATTATCTGACCAAATGTGTAGGCTCACCCTTTTCTTATCAGGGAATAGGATGCAGTTCAGCAGCATGTCCCTGCCCATGGCAGGGGGGTTGGAACTAGATGATCTTAAGGTCCTTTCCAACCCTAACCATTCTATGATTCTATGATTCTATGATTCTGTGTCTGATTTTGTATGAGATTAATTACATCTTTGAGAGTGCTTATTTCTTTCTACCAGCTGTAAAGAGATCTTAAGGTAACTAGTTGAGATGTACATATCAACACTAAGCACTTAAAGGTAGCTGAGAGGAATCCATGCTGTATGTACACAACACCAAAAAGAGCGCTGCAATTAATGACATCTAGAGAGAGGGAGTCTTGCCATTCCTGACAAGGAGCCACTCTAAATTATTCTCTTCTTCCTTAGGAAAAAAGAGTTCTGTGGAGAAGATTACAGCAGTGACCGTCCAGCATCAGGCCATACTGGCAGGTTTCTTGTATAGAGTTTTTAATTTAGCATCTTTCATATGAAATATTATATGTATATATACACATGTGTGCATGTATTAAAAATTTAATACAAAAATAATAATGAAATATAAATTAAGCTATTGCTTGATATAAATTTTGACAACCTACATTAGGGGAATATTTATTATGTTTTGGAATGTGTAAAAATTTAGGTTTGACTGAAGATGAACAATAACAGAGTAAAATAAAGGTTTTAATTAATCACAGAGTGCTTGTCATTTTGACAGCCAAAGAATCAAGAAGCTGCAAAGAACCAAAGTGAAACAACATCAATCATCCAGCTACAATAAATAATTTAATAAAAAATATCACTGAGTAACTACAAGGTCTAAGGAGGTAAAATAAAAAAGAAAAGGAAAACAGGAGCATCAAACAGACTATGTACTGCTGACCCTACTTATATTATTTTTACATAACACTGGCAATCTCCACCACATCCTTTGCCACGCAAAATAAAGCACCGTATTCATTCACTTAGGAGACAAACATCACAGCTTTATAAAAAGCAGAATAGGACAGGTTTGAAATGACATTAATATATTATTTTATCATGTTTTGTATGAAGTTAATTACTTTCATCAGCAAAGAGAGGAAAAAAACTGAATAATTTAGTTGTCATCATGCAGCCTCACAGCCAAGTCCAGCACCCTGCTTGGTGCCTGCCTCGAAGAACCTACAATCAACCAAAGCCAGCTATGGGGAGTGCAGACAAAATTAAGACTTAACAAATGCCAAGCAATGAACACTCAGCTGATCAATGAACAGTCAGCTGATCGGAGCTAGCCCAGCTAGAGCCGGAGCCGGCACGCTGCAGAGACCACGAGGGTCAGAAGAGATTAGGAAAATCAGAGGGGACAGCGCAGAGACATCGCGATTCCCGACATCTCCCGATCCCCGAAGCCCCAGCAGCCCTTGCGAGAGAGCGGCTGACGTGGCAGGGGGCGTTCCCGCGGTAACGGCGACCGCACCCCTGCCCCTTGCCTTGAAAGAGCCTTTGGGAGGGCAGTGACCGGTCACTGCCCACCGGGCGCAGGGAGGAACAAGCAGGTTGTGTTGTGGACTCTGTTGCTGGTGTCCCAGATTGCTGACCAATATGGTCGCCTCCAGAAGGAGGGCTTGCAGTAAGGAGACTGTAGCAACTCAGACAGAGACCCTGCCCCAAACCGTGGCTGTTCAGGTCTCTGGCTGCAGGGAGTGCCAGAGCCTGCTGCTGCCGAGGGAGGGAGGCCAGCATTCCACCTGTGTGAGGTGTGAGCAGGTAGAAGATCTGCTTAGATTGGTGGCAGAACTTAAGGAGGAGGTCGAGACGCTGAGGACCATCAGGGAGTGTGAAAGGGAGATCGACTGGTGGAGTAACTCCCTGGCGTGCCAGCAGGAACGGTTCCAGGGAGATACTCCCCACAAGGGGATGGACCCCCTGTCCTCTCAGACAGAGGGGGATGACCCGAGACAGCCCCTGCCCTGTAGCTGTCGCACAGAGGTAGGGGACCAAAAAGACGATGAGGGCTGGAAGCGAGTTCCAGTTCGGAACCGTGGGCAACCTTCCTCCCTTCCTGCCCTGCTTCCCCAGGTGCCCCTCCGTAATAGGTTTGAGGCCCTGGATCTTGATGGAGAGGTAAGTGAGGATGTGGTGCAAGGCCAGACTACAAGGTCACATAGGAAAAGGCGGTCGACTTCGCACCTCAAGACTGCCTCTGACAAGAAAGAAAGAAAAGTCATTGTTGTAGGCGATTCCCTTCTGAGAGGAACAGAGGGCCCGATATGCAGAGTTGACCCTCATCATAGGGAAGTGTGTAGTTTGCCTGGAGCCCGGATCAGGGATATCACCAGGGCGCTCCCCAGCCTGGTGCACCCGACAGACTACTACCCGCTGCTGGTCTTCCAGACAGGTGGGGGGGAAGCTGCTTCCCGCAGTCTGAGGGGGATGAAGAAAGACTACAGGGCCTTGGGGCGGATGGTGAAAGAGTCTGGAGCTCAAGTGATCTTCTCCTCACTTCTTCCATCTTCCGGTGATGATGTGGGACTGAATGGGAAAATTCAGTCTGTAAATGATTGGCTACGAGACTGGTGCTTTAGGCAGGGCTTTGGGTTCTTTGATAACGGCTGGTTTTATAAGGCTCCAGTCCGGATGATGGCACGTGGGAAAGGTTTAACTCACAGAGGCAAAAGGATGCTGGGGCATGAATTAGCAGGGCTCATTTGGAGAGCTTTAAACTAGATTCGAAGGGGGATGGGGTTGTAACTGGGCTTGCCCCAGTGGGGCAGCACTCTAGGATTGATGAAGACTGGGAGGCCTCCTATAATCCTAGGGTGAAATTGGTGAGCTCAGCTCCCTCCTTGAAATGCCTGTACACCAATGCGTGCAGCATGGGAAATAAGCAGGAGGAGTTGGAGACCTGTGTTAAGTCAGGAGATTATGATCTGGTGGCAATTACAGAGACGTGGTGGGACAGCTCGCATGACTGGAATATAGTCATGGAGGGCTATGTCCTTTTCAGGAAAGACAGGCCAGCCAGGCGGGGTGGTGGGGTTGCTCTTTATGTGCGAGAGCAGCTGCAATGTACTGAGCTCTGTCCAGGGACAGGGGACGAGCGAGTTGAGAGTCTGTGGGTGAGAATTAAGGGGCAGGCTGGCAGGGGCAATACTGTTGTGGGTGTCTGTTACAGGCCACCAGATCAGGGTGAGGAAGTTGACGAGGCCTTCTACAGGCAGCTGAGAGCGGCCTCACAGTCACAGGCCGTGGTCGTCGTGGGGGATTTTAACTTCCCTGATGTTTGCTGGAAGGACTACTCAGCAACCCAGCCACAGTCCAGGAGGTTCCTCCAGTGTATGGATGATAACTTCCTCATGCAAATGGTGGATGAGCCAACCAGGAGAGGAGCGCTGCTGGATCTCATCCTCACTAACAAGGAGGGGCTGGTCGAAGCAGTAAAGGTTGAGGGCTGCCTTGGTTGCAGCGACCACGAGATGGTGGAATTCAGGATCTTGTGTGGTAGGACCAGTATAATAGCAAGTAGAATTGCAACCTTGGACTTTAGCAGGGCAAACTTTGGCCTTTTCAAGCAATTGCTAGGGGAAATCCCATGGGCAAGGCTGCTTGAAGGTAAAGGGGCCCAAGATAGTTGGTTGGCATTCAAGGATTGCTTATTCCAAGCTCAAGAGCTGAGCATCCCGACACGTAGGAAGTCAAGGAAGAGGGCCAGGAGACCTGCGTGGCTGAATAAGGAACTGCTGGGTATGCTCAAGTGGAAGAGCAGAGTTTATAGGTCATGGAAGGAGGGGCTGGCCACTCGGGAGGAATATAAGGCTGCTGCTAGAGGATGTAGGAAGGCAGCTAGGATGGCTAAGGCCTCCTTAGAATTAAATCTGGCCAGAGGGGTCAAGGACAACAGAAAGAGCTTTTTCAAATACATAGCTGATAAAACTAACACCAGAGGCAAGGTTGGCCCACTGGTGAATGGGATGGGTGCCCTGGTGACAGAAGATACTGAGATGGCAGAGTTATTGAATGCCGCCTTTGTCTCAGTCTACTCTGCCGGAGGCAGTCCTGAAGAGCACTGTACTCCTGAGACCTCAGATGAAGTCAGGTCACTGGAGCAGTTTGCCTTAGTCCATGAGGAATGGGTTAGGGACCAGTTGAGCAATCTGGACATCCATAAATCCATGGGTCCAGATGGGATGCACCCGCGGGTGCTGAGGGAACTGGCGGAAGTCATTGCTAGGCCACTCTCCATCATCTTTACCAAGTCTTGGGAAACGGGAGAGGTGCCTGAGGACTGGAGGAAAGCAAATGTCACTCCAGTCTTCAAAAAGGGCAAGAAGGAGGACCCGGGTAACTATAGACCGGTCAGCCTCACCTCCATCCCTGGGAAAGTGATGGAACACCTTATCCTTGATGCCATCTTAAGGCATGTCAAGGATAAGAGGGTTATGAGGGGCAGTCAACATGGCTTTACCAAAGGGAAGTCATGCTTGACCAACCTCCTAGCCTTTTATGAGGAAATAACATTGTGGATGGATGATGGCAGAGCGGTGGATGTGGTCTACCTTGACTTCTGCAAAGCATTTGACACAGTCTCCCACAGCATCCTCATAGCTAAATTGAGGAAGTGTGGCCTGGATGATCAGGTAGTGAGGTGGACTGCAAACTGGCTGAAGGACAGAAGCCAGAGAGTTGTAGTCTATGGGGCGGAGTCTAGTTGGAGGCCTGTATCTAGTGGAGTGCCTCAAGGGTCAGTACTGGGACCAGTATTATTTAATATATTCATCAATGATTTAGATGAGGGAATTGAGTGTACTGTCAGCAAGTTTGCTGATGACACTGAGCTGGGAGGAGTGGCTGACACGCCAGAAGGCTGTGCTGCCATCCAGCGTGACCTGGACAGGCTGGAGAGTTGGGCAGGGAGAAACTTGATGAAATATAACAAGGGAAAGTGCAGAGTCCTGCATCTGGGCAGGAACAACCCCAGGTTCCAGTATAGGTTGGGGAACGACCTGTTAGAGAGCAGTGTAGGGGAGAGGGACCTGGGGGTCCTAGTAGATGGCAGGATGACCATGAGCCAAAACTGTGCCCTTGTGGCCAAGAAGGCCAATGGCATCCTGGGGTGTATTAGAAGGGGGGTGGTCAGTAGGTCGAGAGAGGTCCTCCTTCCCCTCTACTCTGCCCTGGTGAGACCGCATCTGGAATATTGTGTCCAGTTCTGGGCCCCTCAGTTCAAGAAGGACAGGGACCTGCTGGAGAGAGTCCAGCGCAGGGCGACTAAGATGATTAAGGGAGTGGAGCATCTCTCTTATGAGGAAAGGCTGAGGGAGCTGGGTCTCTATAGTTTGGAGAAGAGGAGACTGCGGGGGGACCTTATTAGTGTATATAAATATATAAAGGGGGAGTGTCATGAGGATGGAGCCAGGCTCTTCTCAATGGCTAACAATGATAAGACAAGGGGTAATGGGTACAAACTGGAACACAAGAGGTTCCACTTAAACTTGAGAAGAAACTTCTTCTCAGTGAGGGTGACAGAACACTGGAACAGGCTGCCCAGGGAGGTTGTGGAGTCTCCTTCTCTGGAGACATTCAAAACCCGCCTGGACACATTCCTGTGTAACCTTATCTAGGTGTTCCTGCTCTGGCAGGGGGATTGGACTAGATGATCTTTTGAGGTCCCTTCCAATCTCTAACATACTGTGATACTGTGATACTGTGATACATTGAGGAACAACTCTACATCACTAGCAGTGACTCACACTGGATAGTTTTCTGAAAACTTCAGCTCGATGTTCAGCAGTGGTCAGAATGATAAACAGACCATTAAAAGCTGGCATCATAAGGCAGAGGATAAAATGGAAAACAACATTATGCTGTTGTAGAAATCCACAGTGTGAAGAATAAAACTTTCCATGGGCAGCCATAATAGGACATCATCAGTGTAGCACTGGGGCAGCTGAGCCTCCGATCTGACACAGTGGAGCAGTTTTGGTGTTTTTGCATTCTATAGAATTTATTTTGGTAAAACGTGGGTTTAAAGCGAGAGTAAACACTATAAATTTTACTCAATATCTAAGAGCATATAGGGCATCATTATGCCATGATGGAAGCTTGAATGTAAAAGCCAGAATATATTTCTTTTACTCTTTTCATTAGATTAAAAAACATATTCCCCCTCCCCTCCTAAAGATGCTCACACAATATAATTTCTTCTTCTTATGGAGCAAAGGGGCTCAAATCTAACCATTCAGAGAAGTCCCATCACTTTTCCAAAACACTGCAGGACACAACACTGCCAACAGCACTGCAGCACAAGACTCCAGCAAGGCAGTGGACTGGCAGGACAAACTCACAAGTGGTTGCACAATGTGCTAAGAAGATCCTGATACATGTGGGGTTTTCCTCCATGAGAAGGTTTCACAGTAAAAAGCTGAAATCATCCAAAAGCACAGTGTGCTGCAATCTTGCAGTCAGCTAGTGGCCTTCTCCACAAGAGTTCTTCGCTAGGAGTTCAAATACTCAGCTACCAGCAGGCTTTCAGAAGGCTGCAACATCTGCTGCTCTTAATTTTCTGCTCCAAGTCTGCAGGTGAATTGGCATCTGGTCTGGCATGGTAGGTAGGAGGGGATGGCTGTGAAGGAAGAGTTCGTCTACCCCAGCTGGTTTCTCTAGGGGTAGTCGCAGCAGAACCTTAACACCTGCAGAGAACTTTCTGAAACAAATATTATGAACACCTTCATAAATTGACACCTTCTCCATATAATCCATCCTATTTTCCTTATTGAGGATGTTTTTACCTTGTAGCCTATGGTCCCTTTTTGTTTTAACATGGTGCCTGATGCAGCATGCCTTCCAGCTTTTCACAATGCTGCCAGGAGGTGGACAATAATGGCTCTCTAGCAAGTCAGGGGTTGCAGAGCCGGAGTGGGGAGTAGAGCATGTACCCTGAACCATGACAGCATGGATCAGGAGGGAGGGAAAGAGTCACTGGTGCCACTGGTGCAGCTGAGTGGTGCGGAGAAAGCCAAAGGCTCCAGTGTGGTGCTGGGGAGGGATGGGACTAGGAGCAGATGTCATTGCTGCTGGCAGGGATTACAGGTGGGCACAATAATTGGGTTAAAAGATTTTCTAGTGTAGTTGTCATTTTGTTTCTGACAATTACACATTCTCAGATTGGAGGATGCAGCTCCCCTGCCTGCCACCCCGGCAGCATTCAGGCATCCCTCACTTCGCTTCACACTGAGAACATTGTACAGATTCACTTGGCTGGCTGGCTGCTTGTACACCAACCCTGAGGTCCATTAATCATTTTAACCACTCTTCACTCTGCAAAACAACATAGCAGACTCCTAAAATTGAGTGACAAAAAAGGCCAACAAAACTATCCAATACCTCCCCCTGCCAGTGCAGGACTCTTCCCAAGGAATATTTCCCCTGTATATTTTTCTTGCCTATTTTTTGATGTCTCGAGTTTAGGCCAACAATTCTGTCAGTTCTTCCACTTTGTTAATGATGGGATGACAGATAATAGATTTTTTTCTGAAACCTCTCCACTTTCTTCAGGAGGACTTTTTGTGATAATCCCATCAGGATTTCATTCAAGCTTATTTTCAAGGGTTGGCAGTGGTGAACAGTAAATTGTCTCATTTACATACTCATTCCATGTTAAACACACAATGTTTCAGCAGTTTAGTTTCTCTACATGAGCTTTCAGTTGTCCTCTGTGCTGCATGGGAAGAGCTAAGCCTTCAGGATAAAAAGTTATATCTTTTCCTCACCATATTAACCCCGGGTTCTTCCAAAGTAGAGAGGCTGTTGTCACGGGTGTCCAAATATGACAAATTACGTGTAGATAATTTTTGAATATACCCATCTATCTCCCTAAGTGTGTTAAGACCATCAAAAGGAAGTAATATGTGATGGACCTGAAAGATACCGAAAGTTATGCCTACCTTTTTACATAGCCCTGTGAAACAGATTATCTTAAAAGCTAGTAGGACAAAACTATGACCTCTGTTCCCCACCCCTTTTGTGTGTATTTATTGCCTGGTTAATAAAATGATCATAAAATTCACATGGCCATGAGCACATTTATGTACACAGAAGATTATTGAAAGGACATGTTTTTTCTGCTCTGCCACATGGAAAATTCAGTAGCTGCTTAATAGTCTTTCCTATTCCAGGAAAACCTTGGATTTAGGAGAAATGCTTCTCTACAGTAATGTGTGTGAAACAGTGTGCAATCTTTAAGACTGGCATTTTCACATTAGTTTAATGGGTTTAAGTATCTTATCCCACTTGAGTCTCAGGAAGAGCTGTATGTAACTCCTATAGTTACTCAAAACCAGCAACAGGTCATGCACTGCATGGTGAAAGCGCACATGCTTCAGCTTTCTCAGAGCATGGTACATAGCAGTTCCCAGCTCCTTCACTAGATTCTCCTCTCATTGTTGTGCTGATATACCCTAGTTTTATTCTTTTCAGTTTATGAATGGGATAACCAAAATGAAGCTACTCAAATGGAAAGCAGAGCCAGAGCAGTTTCATGTTCCATATATAAGAGTGGTCTTCCCCAAAATATCAAGAAATCAGTCTATTTTCAGCATTTACCATCAATAACTGTACCCCTCCATGTTCAAGCTTTTTACTGAAAATACAACAGAAATTACAGATTTTTTTAAGCATCTGTGGATCTACAGCTCCACAGCCTACCAGTATGGCTCACAAATTAGTCCAGGAGTTGCTGTTCAAGACCAGTAACAATGCTTTACTAAATTAAATCTAGGAAATCCTAGATTTAAATGATTTCAGTTTGGCCCATGATGAGTTCCCTCTGTCTCATCATTTACTGTAATTACAAGAAGTTTGAGTCCAAGAAAAAAATTTGCTTTTCGTAGCTTTTAATTTTACCATATTTCAGGGGATCTGTGTGGGTTGTTTTGGGGCTTTTTTTTAGATATCTAAAAGATATTTGAATAAATTTTATATAGTTATATTGTAACATTTAATTATTAATTATATCATACATTATAAGTATTATACAACTGCAGTATTATAAAAGTTAAAATTAAGTGTATGCCCTTAAAAACATTGGGCTAAATATTTTCCAGGAAAGACTTTCAATACACTATCACCTGCTAGTCTAAGTTCATTTTAACTTTTAAAGACTCCTTCAAAACTCAGATAACCAAGGAAACTGCATCTGAGATAAACAAACACTCTCTTTTTTCCTGCCTGCTATAAATCTTAATATCCCAGAAATGTCTTTCATTGTAAATGTATAAACAATAGACAGCCACAAAAATTTAAGTAAGACAACAGAGTCAAACTTGGATGCCTTACGTTTAATATCAGCATCTAAGTTTAAGTAAATGGACCATAATACTTGGAGGTACTGAATGGCAGCAGCTCCTACTGCCTGCTATAAGTAGAAAGAAGTAAGGACAGGAATCAAAGGGGAGAAAGAAAAGACAGGCATATGAGGTTGACAAAGAGAGGTTAGATTTATGAACACAGTTATTGCAGTATAGTAAATAAGGCCCTACTGTATGATTCTGTGTCTGTACAATCTAGTTGTCCTATTTTAAAATGCACTAAATATAGAGTAAATGTACCAGCAAAGAGAAAATGAATTGATAGGCAAATAAGCACAGCAGTAGCTTGCAAGGAATGTAAAAAATAGAACTCTTTAAGAGCTCTTGAAAATATGCTGCTATTTTTTTCTTACTCTGAAGCCTGTCTGGGAACCACTTGCCCAGCTCAACCAGGGGTCAGAAGGGAAGAGATGTAAAGGGGATTGTGAAATTTGTGTCAGCCCAGGATCAGCATGAGCATTTCCTGAATTGCAACAGAACAGAAGTCTGACTTCAGCCCAGTCTCACGCTTGTGTTCAGCCAGCTCCAAGCTGGACTTGCCAACTGTAACCCCAGGTGCACAGATGGCTTTTTACCACATTATGGTGTGAAGTGACCTGAGTACAAACAAGACAAATCAGCAGGAGAAGGGCTCCTGCAGCTCTGCAGGAGGGCTGGGCCAGCAGTGGCAAGGTGCTGACTTACCATACATTTATTTTTATTTATCTTATCACATTTACTGCGCTCACCTTTGAAAAGGGATGCAGCTTTTATCAGTCAAACAGCCTTTCCTATCACCTTGTGAAAAGGTGTTGCATGGAGTGCTCATGTCACTGACTCATAGTTAGCTCTGGTTGTTGGGTCAGCCAGCAGGATTTCAGTTAGGTGCCCAGCAGGAAAAGGAGTTCAGGTGTCAAGCCACTCAGCCTCACCAAAGTCTGGGAGGTCTTTGGACTGAAGTAGTGGTGAAATTTAAGACAGATGGCAAGAGCTATGTATTGCCTGTAAATCGTTATTATTCTGCTCAATTCTCAGGACCTACATTGCCTTCCAGCAGTTGTGTAACTTATCCATTGCATCACTTACAAATTAAAACAAGAATACCTGAGTGCTCAGATGCTGCTGGCAAGAAAACTGAGCACTTATTTGAAAATCTTTGAAAATCCCAGATGAAAAATTTGTTCCATCTCATCCACACAAAAAGTTATTTTCAAACTGCAGATAGTCTGTAATAAAAATTCACATTCGCACCTCAATTTTTAACTTTCTCCAAATCTGGACTCAGGCTTTCCAGACCAAATACACCTCAGTGCTAGGGATAATTGTCCATATTATACTTGTCCACATTATACTAGTATTAATTGACTGTAATGACTAACATCAGCCTTCCTCTAGGGAATGTTTCCTAGGACACTATAAGGTAGCGTTAATTTCCACCACTTGAGTTAAACAGCTGTGAAGTTCCACAATTTCCAGAGCTTCCAGAGCTTTTTCACAGCCCAGAAAGTCAACCATATCCTGGGCTGCATCCAAAGGAGCGTGACCAGCAGGCCGAGGGAGGTGATCCTGTCCCTCTACTCTGCTCTTGTGAGATCTCACTTGGAGTATTGTGTGCAGTTCTGGTGTCCTCAACATAAAAAGGACATGGAACTGTTGAAACAAGTCCAGAGGAGGGCCACGAGGATGATCAGGGGACTGGAGCACCTCCCGTATGAAGACAGGCTGAGAAAGTTGGGGCTGCTCAGCCGCAGAAGAGAAGGCTGCGTGGAGACCTCATAGGAGCTTTCCAGTATCTGAAGGGGGCCTACAAGGACACTGGAGAGGGGCTCTTCATTAGGGACTGTAGTGATAGGACAAGGGGTAACGGGTTCAAACTTAAGCAGGGGAAGCTTAGATTGGATCTAAGGAAGAAATTCTTTACTGTAATGGTACTGAGGCACTGGAATGGGTTGCCCAGGGAAGCTGTGAATGTTTCATCCTTGACGGTGTTCAAGGCCAGGTTGGACAGAGCCTTGTGTGACATGGTTTAATGTGAGGTGTCCCTGCCCATGGCAGGGGGTTGGAACTAGATGATCTTAAGGTCCTTTCCAACCCTAACTATTCTATGATTCTATGATTTTATAAATCTGGAGCCAGATGAGCTCCTTTTCTGTTTTCATTAATAAGATGAAGATGCATTTCTTTTCTTATTCATTCAGTGATTCCTTGCAACACATATCAGCCGTTAGTACAAATGACAATGGCAACGTGTCACCACAATTTAAAAAGGTAAAGATCACAGTTCTCCTGAGATGAAATTCACTGCAATGAAAGCCCTTCAGACATCAATAACAGAGAAAGAAAACAGTGAGATTCTGTAATTATACACAGAAAATCAAAGAGCATCCCCTTTTACAAATCAATGCACATAGCCCATCAAGAGCTGTTTGCATGTAATCCTATTCTTCCCAAGCCCACAGAAGTCCAAGGGAAATACATCAGTGTAGACAGGATATCTTCTGCAGTACATCTAACACTTATGATCCTCAAAGTATATCTATCCATGAAAATAAATTCCATTAACATAAGGTACACAAAATGTAATTGCACCAGCCAATTATAACATCATGCAACACCACATTTCATTTTTATCCTTCTTATTAGAGCTCTTTACAAAAGACTTCCTCTCACCTTCAGTCCTCCAGCCCAGTCCCTATTATTATTTATGAATTGTACTGCAGTAGCAGAGATACAGGACAATATTCAAACTGTTCCTGCTTTTCAAGTATGAATGTGTGTCACTTTTGCCAATAAGAAAGGCATTTGTGTAACTAGCTTCTGGAACCAAGAACTGCCATTCAGGCTTATAATGAACTTATTGCTATAAGGCATCAGGAGAGCTGCAGCCCAACAGCTCTTTGAAGCAATCCAGGTATACACAGTGTGTGCAGGTCACAAGATACATGAGAAAGGTCAATGAAAGTAGAGCACCTTGTTCTCAGATTGATAGGCCTTCAAGGAGCTGTGGACAATGGTGAGGATGACTATGCTGTCGGTAAGCTGCACACAGAGGTTCAAAGTGGAGGCATTTATGGACCTTCTCCCTGCTGATCTTTTATTCCTTATACTTTTCTGAGTCCTTGGTGAGTGACAAACAAGACCACTACTGCACTTTCAACATACATATAGAGAAGCCCCAGTGCCTGAAGCATTTCTATAATAATGCAATCAATGTTGAGGACAAGAGGGTGTACATGGGTATTACAGGTCAGCATTTTGGTGAGAACACTGACAATTCCTACAGAGGGCAAACAGGATGATAAGGATATATAAGGACTTCAGAACTTCAATGCCAGGGCCCCAGATTTTCACTTGAATATCAGGTGATGATAGTATGATAGTATGACCTAAGACCACACTTTTTAGCAAACAATACAGTAAACATAAAACTCCCCTTAACTGATACCTTAAAAAGGCTTTATTTTCATAAGGCTTGGACAAACAGGCAAACAACCTTATTGTTGTACTTGGATGTACAACAAAGATTTGCAAAACTACAAGTACAGCAAAGGAAATTCTGATTATACATTAATTATTTTTACCATGACAGAGTCAAACACCAGAACATGTATCCCAGAGAGGCTGCAAATCCTTATCCTTGTAGACAGTCAGAACTCAGCTGGACACAGTCCTGAGCAACCTGATGTAAGCTGGCCCTGCTTTGCAAAGGAGCAAAAGAGACATGGAATTTACAGTGGTCCCTTCCAACTTAAATCATGCTACAATCCTAAATATCACTTGTAAAAGTGGCGGAAGTGTTTTCCTGCATCTCCCTGACCCACTACTGTGAGCCCCTTTCAAAAAGGTCAGGTGCACGTGTACAGCCACAGAAGGCGCCTCATATCTTTGATTTCCAAGAAGGTCCTAGTCTAGCCAACCAGGCTAATACTATTGCTTTTAAGAAGTTCAGCATATTGAAGATCAGCTATTTGCAGGTGTCTGAGCCACTCTTACAATCTGTGGCCAAAAGGGGAGCAGCCCACAACAGGGAGTGATGCTTTAATACGAAAAATAATCCAAAACAGACAAATAATGCAAACTGTATCAAGACCACCATTCTTAATCTTATTTTCCGTGTGGGCTGCCTAAATTACAAGCAGCAGATGACAGCCTTGTCATCTGTGTTTTGAACACCAGCGAGACAGGGGGTGGATAAGCTCAATGTCTGCTTACAAGCTAGTGTCTGCTTTTGGTTAGCAGTAAGGGATAACTTATCTTCCATACACTTTGGCATGGCCCTTCAAAGTCTAATCACTACCTTATGTGCAGATGGGTGCCAGGGACCTAACTTATCCAGGCAGCTAGATCCTTAGGCAGCACAACTCTTGCTTTGAGGGCAACTTCATAGGCACTCTGAATCCCAAAATGCTTGTAAGATGAATAATAACAAAGCCATTATTCTGCATGTTCAAAGGAAAAAAAAATAATAGAGAAGTAAATAAATAAAGGCTTGAGTATATAGATATAAGTAGGAGCAACATCAAGAAATTAAACAAAGGGAAAATTAGGCTGAATATCACTGAAAATTCAATAGTGAGTGTGGCATGTTATCCCATAGGGACGATCTATTGCTTCCAATACTTAAAATTAAATTGGACAAAGTAATTCAGGGAACTAAAAATAAAAAACAGTCTGCTTTGTCTGACATATCTTTTCCATGTCTAATTTTGGTGACTATAGGTTAGTATTGTCTATGACTCAGGATCCCTTTCAAGTCGAAAAATGTATGTCACCAGCTCTTGGTCCACTCATTCATTCATTCATTCATTCATACTTCTGTTCACCTAGAGCTTTCTGAAAACTTCAACTACCCAAACCAAAACATGCAGTTTATGTTTATGGGTCTGACATTTCAATAGCCATCTGCAAATATTACTTATTTAACTAACTGCTTCTTTCAATTTGATTATAATTAAGAATAATTCTTCTAAAAACATTTAAAATATATATTTTAGTGTTGCACCATGTACCAAAAAATAGGGAAAGAGAAAATTACCTTCACCAGCGGGTAATTTTCACTGGTTACTTGCCTGGAATTCACATGCTACTTTTGGTAATGTTCATTTTAACATCACAGTAAACTGCACACCTTTTCCCAGCAAAATTGAGTTTAAATACAAGAGGTGATGAGAGGCATTCAATTTTATTATGACATTAAAAACTAAATGCAATGATGTTGAGAAAAAATAAACAGCCATGAAAATTTGTGTGGCAGAATATTTTAGTATATTATTTTGTAAGTTATGTAATATTTTAATGTTTCTTTCTCTTTTTTTGCCCATTTCCTCTCTTCCACCTCAATAGAAGTTAAAGACCTTTTCTTGTTCTGTAAGAATGGCATGCTGAAGAGGAATAGCTTTCCTTGACAATCACAGCTCCACAAAGAAGGCTTTCACAAGTAACATACAAAAAATGGGAATCTTTCCATTCAGGGAAACAGAAACACCTTTTCACAGCTCCTTGAGCTTGCTTTGGTTTGCATTCAGAACCACCCCTGAGCCAGGTACACAGCACTATCCACCCTCTCCTTATCTTGCTGGATGAATATTATTACAGAGGCAGTTTGAAGATGGCTGCACCAATGTAAACTGGCAAGGCATTTCCTGCAGGAGCTGGATGCCTGCAAAGCAGATCAGGCCAGGATATTCCTGAACCTCCCTGCAGCTGCTCCCTGCTGCCAAAATGACCCCGTGGAGCTGCTGTGCATAAGGCAGAACAAACCTTAAGAAAGGCAGAACAAACCTTAAGATCCTACAAGCTCCAGAGATCAAAGCAGATCCTGGAAGCTCCTGAATGAAAAATTAGTGAAGAGAGGGTAAACGAACTGCTTTTTCTCCTCTTTTGATGACTAAATCCACACTGGTATAAAGGATGAGTTTAGCTGTAAATATTCCTATTTCAAGGACAGGAACAGAAGAAAATTTGCTTCCGCTAACCTGGAAAAATATAATGCTGTTCTGTCTCACTTAGAGTTTCTGTGTCTCCTTCCAGCTCTTTCTTTTTTCTATTCAACTGCCAGGCAGAGGGAGAAAGATCACTAATGAACCACAGCTTCTGTTCAGGTCATTAGCTGTACCAGAGAGAAAGTTAATGAACCCTAGTATATAAAGACAAAATCAGGTTTTCTTTAATAGTTTCCATAGCAAGAGCATCATTTTCTGTTAGTGTAATCCCTGCATGAGTTAGTTTGAGTCCCTTTTCTTTTCTTTTTTTACTTTCTCCAGCCTGGTTTTGGAGGAGCGGCGCGACAGAGAACATCTGGTCATTAAGTGCATGTGGAGGATGTTCAGATGCTGTGGAGGAAACACCAGAGGTAGACAGAGAGGGTGGGGATGGTAAGCTACCTTGTACAAGAACACCTTTGAGAAATCAGAAATAAAAAGTGGCACTTGCTGCAGTGTTGTCCTACAGACTGATTTCAACAGCAACAACAAAAAAAATAAGTGCCTGCTGAGCACCTTCCATTCACAGATCATCTTGTTTCCCTCTCTGGTCTTCTCCCACTTGCTGACATTCAGAAATCAAAGACTTGTGTATCCTTATGCTTTATCTGAGTAACTTAAAGACTTTTGTGTACTTACCTGTCACAGTGGTCCATGGGGATAAGAGAATGTTATTTCCACTCTATGGGGATACTTAGGATTTTCCAAACAAACCATGGTCAGGCAGGATGTATTTTCTCTAAGCTCTCCAGCATCCTAAGCACAAGAAGAGCCAGTCTTTGATTCACAGCTGCAACAGGACCCAAAGAATATGCTGCATCCCAGAAGAGCTTTCCCTCTCCTAGACAAGTTTTGTTTTCAACATAAATGTGCTTGAGAAGTTACACAAATCAAAGTTGTGGTGGTATGACAATGAAAGAGAAGCATAAAACACCTATGAATATCCTATGAATGCATGCATACATCAAAATCAAAGCCTAGGAGCATGGGCCAGAAAGGTCCTCCCAGGGTCAGTAAGTCTGAAGTCACTGTACTGATGAATCAATCTCTTTTGGTAAGTTTTATTTGACAGTTCTTGTACCCAGCAGCCTTGCTGGGACACTGTCTGGACTGTTACCCACTTACAAACACAGGGTTTGTAATCCACTTCATGGTTACAAGCCCTATGTTATTTTCTAGATTTATTCATGGACCAGTTTGCATAACTTCATTCCACACTACAGCCAGACAGAATGTGCAAGAAAATGAGGTGCCATTATAATGTGAGAAATGTGGATTGAAACCATCTGATGTATTCTGCTTCTACTGAAATTTTCCTGTTCTTCTGTATTCTATTCCCAGGGAGCTCCTTCCTGCAGCCCATTTTGAGGTGCATAGAAGGCAACAACAAGGTTCACATCCAAGTGAAATTTTTCCAATCTTTTTAATAGATGCTGATCACAAAGCAGGTTACTCCACACCAGCCCTTTCAAGAAACAGCTGTTTGTCCTTCTCGGTGGATATTAAGGGTGCTGTCCACAAATCCTAATCTCCTGTTATGTGTGTTGCATTAACATCTACCAACACTGAGCACCGGAGAGGTTGTACCCAATTTTGTATCAAAGATGGACCCAGATTCACTATTCCAGCCTGCATCTTTAAACAAGAGAAATTGATTCAGCCCAGGGAGGAGAAATGCTTCATCCCTCCCCACTTTTCCCTCTTTAGTGAGTAGTTCTGAATTATGGCAGAAGAATTAGTGTATTTCCCAATCTGTTCCAGCCCTGAAATACTTCATACTCACTCATGAGCCAATGGGCATTGAGAAAAATGAATCTGGTTTCATTTTTTCCTCCTTTTCCTGACCATTTGCTCCTCAGCTACTTTTGATAATAATAAGCTAAAAGACCAGAAAAGATTTGGAAAAGCCTAACTGATGTTGTTTGCAAGCAAGCATTCTTCCACTAGCATCAGTTTTTCATCAGTATTTCTCTAGAATAGCTAAGCATGGTATTTTTATCCAAAGACAATTTACTGGTATAGAAAAAGTACAGCAGACAATGCATTCCTACTCTATTATGCATGAACACCTGGTATGTACTCTCCTTTCTATCTCATTTATCACACTGTCATTAAACCTGTGTCACTATTACTGTTCTCTTAATACATGAAACAATAATGTGTTCTTATCAGGTCTCCTTTCTCATCTATTGATCTAATAATATACTACCTCAACATTTTAACAACAAACAAAAAAAGATTCAGGCACAATATACTCAGGAAAGCAATGTTCATGTTTCAGCATAAACAAAAACCTTTTTTTTTCAAGTCAACTTAATGGTTCAGCACTGCTGACAGAATCATTCAATGATGTCCAAGCAAGGAAGATGCAAGCTAATTAAAACGTGTGGTTACAGAAGCCTGGTCGGCAAATATTGTTAATATTTATGGATTTTGAGCAAGAACTGCTGCACTGAATCACATGAAAATCTTTTCTGACTTACAAGAAAGAGGGTTATATTTCAAGTAGCTCTCTGAGAGCAGTACTCCAAGGTTTTGCCTGGCCTGGTACTCTGAAAGTGCCAGGGATTCTCATGGGATACCAAAACCCAACTGACCAGATGGTGAAATTGCCAGCTTGGTCTTCGGAGATGGTTTTGGCTCAGGCCAACAAAAAACCTCTCAAACTGAGTCTGTCAGAAACAGGAGGAACCACTTCTGATATGCAGTCCAGATGCAAACCCTCCTGTTTTGGAGAGAGATTGAGTTTAACAGTACATCCACCCACTTGGCCTTTGCACCCAAGAACAGTCCCAGGCATGTTTAATTTATTAGCATAAACAATGCTTAGTAGTCTCCAGCTTTGCTTTTGTCAGATAAGATGGCGGCTGTCAGACTAGCCTGAATTTGCTTCAAAGCATTACCTTGTGTCAGGGCTGCACAACACCCAAAATTGTACCAGGCATCTGAAGACAAAAGGGACATGGGGTTCTGGTGATGTGTTTAAATAGGGCTTACTACGCTGTTTTATCATTTTATCGTTTCTCAGTGCAGAAGAGGAAGCATGTGAAAAATCATTAGAATGAGCAAGGAGGATGAATAAATTAAATAAATTAGCATCAACAAGGCAGCTCATATCCAATTGAAGGTGATAATGTATCATACTCAGCTAAAGAGAAAACACAGGCAGGAAGGACCCACTGTGGAAACACAAACTCCTCTTCTTTAAAGAAGATTGTGGGCAGAAAAATAAATTCAGAACAGCATTTTATTAGCAGAATTTGCTTCAACTAAGCTCTAATAGATTGAGTCAGTGCAGGAGGTGAGGACAGGCACCATGTTGTTATTTTACAGGATGGCAAAGGCATTGTAAACCAGGAGAGTGATTGCAATATTTTTCACCTTGTTAAGCCTCTTTGTTCTGAGTTCAGTAGTAGCAGTCATTTTTCTCCTTCTTAGAAGCTGGTGCAGTGCAGTGCTTTTGACTTTCGGCCTGGGAACAGAGCTGATAACACCGATGTTTTTAGTTACTGCTCAAATGTTTAGTCTGACCAAGGACTTTGTGAGTCGCATGCTCTGCCAGGGAGGAGGGGAAGCCAGGAGGAAGCAGGGACAGGACACCTGACCCAAACTAGCCAAAGAGGTATTCCATACCACAGCACATCATGCCCAGGATGTAAAATGGAGGCAGTTACCCGAAGGGCTAGATCACTGCTCGGTCGGGCTGGGTGTTGGTCGGCGAGTGGTGAGCAGTTGTATTCTCTTCCCTTGTTATTTCCCTTATCTTTATTATTATTGGTGGTAGCAGTAGTGATTTGTGTTATACCTTAGTTACTGGACTGTTCTTATCTCAACCAGTGGGAGTTACATTTTTTCGATTCTCCTCCTCATTTCTCAAGGAGCAGGGGGTGGAGGAAGGGGGGGAGTGAGACAGAGACTGCGTGGTTGGGCTTAAACCACGACACCCTTAAAAAGCTAGCTCATTATACACTGTTTCTTTAAAAAGCAGAAGGCAGGGAGACAGTCTAGTAGGTGAAAAATAACTAGTGGAGATTGTATTAACTTTAGAGATGCTTGCAGGTAAGTGCTAAAAGAGCCAAGTCTGCTTTTCAAATGTGAACTGTGATTTTAGTTACAGAAATGATGCTGTATTAAACTTCTGAGGCACGAGATGAATCGTATCTCTAGAGGAATATATTATAACAAGAAAAATGTGAATTTCAGTTCAGAATCTGACTTTGCACACCTCTCCAGTACCAGGTTGGTTTTCTGCTTGACCTCCATTTTTACCCAAAGTTTTATTTATTTTAGCATTTCAATATTACTTGAAGAGCCCTGATTCATTCATTGGCATAGATGATGTTAGAATCTTGTGATTATTGAAACTATTAATTCATATAATCACTAGTAACTCTACTAATATTAATAACCATGAAAATCAGAACTGTCACCATCATACCAGTGTCCAAATGCTAGTAACTAGGCTGCAGTTGGCTGTGTACTATTTAATGGTTGTTGAAAAAATAGTGCTGTCCTTAGCTGTTAGCTGTCTAATAGAAAAGGTAACTAGAAAAGTAAGTTATCTTGTTATTTACACTAGTTAGTGAGAAGACCTCTTCAGGTGAATGTTAAGATGGCTTTTATGTAATTTATATAATTTAACCCAGTTCCTTCAAACAGCTGTGCATTGTCACAGTTCTGCAATATGAGCTCCTCTGGACCTCCGTCAGTCTGTGCATTTCATACAGCCCTTCATACTGGCAAAAGCAAAGTGATGTATCATAGAAACATAGAATGGTTAGAGTTGGAAAGGACCTTAAGATCATCTAGTTCTAACCCCATTGCCATATCTAACTTCTTTAGGGCTAACCGTAAGAGCAAAATATGAATGTGAGGTGTGTCGCACGAGTATCATCATAGAAAAATAAGGTGGTTCAATTTCAGTCAGGCATCCTACTCAGTAACGGCTTTTTAAAATTCCTGAATCATGACAAGGTCCATATTTTCTATCAGAAACTTGAGCCAAATTCTCAAGGGGATTGCAGCTTCTGTTAGATTCAGCAGGAAGTGTATTTGTTTGCTTGGAAAAGATTTGGATTTATATATTAAAGATATAATAATATTTAGCTGAAAATGTTTCATAAATCTTGAAATGTTTCCAATCATAAGCTTTCTAAAATCATGAGTCAAGCCATGAAAATCATGAAATTGGCTTTAAAATTATGTTCTCTGTTTTCTTTCAACTTAGTAAACAGCTCTCTTTTTAAATAATTCTCTTCATAAATAGTTCTCTTTTCTCTCACACAAGTTCCTTTACAAGGGGCAGGGCTGTAATCATACTGTATTTTAAAATTAAATCTGAGTCTCTCATACAACCTCCTGATTCTTGTGTCTATAAGAAAAAGCATCAGTAACATTTTTCTTTATCCCAAAATGCAAAACCATCATGTTCAATTACCAGTCAGTACTAGCCCTCGTCTGTGTTATGTGCCATATTGTTCGCAGATATTTTTTAGGAGTGTATATTTGAAGCAGTATCCACTGCCATGACAGATTGGGCATAGCCAAACTAGATTTTTCTGGCAAAATTTTTCTCAGTGTGGACATGAGCTAGACCAAGCCAGCAGGTCTGAGAGCCACAATTTCCCATGTGTTTTCTTTAGCAGTGCAGCTGCAGTCATTGAGACACAGAAACTGTTCAGCGTAACAGTCTAATTCTAAAGGAAAAAACGCAGACATTGTGAATATTGACATTATTATGCACCCAAAGGCTGAAGTACTGAGCAATACACTTAAACATCAATAAAGATTCTTATTTTGGCATCTTTACAGCAGTTAGTACAAAAATCATCTGCTTCCAATTTATTCCAACATTTTAATGAATGAATTTTTGTGAATGTGAAAGCCTCACACCGGAGAGGAGCTCTGCCTAACACCTGCAGTTGTCTGCTTCTTAATTCCTCAGTTGTCTGCTTCTTAATTCCTCATTTCTTCAACTGTCAAGAAAATACTTGAGTCTGAAAATTAGAATCTCTCATCCTGAATCCTCCATTGCTGTGGAGAATCCACCATCTTCCTGAGTAATATCCTCCCATATTCAGCTTTTCTTTGAAGAAAGGACACGTCATTCCAAGGACTGTTGGCGCAATTCAGATTAGTTATTTCTTATTCTACCTACTGTGGACACACAGAACTGTTTATTTCATTTAATTTCATCTTTGCAGCTACCTTTTATGTATTGGAAAGTTGTTTTCAGATCATCTCTTTAGCCCCTATCAGACTTCTCAAGATAAGGCAAATCCATTTTTCCAAGCTTGCAGGCTTATTTTAAATTTTTCATTTCTTTCGTCTAGATATTCTTTAAGAGATCCACATCTTGCCTGAAGAGTGGTGTCCTGTTGAAAGCTTATCAGCCCTGAGGAGAAGATTACAGCTTGGACACAACCTTCCCATTTAAAGAGCTCAAAGTAATAGTTACTTTACTGTATGTGGCAAGTTCAACTTTCCCTACTGAATTATTTTGCATGATCATTTTATTTTCAATGTACATATTTGGAGAATATGCTTGGTTATTTTCTTCTGCCTGACTCCTGAACTTTCTGATTTTTTTACTACATGAATTGTGCTATTGCATTTGTTCCTAATTACTGAGAATATTTTTTCTTCTGTATGATGCCTGCTAAATGGCCATGTTTTGAAAGACATCTTGATTTTGCTAAGTCACTATCGCTACCTTTCAGTGATGTTGTTCATGACAGGATAATGATTTCATTAAAATACTGCCAGACCACTTTCTAGTATGCTTGCTTCCCTTCAGGTCATTCTGAACAGTCGATTGAAGACTTCTTTCCTGAAAACCTTGTTTTATCACTCTCCATTCTTGTTACTCCTGTAATTCAAGAATTTAGTATTGAATGCTTTTGGTCACCCAGGCGGCCTTTCACTTTCCTTTTCCCGACTAGTTTTTTTTCCATTAATCAGGATCCAGTCTACAAGAGTAGACTTCCTCCCTTTGCTTTTTTTATTAGTATCACTTGTTCTCACCAATAAATTTGAGTAAGTTTTCTCCTTTTATGTTTCTATATTGACTGATGCATGGGTAATTTAAGTACCCCATCAATACTAGTTACTCTGCATAGAACAAGTCTATGAGTTAAAAGCTCAATCTCTGGGTTTTGTTCTGGTGCACAGCTTGCTTCCAGAAACATCAGAGCCCAATGGCAGCTGAATACTGCTAGATATCCCAGAAGAGCTACTAAGTACTCTCTTCTTTGTTTTCTCTGGGAAAAAGTGAACTTCCAAGACTTTGAGGCATCAGACATTCTTCTTCATTTGTATGAGTTCTCTTGTTGAAGGTAAAAGCACAACTGAGAACAGAGTATAGTGTCCTGACATTTTCACTGGAAGTACCTCAGCTGGAGGCTTAATGGGGTGTTTCAGGATGAGGAGAGTAGAAAGGAGTGAAAGGTATAAAAGGACAGAAACAGAGGTAATGGAAGAAGAAACAGAAAACAGAAGACAAAAAAAAAAAAAAAAAAAAAAAAAAGGAAGGACTGAGATCAAAAGACGAAAATGGTGGTAAATAAGCATTTTCTTCATAATAATATTCACATAAAAGAATTGCTCAAATGTACAAATACAGAATCCTTGATTCAGTTCCAAATGACCCATGAGATGCAGCTTTTCCCTCCACTTTCTGTCTTTTTTGTGTGGGCACACCACTGAAATCTTAGTCACCCAGCTTTCAAGGAGTTTGTATCAAGCATCTTTTGAGATTCCCAGAAATAAGTCACTTCTCCATTCGTTTTACAGAGCCCTCAGATAAATGAGGTTCTGTTAATATTTTAAAATAGTCTGACATCCATAGACATCAGAGTCTGAATGTTCACTCACTAGCTTGCTGCAGTTTTGATAGTCTGGCATATGGCTGGACAGGAGTCCTTAACAAAGAGGTTAAGCTTGTCTAAACATAATTTTATTGCACAATACTGTGCACATTGTGTGTGGAGCTGAAAAAACAAGCCAACAAGCAGGCCATTCATATCAAATTATCTGTGTAGGCTTACACAAATTTGCTTAAAACTATGCAGAAACATAAGAAATAGTGTCTAATAGGCTACTGTACATATTTCTATGCAGAATTTTTACAGGAGTCTGGTTGCTAACATGTAACTGCAAGTTGTTCCAATACACATGGCAAGAATGACCAGGATCATATGGTTTGTTTCTCATGCACTTAGAATAAAATAATTTTAATTAATTACAGCATTGTAATTTCTCCAGAGGTATACAATGGGGAAGAAATAAGCAGAGTATACTTATGCTAAATGGAAAACAAGATAATACAGGAAAGATTAAAAACACACAGAAGGGAAATTTAAGCACACAAAAGCAGAGAGTAGAAATAATAGAGCTGGCAATGAGCAAGGGAAGCAGCAAAGAAAGATAGAATATTTTTGGTTAGAATCGCTGTCTTCCTAGTGTCAGCATCTCACATCTGCTGTCATACAGTAATGAGAGCTGAGGCCGCTATAATGCTGACCCAGCCATAGGTAGATGATTCATAACTAAATTGTATCTGCATATGGAAAGGTGTCATAGCTATTCAGCTAAATCTTCAAGGTAAAACAATTTAGGATCCTGCACCTCAAGAAATGAGGACCTCCACCCTGAAATAAGAAAATTTTTATTAACTGTAGGACTGACTAAAATGAAACAGAAAAATATATTTTAAACCCTTTCCATGCCACCACCAGAAGTTCCATATTTTCCTGGTTTTTAGAAGTTGGAGCTCTACTGTCCCAAGATAAGCTCTATGTAAGGAATATTTAACTCTCATATATCCAAAATAAGAGGATGGAGTAGAATCCACCACACTTCCTGGTGGTGGGGTTTTTTTTCCCTCTATTGCTTGCTAAGCTCATTCTTGTCCACATTGTAAATCTTGGTGGATTTTTCCAAACATAACCGGTAATAAGTTCTTCAAACTGTTTTTTTATTTCCACTTGTCACTATTAGACTAGTGGACTGGTGTAGAGTCAAGAGTGTTTTCTCCAAGGTGTAAGCTCCTCCAGACAGAGTGCAAGTGCCCTGTAGAGACACCTGCAGTAGAATTGCATTCATTAGATGAGGTCTGAGAAACAGTCTGGACATGTTAGCTATACCAAATCCAAAACACAGGCTGCCCAGGGAGGTTGTGGAGTCTCCTTCTCTGGAGACATTCAAAACTCGCCTGGACGCCTTCCTGTGTAACCTCATCTAGGTGTTCCTGCTACGGCAGGGGGGATTGGACTAAATGATCTTTTGAGGTCCCTTCAAATTCCTAATGTTCTGTGATTCTGTGAAGGCGGTGGGCTAACTCAGCCTTAGCACACCCAGTTCCCATATTTGTGCATGCAGACCATTCCTAAGCAGCTCACTGCTCAGAATTATTGCTTCATCTCTGTTAAGTCACTAAACATAAATGTTCCAGCTACAGGTAGCTCATGCTGTACCTACAAAACTTAAACAATTCCTCCATTTTTTTAAGAATGCTGGCAAAGGAGCCAATATAGCTCACATGAGTATTTCAGGTATCTCTAAGTTTCATTGTTACTTGTAACAAGTAGAAAATGCCAAATTCTGTCTCAAAGGTCATAGATTATTCACTTTTTAAAATACTAACATAAAATTATGACATGATGTGGTGTTTGTAGCATTTTAAATTCCAGGCATTTAACAGCAAAGAATTCCTTCTTTGTTCTAGAGAAAAAATAGTATTTAACTAAATCTCACTTCTAAATTGATCAGTGGCAGGAAGCATTCCTGGAATTTAATCATACAGACTGCTGAACTGCTAGAACAGTCCTTAAGACAGTCATGGCTTGTGCCAACTAGCCAAACCCTAAAAAATTCACAGATGCAGTCTGGCAGTTAGCTGAGTTTGGAGATTAGTTCCAACAGATAAGGTGAATGTCACCACCCTGTTTTGGAGGCTAAGAGGATGTAATGACACAAACATTGCTGAAGCAAGCCAGCTGGCCATCCAGTGACAGAGCAGCCCTACATGCTCTTGCTGGAATAGAGGCAGCTTTGGCTAGATTTTCCTGTTGATCTAGCTGCTAATGCAGGAGGCAACTCAAAACCTTCCAATGCATAGGATGATACTTGAAACTTACTCTTTTTTACATACTTGCTTAAAAAGCCATGAGGCATCCAGCCAATGAGCAGGAAAATCTTTGTCATCATAGCACAAGAATAGTGAATAAAAAAACAATGAAGAGTTGGTGAGTTTGTCAATAGTCCACTACATGGAAAATATTGTCTAACTGATTCAGCGAATACTTACCACAAATTTCCTGTGTATATTTCTCCTCTGCTTTCAAGTTTCTCTTCAGTTTTATCTCCTTTACTAACTTTCAGACCATTTTGTACCACTCTGCCTCAGCTCCTTCTAATTCTCTCCCTAGAGGATGCAAGAGACAAAGTGATATTGGGGTATGATGAGAGTCAGAGGAATGGTCAGCAAGACCTGGACCAAAAGGAGGGAGATTTGGAAGGAAAGCTGTTGTGGTTTAAGTGCAGTCAGTAACTCAGACCCATGCAGTCCACTTGCTATCTCCCCCGCTTCCTTCCCCCACTCCCAGAGAGATGGGAAGGAGAATTGAAAGAATGTAACTCCCACTGGTTGAGATAAGAACAGTCCAGTAACTAAGGTATAACACAAATCACTACTGCTACCACCAATAATAATGATAAGGGAGGTAACAAGGGAAGAGAATACAACTGCTCACCACCCGCCAACCAACACCCAGCCCGACCGAGCAGTGATCTAGCCCTTCGGGTAACTGCCTCCAGTTTACATCCTGGGCATGACGTGCTGTGGTATGGAATACCTCTTTGGCTAGTTTGGGTCAGGTGTCCTGTCCCTGCTTCCTCCTGGCTTCTCCTCCCTGGCAGAGCATGAGACTCACAAAGTCCTTGGTCAGACTAAACATTTGAGCAGTAACTAAAAACATCGGTGTTATCAGCACTGCTCCCAGGTCGAAGTCAAAAGCACTGCACTGCACCAGCTACTAAGAAGGAGAAAAAATGACTGCTACTTCTGAACCCAGGACAAAAGCAGAAAGGGAAAATCCCATCTTTTGACCAGTCTTAATTTTAAGGAGAGGATTGAAGGCAAGCAGTGAGAGGATTTTGCAAATGTGGTCAGGAACCCTTGATCTTATACATAGGGGCAAGGAACAGGGAGGAAATGGAATGAATGGAAGACAAAAGGGTAGTGGACAAGTGTAAGACCCCTGGCAAAAGTTTTGCATGTTCAATAAGAAGGATTTATATGAGCCTTGTAGGTTTTCTTGAGATCTAGCAACAGATTTTACAGTCTTGAGAGGTTGCATTTAAATTACTTGCTATCCAGTGATGTAGTGTCTTTACAGTTTCCTCCAACTGGGAAGTAAATACTGCAATGGAAAATATTAGTCTGAATGAAGTAACCACTGCTGGTCTTTTTCCTGCTCCTAAAGTTAAATAGTACATCCCAATGCCTTGATACAATCCAGCAAAATGAAAACAACATGAGAAGGGGAAATAAATCTATAATACCTGCTGTGAGTTACTGAAGTGGAAAGAAAACCCTCTTCATCTGCTTTCCTCCTGAAATGTGTGCATCTTCTCATTCGTGTAACAGATGACTCTGAACTGTGCTCTCACCTCACCAGAAGCACAGGCTGCTTCTGGCAGCAGGAAATGATTTTTGCAGCCCTCACTAAGCATTGACAGATTCTTTGTCAAACACCACAGGAAAAAAATGCCATTACTGTAAAGGACACACATACAACAGTTATCTTTAAAATAGCAATTTCCCTCTCTTTTTTCTTTTTTTCTAATTCCTAAATTGAAAATCACAGTCATATCAGGGAGATCCTGGTTCAGTTTTTATGACCACGTTTGTGCATATATCAGGATGAAATGAAGATGTGGAAATACACAAAGTGGATAACATTTCCCTCATTAGGAAACACCAAGTTCCATCTCTCCTCAAAGATGCTTTCTTGCAGAAAATGGAAGCCCAGAACATTGACAACTTCGTTAAATAAGTAATTGGTAATCAGCCAAAATTAAAGTAAAATATTCTGCAGAAGCTCAGTATTTGAAAGTAGAAACACAAGAAATATTCAAGAGGCAAGCACACTTTTGTGGAGGAGTATCAGCAAGTCTGTACTCTACTTCTGACTTCATTATTCAGGAGAAAATGTTATGTCTAAAACTAGGTCTATAAGTAACAGAATAAAGTTTGGAGATTTTTTTTTTTTTTTCATTGAAAGTACCTCATTTACAAAAAATGAAAAATAAGACCTTGATGTAACTGGCCTCTGAATAAATTATAATCTGAGTTAAATTGTTAAATGTTCTTAAAAGATTCAGGTATCTATCTGTTATTGACCCTAAAATAGCATTTAAGGTTATTTTGAGAGCTGTATCCAGGATAATTGACAAATATAAAAACTAAAACCAGTGCTTGCCCAATATTAGGACTACTGTGAAATGGGTGAAACTCATTAGGCAAATAGGGATTTTTCAGACTTCTAATACACGCTCTGGTAATATAGGCAATACATTCATTGAGAAAGTGGTAGGAGAGGACTGACAGTGTGTATCATGAGTAATAAGTGACTATTTGTTGTTCTTAATACATAAAGTTTTGTTTATTCTTCAAGTTACAAAAATAAATATCTGTACTTTTCAGGATATTTTTTGCCTTACCTATCTCTCCCCAAGTGTGCAAGGTGCTTTACAAACAAATGTTTCCATACCATTTCAAGCAGTGTCATGTGGAGATATTCATGTGAACTGTGAACAAAACAGCAGCAGTTTTGTTTTAGTGCAGAGTTAGTTAATGCATGCAGAGAACTGTGTAAATGCAATTAATGTCTTTGTACAGCTCCAGTGCTCAAAGTAGCATATTGAGACCTTACTTGGATTCTCCACACAAAACTGTACTCCTTCAGCACATATCCAGCCTAAAGAAAGCAATCAAACTGAACCGGGTAAACCGGTGGTATCGGACATAAGATGTTATGTGCTGCTTCCATTATGTTCACTTGCCATAGACAAAGTCTGCAATCCTGCACCCAGCTTCAGGGAGAAAGTCTACAGGAGAGAAAAAGAAAAAAAAAAAAAAAAAAGGAGGCTGTAAAGCAGGATTATTGAAGTGAGCCTGAAATTATTTTACTTCCTTAATACAAAGCAGGCACTGCTGAAGGTAGACACTGTGAGTTTTAGGCTATGTAAACAGATGGTTTAAAAGAGAAACAAATCAGATTATTTCTATATCCCCTAGAAACAGGGCAAGAATTAATTGACTTAAATAGGAGCAATAGGCATGAGATATTAGGAATAACTCTCTAGCTGAGACAATAGTTACGTATTTTAACAGATTAGAGAAGACAGTCCTCAACTCTGGAATGAACTAGATAAACATCCGTAAAGGCTGATTAAAGAGCAGATGGCTTAGTTAGGCTGAAATAGCCTAACAAGTCAATACACATACTTTCTGATATTAAACTGAATACTTTTTACTATTGGAGAGGAGTGAAGCAGTGACTTCCCTGAATCAACAGAAAAATTGCTGGTGCCAAACCCTGACCAATTTAACATAAATAATTTCAAAAAAGGTTTTGTCTAGCATCTTCTTCTGTAGTTGCCACAGGCAGCAAAATGCCATTGCTACTTATTGATAAAGCTGCATTTCAAGCATTTATATAAGGTTTTTTTTCTGTGAAAGAGTTGGAAAACCTCACTGAGCTTTTGATGAGATGTTTATTCCATAGGCCTTGGATACTAGACACCAGTGATGATCTGTGCTTGGCATTTATAAAAGGAAGAGAGCTTGCAAATAAGATAGGAGGGAGCAGTTCTGAAAAGAAGCAAACAAACAGCTGAGTTTTAACACTTCAACAGCAATCTTTTTGTTTTCTTTTTTATTAGCTGGCATTATTTTCTTTCATATCACAAGCACATTTATGACCCAATTAATCACTGTCTTGCATATAGCAAAAATTTTGAAAGAACATACATGTTTAAGCCTCCAAATATGCTGTCTAGATTCGGACATGCATGTGCATAAGAAGGCTTTTGGGGTTGCATATATTGACAGATTAGCATACTGCTGGTGGCTCATTTGTTTACTCATTTGGCCATTTTTATATGCAGCCATATATGCTATGATTTTATGAATAATGCTGTGACTTAAAGACCTTAACCTCAGGAGAATTGAGAGTGACTCCATGGTCACAATTATCAGGAGAATAAGGACTTAATGTAACAGAATAACTTGTCAGAAGCATTTTTCATGTAAACATAGATGACAAATAATCAAAGATTAAATTCTCTCTTTTAGATAACACATGTATACTAAGAACAATCTAATGATACCTTCAGAGGTAGTGACATCTCCTATAAGTATTTGGTTAGTTTCAGAGGGAAGCAAAACTGTTGAAAGTACTACTTTGAGAATACAGTTATCCCAAATGATCACTGAAATAGACTGCATTAATACAAAAGTAGTATCAGTGTATAAATGCTTTCTTACCCAAACAGGCAAAAACATAAGCAAAATATTGAGTGTTTTTTATTAAGTCTTAAACTGCATGTTAAAAAAATCTGATTTTTCAGCACTTGAATCTGAATTCTGATATTTAATGATACACCACTTTTAATTTCCTTCTGTAAGTACATTTCCAAGAAGCAAGTTGTTGAAACTATGCTGAAAGGACATTTTCATGCACATTTAACATATTAATACCTGAGCTGAAATCAGCTCAGCCAGAAGTGAATATTAGATCTTAACATTTGGACATAAGGTCTGACAAGCTTACCTTTTGGTATTAATTTTCATTCTTTGTTTCTTATTTTTAAAATGTGTTCCTATTTACTTTCCTACTTTGACACAGCCTGTCTCACTTTCTCCTCCCATTCTCTCATTTTCTCCCATTTCCTTTTCCTCTATGTTTTGTTTTCGTTCCTTTATTTCTCCTTCATTACCTTAGCCCTTCTCATTTCAAAAGTGTGCTCCATTTTACACTTATACCATTATGTAAACCAGAACAATAAGCAGAAGACCGGGCTAGAAATACAACATGGAAATCCCTGATAAGGCTGGCTAGAATGAACATTTGTATTACATTAATGTCTTTTGTATTATACTAAGAAAAATATCTTATTATGTTACTGAGTACAATGCACAGTATTTTGCTAATATACTACACTGGTCACTAATCCGATGTGAAGGTCATATACACTTCATCTATTAGCTTTTATTATTGCTTTCTGTATTATATTGATAACCTGGCTTCTGAACCAACCTTTTACTTTCTTATTCAGTTTATATTGTAATTGAGGGCTTTTTAGAAAAAGTGAAAAAAAAAAAAAAAAAAAAAGAAATAAAAAAGAAAGACAAATTAATGCCAATGAGAATGAGACTCTTTTATTCCCCTGCGTCTCTGCAGTCTGATTTATTGCAAGGTATTTGCCATTCTACATCCTATTGTTTCTTCAGGTATTGAAATTTGCTGTATCATTTTTCAAGAGTTTTAAAATTGCATTTGCAATTAAAAAAAAAAAAAAAGAAGAAGAAGAAGAAGCAATAACAATGAATTTCAGCTGTACAGCTGTCAAAGAGACACTGTCTATTCCAGGACAGTGAAGAATAATAACACTCTGGAAATGTATGATCATCTTTAATTTGGAAAGTTGTCTGAAATTAAATACATTAAAGACAGAAATCTGACCTAGTTTTATGATGCTGAAGTGATTCAGTGTTCACTGCTTTCCTTTATAATATCAACCTTCCTGGATATTTTCCACTATGAAAACAATTTTCATGCAAGAAAAATGTTGAGTTTAAGCTATGGTTAAGGAGCCTAACAGAAACTATAACTTTTAGTGAAATTGTACTTTATTCACTATTGGTCCAACCCTGTTCAATGTTTGGTAGTAAAGAATGCCCAGCTCTCCTCAAAAAGCATACGTAGGTTGCTTCCAAAGGAAAAATACTGATGTACAATCATCATTACCAGTGCTCTGAGAAAGTAACTATTGCTGTTGTAGTATAGAAAACATTTTTCAAAGGTTTACTTGTGTCCTTTACTTCAGAAATGCTTTAGGTCTTATACTAATGATCCTTTCCAAGCCCTTGTTTTTACTTCTGTATCACTCAAGAGAGTGTTGAATTAATTGTGTTTTTTGTGTGCTGAACTACTTTGGACCCACAGAAGGTCTGAAAACCCTGTGATATGACACCTAAGTCTGTAATAAATATATTTAATTCATATACAATACTAGATGTAGGACCACCAAGTTTAGAGAACAAGGGGAGTAAAAGAACTGGCTAGTAAAGAAGTATTGAACAGGAAAAATCTAGTCTGAGAAGAGGTAACAAATGGTTGGCCTTGGACCAATCTTATTAATTTTTTGTGTAAATATCCTTGGATTAAAAAAAAAAAAAAAAAGAAATATTCTTAAGACAAAAAAGCTAAAAGGCATTGTCAATACTGTAGAGAATTAGGGTGTTTCACAAAAAGAACTACATGGCCCTGAGGGTGGGACTAAGCATTATTAAATTAAATTAAATTTATAATAAAAAGAGGAAGGTCACTGGGGACTATGAATGAGCATTTCTGCTACTGACTAGGAACTTGTCAGCTAGAAGTGGCTGGGAAGAGAGAGACACAGGTGTACAAGCTGATCACAGGGTGACTATAAGCTAGCAAGGGATGGCAAGCACGGAAAAAGTCAAATGCCATCCAGCAATACATTGGTCAAGTTGTTTCCATTTGAGATAGAAAAGCATTAATCCCACTGTACTAAGCCCTAATGAGACAATTTGTAATAGTGTGTATAGTTCCGGACATCTATTTTCAAGGAAGATATGAAATTGGAATAGGCATAGCAAAGGGTCGCTATGATAATGAGGGTAAATGAGAGCTTTATCAGACAAGGGAAGAATTCCTCTTGTAATGCAAGTGCATGTGATTGGTGCCTATACATACACTGGTGTACAGACATGAGAGAAAAAATTGTTATTTAGACTCAAGGAGGGTGTTTACACAGTAATAAAGCATTATAAGCTGCTGTTAATCTGTAAGATATGAAACAAGGGAGATTCTGAAACCATCTTCCAGGTAAAGCATCAGGGATAAAAAATTTAATTACTATATGTATACTATTCCAAAAAATTTATGTAAGTAAGTATATGACACCGTGTCCACAATGTCAGGGGGTTGCATGGGAAGATTAAGAAACCATTTCCAATTCTACATTTCCAGGATTCCAAGAATTTCAAGAATTAAGGAATTTAATATGATTTGTTAAGCTCACAAATGTAAGAGAAGAGAGAGAATTGGTATGAAAAGTGCAGATTGTCTTCTAAACAATGCTTAGGCTGCCTAAATCATTCAAATTTCCTAAACTGAGCAGTCAGTATGAACAATGGTCTCTAAGGATTTATAACAGTCTTCGTGAGGTTCCCTGTCTTGAAGGACCATGGCGGCTACACTCCTCCAGACCTGGCTGTGATATGCAGAAGTTTTTCAGATTTCAGAAAGCTTTGAATCAGGCTCTACATGTACCTATCTATAAATATATTTATATAAGATTGGAAAAATTAATTCAGTCAAAGCTTAAGTTCATGAAAGAGACAGAGATCATAACTTTGTGCACTGCCTTAATTATATTTTAACTCAAGCAAATTAAAGCCAAGTATTCCAGCATGTCATTCATGGAGAAAATCTTATTCACAAGGCTGCTCTATTCATGATGGAGTCTTGCACATGTTCAAATTCATCATAATTTTCTTTTTGAGTTTGAGGTTCTTATTTTCACAGAATAAATTCATAATTAACATTTCAACAGAGGAGCACCTGTTGGCACACTAGAAAAGTATTACAACTAAGCAGGATTAAGAGTAAATGGAAATATTTTTAAGTGGAAGTAGCTCTTTATTCCTTCCAAAATAGCATTCACTCTATCACAAAGTTGCAGTGCATGGACATACTTAAGCTCACAATACATACACACACACACACACATTTAAAAAAAAAAAAAAAATAAAAAAAATAAATAAATAAAAAAATAGACTTTTGTGTGTTAAAAAAAAATTTATAATTAGGTACAAAAAGTATTTTGTAAATACAAGTAATGGGTAGCTGTATTTGAAGCTGAATGATTGAATTCTTCACTGGCACAGGCAAACAAGGTTAACCTGCCTCAGTGCCTTAACTCCATTGATCTCTTCCAGTGTCAATTCTTCTTTGGTTCTAGAGCAGTTAACAGAAAAGAGCCCTTTTGCTTTGAAAATAAATTATTATTACATTATTATATTACTCAGCTGAGTACATGTTTTAGACTAGAAATATGTTAGTCTCCTAGATAAATTTTAGTCACAGATCACTCATAAATATTACAGCGCAAAACACTGCCTGGATACTAACTTATCACTGTTGGAAGCAGAAAGATTATTATAATCTTCTACCAGACCATTGTCAGAAAGGTCAAGTAGCTAAACAGTTATCTTCCCTCACTGTTAGAAAAGGCTTGACCACAACAGATATTATAGACTGTCAAAAGTTTTCTAATAACCTTCAATGTAAAAGCAAAGCTAGACCATAATGTTAGAATGAAGACATTACAATTAAAACAATATTGTCTCCCTCAGCTTTTCTCAAAATTCATTCACTTCTTCTTTGAAAGTGTTTTTAAGACAGTTGTAGAGATCATGAAAAAAAAACCCAAATAAACAAAACGAAACAATCCACCATCATAAATGCCGATTAGAAAGGGAGGGGAAATGAAGTTGAGCAAAACCCATTTAGTTTCTGAAATAAGGAACCTTGTTTAAGTGCCTGAAATACCTGTAAATTGGAAAATACCTGTAAATTGGAAATAAGCTCTAATCAGAATTAAAAAAACTAAAACACTGCTCTCATATTACCTAGAGCTATTTAGAGACCCACCTATAATAACATAGTATTCTTCTAAGTGTTAAAAGTAATGATTTGGCAAAATTAAGAAACCAGAAGATAGAAGACAAGGCTTAGAACTACCAGATTTATGACAGTGTTATTACAGCTGGTAGATCACTTTTCTTTTTAAACTGCAGCACGTACCAAGTGAAGCTGAAGCATCCTTACCGTAGACTCTGCCTGGGTGTTGCACAGATATTAGCAAATCACGCTAATTTATCCTGGTCTCTTCTGAATCAAGGCTCTGTCATACTCTTAGACCTTCATATCATTTTTGCTCACCTGGTGAATCTTAGTCGCTTGGGGTCTGCAGAGAAGTCATTGACATTCTTGTGACTATCTTTAGCATCTAGGTCAAACTACAACTGCGACAATTACACTATGAAGTCTACCTTGGTACTGGTTATTAGTATAATTTACCAAGTTTGTTAACTATCAGCCATTTCACGTTCATTTCAGCATTTGTTTCTGTGCTTTTTTTCTCTCAGTGAAAAATAGGGCTTACCCTAACAAAAAGTATTAATTTGGTGTTGGGACCGGTCTTTTTCAACATCTTTGTCGGTGACATGGACAGTGGGATTGAGGGCGCCCTCAGCAAGTTTGCCGATGACACCAAGCTGTGTGGTTCGGTTGATACGCTGGAGAGAAGGGATGCCATCCAGAGGGACCTTGACATGCTTGTGAGGTGGGCTGATGCCAACCTTATGAAGTTTAACCATGCCAAGTGCAAGGTCCTCCACCTGGGTCGGAGCAATCCCAGGCACGGCTACAGGTTGGGCAGAGAAGAGATTCAGAGCAGCCCTGTGGAGAAGGACTTGGGGGTGTTGGTCGATGAGAAAATGAACATGAGCCAGCTTCAGTGTGCGTTCGCAGCCCAGAAAGCCAACCGTATCCTGGGCTGCATCAAAAGGAGTGTAACCAGCAGGTCGAAGGAGGTGATCCTGCCCCTCTACTCTGCTCTCCTGAGACCTCACTTGGAGTATTGTGTGCAGTTCTGGTGTCCTTAATATAAAAAGGACATGGAGAAAGTTGGGAGAAGTTGGTCTGGAGAAGAGAAGGCTGCGTGGAGACCTCATAGCAGCCTTCCAGTATCTGAAGCTGGCCTACAAGGATGCTGGGGAGGGACTATTCATCAGGGACTGTAGTGACAGGACAAGGGGTAACGGGTTCAAACTTAAACAGGGGAAGTTTAGATTGGATCTAAGGAAGAAATTCTTTACTGAGAGGGTGGTGAGGCACTGGAATGGGTTGCCCAGGGAGGTTGTGAATGCTCCATCCTTGGCAGTGTTCAAGGCCAGGTTGGATGAGGTCTTGGGTGGCATGGTTTAGTGTGAGGTGTCCCTGCCCATGGCAGGGGGGTTGAAACTAGATGATCTTAAGGTCCTTTCCAACCCTAACTATTCTATGATTCTATGATTCTATGATTCCCTGCATATGAAAGATATAAATGCATTTATTTATTGATGGGGTTTTAGATGGATTTAAGTGCTTACAGTGTTCACTATCATATTATTACAATGCCTCGCAGCACCTGGACTCCTGCAATTTTGTATTCCCAGCTATGCAAAATTTATATTTTATATATTTTTATATTTAATATAAAATATTAATATAATATAATATAATATAATAAATATATTTAATACAAAATATTATTATATGTAAAATATAAAAATTTATATAAAATTTATATTGCAAATTTATACATAGAATCATAGAACAGTTTGGGTTGGAAGGGACCTTAAAAATCATCAGGTTCCAACCCTCTACCACAGGCAGGAACCCCTTCCAGGTTGCTTAAAGCCCCATCCAACCTGGTCTTTTAACTCTTGTAACCCAACTCATTTTTGTAAATCTGCAAAAAACAGGCAGGCAAAGACTAGAAAATAAAATGATCCACTGGTTGCAAACTCAGCAACCTAACTTTCAATTCTGATATGCTGTAAGTGGAATATCCTGCATAAGCACACAATAATGTACAATGAAATCTGTCCTGGATGTGTATGAGCCTATTTACATCATCAAAGTGATGCAGGGCTTCTTATATATTGTATATTGTATATTGCAAACCGAATGCACATCTCAATGATAGCTGTTGCCTCTATCTCAAATATGGACTCAGGAGCACTTCTGAACACCCAAATCTGTGCATATAACCTGACAGCATCACTGTAATTGTGAAACCTAGTAAAAAGAAGAAGTCACAGATAGGAGGGAAGCTTTAGTGCATCCAGTGGACAGCAACTTTCATGTGCTCTGGTCTGGTGTTAATTTGAACACCCAGTGTGAATCTGCCTCTCAGTCCAGAGTCAGTCCATAAATCTGTCTCCCTCCCTAACAGCAGTGCCTGGTTTTCTCTTCTCTATGTCTGAAAGGCACTGACATAATTTACGGTTGCAGTCATGCACATACCCAGTTAGAGAGGTGGTAGTAAATGGATATCGGATGTCATAGTTATTCATTTAACAACAAATATAATTACACTCTGTCTACCGACGCATGGAAGCAGAAGTCTCTTGAAACTCAGTTGAGGCAGGCATATTTTAAAGGAAACAGCAAATAACTTATCGGAGGCTCTTCCTCTCTAGAACAGTCCTTAGTGAGATTCAAAAATTGAATAAATGAGATCTTGCTCACCAAGTGGGGTTTTGCAGGCTGTGATGTTGATTCTTATAGTTCTAAAAAGGAAGTGATAAGCTTTCAATATTGAATGTGAGTGCTCTACAGACAGGAGGATAGACAATTGAAAAGAGAAATCCCCATAGTGAAGGATTTGTGAGATTTGGCAGAAAATCTGCATCACAATACTGTGCTATTTCCCACAGGGAAGGAGCCCAGAGAATTTCTCAAGAGAAAGGCACTATTCCACCATTGCTGCTTTACAAGTGACAGACAGGAGACAAATCGGATACCAACACAGACAGCTATCTTCTTTATTTTTTTTCTTGACACAGGGAAATCTGGAAGGTCCAAGACATCAGTTACGGCCCCATTACACTTAAGGTTTATATGCAGAATAAAACTGCAAGTTGGTGGTATCTTGGAAAAATCCATACGGCGAACAGACCTCGCTTAATTTCAGAGCTTGCTAGACTTGCTAGTTTAGCACAAGTCTTTAGAAGCAAAAGGAAAAAAAAAAAAAAGGCCATCACAAAAGCCTATATTTTGGGACTTACAAATGGAAGATGAGATATTTTAACTATTCAATTAACTGGTACTGTAGGATTTGCTTTGTGAGCATTTTATTTCTTAATCTACAATACCCTTCTGTCACCTCTGAATTACTTTTTACTCTCCTTTTTTATCTGTCACTGACTTAAAAAAGGCAGCAAAAGACTGTGAGTTGCAGGACCACCTCTGTTACCACTGAAAGCTGTTTTATGTGTGGTGAGAGCATTAGAGATTCAGGAGTAAATTGCAAAGTTGGTTCAGAGCACAGTAAAGCATTTAGTTGCAACTCAGTTGGGTGGAAAAAAGAAGTCACACTCCAAAAGAGACAGAGAGCTTTCTCTGCTGGAAATTATTGAATAATTTATCCGAAACACAAATCGGACTATTAAAATGAAGGTGATGGTCTTCACACAGAGGTCATGCAGAAAAGTACGGGCCGATAGCTGCCTTTTTTCCTCTTTCATTGGCTATCAAAATACTTGGTTCTTTTAAAAGAGAAGACAGTCACAATCAATCATTTTTATATCACCTTCATTGTAGATTATTTCTACTCAGCGTAACTGGATTTGAAAAGTGCTATCACATAGAAGCTACAAGTCATGTAAAATGTCTCTTAAATAATGAAGCCAAAATGAAGATGTATCACATAAGTCCATTGAAAACTCCATTTCCTTCAAATATCTTGCAAGACGCAAGTTTTTATAGTACACATTCTGCTTTACTGCACAAACAGCTGCCTGACAGAGCCCAGAGCAATGCAGCCACTCTGCAGCAGGTAACACACGGCTATAAAGTAAATGATTAGCTCTCAAACAGTCAGTGCAGATAATTTTCAAAGGTAGTTTATGTAGGCACCCATTAACTCCCCAAACAGGAGGTAAACCCATGGTACAGCCAAGAACTCATGAAGGGAAACAGCTCTCCCGATTCTTACCTTGGCAAAGCAATGCTCTCAGGTTGTGCCTCTCTTCCTCCTCCCCCTCTCATGCTCATCATGGTCTGCTCTACTACTTTAACCAGTGGATTTCTTCATCCTGAGCAACCACTTGTACAGAGACCAAACCTCACTTACAATGTGGAAGATATATATATATCTTAAGGCCTCAAATTCCTTTCATGTCTGTGTGCTTTCTTCATCACTGTTTTTGATAGCTACCCAAACAGCTACAGATTGCAGAATTACCATGCCAGATTCCTTGGCGCTAGCCTATAGAGGCTTAAAACGCTTAATCTGCTACTTGTCTGTGGTAAGCCTTTGTTATTAGCCTTGGGAAGAATCCTTATCAGTCATCAATCTGATTTAGCTCTCATTCCCAACTTATTTGGGTGTTTTTTACCTTGTGGGAAACAACTGGTTGAAGTTGTTAAGCTTCTTTTATGCAGGGCTAATAAGCATTCGGATGTCTAGTTGTCCTTTTTGAAAAATCTGCTGTGGAGCAACATGATCCTGGCCAAGGCCTCTTTGTCAGAGAAAAAATCATACTTCTTAAGCCATTTTTTTTTTCTTCGTAGAACAAAGATAAAATCTTGCACCTTCTTTTTGTTTTTGCTTGGTGAGCAGCATAATTTTCTCACTGGTTTCCAGACACCAAAGCTCAAAAAATTTGAAATACAGATATAACAGAATGTTGACATTATATATTCAGAGACACATAAATTCTGTTTTATTATCTGTAGCCTGGCATTTGAGATTAACTCTTTGTAGTATCACAAGCCAGACTTTCATATATTCAGGAATTTTCAAAGCATTATCAGGGATTAGTTCATGCAAATTTCTGATAAGGACATGTTAAATATTCTGAGAAAAGAACATATTAGCTTTAGTAAAACAAATATTTAAGGCATCCGTAAAACCTTGTAACCAGTCTGAAATGCAGTAAACAGTATCTGTATATTAAAAAAACACTATCAAACCGTAAATCTGCTATCTATGACAGACTTCCACATCTCACTGATATTATGTATATTCAAATGAAAGCCTTCTAAACTGCACATATGTTGTGGTTCAGCCGAAATATACACATATTCCCTTCTGAGCCAAAGGTGACAGTACTGTGCAGCAATGTTTTCCTTATCCCCCTCAAAGTTAGAGAAGAACTATAATCTTTCTAATCCTATCCTAACTGCAAACAAGCAATATGGCACAGGTCTGCAGTTAACAGGCGATCAGTCCTTACTTTCAGTGATGCATTTCCAAGCACTGTCCCTCTCAGAAGGCACATCTCAGCATGTGTCAGGGAGAGATTCAAGTCACACAGTTGCTTTATCTTTCTTCATTTGCAAGTGTGCACCCTGACTGATTCAGCTGATCAAGGATGACTAGATGTGGACTGTCAGGAAGATGCCTCCCAAGAAAACCTTATTAATAAAAGCTATTGAGCATGTGTGAGAGTTGAAATATTTTCTGGTGTTTCAGAATGTTCCTAGTTGAGTTGCAATGACTTGTTCTTTGCACAGGTGGCAATATCTATAGTACTCCTAATAATACCTATCTTCTTTTCACTTCTTTTGCCTCTGTTCTGCCAGTACAGTAGTTCAAGAAACCAAAGTTTATGAGCTGAGAATATCCTTTTCTAAAGGTTTACTATGTGGATATTGACAGAACACACAGTCACAAAGTTTTACAGCTGAAAGTGATGTAACTTCCTTTGAAGAGGTCTGCATTTTGTTTCATGTTGCTAGTTCTCAGAAAGCAATTTGATTTCCTTGCAGAAATAGCCAGTCTAAAGATTTCTTGCTCTTTGATACTATTATGAACTTATTAATTAGTCTACTCTTGAGTCAATTTTCAGCAGTTGTAAACTGGATCAAGACCTGTGGGATTAAACAGCTAGATAAATATTGAGCCAGAGGGGCGAGATTTTAATGCCTGTATTTGTGCTGTTTTTCCAAAAGAAACCTTCTTAGGCTTCAGCAATGGTTTTGTGGGTTAAGGTGCTACTCAGTGAAACTAAGATGATCAATACTGCAGTAGAGTTACCATCAGCTAATACTTTATGAGACCAGACTTATTTATCTGTATCCTAAACATTTCTAAGTTTGTACATATGTAGTTGTTGCTGACACACATAGGAATTTCCAGGGTGGATTGAAGCCAAATGCCTTCTAGCCCAATGTTTACACTTCACTGATAAACAACACCTGAAGTTTCAGAAATCTGCAAAAACTCAGATGAGCAGTACAAGAAGAAATCACAAGAGATCATTTCACTCAAACCTTTCTGTTTGGAAAATACAGATGGGAGATTTTTTCTTTCCCAAGGTAAACCTAATTCTCATTGCTGACAGAGATAAGTTTAAAACTTCAAATGTGAGATTTAATATCCCCTGCAGATACGTGGGCACTTTCGTTATAACAGCATGCTCTGGACTCCTTGGTTCTCTAACTTTGGATAGGTTTCCTTTGAAGACCTCCTCTTTATACTTCCTCCTTAAAATATCCATTGAATGTTTCAACTGATCTTTGATATAATGGAGATAACTGTGATAGCTTTGTTCTTTCTCCATTAAGCATGTTCATTAATCAACATTTCTTATTTAAAATAAAAAATGCTTTATCCTGAAACTTTATGGTTATGGTCTCCTAGCAACAGAATTTCCTCTCAAGAAGCTACTTGTCTTTCAAAGGGTCCATGCGTGGAACATATTGACAGCACTTTTCCAAAAAATTTAATCAACTGATTTCTTAATATGAGTTAAATAATTTGTCACAGAGTTGGCAACAGTATCAAGTGTTGCAATTTTAAATCATCATAAAAAACAGATCACAAAAAGTTAGTTCACTGGCCAGAAAAATAGCAGCTAATTATTATTAACACTTATTATGAGCATTGCTGTCACACACCAGGACATCTCTGGGCAAAGTGCTGTAAAACAGGAAAAATCATGTACTTGCCTCATGCAGCTTACAGATTTTCTTGATTTCTTTCTGATATTTCTGATGTGTAAGGGGACAACAAGCAGATTCTGGTTTCAGTAAGGTAAATTTACTTGTTTACCAGGTCTCTGATCCTCACAACTAATTCTAATTCATTTATTATTAATAAAATTTAATTTATTGAACTCAAAATCACTTTGAATAGTCATGCTAAATGCAAACACCAGACTTAAAAATGTGAAACCACACCGTCCTGCAGTCACAGTCTCAGTGTGTTACCCTCCAACTCATTTCCACTAATGTTTTCAATCCGGTTGTAAAATGATTATCTGCTATGATTCCGTATGATAGCAAAGTACACAGCTTACCTTGATAAGAGATTACTTCCAGTTCTGTGTACCTGTACATCCCAAACATGTCAAAACAGCAATCCTGAGAGAAGTTGCCTGCAAAAGAGCAGTTGCAGAAACATTTTGTTTGTAGGGATCCAGATTTGTATGAGGTCCAAAGATCAAAGAGAGTAAACCATGATGTAGTTGTTACAGGCGGTGATTTTAGTTGCAGTAGAGCAAATACTCCTGAAGGATGGGAAGCAGGTAAGTGAGTGAGACAGAAGAAAGAGGCCAGTGATCAGAAACCACTGGGATGAAGAATCAGAGAAGGAGGACTTGAAACCTTGTGTCAACAAGAATCATAGAATCACACAATCAGCTAGGTTGGAGCTTTGAGATCACCAATCCAACCTTCACTCCAGGACTGCCAAGACCACCACTAAACCATATCACTGAGGGCCTCATCTACATGGTTTTTGAACACTTCCAGGCACAGTGATTCCACCACTGCCCTGGGCAGCCTGTTCCAATACCTGATCACCCTCTCTGTGAAGAATTTTTTCCTAATATCCAATCTAAACATATCCTGGCACAGCTTGAGGCTGTTACCTCTTGTCCTATCACTTGTTAATTGGGAGAACAGACTGACCCCCCCGAGTCTGCTTTTCTCCAACTAAACAACCCCAGTTCCCTCAGACACCCCAGACTCTTCACCAGCTTTGTTGCCCTTTTCTGGACCTGCTCCAACACCTCAATGTCTTTCTTGTAGTGAGAGGTCCAGAATTAGATTTGACGTGCAGCTTCACCAGTGCCGAGCACAGGGGAACAATCACTTCCCTCGCCCTGCTGGCTACACTATTGATGATATAGGCCAAAACGCTGTTGGCCTTCTTGGCCATATGGGCAAACGCTACTTTATGTTCAGAGGCCATCAATCAGCACACCCAGGTCCTTTTCCAACAGACAGCTTTCCAGCCACTCTTCCCCAGGACTGTGGTATTGCATGGAGTTGTTGTGACCCACGTGCAGGACCTGATATTTTGTCTTGTTAAGGCTCATACCGTTGTCCACAGCCCATCAATCCAGCCTGTCCAGATCCCTCTGCAGAGCTTTTCTATCCTTCAGCAGATCAACACTCCCAGCCAGTTTGGTGTCATCTGCAAATTCACTGAGGGTGCATTCAATCCCTTCATCCAGATTATCAGTGAAGATACTAAACAACACTGTCCCTAACACGGACACCTGAGGGACACCACTAGTGATCGGTTGCCAACTATATTTGATATCATTTACCACCACTCTTTGGGTTCGGCCATCCAGTCGGTTTCTGGCCCAGCAAAGAATCCTCCTATGCACGCCATCAGCAGCCAATTTATCCAGGAGAACACTGTGGGAGACAGTGTCAAATGTTTTACTTAAGTCCAAATAGACAATGTCCACAGCCTTTCCCTAACTAACCATGTGGGTCACCTTATCATAGAAGGATACCAGGTTGGTCAAGCAGGACCCCTTGCTGACTGGGCCTGATCCCTCCGTTTTCCCACACATGCTTTATGATCTCACTTAGGACAGTATCAATTGATTCTCAGGTGATCTGCTCACTACATTGGCCTGGATATCAAGAGTCTTTCCAAAATGAGCAGTACGATAGGAAGCCAATCCCACAAGCTACTCCTGCTGCTATTTCAAGCAGTAGTCCCCAAAGTTTGGGGGCTTTTTTCCATACTGGTCTCCTTCAATCTGCCAGAAAAGCTGTTGAGAAGGGGACAACTTCAGTCCTTCCCCAAGGAATAGATCTGAAATCTCTATAATCCATTTCCAGTACTCCCTGAGAACCAGAAGAATTCAACTGATTCCCTGAGGAATTTCTATTGAGTGGAATGGCTGCTAAATGCTTAATAGATGAATGATCATTGCTAAGATGATTTTCTGTCAGACTTATATAAGAAGCAATTTTAACCTTCAATTCTTCATACTTTTGCTTTTCATGTAAATCCTCATCATGTTGACTCATCTGATCCATTATCATATCACCACCTGTTCAATCATCAGCCTATCTTGCAAAGATGAACCTTTGATGAGAAGTGGGTTGATGTGTTTTGTCACAAATATAATTTTTTTAATTTAATCTTTATCAATACTTGTTTAATGAATTGAAATAAGAAAAATCCATAATAACACTAGAATATAGAACCAAATCTTATTGGTAAAATTATTCTGGGTAAGTTCTGTCTCATCACAGACTTCTACAAAATGAAACTTTCAGAGTTAGCCACTGTTACTTTTATAGCAAATGGGGAAAAATATTTCTAGACCATGATTACTGTTTTCCTAAGCGGATATCTACAATAGGTTAGATAAATAAGACTCTGTTATTGTCTATTTCTCACCAGTGACTGTGAATGTCACCTATATGTGGACATTTAGACACATGGCATCTAAAACTGTGGGACTTTAATCTCATTTTCTGTGCTTTATTTTGGTAAATGACTCAAAATTTAATCCTTGTAGATCTAACGCTTTCTTTAATTTTTTTCAACAGTTTGTTTTTTGCATGAAACCACATAAAAGTACTTCAGATGTTAATCTCTCAAACACACGATGCAATTGAAAGGACAATCAGGATCATCAAGTAGGTCGCTTGCTGTTCAAGGCAACAAACTGAGCAAGATCTATCATCTTGAAACCTCTTAAAACTCTTCATGCACACTTCATATGGTAAAAAAGTGTTCTCTAATTTCCAACCCAAATATATTCATGGCCCATTTATAACTATTTGACTGTATGCCAACACTTCATTTTATCTTTAAAAACTTCTCTCATTCTCATATACAGAAAGAGAGCCAGCTGATGTAACCACAAATCTTCTTGGAACAGCTGAGACGTGGTATCACCCCATCACCAGATAGTTCCTTTCTCTCTTTCTAAACTGTTTGATACTGACGGATCTCCCCTTCCAGCTGCCTAGAAGCTCTCTTCCACTCTGAAAAATCATTCTTCTGAAATGCCTGCCAGAAATCTGCTTATAGTGATTCCAGCATCGAATAGCAGCTAGACAGTAGTTTATTTTTGTCATGTTTACATAAGAAAGCCACCTCTATGAAAGGCTTGAGGGGTCTGAACAATTTATTAAGCTTAAAATAACATAATGATCTTTATAAAAGGCCATTAAATATTTATATTCAGGAAACACATTAACTGAGCCAACAACATTAAATAACTATGTGCAGGTGACAAATTACCAATCAATATATCAAAGTATTTTAAAAGTATTTTCATCACCTTTAGAAACATACTCTTATTAAAAAATACTTTCAATAAATTAAATACTCATTAATTAATTTTCTTTTAGTAGACTTTGAAGAGTTTCTATGTCATCAGGGAGTGCACTAATACATCTATATTACCAAACTACAATTAGCTTTTTTTACCCTGCTGCTTATTATATTGCTATATTTTGTCAGAAACAGGCTTAATGAGTACCATTTCTATACCAGAGTTACATCTTCTTGAAGGTCTGCTCACTGGCACAATCCTCATTAAGGCCTTTACTACCTCTCATAGAAATTAAGAATAATCCCAAGAAAACCAGGAAAGGTGAAGCTTACAGCGTTTTCTCATATGCTTCTACCTGGGCAGAAGGATTGAGCGATTGAGGGGAAGCTAGAAGGAAGCAGGGTGTTTGTTTGTTTTCCTGATGCGTAGTTAAGAAGCAAGTTCTTTAGGACCAAGGAACGGATTTCTAGCCAGTTCCTTGTCTTTAGTCCTGACTTAGAGTCCCTGGTGCAAATGGCCGTCAACAGCACAGTATCCTGCTGATGTCCGGCTGGAGACCAGTAACGAATGGTGTCCCTCAGAGATCGGTGTTGGGACTGGTCTTGTTCAATATCTTTGTCGGTGACATGGACAGTGGGATTGAGGGCGCCCTCAGCAAGTTTGCCGATGACACCAAGCTGTGTGGTTCGGTTGATATGTCGGAGGGAAGGGATGCCATCCAGAGGGACCTTGACATGCTTGTGATGATCAGGGCACTGGAACACCTCCCGTATGAAGACAGGCTGAGAAAGTTGTGGCTGTTCAGCCTGGAGAAGAGAAGGCTGCGTGGAGACCTCATAGCAGCCTTCCAGTATCTGAAGGGGGCCTACAGGGATGCTGGGGAGGGACTCTTCATAAGGGACTGTAGTGACAGGACAAGGGGTAATGGGTTCAAACTTAAACAGGGGAAGTTTAGATTGGATCTAAGGAAGAAATTCTTTACTGAGAGGGTGGTGAGGCACTGGAATGGGTTGCCCAGGGAGGTTGTGAATGCTCCATCCTTGGCGGTGTTCAAGGCCAGGTTGGATGAGGTCTTGGGTGGCATGGTTTAGTGTGAGGTGTCCCTGCCCATGGCAGGGGGGTTGAAACTAGATGATCTTAAGGTCCTTTCCAACCCTGACTATTCTATGATTCTATGATAATATAAATATCAAAGTCTAAAGCTCAATCTTGTGGAACTTGATCAGCAGCGCTGGCCAATGTTGAAATCTCCCCCATTTCCACTGCCAGCTTGGGCTGGATTGTCCTTGGAAACATAAAGATAGCAGACATGGTGATGATGGTGATGGTGATGATGATGATGCTGATGATGGCTTGGCTTCGCGAACGAAGATTTGGGAAGGGCATTGCCCACACTTACTACAAGCGTGATGACTAAGGGCAAATGGAATAGGCAAATCTGGTTGGAGAAAAGCTGCATAGGCAATCAGAAAATTCCGAACAGGACTGTCATCTCCTGGATCAAGCTCGAGCGACCAATGTCCTGAACAGCCCGCAGGCAAGGTTGGATCTGCAGCTTCTAGTGCACCTTGTCACCTGCCGTTTTTCCCCCGTCTGTCGCTACAGGGCTTTGCAAGTGTGAGTACGCCCTTCCAGCCTGCGCAGTGGATTTTTTAGGTGAGGCATAGCGTGTGCGCAGAACTGGCCCCACCCTTTACACCTGAGGTTTATCTGCCAGGGCCTAGATAGCTAGGACAGTGACAGCAAAGTCCTCAGGTCGTAGGTTTTGTAATAGTGTCCTTCTCTTAGATGGAAGACCTTACAAGGCTAGATGAGCTTCATCAGCCCAGGTTTGAAGTTAGGAGTTTTCCTTCTCCTATGAGGATGGCATGTCTTAGCTAACGAAGATTTGGGAAGGGTTTTACCCACGCATTCTGAACAAGACTCTCATCTCCTGGGTCAAACTCGAGTGACCAATGATGCAACAGAACAACATCAAGCATCTAGGCGGGATTTGGACTTACAGGCGTTCAGTCATAAGTCCGCAGATGGTAGCCTCGCGCCAGTGGCTCCTCAGCCAAGCACACGCACCAGGGGTCTGAACCTGCGGAGACATGGTACAGCTTTACCTTATGCCACTATCAAGTATTTGAGGGAAAAACTGTGGGACATGATAAGAAAAGACAACATTGCTTAGATTTTCCTGTGAAAATTTTCTTGGAAATGAGAGAAGCCAGTTCATTGTTCATATAAACTGCTATATTAAGAGTTACAGAAGCTGGTCTTTCCTCATTCTTTCTAAAATGAGCAATGAAGACAGAACTTGTGACACATCCTCCTGTCTGTTTCACCTTTGGTCTCAGTCTTCACTTTGTATGAACCTTTTATTGAATTGCTACCATCATATAGGTCTCTTACTCATTTCAGGCCTCTTCACTGATGCCAGTTACAACTTGTGATGACACGTTACAGCCTCGACACCCATATGCCAGAAAATGGTCTTGATTTACTGCCCCGTTCAATGGTCACACAAATTTGAAGTATTTAATTGACATATAAAATGACTTTCACATGGAATTTCATACCCTGTCCCAGATTCGAATCAGCAGGTAATGATTCATCACAACACAGGTCCAAGATAACTATCCTAAGAGCCAGATAGCACTGAAAAATCTTGAAAACACTCACATATGTTCCTTGATGGGAGCACAGAAACATTTAATTGAGAGAAAATGCTGTTTGCTTGATTTTTGTCTTAGTATTTTTGGTTGCACAATTAAAGATTTCTCTTGCTTCAGCAGTTTTCCCTGCTGATTTGTGGTGGGCTCACAGGGACTTTGCTGCCTCAGCAACACCTGGGACCAGAAGTAAAGCTGTTTTAAACTACCTGGCCTATAGAAAAACAATTTGAGCATTGAAGCTGAAATTGCACTAAATTTTCTCAGCTGTCCATAACCACACAGATTTGCCGTTATATGGACTACACTGTGGGGAGAAAAAAAAAAAAAGGCCAAAACCACAGAGAGTGCATTTTGACAGGTTTCTCACTAGAGAGGGCACATGCTTGGTTTTAAAATGCTGTAACAAGCTATATATTTTTTAATCTTGGACTGAATGCTTTTGTTGCTATTTGTCTTTTCCCAGCTCCTACCATATCAGTTAAGGCCAGTCTGATACCTTTTTCTCTCACTGATTAGTATATTCCTTCATGATTTTCTTTTATAATGATTTTTAATTATAATTACATTACAAGGCTCCTCAAGAACACTCATATTCTCCAGCATGAGTGAAGTAGTTCAAACTGTCTCTAAGACATTCAGAAGCAAAAGTAAAAAAGCTGGTGTCTTCCCGTGCAGCAGAATGAGAATGACCTGCTCAGATATATACTTGCATTGCCTTTCATTTGTTCTCTGCACAGAGAAGTAAAATTTTTTGTCCCTTGGACAGCCCACACAAAAGAATTCATCTTTTCTGAGCAAGTGAAGGGCCAGTTCCTTGACTCAACTGTGAGGATTCAAGAGATGTTGCTAATCCATGAAGCCATGGTCATGTCCTCCTGGTGTTGGTTGTAGATCTATCTTTTGTTAAGGACAGTAGACTACAAGGCCTCTAGCCCAAAGCCAGACTTCTGCCATATTCCTCAACGTTTTCACTAAATAACAGAAAGCTTTTACACTACTTATTTAATGTGTGGATAGCCACTCTTGCCTCCCAAAATACTCAGCTGAAGTTATATGCTTCATAATGTAATATTTTAGAGCACATACTTTGGATGCTTATGCAACACACCCTCAGAAAGGGAGCAAATCTCTTTCCATTGAACAAAAACTTGAAGACATTGGTCACTTAAATCAGGTTTTTTTCCATATGTTGTTGGGAAGCATGGGATGCAGGAAAAAGATTAGATTAACAGTGTGTGCTGTGTAATACAGAAAAAACAGAATCATGGAAGTGGGCATTTATTATTATACAAAGTTTTAATGAAGTTATAAGTAGTACAAGTAAGTGCTTTATTAATTTGGGTGCGATTTGTAGATATGGCCCTAAATGAGAGTTTATGTACACAAACTGGGAAGATTAAAGTTTTATTCCCTACAGTTGCTACAGCATTTCTGCTATGCCCAGACACCTTTAGCAGAGTATGGCATTATAGTATTACCCACCGTATGCGCAAAATGCAAACTATTAACTTTGTGCATGTATAGCTATAAAGTGCTCCGTTTTGTAAAGACAACTTATTTACCAATTTTTAACTTACAATGCAGTTTTGAAGAATATGTTTATAAATAATGATTATGACAGGGAGGTTAGATTGGCACAGGCTGCCTATCTACCAGTAAGAAATAGCCATTTGAAGAGCTGGGAATTATTCAATGAAACCAGCTTGGAAACATGCTCAAAGCCAGCAAATAGCTATGGTTATTCCCAAAGCAGGTGATACTACTGAAATTCCCCCAAAACTCTAAGTTGTATGGATATAAGCTCAAGAGAAGGCTCCAGTAAGAGCTTCTAAATAGGCAGATCATATCAGGCTCAAGAAATTCCATGAACTTCAATATCTAGAGGCTGGGTGAGCAATATGGGGAAATAACAAATAAATTTGTCCTCTTCTTACCTTTCTTTTCTGTGTGGAAAACCTTCTATGATAAATCTAAATGTATTTCTTGAGTAGTGAGGATTAAAACTGACCTTCTCCTTGCATAAATGTATTGTTTGTCTTTAACTTCCTCTCTAACAAGAGGACGTCAGCAAACATTTCCACTACTAGAATACCTAAATTCATTTGTATGCATAGCCCAGGAAAGAAAAAGAATGCTGTCAAACCTCCTGCATACATTCTAAGCAAAGGAAACTCTGGCTTAGCACAGCATGCACATTTTTTGCCCATAATATAATTGTTTTGGAAGTTGGTAGCTGCCAATAAAAATGTATAAACTTTAAAAAATATATACTCTTAAATACACCATCTATAAGAAATAATTAATATATAAATGTATTTGGGTAAGGAAAAAAAATTGACACATAGTATGAGCACACATCGCAGAAGTATTCAAGCACAAGAAAAAAACGAAGAAAAAGTAACATATTTTTAGTTAAGGGAAAGCCCTTCCAGCAAGAAATTAACACTGTAAAAATCTTTCTTTCCTCAATTACAAGGCATTGTGGTTCTTTAATCAGTATTGAAGATTTGAGGCCTGTTTGAGGCCTTTAAGAACTCAATGTCCAAAAGGAAATGTAGTTCCACACACACTGCAGTATCAGGCTCAGCTTTTAGTTTCATAAATAGATCAGGTCCAGCAACACTTACCTTTCACAGCACATTAAATCAGGCCAAATAAAAAAAGTTCAGCCCCACCTTTCAAATCCATCCTCCACCAGTCTGCATTTAGAAATACTGGAAGACTTCTCTAAAGCTGTAGGAAAGCTTCATGTAGGCAAGGCTTGGAGGGAGTAGATGATGCTGCAGTCCTCTTCCAGAGGGAAATAGGAGGGAATTAGACCCTCTCCCTGAATGTTTTATGATTATCACCTCTAATATTTCAAAGGATCTTCCTTCTCACAAAGTAAAATACACATTTCTACTTCACGACTACATGCACATCAGGTATGATGCTTTTAAACAAGACTGAGCTACCCAAGCATGAAATAGCTGAAACAATTTTCTTAACAGTTGAAAAACACTTGACTAACTCAAAAATAGCTGAATCAATTTTCTTCAAACTTTCCAGTGCAGTACACCTTTGGACTAACACTATAGTTGCTAAATTTCTTCCCTTCGCATGTGTCTTTGCTTTTACCTAGTGACTAACAAGAACACAAAAAAAAGATTAAAGATCCAGTCCTGCATGTACACAAGTACGTGATTAAGATTACTACTACAAATTGAGTTAATGTTGGCAGGGTCAAACCCTACGAATATTTGTACCATTTGTACCGTTTCAACTTCATAACAGTCCTGTATTGACACTATAGCTCATAAATATGGAATAGCGTAAAGTCCACTATATTTTATAAGGTTGTAACTTTTCATGGGGCTCTCCTATTACTCTCAATAACACTCCAGGGCAAATCTAGTTGAGAGAGATTGCTTTCTAAGTCTGCTCATGGCTGCTATTTCCCATCAGTTGTGCATGTAAATTGGAAATGTTTTTATGAGAACAAATCATGTGACAAGTCTGAATCAAAATGGGATCCGTTTTTGCAAGCAATCATGCTCTGAAATGAACAAAAATGCTCACAAGTCAAACAATAGCATTCACCTCTTTTAAATCCAAGAGAAAGTTTTAATCCACAGCCTGTCAAGTTTTTTTCCAAATCAGTGCAGGTATCATTCCCAGTTTACGCTTTTATTTATGATAACTGAACTGTGTTCCCTTATATATTTTCCTCCAGTCATCTGCTCTGTGCAGAACCAGTAGTGCAAAACATATGTAGAACCTCACACCCTAATCAACCTCCGCTGGAGTTTCACATGTATTAGGCATTTATTTAAGTCAGAATATATGGATTATTTGATAAGAATTTAATTTGAAAGCCATTAGTTTGTTTTCTCCATATTCCTCATCAGTTCCAGCCAGCTTCTAAGAATGACGTAAATCTATTTAGTAATTATGTCAGTAAAGCACATCTGTTTTTCTTAAAACACAGGGATAACACTGGAAATCTCTAATCAGGTATACACATGCAAATTATTCTCGACTTCCAGTATTGCTCTTTCCTTAGCTTGGCCAAGCACAGAATGTCCATCAACCTGGATTACATCTTCTATATAAGTAGATTATACAATAAACTGGTGCTCATCCATCTATAATAAAACTCCTGATTACACTGACTTCACCAGTGAATTTGTTGTCATAATCTGTGTTAGCTCTCAGCTGTTGTGGCATATTTTGTTCTGAATATCTGGCCTTCCTTTGCAGACATGCCTAGTCTTTGCCTAAACCAGAAAGCCAAATCTAGAGTAAACTCTATATCTTTACTTAGTATTCCCCTGTATAGGTAACCCAGGCTTTACGTTAAGATCTGTACTGCTGTGAAACCCATAACCACGTGAACTCCTTTACATTTCACATTGTGCAAACCTAAAGATTTAACAAAAGTTATGAATTCCACTGATTCTTCTACAAAATGCCATTGGAAAAAAAAAAAAAAAAAAAAAAAAAACCTGAAGTATTACAGCATGCTTTATATGACTGCTTTTTATAGTTCTCTTATAACTGATAAATGTCCTGGATAGGCGCAAGTATAGTTCAGATTCTCCCCAAGCAAAAGTTTAAGCATAATGTGCAAAGGAAGCTGTTGAATTCCTAAAGCAAAATAAATTCCATGGTAAACCCCTGTGTGCTTTGATTAGAATGATATGATTTCACTTCGACGGTGCATTTGCTTGAAAATCAGCATTATTTTTTCATGTTTTAAAATATCCATAGTCAATTCAGATCACTTTAATATTCAATTCTTTGGTACACTCCTAATTTTTTTAAGCCTATCCCTGTAGGAAAATTACAGAGATTTATTAACTGAATTTGCATACTTTTCTCTAAAATTCAGCAAACAGTCCTTTTAAGAGACTGAGATTTAATCTCCCCTGCAAGGTCAAGATGTAGTTTTTATATGCCAGATAAGCTGAAATCTAATTTATGATCAGCTTCAACTGACTAAAATACACTTTCAGTCTGCAAAAATTTCACAAAAAGCACTTCTCTGTGTCATTTCATATAATTCTGTATCAACTACATTCTTTTATTGGCAGCTTCAATAAAATACCTGTTAAGTCTCAAAACCCCCACAACATTTACTCCTCAGTCTAAAGCACATTTTCTCTCAAGCACTGGGCTTATTACAGTTACTTAAAAAAAATTGCTGAGTTTATAAAAATTTTCAACAGCAATCATTCCGTTTCAAAGGCATCATAAAATTTGGAGTGCTAATGTTCTATGCAAATTTGAGATCTGCTCAAATCTTAAACATGAGACCATAATCTTCATTTAGCATTATAGAGTGTTTTCCTATTTATAAAACTGTGTTTCTTAAATAGAAAACCTATTCCAAGAAATTTTCTTCTTAAACTCATTCACAGTGTCATAGCTGTCGTATTTTACTGTAAACAGAAAATTTCAAAGCTTCATTTAATGGAGTAAGATTGTTCCCAGTTTATTGTCTATAGCTGAATCTGAAGTCTTAGATTAATGGGACTAGAAGAGATTTGAATGGATCATGTAAACTCTCTTCATTTCCTAGACAGGATCAATTAGGACTATGACATTCCCAACTAATGCATTTATAAATTTTTCTATCGACCATGCTAGAAATGCCACACAGTAATCTGTTTATTACTTCTCCTTACTACTAGGAAGACTTACTTTCTAATTTCAATTGTCTTTCCTGAAATTTAAATCCATTATATTTCCCTAGGCACTACATATAGACTACTCTCTTAAGAATCTAAGTATTTTAACACTACTACTAGGGTCTTCCCTCTCTACACATCAATAGTGGGTTGACCCTGTTTGCATGTCAGGTGCCCACCAAAAGACACTCCATCAGCTGGATCACCTCAAACCCCTCCTTCACTGACCTTGGTGTCTTCAGAGTTTCTCTCACATATTCTCACCTCTCTCTCTGGCTGCAGTTGCTCCTGTGCAGTAACTTTTGACTCTTCTTAAATATGTTATCATAGAGGCACTGCCACCTTCACTGATTGGCTTGGCCTTGGCCAGTAGCAGGTCCATCTTGGAGCTGGTTAGCATTGGCTCTATTGGACATGGGGGAAGCTTCTGGAAGCTTAGAATCGTTGAAGCACAAAGTGGTTTGGATTAGAAGGGACCTTAAAGATCATCGAGTTCCAAACCCCTGCAACAGGCAGGGACACCTTACGTGTGTGGTAACGACCAAGTTTCTCAAAGCCCTGTCCAACCTGGCCTTGAACACTGACAGGGATGGGCATTCACAACTTCTTTGTACAACCTGTTCTAGTGTTTCACCACTCTCATAGTGAGAATTTCTTCCTAGTATCTAATCTAAAGATTAGATAAAGATTAGATAAAGAGCGTAGGCTCTTCAGCTTAAAGCCATTTCCCCTTTTCCTGTCACTACATGCCCTTGTAAATAGTCGTTTTCCAGCTTTCTCATAGGCACCTGTAGGTACTGGAAAGCTGTTCTGTCTTCCCTGAGCCTTCTCCAGACTGAACAGCACAAATGCTCTTTGTCTTCTAAGAGAGGTGCTTCAGCCCTCTGATCATCTACGTGGTCTCCTCTAGAATCATTCCAACAGATCCATGTACTTCTTACATTGGAGGTCCCACAGCTGGATGCAGTACTCCAGCTAGGGGCTCATTAGAGCAGAGGGGGAGAATCCCCTCCCTCAATCTGCCGGTCATGATGCTTTTGATGTAGCCCACATTACAGTTGGCTTTCTGGGCTGCAAGTGTACATTGATGGATCATGTTGAGCTTCTCATCAACAAACAGCCCCAAATCCTTCTCAGGGCTGCTCACAATCCATTCTCCACCCAGCTTGTATCCGTGCCTGGTATTACCCCAACCCAGGTGTAGGACCTTGCACTTTGCCTTTTTGAACTTCATCAGGTTTGCACTGTCCCACCTCTCAAACCTGTCAGTGTTCCTTTGGATGACAGCCTTTAACTCCAGCATGTCAACTACATCACACAGCTTTGTGTCATCACCAAACTGGCTGAGGGTTGTCCAAATACTGACCCCTGAGGAGCGCCACTCATCACTGTTCTCCATCTGGATATTAAGCCACTGACCACAACATTTTGAGTGCAAACATCCAGCCAATTCCTTATCCACATCAAATCCATGTCTCTCCAATTTAAAGACAAGGGCGTTGTGTGGGACAGTGTCAAATGCTTTACACAAGTCCAGGTAGATGATAAGAGTCGCTCTTCCCTTATACACCAACACAGTGGCTTCTTCCTACATGGCCACAAAATTGGTCAGGCACAATTTGCTCTAGTGAAGCCATGTTGGCTGTTACAAATCACCTCCTTATTTTCCATGTGCTTTTGCACAGTTTCCAGTAGGATTTGCTTCATGTTCTTGCCAGGCACCAAGGTGAGACTGGCCAGACTGTAGTTCCTTGGGTCTTCTTTTTTTTTTTTTCCCTTTATTAAAATGGGCGTTAATTTTCCAGTCAGTGGGAATTTCACCAGACTGCCACGGCTTTTCAAATACAATGGATAGTGGATTAACCACTTCATCTGCCAGTTCCCTCAGAACCCACAGATATATCTCCTCAAGGCCCATGCACCTGTGCACCTTCAGGTTCCTTAGATGGTCTCAAACCTGATCTTCTCCTGCAATGTGTGGTTTTTCATTCTCCCAGTCCTTGACTTTGCCTTCTGTGACTTCATCAGTGTGGCTGGAGCAGTTGCTGGTGAAGACTGAGGAAAAAAAGTCATTGAGTACCTCAGCCTTCTCCTTATCCTGGGTAATGAGGTCTCCCATTTCCTTCTGAAGATGGCTCACTTTCCTTTTATCACCAAGGTACCTACAGAAGCTTTTCTTGTTGCCACTGATGTCACTGGCCAGATTTACCTCTATCAGCTTTTCTAACCTGATGCCTGGCTTCTTGGACAATTTCTCTGTATTCCTTCCAGGCTACCTGTCCTGCTTCTCATGAAACAAAGGTTTAATAGTTTAAAAGCATCAAGAAGAAGCATAAGCTCACCACATGTTATGTAACTTTTTCCCATTTTTCTCAGTATTCTGACAGCACAGAAACAAAACTAGATAAAGTATATCCCAAAGCAGATCTTGTATGATGGTGTGTCAGTCAGTATTATATTCATTATTGGACTGAAATTGCTTGAAACAGAATGTGCTTTTGAAGAAAGCAAAAAGAATAAGAAAAGGAAATGAATGATTCAGTATATTATCTCCTCAGGCTGTAATATACAAAGCTGTCAGCTTCAGCTTTAAAAGCACTTTAATTTCAAGAGACAAAGGTCTCATTTCTATTATTATTCCACTCACTAAAATTTACATTTTAACCAAGAAAGACCCTCTGTGCCAACTAATGTCAGAAGTGACCAATTTATATCCATTAAAAAAAATTAGAAGTATTAAAAACAACAGTTGAAATTCTGGCCCAGTTCAAGTCAATGGCAGCTGTAGTCTCAATTCCAGCAGAGTGCACACAGAGGATTTGGTATTCTGTGTTACACGATTAGAGCAATTAAATTCTGCTCTTCTGCTAACAACAGCTAATCTTCTAGTGAATACATTGAAGTAGAGATACAAAAAAAACTTAAGCTGCTCCTCCATTAAGGTGCAGCTTGTGATTATTTTAATACTTTGTCAACAGCTAGGTTCTCATCAGAGTTCTCCTATCAATATCTTTTTCTCGAAGTATATACAATGATTTAAATAGGACCTCTGCTGGCATAAGGTGAATATGATAGGATATTCAGCAACAGTGACAATATCTGAGAGCATATCTGAGTTTCATCCCTCAATTTCCCTGATAATTGAGGTTTAGAAAGTGACGTTGCACAGAAGAGCTCCCTGAAATATCATAATATGTACAAATCTCTGCAATTTTTCTGGACAGCAAGGTAATGTCCAGACTGTATATCATAAGTTAAAGTACCTATAAATTGGTTAGAGGGTGAAATCCTACTAATGAAGGGAAGATGGAAGAAATCATAGGTTTCCATTTTAAGGTCCTCATGAGTCAATCTCATTTTGCCAGGCATCAAAGTAGAAAGATGGTACAGAGCAATAGGAGTGTTGTACACCTTCACATCAGAAATCAACAGCTACATGGTCCATATCACATCAAAAAAACCCAACTGCAGATTTAGTGATTATCATCTGAAAGTTGAAGAAGATCTTACAGCTTTCCTTCATTTTAGGCACAAAATCTCCAGCTCATGCAAACCTGCTACCACATCCTTCTGCATCAGTAATAGGGAACCTTCCATTCCCATTCTAATCACCAGCTTTAATTGTTTGACCAGCGTAGCATACTGTGTGCACATCTTAAAGTTCTTCTTAGGGTACCACCCTGAAGTACAGATCTTTAATTTACATTTTACAGATGCAAATTGGGAACAAAGTCAAATATTTTTACCTGGTGTCCAAAACCAAAGTGTTCCTTTGCCCTTTGGAGCACACACTACATCTATGCCATGTAAAGCTTCCTACATCAGTGCTTTCCTTACATTACTCACATAATACAAGTACATTCACTTGCATGTATCTGCAATTCCTCACGTCTTCATGAAAAGCCATCACCTTGAAGTAGGATTTAAATTTATAGATCTGTCTCCCATTCAGCTGAAGGTATAAAGATGTGCAAGTACAAAACCTGGTATTTCAGTTATGAGATATTCCAAAAATTAGTAGAGGATATAAACGAGTCTATAAAGCAAGCATAAGCATTTGGGATAGTACAAAGCTGTCTCATGCTTAGGGGTGCTCGAGAAAGCAGGAATATTTCCTGAACTGAGTGAGAAGTAGGTGAAACATCCTCTTCCTTTCTCCTAATTGTGCGTTAGTGAACTTGGTATAGCGTATAACCTCTCCTGACTCCCTTTGGCAGACCTGCAATGAGGATATTACTTCAGCAGATGACAAAAATACAACCATATTCCACTAATGTGGAGAAAGGTCTGCACAAAACCAGGGCATTTGGTGTATATTATGGCCAATGCCAAAAGCTGAGGTTTAAGAAATTTATATGAAGATGAAACCAGCACTGAAACTACTCTAAACATTGGGGTCTTTTGAAATCCAGCTCCAGGTCTAACTAATATGGATCAAGCAATCCAGCCTAATAATTTGATGCCTGAGGAGTTGTTGTGACATAATTAATCAGTTGTTTCCATCTGTGGTTCAAACACAGCACAGAATAAGCATAACACAAACACTTGTTACTCTGGACATCCACTCATTTTCAGTCTTGCAGGCATCTAACAAGGATCATAGCACGCTGGCTAAATCAACTTCAATAAAAGTATTGCGTTAAAAAGCTAATAGAACATAAAATCCTCACTGTTTATCCTAATCACATTATAATACATCATATTTACATTTTATGCATTTGTGATAACTGGCCTGAACAGTGCACAAGGAAAATGAGCTTTCTATGTATGGTGTATTCATATTGAAGAAGTCTGCATTATTTATAACAATGGGCCTACCAATACTCTGCATACAAATCTGCTTTGGTTCACGTTTCTTTCTTAGGGAGACCTGGATATTGCTTTAAAATATATTCTCAGTAGCCCTACAGAAATTGTTAATGATTTCAATACACAAAATTGCATTTGTAAACTTTAAACATAAGTAACATGTTTTTAGACTTGCACAGGCAAAGCTACTGACATTATAAACTGCCTGGGGAGGGGTCTATCTTTTCTGTGTTTATATGATAGCTAGAACAATGCAGAGTGGAATAAAAGCACTCTAATAGTAGTATTTATAATAATAGGTCAAGATTTGCATTAACTCCTCTATGTGGCTAATCAGAGCTCAGTGTCTTTGAAAGATAAGTCCACTTATATATCAGTGCAGACAAAAAAAATCAGGTTGCTACATCTGAAAGCAATGCTCCCAGTCATACACAACTTACGACTCTGTTATTGCCTGGATTTTCAAAAGAGTCTAAAAAGTCATGCTTCTTAATCCTATCACATTTCAATAGATTTGGGTGCCTATATCCTGTGTGCAGAGAGGTAACACTATGCATTTTTGAAAAGTAAGAAGTCTAGCTGTATTCACCATGATGTAAATATGCGAAAACTAATAACTAGGTGAGGTGACACAATCTGAAAAACTGCTTAGTTGCATATATGACTAAGCAGGCTACTCAGCAAAGGATATTGGGATCTGGCTTATATCAGCCAAAGAAAATGTGCCTCACAAAGAAAAAAATATTATCTGAGAAACATCCAAATGCAGAATCCAAAGTTGTATGGCTGGTGTACAAACCAAACAGAGAAAGTCAGCAACAGTTAGCTTTGAGTGCTAAATTCTTCTGCATTTAAATGAAGCAATTAACTAATCACAGAATGCAGGATAGGCACATGATGGTCTGATAACCAAAGGAATACCATGTGATCAAATATATAAAACCTGTGGAAGGTGCAAGTACAGCATCTTTCAGTCACTGGACTTATGAGTCTCTGAACATATGGACTTCACACAGGCAACATCTCACCTCTAGTTCATAGACCTATGCTTTCTACCTCCAGCTAAAAGTGTAGTCTAATACCTCATCTTAGTCTGTCTTCTTAGGCTTGGAAAGCAGCCTCATTCTGCAAACTGCCTGCTCAGTCCTTTGAGGACGCGTGCATCCTATACTGATCCAAAACCTCTGTGAGGACAATGCACCTTGACCCTGCTTGATGTGGTTCACTACTAGGCAGGCTTCACAGGGAAACAGGTGAAGATGTATGTATTTAGGTTTAAGGTAAATATCTGTGGGTAGCAGCAGTCAAAGTCAGAAAGATACTGCAAGTGCTAAAATGTGTGTATAGATATATATAAAAGAAATTTTACCCTGTTCTTAATGACAATTATCTGACTAATAGAACTAGAGTATCTAAGCTGAAATATAGAATCTCAGAATCCTGCATTTATAGCAACCCTGACTCCCACCATAGATAAATTTCTATCTTTTAATACACTAGCCTAAGTAGTCTTGATTTAGCGCAAAACAAATGAAGAATCAATGGCTCATCTAGAGTGGCTGCCCTTTTTCTCATTGAAAGACTTCCTGAGTTTCACACTCCTTACTTTTGTATCACATATTTTTGGCAAGAAACCTTTTTATTCTAGCTCCAGCCATCTCATCTCAGCACACGCTACTTAGTACACATTTTTAAAAGCTTTTCAGTTTTTGTAATATGGCATATAGCATCCATCATAAAAGTGATGCAGGATGATGCAGGCAAGGTGGTGAACCCACAGCCTCACTACAGTGATCTAGGTTTGATAGAAACCAGAGCACTTTGGAGTACATTATCAGAAAGACCCTAGCGACAATAAAGTACTTTTGTAGACAGACCCTAAAGAGCAAGCATCCTTCCTTCACCTTCTCCTAATCTTTATTCCCAGCTGAGTTTATCCAGAATCTCTGAGGGACACTGTACTGCTAAAGACAAATTTCCTACAGTATTACAGGCTCTGTGTTGCAAATGCTTCCTGTCACCAGTTTAGCATCACCTTTCACCACTCCCTTTTCTTATTTGTTTATCCACATCTTTCTCAAAAAAGAGGAGAAACTGAGAGAATGAACTGAACATAGCTGGTTTTTTTTCCTGTTTAGTTCTAAACAAAATGGCAAGGAAAACGTAATGGCAAGGAAAACGTGATGACAAGGAAAGAGTGGATTTTTCAGTGACTACTACCATACTGCACCACTAAGACATCTTTGTTCTAATAATACCAAAAGCAATTGACCATGAAAATGCTACACAAAACTTGTACTCAAGGATAATTCATTGTTTGAGTAAACAAGTTAAGCACAAAGAGACGTAGATCTGTATGAGATACGAGTCCAAAGAAAATATGGAGAATACTTACAGAACTATGACTTTATTTTCGTTGCTTTCTACGGTCTAATTTCATTAACTCAACAACAGAAAAAGAGCTACTTGAAAATATTAAGTCTTTCAAAATATTAATGTAAGAACCTTTGTATACTTTCATTTCCCTTTGTATTTAACTACTTGCACGAATCTCACAGGGTTTGCATTTGTGGTACCCCTGGATCTATACTGATACATTTGACTTTGATCAGTCTAAAAGAGGAAGCTATGCAGTGGCAGGAAATCATGTATTTTACAAAAATAGTCTGCCAATATATATCTGCAGGGTGCAGTGCAACTCAATTATAAAAACTTAAATGTAGGGTGCAGTCGTTATCAGATGTGCTTAACAGGTTGTTACTGTTTTTTTAAATTAAAGTTATATGAGAATGCATTTTAAAAAGAGTGGGGAGTTCGCTGCAAGACTCATGGGAAATAGGTGGTTTTATAGGGTCATTGGATCCCAAAAGATTAAACCCTTGTATGACCATATGACTTTGATATAGAAGAATGTTTTCTAAATCATAAGAAGGCCTTTGCTCTCACTATCTACCGTTTCTTCAGTCACAGCAAGGGTTATGGACCTAAAGAGAGAAAAATGCAAGGGATGTGGTCTGAGTCAGATACAATGTCAGGACAAAGAAACCAATGTCTGCATCAGCCCAAGAACAAGATGAAAAGTCTTCTAGGATTAAATAGATATCAATCCAGAATCAAGAACAGGAAAATCAAAAGTCAAGACAGGGTCATACATTCACTTTTACTAGCAGGTAGCAATTTTTATTTTCACTCTCATAATGTGGCTCCCGATCAGGCTTCTGCAAACCCAAAGCTCGTCTTGCTTTTCAGGTCTGTAGCTGTCAAGAGAACTCCTACTGATGATACTGATAGTAGCCACAAAGCAGTCACAGAGAAAAAGCATTCTATGAAGATCAACAATTGATGTGAACTACATTTCTTTGTTTTGTGTTGCTCACACTGTATTTTCCTTGGAATACCTGTCACTATGGCATGACAGGGAGTGCTCTCTCCAACCAGGAAACAACACTTCTGAGGCACTCAGCCTTCACAGTGCCCTCCAGAGTGTTCTCTCATTCAGCCAAGATATCACCCAGAAGCTTCTCTATCTGAAGAACTGTGAATCAGCCCCTCAGGATGAGACAAATTTCCCTCATTCACAGAGCCCTTCTTCAGAATTTCTGTGAGACAAACAGAACAAAAATCTTTCAAATTTATACTTTGATAGCCTTTCACATTTGTAACATGATGGCATCACTCTAGCAAAGACCTGGTCCCCAGAGGACACCTGTGTACCTATCTTTGTAGACAGAAATCACATATGACTGGAATATTCGCAACTTTTCCCAAAATCTACACCTACAGATGTAAATTGCTGCCTGACAAATTATAGAAAGGCTAGAAAACTGCGCAAGGTGAAGGTTAAAAAAATCTGAAGGACTCCTATAAAGTCAGCAATGGCAATCTGAGGCAGGTGAAGAAGTAAAGCACTCTTGCCTCTAAAACAAAGTGTTTTAAAAGTCCTGAGGGATGGTAATACCTTCTCTCTCAGAAGACGGGTGAAAAGGGAAGAGCTGGAAGGAAGGAAAAATGTGTAGCTTATGCCTCTAGGGATATCACAACAGAAGGCAAAGGCTAGGTAATTGACACTTTACAGGTGACCATGCCTATGGATCCAGCCCAACAAGACATTAGCAAAGCCTCTTCCCCAGTGTGCCTAGACTCATCACATGGCTGGGCAGAGCAGATGCCTGTAAAGGCAGATCCCCAGTCCCATCCTTACAGGAGCGCTTTAACCAGGATGCTTTTAACAGCAAAACCAGAACTGTATTTATGTTATCTGTAAATTACTCCAGGAAAGCTGACACAACCCGCTGTCTAGAGGGGATGTATTTAATCTCTGTGGGTTCTGAAGTATTCCAGATGGCCCCAGGAAACAAGTAGGTTATCTATGAAAATATTTCCTTAACTGTGATTTACAAATAACATGATCTGGGTCTCCTAAAAGCTGCTACCCTTCCCGTTCAAACTCTCTCTTGATTATTAGCCTCCTCAGGTAGCAGGTTGTCCCTGGGGTGCTCCTGGTTATACCGTAGATTCCAGGGCTTACCCATAACTGGAATAACCTGCCTTAATAATCAACAAATTTTGCTTGCAGGCACTATCAGTAAGTAGTTTTTGCACTCAGAAATAGAAAAGTATTTATGTGCTTCGTAGTTTGCATCTGATTTTGGGCTCAGTGTATACTAGGAGTGCCTATAGCTCTCTCAGTGCTTTTTCTCCTTCACTGCAGTCCTGGCAGGATAAAATTATCAAATTGTCATAACCTATACATCCTAAAAAATACATCTTTAAAGCAAAATGTCACATATGTGGGAGATATTGTAAGGAGAGTACAGGCTGGAGCATTGGGATCTGGCTCTGGAATGTGAGGAGTCATGACAAAGTGGGAGTTGACTGTAGGAATTAGAATCATAGAATCACAGAATAATTAGGGTTGGAAAGGACCTTAAGACCACCTAGTTCCAAACCCCCTGCCTTGGGCAGGGACACCTCACACTAAACCATGTCATCCAGGGCTCTGTCCACCCTGGCATTGAGCACCGCCAGGGATGGAGCATTCACAAGTTCCCTGGGCAACCCATTCCAGTGCCTCACCACCCTCACAGTAAAGAATTTCTTCCTTAGATCCAATCTAAACTTCCCCTGTTTAAGTTTGAACCCATTACCCCTTGTCTTATCACTACAGTCCCTTATGAAGAGTCCCTCCTCAGCATCCTTATAGGCCCCCTTCAGGTACTGGAAGACTGCTATGAGGTCTCCATGCAGCCTTCTCTTCTCCAGGCTGAACAGCTCCAACTTTCTCAGCCTGTCTTCATACGGGAGGTGCTCCAGTCCCCTGATCATCCTCGTGGCCCTCCTCTGGACTTGTTCCAACAGTTCCATGTCGTTTTTATGTTGAGGACACTTAAGTTGGTGAACACTTGTACTTCACCTTTAGCCTGAACTCACTGGCACTGAAAACTGTTCTCATATCCCTTGTACTCGGACTGGAGCAGAAGCTGAAGCATAAAGCTTCAAAGTGTGATGTTTAGCATTTACATCAGATGTTTTCTTACCAGCACAGGCCCAGGATATAACTAAGGGGTTGGTGTGTGCCCTTGGGTAGTATGTTGTGAAAGGGGTCTTAACAAAAGGTCTCTGAATCCCTCATTGTTCCACAAATAAATTGTGAATGCAAACAGTTCTCTCTATAACAATGTCAAACCAGACAAACAAGAAGGGTTAGATGACCTTGAGTCAACTGCAGGCACATGTGTAGGAGAAACGTGGTTATCACAGTGGGACCACGTCATCATGACAACAGAGGATAATCAGGGGACAGCGCCAGAAGTAGTGATAATAAGTGCTCTCATGTACCCCCGTTCTCATGTGAAAGGAACAGAGGAGACACATGTCTTTGGAGTTAGATATAAAAACTACGAAGCATGGAGGTAATGTGATCACAATAATGGTATAATATGAACTATTCCTAAAGGAAGGAATCATTCCCCTTCTGGTCATAATAATCATCTTCCGTCTTGAATGTTCTGGTACTGTCCTAAATGCCTCATGTGGCAACAACACAGATATACCAGCCATTATATTTACATATCATGCTACTAGTTACAATGACTTGTCATCAGCAGCTTGTGACACAGTCGTGGCTTGTTAACGTACTGCCTGTGCTACAGCTTGATAAAAGCTTGACATAATTCACTTCCAGAAGGCAGCATCTATACGGTGAGAGAAGCTGGGGCACCAACAGTGCCAACAGTACAGCCATTATGACAGCGTATTAAAAGCAGTTCAGTACAGTTGTGCCTAGAGCCATCCATCACAGCCCTGAGATGATCTCATTACCTGCTGTCAAGTTGTTAGCAGGCTTAAGAAAACAAGGAGCACTGGTGGGAGAGAACCTCAGTGCAGAGGTGCACAGTGGATCAGTATTATGAATAGCACAGATAGGCCAATGGCAGTTTTACAGAGCTTATGAGATGGGGGTAATGACTAGATAAAAGGAGGACCTTTGTACAAAACTGTATGATCTACCACCTGGAAATACTCCAGCTAAGGGAATTCTCAGTAAGTGTTTGACAAAAAAGTCCTGGTAGATTTTACAGATTAGTGAGGGCATAAGTGAGTACTGTTTTAAAATAATATTGCAGGCTTCTTACAGAACTGATGTGTTTTCCAAGTAATTCTTCAGTAATTTATCTTTAAAAGTGTCTGAAAATGCATGCTTTCAATTCAGGGGTTTGTATGTAATGGATACAGTGTTTATTGCTTGGAAGGTTTGTTAAAAAGACAGAAATTCTTGTTTGTGCTTTAGAGTGACCAGAAACTGAAGATGAAAGACAAAACAGTCACAGCATCCTTCGGACTGCTTCTCTAATAAAGTGACAATAGGGTATCACAGAAATGGAAATCACAATAGAAATCACAGCTAAATCCAGGCTTAAAAATCAGTAGCATGTGAGCTGTAGAAAAAGTTAACCAAAGGCTAAAAGGAAGATTTGAGAAAGGAGAAAAGAAAGAAACTCAGATTTGCCTGAAATTTGGAGGTTCCTTCCTGCAATACAGCATTTCAAAGAGACCATTTGTGTCTGCAGGAGGAAAAGATTCCATAAAATTCAGTATCTAAGGCTGTCAGCCTCACTTTTGATGGCTGTAGCTCAACAGGAGACATCCACCATCCTCCCAGTTCCTGCAGATGGTACCTTCACGTACTGTTTTATCTCTAAAGGTCTGCCACTCACAGAAGTTTAGTGACAAAGTCAAAATTCTTTCAGCAAAGTAATCTTCTCCAAGATTTCTCTTCTCCCTATCTTTCTTTCATTTATTATACACTAGAAATGCAAGTCTCCTTTGAATCACCACTTGCACCAGTCTTGTCTTTGGAAATTAGATATTGAAATACAACTATAAAATGACATTATTCAAGAGTTCTTTGCTATTCAGAGAATTTCCTTGGTAACTAGACCATTGTTAAGGTTTTCATAATTGAACTGCAAGAACTATTAATCTTTCCTAAATTCCACTGTGCCCATGATTTCAGAATATTTTAGCTTTGGATAAAGATGACACAAAAAATCCCATTTCATTTTTAGTATAGCAGGCCATTCCAGTACCAAATTCTTTGTCTAAATCTTTTACCTCTTAATATTAAGAGGGAAGAAGTTTCCATAATCCCTTTGTGCCTGTGAAAACGTTTCCCTTTCTTCAGTTGTATGATTTTTTTCCTTCAAAATTTTTTCAAAACTAAAAAAAAAAAAAAAACTAAACCCCAAAACCCGAAACCACCACAACAAACTGCAACTCCTTCCCCCCACCCCACCCCAAAACCAAAGTAATCTAACGAAGGCTTGATGAGGTTCTCAAAATTTACAGAAACAAATGGTGGCTGACTTCTGGCTTTTTGAAAATCTTGAAATCATAAATAATTTTCTTGTTACATAAAATCTCCTAATAACCAAATGATTCCTAATGTGTTGGTTTTGTATTTAGCTCACAAAGTAGGGCAGAGATGACAGAGAATATCCTGCAGATGAACTTCTAAACCACTGTCAAGTGGCTACCCCTTTGTTTTAATGTGTACTTGACCTTATTTGTGTTAGTCATTATGCAGATCATTTTGCCCAACATGTCTATATTTTTTTTGCCCAGTACTGTCATCACTGTTGACATACTTTACATGTGACTCTCAGTTTTTGCTTTCCATTCTCCAGTGTCAAGGGGAATGATGTCATCAACAAGACAGCTGTCACTTCCCATCTGGAATTCATAAATGAGCAATATTCTATTTCCACAAAAATAGTTCAGTGTTGCCTGATTGCTTGTGTTTGTGTGAGAGTCAGAGTGTTTTGCCTCCACATGCACTCCACTGGGCTTCTGATGATTTCCATAGTGCCAGCCCTGTGAAACATACTTCCCCAACCCCTTCTACAGGAAATATAAACTTCAGTGATTTACCAGCTTCTTTGTGTTTAGATGAAGCGCAGATAGACTGGTCTGCATTACTATTAAAATAATGATGACGGCTACGTGTTTGAGTCTTTTGCATTGTTCTTGGCTCTCAGATCACTGGGAAGGGTGCAGTTCTAAAGCAAGGTAATGATTGCCCAGCCTGTACATGGCAATGGCTAGGGCAGACCACCTTTGTTTTACACCAAAATTTGCAGAGCTTTTTTCTTTTTTTTTATGCAGTTTTTGTCATATTTTTGTTGCCATCAACCATGTTTGAAAATGGATGGGGAAACTGTATCAACAGCTTGGGCATTTTTCAGATGTACAGTCTTCCTCCATAATAATTTACATCACTTACAGCTTCTATATCAGAGGTAGAAAGAAGGCTAAAATAAAAAAAAAAAAAAAGTTCATATATTTCGCATCTTTGAGACTACCAGAGGCTGTGAAGTTAAGCCTACATGTAAGAACAGACACAAGTTGGCTTTTCTGACACTCTATTGCATTTCAGTGTTCTGTTCCTAGTAGAAACATGCAGCTCTCAAAATCACCGTGAAAAAAATAACATTGTTTCCTAACATTATCCACAACCTCAGTAAACAGGGCAAAATTCAACAATCTGTAAGACCATATTAGACTACATTAGTCACTTGCAGTGTGTGGCAGCTCTTCCAAGACAGGTAAAAATCCAGTTGGTGGAACAAGGTGAGAAAAATCTTATGCTGTCGTTGCCTTTTGCAATCACATCTTTCAAAAACAAGACTTCCACACAGAAAATTGTAAAATGCTAAAATAAAGCCAGTAGTTTGCATGAATATATATATAAGAATTACAAGAATAGTAAAATCTTAAATAAGACCCCAGAGAAATACAGTGCATAGCACAACTATAATTTTAAACAGATGAGGAACTACTTGCATTTTTAAAAGCTATGTTGAATCAGAGCCTGAGTTATTATGTGAATTGGATGGAAAAGTACTCAATTTTTGGAGGGCTTTGAACAAACATAGATACAGTTCATAAGCTGCCTCATTTAGGTGTTAAAAATTGTTCTTCCACATCTGTGCTTCTCTCAAAGGAAAGAGCAAAGTCAATGGCTTTCTTGTACATTTTTTCTCCCAAACGAGTGAGACAGCAGAGGAGGATTTTAATGGATATAACATTTACTTCATTTTTTTTATTTCCCTAAATGAGCAGCTAAATTTGGTATTAAATGACCTATACCTTTTCTCTGTGTAACGCTTGTTTATAAAATGTTGCCAAACTGTCTGCCCTTGAACAACACTATTTCTATGCATGCAAAAAAAAGTGAATCAGAGGCAGCAGCAGTGAAAGTTTCCACAGAGGTCTCCACCAAAATCCTGTAATATTGACATAAATAAACAATTTACATGGCCAGAGGCATAATATGTTCTTCAGACCAGCTGCAACTACATTTTTTTTTAATTTTCTTCTTTTTTTTTTTTTTTTTTTTCATGAGGCCTTTCTGCTCATCCTCAGGCTAATTTCAAACATTTCAGAAAATATCAGATTGTAACAAGCTTAAATTACTTCTGGCTTGACCAAAATTAATAGCTGCAACTGAGGCCATATCTAGATGAAGATAATAGCTTATGTCTTCAAAAGTTTCAGCACCAGTCTCGGTAATCTGATTTAAAATGAGACTTTGCACCCAGTATTCCCTTGCATTCAAGGAAAGCTGTGGTAAAGGATTTGCTGACTGGCATTTCTCACATCTTAAGGCCCCATTATGTTTCGTAACCCAGATTCAGCCAATGAGACATAAGAAAAGCACCTCAAATGTCAGGGAAAGCTAGCTCTTCTCACTGGCTGCTCAAAATGATTTTCACTCTGTTGCTATTGGGAAAATAGCTTGGGAAGAGAAGCCTTCACTCTTTGAACTAGTCAAAGAAATATAAAGAAGAATAATTTTGAATGGTACATTATATGATTTTAACATTTAGAGAAATTTTATTAGTTGCAATAACATCTCTGCTTTCGACTATGTCTGTGTATAAATGTCCGTATACATACATACTCATCGTACTCATACTCCATATATATATATATATATATATATGGGCTTCAGCCCCGAGTATTTCAGGAAAATATGGAAATATACCATTATTACCATAATATAAACCGACATGGATATATGTCATAAAAGCTTACATATTCAAAAGGTACAATAACTGTAACAATATCTGTACCATAACTCACCCTGCAAACATGCAACAACTTAATCTTTTCAGTCTCTTCTTCAGAATACAGCCTAAAAGCATCACAAAGACTCCCAAGCAGATGTCACAAATATTCCAGAAGAGGATACTCTGCTTTTTTCCAAAAAATTTATAACATGTTGAGCTTTACTTTATTATCGCAAGAGAATTAAGTGTTTCCATTTTAAGCAGCTGCTGCACCTTCTCTGTTTATAGCCCTCTTTCACTACTGGTGTAAGACACCCAACCAGTTAAATACCAGCTACAGTTCTCTTTACAAGTGCTAAGGAAACTAATTAAACCTAATTAAAGCAATCAGTCTGTAAGTGTAAGAATGTTCTCTTTTTCCATTTCTGAATATAGGTATAATGTTACCAAACCTTGGTGGTGGCAAGGCACTCAAACATTGTGTTAATAAATTAAACAAGACATGAGCTGTACATGAAAAAATCTTAAGTGCTGATTCCAAGTCAATACCACAGACCTGCCAATTTTCTATTTCTGGCATAAAAGCTTACTATTTCCTCTTAAACTTTTATTAAAAGGTAAGAAATCAGTACTATGTAAAGGTTAAATCTCTTCACTTGACTGCAGTGCTTCTAAGATTAAATTATGTTAATTTAACACAAAAAGTTAGCCATTGAAATAAAGCAATATAGCCTAGTATTTTTTTTAAGAGTTTAGGGCTGGATTTTCAAATTCTATATTTGAGGTCTATTATTATATTGTTGAGTAGGGGAAAATGCTGGTGTAGAACTTTGTATACTGTTCAGCATGGCAATGTGAACCTCTTCTGCATTTACAGAACTGTAGCAGCAGTTTTAGGAGCTCCTATTGTCTCAATAGGGAAAAAATTATACAATCTTTCTTAACAGACTTGAAAATACTGCAGACTTTAAAAACATCTATCTTTTCTAAGTAACTGTTGTTGGATACTTTTTGGTTAAAAAAAAAAAAAAAAAAGAAAAAAATTGCATTAGGTTTCATTTTAGTTACAAAAATTTTAAGTTTAAATTGCAATGAAAAAATATTCCCTGATTTGATTCACCATAGTTCTCATATGAAACAGGAAACCCCTTCCATATGTTTCATTCCTCAGTCTCAAAAAATCATCATCTTCAGAACAAAAAAATCCATATCAGGAAAATTTAACATCTGTGTTACCTGATGTTTTTTGCTGGTTCAACACATTTTAACATGTGCTGGTAACTGTAATGGAACATTGGAACGTCAGACAAACATTGCTGCATTGTAATTCATGGAATGTGGTTTTCGGGGGGTTTTTTCAGTCTGACCTTCCATCATGAGGTGCACTATGAGAACTCAGACCCTAGAGAAATGTTAATTCCAGAGCAGTTTGGTAAAGACGGTCCATTGAGTAGATTTCATCCTTAATGTTCAGACTCTTCTGTCTTTAGAGATTTATTTAGAGATTTAAAAATCTTTCTCTTTGCTTATTCTAATTGATTCTATACTGTTGACTAAAATTGCTAAATGTTGTTCATTAGAAAATATAACAAACACTATACCATCATTACAGAAACTAGGTGCCTCTTTTGTAAAGAATTGTGCATTTTTAAAGGACTGTGCATTTCTAATCCTGTAGAAATGAAGAATGGAAGCAGGAAATGCTGCAGGATACTTACAAGATTGTGTAAGCTATTGCACTGCTTCTAGACTACCAAGATCTTTGGCCACAGTTATTTACAGATAGTCCTTGTGTTTCTGTCAAAAGTATCCTGTGATTCTCTGGTTCTATTTTAATAGAAATCAATGGCACTCATGTTAATTATTGCAAATGGCATACTAAGTTTTACAGAGTTGCATCTGGCAATCACTCACTGCCAGGTTATAGTCTTACTGTGGTGACTTCTTTGGTCATCAAAGAAATGCCAAAGACATGTTGTATCTTATGCACAAGCACATTACAATGTTTAGTTTCACAAAATTCAGTGAGCGTACCTAATGCTTATGGTACACCAGGCTTCTTTTAGCATTCTAAGAGCCAGAATTTAAGGCTCAAGTTATTTGTAAAGGCTCTACTAAAAATATCTTGTGGCACTGGGACAATAACTGAAATTACTGGAAAACAATGTAATTTGGTTTAGCTGTTTATAACTGAATTGCATTTAAATAAGCCAAATAAAAGTAAGATGAAATTATTTTTTTTAAATGAAATTGTAATGTTTGCCTCCTTCAGTGCTCTAGACGTGAGTACTCATATGAGTGGATTAATGAATTCCTAGGATCTTTCTCATAATCCCAAAGAAATAGTAAATAATAAATAAATTTACTCAGTTATAGATTTGTATCTTCTCAAGCAGGAAAACAATGTAAATGGTAACCATCCGGGAAGAAGGAATTTGGAGGAGCTGTTTTCACAATGCTACTATTTCAGGTCCTATAGCTGCTTGGTTATGTCAGACACAAAGAGTTATGTGGGGGAAGAAGGGTAAAAGAGACTTTTTACAGAAAGCAATCTTGTAATAAATCAATTATAGAGGAAGGAGAGACACCAGGTAAGGACTTTTGTTATGTTGTACATACAGGCCCAAACTGATCCCACCTACATGAAGGCATACATCAGAGCTGGGGAGGTGGGATACTTTTTGCTGTAGTCTCCCTTTAAGGTCATTATAAGGCAACTTCTCCTGAGAGCATCCAGGCTCACCTGGAGTCTGATTCATACCCAAGGTGTCAGCTACTCTTCCTCAGCAGTGAGATAAGACAGACATGTCTAGAAGATGCTTAAAATTAAGTGGGATAAATCTAGTGTCTAAAATAACTGTGTCTAAAATCACCTATATCTGATTTTTCAATATCTTTTTAGCTTTGCAACTGACAGCCATTAGCATCCAAAATTAACAGATATGAGACCACAACTAAGGATTTTATTTCACTGAGTAAAGATAAATTTATAAAACTGATTCAACTGAGTAAATTTCAGACACTTCTAAGAGGAATATCTTCAAAGAAACCATTTTTATTTATTGTTGGAGGGAATCAAAGATTTAAGTCCTCTTAAGAGTGATAGAATGAACAGCCATATTCATATTATTTTAGTTTCATGCCTTTAAAAAAAGAAAAAGATCAAAACACTTGAAATTCTAGTAGCTTGTCAGAAAAAATGTGCAATTGGTTGGCTCACATATTCTGCTATCATTAAGCAGAATGTCATAGGCAGAACACTTTGAAACGGTAATAAACTGCTACTGCAATGCTTAGGAAACTGAGAAGGGAAAAAAAATGTTTCAGGACAAATGAGAATTAGAGATTATAATGGGCCTAATTCTCTCACATATAATTTACTAAAATTCTCATCATAACATTTCTAATTCAAAGGCTTTGTAAATAACTTGACATCTGGAAAAGATAAACAACAAGAGGAAAGTGGCCTTTTCACTTTAATGCTCAATGAAGTAATTATGGTTGAGAAAAAGAAGATGAGTTCTCACTGACAGATAAGTCAAATAATTATGGCAAGTACGATAAGTGAAAGAGGGTCACTGAAAAAAAGAGCAGGAAAATGCACAAACAGATAAATTCAGATTTGAGATTCAATGAGGAAAAAAAGACAATTTATTCATTTAGAAAATTAATCCAGTAATGTTTTGAATATGTGTAGTTAAAACCTTTTTTATAAAATAAAAAATTATGACTGAAGAATATAGTGTATCTTGAATGAAATGGAACACCAAATGCAAGAACCCACTGCACTATTGGTAACACACTATTGTTAGATTTTTGACTCTACTAACTCAGAAATAGCAAATTGCAGTAGAAATAAACAAGACCTCAAGATGACATCAAGGAAGAAGCTTTTCTAATTGGCTTTCTCTTCCTGATTACTTCACTAGCAGAAATTGCAATTTGGAACAAAGCTGGCATCATTAAACAACTTCACCTATTCGAAAGATTGTGATAATGTAATAGCACTGTGTGATTGTAAGACCTGGGAGCTGGTCCAAAATTTACTGAAGTCAAAAGAAATTTCTTCATTTACAACATTTGGTGTAATTCAGTCCCTGTCTGGTTTAATAGCAGGATTTTGAAGTATTTGGATTGCTTTACTGCAGATCAGTAGATCTGATTAACCATTGTTCCCCACTAAATTTAAGCATTAATGAAATTCATCCTTTCCTAATATGCAGGCATTCTGAATAGTCTATGGTTTCACAGAAAACAACGCCAAAGGGAACCATTAGGTCAGCTAACCTGACTTCAAGTCTATCAGAAAAATTATAATTTATCTCACCAGCCTACATATTTAATTGTAATGAATTCTTCAGTCCTCAAAAACCTGAAAAGTATGACAGTATAGAGATCAAGGTGTCCAACATCCATATGAAAGAAGAAAACTTATTATGTGTCAGCTAAAGAGATATATCTGCTACTGAAGAAGAAAGTGAAAAGCAAAAGGCTCTTTCAGAATAATCTAAGACAAAACTCATTCTCAAATACATATCTCAAAATAAATACAACCTAAGTGTGCGAGAAAATAAACCACACAGACACCTGTGAGAATTCTCTGTACCAGATCAGTGACCTATCCAATATCCAGCTGCTACTTATTTCTGTAACTTCTGAGGGGGGAAAAAGGAGAGAAAAAAAAAGAAAAGTTGGCAGCAGGATAAAAGTTCCTCCTTGAGTCTTATAGATAATCATGCAAAGTCCAAAAGCCATTAGCTTTGATTGTAATTATTGGCTTAATACAGTTCTACACAGACCTACAAAAACACATGATCGGGGAATGCAAATCCTTCTCCCAGATGTGACTCAGACAGGCCAAAGAACTTCTTCAAACATCTAGAGCTAAACATATTTTTCAGCAAGCCATATAGTTTTGCCTTAGAAACACCTAAAGATCCTTCCCTGCTATTTTGTTATTCTACCAATCTATCACACATTTCATATCATAGACTAGATAATAAATAAGTAATGTTAAATAGCCTTTTAGCAAAAGGTTGTATTTTGGGGCAATTCCAATGCAAGCAGCTCCTGTTGCAAATATCTTCCTAAGAGCTACTGCACTGTTACATTTCAGTGGGGCAGAGTTTAACTGAGCTCCTATGCACCCTTATTACTACAACATAATGTAAGCTTTTAAGTCAAAATTTCATGGGATTTAGTCAAGTACCTTTGAGAATGGTATTTCAGGTATGATTGAGGACCATTTAAAAGCTTCACCAGGACTACCTCTGTATCTTCTTGTAGAATTACATTGCCAGCTTTTTTTGTATAAATGTCTGCAAGAAATATTTATAAAGGGGAAAGCTCAGTTTCTCTTCCCTTCAATCTCTTACTAAAAAACTGTTAGATTCTACTTTTGAAACTGGTCTATTTAGACAAATAATCCACTGACCACCCAGTGTAATGAAGTCTGATGACAAGCAAGCAGGGCTGCAAGAAAACAAGGTGGTCAGTTAAGAACAGGAGTGGGAGAAAAACTGTGACATCAAGTAGCAGTTAGCATGAGTTAAGCCTAGTCAGCATACCTGGTAGGATTGCTCTTCAACCAAATTTTTTGCTTTAGTCCACACTTGGGATTCTTATCGTTTCTCATTCTCTATCTGGTCAATGGAGAAAAATAGATATTTCTATAGGAAGATTTCTCTCTTCCTGCAATAAAAGTCTAAAATAGTTTACATAAAAAGTCTAAAATAGATTGCATAAATCACAATATACAGTGATCATTCCCCTTTGCTGCCTATGAAGTGAAGCTGGGGTGTTGAGTTCAAATGGATATATCCATACTTTCAGTAACCCAAAGTTACATGAGATTACTTTTAACCTTACTGTTTTTGAGATTCCTTACCATGCAAATATAGTTGAAATTGGTAAGACTAATTTAATACCTACACACATACTCAACATAATTGCATAAACATTGATTCCTTATGAAAACAGGTAAAAAATAGGAGGTAATATGTGCCGAACAGTATTAATTTCTTCTCCTAAGCCCCATTGTTTCTTTATGGTCTCTGAGGCTGTATGGGCTAGAACTCACAGAACTGAAACATTATCCTGGATATTGTTGAATGTTACAGTATCTGAAAATAATTATGAAAATATCTGGGACCTGCAATCATTTGTTTGTGTATGAGGAAAGTTTACACGATGACAGCTTCTGTTGAACAGAATATACTATATTGTAGTTTGATAAATGCTTTGTTTGCATGTAATAACAAAAGACAACTGCAATTTACTGAATGTATGGGAGGTCTTGTGGGTCTTAATATTCTCTTCGTAGCTACTTGCTCATTCATATTTCAAGTCAGACTCTTATTTGGGAAGTTGGAAATCCCAACCTCAAAAGCCTTGACACCATTTTAAGAATTGGTGGGAAGTAGGTGGAATTACACCTACTGTGAGGCCAGTTCACATTGTAAATATGATAAAAATATTTTTAGCGTAAATGAGATCTGAAGTGTTCCATTTCTAGATTTTTTTTTTTTTTTTCCGGAGTTTTTCAAGGACAAGCTGCTTCTAGCATTTAAATCTCTTATTAATGTTAGATTTCCCAGAATAGCGAGCTTTATTTCTTCAGGAAGCTGAAGACCTAGAACCTTTTCTTGAATATTTTCTTAGGTGGTAGTATTTATTTTTTAGTTATTTCTTGGTTTATTCTGGTATTTTCATATCACCTGCAACAAAACATCTTTTATTTTCTCTCTTCTTTCCAGTTTGTCAGCAGCCACTTTCATTACTGCAGTTAAAAGCAGCAGTTGCCAGAGCTTCACCTCACCCAACACTGACAAAGAAGAATGTCTGAATAGAAGTCTTCAGAGACAGGTACCTCCAGAAAGTGATTCATCTGCACTATCTTAGACACCTCTCTTAGGAAAAGATGAATAGACTTTTGACTAGAATTCTGTAGTGAGAAGTTTCATATAAATATCTTTCAGAAGTGTTTTTAACAGAATATTTTTTATCTAAGGAATATAAATTGCTTCTGTTTCTGCTAGCTGATGTATCTGGCTGGCTATGAAAAGTGAGTTTGCTTATCTCACTCCAGCAACCTCTGTATTCAAATGCTACCACTGCCATTGGTTCATGTTACCCCTACCTCACTAGCACTCCTTAGAAAAATAAAGAATGGAAGAATAAACATCATTATCATCATCTCGTGTTCCCTTCATGTCAAAGATGAAGAACTTTAATGGACAGTTATGGGAAATTACTGCTGTGTGAAATATATCTCTTAATTTTAGTCCTTTAAAAATAAATGATCTGTTTAAAACTAGTCATCCAAGATGCTTGTATGCTCACTGAAGGCACACTTGCACTTTGAGGATCATCGTTCCTGATTTGAGGTACCTGTTTTAAGTCAAGTCTTCTTATATAAGCGGTTCTCCTTATTGACTCAACAGTGACCTAGACAGCTATGTTGCAATAGACACTTTGGTATAAAATATTTAAAGTTAATTCAGAGCAGTCTCTTGCAAAGTTTACTGTCCATTCCATGGATTTATAGAGACCCAGATAACAAGAATTACACCGAACTAATATATTTCTGATAACATTAAAGTTATGGCAGTATGAGAATCATTGAGACAGATGGTTAGATCTGGAGTATCTTGATGAGGTTAACTAGTGAGCTTCTGTCCTAGGGAATAGGGCTTGACACATTTGCTGTGAGACTACTTGGAGGAAGGCTCTTCTCTAGTTTTCACTAGAGACGAATTGCCTCTTTTCTAGTTTTCACATTCTCTTACTTGTTCAACTTTGCAGGCAAAATCCTTCTCTTAGAAACACACACACAAAAGATCTTCTCATAATTTCCTGAACTTTCAACCCCACAGTGTTCTAAAGATTTATATTGACAAATCTGGCTCCTCGAGGGCATTAGAGTTAAGGGCCAACATTTGTTTAAAAAGAGAAACAGATACTGCACAATTGTGAGGCTATCTACTGACCCTAGCAGTCAGAACATTTATGAAAAATTAAACCACTGAGAGAGAGGGGGGAGCAGCAGAAATTAAACAGTGAACCCTAAGATCAGGTACAGTATTAATGTGGGCCTGGTGTGCTAATTCCAGTGTTCAGCCATGAGTACTGACAGTAAATGTTCCCAGGTTTACAAAACCCACCAAAGACTTGACAGATGTTCTATGAATTCTCCCCAAATAGTGTGACCAGAAAACAGTAGCCAAGCACAAACAGACAGCTCTCCAAGTAGTGCTTACTGCTTCATGTTAGGATCTATGTTCAGAACAAATGTCTCATCGCAGAGACAGCAAATATTCTTCCAATTCATCCAATGCAGAGAGCAGGCCAAGAAGAGACCAGCTACAGTATCACAGTATCACAGTATGTTAGAGATTGGAAGGGACCTCAAAAGATCATCTAGTCCAATCCCCCTGCCAGAGCAGGAACACCTAGATAAGATTACACAGGAATGTGTCCAGGTGGGTTTTGAATGTCTCCAGAGAAGGAGACTCCACAACCTCCCTGGGCAGCCTGTTCCAGTGTTCTGTCACCCTCACTGAGAAGAAGTTTCTTCTCAAGTTTAAGTGGAACCTCTTGTGTTCCAGTTTATACCCATTACCCCTTGTCTTATCATAGTTTGCCATTGAGAAGAGCCTGGCTCCATCCTCATGACACTCCCCCTTTATATATTTATATACACTAATAAGGTCCCCCCGCAGTCTCCTCTTCTCCAAACTATAGAGACCCAGCTCCCTCAGCCTTTCCTCATAAGGGAGATGCTCCACTCCCTTAATCATCTTTGTCACCCTGCGCTGGACTCTCTCCAGCAGGTCCCTGTCCTTCTTGAACTGAGGGGCCCAGAACTGGACACAATATTCCAGATGCGGTCTCACCAGGGCCGAGTAGAGGGGAAGGAGGACCTCTCTCGACCTACTGACCACCCCCCTTCTAATACACCCCAGGATGCCATTGGCCTTCTTGGCCACAAGGGCACAGTGTTGGCTCATGGTCATCCTGCCATCCACTAGGACCCCCAGGTCCCTCTCCCCTATACTACTCTCTAACAGGTCGTTCCCCAACCTATACTGGAACCTGGGGTTGTTCCTGCCCAGATGCAGGACTCTACACTTTCCCTTGTTATATTTCATCAAGTTTCTCCCTGCCCAACTCTCCAGCCTGTCCAGGTCCTGCTGGATGGCAGCACAGCCTTCTGGCGTGTCAGCCACTCCTCCCAGCTTAGTGTCATCAGCAAACTTGCTGACAGTACACTCAATTCCCTCATCTAAATCATTGATGAATATATTAAATAATACTGGTCCCAATACTGACCCTTGAGGCACTCCACTAGATACAGGCCTCCAACTGGACTCCGCCCCATAGACTACAACTCTCTGGCTTCTCTCCTTCAGCCAGTTCGCAGTCCACCTCACTACCTGATCATCCAGGCCACACTTCCTCAATTTAGCTATGAGGATGCTGTGGGAGACTGTGTCAAATGCTTTGCTGAAGTCAAGGTAGACCACATCCACCGCTCTGCCATCATCCATCCACAATGTTATTTCCTCATAAAAGGCTAGGAGGTTGGTCAAGCATGAATTCCCCTTGGTAAAGCCATGCTGACTTCCCCTCATAACCCTCTTACCCTTGACATGCTTTAAGATGGCATCAAGGATAAGGTGTTCCATCACTTTCCCAGGGATGGAGGTGAGGCTGACCGGTCTATAGTTACCCGGGTCCTCCTTCTTGCCTTTTTTGAAGACTGGAGTGACATTTGCTTTCCTCCAGTCCTCAGGCACCTCTCCCGTTTCCCAAGACTTGGTAAAGATGATGGAGAGTGGTCTAGCAATGACTTCCGCCAGCTCCCTCAGCACCCGCGGGTGCATCCCATCTGGACCCATGGATTTATGGATGTCCAGATTGCTCAACTGGTCCCTAACCCATTCCTCGTCGACTAAGGCAAACTGCTCCAGTGACCTGACTTCATCTGAGGTCTCAGGAGTACAGGGTTCTTCAGGACTGCCTCCGGCAGAGTAGACTGACACAAAGAAGGCATTCAATAACTCTGCCATCTCTGTATCTTCTGTCACCAGGGCACCCATCCCGTTCACCAGTGGGCCAACCTTGCCTCTGGTGTTAGTTTTATCAGCTATGTATTTGAAAAAGCTCTTTCTGTTGTCCTTGACCCCTCTGGCCAGATTTAATTCTAAGGAGGCCTTAGCCATCCTAGCTGCCTTCCTACATCCTCTAGCAGCAGCCTTATATTCCTCCCAAGTGGCCAGCCCCTCCTTCCATGACCTATAAACTCTGCTCTTCCACTTGAGCATACCCAGCAGTTCCTTATTCAGCCACGCAGGTCTCCTGGCCCTCTTCCTTGACTTCCTACGTGTCGGGATGCTCAGCTCTTGAGCTTGGAATAAGCAATTCTTGAATGCCAACCAACTATCTTGGGCCCCTTTACCTTCAAGCAGCCTTGCCCATGGGACTTCCCCTAGCAATTGCTTGAAAAGGCCAAAGTTTGCCCTGCTAAAGTCCAAGGTTGCAATTCTACTTGCTATTATACTGGTCCTACCACACAAGATCCTGAATTCCACCATCTCGTGGTCGCTGCAACCAAGGCAGCCCTCAACCTTTACTGCTTCGACCAGCCCCTCCTTGTTAGTGAGGATGAGATCCAGCAGCGCTCCTCTCCTGGTTGGCTCATCCACCATTTGCATGAGGAAGTTATCATCCATACACTGGAGGAACCTCCTGGACTGTGGCTGGGTTGCTGAGTAGTCCTTCCAGCAAACATCAGGGAAATTAAAATCCCCCACGACGACCACGTCCTGTGACTGTAAGGCCGCTCTCAGCTGCTTGTAGAAGGCCTCATCAACTTCCTCACCCTGATGTGGTGGCCTGTAACAGACACCCACAACAGTATCGCCCCTGCCATCCTGCCCCTTAATTCTCACCCACAGACTCTCAACTCGCTCATCCCCTGTCCCTGGACAAAACTCAGTACATTGCAGCTGCTCTCGCACATAAAGAGCAATCCCACCACCCCGCCTGGCTGGCCTGTCTTTCCTGAAAAGGACATAGCCCTCCATGAGTATATTCCAGTCATGCGAGCTGTCCCACCACGTCTCTGTAATTGCCACCAGATCATAATCTCCTGACTTAACACAGCTACTTGGCCATAGTGATTGGTTGTGACTGGCAATGTACAAGGGAGCACCTTTTGTTTGTAGTGCTTTGTTTTCCCCGGCTATTGCTAGGCTCCAGAATCAGTTTGCACTGGACTGGAGCTGCCCAAGTTGCTCACCTTGCGTGACAAGATCGAAGGCTAGCAAAAGGGTGGAGAAGCTCTGTGGTGGTTGGGAGGGGCAAGACTTGAGGAAAGAGATGTTTCCCAGCTTCTTCACACTTTTTTCACCTGGAAACAGAGTGATGAACACAGCACACGGTTGACAGAAATTCCAAGAAAGCAAAACCACTTTATTTCACGGAGCCTGAAGTCCCATTCCTCATAATAATGATTTTCAGGTTTCCTTCGGCATTATCTCACGTGGACCTCCTGAAAATGGCTTAACAGTGCACAAGAGAATGCAACTTATTACTATGTGACTTTTCCAAGTAAAGTGAAATATATAAATTTACAATATCATCTCTGCTAGCAGAATGTCCCTGAATCATCAACCTTCATTTCAGATCTGTGTATAATTCCCAGCCACAACTTAAGTTTAATCAACCTCATAACTTCTTCAGTTTTCTTCTGCAAAGACAAGTCAATGCATAAACATAAAGCACCTCCTCCTGTTTTTCCTCCTCAAGGGTATCCTTACATGTGAGCAGATATTACACGTTCAGCTCCATGGAAAGTACTAGAATTAGATTTCTACAATATTTTTTATGGCTAAATCTGCCTTTGCATTCTGAAAGGACCTATGCTTTTGTTTTTATCAGTATAATAGAAGCTTTTTGTGTTGAGCATGTTATTCTAATTTAATTCCCCAGCATAGTCACTACTCCATAGTGTCAACCGGTGTCTAACTGAAGGCAATGATTTTTAATTCATTACATGTGTTCTTTTAACTTGTGTGTATGTATTGCTAAATTTGCTTTTTGACTTTTTCTCAAGAGCAGAAATTAAATCATCAATGCTAGATGCATAAAATGTTTTTATATGGTTCTATGTTTCAGATTAATTTGCAAGTCAGAAGTTTCCAGTACATTGTGCTAAACAACAGCCATGTATTTATCTTGACAAATGATGCAAGAAAAACTAATAACAATAAGGCATACAGAGAGCCTTTCATTCAAAGATCCCAGGACAAATGACAAACTTTACATGCTGATTATAGTCTACACTTAGTATTGTTCAAGCTTTTCATTGGTTTTAATGAGCATAAATATAAATAGAAAACTATGCACAGATAACTTCAGTCACTGATATACAGCTAGGTCTGGGGTAGGAAGTGCAAACAAGAAAGCAATTCTTCCTCATAGTACAACACAGGACATGAGAAATATTGTGTGCAGATAATAGTGGGTCAGCAGTTTTAATTACTCAATGTAAAACCGTAAGTTGTTTTCTTAATTTCTTCTCAGCAGTTTTCTGAGTAAGAAACAAATTGAAAACAAGCAAGGGACAAAAGAAATACCTAGAAGGTGATCTGATTTTTGTCGTGAGCTACATTATACTAAGGCAAGAGCAGAGTGAAATATGGATGAAAAGTTGTGGTTCTTTTGCTGCCTGAGGACCATGTTAGTTTGAAGGCTTATTTTGAAGGTTGAAGAAGCTTCTTTCTCTTCATATTTGTTGTCTTAATGATGTCTTCCTCTGCTGTGCTTACATGCTTTTCAAGCAATTTAAGCTGCGTCAAACCCCAGAATCTTATTCATAAAAGTACCAGAGGACTTTCCAGATCACCTTGAGCTGAAAAGGCTATAAGGCTTGTATCTGTTGGCTGATTCTGTGGGACTGAAGGGTTTGCTGTATTTGATAAGGTACTTTTTCTCCTAATAATTCCTGAACCCCTATGACTAACTCAACTAAGTTAGACTAAAGCCCCCATTTGCCCAGTATCCTACTGTCAGTTCCCTGTCTCCTGAAATAGACGACAGTGGCAACAAAGGCTAATGAAAGAAGTCTTGCAGAAGACAGATTTGCCTCTGTTGTCAGTACAAACCAACAGTCAGCACAGCCCAAGCAGTCACCTTGCCTAGCATTATTACCATTGAGAAGTCAAAGTGTTGGAACCTAGAGGAGTTAGGTTGAATATTTTCAAAAGTACCTACAAAACTCAGCTGCTTCCTTCTCACATTTCCTCTGCTGCATCCCACAGAATGCATTCTACCTCACCAGTGCTCAATATAGCTAAATATTATAAAATCAACAGCTGGTTATATTATATTATACAACTTTATTCAATATAATATGCTAGATGAGTAGAACAAACTCACAGTGGAATGGGTCACATCTGTAGAAGATTTTCTCAAGTGCTGCAATTGCCATGGTTAGGATGTGTTATGGTGATGAACAAGGGCTAGCAGAGAGTGATGTTTATGAAAACCTGTCTTCTGAATAGATAGCTCCCTGGAAGAAGCCCTTGACCTTATCCCTGGACCTTTTAAAAATAGCAGTGTGCATGTGGCTACTTACCCTATAGTAAACAGAATGACACTGGACATAAAAGCACAAAACCTTTGATAATACATCCAGATATACATATAGAATTTCTTCTGTTTTAAACTCAGATACTTACGGGACATACCTGAAAGCATGGGATGGAGAAAGGGGAATTTATCATTTGACAGCACAAATTGCAGCAACAAGAGCAGGAGATGAGGAACTACAACCCAATTTAAAAAAAAAAAAAAATAAAAAATCCTGTTTAGTTGGGATTTTTGTTTCAGGTTCTGCAGTTGTTTGTTGGAAAGGGGTTGACACTAATAAAATGAAAGAAAATGCATTTATCTAACACCAAAAACTTTGTCTACAGCTACTTAATTCTTTTAATCTATTTTTTCCCCATTTATTTAATCGATTTATAAATGAGCAATTGTTGAATACTCACAGTCATAATCTTAAAAAGAATCTTAAACCATTGGGATCTTTACACATTCATTGGGGAAGTAAACATCCTAAACAGAATAGTGGTCATTGCCTGGATGTTGATGAGAGACTTTCAAGGGTCCTTGTAACGGCACCTTCAACTGTTCAGACTGACTCTCCAAACCTCTGTTCTTATACTCATTTCTTACACCCACCTGGCTCTATGGTCCTACTACATAGAAACTACATAGAACAGATCTCCTATCTTAACCGTATACAAAATACTGTCCTACCTGACTGTTTCTGAACCCACTAAAAGACATTTAAAATGTCTTACCTATGTCCAATTTTACGAATTCTGCAGCAAGAATCACTTTGGGAAGCCTTAGGGATGACCAGATTCTCCACCCTTGATGTTAATCAACACCTTTGAGCATATGGATTTGTCTAGGCACAGTTGGAGCTGCTGGGGAAAAGCTTCAAGACAGGCTGAAATTCCCACCATGAGAGTTCCTGTGCAAGTTAATCAAATGCTTTGTGGTGAAGCAGGCTAGGGGTTAATTTTACTTTGTCTAAAGTCTTTCTACTGATTCAGATCATAGTATTACTATCTTATCCATTGTCCTGGGTTCAGCAGTAGCAGTCATTTTTCTCCTTAGTAGCTGGTTCGGTGCTGTGGTTTTGACTTTTGGCCTGCGAACAGCGCTGATAACACTGATGTTTTTAGTTGGTGCTCAGTAATGTTTACCCTGACCAAGGACTTTCTGAGCCTCATGCTCTACCAGGGAGGAGGGGAAGCTGGGAGGAAGCAGAAACAGGACACCTGACCCAAACTAGCCAAAGAGGTATTCCATACCACAGCACGTCATGCCCAGCATATAAACTGGGGGCAGTTACCCGAAGGGCTAGATCACTGCTCGGTCGGGCTGGGTGTTGGTCGGCGGGTGGTGAGCGGTTGTATTCTCTTCCCTTGTTATTTCCCTTATCATTATTATTATTGGTGGTATCAGTAGTGGTTTTGTGTTATACCTTAGTTACTGGACTGCTCTTAGCCTGTGGGAGTTACATTCTTTTGTTTCTCCTCCCCATCCCTTCGGGAGCAGGGCTAGGAAGAGGGGGGAGTGAGACAGCAACTGCATGGTTATGAATTACGGCTATGCTTAAACCACGACATCCATGCAGCTGGATGAGAAGTTCCTGGGACACCCAAGGAACTCATGTCTAAAGTGCTTTGGGTTTGTACAGAGACAGACCTGAACTGCATCAGGGTTATACAATGAACTTGAACTTCATATTTATAACCATAATTCCACAGTTGTTGTCACAGTATGCTTTAAAAATATGAAGATAAAATGATTTTTGTCTCTCCACAAGGAGATACTCTATTTAAAACAATGAAGGTTCAATTTCTCCATTCTTTTCAACTAGAAGCAGCCAACAAATTCTATCTGGTCAGCTGAATATTTCAGTCTCTCATAAATACTGTTTTTTCAGCAGCTTCACTGCTCATTGAAAAACTCTGGTCTGGAATTACTTTGCTTTGTCTTATTTTCCAACTCTGCCTGTAAAGTAGATCATGCACTGTCGGTCACTTTCTCAAGTGTCAGAAAGCCAGTGCTTTAAATAAAGTATTTGTCTGTTATCCTTGTTTGAAGAATTCATGATGTGGACCCTTTCTCTAACCATATTTCACTGCACCACACTTACCAAATTAATAACTAGAGTAAATAACCAAACTATCCTGAATATTTATACTACAGGGATCTATTGACCATAATTTACCAATGCTATTAGGATTCCGACTCTAGCAAATCTCTGTGCTAATACTGTATGTGTTTTCTGGCTTGAGTAACCATCCATTTTGTTCATAGTTAGAGCACAGTTTCATTAGATATATTAATAATATTTTTTTCATTTCATTTGTTAGCACTTTTCTCTTTTCATTTAAAGCTTTTCACTATCCCTATTTTATCAATTTCAGTAATCTCATTATTTGTCCTGAAGTATTCAAATATTAAAATGAAATGGTTCACTTCTCTTCAGCATTGTTCCCACGCACAACGTGTGTGACTGGAAAGACTGATGCTCTTTGTCTATCTTGAGGCTTCAAGCATGAGCTACGTTTTACTGCCACTTTACTTCTTCTTCATGCTACTCATCCGGGAAAGGGAAATAGGATGTTCTCCCATTACCATGTGTGAAATTTTTCAAAAGGTTTATGCAGATGCACACCCTGGAAAAAAGTTTGTTCACTGGTTACCTTCTGCTTCTCTTCCATAGCTGCTCTCCGAGCAAAAGTCAGAGTTTCCACAGGTCAGTTCGTGTGATTCCTTAACCCATTTTGATCAAAATAAACTGGCTTAGCCATGACCTATTCCCATTACTTAAGCTAATATGACTTTGTGTAACTAAAATGAGTGAAGAAGCATTCACACAATCAGTTATGCTGGAAAATAAGAGCAAGTCAGCACTGATGCACAGTAATCTCATAAGCAGAGCTGGGCTGAGAAAAGCACATCTGTTTGCAGCCTGAGTTATGCTCTGCAAAGCTCTATCCACAAAATTAGCCATGCTCTGCTAGACATTGCTATACAAGAGATTCAGCTTACTTTTGTACTATTGCTAAACTCGTAATCACCATGACTGAGAAAACATGAGAGAGTGAAATGTGGGACATTGCAAAGATAAACACCTGAAATTACAGTTCTGAGGATATGGCTTTTCCTTTACTTTCCAAAAGAATGTTATGTCTGAAACTTAAGTACCACCATTCCAGTGGAAGCATTGTTAGCTATATTACTGCTGAATATCGTAACAAATCCAGCTAACTTGTGTGCTAAAATTCCAGAGATGCTCAAAATCATTTGTGTCCTGAGATGTCTGTTAAGGGAAAACCATCAAGCTATTGAAGTCTGCATTATATCCTTGGCTTGAGAAAAATGGGAAACAGGCTGAGCATAAAATAGATAGAGTTCTTCAAGTAAGCAGAGGATATTATTCAGAACTGTGCTGCAAGTATTTTCTTTCTTACATAAGGTACTGTAACTTGATCATAAGTTTAGTTCTTGTTAAAATATCTCAGATTTTTAACCAGCACAGCAAAACTCAGGTATCCTAACACAGGCTTCGGGTCTACTCTATAAGGAGATGCCAGCATTTTTAGTAGCTACCTCTACTTTCTCAGCTTGCATACCCAGGATATTGGGAAGAATAAGTTTCACTGTTTCACACTTGATGCAGTATGTTTGTACATATAGTGATAAAGCACACAGGAGTAGTCAGAAGCTGAACTCTCTGGGCTATAGATTGTGCTACCACGCACAGCATTCAAAAGAAAATATAGAATCATAGAACAGTTAGGGTTGGAAAGGACCTTAATATCATCAAGTTCCAACCCCCCTGCCTTGGGCAGGGACACCTCACACTAAACCATGTCACCCAAGGCTCTGTACAACGCAGCCTTGAACACTGCCACAGATGGAGCATTCACACCTTTCCTGGGCAACCCATTCCAGTGCCTCACCACCCTCACAGTAAAGAATTTCTTCCTTAGATCCAATCTAAACTTCCCCTGTTTAAGTTTGGACCTATTACCCCTTGTCTTATCACTACAGTCCCTAGCGAAGAGTCCCTCCTCAGCATCCATATATAGGCCCCCTTCAGATACTGGAAGGCTGCTATGAGGTCTCCACGCAGCCTTCTCTTCTCCAGGCTGAACAGCCCCAACTTTCTCAGCCTGTCTTCATACGGGAGGTGCTGCAGTCCTCTGATCATCCTCGTGGCCCTCCTCTGGACTTGTTCCAACAGTTCCATGTCCTTTTTATATTGAGGACACCAGAACTGCACACAATACTCCAAGTGAGGTCTCACGAGAGCAGAGTAGAGGGGCAGGATCACCTCCTTCGACCTGCTGGTCACTCTCCTCTTGATGCAGCCCAGGATACGGTTGGCTTTCTGGGCTGCGAGCGCACACTGAAGCTGGCTCATGTTCATTTTCTCATTGACCGACACCCCCAAGTCCTTCTCTGCAGGGCTGCTCTGAATCTCTTCTCTGCCCAACCTGTAGCTGTGCCTGGGATTGCTCCACCCCAGGTGTAGGACCTTGCACTTGGCATGGTGAAACTTCATCAGGTTGGCATCAGCCCACCTCACAAGCGTGTCAAGGTCCCTCTAGATACCACCCCTTCCCTCCAGCGTATCAACCGAACCACACAGCTTGGTGTCATCAGCAAACTTGCTGAGGGTGCACTCAATCCCACTGTCCGTGTCACCAACAAAGATGTTGAACAAGACCAGTCCCAACATCGATCCCTGAGGGACACCACTCGTTACTGGTCTCCAGCTGGGCATTGAGCCACTGACCACAACTCTTTGCGTGCGACCATCCAGCCAGTTCTTTATCCACTGAGTGGTCCACCCATCAAATTGATGTCGCTCCAATTTAGAGACAAGGATGTCGTGTGGGACAGTGTCAAAGGCTTTGCACAAGTCCAGGTAGACGACATCAACTGCTCTACCCCTGTCCATCAGTTCCATAGCTCCATCATAGAAGACCACCAAATTGGTCAGGCGGGATTTCCCCTTAGTGAAGCCATGCTGGCTGTCACCAACCACCTTGTTGTTTTTCATGTGCCTTAACATGCCTTCTGTGAGAATCTGCTCCAAGATTTTGCCAGGCACAGAGGTGAGACTGACTGGTCTGTAATTTCCTGGGTCATCCATTTTCCCCTTTCTTGAAAATGGGGGTTAGATTTCCCTTTTTCCAGTCGTCAGGAACTTCACCTGACTGCCATGATTTTTCAGATATGATGGCCAGTAGCTTAGAAGCTTCATTTGCCAGCTCCTTCAGGACCCACGGATGGATTTCATCAGGCCCCATGGACTTGTGCACATTTAGGTTTTTAAGATGGTCTGGAACCAGATCCTCTCCTACAGTGAGCCTAGGGTCTTCATTCTCACAGTCCCTGCATCTGCCTTCCGAGGCTTGCGTGGTGAATGCAGGAACAAGCTGAACAGTTGCATGCCCATGTTAAACCAGTGTGAGTGACTGCAAACAGATTACCAGTGACTTATTTAAAGCACATAAAAGCTATTCAGTTTAATTTATATGAATAAAAGATCAAGTTTTTTCATATGAACTTTATATAACCTAGGCTACAGCTGAGGAACAGGAGAGGAATGGGGGCATGGAAAAACACGTGAAAGCAGAAAAAAATCATGAACTTAAAGGAAATATTTGGCTTGCTAGCTAGTCACTGTTACATGATCCCGTCTTAGGCGAGGTTCTTGCTTGTTATCAGAACTAGCTTTGGATTTTGATGAGTTTCCAAGAGCTGTTTTATTACACTCTGCTCGTGCATGTACCATTCTGCCCAATAATATCTACAAAAAGATTTGAAAGAATTATTCTATTAAAATTTGTTCTAATTTCATTAAAGAATCATACTTCGGTCGTTGTGCTCACCTACGCTGTCTAGCATAAAATAATGTTTTAGCAAACAGGAAAACATGGCTTATCGTTTCTTCACTATATGCAACTTAAAGTATTTGCTGCATTTTTTGTACTCCTCCAACAAAACTCTACAGAAATCAATATATTTAGAAGACAAATTAAATTCATTTTCTTTAAAAGAAACCTGAGAAAATTATCAAAATTTGCATTAAGCACAGAAGTTTTTATCATCAGAATAGCTATAACCCAACAATAACATTATATTAGTCAACATTTTCTCTAAACTTTTGTTGCAGCTAACCTAAATTGCCTTTCTTACAAAATTCTGTGGAATACATTTCTCATCCTTGGGCTCAGTCAGGATTTAGTTGTGTGTAAAGTGGCAGGGTTTTGAGCAGGAGGCACTCTATGATCTCTGAAATCTATGAATCTTAGAAACAACATACTTATAGTCATACTCTGAAAAGAAAAATATCAAAACTATAAGAGTCTAAACACTGGGGCTTGAATCTGGTCAGGAAAAATTAAAGAAGAGCCTAATTAATGCAGCCTAAAGGTGAGTGAAGCAACGAATATTGTAGTCCAGCCTCCCTTTCTCCCAACAAAAAAGAATGTGCAGCCAAAAAGGAAGTGTATATATATATATCCGCATAGTCTTTCAGGTGGCATTTTCTGAAACAACCCCAAATAAGTTATTCAGAGACATACCCTAATGTCAGAAAAAGAGAACCATGAAAGGATCCTTGTCATCAACTGGCCCAGTGCTCTTCAACTTTTTTAGCTCACATCTTATTTTGTACCTCATTTCAAGTGTGTGACTTCTGGGACAGCAAGTTACTTCAAGCCTCATTTGCTGCAGTAACGCTTTCACCAGAAAGGAACATATCTCTGACTGAGAATTTTGCCTTATCCAACATTTGCCCAAAGTTAGGATCTGTTATATCTAAATCTTTTCACACAGAGACTTGTTCTATCATTACAGTGACATGCTTTTCCCTAATATCTTACCTAAATAACCCATGCTGCATTTTAAGCTGTTATTTCCTGTCATGTCTGTAGACAGAGGGAACTGTTTATTTCTTTCCTCATGCTGGAAATCCTTTACAGAACTGCTACCATGTCCTTCTCAGTCTTCTCACCTTTAGGCTAAGCAAAACAAATTCTTCCAGTCTCACCTTAAAGGTCATCTGTGGATTATCTGCACTCTCTGCTGGACTCCTTCCAATTGGTCCATCTGTTACAATGCACTGCCCAAAACTGGGAACAGGACAAGGTCTTATGAATGCTGAGTAAAGCATAAGGAATAAAACTTACAGCACATCTGCCATATATCCTAGTATGTGGTTTACTTTTCACAGCGTGGGATTCTTCACTCACATTCAGTTAGTGATTCAGTGGCGTCTGTGTAGCTTCTGCTTTGCCAAGAGCTCTCTCTTTCTTCTATGTATGCAATTAATTATTCCTCAGGGTAGTGTTCTGCACCTCTCTTCACTGAGTTGTCTCCTATTTTCCCCCAGATCTTTTCTTCAGCTTGTCAGGACAACCATGAATCTTTTTTAATCTTGTTTTGGGTCTTTCAGTTTTTTCCTTCTGAGAGCTTGCAGTTCCCTTCTAGGTTGCTATTGTCTACAGATATTACAGCTGTACTCTCTCTTTCACCTTCCAAGGTGAGTAATGAAACCATTCTATATACTGCAAGCCAGGAGAACCCCTACAGCAAGCACTCCTTTCACTTTGAGAATGGACCCTTAATCCCTTCATAATTTTTTTCCCCAGTAGTTTTGCACTCAGGTTATGACAAGCTTATAAACCCAGTTTATTAATAAGATTGCCCTATTAGACAAGACCAGTATATTATAAGAGTTAAGTTATACAACATCTTCTACTTTCCTGGTACATTTTTTTCCCTAATTGTATGTGTAAATTAGTCTTGTCCAAAATAATTTGGTTTTATGACCTGGTTCTTATCATATGGTTATATCTTAGATTCCTAGCTTTATTAGTTGCAGCAGCATTTTCTGTTAATAGATGGTCATCTGACTGGCTTATCTTTTACCCATTGTCAAGTAGTTCTCAAAGGTCAGAGAAGTACAGTCACTTCATTAGATCTTACACAAAGGATTTCATCAAGAACAACTGATCTAGAAACATCTAACTTGAGTTTCCTTTTCCATTCCCATAAAAGTTCTTCTCCTTAGCTACTACATTAATTAGCTAGCCATTTCATTATGTTTAATCTTCTTCATGGAGACTGATGTAAAAACTGCACAAAATCCTAAGTCTTTATATTAAAATCTGCTATTATCTGTATCTATCCACTGGTAAACCAGCCTATCTGGTGTTCTTCCCTTCTGCAGGAGGATCAGGTCAAGAAAAGCCTAACTTCCAATGCGATTTCAATCCATCTCAAGAAGGTGCACACTGCTTTCATATGAAAAAGTTGCTTAGACAGCTTCGAAGACACTACTGAAATATGTACAGTTGAAAGGCTGACAAGACCTCTCAAAAAACATAAACCCTGCAAACAGGAAAAGGAAAAACTTTGCAATGTCTTCTAATAGGAACTGCATTGAAGACAGCTCCCTCAAAGAATAACCTACGCAATTGACTAGGAATCACCAGTGCAGATAAATAATGTAGATTTATTATTTGGCTCATAATTCAAGCAGAATAAACTGAATTACAAAATTAATGTCTCAAAAGACTTTTCTCTACCAAACTGTTGTAAATTCAGAGCATGTACACCAAGGAATAAAGTGCATTTATGGTTGATAGAACATGGCTTACAGCTTTGAAGGTATGAGAAGGTGAATAAACTGGAAATGAAGTTCTATGTTCTTTGAAAAAATAGCCATGCAGAGTAAACAGTCATAAATATCAGAAATTCATCTGTCCCCTGAGATGAAAATACTGATCATGGTAATAGGAGCATTATAGAAGGTGTAATGTAGAGGATGACAGAAGAGAAATTAATCAGTCCCGTATTGTCATTGGCTTAATAACCAGACAGCTACTGCAACTTCTACAGATAAAGAACATGAAGTTGTTGGAAAAGCATCCTTTGAGGGCAGCTATCTGCAATTCATCTCTGAGACAGCTGTGGAAGAGAGAAAGACATTTAGAATGAAAAATCATGTTTCCATATCAGGCAAGTTTTCATTCTTTCTGGATCCAAGTAAACAGTATTGCCAAATGGCTTGAAGTATTAGGGAAATATCTGAATGCTTAAATCAAGGCACCCTTATTAGCTTTCCACCAATACAACTTGATGTAACTCCCCCAGGGACACAATTCTGATTTACTTCAAATGAATCTGTGATTAGAGTAACTTTCTAAAACTGTTCAGAAGTGCCAAAGAGAACTTGGAAATGAAATTCCCTTTTTAAGTAGCAATTCAGGCAAACAGGAGACTGCATTTTATGTATTTTTAGTGAAACTTCCACTACAAATTTCTGACATGAAGCAAGTGCCCTGAGGTCACTGAGGTTTGTCTAAGAGCAATAATGATAACTGAGTAAGAGATTCTTCCCCTTTGGCTGACTTGAAATCACCCAGCTGCCCGCTTCTGAGGCTGGATCTAGCCTCCTCATGCATGGCTCTGTACCCACAACTTGCCTGTGTGCACACATCATTCTGGGGAGAAAATATGACTGGCACACAGGGGAGTCCCACCAGTAGCATCTGCTCACAGATTCAGAAAGTTTGGAGAGTTCTAATTTCAAAACATGAGACAAGCCACTCTAAGGAGAAGGTAAACTACACGCACCCAAATTAATTCAAATATAGGAAAATTATATTTCCCTAAGGGAATGTGTTTGTAACAGCTACAGTAATTAAAATTCTCTAGAGCTGAGGTGACAACAACTGACCAAGCAAGGCAACCTGACATGCATCAGAAGTACTGTTTTTAAGAAATCCAGCATCTCTGCCTTGATTAGATGTCAGCAAACGCTTCTGACAGTCATTTTTCAACAGCACAAGAATGTAGTCAGTGTCTGTTCTCAGCCCACCAAAGAAGAGATCTATTTCTAGAAAGAAAAAGAGAGAAAAAGAATAAAGAGAAAGAGGGGGGAGGGGGGGGGGAAAGACCCAACCAAACACAACAAAAAACAGTCCTTCAAGGATGTATGGACTTCCCTAGGAACTTTAAATAAGTGAATACATTAGAGTCATTGTATGCACCACAGAGCACAGGTGAATAGAAAGCAAACAGGCAAGATCTCATCCTCTCTCCAGAATAAGAAGCCTCCCCTGACTGCCAATACCACGGACTGGGGGCTTGCCGTAAGTAGTGGAAAAGGCTAAATTGTAATGTCACTAAGCTAAAGTGTTACCAGCATATGACTGTTAACAGTAGATACACTGCTGTTTAATGTTCCCACTTGAACCAAGTAGGTTTTTGCAAATCCCCTAACTTTATACCCCAAAATGCTACACAAGTTCAAGTTCAGACAGCACAACTTATGTAGGTTTGCCCCAGCTCTACACCAACCTGCTGAGAACAATAATGTTAAAAGCCATTTGTGGCTGTAGTCACTTCCTACAATGGTGATAACCTGCCCCTAGGCAAAGACTACACAAGTGTTGAAAGACAGAGATACAGAAAATACATCATAGGCTTTACAAGTACATGAACTTTAGAAAAGCAACCTGTTAGAGTCTAACACACATTTCTGTGCTCTTAGGAAACAGAAGATGTGGGGGTTTTGGTTTTTGTTTTGCTTTGTTTTAGGAGTAAAATAAAGTAGAAAAAAGCCCCATGAAATACAAAATGTCATGTCATAAAAACATAATGCTTAAAAAAGATCAGAATATTATATTTCAGATAACACATACCTTTTATTTTGGGTTGGTGCTTTACTCTTTGATTTGAAGTGAATTCAAATGATCAAAGTTTGCTACTTTTCCAACTGAAACGTCACTTTGAAATGGAAAATCACAATCTTTTTTCATGTTGAAGTATTTTTACTATTTCAAAAACTGCTCTAGGTTTTCAGCTGAACTTTCGCAAATACTTCTTTGTGATCCAAGCATCATTTACCACAGAATGGCACACTTTTGGCAGAAGAAAATTGTCCATTTATATTAGTTTGCCTTATATACAGTGCAGGGGCACTAAAGGCACTTTGTGCAAATACTGAGAGAGAAGAGTCTCAAGCTGGTGGGATTACATCATAACTCAAGCAAAGAGCAGTTTGTATACCTTTTTGTATATTTTTTGTATATTGTATACGTTTTGTATACCTCATAGCAGCCTTCCAGTATCTGAAGGGGGCCTATAAGGATGCTGAGGAGGGACTCTTCGTTAGGGACTGTAGTGATAGGACAAGGGGTAATGGATTAAAACTTAAACAGGGGAAGTTTAGATTGGATATGAGGAGGAAGTTCTTTACTGTAAGGGTGGTGAGGCACTGGAATGGGTTGCCCAGGGAAGTTGCGAATGCTCCATCCCTGGCGGTGTTCAAGGCCTGGTTGGACGGAGCCTTGGGTGACATGGTTTAGTGTGAGGTGTCACTTTCCATGGCAGGAGGGCTGGAACTAGGTGATCTTAAGGTCCTTTCCAACCCTAACTATTCTATGATTCTATGAACAGCAAATGCTAACTTTTCCACTCAACTAGAGGGGAATTCATCTCCATCTCAGCTGGTCACTCTGGCTCCATTTATAGCAAACGGAGACAAATGGGTAATTTTAAGAAAGAATTTACAAAATCCCTTTCAAACATCTACATTAGATTGAGGTTAACTACACCCTTAAAACAAGCTGCTTCTCTCTTCTCCCTCTACCCGTCCCGGCTGTACAACTAGGGTAAGCTATAGCTCAGATGCAGGCATCTACATTTAGACTAATGAATCCCATCCACCAAAGCTCAGTGAAATCACTGTGGATGTCTACTGAATTCATTGGGCACCAAAAGAGGATCAGTCCACATTAAGGAATCATTTATTACAAATCACAAGTGTATTTATTTTGCTTTGCTTTTAATAGCAGGTCAATAGATCTTGCATATTGATAATTACATAACATTACTGCTTAGTGTGATTGCATGGATACAATCCTTAAACAATCAGTTATAAGACACCACACACCTCTCTTATTGAAAAATCAAGTCTTTTTAATGTTGTTGACTGTGAGGAGACTATGACCCTGATCCAGTACACTTCTAATTCAACAGCAAAGTCCCCTGTGAGTTTAACCAGTGCTGCAGCAGATTTTAAAAATGTAGGTGGGGGTAAAAAAAATCACAAATTTTCTGTTTTCCAAAGCATTCCAGAAACAAGTTCACTACCTGTACTCAAATCTTTTGTTTTTCCCCAGAGCTCACACAACCCTCCCACTCAGAAATAGTTATTAGCTGGAAGCACGTTCTGGATTTTACTATTCCAAATGAACCTGACAAGTAATTTCCAAAGGAATTTATGTGCTGTTGTATTTCCCTAGGCTGTGTTTTAAAAGTGTGATCCCTTCTATTGCTCTTTGAGAGAGTTTAAGCAACTTTACCATTCCCCTTAGGGAATAGTGGAGGACACTGTGAACAGAACGAGAAGTGATACCATCTTTTCTGCAGGAATTTTTATGTCTTTGCTCCACTCATTAGAGCAGTGAAAAAAAAAAGGTATTTGCAAGTAATCATTGATTTATCTTAGCACTATTGTATTTACTTTCCAGATGTTATTTAAAATAATATTGGCATGGTGAATGCAACAAGAATAATCGTAAAATACATACAGAACACAATTTACTGCAAATCTCCGTGTGCCACAAATGACACCTTCCACTTGCTTTTTTAGTTAATTCACACAAAGAAGAAATAAAGCCATGTGACATAGCTGACTAGATGCTCCAAGTCAAATATCTAAAGCTACTTGTGACTTGAGCAGTTCAGAAATAAACCTAGAAGTTCATGTATGTTCATATGAAAAAATTATAATAAAAAAATAAAAAAATTATTTTGGCCCCTTGAAATATAAAAATTAAGAGACTAAACTTGTGCAATGAATTATTTCATAAAAACAGCTCAAGCTAGATAGGCATGAATGGAGTTTGAATCATGCCTCACAGGCACATCTGTGTGTAACACAAAAGAGAGATATCGTTTGAAATAAGTAACTGGAGAAAACAGTAATTACACTTTGCTTGTATGTACAATTACAGTGTGTTTCAAGTATCATACCTAATTACATATACCTCCATGCATGTGTGTGAGTATATATATATATCACATATACCTGTGAAATACATTAGTTTCAGTTATCAAAAATTCTCTGAGGAAGTCAACTAATAAAGAGATTCAAAATGATCTTGCCAAAGCCAAAAAGCAACAGCTGAGTTAGGATGACAATTCAGACCTGATAGGTGAAGTCTTAGTCTCAAACGATATAGACAACAATATTTTTGTTGAAATGGCTGTATATGTTACTACTACACTAAACTAAAACAGGTCCTAGAGGCCATCTAATAAAGTCTGGCCAACTTCTCTTACTTTCCAAAACATGACAGAATAGCCCATACCATGAAGGGAATGTTGCTTCCCTTGTTCTAAAACCTGCGATCACAGAATCACAGTATCACAGTATGCTAGAGATTGGAAGGGACCTCAAAAGATCATCTAGTCCAATCCCCCTGCCTGAGCAGGAACACCTAGATAAGGTTACACAGGAATGTGTCCAGGCGGGTTTTGAATGTCTCCAGAGAAGGAGACTCCACAACCCCCCTGGGCAGCCTGTTCCAGTGTTCTGTCACCCTCACTGAGAAGAAGTTTCTTCTCAAGTTTAAGTGGAACCTCTTGTGTTCCAGTTTGCACCCGTTACCCCTTGTCCTATCATTGTTTGCCACTGAGAAGAGCCTGGCTCCATCCTCGTAACACTCCCCCTTTACATATTTATGTACACTAATAAAGTCACCCCTCAGTCTCCTCTTCTCCAAACTATAGAGACCCAGCTCCCTCAGCCTTTCCTCATAAGGGAGATGCTCCACTCCCTTAATCATCTTAGTTGCCCTGCGCTGGACTCTCTCCAGCAGGTCCCTGTCCTTCTTGAACTGAGGGGCCCAGAACTGGACACAATATTCCAGATGCGGTCTCACCAGGGCCGAGTAGAGGGGAAGGAGGACCTCTCTCGACCTACTGACCACCCCCCTTCTAATACACCCCAGGATGCCATTGGCCTTCTTGGCCACAAGGGCACAATGTTGGCTCAAGGTCATCCTGCCGTCTACTAGGACCCCCAGGTCCCTCTCCCCTACACTACTCTCTAACAGGTCATTCCCCAACCTATACTGGAACCTGGGGTTATTCCTGCCCAGATGCAGGACTCTACACTTTCCCTTGTTATATTTCATCAAGTTATTCCCTGCCCAACTCTCCAGCCTGTCCAGGTCCTGCTGGATGGCAGCACAGCTTTCTGGCGTGTCAGCCACTCCTCCCAGCTCAGTGTCATCAGCAAACTTGCTGATAGAACACTCAATTCCCTCATCTAAATCATTGATGAATATATTAAATAATACTGGTCCCAGTACTGACCCTTGAGGCACTCCACTAGATACAGGCCTCCAACTAGACTCCACCCCATTGACTACAACTCTCTGGCTTCTCTCCTTCAGCCAGTTCGCAGTCCACCTCACTACCTGATCATCCAGACCACACTTCCTCAATTTAGCTATGAGGATGCTGTGGGAGACTGTGTCAAATGCTTTGCTGAAGTCAAGGTAGACCACATCCACCGCTCTGCCATCATCCATCCACCGTGTTATTTCCTCATAAAAGGCTATGAGGTTGGTCAAGCATGACTTCCCCTTGCTAAGGCCATGTTGACTGCCCCTCATAACCCTCTTATCCTCGATATGCCTTAAGATGGCACCAAGGATAAGGTGTTCCATCACTTTCCCAGGGATGGAGGTGAGGCTGACCGATGATCATTTAATTGTTATCAAAAGCAATAGCTGGTTTAGGCCAAAAGTGGGTGGCCAGAGACCATTTAACAACATGGATAACCAAGCGTAGTGCTCTGGTTTGTGCTTGACAGTGTGTAATTAGCTAGTAAAGAAATAATCAATAGACAGGCTACATCGCCAGAAGTTCCAGCCATGAACTCAGCTTTCAACCATCCTGTCCTACCTTACTTCTGTATGTTGTGCTCCATCCAAGAATTGTTATTTGCTTCCATTTGACCCCCAGAGAGTATTTTTCCTATAGCTGCCTCCAGGAGGCCCAGACCTTTCACTCAACAGCATAGGTTCTGTCTTTTGCATTTGATATCCGAGGCGCACACTCCAGTGATGACCTAGATACCAGGGTTACATAGAGGTCATGCTTCCATGCTGAGTTAGGCACCCTATGGAGACATCATTTGTTTCCCCAGGCAAGAAAGTATTGCACATATAAAAGAAAAATGCCTTCGATTGAAAAGACATTTCGTGAGTGCATGAGAGGGACAACTCACAGAAACATAATTTAATAGAATTTTTTAATGAGTCCTATGATAAGTGTTTTATGGCCAAAAAAGAAAGTAAAAGCCTTTCTTAAAAGTAAAAAAGTACTTTCCAAAGAGGCCAAAGAACATGCGAGTTCCCAAATTAATTCATAGGTTTCCCTTGAAGAGCAATCCTTAATGCCCTCTATTAAATTACATCTCTTTATTTTGAGAAAATGGATTTACTTATTCCTTTGCTAGAAACCTGAGAATAGCATCACCAGTGACTTTGTGTGACATCTACATGACAGCAACATTGGTTTATAAGTGACTGACAACTGAGACTTCTGCTACACCTAGGAAGAGCTTAATAAAATTGACTTAACAGATATTTTTATTATTCCCAAGAACAGGGTTGATAATGAGATTTTTTAGCTAACCACACTTCACTTGACAAATTATGAAGAGATCAATTTTTTTCCTACTAGCCTCATCCTCATAAAAGTCTCAGCTTAGGTCAACTAGCCCTTCACTTGTAGTTAATAGTACACAACCTTTGTCTACAGGTTTTTCTTTATCAAAGCCTAACAGAAGAAAAATCAACAACCCTTATTTCAAATTTGATGGAAAATATTTTTCTTTAAATTAAAAACTCCTCTTACTTAAAAAGACACAATGAGTATGCCTGAGTCTAGTACAATGGCAGCTCAATCAAATTACTGAAGGCCATTAAGATGAGTGATATTGAGCATTTGGAAATACCACAGTACAAAATATTAGCTCACTGAGAATATTATTGGTAATTTCAGTGAGGCCTGGATGTCATCTTTGGATTTTACCAGGAAAGGTAAGTAACCAGTAGCACTTTCTAGTAACACGCTAGTACCCAAAAGATAAATTCCAAAACTTAGAATATTTAAAATTATTATTACTTCATTGGTTTTTTGCATTGTTTTACAAGGTACAGAGTGTGTATTTTACACTCACATCCATTCCCTAACCTGCCTAGAAACTCACCACTACCACAGTGCAAGACTGTGTGTTTTGATAGAAAAATGTATGTTCAAGCCGAGTCCCACAGAGTCACATTCTCAGATACTAACTTTCTAGCATATATATGTAAGCCATCCAGTTAGCATAGAAATACGTTATCAAAAAACATTTTAATAATGTTATAATAAGGACCACCCTCTTCTGGAAAGCTAATTATAATTTTTCACTGTTTTGGCTTAGGTGGGATTTAACCACCTCTCTAGACAGACATGTTAGCTATTAGCTAATTATACAAATCATAATTCAGGCCAGATTCCAAACTTCTGACACTCAGCTGAGGCATTCCCCTCAGGATCCCACGGTAGCCCACAGCAATCTAAAAGTGCAATTTGAATCTCTGACAGGTGAGATCTGCCCTATAGTCTTCCTTTTGACTATAGCCAAAACCTAGGGTGGTTTAGCAGGGCTCCTAAAGAGTCATCAAAGGTTAGATTTGAGGAATCTATATATCTATATACTGGATGGCTCTAAAAGGAGCACAGATGCATCCTGCCTAATTCAACATTAAGTGTCTGTGTTAGCACAGCTGTACCACAGCCAACAGAGGAACACAAGCATTTCCACCAGGACAACATTTTTATACCAAACACAGGAAGGATTGTCCAAATTCAAAATAATTTAAGGTCCAGAGTTCCCATCCAGGATATTATTTGGATTTTTCTGCTTCCATTGAAATCAATATCAGTTACAACCCTACATGACTTTGTAGATCAGTCTTAGGTAGTTTCAGTGCTGTAGCAGGAGTCAGACACCAATGTGACAATGTATAGAGATTAAAAGTTCTTAACTCATCCTATTTTGGTGATTTTTTTTTTCTTGTTTTTCGTCAGTTTCATCTTACTTTGTAATACAAAATTAATTACTTCTAGTCCAAATACTGCCAATAATAATACCAGAAATTTTTAGAATTGGGTGGATGGGTGAGTGGATAGGTCTCTTCTCTTAATGGACTCTTCTCTTAATGGACTACAAGTACATCAGATACTTAGGGATTTGTTTAACATCAGATGATCACTACATGAATAAAGCAAATTTTGTGGAGATAATTAATCAGCTTCAGAAAAAAGCTTGCAAACAGGCACCTTTATTCATTAACTGGCTGGAAAGAGCCAATGAAGCATGAATTGATTACCTGGAATACATTGTTTTCTAGATGCTGCCAACTGTGGTTCCTTCTTCCTGTCTGCAGCACATTAAGTAGAATAATGACTTCTGTTATTTGGACTAGAAAGACATTGAGTGTGCTTTTCAAATTCATGCAAACATCAGTACAACCAAAAGACTTACTAAGTCTGTATCTCAAACTTATATCGTCTGGCTAAAATTTGCAATAGAGGGATACCCAGTACTAGAACAAGACTAAGGTAAAAGAAATTCAGTCTGGAAAATAATTATTGATACATTAACTGAATTTCCCATACATCTCAAGATCCATGAGAAATCATTTGAAGTAAATAAAAATCTGAAAGCTTTGATACATGGATAGATATGTCAAAATTTTCCTAACCTACAAACTTAAAATAAATAAAAACATGGACATGAGCATCTCTCCCTGGGCTATAATGGATTAGGCTTACAGTGAAATATGCCTGAATTCTCTACCCTTATGATTGCCTATGAAAGGCCCCTTGAAACAGAGTATTTTGAAACAATTCTTACTGGGCCAGATCCAAATTCCAGAGTCTTTTCATTGTTTCTGTATAATAACATCTTTACTTTTACTCACCATTAATCTATGTAGCACATTCTGCTAAAATAGGTTCAGAGGGGAGAGACAGAGGTAGGTCTGAAATAAATAAAAGTAAAAGAGAAGTACATGTTTGCACCTCACGCAAACAGCAAGATGCAAGATGCAAAAAACCACATGTATCCCAGTCCCTATACCACAGGAGACATGACACAGTCACTTATCCCAAGACCCACAGTGACAGCTTTATGTTCTAAAAGCCAAAGAAAACCCTTGTAAAGCAGAGCAGTGAAAAGTAGTCCTGGCCACCAATGGCAAGCTGAGGAGAAAATGAGTAATCATAGAACTGAAACCATCTATCCTCCTTTTTATCTCATAAACCTGCATATGTATATGTTGTAACCATACAGTATACTAGTCATTTTACAAAATGTCAAAAATATTCAGGCATTTCACAAAATGACTGCTTCAGTTCCAGATATGACTAAAATTTTCAATTATTTCAGAAAATTACCAGATATCATACATAGATACTGTGGGAAACACCTAAACCTGGTTCCTCTTGGATCTTGAACAAGTAAAACAATGTTTCTATTACATTTACTTTTAAAACCGTATAATCATATTTTTACCTAAAGCTAAATAACAATACACATCACAGATATAACATTTATTTTCAAAACTGAAACGATTTCAGAAAGTTATTTTTATTGTTGTTGTTTTGTGTTATAAAATAAATGGTTTCAAAAGAAATCCTAACAGGGTCTCAGAGAGTGGGGGAGAGGGAGGATGGGAACTGAATGTGTATATGACCAAACAACACTAAAAAAAAATAAATTCTTCTATGATTTATTTCTTCTCCATCTCTTTATTAACAATTCAGCATTTATGCTTCTGATTTGCTTGGCTTTTTATATCAAATGAGACATCACAAGCTTCTCCAATGATGTGATAAACAGAACCCTATAGCACGTGAATGAATAACCACAAGAGCAACTGATGATATGCTGGCCCCCATCAATGAGCGTCATCAGTTGGAGACCATGGTCCAGGAGAGCAATCCCAGCTGCAAAAGCTGTTAAGAGCACCACTGTTATGGCAAAGTGAGGAAAGAGCTATTTGGAACAGGAGGGAAAGGAAAACAGGTCCAGATTCAATGACAGGTCCAACAGCAATGGAGATTGCTGAGGGTTTCTGTCTTTATGATTCTTTTTCTTTGCTTGTTTGGATTTTTTTTTATGAGGCAATGAAACACTGTTTTTTATGAAACACTGACGCAATTTCTAGCATCCTTCTCCACCACAGCCTATACAAGAAGAGAAGGAGTGTGGAGTCATATGCCAGTCCTTTCTGGAAATTTTTGAATCCTAATGTGTCCTGATTATCTGAAGCTCAAATAAACTCACTAATCTCCTGAATAACCTCCTTATATCTCTGGAGGTAAGCTCGATTTTGGTGCTGTGTGAAAGCCAAACAGAAAAGACTCCCACCTAAAGAACAGTTTCTCCTTCACACTCCAATGAACAAATTGAAAGAAATAGTCTATGAAGAATACAGATATTAAAAGAAGACAACCTACTTGGAGAAATTTTGAGTGTAAGAAAGTTCCCAGAAGAAGAGCCAAAAAAAGGGCATGTTGTCCCTTTGCAAGGAAATTTCCAAAGGACATCTCCTAGGAATGGACATTTCCTAGGAAAGGACATGTTCCAAAGGACAATGCTAGGAAATTTTCCAAAGGAAAAATGCATGACTGCTCTTTTGCTTTGTACCACTGCTGTTGTTTATTAATTCCCTGAATAGTAGAAGTGTCTAGAGATGTTATTTCCCACATAATCACAGTGTGAAAGCACATGGATAATTCCAGGATTCACCTTCTGTCAGTTTATAAAACCAAGTGCAACAGGCATATAACCCAGAACACCTGTAATACCAGTCAGTTGGCAAAAATGCTTGAAACTTTAATTATTTCATGAAAGGACTGATTTCACAAGATGACAGTAATAAGCACAGACACACAGATATATACATACATTTTGAAATACTGCAGTGTACACTTACATGTGTATGTATATATGCATGCCAAAGTAAATACACAGCAACCAGTTAAAGGAATTGGTTGATTATTTCCTATTGCCATCAGCTGTCTCCTGCTTCTGCCATAATCACACAGTACAAACAAATGACCCTTGTGTTATAAATAGTTTGTCTTTTCAAAGTTCAATTTGTCAGCTAAGATAATACTACTTTAGCTTTCACACTGTCCTCTATAGTGTTCCTATAGGGCTCCTTCCTACTTGGAGAACAAAGAATCAAAAGAACTCAAACTCCTGTTCCAGTCCCAGCAATGGCTACGCATCACATAGAATGATGTTGTTGCTGGTTTTTAAAATGTCGTTTTGTATTACAAGAAAAAAGTTTCTGAAATTCTCAATTAATTTTTCCACTTCTTTACTGAACCAACTTGGCAGATCCAGGTTTCTCATCACATGCTTCACAAATTAAGCACAATGAAAGGAGAAGAGTCTTTCATTTTAGGAGAGTGATATCATTTATGCTTTTATTTATTTTATTTTATTTTCACTTCAGTCACAATTTTTTGTATTTCCTCTTGTTGCATTTTAAGATAAAAACAGATAATCTAAAATGGCTGTGTTGTTCTCCCAAGCCATAGCCTGTCAGATTGCTGAATTATCAGTACCTAGTGAAGCAGCACCGTAGAAAGAGATCACATATGCCAATTCTCCCCCACTTGGTAACCGTTTTCCAGTCACTGGAGGAAAGTGCACAGTCCAATCTCTCTTTTGCATGATCAAAGTTAGTTCAACTATATAGCTTAGCAGATGCCTTCAGGCAGCAGGTGGTCCAATGAATTATATCAGAGAAGCCAATAAGTTGTGTATTATTCTGGAGACTCAACCCTCTAACTTGTTAAAACAATACATTCCCTTTTTCTTTTCTCCTATTTTAATGAATTTTCAATCAAGTTGCCAACCTTCTTTAAAAATAGTCTCAAAGAAGATACAGCAATGAAACAGCTTTCTAAAAAAATAGTTAGAAATCTAACATCGATTGTTAGCACCTGGAAACAAAATGTGGGATGAGAAAATAAGCTGAAAATATCCTACAAATGCTGTGTACGCTGACATCTCTCTATTCAAACTATTCTGCCTGGAGTTATTCAGACTTATACCAACAGGAAATCCTCCCCAGATTTGTCATGTCAACACAGATCAGAAGGGAGCTTAACCTGTGCTGTCAAAAGCACTTAGAAGCACCCTAAAGACAATGACCACAAAAGTCATGTTAAGTTAAGCGTTCAACACTGTCCCACATGGCATTGTTGTCTCTAAATTGGAGAGACATCAATTTGATGGGTGGACCACTCAGTGGATATAGAACTGTCTGGATGGCTACACAAAAAGAGTTGTGGTCAATGGCTCGATATCCAGCTGGAGACCAGTAACGAGTGGTGTCCCTCAGGGATCGGTGTTGGGACCGGTCTTGTTCAACATCTTTGTTGGTGACACGGACAGTGGGATTGAGTGCACCCTCAGCAAGTTTGCTGATGACACCAAGCTGTGTGGTTCGGTTGATATGCTGGAGGGAAGGGGTGGTATCTAGAGGGACCTCGACACGCTTGTGAGGTGGGCTGATGCCAACCTGATGAAGTTTAACCATGCCAAGTGCAAGGTTCTATACCTGGGTCGGAGCAATCCCAGGCACAGCTACAGGTTGGGCAAAGAAGAGATTCAGAGCAGCCCTGTGGAGAAGGACTTGGGGGTGTCAGTCAATGAGAAACTTAATATGAGCCGGCTTCACTGTGCACTCGCAGCCCAAAAAGACAACCGTATCCTGGGCTGCATCAAAAGGAGCATGACCAGCAGGTCGAAGGAAGTGATCCTGCCCCTCTACTCTGCTCTCGGGAGACCTCACTTGGAGTATTGTGTGCAGTTCTGGTGTCCTCAACATAAAAAGGACATGGAACTGTTGGAACAAGTCCAGAGGAGGGTCACGAGGATGATCAGGGGACTGGAGCACCTCCCATATGGAGACAGGCTGAGAAAGTTGGGTCTGTTCAGCCTGGAGAAGAGAAGGCTGCGTGGAGACCTCATAGCAGCCTTCCAGTATCTGAAGGGGGCCTATATATGGATGCTGAGGAGGGACTCTTCACTAGGGACTGTAGTGATAGGACAAGGGGTAATGGGTTCAAACTTAAACAGGGGAAGTTTAGATTGGATCTAAGGAAGAAATTCTTTACTGTGAGGGTGGTGAGGCACTGGAATGGGTTGCCCAGGGAAGGTGTGAATGCTCCATCCATGGCAGTGTTCAAGGCCTGGTTGGACAGAGCCTTGGTGTCATGGTTTAAGCCCTGTCAGCAAGTCAGCCACGCAGTTCCTACTCCCCCCCTCAACTCCCGGAGGGATGGGGAGGAGAATCGAAAGAATGTAACTCCCATGCATTGAGATAAAAACAGTCCAGTAACCAAGGTATAACACAAATCACTACTGCTACCACCAATAATAATAATGATAAGAGAAATAACAAGGGAAGAGAATATGATACCACCCGCCGAAACGAGCCCGACCGAGCAGAGAGTGCCCTTCTGGGCAACTCCCAGTTACATCACAGGCATGACGTGCTGTGGTATGGAACACCTCTTTGGCTGGTTTGGGTCATGTGTCCTGTCTCTGCTTCCTCCTGGCTTCCCCTCCTCCCTGGCAGAGCATGAGACTCACAAAGTCCTTGGGCAGACCAAACATCAGTGTTATCAGCTCTGTTCCCAGGCCAAAAGTCAAAAGCACTGCGCTGCACCAGCTACTAAGAAGGAGAAAAAGTGACTGCTACTGCTGAACGCAGGACACTTGGGTGACCTGGTTTAGTGTGAGGTGTCCTTGCCCACGGCAGGGGAGTTGGAACTAGATGATCTTAAGGTCCTTTCCAACCCTAACTATTCTATGATTCTATGATCTTAAGTTCCTCTCCAAGCCTAACTATTCGATTCTATGATTCTATGTCGCATAAATGCACATAATGCAATGTAATCCATTGTCGAGTTTGTTGGGGCCTTTTTTTCTCTATTGAGAAATAAAACAACTCTTGACCAATATTTTAGCTATATCCACCTTCTTCTCGATACAACTATGATTCATATTGACTTCAATACCAGCCTCAGAGTAACTATTAACATCTATGCCTCCTAGCAGAAATGATGTTTTATGTTTAACAAAGAAAACAGGGAGCCCAACCATATGCATTCCGTTCCCATTTCCACAAGACTTTCTTTGTGGATTTAGCAAGCTTCATATCTTCTGTATTCCTCTGTTATCCCACCCGTGGAATCAGGGTAGCCACCTTTCCCTCATTCAACCTGAAGGAGTGAAGCTTAACTTACATTTAGAGAGCTGTTTTAAGCCTCTCTGAGAAGTAGTGTATATGTAAATTATTACCTATCTGTATGAGGTTACTGATGCTGAAAAACATAACGCAATGTACACAGATGAATCTTTTTCAGTGTATAACATTACAAATTCCAAATTCCAGCTGCAAGAATTAACAGAAGAAAGGTTGCATGATTTACATTTTCTTCTGTAAGGTAAGGGCTGCATATTACAGTCATCTTGAATCAATAATAGAGTTATGCTACTAAAAATGAACTAGAAAATTATTTAGGAAAGCAAAGGAATGGAGACTCAAGTCTCTCTTCTCCCACAATTTAACTTTCCTGTAGTTTGGTTTTTTGCATACCAATCAACTATTTCAAAAATCCCCATCCTCAAGAAGGATTGCAGCAGATTTGTATGCAGTGACAGGTTTAACAAATCACCTGATAATTGGGTGTGACCTGCTAGGAAGAACAAACTGAAGCAGAAAAATGGAGTCTGCAAACATGCTGCTTTCTTTCTCAATGGATAAGTTTCCTAGTGCATTCAGGTATTATACATTAATTTTTTGGTGAAAATAAGTTCCTACTTTTTCACTCTTAGCTTTGCACTGCCAACACAGGGAAAAGAATGTGAATGAATCTGTTAGTATCTGTGCTTCATCAATACATTCATTTAGAGTTCCTCATCCTTTCAGCAGAAGAGAGTTGCATGATTAAATGCAAAACTAACATCCTGGAGGAAGTGTCAGATGCCCAACTACCTTGCACTTTCCCTCCAGTACCTGAAAACTATGTATAAAAAGCTTCTAAGGTAGAATTCCCCACTGATGTGCATAGGTCAGAGGAGAGTTTTGCAGGCAGTTTGCAGCTACTTTTCACACAGGTAGGAATGTCCCCATAACTTCTAAGGCAGTGCTGAGTGCATTGCGTTATTATCATATAATGTGTCCTCCAGACCTGTTATTGCTTTTGATGATGCTCAAGAAACAGAGAAATTACCTTGTTCTGAAAACTCGAACAGAATATGCAGAGCTGGTACCTAGCAGAAGGAAGGCAGGCAGGATAAACTTTAAGCACTATGACATTTCTAAAGAGTTGCTTTCCTGGAACAGTTGTGTTTGAAGAACTTGATTACAGGTCTTGAGCATCATCAGCATCCAAACCAGTGTCACTGTGCATGTAAAACAAAACACCTCCTCAGCACTGGATAGCAGTGCATGCTTCACCCTCACAAGTGTGTGTTTCAGGCAATCCAAAACAGGATTGTACAAGAGAATTTGTAGATGCCCAGTGGTGACATTTCCTTTCTCACACCGGGGTAATGTGTTAGCATTGGTGTATCTTCTCTCATAGAACAGGCAGAAATGTTATGAGAGACTTGGTGTCTGGAAAAGCCTCCAGACCCCTGGGACCAAACTGTAAATGGTTCTTCAGATTGTAGACAGCTTTCAAAAAGACCTTTATGCCCTGTGTATAGAGTAACATACAGGGAAAAGTATTGAAATAAAGGGCCTTAATTGCAGAAGCCATTCATGCCAGAGGAGGATTTCCCTTCCTTTTAAAAGACTGTTCTGTACTGTGATGTTTGAGTGGAGATCTGGTTTGCAAGCAGATGAGTCTCTGCCTTGAAATTATGAGTCATATGGCTGTTTTCACTTTCTACTCAGCCACAGAGGATGGCATACTAGAGACAACTTTTACCCTTTCATCTACATACACATAGACTGTTATTTCCTTCAGTCCAAAGGGAAGAATTTATCTTTTCTTTACATTATCTCATATTTATGGGATGTCAGCAACTTCTTCCATAAAATGTTCAGCCAGAGTACAGTATGTAGTTGCTGTGACCACAAGTATACCCACACACTTAACCTGAATTGTGATTCTGAAAGATCAAGAGTCATGCTTTTCAACCTAACTGAATCTCTTCCTCTATGAAAGCTGACATTAAAAATTTCTCAAACTCTCTAGAATCTGATTGTGGCTTTGAGAAATTGCCACAGGGCAACTGAGAGCAAACTGTATAAGTAACTCAGGCATCTAATCCCAGATCCTCTAAGGATGTCTGAGGAATTCCGGAAAAGTGAGAGGAATGTCACAGGGCCAAAGGAAGAGCTATTCAGGGTGAACAGAATAACCTGGCAGAGAGACAGCTAGAGGCCAGGTAAAATATCCTTGGTCCTCCTCTGTTCAGGCAGTTGAATCGCATTTCGTCAGACTTTGCACCTATTTCTTCAGTGAATACTGAATTAGGTGCCTGGGGCTTTGTTTGGAAAGGGAGGTATAAATGTCTATTAAATGTCTATTAAACTACAATGTCTATTAAAACTACTGAGAAGAATCCACTGGTATTTTCAAAAGGACAGGGGAAGATTGCTGAAAAAAACACTCACTAGTCCTTAGCTGCATGATTAGATGTCCATAGAACTCCAAAATTATTGGCCAGAGTCTGAACTTCTTACAAAGAAAGCAAAAATCAAAGAAAGCAAAATAATTTATATGGTGAGAAAGAACCACATTTCCTTTCTGTAGCTTTACATAAGAATAAAAATAATTAATAATTAATGTTATCTCTACAGCTATTGCTCCATCTTTATGTCAATGTTATCTCATCATAGATAATACATTAGCAAAAAAAAATAAAACCCTAGGTACAGTAGTTCTAGGCAAAGTGGCATTCATCACTAGCATGTATTTCAAGCAGATGAGAAGAAATTCACCAATGGGACAGCTTAAAGAGTCTCTTGGCTTATCATTTTCCCCTTCAGTCATGTTTTGAAAAATCAAAACAAGGGGCTCTGAAGAATGCAAACCTTCAGCAAGCTACACCAAAAAAAATGTGAAATACAGTGTGACTTGCCATTACAGCCACAAAGTCACAAAGTACTGAGACAGAGAACAAAGCTGAGTATTTCAACTATATCAGATAAGTAGGAGAGGCAAAGTGGGGAGAAAGTACCTGTTAAATTACCTTATCCAGATGTGATCAGATTTCTGCAAAAAACATGGAGCTGAATCTAATTCAGTTACAGCACTGAAATTACAGTAAATTGGGTTACTAAAGTTCTTGTCATTTAAAGACTAGTCGAGTAGAAATGTTCAGAGAGCACTGAAATTCTGCACTGATGGGGATTTTATTAGTACATGGATGCATGAATGGGTGTAAAACCAGATAAGCAAATTTATACTTAGAGAGGAAGGAGGATTATTTGGCCCAAGAAAGGAAAAAGAATTTAGGACTAGTCTCAGTGCCCTGATTTTTAAGACAGATTGATCCAGACTTCAAGATTTTCTACTATGTCAAAGAAATGAGAAAGCTTATAGCCTAAAAACAAATGTGTTGCAGATAATATATGAAGTTGATACCTTTCTATAGAAAAACTTCAGACAGTAACATATTTCATGACTTAGAAAAGTCAGTGGAACAATTATATCTGCAATTACATAAGTCTGTTCTATTTTGTCTTTAGCCTGGTTTTTTTATATTTTAGGTTTTAACCTGAATCATCATAGGTTTTAATGACTTTAACAGAGATCCTTTTAGATTAAACTAATGTCAGCAAAAGCCTAAATCAGGTGATTTGTGCTCACGTGATTAACATGATTAAAAATACATATCACAGAGCCATTCAAGTACCTCATGTTTATAGCTGAGAACAAGTAGAGTTAACAGCTTGTACCTAATGAGAATGCAAAAGAAATTAATTCATTGGAAAAACATTCTTCATCCCATTTTGATTGAGTGCTCACAAAAAAGTAAGTTTCTTGCTTTCTAATGCCTCTTACTACAGATAAAACATTTAGACAAAGATAGTTATAAAAACTATTTATTATATCATGAAGTCCAGCCACAAGAAAGATATTGCCCATGACATAAGATTAGAGAATACACCTATGACATAACTATGATAAAAACCCACCAGCTGTATTACCACCAGAATTACTATTTTCAAAGAAAACTATAAGACTTCAAAGCTATCAGCGTGTAAAAAATCACTGGGTTCAATTAAAGAAATTCATGCTTCTCAGTGCAATGGAGAACATGCTTGTTCCTGTTCATAGCCACTACTGACCCACTAGTTCTGATGTTCACCCAAAGACAGCAGAACAGCTCTGTTTGCTGCCCACCTGCAATACCCAGTTGTTTCTGTAATCTCAACTTTTTGTGCCTGAATTTTTTAAAAGGAAAGCTAAGTAGTGTCCAGCACGCACAGAGTCTTACCTGCATGTTCTGCTGACAGCACCATTTTTGTAAATTCTGCAGAACTTACTTAGGTGCAAAGATTGTTAGTTGGGATCTAATGCTGCTGAAATCCACAGCTGGTAGATGACTACTGGCAAACTTCCTAATTTGTACTCAACACTGTATCATGACATGAGGAGATAACAGCCTATCTATGGCAAGCTGTAAATCAGTATCTATCTGAAATATCTCTCTCCTCTCTGAAGACTAAATTACCCCAAGAAAGGTGCCCTAAAACCTAAAGCCACAAAAAACCAAGTCTTCAAAGTCATCTATATGACTTTAGTTCAGCTTTCTGCCATATTCAGTGACATAACTGGAGCAATTTAATAAGCTACTAAGCCTTAGTATTCATTGTCCTCCCTAACAGTTGTGATCCTGTCAGCTGAGAATGGACTGAAAGCGTGCTCCTGCTCCTTTTCAAAGCAAAAATAGAAGTGCTTAAACCACCCTTCAGACATATAGGCAGTTTCCAAATACTAACCCAGATCCACTTTCCAGCATTTGTTCCTAACATGTTTCCAGCCCATTTGAGACAGACAAATTATTTTATTCATCTGTTTTAGTCCTGTTTCAGAGTAGCAACCATAGCTTTATTCCACATGCACAGCATCTGTCACAACATGGCACTGGACCACATCATAGTTCCTGCTCATCATGATCACAGTTTCCAAGCTTTCACCTTCCATATGGACATAGTGCCACCAGAGACTTATGTAGCCACCATGTATCCAAAAACCCAGTAACACAAAACATCAGCAGGCAGCCACAGCACAAGTTCACTGCAGAAGCACTGTTTTAAATAGCCTTACTTCTGACCACAGTTTGAGCATGATCTCACAATTATCAAGTGATGAGCACATATGCCATACTGCAGTTAAAGTAGAGTATTTGAAAAGGACTTGAAGTATGTGAAAAGGGAGCAGCTAGTATTATTCATATGCACCGAACAGAGTTGAAAAGTAGAAGGAAACTGAATATTCAGCTTTGCAACTGTTCAGGCAGAGGAAAGATTACTGTGCCCATGTGATACAATGTCAGTGCAATAGTATTGCAGAAAAAAGTTGCAATAAATTTAGAGAAAGCCTTATAAATCTCCAAAGTTGAAACTGTCCTTAATCTAAGACAAATGAATTCATATTCTACTCTTCATTTGACATTTTAGTGAATAACAATGAGACATGGCTTAATACGATGCTGCAAAACAATTCTCTGGGACATCCCAGGCTGACCCAGTAGTCTTCTGTTCTGGAAAACAGAAATGGGCTTTAATACTCTAAAGGTGGGTGGAAGAATGTTGTTATTTCAGCAATAATGTCTCAATAACATATTTTTTTCTCTTAAGTACTTCTCTGCATATATATGATGCTGTGCATTTGTTTCTGCAGCAAGTTTTGCTCTTTTATAATATACTTAACATGCTGATTCATTTTTAAGCCTCATTTTTAAGACCCTAGTTTCAAGTTCACAGACACTCTTGCTGGCACTTCAGACCTGTAGGACTGGTTACATTCTCAGCTGTTTCTTCCCTGAGGCAAGCAGGAATTAGGAGTGCCCCTCACAGTATAGATGGTACCAAGAAGACACCCTTAAGTGCAGGAAAGAAGTCTGATTTAGTCTGTGTAATAGATAACATGAACGTATCCACTGCATGCACAAAGTAGCTGGTTCTAGTCCTTAGAGCACCAGCTAGGAACTTAGATACTTTTGAATGGAGTGTGCTTGAATCCTTGATATTCCATATGGAATATCTTTGTAACTGGAAACCTTTGTAAGTCTCCTAGAATAAGCTCCAACCTACATTAGATATCTAATCTAAATACAGTTCTTCAAAACATCAGCTCTTGGTAGCAGCAGAGAGGTCCAGGTGTGAGTCCGATCCCTGTAGAGCAAATTCTGGGCAACCCAGGAACTGGAGCAGGTCTTTCTGTCCACACCAAAACCCATTTCACTGGATTAGGTACTGAAAGTTTGTCGTCTCCGTCTAAGTCAGTCACTCCCTATTTACTGAATTGGCCCAGAACGAGTGGCATCAACAGTTGTCTGTTCAAAACATTGTGGAACATTTTTAAATACCGTACAAATGTTTAAACATCACCATCTGGTTGTCAATACACCAATACAAACAACCAAACATGATACAGCTAAGTAAGGGTGTTAATCAGTGCCCGATGATTAATTCCCATGTCATTTCCCTGCTTCCCTACTGTTCAGTAATTCCTGTGTCTCTTAGACCCAGGCTCCTCCACTCAGGGGTATTTCCGTATGTGCATGTGGCTACATACACATACACACAAGAACACATGCACACACATCTAATTAGCGCTAGGCACAGTGGGACTCCAGTTCTGATCAAGACCTTTGATTCACCCATACTATAAATTATGAATAATCAAAAGAATGGAAAATCCATGAACAAAAGAAATAAAATAAAACGGGACGACAGTTGCCCAGATGCAGTCTGTCCCCAGGTCTAGTTAGATCCCAGCAGCTCTGCTGCATGCTTCATCCTTCAGACTATGCTACTGCTCACTTCAATTATGACGAGACTAGGTGTGCAAAGTTGGATGAAAGACAAAACCATTTTGTCTTTCTGCAGTCTCATTGGTTGGCTCAGTTATACTTTGCTGAGTACAGTAATCCTACGAGACACCATCCCTTAAGAAAAAAAAGAGTGCCAAGAACCAAGTGACTCAAACAAAAACACATCTTTCAGTAGTTTTGTTAGTCATATTTCCTCTCATGACACTTCCTTTTAATGCACAGAGGGTCCATATTTCAAAGGATGGGTTTCTCATTATCTCATCCCAACCTGAGAAAGAAAGGAAAATAGATAGAGCAGAAGTCAGCTGGAGAGATGTGGTTTTCAGATTATCCTCAACTGCCCTTTACTATTTTGTTTCTCATCCTCCCAATCTTCTGTCAGCTGACACTCCTATTTTGGCAGAAAAATTCCCTGTGTAAGGATCAAGAACTGAAACTGAATCCCTCCCTAAATTTCCCTGTTATTACCTGTCTGCAGGAGGAACTATAAAAGGCATCTTTCTCACATAAACATGACAGCCACAAACTGCATGGATAAGTGTTTCTCCTCACCTCCATAATTTCTTGAAATATCTTCCAGGTGAACTGTAGGAGAAATGATAGCTAGTAATGCTTTGATAATTGTGGAATATTTCTGTGCAGTGTATGTCTGAAATAGATATAAACCCACAGCTTCTTCCACAAGTACTAGTAAGAAAAGTATTTTTCTAATGCTAAGCTAATTTACCAGCAACAACAGGAATTAAATACATCTGCACCACTCCAATATTCTCATACTACAGAAGGATTTCATAAAAGAGATTTCTATGGTTTACTGTGTGAACATTTGAACTTGACTTTCAGATGGGAATAAAATTTCCAAATTTCAATGTCTGAATTGCAATTTAAATATCTGAATTTAAGCAACTTGTTTAGCTAATATTCCAGCTTTCTTATACAGTCAATGAGAAGAGACAGCTCTCTTCACTGTAACCAGCTCAGACAACTCTAGTAGTGTGTTGTTTTAGTGTGGGTCTGGGGGTTTCTCTATTTAGAGATCAGAATTCTGGACAAACAATAAGTACTGAGTTCTTGAAAAACTTAATCCAAAATTCTTTCGAAAAAGGTTTCTTCAACAATCTAAATATAAATAGACTTCATTCTGGCAGCAAAACTTGATAGATGCTACAACGTAGGTGAAATTTTCCTTTTACAGTCATGACCAAATTTTTCAAATTCCTTAACTTCAACTCTAAAAATTGAAGTGGTTTTGTCATTATCATTTCCAAGAAAAGTGAGCCAATTATATTTGGCACATCCTGCTTGGCAGCTCACTTTTCTTAAAGATTCATGAAGAGGAAGTATGTGCCACATGATGCTTTTCTCCACTAACTGACTGCATTATCTAATCTAATAGATGATGGATGCTCTAAAGTGGCCAGGTTGTCTCCTCTGAACCTCTGTGAAACAGAAGTGCCGTAACTCCACTTCAAAAAGAATGAATGACAAAGCAACAATACAAATGGCATCTAAAAGTTATCTGCCCTCTCCAATGACACCTAATAGTAAACAGATACAAACAGCAAGAAGAAAGAGAAACTAACTTCATTACTTAGCCTGACACAAAGAAGTCAAATGTAAACAGAGTTAGTCCTGAGTCCTGCACATGGACCCCATGACAAGGAATGGAAACCCATTACCTTGAGTGTATATGTCAGCCCTGCAGATGACAATGACAACATTCTAAGGTTTTCTCTTACTCATCAAAACATTTAAATATGTTAAAATATTTCTTCAACAAGCAATACTTGCATATGGGAGCTGTGTATCACTGTATTTCAAAGCAGAGGGGTTTGAAGCATGTTCTTGGCTGTCACTGGGAGAAATCACTCACGTAACAAGGATGCAAGATGCAACTGCAGCAGGTGTCTACACTGCATCATATCTATTCAAATGAATTCAACACCCTTTGAATTACTTTGCATATTAAGTGAATAAGGTTGTCAGTTTCATTTGCCTTTATCTTTTCCCTGCAGATGATCTAGGGCATTTTCTGTGTCCCCTTTTACAGTAGCACAATGTGGATGCAGGGAAATTGGTGTCTTCTCTGCACTTCAAGGATGAAAAGAGGAGGCACTGCAGTATCTGTCTTTGAAGAAACTTAAACAATATTTCCTCTCTGCACCTCTAAGTCAGTAAAGAATTTACTTTTCTGTTTCCAAAGAAAGTGCCAGTAGCTAATGGAAAGCAGTCTTCAGCTTCTCTTGGGATTGACTCTCCAGTGCTACTTTCACAGAGGTCTATATCTCCTTGATTCGTAGAAAAGCTCTAAGAACTCGCCACCAAAGTTTAAGTTGACAAGCAGATATTCTTTATTGTGCCGCGGTGAGACACGGGGGATAGCTCCTCCAAGCTTGTCCCGCCCAAGCATCAAACAAGCTGTGATTATATAATCACTAAATATACATATTCATTACATTACATGCATATTCATGAAGTTTCTTATACATTACATCATATCTCTAGAAAATTCTTCCTGCATGCGCACAATAATGTGGTAATGGTCTTTGGGACCCCTACTGGTAATTTCTTCATCATCTTCCTCTTCATCACTTCACCCTTTGGCTGAACTTTGGAGTTGGCCAGCCTTGTTGTCCGTTTGACAGCTCCTTAGTTGGTTCTAACTGGTTTTCCTAAACATTAACTGAAGATTTCTCTTCCTTATCATTGTTATAGAGTCACCTGGGGTCCAGGTCACTTAGTTACAAGCAAACGGTTCATTCTATATACAATGAGTTACCCTTCATTCTGTCTTTCTTGGTTTTTTCCCCATCTCATCCTCCAGTGGACACCATCTGGTATGTCCCACAATGAAAAGAATGCAGATTGGCCAGCCACACTACATCTAGCTCATAACAATATCAATTACTCAGTGCTCCTGAAATTCAGAATTCTTATATGGAGGTGTATATGAATGTGTTCATAGGGACTAATGGTTTCTCATACTTTCAGACACTTATTTTTTAAATGCTTTAGTAAGATCCATCGGAGGAATACAGAGAAGAAGGAGATGAGTTTGTTGCTTGTTATAGTTTAACCCTGCTAGGCTTGCTCACTGGTGGAGTGGGGTGAGGAGCAGAAATGTCTTTGACTCTCTGCAAGCGCTGCTCAGCAACAACTAAAACATCCCCACTCTATCAATACTGTTTCCATCACAAATCAAAAACATAGCACTTTAAAAGCTAGTATGAAGAAATTTAACTCTATCCCAGCTAAAACCAGTACATTACTGAGCCAAATAACCTGCAGTGATCAGAAGAACAGAATCTTGAGCATATACAGAAAAAACTACTTGGCTAGAGAGCTTTATTCTGTGAGCACAAGAAATGGATTTTTTAATCCTGACTCCTCTTTAGATGAAAATGCTTTTTACATGCAAGTATTTTATCTGTAAATGCTAGAAGATAAATGAGGGTGACATAGAGACTGGGATTCACTCACTAAAATTGCCTGAAGTTTTTGAGATCCTGTTCAAACTACTTCTCTGGTTCCTCAATAGTCAAAGGAGAGGGACTGTCAATGCCGGAAGGCAGTTCATCTCACTTCTGTCAAACGTCTGCTTATCCTCCACCCACTGAAAGTCCCCGCCTCTCTTCAGGGACTCCACCCGTAAGCTAGAGAACGAACTTAGACATTCCTCCTAGGTTTTGGAGAGCTGAAGGTAAGTGACTGGAACCTTAACCACATTTTGGGAACACCATAAGGAAGAGTCATCAAAAACAGGTCTGGAATGGAAGACCTTTAGAGTTGCTCATGTGGCATTTGCCATCACTGTCTCCAAGGTGCAGGCTGGTTTTCAAACAACGCGTACACACCCAGATTCTCTGAACCCAGTAGCACTTTTCCAGGCAGCAGCTGCTGAGAATGTGAGTCCTATGCATTTTACATGAGCACTTGTTGGGGGGAAAAGAGTGTTATTTTGGAGGTAAAAAAAGCATTAACCTTTATTTTAAATGAAATATTCTGAAGTGTCAGCAGGAGCCCGTAGTTGCTGAATCCTGGCAATGGAGTCTCCCTCATGAATTTTGGAACATAAGTGTCTTTGCCAAATATACAAATGACCTTCAGTTCTGCAAGAAAACACCTATGGGTTTCACTTTTATGTTTGTCTCACTACCATAATTAAACTAAAGGTGTGATGACGTATACACACATAAAATATACACACTAGTGTATGCATATTGAACTGTTCCCTATATAATGTTATTATGCTGCATTTTCAGCTTTTAAGCTAACAGAGAAACTGAGAACTTGACTTTCAGCTGAATGGAAAAATAGACCAAATGTCATTCGTTTTTGAAATTATGGAGAAAAATGCATAAAATTCAAGGAAACCGTACTTGATTAATGTATTCTGAGAAATTCATTGTTGATGTAGGTCAGGCAAGATGGTCTATGGATTCTGAAGGAAGAGATTTGAATACACTATTAAATACAAATCAGATAACTTAAAAAATCAATTTTGTTCAAGCAAAAAATTTCTCTCAAGCCAAAAGAGACTCAACTAATTATATCAAGAAAGTGCATGTAATGCACTGTATATGCACTAGTATAGATTTTTTTGTCTGTTCACAGAAACTGGCAGGTAGAAAAATATGGAAGATGAACACAGCTCAGCTCAAGAAGTGATTTTTATGGCCTTTTGCAGATATATCACTCTGACCTAAACTAGGGTTTGATCAATTTCCTCATTGTCATCATTCTCCAAAAAAGATGAGAGTAACTATAACTTACAAGCAGAGCCCAAAGCAGAAAGCTATCCCTTATCACATGCAACAGGGACAGCTCAGAAGTGAAACCTGATTCTGGAATGAGAAATCGTATGAATCACTTAAGCCTTAATATTAGATACATTAATTTAAAATGTAGCACTTTCCATTTTCTTAAATGTGGCAATCCAATTTAAAGCACACCGTTCAGAGATCGAGTTCAGCTGAACACATTTCCTACACTTATCTAATATCAGAAGGGGCAAAAAAGGATATTCACCTCAGAATACTTTTCCAGCACCTTAGATCCCAACAAAATGAAATTAAGAGGAAGCATTAGTAACTATATCCTGCTACCAAGATCTCATTGTCACTAATTATCAACACAGGCCTCATTAAGGAAGTCATCTACACCTCTCTGTCATTAAAGATTTAATACATATGACACCTGCAGATGGCAATCTGAAAGGCACATCAAAGGTCCTGACTTTTGTAGATCCATGCCTGTAAACTGTAGATGGCTCTGCAGCCTACACTTTATCTCAGCCTAAAGCATCTCGTTGCATTGTTCAGTATACCTGGAAAATACATTGGTCTTTTGAAATCACAAGGAATCTCTAATCTCAACCAAAAAGAAAAAAAAAAAAAAGGAAAAAAAACCTCAAACACCAGTTTTCTGATGCTTTTAAGCACCAAAGATGTTAAAGACTGAAAATTCAGTTCTGAGTCTGAACCAAGAACCATGTCTTGGTCTTCTCTTTAATGTCTACCCTGCAGAATACAAATAAGAGCCCAAGATGTATCATTTACTAGGTAGTGAAGACTTTAGAGGTATAAGGAGTCTTACAATGCCATAAATACGCAGTTAATTCATTTATTAAGATTAAATTTTTAAAAAAGTGGGTAAAAACTCCCTCATTGGTATAAAAGTACTTTGAATGAATGGTCTTTACTATGTATTCTAGGTAGCAGACATATTAATCCACCAGAGACATCTTGCTATTGCAATATAGTAATATTTTAAATCCTTTTAGTTCCTTCTTAGGATTCAGCCCTACATATAAGAGAATATACCCCTAAGGACTAGACAACATCTGGTGTATATATAGGGATGAATCACAAGATGGATATAAAGTAAGAAAGATCTAAAATCCTTTGGCAAAGTAGCTGTTTCAATCCTTTAAGAAGCCTACTGAAAGTTTATCTTAAATGTGATTTCAGGAGCCAAAAAGTTTCGTACACAATTTATTTTCTTTACAAAAGATTTATTTTTTTTTTAACTAGAGCTGCCATGTGGATCCCCACAGCAGTGTAGCTATTTTCTTTCAAGTTATGGTTGCTTCTTAACACTGTATTTAAGTCTGAATAATGCTGCCACAGTAAATCACACACTTTACACAATTTCTGTACAGAATGTAAAAGAGAAATAAAATATGATGTGAGCTTTGTTAAACTTAAAATGCACTTGACAATCACTTAACTTAATTAGATACATTTGCCTCCTGAAAAAGTTACTGTACTAACGGTGATATTCACCTTTCCAAGAAAAATAATCCTCTCTCAGAGCCAAAGGTGTATATCCCACTTCTATTTATTATTATTACAGTAACACTTCTGTATGAAGTATCACTAGCGCAGCAGCCAGGGAACACATTCCTACTCCTAATTCTATCAGCGATCTGGCTGTGTTCTTGGGCTAGTTATGCCAGCCCAGTGCCTCTGTTTCCAGATCCATTGCTTGCAAGTCTTTTCTTATTGAAAGTTATTATAATACTGTGTACAGCATAATAGCTAATAATAATTACTGTAATATACATAATTATATTATGTGCTATGTAGAGAATAATAGTCATAGTAAGAAACTCCAAATACTTTTAGAAAATTAAGATTTTGTGGCTATAAACTAACCTAGATTTACAAGTCCCTGGGTTTCATGAGGTTCCATTAATATTTTTAAATACTATTATTTTAAAGGACACATAAGTGTTCTCTTTTTTGGTAGATTTCCAAGTAGATTGGAATATGCATAGAGCTTAGACAATATTGTCCTTTTGTAGAGCTTGGCAGAGCTCCATTTGTTTCCATGGGGTTGCATCAATCTGCATCAGGTGAGAATCAAGATTTTGTTTTCCTCTGCCTTTTAGAAACTGATTTATTTTAAGCACTCATAGCTATAAAACAGACAGACTCATCCATTCTGTTTTCATATCTGTGAAACTCATTATTCTTCAGGGGAAGCCACAGAGAGAAGTTCTGTCTTGGACACCGACCAGCACAGTACTGAAGGATAAGGTGGTGGGTTTGAGCATGATGCAATTGCGTATGCTTCACACAGCTAAGGAGAAAAAACGGCAACGATGACTCATGTATTTTTACTTTGCACCAAGTCCAAGGCTTACTGAAAGGGCACCAGATGTACATTTTAAAAAAACCTGAAAGCTCTTTCAGGTCACACTGTCCAAAGCAGCAAAAGAATGTGATCCTCTTCTTGCAACTTGTCTCTCCATTGAGGTTACAAGGTGGCCTAAAGTTGGTGACCTCGCTTGCACCACCAGAGGGGTGTCCTGTGCCGAGTAAGAACCTTCCTCATGTCTCTCAACACACCGCCATGGCTGCTTTGAGTCATTTAAAAATGGCCAAGGTCTGAACTAATCTCAGAACTATTAATGTCTGTCATAGACAGCTTTAATATAGGTTGTTTGTAGTCAGGATACTTACTGCATAAAGAGCAGCCAAAAATGTACCAAAACCTTGATGTCATGTGGATTTCACATCAATTAAATTTTCTGTGCTCCTATGGTTAATTGCTCATATGCTATTTTCAATTAAAGAGTCATCTCAAAAAATGGTCAAAACCCGATTTAATTCAGATTTTCCCCCTTTTTATCCAGATGTGTGGCTTTGAAAAACAGTTCCCTCAAGCCACAGAATTTACATTTTCCAGGAAACACCATTTCATGAGATTATTCATTATCTAATAATCACATTTAATAATTAACTATTGTCTTTAATATTAGATATTAATATTATGAACACTAAAACTAATAAAGACCAATTCTTTACGAAATCATGTCTTGTGGCTGTAGCTCCTGATGTGTAATTGACTGTGTGTTTCAATAAAATCTTTGTCCTGTTTTGGAGAATAAAAGATAATATTCCATGTGGATGCTCCCATATCTGAACTTCAGTCACTTCTAGAGCCTTTCCATCATTCAGACTCTAATCAAGACTTATCAGTATTAAAATTCCCACCACTCCATAATCAAGTTTGACACTGGTCAGCAGTTTTATGCAAACAAAATAAAAAATCAGGATAAAGAATGACAAATAAATGACATATCATGGTCATTTATGGATCTCTTTTCCCAAGAGAGGGCTTTCCTCTCTCTGGAATGTCAGAGAAAGTAGGAAAGGAACGATAAACCAGTTCAGTTCAGGTTAATACACAATTTTTCATATCAGAAGGTAAATCGATAAATGGTTGCCTAGATCAATTTTCTGTCATGTCTATGCAACATACTGAGGAAATGTAGCAAGGGAAGCACTTGAGGATGTGGCAGGTAGGAACAGAACTGGCATTTTGATTCTTATATCTGGAGAGTTTTGAATTACTAAATTGGGGGGGGGTGATTTTTTCACACACAAGACTGAACTGTGTATTCATTACACGTACACACTACTACATTGGTTGTTTATGCTCTCTGATTAACTGTAAAAAATGTTATACCATTTAAGTGTGAAGGTCTCCACTAAAATTAGAGAAATGTGTTTATGGGAGACACAATATGTACAGCAGTTGTTTATTAAGGTCATTGATATAAAATATATGATCGATGCAATGACGGTGTATCATTACAACATTGAACATAAAATACCCCAATGGGGCACCTTGCAGTGGCTCAGACAGGGCTGAGGCTGATGCTCAGGCAGCATATGTGCTGCAGCCTCTTCCTATGCTGTACCTTTACCAAGCAGAGGTTATTAGAGCAGCATCCTGCCCATGCTGAATTCACACCAGGTGCTGGCCCCCAGCATTACAGGTGGAAGATTTTGACTGACCAAGCTCTTAAATCTGCTGTGTGCAACTCCAGTAGAGCAAAACAGACTCAATGACAGCTTATTGGCATGTGCACTGGTGTAACAAACTCCCAGGTGGCAATATGAGCACTTTTTGTATTAGCCCAGGAGCAGAGCACTTGTTTGAGAGATATCAGACTGGGGTTACTACCTGCTTCTGCTCCCCACTTGCCCCTGTAAGAAGAGAGAGCAACTGGGAGCCTGAAACCATTCCTGTATCTTGGTGGGTTTGTTCTGGGTTGCCTTAGTCCCCTTCTATCTCTCCATACTCACTGATGAATTTGGTTGACAATTATGGGTGCATTCTGATAACTACGGGTGTGCATTTAAAAATACATGTTAATGGCTTCTAAAGTAGCCTGTAAGAAAGCTGAAAAGAAAGCTAGGTTTTATTTGTGCACTATGTAAAGCAGCCACTTTGGACAGCTGGTAAATCTGCATGAAAACATTCTGCATTCTGAAATAAAAGCAGACATTCCCCAGAGCTGAATAATAGGGAGAATCCATATTACTGTGGTCCAGGAAAGATGCTGAAAGTAAGAACTCCTGGAAAAAATCTCCAGCTTGCACTCTGATGCCAAATTTTGCAAGCATCCTGTTTACTGACTAGGACATTCAAGTGAAATCAGACCAGTGGGCCATGACTGAAGCTAAAAATAAAATTGCAAGAAGACTGTGTAAAGCTACAGCTCTAATCCCTCCAGAAAAAGGTATGGCATCTTTTTCAATTTCATAAGGATTTTAAGAACCCTTCTCTCCTAACACAGCTTAAGACTTAGAAAAGTCCTTACTTGAAGAAATTGTCCCACTGCAATTCAGGCCAGGTACAGATGCAGAGCACAACCCTAATTTCCCTGGCCTGTCACCAAAGAGAATAAGTTTATTACAGCATGCAGAGAGAGAAATTTGACTGACAGCTGGCTATCCAAGTACTCAATTATTAAAGCCTGTGTTCAGCAGGATGCATTGTTTGAAAGTTGTGTTTGCAAAAGCAGTCTCCTACTACCAGCATCTGCGTTAACTATTAGTTTTATGAAGTACAAGCTGCTTTCCAATGTCATTGACACAAAGCAAGCTTAGCCCTGTGCCTAGGTGAATGAGAAAGAAAGAAACATCTTCTGGGATTATTTAATTTTTTTCCAAACATATGCTGTGAAAGGCCTCATGGCAGTTTGAAGGAACTCTCAGAACTACAGCTAAAGGTATGCTTGAGACTCTCTCTTTTGCAAAGAAAAAGCTGAAGTGTTTTTACTTTCATCAGGAGAAACAATGAAGACAGATTAGGCTGAAGTACAGGTAAATCTTGTTTTGTCTGTGCTGTCATGAAGGTAGGACCAAAGAAGGCCTTAATAGTCCAATAGGTATATTGTCTTGTAGTAGTAAATCCAGGCACAACACACAGGTAGGAGGTTAATACAATTTTATTACCAGAGCTCTGGCAATCTACTCCACAATGCAACTGCTAGCCTAATCTCCAGATGCTTTGGGGCTGTCAAATTACAATACATCAGCTATGAAGGAAAGTGCTATTAATGGGAGGAGAAAACACTAAAAAGCTAGATTCCTGCCACAGAACTTGTATTTCCCTACAGGCTTACCCAAAGCTCTTGGCCATTCAGTTTCTACTACTTAGACTACCCTGAGCATGCTGTCAAAGCTGTACATATTTGGCTCCTTCAAAGAGGGTATTTTTGGCTTTCCCATGCTTTCCCTGAAGGTAGGATTGGAACCAAATCCAATCATTGTCCAATACCTCTGTCCTCTGTTTGCCAAGGGTACATTTCCTTGCTCCTACACATACACACATAAATACAGGACATACAGCACATAGAATGGGAAGACATTAACATACACATGCTCCCATCATATAGCATGAGGCTAACCAAACATGGTCATTCATTGACTCCACTTCACGTGGAGTTTCTTTGTGCTGGACTAAAAATATACAATAAACTGCAAGATAAGAATCACAAGAGCAGGGAAGGAACTGGAAGGAATCATCACTTACACCCTGTACCAAACATGGTCGTCACAGCCAGCTTCAGCATTCAGATGTTTAATCTTTTAACAGACTGTATTTATATTCCATCTACTGATAATAAAGACAGAGCAGCTGTACCTAAATTACAGGAGTCACATGTTCTTCACAGTCTCAGGGGCTGTGCACTGGCCACAGCCTCATCCTCAATAAAATTTGAGAATTTCCCCTCCATCCTCTGGCTTTCCCTGGAGAAAAACTTTTGCAGACTAGATGCACCCCAGAGCTTGTTTATTGTAGACACCTTATCAAATGAACCACCCACCTATATTTCTGTTCACTGGAGATGACTCACTGGACAGCTAAACTCAGATGAAATGAATTCCCTCTGAAATGTTCTGCAGAATCAGACTCTATTTTACAATTACATGGTATTGTAGGAGTTTGAAGAGTTTTATTTAAATTAAAAAAAAAAAAAGAAAAAAGCTTGAAGAAAAACTAAAAGAGCTCATGCTTCTAAGCTCAGGTCCCTAAACATACCAAAAATGTGGTTTTTTTCAGTAATCCATTTTCTGCAGTGGTAGGAACATGTTGACTTCCTCTACTAAGTATTATAATTGGTAAGGAAAAAAAAAACAGGACAGAAAAAGGTCTCTGGCTGCTGTGCTATCTAACATCTCCAAGAATAATTTTGATCTTGCAATTGTAATAGCCAATCTACAGCACAGAATTTATATAAGATATTTTTGGCTAGTTTACGAGGGAAAAACCTTAGCAGTCTTGTAAACATCAATGTATATGTCTTAAAAGTAATGTTCTTAATTTATATAAACAAAATAAGATAAATTGGAAATTTCAACTCTCAGGCACAAAGTGTGTCTAAAAGGCAATTTCAGATTGAATTAAGTGCCAGAAGTACTAAAGCCTACTAAAATATTACCCCTTTCCTCAAAATTATAATACCTCAAAACCAGGCGTGGACATACACATACAAACACTCCCTCAGCAAAATTGCACTAGCTCCTTCTGTTCAAACACAGAGAATTTTGTGCCAATGCAGTTCAAGCCTCTTTTCTAGCCTAGACAGTTCAAAAGCTGGTCTACTGTGTCTTTTTGCACTTCATTTTGATTTTAGTGTTGTAAATTGTCAGGCAGACCCGTAACAAAAGGTCACAGTGTCCAGTGTTTGCAGTGTGGACCCAGTCAGAAGCAAACTGCTCTCAGCTATATTTCCCACCTGGTAATCTCTCCAGTTTATGGCTTTAATGCAGTCTGATTCCCAGGTTGTTTTTCAAGCTAATGTTCACTTATCACTTTTCCTACCATGTTTTCTTACCATTGTATTGCCAAACCTGGGGTATGAAAACTGCCCCCCCCCCCTTTTTTTTTAAAACGTGATAATCTTGTGACAGGGCTGATTAAAAAAAAAAAAAAAAAAAAAAGTGATTATAGTTCCAAATCTCTTGCATCTGTAGCCAGATAAAAAGGAACCAAATTGGATCAAAGAGATGATTAAACCAAATGTCACTGTTTCATACCCACCTTGACATCTTTTCAAAAGGCTATAAATTATCAGAAGACTCAGCAGGGGAGAATTGAGCCCAGACAACTAAAGACTCCCTATTCAAGTTTCTCAGATGTCTTATCAAGTTCTAGCTTAGCAAAGGAGAATTTGAAAAATTCACAAATCAAATAAGTAGTGTTTTGAGGGTCATTCATGGCCTGTTTTATGTTGCTTACTAAAGCTCATATCCATAATTGTAAAAACTACAATAAAAAACAAGAACAGAGTTTAACCCTGAGATTTATCCTTGTTAAGAATGCAAATGAAATGCACATAGATCTCTAAAAAGTTATTTATTATGTTGAAAGTAATAAGGAAAAGCATTTCAAAATGGATCTTCTTTCATATCCCTGTGCTTATAAAAGTCCATTTACTGTAAACGGCAGTTAGTAAAGCTGTGTTTTATTTCAAACTATAAATAATTGGACTTTGCTAGTTCTCTCAGAGGGATGCCATGAGACAGTTGCTTAGTTCACACACTCCATGCTAAAAAGCATAAAATCCCAAGTACCCTCTCAAACCATTTTAATTTTTTAAAGGTATTGGGTATTCAGGCTACATACAAACTGTATACTTCTCCTTTTCCTTAAATACAGCGTGTTTAATTGCCCGTTCATCCATTCAGAATTGTGAATCAAATATATTTGAAATTGAAAATAAGCAAATTAGGTTGAAGGGTAAATTTTAAATATTCTATTAAATTCCACCTATCAGGCCAAATCCTGAAGTACCGTTGACCGAGATCCAAGAAAGAGCTACTAAGGAAGGAAGGGAGAAAAAACTTAATCCAGAAATTATAAAAGGGGATTCCAACAATTGTCTTAGTTCTGTCACTTATTTCCCACATGGTCTTGGTTCAGTTGCTTATATTTGTACCATGAGTTCCCTATAAATAAAACAGAACATAATCCCATCTGGTTTCTGAGAGGCTGTGTTCATAAAATACTTAGAACCACAATCAATCATAGATCTTATAGGAGTACCAGCCATTATTATGAGTAACATGAAAAATTAACAGAAAACCAACTTTTCAAGAAATTTAGGTTCTATTTCACCTCCACTATTTGTTGAATTCCAGAATTTATGAAAATAACCCCTCCATCTGAGTTATTAAAAATACTACCCTGTCCTTGTTTCCACTTCAACACCATGGACACCATTCTGTAAGAAATGAGACAGGCTGGCAAGGAAACAGCTCACTTTACACTAAAGTCTGCTTGCCGAGGTAGATGCTGCCAGGCTAATACAGAAAAGGAGTAGAAAAAAATACTGAAGTTCTTGTGCTTAGGAAACAATGTCCCTTGAGTAAGAATTTCAAAGAAAATAACCCACCTGGTTTTGAAGATACAAGGTGAAAGCACACACACTTTTTTTCATGGTGGAGGGCAGAATTCTCATGGAAAATGAGCAAAATATCCTAAGAACTATAATGGCAATTTCCCCAAGTGATGAGAAACAACTGACTTATAACAACCAGCTGAGGGCCCCATCACAGCTGCTCAGCATGAGGCTTCTCACACAGCAAGGTTAGGAGGATAGAATTTTTTTATTTTTTTTTTAATTCAAGTCATAGAGAAATACAGGAGATGTAAAGCTTTTGTAGAGACTCCAGCGCACCTTATCAGCGGATGCTGGCATTAAGAGCATAGAGGGCAGGCACAAAAAGATGGGACCTGCCTGGTCAGTAGGTTTTCTCCTTAGAGAAGAGAAATGGTCGAAACACATATCTCATCTACTAATAAGAATCATAGAATCATGGAATATCTTGAGTTGGAAGGGACCCACATGGTTCATCAAGTCTATGTCCTGACTCCTTGAGGGCAATCTGGAAGATAAACATATGTCTAAAAAAATATTGTCTGAAGTCTTCTTGAAGGCTGATAATTTTAAAAGGAAGATTTTCATGGCTTTACTATGTAGCATGTGCAAACTCCACCAAAAGGACACAAAGACTGATGTTTCATAAGACTACATGAATGTGACAGCAACCACAAGTCATTAGCAGAGCCACTGGGCCACTGACGGCAAGGTTCAATTGCTGAGACACCCAGTGCTTCAGGAGTTACTTCAGGTTAGTTAAGACCTGTGTAAGACCGACACTCTTCCAAACCATCAGGTGGAGATAAGTACTGATATTCTCAGCATCTCATGGTACTAGCTATTTATACTTAGGAGTTTTTTTCCTTGTGAACAAAACTGCTGGTGGAAAAAAAAAAAAATAGAATAAAACCTCTCTGAATAACCACTTATAGAATGGAATTAGAGAAATCCTGGAGAGAAAAGACAGAAGTAATGTCAACTATATTAAAAATGTTGATGGCTCAAGCCGGGATGTGCAAGGCCACCTTAATTAACTGTAAAATTCTGTCAGACTATAAGTCTTCCAAAGAAAAGGGATTTAGAGAATTTTTCAGTGTCCTCATAGTAAGTTCATATGTATAATAACCTATATTTAGTATAATAACAAATATTCAAGCCAAAGCTGAAACACTCTCAAAATAGATAAGTTCCTAACCTTGATTTCATTTTTAAGTTTAAACGATCTTAAAAACTACATTTTCTTTCCATAACACTTGAGTCCTAGTGACAGACAAGAACAAAAGATAAATAAAAAACCAAAAAAAAAAGGAAGCAAACCACAGTTCCTATGTTAAAGAGGTTATGATCAGAATATAAAACAGGAGACAGCAGATGGGTTTATTATGGTGAAAGTACACAGGGAAATGATGAGGCAGAAGTCAGCTTTTAGGGATGGGAATGGAGTTAGTGAACAAATAGCTAAACCATAATCCCCTTTTTTGAAGGCATCACAGAAAATACCTTTTTTAAGGAGGAGTTTGGAAGCAGGAGATGCTATAATTTGGGGATAATTTCTGTGGAGCTTCCATTACTATGACCCACGTAATGGGGGAAAAGGATGAGTATACCAGAAAATTTATCAAGTAGAGGATGAGGAGCAGCATGAAGGGCCAATTGCAAATGGTTTTAGAAATGCCTATGCCTGATGGAACACCTTTAATATGTTAATTCAGAAGTGAACATTCATCTTTTAGCGTAAACAAGGTTGGCTCTCATATAGGATCTTTTTCCTACAATGTAATTTTTAACAATAAAATGAATATATTCACCTTTTAGACACTTCGAGAGAATTTTTATTACGAAGTGTAATATAATTGAAGTCAAGGGAATGCTCTCTACTTCAGGACTAGACTTCTGCTTTATTAAAGAACACAATTTTTTTATTCAATAAATTACTCAGATTTTTATTAATTTAATTTTTATAAAGGACAATGAGTCATGGAAATATAAGAAGTTAGTTTTCTGTCCCAAAACTACAGAGAGGTACTATAAATCAAAAGACAGTTTGGTGATTTTTTTTTTCAAAAAGTGTTATTTCCATTGTAATGTCAAATCATTTTTCAGCATTGAACTCTTGAGGTAAAATCTGTGGCCCTTACTGAAGTTAGTGGGAATTCTGCACATAGAATATAACCTTTCTCCTTGGTCATCTTTGCTCCTTAATACACTTTGGGAATTGGAGGAAGGGTATACCTCAAAAGTCATACTACCTGCTCTTGGATTTCTTCCCAGAATAGAACTGTCAGAAAGATCTTTTTGTTTATTAGTTCTTTTAAGCAGGTGTAGAGCTCGTTGCAAAGTGCATCTGATCCCTCTGCAGTCTGTAAAGAGCTGCAAGGCTTGAGACGCCTGCAAAAGTGCAAGCCTGCAAAAATTGCATGGAGATTACTCGCACCTCCATGGGAGCTCAGAACCAAAGTATATTTATGATTGTCTTTGCTGTTGCTTTATGCTGCACCTTGTTTTAAAAGTTTTGAGCCCTGCATTTCAGAAGCTTGAGGTAAATTTCCCTTACATCAACAAAACTGGAGGCTATCACAAATTCCCATTTACCTCCAGGTACAGGTACCTCTGCCTAGGAAACAACAGCATGAATGGCAGCCCTGAATGAATGTTGTAGTAGAATTCCTTCTTTCTTATTATTATCACAATTAATAAAAATTCTAGATATATTAAAGTAACACCCAGGTATGTTAAAGTAGCACCTAGAAGACAGCAATAACTCCTGAGTATAGAAATGTATAGTAAAAACAAATAACCTGACCTCAGCCTACATAGAGATGATATCCAAAGAGTGAATGAAGAGAGATCCTAAGGATAGGGAACTGAGGCAAAGGGAGACTAATTCACTTGCCTGAGGTGGCAGAGCTCAGAACTGAAGACAAATTTCCCAATTCTCACACCAGTGCCCTCACTGTAAAGCTAATCCTCTGCAGACCTCTATTTTTATCCTTCATAACTTTTTAAAAACATTCCTATAGGGCTCCATTTTCTTATTGCTTCCACCAAGCACAAGGTTGAAATACTGGGGGCAGGCAGGTAGATGAATTGTGTTTGAGTTACACTACAGTAAGAAAATATGTTTGTCCTTTAAAAGTGAAAGATGCATTTTTCATTCAGGTAACTCAAAAACAAATTCTTTTTTATTACATATTGAATGTAGCTAAAAGAGAACATATTTCCTTATACACCTGTGCTCACAGAAAGCAAAGGCAAAGTAATGTGCTAAGCCAGTCTTATGCAGCTTGTTAGGAGCTTCCTCTCTGTGTCTTTCTCATGATTTCTTCAGACCTGACAGAGACATTTGTCCTCACTGAGAACAGAGGCCAGATTGGAAATGCAGTGATTTTAGACGTGTTTGTGTTGAAATATAGCAATACTAAAATATTATATACCCCTGAAATGCAAGGCTTTTCACTGCACACTGTTAAAAGCAATTTTGTCATAAACTGACAAGCAAATGTTTTATTAAACCTGTTGGAATTCATTGTTAAATAACAACAATGTTCAACATTTATATCCTTAAATCTCTGCACATTCATAAACCACCAAATCTTGCAACACAAGTGGATCATTTTTTCTTTTATTGTTATTATTAAATCTGTGTTACAACAAGCAGCTCTGAGGCTCAATTTTCCAGCACCAGTTTTCTCCCATGTGTGCTCATTTACATACGTGAAAATTTGTTTTAAATGAGTAAATGTAGCACTTTTCACCCATACTGAACTCACTACGCAACCCTGTAAAAGACATCATGTAGTAATGAACTGAGATTTCAACCCTCATAGGCTTGGGAATCTGGTGGAAGAGGGATATTCATAGCAGACCAAGAAGATCATTGGGTGCTACAGCTGGGAGCAGTCCTTGAGGTTTCTGTATGTTCATCTCACCAGCCCAGCAGCTCTGTTTGTGGCTGGTCCTCTGCATTTGCAGAGGTGTAGATCTTTTGCATCAGGCAAAATTAAAAGGACATTAATTTAACTTAAAATAACCCCAGCCTGTCAGGTATGTGCTCCTGTATCATGTGTCAAACATGCAATTGTTCCTCTCCTCCCTTCTCCTCCTGGTTGCCTCTCCACTGATAAAGCCTGCAACACATTTATCTGGGGCCACCAGGGATCTTTGCTGCGAGGACAGAAACTTTTGCTTCTACATGCACATCCAGCATCCACTCCTTGGTAAAGCTCAGATGCTTTTCCCGAGGCTGGGATGTGATCATACCAGACGAAACTCAGGGCAGTGTTTAGGGAATGAAGGAGTCATATTTTCTATGAGGGTGATGAAAGAATTTTAAGTGATAAGTTCTCTAAACCTGACAAAAAAAAAAAAAAAAGTTGCCAAGACCTGGGGTATCATTAATTATCTGTTGCCTCACTGTTTCAATCAGTTCTCCATTTGATCATGCCAGGAACAGAAGGAATCACATTCTGTCAAGGATTTGCGTCAAGGGAAAAAGGAATATCATTTTGTATCCAAGTAGTTCACATTTCAGGGCACATGGGTTGATCCCTTCAGAAGAAAAAATACGGTGAATCATTTACCATTTATGCATTCACATATTAGGTTGGGGGTTTTTTTCCAAAGCCAGCACACAGCTTACCATTTCCCAGAACAGCTCTGCTGCACAGTTCCAAACACTTTTCTAGAATCTGTCCACAACACCATATTTTCCCATTTTGGGGTCTTTTTTTTTTTTTCTTTTCTCCTGGTCCTTGGTGCAAATATTTCCCAGGGTAACTCTGACTCTTCCCTACTGTGCTTTCTGGGTTCTCCTTTGCCCCTTCACATAAAAACCCCTGAAATTTGCCTAGAACCATATGATAGCTTATGATATGATCCCTGGCATGCTCAGCTACTGCTCCCCAGACAGCTCTGGCTATGGGCAGCCAGCTTCCTACTCCAGGGATGAAAGTTTCCGGGCACCACAAACAATATGGATGTGGCCAAACTTTGCCAGTAGGTCTCAGAAGACAGTTAGCCTTGAGGCTCTGGCAATTTTGGGATAACTAATATAGGAGTAGTTTATTATTTATTCTCGGAAAACAGATTATAAAGCTTTTAGCAAATCTGGAAGCAAGATTACACAAAAAAGAAGCTTCCTTCTAAGCTGTCTCTGTCTCCTTGTCCACATCTCCCCTCAATTTTTCATCGTATTGCAAGATTCACTGCTTCATCTCTCTGCCTTCTGATCTTTATTTCCAGACAAGTTCCTTGGTTACTATCTAACAAGAATATAGCCTCCAAGGTTTACATCCTTTGCTAACAAATGTGCACTACTGATAGCCAGAACTTTCCTACAGAAAATGGGCCTTTTGTTGCTCTCAGGAAGCGAGGTTGGCAACATTTGGGTAGGATGGTGTCAAGAGCAACCTGTTAGGAACATGACCTTCTTCAGTCTTCTTCTTCCTTGTTTTTTTTTCAAAGTAGAAGCTAATTTAGCTATGGCTTTAGCAGAGCCTTTTCTTTTTTCTTTAACAGAAAGAATAAACACATACTGCAAAATCCTCTCTCAATTTTGCCATATTTTGTAAATATCATAAAAATTTTCAATCCCATAACAGTTCTGTTACCTCTCAGTCCATAATATAGGCCTAGCTTTTAATGAACCACACAGGATACACCATTAGTAATGCACCCATCAGCCTCATCAGCTGAATGATTTATCCGAAACAGCATCTTTTGACACTTGCAGAGGATCCGCATCTTTTGACACTTGCAGAGGATCCTGGTGAACCAAGCACTATCAAACAGCAACCATTTACACTAAATGTGAGTGTGCAGTTGTCATGGTTTAAGCCCAGCCAGTAACTCAGAACCACGCAGCCATTCACTCACTCCCCCCACCTTGCTCCTCCCTGCTCCCGAAGGGATAGGGAGGAGAATCAAAAGAATGTAACTGCCATGGGTTGAGATAAGAACAGTCCAGTAACTAAGGTATAACACAAACCACTGCTGCTACCGCCAATAATAATAATGATAAGGGAAATAACAAGGGAAGAGAATACAACTGCTCACCACCCACCGACCAATACCCAGCCCGACCAAGCAGTGATCTAACCCTTCCGGGTAACTTCCCCCAGTTTATGTACTGGGCATGACGTGCTGTGGTACGGAATATCTCTTTGGTTAGTTTGGGTCAGGTGTCCTGTTTCTGCTTCTTTCCAACTTCCCCTCCTCCCTGGCAGAGCATGAGACTCAGAAAGTCCTTGGTCAGAGTAAACATTATTAAACACCAACTAAAAACATCAGTGTTATCAGCACTGTTTCCAGGCCAAAAGTCAAAACCACAGCACTGCACCAGCTACTAAGAAGGAGAAAAATAACTGCTACTGCTGAACCCAGGACAGCAGTGAAAAACCTCATTAGCATTCCTCACCAATTCTGATCCAAATTTTGGGTTTTGGTTTGATTTTTTAAGTGATTCCTATTATTTTTCTTGAGGGCCTGTTCTTTCCAGTTTCAAAAGATTTATTTAAATCCTTGACACCTAGATCCTGCTCTACCTTGATATCTTGCATATTACAGACTTTAAAGAGTCTATGCCTGAGGTAATCACCCAGGAATCACAAAAGCCACATCCATTGATATGAAAAAACGGGGAGGACCCGGACAATGATTCATACCAAGAGGAGACAGGTTTCTAAAGCAGATAAGAGGACTTGCCTTGTGTTCTCTTTTGGCTATAGAGGAAGCTTGGTATGACTAAGCCATACTTCATTGGCAAGTTTTTAAATACCTAAAAGTTAGATTAAATCAGCCACAGACCTACTGTGTGGGAGCTAAAATAGCAGATTACGACAGGATGGTGCTGGGCACTGTCCAGAAATATTTTGGCCAGCCCACAAGAGTCATCATTTAATCCTCTGAACTTTGGAGATTGGTTTGCCAGAAGTTTTCATGGTACAGGGACATAGCTTTGTTGGCATGCTTAAGTGGGAGCAGTAAGGGGAATGCAGACATTGGAAAAATAATTAAGAAAAGAGAGGGTCAGTGGGAAAGCTACAATCTTTAACTAACCTGAAATGCTATGGGATACTCAGTGTGATGTAGAGATGCAAATTTACTCACAGAAAGACTAGAATCACTGCCCCTGAAAAGCAGGTGCTTGCATTGCTCCTGCTACCTTGGGAACAGCCTTTTCCCATTGGAATGGTGCATTTCAGCACAATCTCTCCTATACCCCTGCTGCCATTTCTCCCTCAGGCTTCACAGCAGTGACTGATCTCTCTTTAAGTTTCTCCTTGGGCAAAGTGAACTGTAAGCAGAAATACCAAGAACAGAAAAAACTAGACAGAACAAGCAATGAGAGATTAAGGCAACTGATACAGAAGCCTTCTGAAAAATGATCAAAATATAAGTGATCAGCAAAGAGACTTGGGATGTTAATTAGGAAATGATCATAGAGAAGTGAGATTTCTTTCAGAGGTATTTATAGCAGCGCAGAAGTACAGGGCCGCAAAGCAACAGTGGGGTAAGGACTGTAAGACATATCGCTTTACAAGGAAACAAGAAGGAAAGATTGTAAGTGTGTGAAAGATGGAGTGTGTGAACAAGCAGTGAGAAAGGCATTTGGCAAATTAATGGGCTACAGGGAGATCAGGGAGAACAATAAAAAGAAAAAAAAAAGAAGGAAATTGGAAATTTCACGCAACTTATTTCTGATTTAATATTAGAGTACTATTAGGAAAAAATTCTTCATTATGAGGGTAGCGAGACAGTGCCAAAGGTTGCCCAGAGAAGCTATGGTTAACCCATCCCTGGCAGTGTTCAAGGCCGGATTGGATGGGGCTTGGAGTGACCTGGTCTAGAGGAAGGTGTCCCTGCCCATGGCAGGGAGTTGGAACTGAATGATCTTTAGGAACTAGATGACCTTCCAACCCAAACCATTCTGTGATTCTATGACATTATAGGGACACTGCAGCATAGCAGTTATTTCAGCTGGAATACAGCTGTCATAGGAGAGAAAAGAACATGATGGGATAAAATAGAAAAAGAAAATCCACAGTTTAAACTGTGACTGATATGTACATATGGAAAAAAGAATTGCCCAAACTGGTATCTGACTAGTACACACTATTATTGAGCCCAGGGGTCATGTGGTATTTGTATGACCAGACACGTATCAGAGAACCTTGCATTGAAAAGGACTGTGGAATCTGTAACCTCTCCTCGAGCCCTCACCAGCCTCTCTTTGCCTCCTCAGCCTGCACTTGGATTCCTGGCTGTGGGCTCAGGCAACAAGCAGTACTAAATCTTACTGTTAAGGGCAGCGGTTGGAGCACACATCCCTTGCCAGCACTGCCAGAGCTGCACCAGCAAAGCAGCACAAGTGTCTGATGCCAACCTGTTCCTTCAGTTTGTGGTGGCATCATAGGCCAGAACAGCCTTCACCTTGAAAGGCCTGTGAACTGTCACATTCAAAACTGACACAGGTCTCCAGCGTAGCATTTGCTATGGAGACAGCTGTGTCTTTGCATGGCAAGATCCCACCAGGCTCAGCCGGAGGCAGTTGCCTACACAGTGGATCATTGTTGAGGCAGCTCCAGCCCAACACTACTGGTGGAGAAAATCACCAGGGAATGCAGGTGGCACAGTGACAGCTGACGAAGACCAAAGGAGAGGCAGTGAGGAAACTGCAGTAATAGGGAGAAAGCAGTACAAAATATGCCTTCACCGCCTCCTGTTCTTGATGGTTCAATTTTCAACCTTTCTCCTTCATGAAGGTAGCTTGTTCAGGTCCCCCACTCCTTCAAGTTAATAGCACCAATAAAACAAGTGGCAGCAACTGCTATACCAACTGCAAGGATGTAGCATGCACAATGCCCACAGAAGCCCTTATCTCCTGTTCTCAGTTACAGGCAGCATCCTGTGACTGCTGGACTGTCCAACAAGGTTGTTAGGGTTTCATAAACACCGTTTTTTGGAGGGACCTTGATCAAATGGTTGAAGTAGTAGACTAGGACTCAGAAGAACACAATTAATCCCTATGTTGCGTTAGGTCTCCTGACAATTTGGGGAACATCCCAAACTCAATTTCCTGTTTGTAAAATAGGGATAAAAACTCATTGTCTATTCAAAGCCTGATTTTTCTCCTTTTTTCATGCAGCGCCTCTCATCATGGGACCACCAATTGCAAGAAAGGCCCTCAGTAAAGTTCAAACACTAAAGATAATATGCAATAGATGAAATTCTTTGAGGAAAAGGGGGGTTTAATTGTACCAAAATTTCAAAAAGTATGTATGTACAAAAGGCTTTTAAAAATAATTGTGTTTATTTTTAATCTTATTTGTCAGTCTTATCTTTCAAGCAGTCAGAGATAGCACTAATATAATCTGGCAAAAGCAACAGTAATTTAATGGAAGGAATAGATAAAGTGTCCAGATGCATGTCCAGCATGTAAATTGAAGGAATTGCTTCAGTGTACTTGCCAGATCTAGTGAAGCAAAGTGTGAAATATCTTAATGAGACAATTGTTAAAACTTCTAGAGCTGGTGTGTCTCCTGCATGGCTAGAAAATTAAAAGGGTACAAAATAATAAAGATCTATATTGTTCCTAAGTAATATAGTGGTAGGGAGACTTGGACTAATAAATACTGTAAACTAAGAATGACATGAGAACCATAAACAAGTCATTGTCCAGAGAGTGTTCCCAAAGTCTGTAATACACATTTTAAATCAAGAACCTCATAAAAGGTGCTGATAGACAATTCCACTGGGAAAGACAGATCCAGAGGTGCCTGCGGAGCCACCATAAATACAGCTGCTGCACAGAGATCAAAAACAAACCACCACCATACACAGTTCAAGACCAAGTGCATTAAATGAAAGACTTAGTTGACGAAGGAATCCAAAAGTGAGAGCAGACATATGGGAGCTGGTATTTATTTCTTGTTTTGTTGTCTGACCTTGGAAAAGTTATTCTGGGCTTAGACCTGAAAAGTACTAAACATTCTGCTCCTAAACTAACAAAGCCTTTAGAAAGATGCCTTGCCAACACTGTTGTTTCTTGCAGGCACAGAGAAAGTGCTTCTCACCCTAGGACAGAGACTGCCAAAGTACTCTGTTATGAATTGTAAGGATGGCATCTGTTCTCAAAGCTGTATTTGCACTGGCTGTGAATCGCACCATCAGTGTGGGTAGGCACCAGCTGATCACACTCAGATCTCATCTGCAGGCACAGCACTGAACTCCTGGAAGGGAATCAGGTTTCCACAAAATCCCTGCGCCAGCTTCACTTTTGTTCCTGTGCACTCACCTTGTGGATCTCCTGTCCCAGATCCTGGCCCCTGTTGAAGGCTTGCGAGTACCCAGGCTGTATGCAGAGGGTTGGTTGGAGCATCTCTGCTAAATGTGACTGGGTGTACCTCCATTCACCAAGAATACTGCAAGAGCTGGCTGCCCCTCAGGCCCCAATTGTATGGGCATTTCCAGACTTCAGTAGACCCCACCCCCAAGACATCCCCCATGAAACTGTCACTCCCATTGACCTCTCAAAGCCCCATGAAGGAAACACACATCTAAGCACAGTTAAGCTCAGGCTGTATATTTTCTGGACTGGATTCCTCTTTGACTCATATCAATTCTACAGCAGGATAACGCTATTGATTTTAGTGGAGATACTGCTGATTTACACAAGGTTGAATCAGAGAAAAGCACTGGTGACCCCTATAAGATGGGGATAATAATCTTTACCTACAACCCAAGGGAAATGTGAAAGTTAATTAATTAGTATTGTAAATCTCTGTGAGATCCTAGCAGTCTATAAATGAATTCAAATGGCACCACAGAGAGGGCATAAAAGTGTTCTTCTTACAAAAGTTTAAAAATACAGACAAGAAGGAACAAGTGGAGTACATATCCAAACATTCAAACATTGAGCTGTGTGAGTGCATTTCAAGCCCTATTCCAGTAAAAGGTCTAAGAAACATATAACATATCATAAGATGATTTCATTCCTGAAAGCAAGATTTCCTGACATTTTCTTTAAAAGAAATTACTGTCAATACAGCCCAAAGAAGTTCACAGAGGGCTTGTTTTAAGTTTAGTCAATTAGAGATGCAAGAAAAAGAACTTTATACGTCATTGACCCAGCTATTCTGTGGCATTTATATTCATAAAAGAATAGACTATGGACACAATGAACTGCAAGAAAAATTCCCAATACAGGTGGTTAACTTGCCGTTTTGCCCTTCAACAGTGCAGAAATCTGAAAGGTGATGAAGTCAGATGTAGAGAGCTACTCCCTGATCAAGGGAGGAAAGTGTGCTATTTAGTAATAACGAGAAAGAAAAGGATGTCAGAATGATACTCCAATGGAGCAATGTCTCCCAAAGGTTGCATTCTGTACAGACAACCAAGACTATTTCTGAAACCTTAGTAAGACACCTTACTTTATTTGCACACTCAAATATTTAAATGTGAGTGAACACCTGGTTTGCAGTGGATCTTTGTGATTAGCTACTCCTTCTACATAAGTATGCAAGGACTTCAAATGAAATAAGGCTCTTTTTTTATTGTGCTACACACAAACAACTGGCACAAAGGACAAAAACTTGGAGTGTCTTTCTCCCATGAGAGACTGAGAATGTGTTCAGTCATGCTCTGCAGTTCGTTCCTCTCCAGTGACCATAAAGAAAGCCCTGGGAAACTTGTTGAATTACTTAAGCAGCCAAATTAGGTCCTTACAATGGTGCCTTATAGGCCATTTCATGTGCTTAAGTGATCACATTTGAAAATACTATCTGAAAATTAGTCACAAGCCTAAAAAGGCTAAGAACATGTGACATGTTGCATTCCTTAGGTAGTGGCTTGGGTTTGTTTTTTGTTTTGGCAAGTGGGGGGATGTTTGTGTAGTGTTTTAACTCATCACCTGCTGTTCCCCAAAGCCAGCAGGAAGTGAGGTAAAAAGGTATAAATTCGCAGCTAACAACACCGGGAAATCAGCAGAGTTCCTCTTCATTTAGATGATTCCATGGTCTCCATCTGGCTGAAGTATATTTGAAGAAGCCAAAGAAAATGGTTATCCATGAGCCATCATCATCCAACCAGTGACTAACTCAGAGGAGACTGATTAAAGCTCACCCTTCATGCTGAGTGTCTAGTCTAGGATGACCATCTAAAGACAGTAAAGACAGCTGTAGATCTATATAACAAATTAGGGGAAGCATTGCTAGCTTAATTTGCAGCACCATGTTGATAAGAAAATGTTTTTGCTGTTAGTTTTTAAATGTATTTCCCACCAAAGAGTATGCTTTTTCCCCCTAAAGAGGCATGTGGCTTCCTTCACCCAGATGTTCCATTACTGCCTATTTGTAGTTAGAGTTCAGTGAATACAATTACAAATAAATCCTGTAACTAATAGCTTTTCACTAATTTCACTAGTGACCTGGCCAAGTGTGATCCTGCTCGCTTGTGTAGAAGCAAAACCTTAGTTGATGAGGCATTTTAATAATTGCTGTGTTGTAAAGAACCATTTTTTGAAGGTATGGTACTCAGGCAGCGTTAAGAAAATCACTCTTCGCAGCAGCTGAAAGCATAAGCATTTTTCAACTGCCTTCTGTGATCAGTGTGCTATATCAGCTATAACCCAGGAGAAAAACCAAACAAACCATGTAATAGCTGACAATTTCTTTCGAAAATTCTTTGAACCAAATAAGCTCAAAAGATTTTTGTAACCAACAAAAAAGTACACTATTTGTTACCAGTGAACCCCTCAGCCAGAGAATACACCTGGATCCTAACCCCAAAATCCCAATGATCTGTGTGTTCCTTCTATCTTAAGAATGAAATGCATTTTCAAAGCAACATGAGGAAGCTTCTCTGATGCTGATATGTGAGTAATTGTGTAGACCAGCCTGCGCTCTGGACTCTGAGTCAGGCAGCCTTCCTTCTTTTCCATACCTGGCGATCTGAACCTGCATGTGCAAGTAGACCTCTTGATGGCCTATCCAGATAAAAACAATCTCTTATGTACAGCATGTAACAGAATTGGAAACCTAAAGCTGGGTTTTAATATAACGGACCTATTACGAATAGATTATTTTATTTCCAAAAGTATCTGATCTTCATAATGAAGACAAGCAAAGGACATTGATGTACTAAAATAAAAATTAATTAACAGGTACAAAACTATTACAAAGATGTTTAAAAGCAGTATAATGTCTTAGGCTAATAGAGTCCCTTCTTAATACACCCTGTACTGTGATAAAGTGTACCTATATCTGTCAAATACTGTTTCTTCTCCTTACACATATTGTCTTTAATCTTTAGGATTTGTGAAGGTCGAGATTTTGAACAGTTCTGTGGCAGCCCCATCTATAACATGTTGGCACATTATTGTTTTTTATATAACAATAGCGCCTAGAGGCCAACCAGCCCAGTATCCCATTGCGCTTTGGTAAGATATGGAAAATTACAATCTCTGCCCCAGAGCTTAAAATTGTTTATCTTCATTATAGACCTCTTATGGAGCTTAATGCTTCTGAAGTGCTTAGAAAGCCTGCAGTGAAAGGTGAGTTATAAATGCAAGGAGTAGTATCAGTGATAATAGATTTCTTTGATTGAGGTAAAATCACAAACAAATATATAGCGTGGTGCATTAAAAGTAAAGAAAACCCCCAAGGATTTGTAATCAGTTATCATCAAACTAAAGAAAAATATCTCTGTCACCAAGGAGTGTGGCTCGAGAGTGATGGGTGGACTTCAGTTCAAAAGTTCAATTATACAATTTCAGATTCAAAGGAAACTTCAGCTCAGGTATTGCCTAGCGATACGATTACTGAAACCTTGAAGGAATGAAATTGAGTTTGAGCTGAGTGTAGGAGCAGTAATTTAACAGGTGGAGTATTCAGAAAACATTAACCCTGTAAATGCCATTGACAAGGTAAAATAGATTAATGCAACAGTGGCTTATTAACAGAAAATTTCTAAGTCATAAGATAGAAAAAGTATATTTTCAACTTAATCATTTCTCAGACACAGGAGTGAATTTTGTCTAAAGCCTAAGGAAATTTTCTCCATCTTGAATATTTGATAGAAGAATTGCTTTCCTGATTTAGTCAGAGGTCCATCTAATCCTGGGTCCCCAATGGCACTAAACAGCATCACCTGTTTTGAGGGAAGAATAAGAAATCTTTTAATACTTTTGATATGATAACCTGCCTCACTGAATTCCCTTCTTATACAGGTTATAAATGAATTTATGCTCCAAGTTACCAAGTTGTTGGTATTGTCTAAAAGTCTTTTTTTTTTCTTTTTGTTTAACTATTGCTGTTTGTAGCTAAAATTCAGGTTTTGTTATGATAGTTGTGGGTAATCTTCCTGTTCACTTTGGTAACATCAGTCTTTGATATTTAAAAGTGTCTGTCTTCACATAAGCACATGATTAAAATGATGATTTGATTTTCATTTACATGATAACTCTTAACCTGCAATGCTAAATCCCTCAATATTAGCATCAATTTTACCCTTGAAGAACTGTCAAAGCTAGAGCAGATGATTGCAATAATCTAGTCCAAAATCCCACTTAAGAACTGTTCAGCATTTTAACTTGCAAGTCCAACCCAACTCAACTACTCATGGCTGAACCACGGATATACTTCAGAAAGAGATTCACCCAGTCAAGAGTCAGTCCTAACTTCCACATGTCATGGACAAGAAAGCTTCTTATCCCCAAAATATCAAGACAGTAGATTGATCAGAGGGTGGTGAGGCACTGGAACAGGTTGCCCAGAGAAGCTATGAATGACCCATCCCTGGAATTGTTCAAGGCCAGGTTGGATGGGGCTTTGAGCAACCTGGTCTAGAGGAAGGTGCATCCTGCCCGGGGCAGGGCAGGGTTAACTATATGATTTTGAAAAGGTCCCTCCTTGCAACCCACACCATCCTATGATCTTCCAGTGATTATATGCAAACCTGATGTAGAATATTCTATTCTTGAATAACAGCTGTCCAGCCACAGTAGGGGAAGACAACAGACAATAAGCTGAGCCTGAATTTTGAAGCTACTTATTCAATGCCCAGGTTGAACAGGGCTTTAAGCAACCTAGTCTAGTGGTTGCTTTAAGCAACCTGGTCCAAGCAACACTCTAATGGCAGGGATGTTGGAACTAGATGATTTGTAAGTTCCCTTCCAATCCAAACTATTCTATGATTCTGTGAATTCACGTCCTGTGCAGGTGCTGAAATTCCATGTTTAAGTCCCATGCTGCAGTTCCACCACAGTAAGTTATAAAAAAAAAAATTCCAGAATTGATTCTGAATCATAGATCACCAGGTTGGAAGGGACCTCAAGGATCATCTAGTCCAACCTTTCCTGGCAAAAGCACAGTCTAGATAAGATGGCCCAGCCAAAGTTTTCTGAATTTTCTAGATAAATCTTCTTGTCCAGAATTAGAAAAGAATTCTGATTCTAATTTGCGCAGGACCTACAAAAGCCACATTTTTCAGAAGTAGCTGGAAAACAAGCAGGACATAATACGGTCTCTCAAAATGTTATTATCTGTCCTAGTTAGATAACTGAATCAAGCTGCTACTCAGTGCAGTCAATGAAGTCTAAAAAGGCCTTTAGATGCCCATCCCCTGGACCGCTCAAACATAAACATCCTATGCTATTTCAGGCACCGTCAAAGTCCCCCCACTAGGGGTGCAATTGCCATTCCAGAGGGACCCTTGTTTCCTGTATATTGCATTAGATCTGCCAGCCTGTTCAGTAGAAGTAGATGCTGTAGGGCATCTCAGACAGCATGAGGCACCTCATGCGAGGCAACGGGCTCTGTAGGCCAAGATTCAAGTGCAGTGTGTGAATAAACTGTAAAGGGCAACAGACCTGACTGACCACTGACCAAGTGCTTGCTTTCATGGGCATTAAGATTTAGCTGTCCCAAAACGAAGAGACGACACATGACTGTTCCTATGGGAAGTAGCTGGATGACCCCTGGAAGATGACAGTTTGAAGCAATAGCCACACCTTTGATGCCAGAGGAGTTGCCAATGCAAATAAATCCTGGACTGTTGGCAAACATGGCACTCAAGGAGAAAAGCCCTTAATCTCACTAGACAGCTGGGATAAACATTTATAAAGGAAACATTTTCAAAAGACTAGGCAGATTATAAAGGCACTGGGAGTCACTGAAATCCTGTTAAACATTGTTCACTGCATTACTTTAGATTTTAGTTTGAACTTACACTGTCAGATAAATTCCATTTATCTCCTGAATGCTTTTCTCACTGTGAGTGTTTGTTGCTATGAATTCACACCTTCAGTGAAGATTTACATTTTGTCCTTGATTGAGACGAAGATAATGCTCAGCTTCAATCATTCTAGGGCACTTCTGTTGGGTTTTTTTTTTTCACTTAACTGGGTCAGTGTTTCTTAGTGTGACACTGAAAACATAGGTTACAGTGTTCAGCCATTAGTGTAGCAAAGAAGGATGGTCTTACAGGTAAGGGACTGAATTAGTCCCCAGAGAGAAAGTCTCTCTCAAACATTTCCACAGGCTTCCAGCCTGACCTTGGGGAAACTACATTAGTCCCCCTGCACATCTATAAAATTGGGATATAAATGCTTTCTCTTCCCCTTCTTCTGACTTTGCCTTTTGCTATACACAAGACCAAGCACATTGGGAACAAATTTCAATTGAGACTTTGAGTCAATCTTTCAATACAGGCAATAATGAATCATAAACATAATGGTAAATCTGGTGATTTAACCAGTGCACTTGCTCCACAATAATGTTCAGAAACATAAAGACTTAAATGGTATTTTTGGAAGAGCTGTAGAAGAATTCCCTTGAGCACTCCCACACTTTCATTTGCTATCCTATCTCACTTGTCATTAATTACAAACTAATGAGTGCCATTTTCTGTTCTGCATTGATACTTTACTTTCTCCTCCTGTGAGGCTATCAACCAGCATTGAAGGACGTGTCCAGACTGAAAACATTTATCTATGCCATCACATGAATCTCAGTATTTCAGATAAAACAAGACTTTAATACAAAATAACCCTCCTTTCGAAAAACTAATTTCACTGATAATCCCTTCAGTTTGGATCAATCTGTACTAGAATTTATGTTACCCTACTCCTACTTGGATGCCCCCTGACATTTCCCACTCCCCTCTGTGCTTTTTCCTGATTTGTTAATAACATATTTTGAACAAAACTATCCTTAAACAATTCAGATTGGTTTCCTGTAAATTTCACTTCCTTGGCAATGCAGAAAAGATTATTCTGATCCAAGTTCCTCGTTATAAACTGCGTGTGAGGCAGTGGAGTGATTAATACTAATAAATCTTGATCATTGTCTCTATGTACTTAATGACTATGTCTACAGTAATTACCCATGCTACTAAATCTATACTTTTAAATTGCTACAGTAGTTGCTGGCATGGCTTTGGCTTGAACTAATAAGCTCAAATAACTCCTAGGCAGAGTGAAGGCATTACAGCAATTTTATTCTGGGTGCTTAGAAAGTTCAATAGTGCAAGCATGGACTGTTCTGTGCTACCTGGCTGCCAGGCCACAAAATGATGCTAGGTGCATCTACCAGCATGCACAGCTAAGAGAGCGTCAAATGAGGAACTGAAAGTGTGTCTGGAAAAGCAAAATTATATAACTGTCACTAAAATGCACTATGGATGGGCTGCAGACCCATATGCTATGTTACCTGATGACACAGAAAGGGCAAAGATGACATCTTTTATACACCTGGAGTAAGGGAAATTAATGGGGATGTGGATTATTTCAAGTGCAATATCTAAATTAGTCCCATGATAGCCTGGACTATCCAGGACTTCTTGTAACCTGCTTAGCCCCCCAACATCTTCATGGACTCTGGACCTTACAGCCAACAGAGCTTGGGGGGAACATCAGCACCTCCTGCTCCTATGCTAGAATTCGTCATTGCCCATTTTGTGGCTCAACAAAAGATGCCGGGGGCTTCTAGACAACAGACTCTTCCTCAATGCCAACATGGAAAAGGTAGTTTTTATAAAAGAAAACCTTCCATATTAAAAGAAAAAAAAAATAAAAATAAAAGAATAATATGAGAATATCCCAGAAGCTAAAATGATTGAAAACTCAGTGTCATATCTTCCCAGCAGCAGACACACTGAAGTTATTGGTAAACGCATTAATTAATCACAAAACTTAAAGATCTATGTCACTGTCAGTAATAAAATAAATACAGGACAGTGCTATTCCTGAATATTGGATGTGTTATTACAATAATTAAGATGAATAGTGATTACCTGTCTTGTTTGTTGATACTTTGTGGGGCAGATAACTATCGCTACATTAAATGACATTTTAAACATATGTTTGGAGCATCATTCACTGATGCATTAACCCCTTTTATATGGCAGGTATAAGCCACAGATATTAAAAGCTAATGTTCAGTAATCAGCTTACATGAGCTCCAAGGAACAGTGGTGGGAAATAAACTATGTAAACTACAGAGTGAAATTCAATCTAACTGTGTTGTGCCTTTATCACTCAGTCATGAACATGAGCTCATTGCTTACCCAAATTCTGAAACACAGGTCTTCTTAGCAAAAATGCAGCATACTGATAAAAGTGAGACTAGGCATATGCAGTCTGAGTATGGTTAGTATCTGGCAGTGGAAAAGATCAAAGACAAGAAGATAAAATTACAGCAGTTTACGTTTCCCCCAGGAAAGAGGCAAATTACTGGATTGGAGTCAATTTGAACAAAAATGGATTTTCTTTGTAAGCTGGAGGATGAATGTCCCAATTAATTATTCCAAATTACTCTACTCCAGTGCATCTTACCATAACCAAGCATCACATTAGAAAACTGGTAATATTTGGCACTTCACAGGATTAGCCTCTTGTCCTGGGTTCAGCAGCAGCAGTCATTTTTTTCTCCTTAGTAGCTGTTGCAGCACTGTGTTTTTGACTTTCGGCCTGGGAACAGAGCTGATAACAGCAATGTTTAGACTGACCAAGGACTTTGTGAGTCTCATGCTCTGCCAGGGAGGAGGGGAAGCCGGGAGGAAGCAGGGACAGGACACCTGACCCAAACTAGCCAAAGAGGTATTCCATACCACAGCACGTCATGCTCAGGATGTAGAACTGAGAGTTCCTGGAAGGGCTAGATCACTGCGGGGTGGGGCAAGGTACCGGTTGGTGAGCGGTTGTATTCTCTTCCTTGTTATTTCCTTTATCATTATTACTATTAGTGGTAGCAGTAGTGATTTGTGTTATACCTTAGTTATTAAACTGTTCTTATCTCAACCCGTGGGAGTTGCAGTCTTTTGATTCTCCTCCCTGTCCCTCCAGGAGTGGAGGGAAGAAAGGTGGGGGGGGAAGCGGACTGCATGGTTCTGATTTACGGCCTGGGCTTAAACCACGACACCTCTGCCTCCCATTCTTTCAGGACATCAGTTTTGCTTCCCTGTCACCTCTTCTACACCCAGGCTATCTGCCCTCTTTCTTACTCCTGCAGCAATAACTGTATTGTCAGTATCAATAGCAATCAAATATCAGCTGTTTCTCCAGGTGGCTTTGCATCCTACTTCCCATCAAAAGATAGCAATGAGTATATGGCAATTCTTTCTGCTTGTATGGAGTTTCAATTCAAAAGTCTTGATGGCTCTATGTTCTTAGCCACTTTTTTCCATTCCAAAGGAATCTGCAGTTCAGCACTGGGGGAAGAGCTAGATTAGATTAGACTGTTTGCAAAGTGCTTTAGTATCCTTTGGAAAACAAGACATTATAAAAATGCAAAGTTCTGTATTATCATTAATGTGATTAACTGAGTTACCATTAAGATGCAGAAATAACCAACAGTCTGGGAGTTTATTTGTCAATTAGTAGAATCCCCATTTTATGGAAGCTGTGCTTGAGCCAATTTCTAAACATGCAGCCTTAAATGTCCAGCAGACATTGAAGAGGTGGAAAGACGACACTTCCGGGATATGATGGGAAAGCAAAAACCAAAAGGACTTATCTGCCTCCTGAGCTGGGAGGAGCACTTAGGTTATATCAAATTTTTATGACATAGGGAAGTGGGATCCCAACACATAAATGCTAAAGAGGGTAGTACCAAGTGTAGCGTGCTGAGGAGCACCACAGTTTATCTCATCAGGCTCAAACAAAGCATTATCTAACAAGAACAACTGAGCACAGGCAAAAGTTTAAACTACTCGAATAGCAGAAAACCCTCTGTATATCTCAAGTTGTTCCATGGTCTTGAGAGACCTGAATAATTTGAACCATTAAAAATAAGAGACAGACAGCAACCTGCATGACAATACAAATAGTGAAGTATTACAGAGTCCTTTAGAGCAGCAGCTGGGAGATGAGTAAGGACATTACAAGGGAAGAGGATGCTAGCACATGACAAGGGCATCAGGGCAACCATGAAACAGACATGCTTATATTCTTCATGCAGAAGCAAGAGATCAAAGGACAAATCATATCAGGTACTCCTAAGTAGATGTAATATTAAACGGAATAAGGAGGGCTGTATTATTCAGGAAGAGAGGGAAAACAAAATCAAAGCTTGTATAAGTAATACCTAGGAGGGTTAGACCAGTTACTAAAGGACCTTGCTTTGAACTCAGGTCCCATCCTGCTCAGTTTGCGCATGACCTTGGCAAGTCACCTAGATTGTTAGAGCCACATGGGTACCTTGTTCCTGTGATTCAAATAGAAGGCAATATCCTTGAAAGACCAAACAGAATCTTTTCTGAACTTTATTTCTCCATCTATAAAACAGGGATAGCAACACCTCACTCTGCCTGGATTTTAAGAAGAAAAATGCATTAAAGATGATGAAGAGTTTGCTTACAACTGTAGCAAAGAACATATGAGCAATGAAAGTAAGGTAAACAATCAGACACTAATAACTTGTGTCTTACTTGTTTGTAAATACTGTAGACATTGAGTCCCATTCATTCCTGGTATAGTCTCATTAATGAGGCCACATTCTGCATTGTCTGTCTTTATCTTTTTAATGATCCCTATGGAAAATTGAGGCAGAGTGAATGAGAAGCTTTATTGTGCTTAATATCCAAAGTGACAAGTCTTTCATAAGTGCTGAAATGAAATTCTTCTACACAGGTATAGTGATGAGGCTTGAAAGAAGCCTGTTGCTGGATTAAACAGGGTAATTGTAGTACAATTAGGTACAAGCACTTAACTCCCCTCTTCCAAATTCTCAATTACAGTAATAAAAATGCTTTTGTTTTGCCTTTTGTGCTTCATGGCTTACAAATGCTCCTGTCTTTCGCAGCTCAAGAGAAAAATAAGGGAGGGAAAGAAAGAGCTTTGACATATTTCCAGTGCAAGTAGTACCATGTTCCTCATGATACATTATAGTGATGCTTAAAGCCTGACAGCCTTAGCGTAACAGCACAGCTAAGTCTATCACTGTACTTTCCTGCCTTGTGAAAAGAGCTTTGGAGAAAATGCAAAGCAACACTCCTGAAAAACCTTCCACTGTATCCAGAATTATCTCTTGGACTTATCTGGTAAATCATCTCCCATTTGCAGAGTGCATGGGAGACAGCTATTCCCCCAAGCTGAGAACAGGATCCTTACGATTTAGTCACTCTAGTGTTTCACAAGCATCATTCCTAACAGCAGGCAAATAAACCCTGATTCCTACAAACATATCCATTATTGGCAAATATTCCTTAAGTCAGCTCTGTGAAGAAAAAAAAAGAAAAAAAAAAAGAAGATGGGAGAAGCTGATTTAGTCGCTTCCTGATTTGCAATCCTTTTCTCACAGGATTTGAAGGGCACTTGTGTCACTTTACACGGTTTCATGGATGGATGGTTTGAACTTTTTAAAAAAAAAAAAAAAATTAATTAGGCCAACAGAAAAATAACCAATGATGAATAACAGATACCTTTATACATGATTATCTTTCTTTGCGTATGGATGTGGGTATTTACATAAAGGAGAAATGGGGAATTGCCATGCCCTTACTGAATTCGACTTTGATTATACACTGTTCATTGTGCTGTTCATCACAAATGCCCACCTCCAGTTCATGACTTTTGCTTTCTTCTGTCTCCCTTTGCTGCTTTACAAGACAGACCTGTCTTGAAAGCCTGCTTGTATTATACTGCTTAGTGCTTCCTCTTGATTTTGACGGGGTTTTGCACATTGCACAGTGAACCCCTTTTGTGGCTTGTTCTTCATAACTTTATAGCCTCCAAAAAGGCAAAAGGAAGCTAGAAAAAGACATCCAAAAAGGAGGGTTCACAAAGCCCCCAACAGGACACAGCATACAGGAGCACAAAGCAGGACAGGATCTTTAGGACCTGTAACAGAAGACCATTTTGGATATGGCCACAATTCCTACTAAGGAAGACGAAGTTAGTGATGGGTTTCCAGCCCTACAAAGGACAGTTGGAATTCCACATTATCACCTTGCCATTTTTCTATAGGGTTAGTATTCAGGAACGTCCAGGCATGTTTTATGCCTTCCCTTCCATCTCTTTTGGAGTGATGCCTGGGGAGGTTACAACACATGGTAAGAGAGATGTACAGTACTACTTCAGACATGCTTGCCTAAAGTTTTAAGCTGCACCAAGCCAACTGTTCTTAACCAGGCAAGAACCATGTATATGGCCATTTAAAGGATATTAGGGAAACCTGTTCTGCCAAAGCAAAAATGGATTCTCAGCCATTCAAAAACTGTTACTTTTCCTCAAGTCCTTTAGCAAAGGAAATCTCCTTCTCACCAATACTATGGGTGGCCAAACAGAGCAGATGCTCAGAATTGAAATGAATATTCACAAATATTTGATTCCTGGCTATACAAGACTCAGTCTTGAACAGCACTTAGGTATTCACTTAATTTTATTCGTGTGAGTAGCCCCAGTGACACTAACAGGCATGAGGTTTAAATAATTGCTGGATAACTGACCTGAGTTATAGAACAAATGTAAGAGAAAAGAGAGGAGAAATGGAAAGAAAAACAATGCAAAGATTAGCTGATTTTTTATTATTATTATTTCATAGGGAATTTTCTTTTGTGTATCATTATGCTAAAATCTAAGCATAAATATGTATGCCTGAAGTTTCATTAAGATACATTAATCCTATATTTTATTACCCTGCACATTTCAGATGAGTAGGGAAAAAGATTCCTTGACCCAAAGAAAAAAATTGATTCTGTCTATAATTTATGCAAAGTTTCTGCATATCTCCTAGATTTGCTGCAAGAGAAGAAGAGATTGTAATTAATTTTAAAGGCCTCTCAAAAGCATTCACTCAGTTTACTCTGAGAGAGTGAGCTTCTAAGCTTCTGCTTTTTGTCAGATTTCAGTCATTCCCTACATTTGATCTTGCCTGCTCACTTTTAGAGAGAACCTGGAATAACTTCAGCCTCTCCTGGTCAGTCAGAACTGTAGGCTGTTTCAATTGCCCATAACCAATCTCTACACCTATCTAAGATGCCCTGCAGCCTCCAGCTGCAGCTTCAGAAAGACACGAAAATTCCGCTTTAGTCAGAACAATGGCACCTAGAGAGTGACTTAGGGCATCCTAAAATAGGTGGAGGTCCAACTCTGTTATCTAAACACAGTGTCATCTGAGATGTCCTGGGGATTCAATACATAATATGCACCGGGGAGCAGCTAAGGATAATGCTGTCCCAGAAGTGAAGGGGAGCTGGGTGCAAGGCTGACAGCAGGGCAGGTAGGGCAAAGACCTCACCAACAAAGGGGTAGCACCATGGTACCACAGAAAGGTGAGCATAGCAAGTCCAGCGATGGTACCCAGCATGAGCCAAGAGCCCAAATTGTCAGATGAGACCATAGTGATGAGGCAGATCCAGGACAGGGGAACAGTCAATATAGGTTAAGTAGATAGATACTGCTTAAATGCAGCTCCCAAGAAAAGAGTGAGAGCTGCTGCTGCTGCTCCTTAAAGCAAAGATTTCTCAGACAGCTCCTTGCAATCCCAGAAACTTCATCTACATTGGTCTGACAGGAAAGAGGAGTTCAGGGTAGCCCACCTCTCCTGAGATGACACCAGACACTTATGCTTAAGCAGCTGAACAGGCATATATATTGCCATCTAATGCCAAAAATGATGTCCTCATTGAGCTGGCACAGGAACCAAAGCAGTCTTATAGCCTTCTTATGCAGGTACAATATCCTGGCCATTTCAGATGTCACTGGGTGACTGCATGGCCAACTGAATCATTATTCTAACGGCTGACCATCCCAATGGCTCTGTAGGCTGCACTGATTACCTCTCCTCTGACTGTAAGTGTTTTCTTAGTGTCTGTAGGCATCTGCCTACAGGTGCATAAATTCAGATTCTTAATCTTGAAGTCTGCCCCAACTCTTCAATACAGTTTAAAGAATTTGTCAGGAAAGAGGTAGGCAGTTGCAGAAAATGGTCTCTAGAATGATTCCTGTTCTCCATCCAACAGATAGAGACATAAGGCTTTTACTATTGTTATTCCTTTGATCTTAGCTGTTAGCCATCTGCACTCACTAAATTAAAATCAAAATTAGATTATATATTTTATATGTATTTGGATATATGTGTGCATAAAAAGCACCTAACTATAAAAGAAGAAAGACCAGAAAATCTTACTGCATTGGTGGAAGTATTTAAAAGTCTCAGTGATCTCATTTTGCAATAGGCCTTTCCGCATGTCCACTGCAACAAATTTCTTTGTGCATACATCCAGACTCAGCAGGCTCAGAAGTAAACTTTGCTATGCTCTTTCTGGATAGAAGTTTAAAGATGCTCTGCTAAATCTAGCTTTAGTCTTCTAAGACATTATTTTCTTCTGCAAGTCATGTTAGGGCTATGTGAGAAAGGGACAACTTCATGAGAAGAAAACTGGGAACATGAGAGATGCATGAATGAGCGACACAAGGTAAAAAGCATCAGACACTTCATCTGAAGTCATTGTGCAGAAATAGCAGCTTCTGTCTGTGTGCTTCATCAGCAGTGATGAAGAAAAATCCTTTCCCCAGGTTTGAAAGAGAAAGAGCATTGAAGAATATGAATTGTTGGTGAACTTTGGTTAAGGCAGCTTATGTAAGCCGTACACAGAAACTTTAACACACATCTAATTAGAGGTTGTTCCAAAATAACGTGTTTCCTCTTTCTTAACACATTGTCATGCTTTAGGGAGACTGCCTTTGCTGGAAATGGAGGACGACCACTCAATCTAGAAAAAAACTGTCCTCCAACATCATATGCCCTCTTTCCCTTTAAGATCATATACCATTTCTTTTCCATGCTTCTCTCCCTCCTAATTTCTTGTTATGAATCACAAACAGCTGTACCTACTGTTCTTTAAAAGCAAGCTAATAACCATGGCATGTGGTGATCCTACCACAATGCCTACTCCTGCCCACCACCATAGTCCCTTTTGAACTCTATTGTTAAGTTTTTTTAGATTTGGAAAGCTTCTGTAAATTTTCTGGCCAGAGTACGCTACACTGATACTTGTTCTCCCAGACATACTGGGAGTGCTGTGTATTAGATCATAAATATGTATTTACATGAGGCTGATGCTGATAACAACTATGAACCTAATAGAAAATTTTGCATTCAACAAGAGAAAAGATTTTCGTTTTTCATCAGCCCTGTAAGTCTTGCTCTCAAATTCATTTCTTTCCACTGGATACAATCTAATATGGTTTGAGAGTATCATTGCAATCTTGATGCAGCACCTGTTGAAATATACATGGCCACCTCCTGGGGTGTGGATAAAACCTCAAAATGGAGAATAAATAACTTATTATAAAGAACTAGATCTCCAGTTGTTATTCACGGTAATATAAAAGAACTCCCGCTTTATAATTTAGAAACTCCATCGGGTTCATATCTTTGTAGTATTTTGAAAGCATGCATCAGGTAGAAGGAAAGAATAAGCGTTTACTTTTCCATTAAGAAGAGTAGAAGGAGGGGAGTGCCGTGCTGCTTTATATATAAAGGTACTAGTCAGTGCTGAAAAACTGAAGATGACAAAGCTACATACATTCTCATAAAAATAAATAAGAAGCTCATTACTTTCATCTGTGAAAGATACATATTAAAGAAAGATCCCATGACATTAAAACTTTAAGAGAAAAAAAAAAAATCCAAACAAACCAACCAACCAACCAACCTAAAAAACCTTAAACAAAGATGTACTAAGGCTTTGGGTCAAAGAGTCAGGAGACATCAGCATGAGAACAGATTTGTGCTCCTGGCCGCAAACCAGGTGGGGAATGAGTTGCTAGTGGGGGTTATGCGTTCCTATTGCACACAAGGTAGGACACTTGCTACATCAATCATCCACAATGTCTCAGTGCAAACCACAGACCAGTGAGACACCTGACTCTGAATTGAGCTTCTTGGCCTCTTTGTCAGAACAAAATCAAATGTCATGATATCACAGTAAGTGGAAATGAAAAATGCAATATACTGAACGATAACATGTAACAAAAATCAGAAAGAGATTTAAAGATACCCAGAGTAGGCTGACATTTGGACATTGTATTTCAGTTTCAAAAAAGATGGCAATTATGTGAAAGCTATGGAATGTGATATTTTTCGCCAACTAGCGCTAGGCTTCTTGCTATAGCTGTTACATACTTTCTCTGCATGCATCTGTGCCTGTGTGCAAGTGCAAGAGAACGTAGTATTTCATTACAACTTTGCACTGCTTGAAACAATCAAATTATCTCATATTTTTTTCTCTTTAGATTGTTTTTTCTGTCCTATGAATTGGGCTGGCTTTTTGAAGCCACCTGGAGAATATGGATGAATCTCACTCCTTCGGCCATAACCTTGATCTAAAGTACAGAAACACAGCAGGAGCTGTCTCAGGATGGTATATGTGTAATACGAAAAGAATCTAGATTCAAGATACCAAAACTAACTCTACTGGCTATATCTGTACTGCTAAATTAAACAGTGGCAGGGCACAGGCCCTGGAGCCCAGTTGTCTGTCCTGTTAAATGGGTTGAACAGTCTGTAGCATGCTTTTCTCAAAGCTGACTAGTTTTCTCCCCCAGAAAATTGCAGACACAGTTTAGGAGTTATCACAGGCTGCGATCCATTCCCAGTAGGCATGTCGGATGCAGCTACCCTGTGTTAAAGAACTGGTACTATCATGCCATGTCCATAGCCAAAGGCATTAGCACCCTCTAGTTTGCCATATAGACGTAACCACTTCATCAAGTCACCATGGCATGACTACAGGCTCCTCTAACGTTTTTTAACACATCACAGACTACAGCTTCTCCAAGCAAAAGAACGAGTAAAATGCAGTGAAAAACTGATCAATTATGCATACTTTTGACAACAATTGGGAACAGTTACTTATTTGCATTTGAAAAAAAAAGAAGACTAGGAGGATAGTCTTGTGCCTGACCACAGATCTGGCTTGGCAGTAGATTCAGGTCCTAGCTGTGCTGAGTCTTGCTGTGTAACCCTGGGAGTTATACTTCATATTCCTGAGTCTCAGTTCATCAATAAAACTACAATGACAAAACATCTCAGTTCTCGGCTAATATATCCAGCTCATCAGGGCAGTGTGTGTACATCTCTTAGTATCATTTTGGACAACATGAAGCTCAAGGGGCTCTCACTCTCAATTTGGGCCTCCAGGCTTCTGGAATGAACCAGACAATAAAGTTGTATATTTTGAATAGCTTTGTAAATCATCTACTAAAAAAAAAAAGAGTTTTCACGGAGCTCTCTGTGTGCCTCATCATGGGATGTACTGCCAAAATTGCAACAATTATCTGTCTATCTTAGGTACTTTTGTGGCTCTCAGAACCATAGTATATCTGCATATCACAGACTGTAACTGATTTTTGCTTTCCATGCAGCTGTGAGACTGAGAAGGCAGTGTTAGCATCTTCATTTCACAGCAGTCAGTGAGACCTGTATCAGAACTAGGAGAAGCTGGCAGCTTGGGAAATATAATGTGGGGTCCCAGTGCCACTACCCTTTCCCTGCTATGTCCTCACCATAAAGGAAATCCCAGCCTAGAGGCTGAAAAAGGCTATGACATATCCTATCCAGATCCCAAATATGGAGGGATGAAGGACCAGGATCTCGAGGTGCACTGCAGAACACATTTCTTCAGCTACCTGGAGCTAGCCAGGAAGACTAAATCATTTGGAAGTCTAAATGCCGTTGATTTCAGTAAGTTTGATTTTAAATGTACCTATGAACCCAGGCTGAAAGACAAATCTGTGCTCTTAAATTGCAGCCAGATCTGATCATAATGTAAAATAGCTTACTCATGATAGCTACAAATCAAGCCAGTTTGAGTAAAATGGCCTGCATAAGCTGTGGGACTGACCAAGGCTACAGAGGACACTACTGACGAGAAAATTTATTTCTCTTCCACAAAGTCCAACACAGATTCTGCAACCTCTAAGCTATTTTACCTTTTAGATATAATTTCTGTCTTGGATGGGAGTATCTAGGAGTCAGAATTTTGTTTTCAAAATACCCTTTCCCATCTTGATGATAATTGACTGGACAAGTTGTCTTGCAACTTCTGGAAATAAAGTGGTTACCACAGATTAAGTAGTTTCTCATTTCAGGAATAGATTTTACTCCAGTAACTGTCAAACTCAGTCCATATTTTAGGAATAAGCATCCTGTAACTTTTGTCTCAGTTGTAGAGATGCCAGGAATTGGAATGGGACTACCTCTGGGTCCTTAGTGGGTCTGACAGGCACAAGGAAATGTGGTCACTGATTTCCTCCCACTAGACCTTGGAATTCTAGACAAGATCCCTGAGTCATCACCTGTGGTGAAGGAGGGACAGAAAGAACTGATGCTTTAAAACCTATTTTGGAGTTATATGAAACTCCAAAAATATACATTTTGAAAGAGAATTAAAGATCAATTAAATGCTAAGTATGTTCTTTGCAGGTGTTTTTCCTAAAGAAAATATCTGTACGTTTGCTTCCTGGCAAAAAACTGTGGCCTTCCTGGCTCTTCTGCAACATATGTCAGCACTATCATTATTTTGCTAACGAGACGCACTTGGCGAACAAGACAGAGGTAGAAGTTGAGGAAATGGTTGGTTGAACAAAGTCATCTTTTCTTTTCCCTCTGTTAGGCAGCACTTAAAAGAAACCGAGGTGTAAGCTAGTTTTCTTTTCAGCATGAGGTTGGAGAACACACAAGATCTTTAAATGCAGGTCAGCACCTTAGCCAGTGAGGAAGAAGTAATTAAATTACATTTGTCCAGGCTGGTTGTTAAGTTGTCCTGGGTGGCTGAACAATAGGCTTTTCTGAGCCTGGAGAAAATACATGTTTTTCCAATTAGATGAAGCAACAAGAAGACAAAAAGGTATAGGTAGAATGCTTTAAATGACAAGAGCTACAGAGACAGAAATTCTCATGTTTGTATTGCTAAGACAGCATAAAAGGAATTTAAGAAGCCTGTAAAGAAAGAACAAGGACATAAGTAAGGCAGAAGAAATTCAGAGGCGTGCATATCAACAATGTATAAAAAAGACCAAAATTTTCTTATTATCTTTGTATTATACTTTCTCAGTGTGCAATGGAGTTACATACATATAGTACCAAGAGCTGCAGTACTACTAAGAGTATGGAGAACCTGCAAGCAGCTTCTAGTCCATCTGCCTCTGCTCCAGGCATTTCCCAGCTTCTGCCTCTCAGGCTCCCGTACATGCAGGGCTCAGTGTCACAATCTGGAGAAACACTGGTTTGAAAGGGAGTAATTTGAGATTTATGTTCTTCACCAAAGAACATGGTCTTCCAGGACACAAAAATCTTCAAAATATCTATTATGCTGATTTAAAAATGAACATTTTCTTTTACTTTTGGTCATGAAGACTCACAATTTATGTTATTGTAACAATTTTCACAATACGTTGCTCTGAAAACCTTATGGTGGTTTTTGTGATGTTACTAATTTTCCTTTGTGTCTCTCTCAGCATCCTATTACCAGTAACCTATGACACTATGAGTGATCATTCGTGTGTTTGCACGTCTGTGCAAGCCAAGATCCGTGTCTAAGGAAGTAATAATCCCCTGGCGCACACACTTCATACAGAATGTTTTCTATTTTTATATAGTCTTTTGTCCCACTACTTTACTTCAAGTCTCCTCTCTTCCAAATAGGAAAAACTGCTGCTTTGACAGCATTTAAGATCTAATATGACAAATAAGTGTTTGTAATAAATATTCTTATTCATACAAGATGATTCACTCATGTCCAAGAGGCTCTTCCCAGACACATGAGAGTGGCCTTTGGATTGAAAACAGAATAATTTGTGTCAAAAAGTCATCAAGGAAACAAAACAAAACTACAAGAAAATAAATACGATGTGGCAAATTCAAAACACAGCTCTATCTTCCTTTTAGTAGCTATCTCAGCTGGACAGAGTTGTAATTACCTAGTTTAATGTCGCCATAAGACCATCGGTGAGTTGGGGTGTTCTGCAGTTTTCTGTTAATAGAAAATTGACAGAGATCCAGAATATGTTTTAAATTGCTCATGGACTTAACACTCCTACTTATGGTAAGAGAAAGCCAAGAATATGATATATTTTGATCCTTATGCTTCTGATATATTTTCTGTCTTCTTCTGTATTCTTTTTTATTACTATTAATTTCAATTTAATTGGAAAGGACTGGTCTCTTTTGCTCTAAGCACCATATACATTAATTAAACTATAGAAAGAAAGATTAAAAAGTAATTCGACAATTTTTTTTATTATTAGACCAAATATATGAGTCTAGTAGGTCATCTTAAAAACATTCCTCAAAAATACCCTTCACAGCAACTACAAATATAGCTCTTTGTCCTCTCCAGGAAAAAGTAGAAGGACCAAAGTAGAAGGCCAAACAGATTAAGAAATACAATCTGAAGAGGAGATCAGAGCACACTGTTTTAAGCTATGTTAGGGAAGAGATCAGTTACAATTGTTGCCATGTAACAAGGACTACAATTGCAACTAAACAAGCAAATGCAATATAATAACAAGAAAAATCATAATACCAGTATATGAAATAATGATACGCCATTATAATGCTGTTTCCAAATCAGATCCTGTAGTCTCAAAAAAGTTATTAAAAATTACATGTTCAGAGGCAGGTTGAAAATCATTAAGAGCACAGAGGTCACTTACGTAAAATCAGAATGAAAAGACTGGAATTGTTGACTTTGCAAATTAGAAGACCTAGGAAGCCTACATAAAAGCATATAAAATAATGAATTGCTCAAAAAAGCAGATTGCTGGCTCTGCTCTCCTTTGCCAAGGAGACAGTCAATGAAAATGAAAGATAATCAATTCAAAGCTGATAGAAAGTAATCATTTTGCATCCAATGCATGATAAGACCGTGGAACTCACAAAGAAGTCTTGAGATCAATAGTCTAGTAAAACCCAAAGAGGAACTTGCCTTCTTATTGACAACAAAAATATCCCTCCTTTTAACAGCAACGTAAAAAAAAGTATGCTGGAAGGAATAAACATTTCAAGGTTTAAATCAAATTCTGGTGATTGTCGACTTCCTTGGACACATCACCTACAACATTCCCACATGCTCGCTGGCTCTTGCCAAAGACAAAAATGGCCTGGATGGACCATAATTCTGATCCAGTATGACAGTTCCTTATATTCCCATCTTTTCATAAATAAGCTTCAACGACATGCCTGCATATACATGCCTCTGTAGGACTCTATCAAATGTGAACTGTGGTTACTTGTTAACTAGCAGGTCAGTATTTTGGGGGGCAGTTTCCATGGCACGGCCTTCAAAACAGATTTTCCTGTAATGCTTCTTTCTTTACACATCAGGCTGCAGTACCTAATGAAGGCAGAAGCTTATGTACTGTCAAATAGTTCACAGAGTGGATTTTCTATCTATTCTTTTTCTCGTTGTGATAGATAGCACAACTCTCCTTACTCTCATTTACAAAGATTTTTCTCAAATGAACTATGAATAATTAAAATCTAACTCCATTTGTTCTTTTTCTCTTAATTGAAGAAATTAAAGATGTATGTAGTGTGACTTCAATGACTGCATATGAAAAGACATACATTATTTTATTCAAGTATAGCACTTTAAATGATACAGCACATATTTTTTTACTAATTCATGCCTCATTCAAGTCAAATATTTGTGCTATATGTGGCAAATTAAGCTAATAAAAGCAATTTCATTAAACGCTAGTGTTTTTGTCACATCTGCAAACTCTAATTTTTCCACCCTTGTGCTCACTGAGCAGTCACAGTTCCTGTTCTACATTTTCTTCTCCCTTTCTTTTTTTTTCCAACTGCAAAGTTGAGTTATTGCATTTACATTATTTATAAGACTGTCCATAGCTAAATGACTGAAGTATAGATTCATTATGGACATAGGCCCTCTTGCTGCAGGGCACAAGCATATCACCGGCTGTTTGGGGTTAAGAAGAAATCTCCCCAAAGATCTGGTGTTACAGTTATTCATTAGGAGATTAGTTGCACCCTCCCTAGACGTACCTCATAATGATGACTTTTGGAGACTGGATACAGGAACAGACTAATAATTTAATGGGTTCTGTGCTGCTGTTCCTCTGATCCTAACATGTCATTGCTAGAAAACTTATTGAAGGTCATTACTGGAGGCTAAAGAATAAGCAAAACCTAGTAGCAAATATTTTTCATATGGATCACTTGTTAATTAATTCCATCTATGGCTAATGAATAGATGATAGACTAGTAGATCATTGGATCATTGCATGAATTTATTTACAATGCAGTCTTAAAGACCTTTCTTTTTCTTTTCACAGTCATGCAGATGTTAGAATTTTGCATCTCATTCTATTTCAGTAGTGTCCTACCTGCTCCCATTTTTAAGCCATCCAGATAGTTATTGTTTATTCAGTTAATTATACACGACAAAACATGGAAGGATGAGGAGAGGTTGTTTGGTGAATAAAGAATTTAATTGTGTCCCAATGGCAAAATCCCTTCCATCAGACTATTTGTAGTTCCTCCTTCTTTTCTGAAGCATAACACTGCTACAACGCCACACCATTCGTTATGGCATAAAATCCCTATCAGTTTCCCAAAGACTCCTCTGGACCTTTTTTCTCTACTTTGCTTGCCTATTAAGGTGGTAAAAGATGAGTTGGGCTGCAGTTAGCTCAGCACTACTTAGTGCTGACCAGCCACAGCACGGGGAATGGCCAGTTGGCCATTGCCAAACAGAATAAATAAGGATTGAACTGTCCTTGACATGACTCCAGCTGGAATAAGTCTCATCTACTGAGCCGCTGACTTTCACAAAATTTATGAGAATGCAATATCTTTGAAACCTTTACTCCTCTGTCAAATAGAGCTGAAATTGGCCCCCAGGTTCAGAAGTTATAAGGAGAGAACTGACAGACAGTATGACGGGAAAAGCATTGTTTCCTTAGGAAACCTGGCTAAAAATACCAAACCTTAAAAGCAAGAAAATGAAGAGCAAAAAGCATCATAAATTCTACAGTGCACCCATGATAAACAAAAGGACATTATTCTTGCCAAGTGCAATGGAATGAGGTTTCACCAACACATAACAGCCTGTGAAGTGCTGACTGCTTGTTGAAGTCAATGGTGCAATAAGAAAGTGACATACTGCAGAATCAGCAACACACTTAACTAGTCACTGCTCTCAATTAGATGTTGGAAGCTAACATGTCATAAATCAGCATCTGCCTGGCAGGGATTACTGTTCTGTGATCCAGTGTCTGCCATTACAGGTAGGAAATGATGGTTTATAGCTACTTTTTAACCTTGGCCTTAAACACTTAAAGTCTTTGGTGATGTTCACCTGGTATGAATTCAGACACCTTCCTGGAAATGCCCAAGATAGAAGGCTGGTCATCCTAGCCTCTCATTACAGGTGCTGGAGAAAGACTGGATTTTCTGAAGAGCATCTCAAATCAACTGCTGTGCTGATTTATCCGCTGAAGGATTTTCTAACTCTCTATTGACTAGCAAAAGAGGCTTATGACACTCATCTCCTAACTTAAGCTCCAAAACTTGATGTCCATAGTTATGTAGAAACACCATCACCCTTTAAAATGCTTACAGAAAGACTGATTTTTTGTTAACATTTTTGCTTTCCATTTCTTCTTCTCCTGAATGGCAAAGAAAAAACTCTTAATTTGTTTATTTTCTCTTTGAACACCAGCATCATATATTCCCTTGCACTAGTCTATGGAACAGGTTATATTAATTGGTCACAGTTTCCTTCTGCTGGCTCTGAGAAAATAGAGCTCAAGCAATGCTGATCCATGCTTCATGAACGGTGAGGTCTGTCTCAAGCTCAGCCTGTACTTGTTGCAGTTTTGATGAAACAACTAAATGTTAGGCAACTAAGAGCCGGGGCAAGAGCAATTAATTTTAACTAATTGTTTCTATGTCTTTCTGCACTAAAAAGTTTAGGGCCTAAAGTGATTTCTGTGAAAGTGGTATTTTAAATAAAGTATTTAGACCCAGAAGAGTGTATCTTAGCAGTCTAAAGTAATTGAAAGGCACAATCATTTAAAACATTTTGAGTCTGAACAAGGAGACTGTATCAATTAAAGGGCAAGAATAATAAGACCAATCTGTTGTAGCCTGCCTTGTAGGGTAATTATTGATGTATACGGAGGGGGCAAGCTAGTTGGGCTTCTAGGTGCTATGCAATTTCATTTCCTTCAGCAAAGCCTAGACGCTGTCCAATACCAACATGTGCATGCTTTCAAAATGGTATCATGCATATGTTTAAAACCTGGTCAACAATGCATTGATTTTCAGGTAAACTATCCTGTACCAACAAGGGTTCAACAAAGTGGGCGATTATATTCATAGACTCACAGAGGGCTAAACTGGAGGAAGGACAGAAGGATGATTCACTGCCAAGGAGGAGAACGGGAAATGGGCTGTTGTGGTTTAAGCCAGTTGGCAAGTCAGCCATGCAGTTACTACTCCCCCCCCTCCCCCTTCTCCCGGAGGGATGGGGAGGAGAATCAAAAGAATGTAACTCCCACGGGTTGAGATAAGAACAGTCCAGTAACTAAGGTATAACACAAATCACTACTGCTACCACCAATAATAATAATGATAAGGGAAATAACAAAGGAAGAGAATACAATATCACCTGCCGAAAAACGAGCCTGACCGAGCAAAGAGTGCCCTTCCAGGTAACTCCCAGTTACATCCCCGGGCATGACGTGCTGTGGTATGGAATACCCCTTTGGCTGGTTTGGGTCATGTGTCCTGTCCCTGCTTCTTCCCGGCTTCCCCTCCTCCCTGGCAGAGCTTGAGACTCACAAAGTCCTTGGTCAGGGTAAACATTCTGACCAGCAACTGAAAACATCGGTTTTATTAGTACTGTCCCCAGGCCAAAAGTCAAAAGCACAGCGCTGCATCAGCTACTAAGAAGGAGAAAAAGTGACTGCTACTGCTGAACCCAGGACAGCTGTGTTTCAGAGGCCACAATCTTTTCCCCATTTCCCTCCAGCACAACCATTTCTGCTCCATTATTTTGAAAAGCTTGCTTCCCCTCAGGCACTTGCAATACTCAAGTCTGCAGGAGGTGCAGAACCATGATCTAATCCATCACCTCTGCGTGTCCACAGCGAAGTCACTCCAATGAAATTGCTCTCTACAATGCCCAGAATCAGAATCATGGAATAGTTAGGGTTGAAAAGGACCTTAAGATCCTCTAGTTCCAGCCCCCCCTGCCATGGGCAGGGACACCTCACACTAAACCATGTCACCCAAGTCTCTGTCCAACCCAGCCTTGAGCACCACCAGGGATGGAGCATTCACAACATCCCTGGGCAACCCATTCCAGTGCCTCACTACCCTTACAGTAAAGAACTTCCTCCTTATTATCCAACCTGAACTTCCCCTGTTTAAGTTTGAACCCATTACCCCTTGTCCTATCACTACAGTCCCCAGTGAAGAGTCCCTCCCCTGCATCCTTATAGGCCCCTTCAGATACTGGAATGTTGCTATGAGATCTGTGAGATGATGCTATGACATCATGGGTCACCCCATATCAGAAAATGGGAGGAACACTGCACATGTTGCACTAGATGCCATGAATTAATGTGGACAGGGGAAAAAAAGATAAGTTCCCCCCTTTTTGCCTCCATACTATTGAACATTTCAGGTTAGGGCAAACCAGGCTGATAGCCCGCACTGAGGAAAATCCTCAGCCATGTCTGTGCCTTTAGACCAGAAACATTCTCAGAAACCATGCATTCAGATGTAACCAAAAAATTTCAAAAGCCCAGCAGGTACCAGCAGGATGCAAGCAAATTGTGGAATTTCCACCTCCCGTTAAATTCCTCACTTGGAAATGAAAAACAAGTGAGATTCTCATTTATAGAAAGGTCCTTTTACATTGCAGAAAGGTATGAATAGGAATCAAATATATTGTGTTGCATATATATAGCTAATACATCTTTGCATGTGTGCAGAGTATCTTGTGTGAAAGGAAGCACTCCAATATTTGTTCAGTATTTCATCTCCCAGTATAATTTCAATATGTAAAACAAATGTTACTTATACAGCACACTCTTGTAAGTCATACAGATGTAACTTGTTCCACCGGGGAGGATTTATTAGTCCCAAATCCTAGCCATCTTGTTTCTTCTTCGTGTCTGTTGTAGCATTCGTAAGACGAGTCTGAGAACTGGAAAACACCCTCACATGCAAATCTACATATAAAGCATACCTTTTAATTTATTGTTTAGATATTAGGTGCTGTGACAAGATAAGTCATATGATGTGTAATTGGCCCCGTGAGGATTTATTGATGTGTATAATGCATACACTTTTATTAAAGTATAAGAAGAAAATTACTTTGTCAATCATTTCTAAGATAAAAAGGGCCTGGAGAAAGCATTAATTCTTCTGCTGTCACTTTTGGCACTGTAGTCCTTTCTATGCACAACTACACTTTCAAAAATATTGCTATTGTGCTTTAGTCATAAATAATACACAAGTTTTCTGGTTTCTGATTTGATGTAAAAAATGGTCAGATGTGTTCACACATGCAGGCGCATGCGCACACACATCAGGCAGCCAATATCTGAGTTAATGATATATAATTAAAAATCAAAATAGATAAAACAAAACATGGGAATGACACTGGTGTCCCTGTTTTGTCAGAGGAGAGGTAAACTCCAGCTATAGATATAATCTACCCAAGGCAATATGCATATTTCCATCTATGTTGGTGTTTTTCCACTTTGCTGGAAATAAGACCCATATAATCATCATAGGAAATAAAAGGATTTTATTTGCTTTGCTTGTATTTCAGCCTTATCCACAACATTATCTTGCTCACAAACACCTAAGTAAAAATAAGGTCTTTCCTCTTGGAGAATAGATCTGCTGTCCAAACCCTTTCAGTTCCACCCATCAATGCAAGCAAGAAGATCGACTCTGCTACTGCCTCCTTGTTTCACCTCCTGTGTCAGCTTTCATTTGATTGTATGCTGTTCTTGGGAACCACAACAAATTTTGTCACAAACCATCCACAAGATAGATTCAAAAACAAAGCAGAAAAGGTTCTCTCTTGCGTCATACATTGAACAGATTAGCCTGGAATCTGACTGGGATATCTGCTGGGAATTTTGTAAAGGAAAAACTACACTAACTCGTCCTTAGGCAAAGCTGAAGTCCATCTCTGGCTCCATAAGCTTCTATGTGCAAACACCTTATAGTTAAAAAAGTTTACAGAGTACTGATTTATGCCACCCAATCCATCCTGGGCCACAACCACTTTGGAACTCAAAGCTGGTTCTCCTTAAACTAGATGAACATCCATTTGGACTGCTCAAAGAATTTCAAATATAACAACACTCATTTGAGCTGGCATTTCAATAATATAAGCAGCTGAGGATTCCTAGGATAGCAATTCTTTGAGTCACTTCCCAAACATGTTATCTACGTATATATACACGATCAATCATAGATCTATATCAACCCTGTAGAAGGGCTGTGCAGAATATGCTAAGCCATTTAGTAATCAAGTACCAACCGAGTCTTTTATTTATTGGCCACCCATTTTGTAGTCCATTCACTCAGAGCCTGAACTGTCATACTGGGAGGCTGTGAGCCCATATCAGTAATCCCAACAAAAAGCATGCAGCCAAGGGGGCTGCATGGGCCCAGGTTTGCTCTTGGAATGAAGAGCTGGTGGCCAACACTCCTTAATGGGATGTTTCCTGAGGTCTGAAGCTTGAAAAACACAAGTGTTGGCCTAACTTTTCTGTAGTAGTGCAACTCTGACTTAACTTCAGAGAGAAGAGAGTCAGAGCCATACCAAACAGTCTGGCATGGAATAGCCTCTTCCATTCTCTCATGCCACATCACCTCCCTTTCGTGGACAAATATTCTTTTGCTGTGGGTTCTTTTTCATATGTAACTTCCAAAGCATTCAGGAACTTAAGTCTTTAGAGAACTGTAAAATAACATAACATCACATTGCCTCCCCTGTCCTCTTTCCAGCTTGACAGAAACCTTTAGATCTGCTCTATAGAGCCTGCCAGCAGAGGTAAGAGAGTAGCTGACAGTAGCCACTGCTTATCATCTGGATGCAGATGAGGGGAATAAATAGGTATTTTTCCAATGTGGTTTACAACTAGAGCTAGATGGAATGGGATGGTTCATTTCAAACCAATTAGCCTTCCCCATTACCCCAGAAGAGGGGGCCTACACCCAAAATGTCTTGCAAATAGTCCATGACACATGCTAATCCTAGGACCATGCCTGAGCATCATTTGAGAGTGTGATGGTTTATGCAGACCGAAACTGCATCAGTACTATACACACATCTTCCCTCAGTTCTTTACCAGGATTTTTTTACTTTTCACCTCTGCTTTCAAGCCTCTGATCTCCTGATCCCAACGGCTATGGCCACATCCATCTTCCTCTTCCTGTTGTGTTTCATGTCCCAGCCATTCACAATGCAGCGGTCCCCAGCTTGCCTCATCTTTTCGGGGTGCCCACTGGATTTGAAAACCTTAGGAGCTAGAATAACCCTCCAGTGACAAAAAAAAAAAAAAAAAAAAAGGTACATAAAGATGATTCAGAGACTAACAGGTTGGCTAAAAGGAGGCAGCTGTGTGCAACGACAGCACTTTCCTGACACACAGGCAATCTAACTGCCAAATTCAAGTCCTTGCCTGAAATAACACTTAAAAGCAGAAGAGGCAAAAACTTGTTAATAAAATGACTGTAAGATTTTTGTTTTAATATTGGCAGAAAAACATATTTTCCCTGACCCTGTTTTTAAAAGTGCTGATTCACTTTTCTTTAAAGCTTCCTAAAATATTCAGCTAAATAGAGACGCTTTTCACATTTTGGGAAAGTTTTAATCCAAATTATTACAGTCTGGCAAAGTTATAAGCCACTGAAAACACAATTCAACCATGATAAAGGCTGAGCAACCTTAATCACAGGCTTTGCTACTGTAGTTAATCCTCAGAGGGGGTTATTACACCAATAATAATTTTAAAATATTATAGAATTACTTAATTTTTTATTTCTTGACTTGGAGAGATTTCTGGTCTAAACATTTTTGATGTCTAATTATGATAGGGGAATGCAGCACTAATAAAAGTTATTGCAGCACACCACTCAGACTGATAGATTTTGCCAAGAAAAGAAGTTTCTTGGTAGGGGGGACAGTGGAAGAGTTGCAGAGATCTTACTGTTCTTCCTAAGCCTGGATTTTCTTCCACAGGATAATACAGTCACTGGTAACAAATTCACATTTCTGTACTGGAATGCATTATTTTGTTATCTCACATAAGAGAGTGAAAATTCAGGAAAAAATATATGTACACTGATTTTATTGCTTTTTAAGTGCCATAATGCTGTGAACATCATCCCTTAACTGGCAGAAAGATGGGCTGCCCTGAACCATTTCAAAAGAACACACATTTCAGACTAGAAAGCAAAAAAAGTGATAAATCTCCCTTTCAAACATCAGCCACCATTCTTAGCATCATTGCATCAGGGAAAAGCATTCTGGTTTTTAAAGCTCCAAATCAGGAATGAGGAATAGCTGGTTTTAATTTTGTTTAAAAGCTGGCCAATATTATATTTGCTTATTTAAGCTTCATTAAATTCAGATTCCCATCTGCCTCTCTTTCATACCATTTTCACATCCTAAGTAAAAGCATTAGTCCTCTCTGCTGGTTATAACAAGCCATTCCTGTCAGTTATTCATCTCTTGACAAAAAAAACCCTCCACCCTTAAAAACTCTATGTAAAAAGCAGCAACACTACCAAAAAAAAAAAAAACAAACCCAACACAAAAAAACCCACAACCCTCAAAACCACAAACTCCTGGCCTTTCCAAACAGGACAATATATTTGTAATAACATCTTTACCGAGTTCATGTATCTTCTTTATTGCCCTTCATAAACAGGCTATTGGATCCTTCGTACTTCCAACGTGAAAAATGAAAGAATTTCCTCCCATTCTTGCCTCTCTTATCTCATAATTGTTTTGTTCAGAGCAGTAGGAGAGACCAATATAAATGTCTCTGCTGTTTTATTTGTCCTTTTCAAGCTCATTCATATTTTCCTCGAGGGCACTTTTTTTCCCCTTTTCCTTTTGAATTTGTATCTGTTTACTGCTCTGTACACATAAGCAAGCTAAATGGTTCAAGATTTTATTCCAGAGCTTTATGTAACACAGATAGCAGAACAAAATATTTAACAGTGAGATTTCACAGTGGCTTGTGATAACGCTACAAGGTAAAAAAATCAGCCCCCGAGGAATACCCATATCACTGAACTTTTGTTCTCAACTGTGTTAATTCTCTCAGAATGCAACACCAGCCATCCTTTCTTCCAGACATCTTGGGCTACATTGCTACAGCCCTTGTTTTGTTTCATGAGGAAAAGGATACCGGAGGCGGCTGGATACCAACAGCTGAAAGCTCTGTCCTGCAAGAGGGGTTCACATCTCAGGCACATCTTGAAGTATGGCAAATATGACTAGAGAAAGTAAAGAGGTGGTTTCAGGGAAGATGTTATTTCTCATGATTTCAGAGATATAAATTGTGGTGTCGATCTTCAAAGAAATCCCCGGACAGGATACTGATCATATTGATTTTGCATGGCAAGGTTTTGGTATCAGAGGGGGCTACAGGGGTGGTTTCTGTGAGAAGCTGCTAAAAGCTTCCCGTATGTCCAATGAAGCCAATGCCAGCCAGCTACAAGGTGGACCTGCTGCTGGCCAAGACTGAATCCATCAGAGACAGGGGCAGTGCCTCTGGGATAATGCATTTAAGAAGGTGAAAAAGTTACTGCTCAGGAGCAACTGCAGCTGGAGAGAGGAGTGAGAATAAGTGAGAGCACCAGCTCTGTGACACCAATGTCAGTGAAGGAGGAGGTGCTCCAGGCACAGGAGAAGAGATTCTCCTGCAGCCCATGGTGCAGCCCATGGTGAGGCAGGCTGTGCCCCTGCAGACCATGGAGGTCCACGGTAGAGCAGATCTCCACCTGCAGCCCATGGAGGTCCATGCTGGAGCAGTCTGTTCCTGAAGAACTGCGCCTCATGGAAGGGACCCACGCTGGAGTAGTCTCTTCCCAAAGGGCTGCACCCCATGGAAGGGCCCCACGCTGGAGCAGTCTGTTCCCAAAGGGCTGCACCCCATGGAAGGGACCCACGCTGGAGCAGCTTGTGAAGAACTACAGCCCATGGGAAGGACTCATGTCGGAGAAGTTCATGAAGGACTGTCTCCTGTGGGAGGAGCCCCATGCTGGAGCAGGGAAAGAGTGTGAGGAGTCCCTCCCTGAGAAGGAAGGACTGGCAGTGATGAACTGAATACATACCCCATTCCCAGGAGCAGGAGGAAGAGAATTCGGCAGTGATGTTGAGTCCAGAGGAAGGGTGGGGCGGGGGGGGAAGGTATTTTAATATTTGGTTTTATTTCTCATTACTCTACTCTCATTTGATTGGCAATAAATGAATTTCCCTAAGCAAAGTCTGTTTTGCTCATGATGTTAATGCTGAGTGATCTCTCCCTGTCCTTATCTCAACCCATGAGCTTTTTCCTGTATTTTCGCTCCCCTGCCCGGCTGAGGAGGGGAGTGATAGGGTGGCTTTGGTGGGCATCTGGTGTCCAGACAGGGTTAACCCACCACACCAGTAAAGATTGGCTTCCTGTGTCTGAGCCTTCTTACCATATAACTCTGCTAACCAAAGTAGATATATGCTGTTCCTGCTTTCCTCCACCTTCGTACCTACAGCTTAAAGAAAGCACTTTGCATGTCTCTAGCAGGCAAAGGTTAGAGAGCATCAGGGGTCAACTTACTCTGTGTCTATATATATATATAAAAATGTATATAGGTTAATAATCTGGAATTAAAATTCTAGAACTGACTCTAACATTCTCCCATAACATTTTGCTAGCTGAAATCTGGCACAGCACAAAATCTATGCCTGTGTTTTCAGATGACAGCCTGAAAGGCATAAGACTGGTATGGGAATAAAGGTATCACAGTATCACAGTATCACAGTATGTTAGAGATTGGAAGGGACCTCAAAAGATCATCTAGTCCAATCCCCCTGCCAGAGCAGGAACACCTAAATAAGGTTACATAGGAATGTGTCCAGGTGGGTTTTGAATGTCTCCAGAGAAGGAGACTCCACAACCTCCCTGGGCAGCCTGTTCCAGTGTTCTGTCACCCTCACTGAGAAGAAGTTTCTTCTCAAGTTTAAGTGGAACCTCTTGTGTTCCAGTTTGTACCCATTACCCCTTGTCCTATCATTGTTTGCCACTGAGAAGAGTCTGGCTCCATCCTCGTGACACTCCCCCTTTATATATTTATATACACTAATAAGGTCCCCCCGCAGTCTCCTCTTCTCCAAACTATAGAGACTCAGCTCCCTCAGCCTTTCCTCATAAGGGAGATGCTCCACTCCATTAATCATCTTAGTTGCCCTGCGTTGGACTCTCTCCAGCAGGTCCCTGTCCTTCTTGAACTGAGGGGCCCAGAACTGGACACAATATTCCAGATGCGGTCTCACCAGGGCAGAGTAGAGGGGAAGGAGGACCTCTCTCGACCTACTGACCACCCCCCTTCTAATACACCCCAGGATGCCATTGGCCTTCTTGGCCACAAGGGCACAGTGTTGGCTCATGGTCATCCTGCCGTCCACTAGGACCCCCAGGTCCCTCTCCCCTACACTGCTCTCTAACAGGTCGTTCCCCAACCTATACTGGAACCTGGGGTTGTTCCTGCCCAGATGCAGGACTCTACACTTTCCCTTGTTATATTTCATCAAGTTTCTCCCTGCCCAACTCTCCAGCCTGTCCAGGCCCCACTGGATGGCAGCACAGCCTTCTGGCGTGTCAGCCACTCCTCCCAGCTTAGTGTCATCAGCAAACTTGCTGACAGTACACTCAATTCCCTCATCTAAATCATTGATGAATATATTAAATAATACTGGTCCCAGTACTGACCCTTGAGGCACTCCACTAGATACAGGCCTCCAACTAGACTCCGCCCCATAGACTACAACTCTCTGGCTTCTGTCCTTCAGCCAGTTCGCAGTCCACCTCATTACCTGATCATCCAGACCACACTTCCTCAATTTAGCTATGAGGATGCTGTGGGAGACTGTGTCAAATGCTTTGCTATTAATTATACAACAGAACCTGCATTGAGAATCTAGACACGGAAGTGTGGAAACAATCTCTTAAGGGAAATTGTCATTTGGTGCTTCTTTCTATCCTTTTTTTAACTCTGTAGGTTCTTACACCACGTTCACATCTGTAGCATTCAGTGGAGCATTAAGCAATGTGACTAACATCTGTCAAACGTTTGGTGTCTACTTATGTGAATGCTTACTTGGAGTGTTCCCGAGACTTGGCAGCTGGTTATCTTTTGTGATCTGAAGATCTATCAAGAGGGACTTCTGCCAAATCAGAGATTTTTCCACTCTTCTCCTTACTAATCACAGCAGACATTCTCTTGCTGAGGTGAAGGGCAGTAAATTGTGGGATTGACAAACAGAAGTACCCAGAGACACACATCGCCTGGGATGGTTGGGCAAAGTAAGTCTCCTGGGAACTAGTGGAGAGCAACACCCTGTGCTGCCTCATGAGATGAATTTAAACCTCACCTTCAGTTTTAGCTGACCATGTTGAGAGGGTCTGGGGACATTTTATCCAGGAATTGGGGAAGATTGCCTGAAATATTTCATTCCAGAAGTCATCCAAAACCGACAAACCTGCCACATGTGGATGGGAGTTCATTTTTCTATGGCCAGCTTTTTTGTGATGATCAGGCTGCTGGGTAAGGCAGATTGATAATTGTTTTAATAAGATAGGGTAAGAAGAGGCATATACATAGCAAGCAAATCTTACATCCCTTCAGACAATGGCACCCCATGTTTGTGCAGCATCACACAGACCCCCTTATGGATTTTCCCGTGGCCCACTGCACAGAGTAGATCCTGTCCATGGACAGAAATATCTCCTTTTTGGTCATTCAAGCTAATGTATAATTTTCTTACAAGAAAACATCTCTGTTCACAAAAGACTTTTGCATTACAACTTCTCGCTGCACTGTTAGACAAAAGCAAGGCCAGGCAGGCAGTGTAATCACTGGTACCACCTGGGAGCAGGACCGCTCTTACGATGAGCTGGCTGAGGTTGTCCTGTGGCCAGGGCATTTGTCCAGCACAACAGAGCCTGAAGGCTATGCTGGACAGGCAGCACAGTGCAGCGCAGCACAGGCTACAAGGATGCTGGGGAGGGACTCTTCATCAGGGACTGTAGTGACAGAACAAGGGGTAACGGGTTCAAACTTAAACAGGGGAAGTTTAGATTGGATCTAAGGAAGAAATTCTTTACTGTGAGGGTGGCGAGGCACTGGAATGTGTTGCCCAGGGAGGTTGTGAATGCTCCATCCTTGGCGGTGTTCAAGGCCAGGTTGGATGAGGCCCTGGGTGGCATAGTTTAGTGTGGGGTGTCCCTGCCCATGGCAGGGGGGTTGGAACTAGATGATCTTCAGGTCCTTTCTAACCCTAACTATTCTATGATTCTATGATTCTATTCAGTTAACTGCTATGTGCATCACCAACTATGCAACCTGCAACCATCTCCTGCTCAAGATCAATACATTCAACCCCTCGATCCACGTAGAGCTATATTTCCCAAATAAAATTAGAGATTATATTAATAACATAAGAGCTCCTCCAGCCTTAATAAAATATCCAATGGAGCAGACGAAGCCTGTTCAGGATCACTAACTTCTCAAATACATCTTCTGCATGGCTCCAGGTACAAGCAGTGAAAGAGGTGGTTCAGGTAGGTTCTGGCACAGTTCAACAAGGAAGCAGGAAAGTTCGGTGGTTGTGTATAACTAATGCTTCAGGACATAGTACTACCTTTCCTGGGTCCTCTCCTTGTTTCTGAGCTCCATTTCAGGCTCATCTTGAGTCAGAGAACAGCTGTTGTTGACCCAGACATGCGTCTTATAAGTGACAATAGATAAGTAACTCCATTTGAGTCATTTAATGGCCTTGCCTTCTGGTGAAAAGGTATGAGCTGCTTTTTTATGGCAACACAACCTTGGTCAGCACTTCAGGGATGAGAATTCAGCCATCCCAGATCCCAGGTTCAGAGATAACTATACCCTACTGACTAATGACTATGATGACCTACCCTACTGACTGATGACTATGACCCTACTGAATAACACTATCGAGAGAGGCGAATCCATGTGGGATTGTATCAGTGAGAGGTCTCCTGACAGCAGTGCTGTTTCCTATCAATGCCTGCTACAACTGTGCCTTGAAGCTGGTCTCACACCACTTAAGCTCATTTACCCTGGGGCTCACAGCCTCCCCGAGACAAGCAAATGTAGCATGTGGCCAACAATGTCAAACATGACAGAGGGATCCGCAAGTATGAGAATGGATGTTTGCCTTCCATGATGCCCAAGAAATCTATTTCAAAAGCTGAATTAGACATTATATCAGATATACTGTGTCCTACCATTTATAAAACACCTGAAGTACAGTTACTGAAATACACTTATTTAATAAAATATTGAAATAAAATACCTAATAAAAATTAGCTCAATTACCTGAAACATTTTTCTTTCTACCACTAACCTAAGACATACGTAAAACTTTATTATGTTTAATGGCTGTCTGGGTTCCTGCTGTAATGATTTCAGGCAGCTCACTGAGCTATGATGGCTTTGCCATGTGAAGTTTAAATGGAGGGCAAGACATTCAGAGGGAAATATCAAAGAGAAACAAGACAAGCTGCTGGACTTGATGGAGACAGAGAGGTCAGGAGAGAACAGGTAGATTTGTAAGTCATTGATGCAAAGCAGATAGCTGAAGCCATGTGAGCCACCGATCTTGCTGAGAGGAAGATTTTAAATGAGAAAAGTGAGCCAAGGACAGTATCAATAATCTGCAAGTAATTGCCTGGTTTTACACGTGATGTCAGAGACGCTGCAGGAAGTGCCTCTTGGGATTCACCTTAAATAGTATAGAGGAATTAAGCTTGGAAGGAGACAGAGGGTGTTTCTATAGCAGTACTTCAGCTCTGGTCCGAACTGTGTGCTAGAAGTAAATCTGTAGGCTTATAACACAAGTGATCTCAGAGTAGGCAAACTGGACTCTTTGAGGGTTAAATTAAACCAAAGGAAGTCCTCCAGGTGCACTCCAGCTGCCAATAGGAGTTCATTTCCTTGGATGAGAGTGGACCCAGTCCAAAGTAAAGCCTCCAAAACAATTTTAGTGTGGATGTCAGGTGTTTAGCACCACTCCTGTCAGTGTTACAGTCACCCTTTATAGTGCCACACTACTTGCTAATGTAAGCAGAGTCATGGTGCTACAGACTTCCTGTACAGACTCACATAAATCACGTCACTTCTTTACGTCTGTGTTCTTCCTATATGAAATACTCTTAATACCACATCCTGCACTCACTAGGACATGGAAAGGGTAAAATTGTCAACATACATCAGACACCATGGTGACAAGCATCCCTCTACGTGACAAGGAAAACATTCTGCTTGAAACAAGACTCGACTAGTGTTCAGCAAATGAGATGAAGACCTTACCCTGAGCACTGAGGATAAATATATGGATCAGACTCCTCGATTCAGTGACCCAAGCCCCTTCTTGTGCACTCCAAAAAATGGGTCCTGCTGAAAGAGAACATGACATAATCAAAGACAATCAACTGACAAAACAGCACTACCAGCTCTGAGTGATGGGTTCCTCACCTTGCTGTCTTCATGTCCCTTCGAGATACTCCAACATGTTCCTCCACTCTGAAAGTGCATAATGTTCTGCCATTGTTTCATTCACGCAGTAACAAAACCCAATTCACTGTACAACAGCAAGGGAAGGCTCTGTACACATTTATCAAGTGCCTCCCAGCTGATCTCATTGCTTGAAACCTGGTTATCATTTTTTGTGATGTTCTTGAGGTTGATTCATTCCTGTATTTAACTCAGTTGCGTTCTGCTGTAGAATCCATTGAATTCAAACGAGAAGCAGTGTCCCGATACCTCATAACCTTGAAGATTTTGCTAATTAATTCTACACTCAGCAGAACTGCTACATCTATGTTCTGTAGCAATCATCAATGCAATAGTTACTGGCTTAAATGTAAATCAGCCTTTTCACATAAAGAGTGCTCTTGCCTCTTACTTCAACAGCAGTTCTTCCTCAAAACGCCCAATTGTACAAACCCTCAAACAGTATCTGTTCCTCTTGCTGTGAATAACTTCATTAAGGCTGCAAATGCTTGCAGAGCATCAGGTAATAAACTGCAGAAGCCCTATATTAAAAGCCCATGTTTCACCTATAAAGCTTTCTACTTAAATGAGTGAAATTCCTGAATTAACTCTAAGAAGACAGTTAGATTTTTAGAGCATTCGCTTTGACACACTTTACTAGCTTTTCTGGGAAAACAGTCATTGCATCCAAAAAATTTCTCAGCTATTGAATTTATGTTTGCTTGCTTGTTTCTGCTATTTGCACACAAATCTCTTTCCACTACACTTGAATCACTGAAAAGTGAAGATCCAGACTCCCAACACCAAGCTGTAATAGCATAAAACATTTTTCTGCTTTGCTGGCACATCACATTATAGAGGCTGTCTGTAATCTTAGTAGAACAGACAATGTAAAAAACCTCCCTTCTTATATCAGACCTTGTTATTAAATTTATACCCATTTCTCATAATAACCTTCATTTCCCTTTATCGGAACTCAAAAAAATAACACCTTGTGCAGGACTTGAGCATGGCATTTGATACAGTTGTCAGAGGAATTCTGATGTCCCGTCTCGGAGACATGGCAGGGGATTAGTGGGATTGTGAGTAGATGGCTTCAATCATTCCTCACAGACAATACTCAGTGAGTCATGAAGACTTTCTACTTCCAGAGCTATCAACCATGAAGTTTCGAAAGAGTCCACCTAATTCTGTGTTTAGAAGAGGGCCCTTAGTGTGAAATAGTTTGGATTAAAACACAGGCAATATACCATAGGCACCCAGCTCTAGCTGGAATTGCCTCCACACCTCTGCTGCCTGAGGCCCCACCTACACAGCTGGATGAAGAGCTGTGATGGCCAAGGTGAGCCGGGCTGCCAGGGAGGAAGAGCAGTGACTTCGCTGCAACCGTACCAAGCTGGGACAGACAGCCTTTTCACTGCTCTGCTGACCCACGGGTCCTAACATTTATTATAAAACCACAGTTTTGAATGGCAAATGAGAAGAACTAGTCTCCAGTTAAAACAAGAGCTGATGTGACCTGAAACAGTCTCTTTCTGCTATCAAATATACAGCAGCTTTTATCACCTCTTTTTTGAGGTACAACTAAAGACATGGAAGCCAAGCATTCAGTCACCACGCCACTGCTGAGAGGCCTGGAGTACTTCTGCCAGTCCAAGAAAACCCTCTGATCAGGTATCTTTTTCTTCTCAGTATATGTCTGGCATATTCATGCAGAACATTTTATTAATAGCTTCATTCATGGGTTTGCACAATATCCTCTGCTTCTTGTCTACAGAACTTCAAAAGTGCAATTAATTTTAAATAATGTAATTGAAACAAAGACTGAAATGCATTTGTAGCAGAGAGAAGAAATTTCATTGCATGTGTGCAAGGAAAGGCAGCCAGATGATCCATGCTCTGACTGACCTCTTTGCATCCAGTTGCCTAGTTTACTGACAAATTCAACCTGGGATAACATGTCTCTTGTGATGCAGTTCTAAGACAAATGTTTTTGAATACTTCTTCTTTGTCTAGGCCTTATTATTCATCCTTCTCACCTTTTTATGAAGCATTGCTATTTTAGAAACTCTTACTAGGAGTGCCATATACAATGTTAAACCTACCAACATAAGAAAAATAATTTGCATCAGGGATAACATATTTGTACTTTTTGCAGGGATCACATGGATGTATTGATCTTTGTTTTGGAGACCTGGTCAGCACAGTCTGGAGGCAAGGTAACATACAAGACATACAAACCACTTATTACTTTCACATTACTTTAACAAAACCAAATAAAAATGTATTTGTAAAAATGTCCCAAGAGATAGTATATTCAAATAGCCTATCCCATCGGCCTTTAGAATACATTCTTACAGGGAATCTCTGTTGGCACAGAGATTATTTTTACCAGATATCTGCTTAGGAAGAAACAGAAAAGATCTCCAGCATTCAGCTTGGATTTATGCAATATTTTTTCCAGTCTGCATGGCAGAGGGAGTTCACATGCTTTCCAGTTTATTCCAAGAGCCTAAAATTTGCACCCTGAGCTGCTGGCTCATATTCTGCCTCTATTTTACTTTTTCAGAGCTCAGTATAAGCAAGCGCTCTGGAATCTGGACAGACTGTATTCCTGATGTTTCATATCAATCCAGCCCAGCAGCCCCAAGATAGGATAATGGGTTGTGGACCTCTAACAAAACCCTGTCACAAAAGGGATTGAGAAAAAGCTTATTTCTAAACCTATCTTCCCATTCACATCTACTAAAGCTTTCATTAATCTCCTGATTCTCAGTTTCAAGATTGAGAATCAGAGTAATTGAGACATCACTTCTCCACTCTGCCTAAGGTTTTAAAATGAGAATCTACCCTTTAATATCAGAATACTGAGCCAGCTACGCAGCTGATGTAAAGCGATGACAATGTTGCTACACGTGATTTGCGAGCAAAGGATCTGGCTCCCCACTCCCCATGGAGCTCCAGTAAGTCTAAAAGAGCCATTATCTTTACTACCCTAGTTAACACCTTGGTCAATTTAAAGATTCTAGAGTAAAATAACTCCCATGACTCTGTAATAAAAATGCAGGCCATTGATTATGAACATTTGTCCAGCTGAAGTCAGAAAAAGTAGCTAATTTACAGTGGTATCTACTCTGCCTTTTTGACTGCCCACTGAAGACACCTAAACAACTCAAGCAAAATAGTTATGCCATCCTTAAATTGTTTGTGGTTGAATTGGTTATTCAAGGAACACAGCCACAGTTAGGACTGGCTTCTTATTATAGCCACGCTAGGTGCAAACAGGTAGTCAAGGATAGTACCTAGCCTCTGAATTTATAATCTAAGTAGACCAGATAAGAAAGGAAGATATTACCTTCCTCTGAAGGTAAACCAAGTCATAGATGAAGTGACTTATTGACAGGAAGGATTTCTCACAGCCAGGAATTTAACTGAGATCTTTTACAGTGCAGATCAGCACTTTCATTACTGGATCATCTATCTTCTTAGGAGAAAAGGTTTTCCCATCATATAAAATTCTTCCTACAGGTCTAAAAGGTTACAGTATTTAAGAAATGTGACTTCTTATACCTGGCAAGATTTGTCAAAAAAAAAAAAAAAGAAAGAAAGAAAGATAAAAGCAGAAAAAATAAAAAGAAAAGAAACAGTAATCAAATATAAATAGTTTTTTACATCTCCAAAGCAAAGCAGAAAATATTAGCTAATTCAACCTTACAAGACCCCTATGAGTTAAGTACAAGCTACACTTCTCAAACATGCTTTTTATTCCTCCCTTTCTCTTTCCTAAGTATGCAACCAACATTACAAAGAAGGTGGATAATGCTTCTGTGTGGTAACCATGGTAATCAGCTGTATCAACTACTGTAAATGGCAATATACCAAACAAGTCTCCTAAACACAGACCTACTCCACTCTCACACAAGGTTTCCTACATGCAACCACTATGTCCTAAAAACAACTTGAATCTTTTTGCTGAGCAACCTGTTCCAGGTGATATTCAGGAACTGCCCTTGGCCAACCTGTTTTAGGGGTGGACACAAGACTGACTGATGCTCTGCTTTTTGGATTACTTCAGCTGAAGAAATACAAAAGCTAGTCCTTTCTTCTGAGTGCATTGATACAAGATTACAGGCACCTCTAACTAGTATAACCTCTACTCTTTAGTATGCCCTACCTCTAATATTTTTGTATTAACCTTATTTTGCTTCACGGCTTAGTTCCTCCAGGTGCTGTGTTGCCACATGATGGCTAAGGCTGCTTAGTTTAATAATGTCAAACACTTTTTTTCTGAGGCTTAGGGTGCTCTTCCCTAAGAGAGGTAATTTTTCCCATGCTAGTGGTCGACTAAAACAGAGGTTCAGCAGGTTGAGGAAGGACTTCAGCATGCTGAAATCACTTAAATCCAACATGACTTTGTGACAGACAACATATGGTTCAGCTGCCATTGTCCTGACAATTTGGCACACCAAAATTCACTTCTTGATCTCCAACAGCTTATATAAATAAATGCAGCATACGTGGCTGATTCTGCAAATCAGACTGCTATTTAGACAAGCATTACAGTATATCTCAGAGGGAGTGCAGTCTCAATCTACAATGCATAGGTCTGTACGCTGTTTCTAGCAACAATCTGCATACTAGTATTCATTACCAAAACACTTCACAGGCTTTATACCCACAAGACCATCTCTGGATGCAGAAGACAGAAAACAAGAAAACAGACTGTTGGCCACCTGCAGAAAGAAAGGCAGACTCACAATACCAACATTTGGGACTGAAACCCTGGGTTTATAACACAAAGACAGTTGGCAAAATACTGCAGAGTGACATCCATCACAGCCCATGTAGCCCTGGGTGTCCAGCTACTGGGGTTGTGTACGGCTGTGACCTTTCAATACAGAAGTGGCCAAAGCTCAGGATTCAGGTTAATTCTGAAGATAAATGCACAGTACTTCATTAACTGACCCACGAGTCCTGAGGGACTCAAAGACTGAATTAAAGCTATTAAATATGTACCTGAAATTCTAACAGTTGTTTGCAACCAGGTTCTTAAAACATTCTCCAGCAGCTCCCCTGTGCTCCCCTAAACTCTGCTAAATGTGCACGTTTAAATTCTGTTCTAGTCCAGGTAGTTTTTTAGCCCACCTTGCTCACCAGCAGCACTATCAGTGACATGATAAATACCAACATGATAAATACCTCTCAGGTATCATTCATCTTCTCCTCGTTATTAAGGTGAACTGTGTGTGCAGCATAACATTTTGTTTTAAAAGGACTTGGGGCTTTCAGGGGGAGAAAGGAGGAGATTAATGTAATTGTCCATTCTTATTTTGCAGAAGGGAGGTGAAAGAAGCAGGCATCCCACAGAGTGGCAGGCTATCAGTGTCCTTAGTGCCTTAGTTTTGAGTCCTTAATGCCTCAGCTGCTTTTTTTAGCGTGAGGAAAACACAGGGCCAAATCAGTAACACATAGGAAGAGGCTCCCAGTTGTTCAGTTCCTTTGCTCTGGTTTGAGGAATCACGTCGCACCTGGAACTCTGTATCTGGAAAAGGATGGATCGAAACCAGCACGCATCCCTCCCCATACACCACGGGGGCCATCGAGGGGCACTGAGGGGGACAGTGGAGGGCATTGAAGGGGCAGCAGCCGGTCTGCGGCAGGGAGGGATCACGCCCAGCGCCCCCTGGCGGCCAAAGCCCCGAGCTGAAACCGCCGCTTCCCTCCGCCACGCCGGCTCCCCGAGACCCGCAAATCCTGCGCACTACAGTTCAGAGACGGAAAAGCGAGCGATGTTCCTAAGACCTGTCCTGCCCTTTTTGACTTAAAACATGAGCTTTGCTCACACTCTGAAATGCCGTTAAAAACTGTAACAGAGTCTAACCCTTCTGTTTCCTCAGGACTCTCTTGCGCAGCTAAATTAAGGCGAATGGTGTTCCTTTTGATTACTTGGTGTTTATGCTTTTGAATCCGAAGTCTTTGCCTGAATCGGAATCGGGTTTTTAAATACCACGAAATGCTCCGGGGGCATAATGAGAGGAATCAAGGCATGGGCAGGGGCGACTGTGACGTGGAAAGAGGGAAATGAAAAGAGGCAGTGAAGTCATAGACACTGTGCTCGGTACAGGCAAGCAGAGAAAGGGATCTAAATGGGAGAGCCTGGGTTGCCTGACAGTTTCATCTAAAATGCAAATATACTGAGCTGTTTATAAAAGGGAACTGGCAGCACTTCTGCCCCTAAAATGGAAATTTTCGAAATCTGATGATCATGTTTATGAAATAGAAATGTGAGCGTAAAATCTTTGCTAAATGAGGAACACTGCTTGCTAAGGAAGTCTCTCATTTAAAGAGAGATGGTGCTACACCTGCTATAAAACAATCAGTATTTACAAGGCAAGAATGTTGCCTGTATCATGATATTTTGCATTACTTCCAATAATGCAAATAAGGAACATTTCAGAATACATAGTAAGTTCTGCCAAGTTTTCACCCAATTTTGTGCTACCCCTTAGAAGACCTTGATAGAATACGGAAAGATCAAGAAATCAAAAAACAACAAAAGCATACTCCCGTAACTTAACTTAGATCCTGATTCTACATATGGATACATACATAGAAGAATTTCATTTTAGAACTGGAAATATTCATGTTCTCCCACAGCAAGTGCATCTCAGAAAGAAAGTTCTTAAAAATTGAAAGACATACCAAAAACCAAGCAGAACCATTTCATAGCTGCTGTATATAGGTAGTAAGGTTATATGTTAATGCACAATTAAGGGTTTTTTCCAATGGAAGCACAGCTCTCCTGATCAGAGCTCCTTAGTACAGAAATGCAGGGCATCTCCGGTAAAAATCCTGGATTCTCTTAGATTGAATAATTCCTTTTTTTAGTACTTGCTCCATCCTCCCTGTTTTCAACTGATGGCATCTGATGTTGGACTGCAATCACTGTCCTGCAAGGAAATAATTCCAATATTGATATTTATAGCTTTACATAAATGTACCCTGAGAAAGGTATATGGGTAAAGATTGGCAGGTAAATAAAAGTGACAATACTAATGGTGCACACACCATTTAAATCAAAAAGGGAAGAAAAAAAGCTTCATACCAGCTCTTTATAAGGTTAAGCATCCTCCTCCTAAGGAAGGAAGTGAACCAGAACTGATCGGAGCTGGAGTCAGTGGAGTTTTGGAGCGCTGCATGTCTGTAAGGAGAGTCATTCCAGTTCTTTTGGAAATTGATTACATTCCCCAGCTACCTACTGTTATATTGTACCTGGATATTATTGTACAATCTTGCTACACAGCCCTCCATTATAGAGCAGCTCTATTGGCATTTCAATGTTCAATGAAGGCTAGAATTGCCACAGGGGTTTCAATTAAAGAAAATACAAAATGAAAATGGAGAAAAGAAAAAAAAAAAGAAAAGAAAGAAAACGGTTGGGTTGAAAGTTTCCAGCAAATGCTGTCTGTAACTGTCTCCTCTTTTCTCCTCTTTCCAGAAGGGAAGTCTAAAGCATCCATTTAAACTGACGTGTTTTGCGGAGTTCTTGGGAGGAACAAAAATGCCATTGTTCCAGTGGTGTAGTAATAAATGAAAAACAGATATCCTTACCCGTTTGGTATAGACTCAGTATTGCACAAGTTAGAAGGGGGTAAACTACATTTACCTGTATTCACCCTTGGCTGCATCACTGCAGGAGACTACTCGGACATTTGAAAGTAGTTATTCAGTCCATAGCAGGCTGTAATCACTATTTTTCCTAACTCCTAATCTGGTTCAAACACCCTGTGGTACTCACAACAACCACGCAGGACTCCATATATCCTTATCTAAACAGAACAGCCCAGTAGAATGGGTTTTTACCAATCATTTTCTGTACATCAACACACAACGCCAGAAAGCTCCCTGGGTTAGCAGAGAACACAACTGCTTACAAAATGTGGCTTATGTTTGCCTCTACTACAGTTTGATTTTTTAATGGTTTATGTTTTGTAATAATGGTCTGGACAAATTGGGTTGTTGTGTTGGCCGTAACAGACCCTATATTTGAGTTCAAGATCAACGGTGCAACCAGTTTCCAAGGTGATGGCTACTTAATTATTGTTTATGTAGAAGTGATTAGCTAAATGCTGAAAAAATCCTGGCTAAAACTTGCAAACAAGAAGGGTCTGTAAAAAGCTAAATGTAAACCTAAAGAATTCAGGCGAGCATGTGAGATCCGGGCTATAAGAGGGTTTAATTCCCTTAAACAATTTTATGTCAAGAACACTTTGCTGTAAACTCATTTGTAATGAGTTTACAACATTTTATTTGCACTTTCACCATTCAGTTACTTTCTTTAAAACTTTGCACAAGATATGTCTGGAAGGAGAGGCGATGATGGAGGGCAACAGCCATACTTGAGAGGGTTTTTTCCATGCACAGGTCTCGCTCCAATCTTTATTTTTACATCTTGATTGCATTTCACAATAGCAACCAGGCACTCCAGGCAGTGTTTTTAGGGCAATTACTACAATTCTTGGGTGGTCACTCTGCATTAGATTTCATGCCTTATAAAACAACATGAGGTGTGCTATAATGACTCAGAAATATACGGCCTTTCATGTCCTATTGCTTAATTAAGGAGGGTGTTTTGCAGTACAGATATTATTGCTAGTCTGTGGTTTTTAATTTTACTACACAGTAAAAGCACCCTAATTCATACCAGTAATGGCCAAACCTGCAAATTACTGCATTTTCTGAATTAGAAAATAAGTGAATAAACTGCAGAAAGAAAATCTATGAACACCACAGTATTAAAGCAAATGTGCTCATTTATCCTGGGAAATGCAGCTGAGTTTCGTTCTGGTGGTATTTGATGGTGTAACACCTTGGATTTTTTTAAATATAATGAGGTTTCAGACCCCAGTCCCACAATGAGCTCCCTGTGTGCAGACTCCTGTACAAACATGGATTTCAGCAAGGCCTCCCAAGAGAGCTATCTGAGCATCACTTGTGGAAGTACCAAGAACAAGGGAACAAGATACTAGAAGGATCTGTTTAAAGAGTAAGGTTTTGTGCCCATTATCATTTCTGTGAGGTGGTGAAATAAAAGCCAATAATCTTCCAGTGACTTCTAGATTAGTGTAAGCACTGTAACTTTCAAAGCTACGCGTGACACTGATAAGTAGATAAATCGCAAAATCTGACCTACTTGAATAAATATCTATAATCTGACCAACAGTGTGCTATAATCTCCATTTCTCTCCTTTTTATAAACCCATTGCCCTTTCTTCTGAGATATGCAAAACGGCCAGCCACACAGATAACAACTCATGGAGTAAGTGCACTGACACTGCCCATCTCTCTTTCTCCCTGCAAGAAGTGAATAAAACTGTTGGCCCCAACTCTTACACCACATAATTTTGACATCAGCAATTCTCCACATGCAGACAGTGAAAAGCACAATTTCTAACAAATGCCAGCCATGCCAATGCTCTGGATTCAAAGCCTGGTGTTTGAGGGCCATGGGGCATCATGTAATGAGTACAGGTTTGTACAGGATCCTCCAACAAGATCCAAATGTCCTCTTATAAGCACAATGGTCCCTGCTGAAGGAGCTGTTATCTCCAGCTTGCTCTATCACTCTCCATCAGCCTTGTCGGGGCAGCTCTGCCTGCTCATACCTCATGTGAATATGCCTTAACCTACAGCACTTTGCATGAGCTGGAGGACATGAGCAATGGCTGCTTACTGAAGCTGTTTAAGACAACCTTGGGTCAAGTTGGCCAATTTGGCCAAAAGAGGTTCTTGGTCAAGTTGGCCAGATGAGGTCATTGGTCAAGTTTGCCAAAACAGCTTTCCACCAAGGCTCTGCACAGCTTTTCTTGACTCAGTCCATAGCAAACTCCAAGAGCTCAGTCAGGATTGTAGGTTTTGTCCTGCCTTCAGAGAGTTTCAGCTCACCAAACTGCTTTCTGCACCTAGCTAGCAAACAATGCTTAATTATTGTTCCCAGTCTGGTGGAGGTATGTTTAGTCAGCAAGTACCTGTCTACTGGAGAACTTCATGGGGTCACCTTTACAGCTTCAGTTAGAAATCCTGAATCACCCATAGACAGATTGCCTGAGTCATCAGAGCAGTGCTTCCACAGCTGCCTGGTTCATGGTGTTTCCTGCTTCCCTCAAAGCAAATCAGGCTAGTCCTATGCTAGTATTGCTCTAACCTGCACTGGCAACTTCTGGGAATGAAGCTGTTTTCCCATGGTGGAAGGGAATTTGTGACCAGTCTGGGAGTCGGGTTTCATCCCAGGTTCATGAAGAAGTATGTGATGTCCCTCCTGAAAGTGATGAAACACTGCACCTGTGCCACAGGAAATATAGTAACTGCTTTTGACCATGAGCCCCAAAATTACTGAATATTTTTGAAAACTGTTCTAGGTCTATGACCCACAGCAGCAGTTATCTTAACAATCTGTCCACAGTGCCACATGAAGAAATATTTCTTTCTATTGACTCAAAATTTATATGCAACCTACTTCAATGAAGCACACTTATTTTTCTCTTTCTGTTGGGAAAACAGTGAGGGAGAAGAAATGGTTGTTCCAGTTTTATTTATGCTCTCTGTAATCATAAATATCTCCATTCAGTCTCCCTCTTACAAGCAAAACAATCCAACACTGCAATCTCTTATATGCCAGGCCCACTTCTGCACTCATTGTAGTCAGTGGCCAAAATTCATATGGATTTCAAGGGAACAAGAGTAGGCTTTTTATATAAGCTCTCCTTATGCATTTTGCCATCTGTGCTGAAGTAAACAAACAAAAAAAAGCCATATTAAAATCAATCTCAGCTAGAAACAGAAGGAGGGAAGGAAATACCAGCAATTGCTAAATATAAAGCAATAAACAGTTTTAAAAGGTGTTACAAATAATGGATGGCTTTTTTAAAAAAGTTACAGCTGCACTATATATGACTTTCTTAAACAGGTCCGTGGTGTGGCTCTTTCTTTAGTGAGTATTGCCTTTATTAATATCATGCATAAAATAATCTATAATATTCATTAACAGTATAGACAGCAATATAAAATATTTCAAATTATTGATAATTTTTCACTCCTGCAAGGAGGAAGACTGCTTCATTGCAACCCCAGCCCTGTTATGGGCTATGTGTATGCTCAGATTTGCACAGTTTCATTTAGCAGAGAACCACACAAGCCCTGGGATATATCCCGAGATTTTTCTCAGGAATAACAGGGCAAGGCTGTCTTTCTATAAAATATGATGGTGTGGCACAGGCTTTAAAATCAGCAAAGTACCCCTGTTTAGGAAAATATAACTAAGAAAAGAAGCCTTAGGCATGTGCTTATGTACTTCCTTGAATCATCCTGATTGCTATATTGTCCCTGAGGCAGAGATAAGGTTTACAGATACAGGTCCCAAATTTGGGCCAGCCCAAAGATAATTTAAATGCATCTCTTTCCTCTCTCTCTTTTCACTACTGAAGGAGCTGGGTTTGCTGCACATCTTATTCCTATCCATGTGCCTTTATTAGGCTTTTTAGAAATGTATGAGAAAAAAAATAAATAAAACTCAGCATCCCAGACATCTTCTTGGGTTTAAGATCTTAACAAATGAGGACACAGCTGGGCTACTTGGTGTGTGGATTTGAGAGCTGCAGGATTAAGTCCAGCTGAGCTGAAGTTTATAAACCACGTTATTGACTTTAAAAATTCTCAAACCGCTTATCAAAACACACCACATTGAAAGAACACCCTTCCCAGAACCAAATGTGGTAAAGCTTTCTCAATTATAGGCAGCCTGTCCCCATACAGCCGCCCTCACTGTAACCCTGCTAGTCTCCTGCATCTACTTTATTTCATTTATTTCAAGACCCACTCTCAAGTTGCTTGAAAAATAGCCTTTTCTACCTTCTATCCCAAATAAGCAGAGTCTAGGCAGCAAAAGGTTGGTTGCATATAGCCCAGAACTGAAAGGGGAAACAAATAGTCCCACAAGACATCATCCTCCCCCAGCAAAGCCCAGGATGCCATTAGGTGCTACTCGCCTAAAAGGATTTGTTTCTAGTTTGAAGTTAGCACAGTGCCTTTGTACACTGCTTTTCACTAAAGGTCTTATCCAGCTGCCATTAAAATCAATGAAAAGGTTCCCATTGACTTCAAAGGAATCGAGATATACCATATATTGCAGTAGATGAAAAATACCAAAGGAAAAGAAAACCTCTGTCTTGTAGTATATACTTTCAATTTTTATATAGTCTTCATCATAAAAATGTTCTAAAGGGGCAGGACTGGAAGATTTTCCAAGTCTGCCAATGCTGAAAACCCCCAAAAAAAAAGTTTTTTACAAAATCAGACACTTGGCCATTTTTTTTTTTTTTTTGGTCAAAAATTGTTTTCAATAGCAAGTACATGATTAGTGTGAATTCTAAACTACCAATAGAGCCAGGAAAGTATTTTAAAACAGATAATCTTTAGAGGCATACATATTCTGTCTGCCCACTTACTCATCAGTCACCAGACTTGCAGCTCCACCTTTCTGTGACTTTGGAGCCTTAAAAAAAGACTCAGATATTAGTGCTTTTGTTGCCTGAGTCTATAGGGAGGATCCCAGCACCTGCCTCTCAGTCCAGCACTCTGTGACAGACATAAGATGGGATAACACATATAAGAAAAAGAAGGATTTATTAGAGTACAGAAGAAGGCTGGGCTAGAAATCCAGCTATGAAGCTTTATAGATGCATATATTTAAAACACCTTTCAGCAGCTTTATATACCATTAGAGTTATTGGATTTTTCATCTTTGACTTAGATATGAATTATTTAATTAGAAACTTCAATACCTGCTTAACTTTGAAACCCTTCTGCTATTATTCTTATTCAAAAAAAAAATACTTGCACTTAAGAGAATTTCCCAGCAGTCCAAACTTTTATTGAAAGCAGTAGTACAACTGAGGTGGGCTGGGTTACTCAGGTAATTCAGATCAGACTACACTTTGGTTCAGGCCGCGTCTGGCTTTCCTTGAATGTAGCGACCCAATATTTGGTTATCATTTAGTGAATACAATTTTCTACCAAATTATTACCTCTGGATTCTTGGAATCCAACAGAAAACATCTTGAAAGTATCCAGACATCTCTTTTTTTTTAAACAATTAATTCCATGGGTTTAAATATTTTATAATTCAGTATCTTCAGCAAGTGTTTTTCTTTTTTCCCCCTAGTAGACTACTTTGAAGGAATCACAGGCTGCTGAAACTCTAAACAGGGCATTTGTCCATTATGGAAAGGAGATCACAAAAGCATTTCTAATCCTGCTGTTCAGAATGAGAACAAGCCTGTTTCTACCTCACATGGTAGGGTTGTGTGCGTGGTGGGTTCAAAGAAGAGTGATGGGGAAAATACTCTGTATATAGGTTGCAATTATATATACCTACGTATAACCGACTGCTAAAACATAACTTAGCGAAAGGATCCCTGCTGACCTGTCCATGGAACTGCTCCACCTGAGAATTCCCATCCAGTGAAGGGTTCTGCAGATGAAAGATGCAGGCAACACACTGGGTCTGTCCTCTGGGGTTAAGCCCTCACACACTCTGGGAAACACAGGCAGGCAGCATCCTTACAAGGCACCCCTATGCAGGTGCTGTGGGCTTCTGCTAAAAATCCAGACATGCTGGCACATGGGATGCTGCCAGGAGGACAATACACGCACCTGGAACACGTGCAATTCCTTCTGCAATCACCATCCCACCATCTGTGCTCAGAACACCACTTAGAGTTCAGAGACCCAATACAGGTCTGCAGGACTCACTGTCAAATGATCAAATTAATCATGCATTTCACAGCCTACCTCCTCGTGTGGGCACAGGTCATGTGAAACCATCATCAGAGTGTTCTGCACCGAGCGGCACTGGTTTGTACAACATTTTTATTGGTGTCTACCAAAATATTACTAAGATCTGGCAGAAAGCACGCTGGACATTTAGGATTTGGCATCATTTAATGTATTATTTTTTTCTTCTTTTCCTGGAGAGCAACACTCCCCATTTTATGGAAATGTATACAGCTTGACACCAGCCAGAAAAAGAAATAAAGGTTTGGGTGAATGACTGAAGAGCTTGGGGTCACAGCCCATGCGGTTCACAGGACAGCAACCCCTGACACTGGGCAGGGAGGGAAGGGCTGTGTTAAAACAACAATGATGAGACTGTTTGATTTGGAATCGTGATAAATAATGAAAGGACAAGATAACACAGTAGTTTTCACTGACCCTAATGTCAACATGTTTCTTCTTCCCTCTGCTTCATGTCTGAGAGTCTTGCTGTTACTACCTTGCCTTTATCCGTACAGCAATGTTGAGAAACACAGATGCTGGAAGCGATTCGTCTTGGGACTCCAACCCCAGACTTGCTAACCTCAGACTTGCTAACCTGTGTGCCTAACTCCACATGAGCAGCTGAAGATGAAGGGATTACTCCTGGAAGTCAAGTGAAGCACGTGTGTGTGTTTGGCTGAGGGTTTCTGACATGAAGGAGTCCCAGCTCCCCAGGATGCAAGGATTAGTTTTTTATCCCTAGTGCCTAACAAGATATTGCTCTTTAAAACAGTCATTGGTGCACAGGAATAGGAAATATAAATGCCATTTCCCAGAGAGAAGAAAATGTTTTCAGCGTAGTAACAAATATCCTGAAACAGTCTGCACTGATCAGTGAACAGAGGATTACATTTAAATTCAACATTCTTAACGTACATTTCTAATCTTAAATTTCTAAAATGATTAGCCATTTACAGGCTGAATAACAGCTTCTGCACTCATTTCTGCTAGTATAAAAATCATAAAGGTTAGCAAACTGTGTGGATCGGAATATAAATTAATCAGCATCTGGGATTAGGAAGAAATCTCCTCCAATTCATTGGCAAAGGCTTCCTCAAATACAAAATGGAGCCCATTATTCTGTTTGGCTGTTAATAACTCAGGTGACATTTGCCATATGCCATTAAAGAGCCTCGGGTCAATACGAATCTTATCTCTGTTAAGGCCTGCAGATTTGGCCTCAAAATTGTGAGTCCACAATTCAATAGTTAGTTGCGCATTCCCATTTTTAAACAGTTTTTGAAAGCAGTGGAGGTTATTTGGGAATCATGTGATGCCAAAGTGCAAGGAGAGAAGCCATGGAGGGGCAGAAAAGAATGGAAATAAGATGTTGACAAAGGACAAATATCAAAGTAGGTGATCTTTTTTTCTTAGCCAGCAGTGCTAAAGTTGTCTTTTTAAACTGGAATCACAGCATATCTCCAATCAAATCACATTCAAAGCAGTTATTTTAGAATGTCCCTAGCTGCATTTCCACAGTAATTTGGATATGTTATTCATTGTCATGGTTTTCTAACAGAAAGGGAAATAAACTAGAGGAATTGTTTTCCATGGTTAAAACAAAGAAAAATATAGCTTTGACCCCAAAGTAAGGGGAAGATTGAGCCTGTTCCCCATTGATTTTTCTGGAATAAGGCTTGAAAGCCTTATGTAGGTGGAATTAACCTTCACTGTTTTATGCTTCAAAACCTCTGGAAAAGTCACATCTTGTGCAAGAGAGGATCTGGCAAATCATTTCAGCATCTCTTTCTGGAGGGCCTATCCCTCCTACTGAGAATTAATGAGATCTGTTCAGTGATGGTGGTAGTCTTTGTCCAGAAAAATGAGTTGGCTCCAAGAAACTGATTATTCTAGAGCTACCAAACATCCCAGATAGGAACAACCCTCACACCCAGATGTCCTTGCTGCCGTGTCTGCATCCCAGAGACCTGCAGTGCAGACCTGCTTTCTCACTCACATCTCTGGACAGCCTGCAATATCCTTCTGGAGTGCTGGTGGAAAGGTTATAGAATCATAGAATGGTTTGGGTTGGACCCTAAAGGTCATCTAGTTGCAAACCCCCACCATGGGCAGGGACACCTTACAGTAGACCAGGTTGTGCAAAGCCCTGTCCAACCTGGTTTTGAACATTTCCAGGAAGGAGTTATCCACAACTTAGTTGAAGAGTTACGTTTTCCCCAGAAGAATTGAACCACCAGGTCTATGATTACCATCTACCATCTAAAAACAGAAGCCCATCTTTACCATGCCTGGTAGGGTCCAAGGGAGGATATCTAGGAAAGAAACTAAATCATAGTTTATATGGTGATACCTTCCTAGCACATGTTCCTTGACTACAGCTAATTGCTGCAGATTTCTTAAGCTAGCACTGGTGCCTCTGTGTTCTCCAGCTCTCCATAGCCATTTTTCCCTTGGGAATTCATCCAAGCCCTTTCTGAACCCATATAAACTTTCGGCATTCAGATCACTCATGCTTGTGAATGTCTTGTATCAAGAAGTTGGCCAGTACAAATCATGAGCAGAACAACACCCTCAGGCTCCTTTGAAGCCGGTGCCTGGTATTTGCCTGTGCTCGCCCTAAGTCCAGAGGTGATGCTGTCACATACCTGGAAACCTTGCCAATCATGACGCCTGACAGGGCAGCCAAACACACTCCATTTACAGAAATATGAGAAGTTATTAAAGTTATTTCTCAATGCTGAGTGAGGGTTTGCAAGCCTATAGTCACTGTACTATGTGAAATAAAGGATCTCCAGAGGTTCCGCCTTGAGCCAGCAAACACCTGCTTACACACAAACCTCTCCATTCAAGCCAAAAGGACGACACCTGTGAGCAGTCACCCCCGTGATGATACCTGTCTGGTTTCCCAACTGGGAGAAAACATGTTCCAAGCTGCACTGAGTGATTGATGGGCTCCGTGCTAATATTTGTTTCACAAGTCATAAATCTGCTTCGCTTACGTGGTTCTGAGGTAACCATAAAACAATCACTGAAGGTGGAAACTGTAAGAATTTCAAGCACTGCCGAAAAGTGATAACTCACTGCAATTTGAGTAACATATGTATTACTAAATCAAAACTTAAATTAAAGGTAACTTTTAAAAGACACTAATATGATTTCTGAGCCTCTGAATACCTTCCAGATCTATCCTTTGAGCACTGAAGTTTTTTGGACATAATACATGCAGGCCTGATGCTGTAAAATACTAAAAGCCCTGAACTGTGGTTACCCATTGATGTGGAGAGTTCTCTTCCTGGGCTTTACAACTACACACCCTCATTGGCAGAAAATAAGGTGAGTGTTCAAAAGAAAAAATTATTAAGATAATTTCTGAAAATCATTAAGGTAAGTAACATAAAAGGCAAAGTCCTTGTAGAAAATCATGTTATTAGAGAAGTAAAAAGACTGTTCTATATTAAACAGTCTCCCTAAAACTGTGAGACTAATAACAAACCATTTTTTTTGAGACAAGAGGAAACTTAACATTGTCCAAAATCATAGAATCACAGAATCATGGAAGAGTTTGGGTTGGAAGGAACCTTCAAAGGTCATCTAGTCCAATCCCCCTGCAATGAGCGGGGACACAGAATAATAGAATCATAGAATAGTTAGGGTTGGAAAGGACCTGAAGATCATCAAGTTCCAACCCCCCTGCCATGAGCAGAGACACCTCACACTAAACTATATCACCCAAGGCCCTGTCCAACCAGGCCTTGAACACCACCAGGGATGGAGCATTCGCAACTTCCTTGGGCAACCCATTCCAGTGCCTCACCACCCTCACAGTAAAGAATTTCTTCCTTAGATCCAACCTAAACTTCCCCTGTTTAAGTTTGAACCCATTACCCCTTGTCCTATCACTACAGTCCCTAATGAAGAGTCCCTCTCCAGCATCCTTGTAGGCCCCCTTCAGATACTGGAAAGCTCCTATGAGGTCTCTACGGAGCCTTCTCTTCTCCAGGCTGAACAGCCCCAACTTTCTCAGCCTGTCTTCATACAGGAGGTGCTCCAGTCCCCTGATCATCCTCGTGGCCCTCCTCTGGACTTGTTCCAACAGTTCCATGTCCTTTTTATGTTGAGGACACCAGAACTGCACACAATACTCCAAGTGAGGTCTCCCGAGAGCAGAGTAGAGGGGCAGGATCACCTCCTTTGACTTGCCAGTCACACTCCTTGTGATGCAGCCCAGGATACAGTTGGCTTTCTGGGCTGCGAGCACACTGAAGCCGGCTCATGTTCATTTTCTCATCGACCAACACCCCCAAGTCCTTCTCTGCAGGGCTGCTCTTGAATCTCTTCTCTGCCCAACCTGTAGCTGTGCCTGGAACTGCCCCAACCCAGGTGCAGGACCTTGCCCTCGGTTGAGCTTCATCAGGTTGGCATCAGCCCACCTCACAAGCGTGTCGAGGTCCCTTTGGATGGCATTGCTTCCCTCCAGCGTATCAACCAAACCACACAGCTTAGTGTCATCAGCAAACTTGATCATGTTGCTCAGAACCACATCCGTCCTTTTCTTGGATATCTCCAGAGATGGCGCATCTACCACCTCTCCAGACAACCTGTGACAGGATTTTACCTCACTGGAAAAAATTTCTTCCTCATATCTAGCCTGAATCTCCCCTCTTTTAATTTAAAACCATCATCCCTTATCCTGTCAAAGGAAAAGGGTATCAAAATACCCAGGGATAGTACGAGGTACAAGAAAACCTACTCTTCAGAAATGCTATTGACTCTTCTTTGAGGAGTAGGATGAAGAACTCTCAGATACAGCTATTGTGTCAGCCACAATGCACAGGGAATGTAACAGAAAAAACAGAAAACACAAGAGATAGGACCAGCTGCTGGGAATACTCCTGTGCTTAACCTACTTGTGTGCGATACCCTGGAATACATCCATTTTCCCAGTATTCAAACACTAAGGGTTTTAAGATAAAGAAAACTTGCATCCAAGCAACGGAAGGAAGGTATTCTCCTCTTCCTCTCTGAAAAGGCTACAGGATTTATTGCATTGTATTGTGGCATTTCAAAATGGTTGTAAAAGTCTGTCCCTAGGCATAAAATCTGCTCAGTTACTTTGTAGCAGTGTATCAGCTAATGAGCTCTTATTTGCCTTTCCAAATTAAATTACTCGTTACAGGTAGGAGGAATTCTGCAGTGGTGGGTTAAAAGTAAAAAAAGCACATTAAGCAACTTTTCTAGCCTGTTCTAATTCAAAGGTACTTTACAGTTCTTCTAACACAGAACTACTAACCTCACACATCAAGTAAAAGTTGCTAGCAAACTCCAAGGAAAGGTGCCCTTTTCTTTTACCGTTAGACAGTGGCAATGCTGCTGTTCCTCTCCGCCTCCAGTGGTTATGTCATCTCTGAGGTCAGTTTTCTGCTTCTTGAACATGACTTCTCTGATTCTGAAATGTGAAATCGGCATCAACAATCAGTAGCAACTTCAAGAAAGAAGCCTTGGGCTAACGAACAATAATAATAAAATAAAATCCTCATTTTTGCCCACAATGAGAAAAATCTACAGAGCTGCCACCTAAGGGCTTTCATTGCCTTCGGCACACAAGGAATCCACATTTAGAGAGTGCAGCCTAAACATTTTCACTTACTGAGCTCATAATTTATTTCAGTGGCAGACATGACATCCCTATGTGAGACAACCTTGCCAATCCCTCTTTAGATTAAACATGAAAGGGGGTCTATCCTCCCATTAGCACAGGGGAGATGTACTAATATGGCCCAAATTAATGTCCTAATCATTCCTCGACAGAATAGAATTTTAAATATCCCAGCTCTATCACTCCAAAATCATATAGTCTGAGTCTGATCATTTGAAAATTGGTGTTGGTCATCAGGGATCTCAGATTTCAGCTGAATTATCCGGAGTATCAGGCACAACCACACAAATTATGCTGGGGTAGAGGGGAAGGGGAACAAAAGAGATAAAATGAGGAACCTCAGTACAAATTTAAACACAAGGCAGTTCAGCCAAAACCTGACTTCTTCCCAGTTGTTTAGTTACAGAATAGTATTTTCCTCCAAGAGAGTGCTTGCAGAAAACACCATCTTTGCACATACTTGCTTGAATACACACTCTTATGGGTTTTCATTCTTAGTGTTTACTGGGGCCCTGGTTACATTCTCCAGCCAATTTACTCATATAATGTGTTTTTTTCTCCCTCTGGCTACCGTGAAACAAAGCTTCAAAAGGGATAGTCAGGAAAAAAAATTCCTCTCACTAATATTTTTCTCTCTTACATAGTGAGGAACTATACTCCCCTGGCACTGTTCTCACTATTTACATGTGTGTAGCTGTGTACACACCCCAGCTTACTAACCCATGCTCTGCACAAGGGATATAACTGAATAGGGTTATTCATAATCAAACCCTCATACAGCTCAGCCCATGCCAGGATTTTAGTCTATGATCACGGGGTTGTGATTAGTCCTAGAGAACATTATGAAAATGAACCTCGCTAATTATTACTCCAAGTAACTGAGAAAAGAATGCAAAAGATTCTCCAGGAAATGCTATAAGAGAATCAAGATTTAGGTGTTTGCATTTGTTTGTTTGTAAATGTTCTCATTACCTCATTCATAAGATTTACGCTCCATGCAAGAACTACCAGGGGAAATTCTACAGACTGTACAATGAAGGAAGGCACACAGATTATCACATCACTCCTTTTGGATACAAAAGCCTCTGAATTTTCAAATGCCAAAATTTTGTGCAGAATATTCATCACAATATTGTTAATCATATCCTTATTGACTACACAAACCATTTATAGAAAGTTTCACAGATTTTAAAAACACAGCTGAGAGCCTGAGCTCCTATATATCTCAAAGCAATATGTTTTATCCTTATTTTAAAGCCCCAAAATTAAATCAAAGAAGTTTAGTCCCTGGTAGAGTAGATTTATGTATAAAAGGAAAAGAACCCATCACTAATCTCAAGAGTTCTGCAAAAGAACAAATGGACTCAATGAGAAACCTCTAGATGATCCCAGTGTGCCTGATGTACTGGAGAAGCTATGTAACCTTCAAGAACACTGCCAACCTCACACAAAGCAAAAATTCTAATCAATTTAACTACTGGAACTAGTTTGACTGTAAGTATGAAAGGTAAATACAGCAATGAGGCACCTTTAACCAAGGAAGAGTGGGTTGTGGGTTTGCTCCAGTGCGGAACACTGGCAAAAAGCCACCCAGGGCCACCCATTCATCTCTGATGCTCCAGGAGAATGCAGAAAAATGAAATTACTCCCAAATAACCAAGATAATATGTGGCCAATTTCATCCAAGACTAAAAATAAATCCTTTCTGACAGTCTGCAAGACCTCCCCAAAGCCACAAAACAAGAGAATGATTATTTGATAATAATTACTCTCTTTTGAAACTGCAAGTGTTATGAGGATGCTGAGAGCAACACCAGCAGTGCTGGTCCCCAGAGCCTCACAAGGAACTGAATAACAGGAGGAATAACAGGTTCTCAGACTGTGAGACGAGGAACTGCCACCAATCTCCTGACAAAGTTCCCACTCACACATGCACAGAAAGATGTACAAATTTTTCCACAAAGTGGATGAAAGCATGTATTTAAAAATACCTTTTTAACGTCCTCTTAAACATCTCTACCTGTGACAGCTCTTACAGGACAAATAGTTTTATCATTTAGGGCTCTGTGCGGTAGGAAATCGTGTCTTCTTTTAAGGGTGGATTTATCTAACTTAAGCTTGCAACCACTGGGCCCTGTAATGCCTTTGTCAGGTAGATAAAGTGGCTACTCCCTCTTGGATATCTTTTCCATGGGTCAGTACCTACCTGCGGTGACCAAGTCACTTCTCAGCTTCTTCCCTGATGAGCTAAATAAGTTGAGCTGCTTATGCCTCATGTTGTCACGCTTGTTTTCTGAATCCTTTTTCATACCTTTCCTTTGAACTTACCTTACTATTTCCACATTGCTTTTGAACTGTGAACACCAAAACTGGACACAATTCATAACAGTAGCCTTACCATTGTTGTGCATGCTGACAACATGAAATCCTCTTATCAGCATGATACTACTCTTTTTTACACCTCAGGATTGCATTGGCCTTTCAGCCAAGGAATTACAGTGACATTTCATTTTGAGGTACTTATCCAAAAAAGAATCCTAAATCTTTTTCAAAGTCCTTGATTCCAAAAGAGAGCCTCCTGCCCTGCTTAGCTTCTTGTCTTCATTCTTTATTACGTTGCCTTGTACCTAGGTAATATTCAAACTTTCTTTTTTTTTTTTTTTTTTGACCTCTTCATCAAACACTTCAGGTCACTCAGCAGCAATAATTTCCCCCTTTATCACTTATTACTCCATTTCTGCTTTGTTAACCTGTGCCATGTATAAACCTGATTCTGTACCATTTCTTTGATCAGTGATAAAAACTTTTGGCCTTTACTCAAAACTTGATTCCTAAAGGAATCCATTAAAAAAAAGAGTTTCATATAACATCCAAAGTCTGTGCAAAGCATTAAACAAATCAAAACTGGGATCACCACCACCATTTTAAATCTGACTTTCACCAGGGATCAAGTATAAAGGAGGAAAACTTCTAGTTCTAGTTAGACCAATGTCACTGCCTTCCAAAATGTTGTGAAAATGAACCCCCCAACACCTGTAAGATACTGCAGGGACAATCTGTTTGCCTCAAACAGCTACCTCATATGTAAACACTGGGGTAAATCAGCATTTCTGAAATGTATGTGAGACTTCCGAGTGTCTCAAGACTCCAAGGTATGCTGATATACTGTCTGGCTACACCTCAGATCCATCCCTAGGGAAGCCCCAGGTACCATCATCTTCCCTCTATCCAGCGTTCTGTGGGCCTGAAGGGACCTGCTCTGGTCAGTCTGAATCAAAGCTGGGGTGTAGCACTGTCTCCATCTCACTCCAGAGCCTAGAAATAGTTCCCTGTAGTCAATGGCAACTGATGCAGGTGGCAACTAAGTTTTCTGGGAGGCTTCAGCAGCACCTACTTATCTCAGTTTCCTCTCTGTAAACCTACTTCTGGTTCTTTCCACAGTCTGGTTTATGACATACTTAACATTTACAGGAAAATTCAGTATTTAATTAAGCTGAATTACATCCCAGCATTGTGCTGAGATTGTTTTGGAGGCCATCTACATATACAGAAAAATTATGTGTAGCTGCTTAACCAAAATATTATAGCATAAATTTGGGTCCCTCTATTAAATGACAGAATGCCAGCAGCTCTTCTCCATGCCCAGGGTATCTCAACACTTCCACTCAGAGCTGAAATGAATTATTTGACAAGAATGAGGGGCATGACGTGTCTTCTAAAGGAAATGTGACTGACTCATTTATATTTTTTGTTCTCACTCTCTGTTCTAGTTATGCCACAGATGGCAGAAAATAGTAGTCAAACCAATTTAATACAGACATTCAGTTCAAAATGTCATGTATTTTAGTTTTCCTTGTATAATTATGAGGAATAGGTGGAAACATATTGTTACTGTTTCAGACAAACAAATCAAACAATGTAACTCCTACAAAATCACCCTTAAAGTCTCATTCCTCCTACTTCCCCCCTCATAAACCAGTATAGTGGAGTTATTTTGACAAAACTCAAGCAACTGATGCAATGACTTCAATGGCAACAAAAATGCCCCTTTGTGTGACGGAGTGGGACTAGAGGTGACTGGAAATAAAGTTGTTAAACAAAATCTTCATAAACTTTCAAAAAGTCCTGACAAACCTTTGACTTGTCAGCTATATCCAACCACTAGAGATTTCCAAATAATTCAAGACAGAGCTCTGGACTCTGCCAGTACAGTGAAATAGATCTTATGTTTACTACTGCCCATCAGAAATCAAAATCACAACTCCAGCAGAACCTCCTTCCTTCTTCTGGGGGAAGTTTTATCGAATGATTCTGTCACAGCTAAGAGAAATCAACTCAATATACTGCTTGCTCTTAAAGAGATCTTAGAGACTCTTCTCATTCCCTTGACAAGCCAGGGACAAGGAATTTGTGGCTCACACACCTAAAATCACACAAATTGTTATTTTGCCGCTTCTGAGCAAATGACTTCATAACCTTTGCCCACAGAGCCAAACAGTTTGCAGTTAGATTAAAAAGCAAAATGCCTGAGAAAATCAGGGAGGTGTAAAGTTGGGGAGTTAGATTATAATCCTCTTGTGAACAAATATAGGGAGAACGGTGCAACATTAAGGAGGTGATTATGTAACTTCCTCATCTTTTGGCAAAATAATTTTAGTCCCTCTGTAGGTTGTCAACCGAGCTCACTGTCTGACACTCTTCTTGTCTGAAGATTGATTTATCTCACAAGAATGGTTGCCTGCCTTGACGATTAGCCTATGAACAACTCAGAGGGGTGCATGGTTTGGGATGTATGAAGTAGAGGATCCCTTTCTAATCTGCTGTCAGTAACAGGATAAAGTACCTGCTAGCTCTGCTTTCCCACCACTGATCTCAGATTTAGTTACTCAGCAGAAGAGAGAAGGTTTGCTCAGGGAAGGAGGATTTCATTAAACGTGGTGTGCCTGCAGAAATCAACAATGTTTTTCACCAAATTTCACAGGTTAGCAGTTTTAATCCATCTTAAATTTATATTTTGGCAATTAACTCAAGCTGCACATCTAAAAATTACTTAAAAAGTTGTTTCTTGCTTCCTTTGGGGATTATCTTTCTGCTGAATGCTAAGGATAGTTGCAACAGATATGTACAGATGAATGCTAAAAGGACCAGCAAACAGTCTTTATACTTCAAATAAACAAAAAAAACATGATTGAAAAAAACCTAAGGTATTTTCCTGATCTCTATTGACTTTTTTCAGAACACTTAAACCCTGGATGTATATAACATTTCTATTACCATATTTTCTAGATATTCTGTCATATCTATTACCATTTACAGACAGCATAAAATTAATGCATTGACATTAGTATACAAGTTGTAAACCTGTAATTAGGGATATTTTCATTAGCTGAAAGCAGGAGTCAAACCTTGCAGTTAAAAGTTTGAGTAGCAGACACTCCTCTTTGGCTATGGCTTAGAAACAATTCTGGAAATGAAATGTCATTACCTTTGAAATGGCTCAACATGCATCACAAAGTATGATTTTTTTTAGTAATAATCTATAGAATTACATTTTTAGTCCCTTAAAGTAAATAAGAACTTCACTCCCCTAACCATGCTGAAATCTAGGAGATAAGGTTTACCATAAAGCGGGAAATATTTATGGGAACCCTTTTGCAAAATCCTGGCACCCATTCGTCCCTACAATATACCCACAGGTAATCTAATAGCATTGCCATTAAATATTTTTCAGACTAAAATGAAACCTCCAATAAGATGAATAGATCTGTGTGTCCTCTAATATTTTATCAGAAGATGGACTTGATGCTCTGACAATTCAAGATGCCATTAGTTTTGATATGATCAGCAAAGACAGGGAAAGTTTCATTATTCTCATTCTAATACATGCCTTGTAACGTAATGATCTATTGCTAAAAGCGGAAATCTCTTCTTTCACTGGAGCAAGCTTTGCCAGCCATCAAAGTCTTGCAGGCTATCAGCTGCCTAATCCAAAATCGGGATTCTCACAAACAATCCTCAGCCTGTCAAGTCCAACCCTGTAAGAGATTCTATTAAACACCCCACACACCCATCCAAATAAAACCTTCAGCACAGAATATTTGTTTTTCTGTAAGTAGACCTTTTGTTTCACTAGCGTTTTAAGGATCCTTATTTTCAGTGCTGTTACTTGGACACAGGTTTTCCTGCTATAAAACATGCACTAAATGAAAAGACAGGACTTCCCAAATGCCGAGAAGGGATGTGAGTGGCAGTGCATCATTCCCAGTGACAGTAATAGTGTGCTGAGCACAGAGAAATTTCTTCAGATCCAGGTATTAACCTTAATTTAAAAATAATCTTGAACACTGTGACTTCAGGATGCCCCAAAATTGTTCTTCAGCCACCTGCCCATTTCTTCAACCCCACCTGTAGATGCCTTTCTCTCAGAAACAGAACAGAGAAAAAAAGGCATTAAAAATAATGCTAATAAATTGAAGTAGTTTCTTCTCAAATTACTGAAGGTGCTAAAATAAGAAAATTGAAGCAAGAAAATTGAAGAAAATTTCTAAATAAGAAAATTGAAGCAAGAAAATTAATGTAGAATGCTATATTTAATGTAATCATATGCTTTTTCTTCATGAATATGAAATTGTGGCTCTAATTCTGAGTTAAACTGCTTCAGATCTAGAATAAAGTCACTAAGGATCAAAAAATTCTTTTAAATTGTAAGTGAAGTCTGAATCTGACCCCATGTCAGCATTTGTAAATCAGGTATTTAACAAAATTTGAAGGGAAAACGAATGTTAAGATTTGAGTTGAGTTCTATCTTCCTGAAGTGAAAGAGTACAAAAGTACACTTTTGTGTGTGCTTTTTTTTTTTTTTTTTTTTTTTTTGTGAAAGTACGGCAAAAATGAAAACCACAGAAAATAGTCAGTATAATAGACCTATAGAGCTTCATCGCTTAAAAGTGCTGTCCAAATATTAGCTAAATCCTTACTATAAACCTGTGAGGCAGATAAGATGGAAGCACTTATGCTAAAAATAAATAAAACCTAGAACTGTCTGACATAACTGTAAGATTTTATTAAAAATAAACAGGGCTGGTAGGTATCCTTAACCTCAAGGTCACAAAACAAAGTATTAGGCACTAGAGGATGTCGGTAGAAGCCAGTACTCCAAAATCACTGTGTCTAATTAAGTATTCCAAAGAATCTCTGCTTTATGCTCTCTCCTGTCTCGGAGCATTCGCCGCGAGAAGATTCAAATGCCACCGGGAGACTGACATGCTACTTGTCAGGTCAACAGTCCCATTGAGACTTCTTCTCATCGGCTTCATCATATTCTGGGTCAACTATATATGCTGGGCAAATAACACTGCACCACGGCAAATAACACCGAACAGGGCTCTCGTGTTTAAAAAGGGAGAGAAGGGAAAAAAAACCCAAAACAAACCCCAAAACAAAAGCTGTGTGGAAATGGGAAGAGTGTGTCATGTGTGCACTTGCTAAATAATTCATATTTAAACTGTTCTGAACTTCTGACCCTCACACTCCACTGCAATGTACAGCACTGGAGGTTTCAGTGTTAATCCACAATATATTAATGGCAAAACTGTATGGAGCCTTCCCCTTGCAGAGTGAGGCCATATTCTGCTAAAAGTGTTCTAATATTAATGATGATGGCTGGGTTTAGAAATGTTTCAGTCCACTGCAATAATGTATTTTCATTTTTAGTGAGGTTGGGAAGAGAAAAAAAATTAAATTGCCCTTTTAACACTGCACCGTGCTTCCTTGCAGGCACTGGGCAGCGTGTGTCCCTTTTTCAATAAAAACATGGATTTGCCTGTTCCTGCGGGTTGTGCACTCCCCTCCCTCCCTTTGCTTTGCTCAGCTGTCGTTTGACACAACTGCCTCACTTGCAACACGTTAGAGCATATATTCCTCCACGATGCATTTTTAACTGGCAAAGTAAGGAGAAAAGAATGTGATTAAGCTTATTTTTATGCTTACAGGAAATACAAAAGACACAGTGTTCTATGTTTAAAACTACGGCATATGCAGCTTTGTGTGCACATCAGAAGGATCTCTACAAAGCAGCACACGAGGATACAAGATTACACAGGGTAAAGAGACAGATGCAGATTTCCACGCGTAAAATCTGTGGTGAGTCCAAGCACGACGGATGTTAAAAAAAATAAATAAGAACAAAATCAGAGCGGTGTCAGGAGAGAACCGCACCGACCTATTCAAACACTCTTGTCGACTTCAGGAGGCTTTGGATCACGCCTCGGGAGAGGGCTGATTTAATAAAGCGGGGTAATATTTCTTTCCAACTACCCGCTACTTTTGAAGGCAGCCGGGAGACCGGTGACCTTTCCGCAGCCGCGTTCCACCCCGGCACGTCCCCGCCGGGTACCGCGGGGGAGCGCTCGGCGCACAGCTCTGCGCTGCGGGCCTCGGGGCGGGAGCTCCGCACCTCACCTGCACCGCGCCGGGTGCAGCGCTGCAGGGCCCGGTCGGTAGCGCGGCCAGGGCCGGGGCAGCCTCCCGCGGGGCGGCCGCGGGGCGGGGCGGGGCGGTGTGCGGGGCGGGCCGGGCCGGGCTCCACCGCCTCCCGCCGCCACGGTGATTGGCCCGGCCCGCCCCTCGCCCCGGCGCCCAGGCCGCCTCCCTCCCCGGCTAAAGCGGGCAGTAGGTGAGGGGAAGGCGGCCAGACGGGAGCATGGTCGCGGCTCCAAAGCAGCCCTTGCCGCCGTGCCGCGCCTTCCTGCTCGGCCTCCAGCGCGGCTCCCGGCGCCCGCAGCCGAGCGGGGCTCTGCGTTAGCAGCGGAGGCTGCAATGCACAAGCCGCCGCCTCCCGCCGCCGCGCATCCTCCCGCCGCCTGAGGACGCGGCCGCGTACCCGCGCTGCTGCCCCAGGGCCACTTGCGCCCCCGCGGAGGGAGGTAAGCGGCGCGGCGGCTGCGCGTCCGTGGAGCTCCCGGCTGCCGGCATCAGTGCCGTGCGGTGGGGTGCTGTGCCCGGCATCGCCGGGCTGGCGGCTGCCCTGCGCCTGCGCTCGCTGCCCGCATTAAAAACTTCCTGCGTGCCTCCCGCCGCCGGGGGGGTGCTGCACGGGGAGCCCGCGGGGGATCGTAATGTTGTTATGATTATTTTATCCTTTTGCCAGGGTTTTTTCCACCTTGGCGTGGGGGTCCTCAACCCCGTCGCTCACCCACAACTTCAGTCGCTCGCCCGAGCCGCGGCGGGGAGCGGGGTCGGCCGCGCACCTCTCCACCTTCCCTCGCTCGCCTCCCTCAGCCCCGGGGGACGTTCTGTGGCCCCCTGGACTCCCCACCTCTCCTTGGGGCCGCTGTCCCGGCGGATCGCTTCTTCCCACCCGCTGGCCCGTACCCGCAGCCGTCCCCGAAACTGCCTGGGAATGGCTCGGGCGCACCCCGGCAGACAGCCTGCCTGTTTCCCTCTTTCCCTCCTTTCGCAAATCCTTCCGTCGGCTCCCTGTGCCTGCAGTACGTTTCCATTCCTCCCTCCTTTCCCCTGCTTCCCACGCGTGATGTGTACGAGGAACTTCTCGGCACAATACTGCTTAAATGTATCTGTTGTGGGCTTTTTTTAATCGCTTTGTACGCGTTGCCCACGGAGTGCCTCTCCACGCCGTGTGACATTTCGTCGCCGGTGAGAGGTTTTGTTTGGCTGCTGTTCGGCTTTCCTATTCATGCCTTTTTATTTGAGGATTGTTTGCTTTTAACTTATGTTTGAGCTGAAGTGCTGTCTGGCGCACAGAGGCGCATCCCCTGGGTACCTGTTTTCAGAAGGTCTTGCTTAAGATGGGAGGGAAAAGCTACTTTGTTTTTATTTTGACATTGCGTGAATGTGACTAGCTGTTCTTGTCGTGAGAGGATGCAGGTTTATGCTCCCCGGGATTTTGGGTTCAGGTTCCCTTGCCTCCCCGGAAGGTGAAGAAAGCTCTGGAGGAAGCGAGTTCTGGGGATGGATGGTGGTGTTTTTCATACGCTTCGTAAATAGTGTGCGCTCATAGTCTCCGGGATTATTTTGATTTTTACCCCTTTGGTTTCATTTTCTCAACTAAAAATATTCCTAGAACGCTGGAGGTGGATTTATCTCCCCCGGCCACCAAAAATTACAGAGCCCTGGTCACAAAGTCGGTTGCTTAGCTTTTGTTTATTTTATGTGAAAACTGTTAAGGAAAAAAATAGTGTTCTGATAACTAGATTAAGGGGGATTTAATCACTTTTCCATCAATGAAGGAAAAAGCCGCGCATGTTTGCTGCAGGCTTTTTGTTGAACGGAAGGTTATAGAGCACATATCTGATAAATGAAGAAACTTTCTTTATCCTGATATCCTTTAAAACAACTGAGCAAGTGTGTATGTGTGTACGTGTAGGCATGTGTGAGTCTGTTGTACTGATTTAAGCACATTTGTCAGGCTATCCTTTTGAGGCCAATTTTGAGGTACTTAAAAACCAAACTACTGTAGCTTTAAGGTGACTGCAGATAACAGTATTCCTGTCTCTTATAATTAGCAATCTGCTGAAACTTTAAATCTTCCTTGATAGATGAGATGATCTTTGTGAGAGAAGGAATAGTATTCCAGCAAGCTCTTCTTTCTAGTTTTGTTTGGTTGTTTTTTTTTTTTTTTAATCCAAAACAAAGCAACAGTGTGTCTCTTCCTTATATTATTGTTGTATTCTGGTTTAAATTGCTAATGGCTTTATTTTTTTCTTTCGTTTCACATGTGGAGGAAAATAAAGTACAGCCATATTTTACACTGACATTTATCTACGCCAAACTTTAGTTATGCTCAAGAGGTTGTTTAATCTTTTCTCAATAATGCGCAGGGTGGTTGTTGGGTTGTTTTATTTTTTTTTTTTTTTTCTTATAACTTGTCTTCATTGTGTGTATTTATGGAAGTTGTCTTCAATTTAAGGTGAAATATGGGAGCTATGCAAATAATTCAGTGACCCATCCAGGATAAGACTCAGCCAGCATATGTAAACTGTGTCTTTCACTGCCTTGTATCATATAGATCTTTTTCCATTACATCCATTTTGATATTTCCTAATATAAACTGAGTATCGCCTATCATATTTTAATTGAAAATCAAAGTTTGGGGTTTGAGTTAATACCTCTTCTAAAATACAGAAGTATCACTGTGATTTATTGGAAAGTCAAAAAACATCCAGTTGTACCGTGTAGTTGTTTTGCAGGTAAGGACCAGTAGCACTTAATTTGGATGATTTTTTTGTTCATGTTCATTTAGTTTCCTGTAGAGGTCTTAAATGAACTCTGAAATACATACTGGGTTCTCGGTCTGGAAAACTGCCTGACTTTCGTGTATTTGTTGTCTCCGGTAGCTTATGAAATGTGTGCACAGTGTGTCAACCTTTCCCTTAACAACAAAACCTATGAGAAAATGTTCAGTGTGAATTATATTACTGAAATAAAATATTCTATAGTTGTCATGGTTACAAATAGAGGCAGGGTTACTGGTTTTCATCTGCATGCTGGGGAGGGGGAATCTAGTTTTGTCACTTTTTAATTACATTTCTAATGAGTGATGGTCATACTTAAGGTACCCAATATATTAGATACATGGTGCAGTGAATTAGATTTTTGTCGAAGTCTTGCTGAAATGAAACAGAAAGTGGTAGTGTGTAGGAGCAATCCCTTTCTTGTTCGTTTGTTTTTTCCAAAGCAGAAATCTTGAGGGAAGACAGTAACCACCTCTGTTTTGCCTCCTCTTCTAGATTAGCATGCTGCCAGGGCTGCTGTTCCTTTTCTTCAAACAATAATAAAGAAGTATATAGTGTGTATGTTGACTAGAAGTCCTCTTAATGAAGGGAGAGGAAGATATGCATCTGGAAATTAAACATGATTTTTGGGTTTACTGTGCACCCTATCTGGTGCTATCACATTTAGTGCCTGTTTGTGAGGAGAATTCATTATCCCCAGGTTTGCTGCTCTCATCTCGCTAGCGATATTGTTTCGCTCCCATGTGTCCCTATGCCAGGTTACCATGCACTGTTTTCTTTGGAGTGGCTCCAGTTCAGCACTACACTAGTGGCCACCAGCTCTGCGTTAGGCCTTAACTGTTTGTAGTTGTTGATGCTCATCCCAATGCTGTTCTGTTTCTCCATGCCTATCTGCAATTCAGGCTTGTTTTACTGGCCTTTGAATTTAGTTCAGAGAACCAATGGGCCCACATCTTCTGAAGAACAACAACAACAAAAAAATAAAGTGGGATAGGAAGTTACTAATGTTTTTTCCTTTCTTCTCTGTGTACAGCCTTTATGTCTGTGAGTTTCCGCTGCTGTACAGCTTTATGGGGAAGGAGTTACTCCTGAATCTGAAAATGGAGAGAGAAATTCCAGTCTGTCCTGTCTTGGTTAACCCCAGTCCCTTCCATTATATACTTGTTGTGGGAATTAGTTTTTTAATCTTAAAACTGATATGTTGGGGTCTGTTTAATATTTTTTTAGCATCCCTTCTTTAGGTTGAGCATAGCATTACTCAGGTTCTTGCAGTGACTTGTCCACTGCCTATACTGATGCTGTTGGACTTGCAGACCTAGAGAGCACAAATACCTGAGGGCCTGATCTTGCAGCTGCTCTGTTTGTAGAGCATCAACTTCATAGTGCACTGTGGAGGTCTAGATTGTTTTCAGATCATTAATTCTTTGTGCCGTAATCAAGGCTTTTAGCCAGCTAAAATCTCAGCATGAATTAGTGGCTGACTTGGTCCTTCAGCTTTTTTCCCTCTGTATCTTCCATTTTTCAATATTTGACCTCAGAGTGTACTGATTCAGTAACCTTAAATATGACACAGTATCATTAAAGTCTGTGATTTATTTGTGTCTCTCTTCACCTTATTAATATACTTCTCTCTACAGAAGAAATACTGTATAAATACCTATGTCTTTAAGACCATAAACATACAAATCAGGTAACATTGCCTTGAATATACTTGCAGGTACTTCAATTATTGTATTAACCCTTTGTCACTTTTTTTTTTTTTTAAATTTGCCTTTTGGTTTTGTGTTAGGTTACTCAGTATGGGGAGGGGTTTTAGCATCCTTCTATGCAGCTAACTTTCTGAAGTTACTCATAGGTGGATGGAGCTCCTGTGCAAATGTTGAAGACTGTCTTCTTGAGAAGTTACCTGCCAACAGCAGCTCTGTGTGTGAGGCCGTATGAAACGTAAACAGCTTTGACATCTTTCTGTCACTTCTTGTTTTCCTTTGTTACCAGAAGTACAAAGAATTGTTCCTCAGCTATAAAGAAAGAGATTAAAAGGAAATAGATTAGAAATCTCTTATGGGAACGCCTTTCTGTCAGATTCTTAAAAGTCAATGCACTTCACAGTATGCTGTTTACCTGTTGTGGTTAAACCAGAACTGAACAGATGTGGTACAAGAGATGCCCCGAGAAGCCTTCCTGGCCCTGTTGTATGTGGCTGGTTACCTTTGTGCCATCTTGACAATCTGATAAATGACAGTAACTTGAGTTCCTAGTCACACTGTTCAATAAACAATTTTATGTTGAGGATTAGAATAATGGAACATGGAACCATTCTCTTTAATTTTTGTGCCTTTTTTTTTTTTTTGTCTGTTCTGCCTAGCCATTTGTTTTCAAATATCCTCAACCTGGGTTTTTGCCATAATTGGCATTAATGTCAGAAGAGCACATAGGTTTTTTGTGATCTTAAACTTCAGGTAACTTGTAGTGCTGACTTGCATTGAAGCAGTCTGCTTGAACTACAGAAAGACAGACTTATTTTAAAATTAATTCAGCATTGCTTTTCTAGTATTTTGTGGTTCGTTCTTTTGTTTTAATTCCCTGCCATCCATTACAATATGCTGTATGACATGTGATATTAAGTGCTAGGACTTTGGTTCAGGTTTGGTTTATCTTACTGGAAGACATGAATGTACGGTTCTTGGGTTTGCTTCGTTTCGGGACTAAACTCTACATAAATACAGGTAATATGCAATTTGATAAAACCAGGTTATTTCTAGGGGTGTATTTTGGAACACTTTCAGTGCAGCAGTTTGCAAGAAAATCTGCCACTGATGCAATTCCTCTGCACCATTGCTGTTAATGGAGACCTGTTAGGTGCGCATGCAGTAGGAGTGGATGTTGGGCTGCCAGTGTAGTTGAGAGATGCTGTGAAGAATCCTTTAAGTTCATACAGAGGTATCTGAGGCAAAAATGGTGTCCTGTATAGGTCTCAAATTCCAGATATGCCTCATTTGTTGAGCTGGACTTTCTTCATAAATCTCTTGATGTTCTTGAGAAAGACTTATTGTCAGTCTTCACTCTTTGGTTTTTTTTTTTTTTTTTTAAAAAAAAAAGAAACCAAAAAACCAAACCCTGACCCACAAACAAACTGCAAACCAAAAATCACAAGCAAAACCAACAAAAAATCAACCCCAAAACTGTGATCTGTGTGATGGTGCAGACGGTAGAAATCCTGGATTTAAAGTGTTATTTAGGAGCTTTTGCTTTAGACACTTAAAGTCCATGCTGATGAGTAATTAATCTTTAAATTGGATAATTCTACTCTGAGAGGTGCTTTGTCAGACCTTGTTGTAGGATTTTGGCAGTTTTTGGTCTGCAGAAGCAATGCTAGCACAGATCGCAGCATACTGTAACTATGCAAAGAAAGTTTCTCTCCTCAGACTGAGGCTTAAAGATGCTGTTTCCCTTAATTAAAGGGAGAAGAATTTAAATGCTGTTAGCTTTTTCAGCCACAGGTAAACTCTGGATTAAAAAAGGGAGGTAGAAGAGTTCAGGAAGTCCATTGTAATAATCACATGATGGGGAGCAACTTTAAAGTGGATGCAGCTGTGTTTATCTGTGCTTTGAAATACATATGTACTATGAATTTTGGTTGACTTGTAGCTTGTTCAACACCTGAATTCATTAAATGATTCCTAACATACTGTATACTTCAAAAACTTAGTTTTTAACTTTCTCTTGATTTTTATTGTCTCATGTTTGCCAAGATTGGAACAATGCCAAATTGGAACACTTCATATTGCAAAATGTTTTTAGGCTTATAAAAGTCTAGAAAAAGCTTTTGAAAACATATGAAGTGCTGCAGAGTAACTAAATTTAGACAGTATCTTTTTGAGCTTACTAGTGTACTCCATCCATAAAAATATGGGAAGGGGCAGGGGGGAATACAGTTGCTAATTCTGTATGAAATTTCTTTTGGTTTGGAACAAGAGGTAGAGCATACAAATACATATGTATGTAAAAATATATAAACTGATTCAACTGTATCAACCTGTATGCTATGAAACAGCTCCTTGATGGTGCTTGTATTCTTAAGTGTATCCTCAATATATTGGTAGCAGGGTGGGTCAGCAGAGCTGTTGTGCATGATGCTGTTATTGCTTGGAGTATCAAGGCTAGGAGCTCTGATGACAATGGAAGCTGGTTCTTCTGGTTTGGGTTTTTTCACTTTCTGCCATTTTGAATGTCTGGTTCTAGTAAAATGTGTTGGAGGCTGTAAGATGTATCTCAGAAGAGCTCTGCGAATGACAGAAATAAAAAGAAACTCTTTTCTCCAAAACTGTAGTCCCTGAAATAGGTAGGTATTTCTGGAAGGTAGGAATAATGGGCTGCTTGGTAATATGACACTGGTTAAACTGTAAGGGTTCTCACTAAGAAATAGGAGGTTCATATAAATAGCTGCTTCACAGATACAACTTCTTTCTTTGTTTTTCCTTCTCCCTTGGGGAGAGGAGTAGATGCAACAAAGCTTGTCCAGATGTTCTCTGTCATGACTGGACTTTTCTGCTTTCCCCCTGGACAATGGGTTGTCCACCAGTTTCACAAACAGCACGATAGATTACATCTGAAAAGCCTGGCTACTACTACAGATGCTCTGTAGTTTATCCTATTTGGAACAGAGAAATAGCAGATACACTAAGGATGTAGTGTGGTGAGGGGTTATGAAAAAATGCTGTACTTCAGTTTCTTATAAGAAGCGTGGAAAGAAATGCATGGTTAGCACTCCCAGGTCATCTGATTTTTTTTTTTTTTTTTTTCCTTTTAATAAAACACAAGGCAAAATGTTAAATATACTGCACTGCCCTCTTCATGTGCTATTTTTGGCTGATCATATAAGGAAAATAGATATTATTTAAACAAAGCTCACTCTGAGTGTGTCTTTGCTTCCTTCTCTCCCCACATTGTTTTACATTTCTAAACATTGAGCATACCAATCAATATGCCATTAAGAAGAGAATTAACCTGGGAGAAGCTTGCATGTATTTACATGTAGTAGCTTATTTCTTGGTCCATGGTTTTGTGTTGCTTTTCCACCATGTCATATACACCTTTTTTTTTCTTTTTTTATTCTGAAGAACACTCCAAATATTTGGGCAGTTACTTCTGGTAGCGAGGTTTGCCATGCCCTATCTTAATTTTGTGAATGTGCATTGCTGGCACAGCCCTCTGCAATGCTCTGCTTGCCGGCAACATCAGTCAAATGCTTGTAGCTATTTTTTTGCTTCTGTTTTATAATAGCTGGACATCAAGGCATGAGGCTTCAGATCAAATGTTGCTCTTGGTTACACATGTGTAGTTAACAGAAATCAGTGTTGCATAGACAAAGATGAAAGTTGGATTTGATCTTTGAGTTAAGTCTTGCCTCTTTTACACTTATGCTAGTCTGGATTTTCTGTTGGCTGGATTGAATGCCCAATCTCAAATTTGGAAGTTGTGAGATTTTGGCTGGCTGTGCCAACCCCTCATTTTCTATGGTGTTTGTACAAGTCTGAAAGTAAAACCCATCCTCTTGTTTTCTGAAGTCTGAGCCTTGAAACTGCAAGCAAATGTAATGAGATTTGGTTAAAAGCTGCCTTTAGCACGTAAGAGTGAGGGATGTGGCTCTGTGGGATCTTCTGGGGAACCTCTAAGTTGATCTTGGATGTATGAATTGTCACAAGAGCAGCTGAACTGTGGATGAAATCCTGATCTAGTTAACACCACCTGTGGACAGACATATTCCAGTATGAATCTGATGTTGCACAGTGCTTCTGTACCCTGAGGAATGAATCACTTGTGAAATTCAACTGTGAAGGTCTTAAGGTCAAAGACAGAGTCTGCAAATCTCAGTAGATGACAGCAGCTGCAAAAGAAGGGATTGAGAAGTGGACATATTTTGCACTCTCTAGTTTGTGTGGTCCAGATGCTTCAATCCTTTTTTTTTCTTCTTTTCTCTCACAGTTTTGTATTGTATGAAATGGGCCAAATTTGTCCTTGGCCCAGATCTTTGGAGTTAAATGAAGCAACATTTGGTACCCTGAAAACACTAGATAAATGTTCTGCCTGTTCTTTAAGATTATAAAATCCCCAAAGTAAAGCCTATTTTCTAGCACATTTTTCTTTTTGGACAAGAACTGTGTAATTTTATGATTAAACTTCTGGGCAGTTATAGTTCTGCAACATCACAACCTTATCTCTCTGTGAACTAAATGGCAATGGGGAAATTGTGGCTGATATTTGAGTTGTTATTTATAGGAGAAAAAATAGAGTATAGAAATGGTATAGGAATTAAGGAAACAAAAAGGCTTGCCTAAAGTCTCCAAAATACAGGACTGACTTTAAAAGCGGTACTCAGATACACAAATGCAGCTGCAGATGGAGAGGAGAATTGTGTTTCACTTGCTGCCGCAGTACTCCTTATGTTTTGTTTGTTTTTCCTCCGTCTTGGATAGAAATTTTGAAAGCCCATTTGTGTGTGCGTGGAGGGGATGAAATTGCAGTGAGTTTTCCTTAAACTCACTGTTTCAGTATCACACTTGAGCAGTTCACAGCAGCATCCTTCAAACCTTCTAAAAACTGTTTTTAGACAAATCTTGTGATTGTAACAGCTAAGTTACTGAAGTATTGTATTTCAAGAATAATACAAGTAAAGCAAAACAAAAACCCAAACCCTGTGCTGCCTTCTTTATTCAAAGAAATTCATGCAGCTGCAATGCTCTGGGGTCAGAGTTAAGGTGGTCTGGGGTGGAGATCAAGCGTGACACCCAGCTGGGTCAGGTTGAGAGGCTTGAACTCAAAGTATGGCAATGATGCAGACGCAACTTGAGCCCAGGCATCTATTGCTTGAGGTGACGGTTAATCAGGGCAGTAGGTACCTCTGTACTTTTCATCTGCAGAAGCCAGTGGGCTAGTAGAACTTCTGTTGCGTGTCATCTGAGTGGAAGTCCTGGTTAACCATTTCCTTCCTTCTATGTCCAGGCTATACTGGTAATCATGCAATTACTAATCTTTAGGAAAACATGAACAGGCTCAGATTCCCTCAAAGTACTTACTGAAGTGATATTGCATACGGCAGATTGTAAGTCTTCCCCTGTCTAAATTTTATCCTGTAAAATTAGAACATACCAGTTCTTGGTTTTGAGTAGTCCTGTTACCTCTTGAATTATACTATAGAATTATAGAATAGTTAGGGTTGGAAAGGACCTGAAGATCATCTAGTTCCAACCCCCCTGCCATGGGCAGGCACACCTCACACTAAACCATGCCACCCAAGGCTCTGTCCTACCTGGCCTTGAACACCTTCAGGGATGGAGCATTCACAACTTCCCTGGGTAACCCATTCCAGTGCCTCACCACTCTAACAGTAAAGAACTTCCTCCTTGTATCTAATCTAAACTTCCCCTGTTTAAGTTTTAACCTGTTACCCTTTGTCCTATCACTACAGTCCCTAATGAAGAGTCCCTCCCCAGCATCCGTATATAGGCCGCTTTCAGACACTGGAAGGCTGCTATGAGGTCTCCACGCAGCCTTCTCTTCTCCAGGCTGAACAGCCCCAACTGTCTCAGCCTGTCTCCATACGGGAGGTGCTCCAGTCCCCTGATCATCCTCGTGGCCCTCCTCTGGACTTGTTGCAACAGTTCCATGTTCTTTTTATGTTGAGGACACCAGAACTGTACACAATACTCCAAGTGAGGTCTCACAAGAGCAGAGTAGAGGGGCAGGATCACCTCCTTCGACCTGCTGGTCATGCTGATTTTAATGCAGCCCAGGATATGGTTGGCTTTCTGGGCTGCGAGCGCACACTGAAGCCGGCTCATGTCCATTTCCCATCGGCCCACACCCCCAAGTCCTTCTCTGCAGGGCTGCTCTGAATCTCTTCTCCGCCCAACCTGTAGCTGTGCCTGGGACTGCCCCAACCCAACAGGACCTTGCACTTGGTTGAGCTTCATAAGGCTGACATCAGCCCACCTCACAAACATGTCAAGGTCCCTCTGGATGGCATTCCTTCCCTCTGGCGTATCAACCGAACCACACAGCTTGGTGTCATCGGCAAACTTGCTGAGGGCGCACTCAATCCCACTGTCCATGTCACTGACAAAGATGTTGAACAAGACCGGTCCCAACACCGATCTCTGAGGAACACCACTCCTTCCTGGTCTCCAGCTGGACATTGAGCAACTTCCTAGCCACTTCCAAGTTTGCTGACAAGATATCTTTACTCTAAAACCATATAGTACCACACCCCTATTTTTATATATAAAGATTATTTTTTCAACAATCAAAACTGTACAGCCTTGGGCCATTTTAGTGATTGGAAAACTGAAAGATGCACATGCCCCTATCCCCCACTTACCCTGCCCCCCAACTGAAAACCATACAAAAACACACACAAAAAAAAAAAAAAAAAGAAAAAAACCCCCACCAAAGCCCAAGACAAACACCAAAAACCAAACAATAAAACCCAAGTGCTGTGGTTTTTTTTTTTTCCTCTGTGCTTGCCAGGCATAGTAGCATAAATTTTACTTTTGTTAGAAATACTTTATGTATTTGTTTCAAGGTGTCAGAAACTGGACTGTACTTGCGCTTGTAATTGCTATTCTAACAGCAAAGGTGCTTTTGAGAAAAGACTAACCATCAGGATACTATCCAAGAAATGTCAGTAGTGATTTTACCTGGATAATTTGTTACTCTTAGGCAAAAACTTCAGAGTATGGGCATTGTGTTGTAACTATTACATGCACAAATAAGCTGTTTAATCTTGGCTTGCTGTGTCTGATAGCAGAAGTATATTTCACTGTAGCTGCAATCAACACACCAGAAGTGTGTGCAAGAGCAATGATCATGAAGGGATGGTGGAGTTTATGCAATACAATACCAAGTCACAGCATTGCTCTGTAAAACCCTTCGCCCCTGTCCTCAGATAAAATGGTAAATGTAACTCTGAATCTCTGAGTGGGCTGTCAACAGAGAGGAATAAACAGGGGATTTTTGAATCTGAAACTAAGAGTTTATGATCTTTGAGCTAAAGAACATGTGCTAGCTAAGCCTGGAGCCAGCTTACCAATTGGTATGTGACCTGGCTGCCACTAGAGAGGGACGGAGCCCTATAAAAAGCAGGGGTACTTTACTTTATATAAAGTGCAGGTTTCAAAGAAATGATTTTTTTTTTTTTTTTTTTTTCTTTACAGCTTTGGTTTTATTTGAGGGTAGAAAAGGAGAGGATGAGTGTTAAATCAAACCATTGTTTATACCCATGAACAACTTCATAAGCAAAGTTTTGTTGCCCAGAAATATCTTTAAAAAGACAGGCGGCTTCACATTCCATGTAGAGATCAAACTTACAAATATTCTTACCATAAAGCAACAATTAACTGCAAACTGTACTGTGGAAGCTGAAAACAAATTTCTAGCCAAGCTGGATAAACAGGGAAAGTGCCATATCCTGTATGAAATGGAAGCTTCCAAAAGAACTTGGAAAAGCAGTGCAGTTCTTACATTTTTCCTTCGTGTGACGTGTTTTTATTCTGCTTAGCTTTATTTAGCTGTGACTCTGAAGTTCTGCTTCACCACCACCCCTTTTTTCTCCCCCTTTCCCTCCCCCCCAAGAAAAATTAAAAAAACAACCTAGAAATTGTGGGGCCAACTTCAGTTCCATGTGTAACTGCAGCACTTTTGGCTGCGTTAGGGGTGGGTTTGCATTGTCCGATCTGCCAGTGGCCCTACTCTTCCAGTTTGTGTTGTCAGATCAGTCTGTTTTACATACATACATATGTATGTTTTCTCAAAGTAACTGCACATGCACTCTGCCCCCAGGTTGCTGAATTACCTCTCCCGTCACTATATCTTAAGCCTTCAGTTCTCTTTATTTTTTACTTTTATCTCATTTCAGATTAATGGTAAAGCACCACTCACAATTTTTGAGCATCACAGGAATGGAACATGTAGTGTTAACTTCAGTTTATTTTGGAGGGTTTTTTTCCATCCCTGCCTTTTCTGTTTAGCCGGTAAACACTCACGGGACAAGGGCTGTTTTTTGCCTGTACACTTAGGGCATCCTTCCTAGCTGTGCTTTGTGCTCTAACATGACAGAAATTATTCATAACCTCTGAAAATGCTGCTGCTTTTCACCCCTTTCTCCATTTTAGTCTACAAAGGTTCTGTTATGCTGAGCAGAATGTAATACCACTCTCCTTTTCTGTTTCTCTTAATTGCTTTTCTTTTTTGATGAGGAAAAAGTATCCTGAAGAGGTAAAATTAACATTGAAATAATTTTAGGAATCACAGAATGCTTTCATAGTTTTGTTTTTAACTTCTAGCTCATATTGTAATGCAAAGAGACTTAGCAGCAAACATAGGCTCGCTAGTCGGGGTATATCTGTTTCTTCTGGAAAGCAAGTATGTTCTTTGTCTCACTCCATTAAAAATAGTAATCCCAAGAATATATTGAAGGCTCTGAACTGTTTAGAAGGTGGCAGTTGCTGTAGAGGTCCACAGTCACGCCCACCAGAGGGCATTTTATCACCAATTTCTTGGGGAGAAAGTTTTTTCTTAAGTCATGAATAAAGTAGTAAATATTGGATGGAAAAGCAGTATATGAAACGTTGTACAGATAGCTTTTTTGTTTATGTATAAATACATATGCTTATTTCCTGGCTGTATTTATATGTAAATAAGTAATGATGTCAGCTTGAATGGTTGGGTTTCCCCTCTGCTTCCTAAATACTTTCTATTTTTACTCAGGGATAATCTGAGAAAAAAGAATTCTTTAAAGCTCTCCCACAGCTGGTATAGCCATCAGTTACCAGGAAACTGGCCTCCCTACCAAACAAGTGCGGCAGATACTCTGGATGACTACAGTGTGCTTCTGCTCCCCCCCTTTCTAGGGCACTCAAAAGCAGAGGCTGATGTTCAGGAGCCTTGCTCATTTAGGAGGCTGGAATTTGCAAATATACTTAATAGTGAAGCCTCTGGATCTTAAGGAGACACTTGGCAGCCGGGGAAGCTTACATCTGCCAGATGGACCAGACGTCTTGCATTTGGCAGCAGTTAATGCTGAGGCGTGATATGCAAAATCCAAGAATGACAGCTAGGAAATTAATTCTTATTTTAAAAACTGTATTTTGGTTTTGTTTTGTCTTTTCTTTCATCTGTCTTCCGTTACGAAATAAAGCCTCTGCAGGAAGGAAAAAAACCCAACACGCTTCTCAAAATACCTTCTCTTGTCCCTTTTCAGGATGCTTCCTTGTAAAGTTGACATCTTGGCTGAAGGTTGGGCTCCCCTGGTTCAGATGTGTGACCTTCCTCAGCCTGGTACGGCACACATAGTGTGATTAATTCCCTTTGGTTCCCTGTGGACAAATACATTCACTCCACCAGAGCCTCCATGACTTGTTTGCAGCCTCAGCAGAGGCCTGGGGTCATCTGAGACTAAACTACAAACCTGGGCAGGGATCTGAACAGCCAGTGCTGTGACACGTACACAGAGCAGTGGTAAAAGCCTTTCTCACTGTGCGGGACCCTCTGTGCATGTGTATGGGACACAATGGAAATGATCTGAGTAGAGACTTGAATACCCATCATAAGTGGGGTTCTGGGACCTGTGGTTAGAACCCCATGTTGTATTCATGGCCGTATGGATAATGATGGAAATTATTCAGAGCATGTCTGTTGCTTGCTAAGAGTAACTGATGCTGTGAGGATGGTAATGATAAAATGTAGAATTTTTTTTTCTTGTTCTTCAAACTGTTAGGGTCAAAAGGCAACACATTGTTAGGGTGGAGCAAGCACAGACCTCCCACCCCTCCACGCTGAATGAAGTGCGCTCAACAAATGGTGGTTGGAGAACTGTGTGGAAACAATTGCTCAGACCTTAAAAACAATGTTTGCAATGAAAGTAAGGTGGAAAAGACTATCTCCTGTCTAATCAGAAGCAGGCAGTCTCCTACTAAAATGCCTGACTGTTTTCACCCTCTTTATTCAGATGATAGATCCTTTAGCCAGGAAATACTTTTTTTTTCCCCAGCAGTGTTAGTGTCTGTGCAAATAAACAACTTGTAAAAGAACTTTATAAATCCTCTAGGACTGAAACTTTGAACAGCATTTCTAGCTAGATAGATTTGCTTTCCAGAACTGACCTGGAGATTTGAGAAGACTTGTGTCTTTGTCTTTGCCACCTTGTCTTCTGTGAGTTTACTAGCTTAATACTTGCAAGGGCTGTAAATACAAGTTATGGGTAAGAGTGGAGGGTATTGTTTGTTTGGTTGGTTTTTTGGGTTTTTTTGTTTGGTTTTTTTTTTTTCCTTTTAATTAATACTTAAGGGCTCAAGTATAAATTAGCATTAAAAGGGCTTTGGATCTGATCTTGTAATTATTTCCTTTGCTTTTAATTTTGCCTGTGATGATGAGCTAGACTAAGTATAAATGTGGGGACTAAACTATAAAGACTCAAGTGAGTCAGTGTTGTAGTGGGTGAGTTTGTCCGCTAAGAACTTTGTTAGGATAAAAAAAAGCAACCCAAAGACACTCCTCTGTCAGGATAAAAAAAAAAGTAGATGGCAGCACTCAGCTGTTTTGAGGGAGAGAGGATTTGAAGGTGAGAAGGATGAAAAAGCCTGTTAAATCTGCAATTATTGCAGCAGTGCAAAGCTCCTGCAACACTATAGTAACTCATATTAGCAGAAGAACCTTGCAATCTGGTTTCCCTGCTGTTACACTGGGAATAGATACTACTGCTTCCTCTCATTTCATTAGCAAGGACCATATGAGGTCTCAGTGTAATTCTGAGCTAAAACAAGCTCATATCTAGGTTTCCTACAGAGTGACTTAAGGATTTGACCTGGCTGCTGTTTGTATCTTGGTGCTAACTTATTAGCACTATAGTTATTGTATCAGAAACAATTCATTGGCTTCCAAAGTATATGCAAAACCATACTTAATTTCAGTATATTTTAATTTTGGTTTGTAGGCCTGTGGAAAGCTCTGGGGGTTATTTGCTCAGTTAGGAGGACCATGTATCCAGCCGTGTTGTGACAGAAGTAGCCCATACGAAACTGAAATCTTATAAACATGTTAATGATTCAGTATTTGAATTGGTATTTTGACGTGCTTCAGCAGAAACCTTTCATATTGAAAACAGCTACTTGTCACCTTTGGTTAACTTGGCTGCTTTGATCACTGGTGTTGGAACAGTGATTTAAGGCATCTCTGGAGCAAGAAGGCCCGGGGGGGGGGCAGGAAGGGAAATGGTTGCATTGGAGCCAGGTGACCACCCTGCTTGAAAAATGCTTTTGATCGGAGAAAGGCTGTCTTTCACTTTCTGAATTCCATAATAAAAGAAAAAAAAACCTCATTATTTTGTCATTGTTCTTGCACCTTGAGGCAGTCTGCCCACCCGAGTTGGCAGTATGTGCCTGGGAAAGGGGAGAAACTTGGATACTTTCAGGAAACAGAATGGAGAAAAATCTGTGTGGTTTTAATTTGATGTAAGCACAAAACCAGCTATTTCCAAATTTTTGTCTGACCAGTGCTTTCCTTGGGAGCAGGAGAGGCTGCTGATGGTGCAGGAAGTGAGCTTCCCCCAGAGCAGATGGTGCTTGGAGAAGGGCTTTGTAGGGGATGCAAACCAGCAGGGAGCAGAAATGGGCTAACTGGTGTCACCTGCTGGGAGTGAAGGTTGATTTATAGGATTTAAGTGTTTCATGGAAACAAAGGCTTGCAGAGCCTAACTGAATCAGCTGGGACCAGAGCTGCAGTGCCTCCTTCACAGAGAATGTCTTCCACCTGCTCATAGCTGTGGGCTTTAAGTCTCCTGTTGGAAGGTGTTTTATACCGCTGGAGGATGTAATGTGGAGATTGATAGAACCATATCAAAACTCCAGTTGGAAGAGAACTGTAATGATCATCAAGTCCAACTCCCTGCTCCTCACAGGACTACCTAAAACTAAACCATATGACTAAGAGGGTTGTCCAAATGTTCCTTAAACTCCGACAGGCTTGGGGCTGTGACCACTTCCTTGGGGAGCCTGTTATAAAGACTGACAACACTCTCAGTGAAAAAACTTTTCCTAATGTGCCATCTTAACTAATGCAGCTTCATTCCAATTCCTCATGTCCTGTTCCTGGTCACTGGAGAGAGGAAATCAGCACCTACCCATGCTGCTCCCCTTGAGGAAGCTGTAGACTGCCATGAGGGCACCCCTCAGCCTTTTATTCTCCAAGATGAACAAAGTGACCTCAGCCACTCCTTCCAGGTCCCTCTCTGGACACACTACTGATGTCTTTATATTGAGATGCCTAAAACTGCACACAGTATTTGAGGTGAGGCCACACCAGTGCGGTGTAGGGTGGGACAGTCACCTCGTTTGGCTGACTAGCTAAGGAATGCTTGATGGGCACTGCAGCCTCGTGTTCAACCTGCCATCAACCCAAGCCCTGGGACCTGAATGTGGGTGATCCTCTCTTACTCCAAGCAGCTGATTCAAGCAGCCTGGGGCCCTAGCTGGGGCCTCTCATGATGGGGGTGCAGGTCCTGGGGCCTGTCTTGGTCCAAGATGGCTGGCATTTTGGTTATTTTTAATATTGCTGAACAAAAATAAATGGCAGAGTTGTTGGCCATCAGTGCTTGTCTGCAACCCATGTCCTGCCCTAACAGAGGCAGCATGGGCCGGTGGGAAGGTGCCAAATCTCTCCCTTGCCTGAAAACTCAGAGCTCCTGCTCAGCTGCTGAATGCCTCAACATGGCTGTTGGCTTTATCCAGTCAGGAATTTAGAAAGTGGCCTGGTTGTTTTTTGAATCTGTCCTTAGTATTTTAAAAATCAACAAAAAACACTCCTAGAAAGAATTGTTACTTTAGTGCATCTGTTCTACAGCTCCCCTGGGGTTTATTGCTCATGGGGCTTTTGCTAGTAGGCAAGTTAAAACCAGATGATCAACATATTTAGAGTCATAGAGTATCTCAAGTTGGAAGGGACCCATGAGGATCATCAAGTCCATCTCCCTCCTCCTTGCAGGGCTACCTAAAATAAACTTTATGACATATGTCCACTTGCTCCAGGCTTGGTGCTGTGATTTCCCTGGGGAGCCTCTTCCAGTGACCAGTCACCCTCTCAGTGAATAACCTTTTCCTAATGTCCCATCTTAACTTCTTTTTTATCAATTACAAATAGAAACAGATTGCATGGTTGGATATTTGGTGTAGTTAATAAGAAAACCCCTAAAATAAAATAAATAAAAATGAACAAAAACCCTACCCAAGGACATTTTACACAGGTTGGTTAGTAGCTTCTCCTGTACTGGTAGCAACTAACATTGTTATTATAAGTATTGTAGGAATTTGGTAGGGTTTGATTGCTAAAAGAAAATGTAATTTTAGGAAAAGGCAAGTAAATTTTACTTCTGGAAACTGGGTGTTGTGTTTTGAAGATGCTTTTTAATTTTGCAATTTTTTGTGCCCTTGAGAAGCTGAGGTGGTTAAGTGATACACATTAGGGAAGGAAGAGCTGGTTCATCTTGTGGTGGCAAATATGATAATGTTTTCTTTGTCTGAAGTTCATGTGCTATCCATTTTTTTTTTTTTATTTTATTTTTTTAAGAATTTTCGTTTTATTTGGTGTTTTTCAGAAAAAAAAAATCTACTTTTTTTTCAAGGGCTAAGTATATTGTATCCAAATGAACGTCAGCCTAAAAACAGGCTGACCATGGAGCTGCCAGACGTTTGGTCCATCTAATCAAGTACCTACTTCCAGCAGTTCCTGTGGCCAGTCATTTATAATAGGAGAATTGATGCTTTGATTTGAGCAGTTGTAATTATCTTTGTTCCTCACTGCCTTTCAGGGATTATTCCAGAAGTTAAATACCTTGTACTAAGAGTCTTTTTTTATCATGGACTCTTAAATCTCTTGATGTTCTTAATCATGTAAATGTGTCTGATTGCTTTGGGGAGATTCTTGTATTTTTGGCCTTGACAGCTGCTTCCTGCTTCAAGCTCTGCAGTCTGGTTAGACGTTTTGAGACTATCTTATTTTTATCTGTTCTATAACTTGTAGCTTTTATTGAATTCGCCTTTGTTATGAGACCAAGAGGAGAGAAACTGAAGTTATGACTTCTCTCTGCTAGTCATGATTTTACATTTTTATTTCATCTATAAGTCTGCTATTCAGTCTTCAGTCTGCTTTCAAATAAGCGTCTCCACATCCAAAATGTTGTTGTTATGGTCCTCTGAGCCCTCTTTTGAGTCTGCAGTATTTCCCCTGGATTTGGGTGTCTAGCACTGAGAGCAAGGAAGCAATACTGTTGATTTGATAGTAGTACTTGAAAACTGCATTATTGTTCAAGCTAGCACACTGAAGGTTTTTCAGTATTGCTTTCCCTGTCTGTCGGGCAGTAGTTTCAGGACTTTCCATGACCTCTTCTGAATGGACCCATATGATTTCGCTGAAATACTTAAGTCTAGCTTGCCCCCCCCCTCTCCCCAGGATGAAATGACTCAATTTATTGTACTTATTTTAGTACAGGCTATCATTGGTGTTTTTGAGGACCAGACTTCTGAGTGGTCCTGAAGGTTAAGACATTTTTAGGAATCTGAACTGGATCTTGTTCTATCTTTGGAACTAGGCTAATGTCAATAAATTTGTGGATGGATTCTGATCTCTCACACTTATCAAGGATTCTGCAGTTATGTAGGTTTCCATCCTTTACCAAGGCTCACATCAGCAGGAGATAGCGATTTGATAAAATTTAGCTGTTCCCTTACTGTTCTGAGGATTAGATGCTAACTTCTGTCTCTTTCTTCTTTTACTCTCATGAATACATGAAGAGGAGGAGAAGAATGACCACTATGACTCAGTGTACAGCATACCATCTCTGTTTGACAAGCTATACAGCCCCTGAGGTTTCTGTTGGCTTAAGCTGGAGCAGAAGTATCTACTGCTGACAGTCTTGTGTTTGGGAGCCTCAGGTCTATACTGCAGGACACTGTTCCCATTGGATTTCCTCAGCCGAGCAATGCCCTTCTCTGCTTGTGTGTCTCATCCTCATCCCACCCATTCTTCCATGTTGCCTTTATAATGAGTCAGGTTGAATTTCTTTCAAAAACTTGATCAAAAAATACCCTAAACCCAACCTCCATCTCAAAAAATATGGCTTTGGCTTCTGGCTGTCATTTCTCAGGTGCTGGAATAGTTGTCACAAGGCTTCTACTTCTCTGCTCATTTGTGCTGATTTAAGTTGAACACAGCTGATTTATGAAATATATCCTAAGCAAAGTTGGCTAACAAGGAAGGTGTTGTTTTTTTTTTTTTTTCCACTTCATGGGAACTTAATTACTGGGGGTGGAAAGGATTTGGGTGTCTGGTGTTTTCCTGGTTTTATTCAATTTTCATGAGAATTGGATCCAGACATAAGTACTGCGAATTTCTTTCACGCTGCAAATTCTAAGAAAATATCACTTATAAACACTGAAACAAACAAATAAAAATGTATCCCTTGCTTGTTTGCTTTGAAGTAATACTTGTATATAATCAAATGACTCCAGAAGCTGGCAGACTGCTTTAAGAACAACATCAAATGCGATTAAAGAAAATACTCAGTTGGCAACCGTTGAACCTTTATCACAGTTAAGGCTTCTCGGTGCTCCTGAAACACTGTAAGAATGAATAAATAACCATCTTCGGAAAATCTGAGATGATAGTGACTGTTTGGCCCCTGTGTTGCCATTCAGCTCAGTGACTGCATGGAGACCTCATAGCAGCCTTCCAGTATCTGAAGGGGGCCTATAAGGATGCTGAGGAGGGACTCCTCATTAAGGACTGTAGTGACAGGACAAGGGGTAACAGGTTCAAACTTAAACAGGGGAAGTTTAGATTGGATATAAGGAAGAAGTTCTTTGCTGTAAGGGTGGTGAGGCCCTGGAATGGGTTGCCCAAGGAAGTTGTGAATGCTCCATCCCTGGCAGTGTTCAAGGCTGGGTTGGACAGAGCCTTGGGTGGCATGGTTTAGTGTGAGGTGTCCCTGCCTATGGCAGGGGGGTTGGAGCTAGATGATCTTCAGGTCCTTTCCAACCCTAACTATTCTATGATTCTGTGACTTTTTGCATTTCTGCAGTGCCTTTTGCTCATGTATGTCAGACTTCGCAAAGCTGTACGGATGAGATGCAGAGAGGAGAAGGGATTTGCCTGAGGCTCTCAGATCAAATGTATTCCCAGTTCTGGTGGCAAAAATTGTGAATAGTGCATTTCTGTCTAGGCTCAAGTAATCTGTTGTTCTCCAGGCCAGAAGTATTTATTTGTGCCTAGGCAGTCTCGAAGGTGACCTGCCCTCAGGAGTGGGTTGTTGTGTCTTAGCTGCAGTATGGAGGTGAAGCTTTGCTTGTGCTTCTGGCAGGCTGTAGTGATAACAGGCAGATGTAGTTTTATTAACTGCTAAGGACAGTCTTATAAAAGTAAAATTTACTTCTAGTATGAGTGCCCATCCTAGTCCTCACAAAATGGATGAAGACAGTGATATCGTATAATTTTTTTGCCTCCCTCCTTCACCTCCAAAGACTGAGGAATCTTCTTTGTCCTATGCTGCCACAGCAGTGCCTGTGGCTTTCAGCCCTTGAATTTTGCCAGTTCATTTTGTGAAATATCTGTTCTTCATTTCAGTTGTGTACTCTGCTGTAGGTCACTGCAGGCTTCTTAGCGAGACCCTCAGCCTGCTCCAGTGTGCCTGTGTGATGGCTGACAGCCCCAGAAACTATATCAGAGCTGGTGAACGTGGTATGCACAGGGGCAGGAAAAAACAGACTGGAGCTCTAGCAAAGACATGATTTCAAAACTGCAACTGAGGCAAGGTTTTCTGAGTTTGGCAAAGGAGACTATGATGAGGATTGCCTTGGAGCTATTTAATACAGGGGAGTTTATGTAAGCAAAAAAGGAAGGAAGAAAAACCCCCAAACAAAAGTTGTCTATGCTTTGTGACAGCTTCTATGGAGGTAGAGGTTGAGGTTCTGTAGATGAGTGGCTTAGGCAGGGTGGCAGAGCTGTCATGCTAAAGAGATGCATGTATCTTTGGTTTGGTGATTACAGGATGCTAGTGTCGATTAGAGCTGCAGGTTCTTAAATGGTTGGGTTATGTGTGTAAGGTTGGGTAGCAGGAGGCAGCAATGTTCTAGTTACCTAGAAGAATGTGGGTAATTCTGATCTGCCATACAATGCAAAGTGATACCTCTGGCACCAGGGCTGTACAGTGAGCCTTTGCACTGTCACATTGACAAATGGAACTTATAGACATGTGTAGGGCAGTGATAAGTCAGAAGGCTATCTTAATGGGTAGTCCTCATCTTATTGCTGCTTTATGGCTGTGGGGATTACTCTATATTGCCTGCAGGTAGGTTTTTTGCTTGTAAAACCAGTGAGTCCTGAGGTAGGAAGAGCATTTTATGCTGTTTTGGGAATCTGGTGCCCAGACCATAGCTGTCAGGTATTTCTTTCTCAGTAGCACAAGAAAGCCAGGGCTGTTGAGTGAGACTGGCGCTCTTCAGCAGGAGGGTATCCTTAGAGCAAAAAACTGGGGCTCAGGCCAGGATCAGAGCAGCGGTGGGAAATGCTGCTGCAGAGATGAGTGGTATAAGCAGCAGGTATCAGAGCAAGTAGAGTGTTGGAAATCTGAAGCCCTGTCCAGAAGGGAAACATCCATGGAAGGAAAGCGGGGTGTGCAGGAAGGAAATGATAGAGCTTTTCTTGTTTGAGCTTAAAGGAGAATTAAGAGGATAATCTGCTGTGACAGCTGCCAGGTAGCTAGTGTACTGCTGCGTTAGTGATGCCCAGTCCTTTTCCTAGCACCCACGGCTGGCAGCTGCTGATAGAGGGATGTAGCCTTGGATGGGCCAAGTAGAGACAGTCCCTCCATTTGGAAGAGGGAAGAACTTGGCCTGTGGGGAAAAGGAGAGCAGTTACACAGAGCAAATACTTCCTTTCTGCTTGGAATAAGCGATGACGTTAAAACCCGTACGGAGCAGGTTGGACGGTGCTTTGAGCAACCTGGTCTAGTGGAAGGTGTCCCTTCCTGTGGCAGGGGGTTGGAACTGGATGAGCTTTAAAGCTTCTTCCGACTCAAACCATTTTATGATTCTGTGATTTCCAGTCAATATAGGCTGCAGTGTTCCTTCTGCAATTCTGAAAACTTTCAAGAAAGCAGGAATTAGCAACTGAGAAGGTTGTTTGTACTAATCTTACTGCTGAGAGCTGTTAGGTGCTTGAGCCTTCGAGTTGTTCAAATTGTTTTATTTCTGTATTTGAAAACTATCTGAGAAGCGAAATACTGTCCAGCTATTTTCCAATTACATTCTTGTATCTTCGAGTTGCATGCTCATAGAAGTTGACCTTGCTTTCAGCCTGAGAGTGTTGCCGACTACCTCCCTTTTTCTAGTTACTACTTGATTTAATTTCCTTATCTTTTAGCTCTTGCGCTGATGGGGTTTCTCCCATCAGTCGTGTACCTTCTTATGCAGCTATAGTGTAAGTCTTCAAGATTTGAATGGTGGCTGTGGCAGAAAAAAGTTTAAAGTATTTAACCCTTTGGGGGAATGTGTTGCTTCCTAGCAAACTGGATGGGCCACCTTACATTTTTCTTTCTATAAGCAAGCCAACTGTACTGTGGGCTAGTGGGGCTTGCTCTGACCTGAGGATCCAGAGGTCATGAATTCCCATTTCCCTTTTTTGGCTGTTCATAGGCATTGCTTTAGGAATGAGAAGTTTCTGCTGGAACAGGACTGAGAGGCTGACACAGGGCAGCTTTCTAGAAATGACTTCTTTCATCTGGCAGTGACATCTCAACCGACCAACAAAGTTGCGTGTGCCAAATTATGTGCTGGTTTGGTAGCTCCGGTGTCTGGACCACAATCTTTTCTTAGCATGGGACCCAAGTCCTGGAGTTGGAGTGTTCCCTATAGTTACCCGCTGCCTGGCAAGTAATCCTGGCAAAGTGCACATAACATCTGTCATTACTAATTGGTCTCTGCAAGCTTCCACCTACATCTCACCTAAGAAGCAAAGGTTTGTGCTTTGAGTTCGAGAAGGGTCTGGGTTTACACTATCCTGTAAAAGCTTATGATTACAGAGTTAACTGGTTGCTAGGAAAGACAAAGCTAACAAAACAAATAGACATAGTAAGAAAGTATCCTTTAAAAACATGTTTGACAGTCAAGCCTGTTTCACACTTACGAAAGAAAGTCCTGGGTGTTTTTACAAATGTTTGTGTGTGTTACTGGGTTATGCCACTTCTGGACAGTTCAGCAGTTAAGCAGTGGTGGAATGCAGGCAGTAACAGGGAAACTCACACTGATGGAGAGCGAGCTTAAACTATATAAAAACTTAAACTGGTAAAATCTCTAACTTAAGCCAGAGGAGAATGTTGAAATGTGTTAGTTCACAGAAAGGGATGTCCTTTTGAATCTAGCTGGACATTTTCAGCTTGAAAAGAATATCAGCAACACAGGTAGATACCAGATCTGTTCTGTAAAGAGATGTCAGTCCCACTGCCTGAAATGAAAGCTTCTCCAGCTCCATGCAGTACCGCTAATAGATCCTTCCCCACAAGGAGGTTCAGGAGCAGGAAATGTGGCTCATCCATCAGGCAAGTTTCTTGACATCTTTTACTATTTTTTCATCACTTCTAGTGTCAGAGGGCAGGCATCATTTGCTACATGATTTGGTTTTGGGCTGATTTATATTTTCCAACAACAAAAAAGTAGCACTGGGTAAAAACAGTAGTGTGAGAGTGAGTTCAATCCTGCAAAGTAGACAGGCAAACTAGTCTGCTAGGAAGTATCATAATTAAAACCAAACTACAGTTGTCAAAATAAATGAACAAAACAGTTTATGGTACATTAACTTGTTTGCTTACTTGCACATAACCAAATTCTTTTGGATTAGCAATTGGTCTCCCGCTCATTAGTGAGCATTAATTAGATTCTATTGTGGCACATATTGGCAAATTTGAGACCAGGAAAGAGAAGGAAACAAGAATTGTTGGGACCATGACCAATACACTGTTAAGCACTCATTGGCTTGATCTGAATTTAAAGGCATAATTTCAGCTTTTCTACCTGACAGGGGCATACCAGCTGCCTGCAACCCGCCAGGACAACAGGGAGCTTGCTGTTGTTCCATGCCATAACCCAGTTGCTCTGTGATTCAGGTTAGGTCATTATTTTGGGGTTTTTTGGGGAAATGTAAGGGGAATTGTAGACCCTCTTGTGCTGCCAGACTGGGGCCACAGTCTGACCCTTTGCTTCTCCCTGTCGTGCTGGGAGGTGAGTGGTGCAGCTCAGCCATTTTCGTGTTCCACCTGTTGGAGCTGCAGCTGCCTCCACTGTTACTCATAGCTTTCCCAGAAGATAGAAGATGAAACTGGGGTGAGTCTTGCCAGCTTCTTTGCTGCTTGTGAGGCTGTGAATGCCATTAGTGAAAACTGACCATAGAAGAAATTCTCATGTTGCTCCTGGGAGAGCTAATGGCTGTGTCTGAAGCATTTCCATGCTACCAACATTGGGAATGAAGCACTGGTTTCTGTCACAGTCACAAATTCAGTCTCTGCAACAGAGACTTCTGCATGTGTGTGAAGGTGGCAGAGGAGATGTTTCAGCAAATGCATTAATTCTTACAGAATGATTATGTGGGGCAGGGTTTTTCCCTGTCTGTATCAAGCAGGTTTCTCTATTTGACTGGTGAATGTTACATGAGTAAGAGACGCAGGAAACAAACTGCATAATTTGTTTATCTGTGTTTTAATCAGATCACTTCACAGTTCCACATTTGTGTTCTCCTAGCTATCTCAGCAAGTTTTTTTGGATAACAGTAAAACACGAGTCATGTCACTCTTATCTTTTCTTGCTTCACCAAGCAGGACTCAAATGAGGAGGTCAGTTACACTGATACTGAGCCAAAGAGCCTCAAGAGGTTTTCATCCAAGAAAAGACCACAGGGGCAGACACACTGAGGTGATGAAGCTCCTTAGTGTTTCTAGCATTCAGAATGCCAAGGAAGAAGCCATTTTTTCCTCTTATCTGAATGTTATTTTTTCATCTTCGGTAGGAGGTAAAGAGCTTGCTCTTCTCTTTGTGAAGCACTTGTTGATTGATGTTCTCCTGTCCTTAGTGTAGGTGTTTGTAGCATCTGTAGTCAGAGGTATATTCCTTTATATTGTCTTGGTAAGCTTGGCACAGAGTTGGTGCTTTCCTGTATACTCGTAATCTCATCTGGAATGTTTCTAATAAATGTATTATAAATTTTGTCCCCTGAGTCTTACTTCTATTGGGAATATGATTGGCATATATATCTTGTGGTTTTTGGTCTGGTTTTGTTTTTTTTTTTTTTTAGGAAGCTTCTTTATTCAGAGAAATATGATAAGAAAAGCCAGATTGAAAGAGTTTGTTATGCTTGGTCTCCAGTGCTCCATTAGCTACGTACTGCTGGCAAGTTTGGAGGGTTACAAATAGCTATCGTTCATGCTAAACTTCTTATTTCCAGGGTATTACAACCTCACTCTAAAATGCTGAAGTACTTCCAGTGATTTTAGAAGAGACACAAGTTAATTTTAAAACTTGTTTCAAAGCAGATTGATTAGTAACTTGGGGTAGATAGAGCACGAAGAGTGATGGGGTGTCATAACTATCTGGAAGAGTCATCTGTATCTAGCTGAACTCAAGATGATGTCATATCTCAAGCCACTCTGTGATCACTGAAAGCTACAAAGATGGATTTTCCCTTTGTTGTCATGGGGAAACATCTGGGTCAACTCCAGACTGGAGCTTGCTTGGCCCCTTTGGTCTCTGGCTGAGAATTTTTTTCAGGCACGCTGGAAATACGGTTCATCTAGCAAGGCATATCAGCAAAGCCAAGCCAAGTTCTATAGTAAGCTCAGTATTTCTGCATAAGAGAAGGTTTCTTGTGTTATTTCCATGTGCATATTTTTATTTTGCTGTGATTGATGACCAGCACTTTATTGTGTGTCTAACTGCCAGGTTGTCTAAGCTTAGGCTTGTGAAGTATCTTTGGTTATGCAGTGCTGAATGTTTGAATGCTGAGCTGTCAGGTGCACTGCCAACCATTAAAATATAAAGATTCAAATTGGATACCTTCAAAGAGGTAAGAAGTCCAGGTATTCATAAGAAGTCCTGAGCTCAGGTCCCTGAGATGAATTAGGCAGAGGAACAGTTAAATATGAAGTTCTCAATATTGTACTGTGAAAACGCTGAAGCTACCTGTCTTGGTCTGGTGAATAGCTGGAAAGGTAGAGGTGAGACTCTTCTAGGGTATGCACTGTAGTTGCACTGTAGTGTCAGCCTTTTCGCAACACTTGGACTCAGCGAGGCTTTTATTTTTGTGCCTGTCATTGAAAATTTAATCATTGAAAAAGGACATACTTGCATGAATATTAAATTGGGATTATTCTAATAAATGCCATTGGAGTTTGGATTCCTCAACTAGACTCACTAGGGAAACATCGGTTCATATGTTGATCTAGTCTCTAGGGTTTTTTTTAAACTGACTTTATTCTGTGTATATAAAAAACAAAACTGAGAATCAAACTGATTTTGAGGAAGTTATTGGATCCTATAGAATGCTGCTGGCCTTCTAAAATTATGCTTTCAACCTCTGTACAAGGAATATAAAGTTAGGACTGTTCCACAGTCATTTAAATCTTGCTGTGTGCTTTGAGTTTATCTGCAGGAGTGTGTGGCGTGTTCTTCCCTTTCTACATTCTACCCCGCCCCCCCCCCCCTTTATTTCTACATGTTTGTGACCTATTGGATGTAAAATAAACATACTTGCTCCAGAAGGCTCTGCAATGCAAAAAAGAACAGAGATCTGCCCTTCCCATGGTGACAGAATGCCTAAATAAATAGTTGCCAGTGTGAGCAAGTAGGCTGGAGTAATAATAGTTTAACCACTAGGAAATATATTCAAAGAGTTATCAGTATTAGAAGAGAATCAGCTAAAAATGTCTGCCCCTTCCCACTGTTACATGGTGGGTAGAGGAGAAATATTTATCAGTTTTTTACTTCCCCCCCTGTTTTTTGATTTGAAAATTCTTATTGAATGGTTTAAGAGAATTGTCATCAACCGGCTATGCAACTAGAAGTATTTTTCCACTCAGTAAACCCCCTTGTATAATTGTCTGTCCCGTCCCTTTCTAGTACTGGAAACAGCCCTCTTCCTGCAAAAGGATGGAGAGTGCTGCTATATGAGATCTTGTTCACAGAAAAATGTGTGCCTTTGTTTTAAAGACAGCAGTAAAAGGATTTGTTTTGGGTGTTAAATATGTCAGCATTGTAAAAAGCCAGCAACCCACCTTGTTTTTAAATGTTTAAATAATTGCTCGCATTCTGTGCCTTCTTGAATTATGATTAATTGTACAATTCACAACTTGGTAAGAACCAACCCATGAATGAAGTAAGGATATGCTTTTCTGCCTGTTTTTTTTTTTTATTATTTGTGAGGGGGTTTTGTTTTGTTTATTTCTTTTTTTTTTTTAAGGCTGGCTCAGAAAGGCCAGCTGGCATTATTATGGAGTAATACGGGAGAGCTGTGAGCATCGAGGAGGCACAGCATGACGGAAGGCAGCCAGAAGGATTAAGGTATCTTAGAACTTCTTTGCCGCAGGCTTAGTCTGGTGGCAGAGGGAACGTGTAATTCCCGCTTTATTTATTTTATTTGTGGTGCGAGTGAGTGAAGGGGTTGGAGTTTTGCTGCTGCTGTCTGTGGGATGGGGGCAACAGAGCTGGCACTGGGCTGTCGTGGAAGCGCAGACAAAAGGAACAGAAGGCATGTTTTAAGTCACCTTTTTCCTAAAGCTGCCTCCTGTTTGGCATAAAAGGATAGTGAACGGGGGCATTCGAATGACAAAGGTCTCAAGGGGGAATTTGAGGTAATAAAAGCATACACTGCTCATGCACACCACTTCAGTGTTAATGTCGGGTTGGCAGAACTCTACAAATATCTTTTAAGTATTTTCACTGCATATTCCAGGACTAATGTTGCCTCCTATCTTAGACAGACATCCCATTTAACCTCTAAGAGGATAGGCTACTTTTTATTTATGGCCATGTTTTTTTTATAAGCAACAAATATAAAGCAGTAGGTATTGATATTTTTGATACTTGTTTTTATGGAAATTCAGGAGACACTTACTTGAATTAGACTCAAACCACAGCAGTGTAAGTGCTTCAAGACTTGGTTTTATATTGCAAATACCATTATACACATGTACAAGCTGGCGTCATACGCATACATATTTACATGATTATATATACCTGTATTTATGAGTGTACATGGGTATATGTGTTTATTGAAAGTCCACAACACCCATAATTAAAGACCCAAATTGTACTTTGAAATTTTTCGGATTTATTCTAAGAATCTAGGTGTGAACTTTACAGTATCACTTCAATGCTTGCACTGACAGTATCTCTTAAATACTTCCCATATTTGGTTTTAAAACATAAGTACTTGTGCCTCTTATCTTCTGCGGCCACTGTTGCTAAGAAAGAAAATCAACAGTCTTTGTAGCTATTTTACTTTCAAGGTATTGAGCCCTTGTGCCCTAATCTCTCTTAGAAGGGATTGTAGGAAGTGAAGTGCTGACTTGCTGCCTGTATTTAAATCCTCTTTGAGAACTTTTAATCTTTTTTTATTTAATATTTTCAAGTCCATTTGGAGCACAACGCTCCTTACAGCTGCAGAGGCACTTGTGCTTTAGGAAGGCAAGTACAACCTGTTTCATGATGATTGAGATCTGTATGCTGGCATATTTAGTAATCCCTCAGGAGAGAGGTTGGCTGGACTTTAGGAACAGCCCTTAAATACACATGCATTCACCTTCTGTAAAGCTGCTCATACTTCTGGAAATACCTCGCTCTCAGTAGGTATGCCAAAAGGCTTAATACTGGCATTACATAGTATTGGGTTGACTGACATTATTGCCTTAGCTGGTCTGAAGTGACTAAGCTAAATGCCACCCAACCCTTCTGGCGCTATTTACAAAAGTAGTTTCAGAAAACTTGGAGAGGTAGCAGGTGATGGGCACATCTTGAAAGGGTGGCAGGTCAGCATGGCTGCAGAGGGACACTAATGCTTCCTCATCTCTGACTTAACAAACTTTTTAGAAGGAAGTCTTTCACTTCTACTCCTGTATTTCCGGGATACCCCTGAATCAGAGCATTGACTGCTTTGTTAAAAATACTTGCTTAATTTCTAGGTCTGATTGACATTTTTGAGTTGTGGGTTACTGTTTGTTTTTCCAATTCATGTCTGTTATGTGGCAAAAATATTTTTGTTGTTAGCATATGTGTACTTTGTAGCTTCTTAATGTTATCTAAACATTGCTTAGTGTAATTTGTATCGCCAAAACCGTAACAAACAGCAAATGTTTTTATTATTTTTCCCCCCTCTTCATTAAATTACCATAATTGGTGCAAGATGAGCCTACACCTTAGCAAGAGGGGGAAGAAAATTGCAGCTGGCAAGATTAAAACCTAGATTGAAGTGAGTGTTGATAAAATGGATTTGAAGAGGGAGGCCATGTTGTCACTGTGGCACTATTAAATCTCTCTCCGAAAACAATTGCATGTAAAGCTCCACCTATGTGGCTAATCATGTTTGCATTGTTGAACATTTCCATAGCACAGCAGTGCTCGTGGTGCTGCTTTAGATTAGATTAGCTGCATACTGTGTTGAGTAGATAGCATTTTCAGTAGCAATGTGTCAAATGATACAGCCAGTATAAAGTGAGTAAAGCAGCATCTTCCACTCTCTTCCCTCTGCCTTACCCAAACCTACAGGCCTGTCTCCAGGAGGCTATTTAAACTCATTAGAGTCAACAGCTTGGTACGACTGACCAGAAAAGTGATCTGAAAATACTTTTTTTGTCTGATGGAGAGAGAGACTGTTTTGCTTAGAGAAGAATATTAATTTTAAGAAGTAGCGATACCCAAAATTCACTTTGTCTCTTACAGAGTGAGTGCATCACTGTTTCTTCTGTTGCACAGCAGTTCAGTGATCAAGCCCTGGATGTACAGTCCTGCACAGGCTAAAATCTGGAAGTAGGTTATTAAAGAGAATTAATGTGGGGGTTTTTTTGCATAGATGCTTAGGTCCTAATTAGAGATTACTTTTTTGCTTCAGACACCAAAGAGAGATGGTGCAATATGAGAAAGGTGCACTTCTGTTCATGTAGCGCCTGAGGCTATGTCTTTCTCAGGTGGCTGACATAGGTGTGCAAACACAATGACATCCCCATCTTCAGAGCATGTCAGTATCTTGGCAGATTGTGGATGCCTGTTGTTGTATAGAGGCAAAAATAAATGTACAACTGTGGCAGTATGCATTTCTGGACAAGGTGAGTTTGTTTTCAAAGCGCAAGCCTGAGTATGCTGCTTATTTTGTGGGTGGTGGGGGAAAACTTAATAAAACTAGTTTGGAGGAACAGATGCCTTCTAGACCACTTTAATAGCTCTACTGATTGTTGCTTGGATAGACAACTGCCACTGGTTTTCTTTTTAGTGCGTTCACAGTGTCATGACTCAGGCAAGCAGATACTCAATTATTAATGACTTATCTACAAAGGAAAATAATTAAAAACAAACCTAAAGCAATAGAGCACTTAATTAAGAGTTAGTGGTGGAGTTTCCCCTGTCTCTTAATGGAGAGCTTCCAAGACCAATTTTACCATCCAGAAAGAGTACCTGCTTCAGCCTGCCTGATTAAAAATGCTTCCCATGTAAACCAGAAGTTGGATCATACTTTTAGGCAGGCAAATAAGCTTATTGATTACACACTAATTGGAGTTCTACGAAGTGGAAGGGAGCCTGTACGTGTTTCAGAGAATTCATATAGAAACCTACATTAATTTTATTGATACCAACTTGTACGTGTATATGATTCTTTATTTCAGTGTCTTCCTCCCTACCTTGCATTTGTGTGTTTTTTCTTTCCGTGCTAGTGATGGTGTAGACTCTGCTCCCTTTTGCAGTTCTGCAGATGATCCCAAGATAGGAACTTATAGGAGGCCTAAGGAAACTTTGTGCCAGATAGAGGACCAAAATGTCTTGACTCATGTCTGTTATAGCATCTCTTGGTATCCTGTTGACTTGTAAACTCCCTCGGGCATTTCAGCAATGTCACTGTTACTATCTTTCCTGTAGTAACGTAGATTCTATTGATGTCTGTACCTCTTCCATGTCTTCAAAACCAGTCTGTAGCAAATTTTCCCCATAATAGAAGGAAAATTCAAATGTCTTAAGTAGAATTGAGATTTTTCTGAAAATGCAAGTCAGCAAAATGTATTCATGAGATGCGATGTAAATCCCTTGTATGCAGTGTGTGCAAATGATCTGCTCATCTCCCCAAGAAGCCACATCCAGAGGCCACATCCAGCTGCCTCATCCAGCCTGGCTCCTGTGTCCTGCCCTGGTTTGCTGGCACTTCCTCCCCCAGCAGGTCTCTGAAGCTCCTTCAGTTCAGAGAACACAGACCTACCAAGTCTTGTAAGAATAAGACTTGCATGAATAAAAAACTATTTAGATCTTAGGAATTAAGTGGTTTCTGTTCATGGTGCCAGAGACTGTGGTCAGCTGCTTAAAAAGTATAATAAAAGAAGTCAACTCATCACAGCTGAATTAAATTTCCAAAGGTGTTCATTTCCTCACATCTCTTGCTGTCTGGTTTTGTGTGTTGCTGTACACATGGTTCTTTCCTTCAATGTCTTCCTCCCCTGTGTTTCAGTGGTTCTTATTTCCACACTAGTGTGTAGTATAGAGTGTCCTCGCTTTTGCAGTCCTGTTCTGTTCACCTTCTGTTCATGAATGTGTCTGTATTTACTGAGGATGCATAAACAGCAAGTGTACTTTGTAAGTGTTTAAATGGAAATTTGGTAGCTTGGAATAAGGAGCAAAACCAGCAGGACGTGACCAAAAACTGCTTTGCAAACCAAATGGGTGAGTGTTGTGTTAAACAAAGTCACAGTCATTTCTCTGTTATTTTTCTCTTGTCTTAAAATGCCGGCAGTCTCAGTACTGGAGGGTTTTATTTTCCTTATAGTTCTCTATATGCTGTGTTAACTGACAGTAGCTGGCTTATCAGGAAAATGATCTGAAGTCTTGTCCTCATGTCATGACTGACTGTGGTATTTTTGTTTTGCTTTTTTCCCCTCAAGACATAATACACCAGAGGAGGGCTTTAATTTAATTACTTGGAAAGAAGAGTCGGTGAGTGGTCACTCAAGATCTTGCAGAGGGTTTTAACCTACAACTCGTTAGCATAGCTTGCTAAAAAAACCCCGAGCAGGCAGCCTTTTACAATCAGTGCAATCATCTGCCTTAATTATGTTACTGTGTTCCCTATACAGAAGTAAGTAGCCAAAATTAAATTTTATAAGGAAGCTGTTAATGAATCTCAAGTCACTCAATTTCTGCCTTTTCAGTTAAATTAGAGATAATAAATAGCCAAAACCTTGGCAGTATCTGTTCTAAAACTTGGTTCTGGATGAACTGTGTTTCCTCAGAGAATTAATGAGCAGAAAAATTATTTAAGCTGCAAGTTTTCTGTCCTTTCTGCTTGTGTGGGTGTCAGAGGCTAGATGGTGGCATGATGTCCTTTAGGTGGATGGGCAGAGAGAACAGCATTTCTGAAACATTGAGCTCCTGGTTTGCATTAGTGATGGGCCCAAAATCAGCAGCAGAGAGAACAGCAGAAGGGAGAGTTATGTCTTAGGTGTCATTCCTACCTGTAAGGGGACTTTGGCAGCAGTGGCATCCTGGCGTTCATGTCCACGTTGTCTTTCTAATTCCTTGTTGAGTGTATTTAGTTAATGAAGTTTTGTTTTTTCTGAAGGCTCAGCTTACATCAGTCTTCAGGCACATGGAGGCAGTCCGTTGCCACAGAAGCAAGCACCTTCTGAGCACCTTTGTGACAGGACGTGTTGCATTAGCACAAGGCTTCTTACTGTTTTTCCTTTCTGTGTTTTATTGTAGCTGTTTTTTGAAACTTTATTACTGATCTACCAAAACTTGTATTCTCAGAGTTTCTGTAAATCACCTTTGATGGGAAAGCTGAACAGGGCTGCTCCTGCTGGTATATGCATCTTGCCAACTAAGACGTGGTCCTCTGTTGAGAACCGCAAAGACTAACATGTTCTCCCTCCCCTGAGGCAAATAAATACCTTTTGACAGTTAACTTGCTAACTGTGTATTTGTGCATTGTGTTAAGTGTGAATCCTGAAGTACGTAATTACCTTGCAATAACTGATAAACATCTCTTTATACTGACTGGACCAAAAATATGTTTCTTGCTACTTTGATTTATAAGAATGTGTCACTTTTTGAGGTGTTTTTAAGCAAACATGTTCTGTAAGTGCAGCTGTCTTGTTTGTAATACAGTTTTGAAAGGGGATTGTTGATTAGTAGACCCTTAAAACGACAAGACAGATTTTGGTCCATTTAGGATATTCATGTCCATGATACAAAGCAGTCCAGCTGAGAGCATGCGGTGTGGCAGCTCTTTTTCATGTGTAAGATGTTTATCAGTGTGGTGGGAATAGTTTGGCCGGTTTTTTGTGTGTCTGTTTCTGTTACTAAATGTTAGGGAGCTTAAGGAAAATATCATCTGCATTTTTAACCTTGGTGAACAACCAGCCTGCTCTGAAGCTCCTGATTAGTGCAGAATTTGATCAGAAAGCATGATTGAGAGTAGCAGCTTCCACTGTGTGTGATTAATGACAGCTCCACCTGCCATGGAGCTTCGTAAGTGGCAACAGCAATCCAAACTCGAGTGTCCCCTTCACTGAGTTGCAATTTAGGTTGCAGATTTATTCCCTCATGTCTGCTCTGCCTCCCCCCCTCCTGTAGAAGAGTTTGAAGCTGGAAGAAATGATCAGAAATACCTATAAAGATTTGGGATTGCCGCAGGGAATTGCTGGCTGGTGTGGTGAAATAGTGGCACAGAGCAATGCATACCTGCGCAGACCTATTGGTGGGTTTTGTTGTGGGTAGATAGGATATATAAATATGGATGTGCTGTGCTGCACTCAAAATAGGTACTGCTAGTGCAAGATGCTATGCAGAATTAGTTCAGGTGCGCTCACCATGCCCAGGCAGGCATTCCCACTGGCTAACCAGGCTGCTCTGACTAGATTTTAGCCATTTTTCAGGCTAGTTCTGTAGTAAGTCTCAATGAGAACTCTTACGACTTTCTGGGTTTTTTTTTCTGCATGTTTCTCAGTACACAAGTCAGAACTTAACATCTGTATCCTGGTGCCTCTCCCTGCTAAGTTTGGCTTGTGCTCAAAGGAGAACCTGCACAGCAGTAGGAGCAAGCCTCTTTGTCCTCCTTGGCTTTTGAGAACAACCCAGTTTGGTACTATACTGTTCTGGAGAAATAAAGGTGCGTGGAATGTATTCCTCAGTAGTTGATGATTTCTGCATGAAGACTTGCAGATACACTTAATCATCCTGATTGATCTCACTAATACTGTTCTGGAGCAGTCTTTTACATTGCTAGTTGTGCAAGCCACAGCCCAGATTATAGGGACCTGCCTGGGGAAAGCATGTCTTTCTCTGTAATTGGCAAAGAAATTAAACATCTACTAGAAATGAAGCTATGAGAGTATCAGTAGTGGTAAGTAGTGTGCTTCAAAATTGGGTATCAGGTGCTTCTGCTCCCTTGTTCTGATGCCTCAGGTAAACATTATAAAAAAATGGTACTTACAGTTTTGTAGCTGACATATCCTCAAGTAAAATACTTAAAACCAAAAGAAGTTACAAGTTTTGTTTTTCCCTGGCATTTGGAGTCAGCTGTGGGTGGTTTGTCTTGGTAAAGCAGGCAATGGTCACAGCAGTGCAGAGGGTGGTAACAATGTGTCATGGTAGGAAGCACAGGCAGGCTGCGGGAGGTCTGTAGCAACAGTGGAGGTCCAGAAGAGAAGAATTTGAGAGGTGGCCATGGTGGATTGTGAGAGTGACTCAAGCACATTCTAGCATTGATCGCCTTTCTTAAAATAAAAGCTGCTTGCATTCATGGCAGTGAGGGTGGGATTCATTTCCCCTTACCTCAAACATCTAGCTTTAAGCTCCTTGCCCCAGGGTGCCTGCACAATCAGGAGAAAGAAATAGATTGCCCTCTGAATGTGCCTATCCTGAATATTGTATGTGCTGAACTTAAGCTGAGGTTGGCTTCTCTTGGCTGGTTTGTGCTTATGACCTGTTCCCTTATTATTAATGTCATGAAGTTCTGCCAGGCCAAGTGGAAAGTCCTGCATTTGCATAAGGGCAGTCACCACTCTCAGTACAGACTAGGTGGTGGATATTATAGATGAAAACTTGGGTGTGATGCAGCAATGTGCCCTTGCAGCTCAGAAACCAGCTGTATCCTCGGTTGCATCTAAAGGAGCATGGTCAGCAAGTTATTCTGACCCACTATTCACATGAGACCCCACCTGCAGTACTGTGTTCAGCTCTGGGGCTCCCACCATAAAGATGTGGAACTGTTGGAATGAGTCCAGATGAAGCCATGAAGATGCTCAGAGGGATGGAGCACCATTTCTGAGGAGACAGGGTGGGAGACTTGGCGTTGTTCAGCCTGGAGAAGGCTATGGGGAGACCTTAGAGCAGCCTTTTGATGCTATAAAGGGGCTACAAGAGATCTTGAGAGGGATTTCTTACAAAGGCATGTAGTAACAGGACAAGGTGTAATGGTTTCAGACTTAAAGAGGGCAGATTGAGATTAGACATAAGGAAAAAAAGTTTAACAATTAAGAAAGGAAAAAAAGGTGATTCAGAGAAAACCACTTTGGTGTGGGTTTGTGATTGCACTGGATGTAGAGTGGCTGCTGCATTCGTTGCAGATTCAGCCTGAAAGTTTTGGCCCTTGCTGCCTCTGTGCTGCTGCTTGCTTTCAGTGAGCCTCCTCTGGGTAAAAGCTTGACACTTCATTTTGAACAAAAATACTGATTTCTAGCCCTTCTGTTTTGAATGCAATAGGAGAGAGTGTGTGCATAAATGGCTTGTGCCTCTGCAGTGTGAATTAACATCAGCGTTTTGTCTTAAAACAAAATGTTACCACATTATGTTGTTACATGCCAGTATGACAACCTAGTAGGACCACTGCATCCAACTTTTCCCTTCTCTCTCTACTTACTGTGGGAACTGCTATCAATTTGGTTAATGAGGAAGCCAAATAAAGTAACTTGCAAGCACCTGTATTTTGCCAGGCTGGTGTCTACAATATATGGGCCTGTCTCCTCCAGTGCTTTGGTTTCAGCAGATGATACACTAGTTATTTCCATTTTATATCTTTACCACATAGTCTAAAGAGCAGTATCTTTTAAAATGCAAGCATAGAACGTAAAGCCTGGAGAAACATTTGATCTGATTTGCCTTTAAAATGTGCATTTGTGGGGAAGGAAATGCTAGAAGATGTATGGATGATAGGAACATCTATTGTGCTTATATTTATAGCTTGGCATCACCAAGCTATAAAGGATGAGCTGATGTGCTCACGATATGAACACATCAGCTTATCCTTTGATTTGATGAGTTAAGGAAGTATATTTGTCCCTAACTGAATTTGGGGCCATCAGGGGGACTGATTGGCCCAAAATCCAGCAGACCTTGGTAAAAGAGGTAGCGAGAACCCAGTCCTGCTGAATCTGAGTCCTGATCCCTACCAAACTGTTTGGAAACACGGCACACAACTTCTTGAGCATGCAGAGGAGCATGGCTTTGAGACACGGTGGGCATTTGCTGATCTTCACGAAGTCCGAGTGATCCTGGCTGTTCCCAAGTCCAGGTAGTGGTGTCATCTTGCCTGTGGTGATTCGCTGTGCAACTCACTTGCCATGCGTTCAAAGGAATTAAGCTCGGAAAGAAAGCACTTACAGACTTACCTTATTCCCTGCAACCTAAGAGGATACAGCTAGGTACTTGCCTTGCTGACACATGGTGACTTGTTATGGTGTGATGCCTTGATCAAGAAACTGAATGATTGGCAAAATTAAGTTGTTTATACTGCAGTGCTGATAGTATTTTTATAAGCAGTGTGGAACTGCTGGTGGTTGAGGGGTTTTATTCCTTTCTGGGTATTTTAGTTTGAGCAGTTGTGCAAAATGAATGGTATTTATTTAGTTGATACAGAAATATATTCTTGGTCTGTAATGCTGAGTTATCTCTTTCCTGATACATAATTCAGTTACTGCCTTAAAGGCAGAAAGAGCTTTAAGTATACTGTTGTTTACTTCTATCAAAGCAGAATTTTACCTGCCGACCTATGAAGGACTCTTAAGATAAAGTTAGTTTTTCAGTACATGAAATTCTGCTAAATTTAGATAAGTCTGAACAGAATGAAGCTGTTGTGAAGTCCAAGTGATGTGCAGGAAATGTAGCATAAAGCACATGTTTAAGTTTCAAAATAAAAATCAAAACCCCTTGGTAAAATTGCTTAGCCTATAACTCATAAACCAGATGCATGAGTTGCTTAGAAGTAAAAAAATATTAGCTTTAGTTTCTAGAGGGTGGAAAACAAGTATTACCCTATGTCTGCTGTCGGAAAAAAGTGACTGTGAAAAGGTGATGTCTTGCTCAGCAGGTCTGTATCTAGCTGGCATTTCAGGGTCTATTTTCCTCATTTTCTTTTCTTTCTTCCCCCTGATGAATCCTTTTGCTCTTGTTGGTTTTGCAGAGCTAGCACAGTGTTGATGGAGGGGGGCTGGCAAATGCAGCAATCGGAATTATCAACTGCTTTGCCAAATTCAGTGTCGCTGACAGCTGTGCAAGCCCATTGGGGACACTGGAATTGTGCAGGTGTCCCTGCACATGGGCTTGGCCTGTGGTCCCAATATTACTGCTAGTGATGGGCAATGAGAAAAGAGTCCAGGATGATTCAGGTGTGTAGTGCATGGTTGGCAGGCTGGAGTGTTGAGAGAACATCTTTTATTTGTAAACTCAGACTTGAGACAGCAGCACAGAAGCACAGTAAATCTGGAATATCACAGGGCCTCTTAAAGTCTTTCTTTTTTTTACCTCTTCTTCTCCTCCATATCCACTCAAAGGAAATTTTGTTTTCAGTATGCTTAGAAGAAATCTGCTTGCTTGGAGTATGGGGAAGAAAAACAGAAAAGAGCTGAAACTCTAATTTGTTCTATAAGGAATATTCTATTTTGTGAAAATTACCTTAAAATTATGAGGCTGTGAACAAGTTCACTGAGAATTCAGGCCATTTTGTGCCTTAAAGGCTTCTCCCTCAAGAAGCAAAGAAAATAAGAATAAAAATAAATGCAGCCATCCAATTAAATATTGGAATTTTTAAAATTTAGGCGTAGCAATTAAACAGAGCCCCTTCCTCCTTTTATTTTTTCCACCTCTTCTAAACAAGCCCAAAGCACTTCGCAAGCTACAGATGGAGGTCGTACTACACAACCCAGTCCCTGTGGTCATTAGCCAGAAAACTGAAATACAGATGTCTCCGGGGCAAAACAAAGTATTTTTTAAGTAGGACACAACTTTAGGACAAGAAAAGGATGTCAGCAAGCTGAGCTGAGATTTTCAAGGTAACTAAAGAAGTTGAGCCCTTAGGTTGTCATTTTAAGAGTCTGCAGACAGCAGGGACCACAGCCTTAAACACGTATTTATTGTTGCATTTAGCTCTGTTCTCAATGCCCCTTACTTACCCCATCTCCCCCTTGATACATGGGATTTAGTTTGTAGCATCTGTGATAAACACATAAATGTATTGGCTTTCACAAATCGTAAGTGTGGTTATGTGGATATAACTGTACGAGTTTGCAATAACAGAAACAAAGCTCGCTAAAGACACAAGATTAGACAAGTTAACGAAGGGCGGGAACTCTTGAGCAAAATGGAGTCACATAGCAAAAGAAATTGTAAAGGTTAAAGAAAGAAGTGTGGGGGGGCTTGATATAAGAAACGCTAGTGCCTGGAAAATACAGAGTTAAAGTACTTTTTAGTTTGTAGCATCCCATTTTGAAGTAGTTATTTAGAAAGTCTGCTGTTCTTCCATTAAAATGTCATGGGAAGATTAAAGGACATTCTCTTCTGCAAAAACATAGGAAATTTTTACTTAACTTGGAATAATTTCACTGCTCCGGTAGCTGCGGAAATAAAATAATCCTGGAAAACTTGTTGAAATGGAAGTATAAGCAGGCTTTGAAAGCCCACATTTCAACAAAATAAAGCACCTTCTCAAACTGGGGTGGTTCATAGATGTTCACAGTGTTTTTACAATAAATGCTCTAAAATGTGAAAGAAAAAAAAAAAAAACCTAAACCCCAAAATCAAGGTTTTTAATAATTAGTGTTTTTTGGTTTTTTTTTAAAGACGCTGTTTTGCTAGGTTCTGTCATCTCAAATACAGTTCCATTGCTACAAATCAAATTCAGTTGTAGCAATTATGCTTGGTTTTATTTTTTAACTTCACCCTACACTAATGGTATCCTACAGGTTGCAGAAGAGCACCCAAAGATGTGACAGGGAATATTTCTAATTAAAGCTTCAGCCAGGGAAGAGTTAGAAGCCATGCAAGCCTCAAACAATAAAACTTAACTGCATTACTGTGAACATGGGGTTTCTAACCATCATCCCATTTTGTTAAAGGATTTTTGAAAGCTGTTGATTATACCACCATCTGGGGACTTGCAGTAATTTTCAGAAGTGTGAGAAGTAGACTCTACAGTAATTCTGTATGGAAAAATGCTGTTTGAGTGGCGGTGAAGCTCATGTGGAGCAAAGCTACTGCAGGGTTGTGGTGTGTTGACGTGAATTTAATGGGACTCTTTGGCAGGAGTCCTTGCAAAACTGACTTTGCAAGACCCACTTACAAAATGATGAGTTTGCTTGTTGGGAAGTATATGGAGGAGGTGCTGTCTGTCTCCAGAGTAATCAGGGTTCTTGACTTGCTCTGTATAGGTGCTGCAACCAAACCTACCTTTTGGGTGTTGGGGGTGGGACAGAGTCTTAGTAATGAGTTCAGTGATACTCAACTCTCCTTGCAGAACTAGAGTAACACATACTGCCATTCCTATACACCTACAATGTTATTTCAACAAGCAGTAGCCTCAAGTGTAATGTCTATGGAAGGGAATAATGGGATTAAATAGGAATAACTGTATGGTCTTGCTCTGTAATCCACCTCTGGTGATATTGACCATAAATCTCTGGCTGAGGCTGGTTTTAATATTAAATAGGACTCTGCATTTTAATGGAATGAGCGCACAGCTGAGACATTAGCTTATAATCCACTGTTGCCTTTGATAATTCATTTAGCTGTTCAGTCTGTCTGGTCTGCCTTTGAAACTGTGAAATCGGTAAGTTCGTAATCCCTTCCAGAGGAAACTGTGGGAAGTGTTGCATGGCATTACATCCTCCCCTAGGAAGGTCCCAGGGGAAACACTTCTTCCAAGGATGCTGCAGCAGTGTCCCTTCTTCTCCCTGCCCCGAAGTGTGTGGAAGTACTGTGTCTTAGAAGCGAGAAGAGGACCAAGAACTACATGAGGCTGACTGTCCACTAGAAAAGGGTATAGGTTGTGGATGGGGAAATATCTTTGGGTGGGAGCTGTCCCAGCAAAGCCTGATGGAACAGATGGATGCGTTGCCTGGAGGCTGTGTGCGGGGAATAGGATGCTGCTCTGGAGTCCATTCATCTAGTCTTCTCCTCACAGTGTCTTTTGCTGGCTCTCATTTGTTACTGCTGATTTCAGACCTTCCCTCATCCTTCCTGCTCGTTTTCCTTTTTTTCTTTGCCTCAGAAACAGCAAGACAAAATTAAACAGGAATTATGAAATGAGATGACACCCACATAGTGCTTACTGCCCTTTCTTTTTGTAGAGTCTACCTCTTTTTCTTTTCCTGCTTCCATCTCTGCTGTTTTTGCTGGATTTTTAGAGCAGGCAGTGCCAGCTGTGCATGGTGGATAGAGCTTTAACAGTGGTTGGTTCCAAATTACTTTAACATGAATATAATAAGCGCTGAGTGCTATTAAAGTCTAAATACCTGTGGAAGAACAGGAGGCTGTTCCTCTCAGGTGTTGTTTGCTACTTCTTGATTCAACCTCTGCTGTTCATGTGCGAGGTCATCGGAGAGATCCTGCAAATCCTGGCTTTAATTTGATAGTTTACCTTTGTCCAGGTGTTTGTGTCTTAGGTTTCTTCTTGTTGTGGCTGTTGAAAGTGATCCTATTGGGTCTGTGGACACTGCGTCTGTCTGACATGGCAACATAGGTGTTAAATGTACCGTGAACTTGGCTGGTTGCTGTGGTGTTGTTTTTTCCTCTAGGATTGTTCTGGGCTTTTGTTTTTTTTTTTTTTTTTTGCCTAAGTATATTGCAGCAAAATCGCTGGAGCTCTTAAGGTCTGTCATTATTTGACAGTGTTTCAGATGAGCGTTATTTTAGGGCTAGTAATCTTCAGCTGATGTTTATGATTCAAATAATGTTAATTAAATATATTGATGTTGACCTATATGATGGGGAGGGACCAACTTCTCACCAGAAGCACAAGCTGAAATGAACACATTGCGCAGAAGAGAATTGGGCTAATTTTTTCTGAAGATATTTTGAGATAGCTCTTTCAGAGACAGACTGATTTAATGTCTGGAGTTTTTTTTTCCTTTTTGAAAATGGGGAAACTTCTTTCCTCCAGCTATCTTCGGTGAGCCAGTTCCTAGAATTTTATTGAGAAATGGTAACATTTAGGTCAGATGAAGTAGGCTGTTGGAGGCTTACTTCAAATATATTGTAAATATCATAGCAACAGTTACGAAAGAAGGAATGTAGTCACCTCACAGTATTAAACATCAAGTAGCTCAACTAAGCTATTAACTAAAACTATATAAAATGCAGTGTAGTGCCACATTAGGCTGTGTGAATGAACCGGTAAGATTTTCTATCAGGAGAAGTAACCATCCAAGAAAAATATATGTGGGAAGATGAAAGCTGGAATATATTTTTAAAATGGAATAAAATTGAGGGGAAAAATAATAGTTCCATTCTCCATCAGAAGAGGCTTTTCAGTGGACAGCCAAAATCATTGGGACTCAAGACCTGCATGTGCCATCCAGGCATAACTACATTGTAATGCTGAGAGATGTGCAAGGATGAATAAAAGTTCAAGGGCTGTAGACATAAAAGCCTGCCTAAATGTTATATTTTTTTCTTAGAGTTGAAAAGAGTTTCTTGAAAACCTGGGAATGGCTTGACAGAAATTGGTCAAGCCAATTAATAAGTGTGTGTATGTGTGTGTATATATAAATTCTATTAATAAGTAATATAATTTATTATTCTATTATTACATATTATTGTTTACACCAAAGTCATACACTATCAGAAGAGAACATTAAAAACTGTCCTAGATGGGGTTTCGTTGAGCACAGGGAGTCCCACAGTGGCACCTGGTCAAATTGAGAAACTAATCTCTTCTCTGTCACAAACTATCAAACATTACACTTTGGCTCCTGGGTAAGTGCTCATTAGTGACAGGGAGCTGTGAGTATCGCTTTTCAAGGGCCTGGAGATCGCTTCTCCCAGGTGTCGTGGCTGTGCCAGTTTGGGCTAGGTTAAGTCAGGCCAGAAGAGGTGCTTGCATGGCACATCATCCCCAGACAAGGGGGATTACGTGAGCTCCTGGATACATGAGCTGTCTCTTGAGGCCACTGGGGTGGAGAGGACACAGGCATTGTGCTGCAGAGAAGGTAATGCATTCATACATGAAAGGATGGGTACATAAGATTTTTTACCTGAGCAATTTTACCTGAATCCAGCCCTAAGTATGCTCCTGAGGGAAAGTGGATAGTTGCAGGGAATTTGGCCACCAGCCCAGCTTTCAGGCCACTCATAAATAGAGTGATGATGTAGTCTTCAGTGTCTAATGTTTTGATACTTAGATTTGTCTCTGGCAGTTGTAAGCAACAGATACAAGTAAGGATGGAGTGCTAGTGATGTTTCTCTGTGGATGATCACTATTTAGAGAAATGCGATGTGAGAGGCGGGAAGAGAGGAAGTTTCTTCCCCTTTCTTTTCATATTACCATCATTGCACACTGGTGTCATTACAGAGGGATCATTGAGGTAGTATTAAGTCTGCACACATACTACTCTTTCCTTTGGAGGGGCAGAAGGAAAAAGGTTTGGTACCCTGTGGGTTGTTTTTATCTTGCCGGTCTTCAGGCAGCTGTGGTTCAGTATGAAGCTGCCTAGTCAACCTCTGCAGCTGAGAGGCGGATTGGGCACATGGGGTAGATGAAGCAGACCTGAAGTCCTTAGAAAAGCAATTAAATTTGCCTGTCACTTGCTGTTCAAATATGTCCCAAGTGGTATGTTGATTTTGGACTGAAGTGCTGTTTTGTAAAAGATGCTGAGCTGTGTGATTTGGGTTTTTTTTTGTTCTATGTGGGTTTTTGTTGTTGTTTTGGGGTCTTGTTGTTTGTTTGTTTGTTTGTTTTTGGTACCTGGTAAAAGAAAAGGGCTATAAAGTAAGAGCTTATGGGACTGAAAAATGAACGGTTTCAGTACAGCAGGTTGGTGGGGAGCTCTAAAACAAAATCCTCTCTGCCCCCAAATGATCTAATTGGGAAAGGAATGCACGAAAAACAAGACTGTGAGAAAATCAAGCTCTGGTGTCACAGGGTAAGTACCCAGTTGTGGCTTACCTTTCTGTTGCCACCCTCCGAATGCTGGTGGGATTGTAAATGGCTCTCTTAAATGTATGGAAACCAGATTGTACTAAGCAATGATTTAAAACAACAACAATCTTTCATCTTTGGTGAAGCCAACAAAAATGATAAAATCTAAATTGTCTGGAAGAAGTAGTTTATCTTCAAATCCTGACAGTATTCAGCAGCTGAAATGTATAAATGCACTCAATTCTAGCTTTGGAGCTGAGATTTAATGAGATGCTCAGAGGGAAATCTTTGGATGGGCTTATATAAACTAGAAATGGGCCACTGTGTTGTCACAGATAACTATTTTTTCAACTTTTGATCCATTTCTATTAGTAATCATTTTATCAGACAGCACTTGGGTCTACCCTTTATTTGTCCTTTCTGAAAATAATTTTCAACAATAACAAATAATCATAGGCTGGAAGTGGAGTCCTGTCACTGATGCTTTGGAATAACAACTGATGAACACTGCACAGTACGCGAGCTGCTGGGCTCTGCGCAGGTGCAGGATGCACCTTCCTGTAGTTCAGCCCCAGCTTTCCAGTTTGGCTATGGCACAGGAAGAATGGAGGGATAAAAGGGGAAAGGTGTGGTGTGGGTTAAAGCAGAAAAGAAAATGTTTTGCTGTCGGTGTGTTATCCTAAAAAAATAGTGTAACCAATATCTGAAAGGTATGAGAACTCACAATTCCTTACAACTGCCTATCTTCCAACATAGCACTCTGTAATTTCACTGAGCAATCTGCCCTTCTCGTTCACCACTTGATATAGCTCAGTGATGAGAGATGTTACCTGATCTCAGCATCTGCTATTTAGTAAGGAAATGGCCTAGGATGTTTTTAAAAAGAAAGATATTCTTACATTAATATGAAAACAAAATTATGTTTTGGCAAAGACTGTGCTGGTGAGAAGTAGAATGGCCCTTGGAAACACCAGGAGTTTCATTAGTTCTTAAAATAAAGTTGTGCAATTTGATCTGGTGTGTGCTTACTAATTATGAACTGAAGTTTCTGGAAGCAAAGGAATGCACTTTGTTTTTCCTGTTGTTGACAGCTCAAAATAAGTTAGTCTAAAAGTATTCGCTCTTAGTTTCTCCTCCAGTGTGAGTGTGACCTGTAGATACTGAAGTCTACTGCTCTTATTTTTTTCAAAGGGCTGGTATTTTGATTTATACCAGAAGGGCAATTAGGAACAGCAACCAACACTTTCGGTCCAGCTGTCATAGGCACTGCTCAAGGTCCTGAAGGCAATTGCTCCCCTGGATGAACAAATCAAATGCATGGAGAAGAGAACCAAAAACCTACCACATACCTGAAGCTCTAGAAGCCTCTTTCTGATCTGAATCTAGTGCCATAATTTCTGGGTTATTTCTTTCCTATGCTGTCAGGGTCAGCAGTCTTTGATGTGATCTATTGTCACTTACTTGTCAACTAATGGCCATTATTTTTTTCAGTCTTTTCTACATTTTTCTCCAGTGGCTTAACTATTCATGTAGATGTTGGCAGACCATTCTATGATTCTATGTTTTGGCCTCATGACAGATTTGAAATATTTTAGTGTTTTCTTGGGAAACCTTAATTTTGATGACTGTTGTTTATTCTTTGACTTAACTTATTTGAATACTTGGTCCTTCCCAGAGGATTTGTTTTGAAGGTATTCCAATGTCCAGCTGCCATTTCAGATTTTGTTTTCATTGCCAGACAGTAAGTTGGAAATAACTTTCAAGTCATCTCCCTTACCCCTCCTCCAGGGACCAGGTCATGCCAGCATGTGTCCTGTCAGTGCTCCAAGGGTTTGTTTCTTCTTGTTTAGTTGGGAGAATTGTTCGTGTCTATGTATTCTTCTCCCTTCTTACAACTTGGGACTGTTGAGCCTTGGGTTTTACAGCCAGTTAATATAAAAAAAAAATAAAAAATAAATAATTCAAAACTTAAAAAAAAAAAAAAATCATGTTAGTACTGAATGCTGGATGGGATCCCCTCCCCTGCGCACCTCAGTCTTTGCTTGTACTGAGTTAGCTGAGTTACTACTTGGAGAAGAAATGTTCATTAGCAAATTATATTCTTCTGATCAGAATCACACAGTAGTTTAGGTTGGAAGGGACCTTAAAGTTCCAATCCCCTGCCATGGGCAGGAGCACCTTCCACTAGACCAGGTTGCTCCAAGCCCTGTCCAGCCTGGCCTTGAACACTGCCAGGTATGGGGCAGCCACAGCTTCTCTGGGCAACCTGTGCCAGTGTCTCACTTACTACATGAAAAGTAGTGGGTAACTTCTTATGCATTTTGGAGTGAGGTCTGTGGTAATAGTGCCTTTCTAGTGGGAGGAGGGGCTGCTGGGATTTGTTGGATGATGGCGTTTGGTGTTGAGAACTGTTCTAAAACTGTTTGTTCAAATTTGAGTTTAGTTTCACCATGCAGGATACATGTAAATGGTGATGGTTTACTTCTGTTCCATGTGGCAACAGTTAGGAAGGTTTCTGTGAGGGTAGCATGGGGGGTTTTATCTTCCCCCTATGGTTGAGGAAAAGAGACTGGGATGGCATTTTCTTAGTGACATGCTATTTTTAGATTTTGAGCTGGAAGACTGTGGGTAAACTACAGGTTGACTGCTTCCTTTTCCCATGGTAGAGATAATGCTGGAGCAAACTTCCTTGTTGGAAGGAGCATGATGTCTGTTGAAGTAGTGTTCATCTGATATTTTGAGTATAACTGAATTTTTATGGTTTTCTGCTGTGTGATTTTCCAAGTCTGGAAGAATTTGGGGATTTTTTTTTTATCAGTCAGCTGTTTATCCTAGAATTTCAACACTCTCCAGGCTGGTTTTCACTTCCAGGTTTCCCCTAAGCTGCTGTTAGATTATCTTTCAGGCCATTGTCTGTGGTGTGAATTAAGCAGCTTAGCCATGACTGTTCAATTTCTCTGTTAAAGCTGGTGTTTTTTAATAGAGTTAGGCTGCTTAGCACCTCTCCAGAGTTTGTGGGTGTCCTCCTATTGCACTCTTTTGGTGCAGGTTTGTATTTTCTCTGTTGGTCAGGCCCCTGAACTTAGAACGTGTTTTATTTTAGCTTCTTGCAAAAAATACCACTTTAGTATTGTTAACTACATAATTCTTATTTTCAGATTGTTTTTTCCTTTTCATTTTGTTCCTAAAGTCAGCTGTTTATTTCTCTGAAGTGTGTGTGCAAAGTTTAATGTGTTGTATCATCCTTCCTGCAGAGAATATCCCATCTCTGATTTCTGCATCTCCAAAATTACCCTCCATTGTGGGAAGCAGTTGGTGTATAGCCTATAACATGTCAGTTTTGAATTGTGTTGGATGAGCATCTTACAGTCCATAAAATCTTTTATTGATACTGATCTGAAGTTGCCAGTGTTTAGTCTTCCAACATGGATTTTTCTCAGCACTTTTTGTTTCACCTTTTTGAAGTTTGGGTTTTGTTCTTGCTTTGCATGAAAAGTGATCAGATCAGATGTCAGCTGCACTACACGCTTTAATATCCTGAATAAGTTGAGCTACGTTTTCATTCCAGTAGGCAGGTTTTTAATCTGATCTGTGGGTAGATATCTTACTAGTGGAATGAATATTCTACCAACAAGAAACCCCAGAGTGATTCTGTCAGTCTTTTGCCACCTGACTCTTTATTATTATTTATTTATTTGCTTCCAAGCCCGCTTAGCAATTTTATTCTTCTTTTTGATTGTTGTTGGAGCTCTCCAATGCAAACAGATGTCATGGCTGAGGACACTGTCACAGTTTGTAGCAAGCTGTGAGTTCAGCAGCACGGTTGTCTGTTGGTGTGCAGTATCCTGTGATTGTCATTTTCCTATATCACATTTGAAATGCAGCTTGCAGAAGTTGGCTGTTAATTGGCTTCCAGTCCTTCAGCAGTTTTTCAGCATTAGAAATCATAATTTAATGTTGTATTTCTGCAGGGAGGGAGAACCATTTTCCCATCTTGGTTCATCATGTCTATGACAAATTCTTATATTTAGTTATATCTTTTAACCCACTCCTCAACATCAACATAAGCTGTGGATTTTGAGAACATACTCATCTGTTTTCTCTGTTACTTGTATAGCTTTTGACCTTGCTCATTTCTAGTATCCCAGAGAGCTATAATTGTAGCTGGTGGAGAGCATTCATTTTAGAAATTGCTGTTGCATTTGAAATATGTTACTGCCACTCCTCTATGCTTTCCCCAGCTGTGTGGTACTGTGCTGCTGGTAATAGGGAAGATAGGAGCACTCCAGTACCCAATTTTGTCAGTCAGTCCCGCCAGCGTAGTCTGAGAGGTCACCAAAGGGGATTTGACTGGCCTAGGCAAGGAGAGGCTTGCAAAGTGCAGTGGAGATTAAACCATTACTTGGCAAGTAACTATTACACATGGCAGAACATAGTAGCCATCTCCAGCTGCTCCTGCATGTCCGTAGGCAGAGGTGGCTTGTCAGAGCTGTACTACAGATAATTTCTCTAAAGGCTCAATTTTTGAGACATACTTTTCATGTATAGTTGTAGTGGCAACCTTGTTTGGCGTATTAACTGCCCTGCTTGGGTACCTCTGCTTATTAAGTCTGCAGTTCGTTGCTGAGGGTAACTGGGAAGTCAGTGGGTCTGTAGCACAGAGATTGACTTGCTTTTCATGTGATCCTTGCTCTTTTCGACCTGCCTGTCTTGGCTTAACTTGTGTTGGAGAAAGTTGCAACTCTTGCTCACAGGGTTCCTATAGTGCTCTCAAGTCTCTTCTGCCATGTGTACATGCAGACCCTAAGGAAGAGACCACTAAGGAAGAGTCCTAGAAGATATTAAGCTCTAAATGATGTCTTTCTCTACTTTCCCATGGGTGCTTTCCGATTTTTTTATACACAAAATGTACTTTTGAGAGTTGCAATGATTACAAGATTGTTAACTTTTTTTAGATCCAGTTTTGTGTGCTACAGGGAAGTAATTTTTCCTGTTGCAGTTGTCAAATTTGTCTGTATAAGAAGTCCAAAATGGTACTTGACTTATTATGTAGTGTGGCATGTTGATCTGTAATCTTTAGTCCCTTACCATGTGTAGACTTCTTGGCTTTCTTCCTATGTCTGTAACTGTAAATTTAACTATATATATGTAATCTATGTACATAAAAAAAAAATTAAGAATTTCTTCTGAATGTGACATGAGTGTTATTTGAAAATCTTTTTTATTTATGTGACATGGAATTGCAGTGATAAAAAAACGTGCATGTCCCTTCAGCTTTCCTTGGGATCTTGGACAATGTTATGTATTTACTTGTAATGCCTGTAATCACAGATGGAAACTGTGCTGCAGGGGATAATCTCTTGTTGTTTGTTACACTGAGTGCTTTTTCTTTTCTTCTCCTGTTTTTTTAATGAGTCCCTTTCTGAAGTAGGCTAAGCCTAGTTGTCCTTTTATCAAATCCCGGTTGGTGATCCCTATTAGCAACAAGATAACACGTTTTCACAAGCTTGCACCTGGTTTATAAAAAAAAGTGTGTGTGCTGCTTTGCACATACGCTTTGCCTCTTAGGTTACAAGGGTTCAATTTGAATAGCTGATTCATGTTCTGTATGTAGATATCTAGTACTTCGGCTCTGTGAGAAGCTGTAATGTGTTTTGTTGGGTGTAAATTTCCCTAAATTAAGTAACCTGGAAAACTTAAATGCAGAGGTTTTCACCGCTGTTAAACAGCAGCGATCTACAGTTGTAACAAAAGGAAGGCAGAAGCTGAGTTGCCACTGCAGGTATGATTTTTTTATAAGAAATAAAGCTTGTTTGATGGGGGATCTTTGTAGCCTTAATCAGTTAATTGCTTGATTAGAACTTGAGTTGTTAAATCAACTATGTAAATATCTGTGAAGTGGGTACTGAGGTCCTTCCCATCAGCTCTTCCGGAAGCAGCAAAGGACTGAAAAAGCTGAATCCAGCATTCCTTACAATCAGTGAAAAGCGTGTTTTATGTTTGTGAACTTCAGTTCAGGACCTATGGCACCAGAAAAAATGAAGTGATTTAACAAATCAGCATGTGTTCTGTTTGTTCCCTCCCACCCACCCCACCACTCAGTTTGGACTATCTTAATTTTACTAATAGAACTGTATTGACTTAATATGAGTTTCTTATCTGTGGTATTATCTCCATGAGCTTCTAAGATGCCAACAAGGCAGAGTTTTAGAGGAATATTACAAACCGATGTAGGGAGAAAAAGAAAATAATTGGTTTGTTGGGGTTTTTTTGGTTCTATTTTTGGCACATGACCCCTGAAATTTCCATGTGTTATCTGCAGAAAACTTGAATCTCCTGTGTTTGCATATCTGACTCTGTGGTCAGTCTTCCCACCGACAGTGAAAAGCACCTGCATGTCTCAGCAGTGTTCCGAGTAAATGTGCTTTTAAGAAGCAGAGTGTATCTGTTCTGGCTGAAGGAGATAGAAGTGCAGTTGTTAGTTGTTCAGCTTAAGTAGTTCTTAACTCTCTCTTAAGGGAGGGGGGGGAAAAAGGACACGAAAAAACCAAAATCACAACAAAATATTGAAACAGATGGGGAGCACTCCTGGTAGTATTGGGATTTCAGTGAAACAAGTGGGAGCGAGTAGCTCTGGATCCATTTTGTTTGCAGCCCTCAGGTGGATATTGCAAGAAGCTTCCTAGCACCTGCTAAACTTCCTGGGAAGCCCTTTTATTGGTGAATTAACTTGTATATTTCTCATGTGGAGATTGTCCAGGAGTCCCATCTGGATGTAAAAGGCTGCTACTGTGGCAGGATGCAAGTGTGGTTTTTGGATGGAGGTGCTGGGGAGATGCTGCCATGTGTCTCCTTGGGGCAACCAGAGCCTTTGCCCAGCTGTTTGGAGATACCAAGGAAGAAAACAAGATCAGTGCTAACTAATTCCCAGGATGGCTTTTGCTCAGCCCTCTGCGTCAGAAGCTGGTTGTTGTAAAACTGTCTTAATGGGTGATGAGCAGCAAGCCCCCAGGCTTGCAGGGAGTGGGCAAGAGCAATGGGGTCAGCTAACTCACTTCCCTAGCTTGTACAGCTGGCAAAAAGTGGGGATATGTCACATGAAATAAAGCAACTGATCACAACAGTGTTTTTGATCCTCCCTCAGTACTGGCTCCATTAAGTTGCCAGTTAAAGAAGCATAGGCTGAAGTCCCAGATGTGGGTTAGGACATCCAGGTGTTTGCCACTTTACGCGCTGTATACCTGACATTGCTTTAAATGCTGTGATTTTAATTTTACCTCAGTCTGTAAACTAAAATAGGGCCAGGGCTCAGGCTCAAGTGTGATTGTCATTTGTGTGATCTTTGCATGCTCCTGGGCAGGGTTTGGGCAGAGGGTTTTCCCTGAACCATGCCCAGGTGTGGAGGCATGTGTCCATCTGGAGGCAGGATGGACAGAAATCATACAATTATAGAATCACAGAATTATTAGAGTTGAAAGGGACCCTAAAGATCATCCAGTTCCAACCCCCAGCCATGGGCAGGAATGCCCTCCACTAGACCAGGTTGCTCAAAGCCCCATTCAGCCTGGCCTGGAACACTTCTTTTGGGAAAAGAGTTTGGGTATGTAGGTGGGAACTACACTGTACCAGAGAGTTGGGACTTCCTAAATTCTGTTGACTGGTATAATATATTTATTAAGGTGAAGAGCCTTTTTGATGTTTTGTTTTGGTTTTTTGGATGCCTGGAGCTTACAAGCATGTCTATGTACATACAGATATATGATATGAGATGGCAGAGCTGTTTTTTGCTCTGTAAGGAAGTGCGGTGGTGGGGATCAGGCTTGCCTTCCTTTTGTGTCACAGCAAGGAGTAAAGAGCCACCCCGCTGGGAGAGGTGGAAAGGGTCCTGCATGCAGACTCCTGTCCTAAACTATGCCTTGATAGCTTGGTGCTTATAGCTGCCTCATGGGGGCTGAAGGTGGGAGATTCCAGGTCTCGAACAGGGGAGGGGGTTGAACCAGAGATGTCTGTGTTTAAGGCAAGTGCTTCAGCCACTGAGCCATTGAACAGAAGGGGAATGATGCTTTTGAACTGCTTAAGGGGAAGAGGTAAAAGCAGCTCCCCCTTTTTTATTGCTTTTGGCAGAGGGGAAGGGAGATGAAATGAAATAAAAACTGGTAGGGAGAGCATGCCTGGGAAGCTGACATGATCGTTTTACCTTCCCCGCAGAGAGCCACATTTTAGAATTGGTTCCTCTCTGCAGCATTTCCCAGGCTGAAGCAGGACTCCTGCCTGACCAGCATCCCCCCTTCCGGGATGCCTTGAGGTGCTGTGTGCCAGCTGGAAGCAGGGGAACCGCACTGCCATGGGCCATGTCCCCTGATGTGTGTTCCCACCTTCTGCAAATGCTGAATCATCTTTCATGATCTAATCTGTGCTTAATAATTGAGTATTAAGACTCGTTTGCACAATGTTTCAAAGGTGTTGTATAACTACAGGCCTATGTGATTTTTATTATTTCAGACATAGTTTTTCTGCTGTTAATGTTAATTCCTCCTTAATAAACCTGAGATGATTCTGTTACTTGGCCAGGTCTAATTTAGAGGCTTTAGAGGTGCTTTTATAAAATACTGGTGGGGTTCCTCCCGTTTTTTGGTACTGTATTAATTTCTGACACAGTTCCATGAAATTGATGAAATTAACTTTTCTTGATCCAAGAGATTAAATGTGGCTGTAAATTTTTAAGCAGAACCAGTTGCTGCAATTCCCCATCAAAGAAAATCATGTGGACTTGAACGAGTAAGACTTAGGGAGAGCGTTCTCCTGAGGAAGCTGATTAGTTAATACTTAAGTAATATCTTTTTCTTTCCTCTCCCCCTGCATCTCCAAACCTGAAACAACACAAATGAGTCCTAGATCAAAAGAACGCTTGAGTCCCTTTTATCGGACAAATATCACGAACGGTAGGCTCTTAATGTACACTTGAGTAACAGCTCGGGCTTTCACAATTCCTTTAATAAACTTAAAGTAGGTCATAATACCCACCACAGCATCCTTAAACTGGTATAAATCTTGGTTTCTAGAGTTTTAATTACAGTGGCTGCTCCCATTAGGTGGTCTTGTTTCATGGCAGGATGCTAGACAGCTCTCTTGCTCTAAGTCATTTATGTGGACTGCGGGTATGTCTGTCAAACCATAACGAGCAATGAAAGAATGAAGAACGTTAATTTAACTGATGCTGCTTTTGCTGTTAACGTAAGTACCACCAGCTGCACCTCGTAAACATTGGTGTTTGCTTGCCTGCGCATCCCTATTCAGCAAGACCAACCGTGATTGATAGAGGCAGAATTAGACTGATGGTTTGCATGCCGCAACTTTTCTATGGCGCTACTTCTGTGAATGTGTTTTTTTGTTGCAAGAGACAGCTCCTAAATTTTAATTGCTTTTCAAACTAGCGAGTGCTGCTCGTGTCAAATGCTGATAATTGGTTTATGACATAGAGGTATTATAAATTAAGGAGAGGTCAGCTTAGATAACGCACGATTTACCTGGTGTAGGAATGATGGTTGGGTAGAAGTGACACTTTGGAAATGCTCGCTTTGGTATGCGGGGATTCTCAGTGCTCACACACAGCTTCTTAAACAATGGGCCCTAATAGGAAAGGACTGGCTGCAACAATAGTGGTGCTTGAAGCCACTTTATAATTAGAGAAATTACTGAATAATGCAAAACTCCAGTAATGGTGTTTTTTCTGGCCCATTAAGCATTCATGTAAACCTTCAAAATAAAGCTGCATACCTCCTTTTACCTGTCAGCTGTGGTGTGCACTGAGCAAAAGCACATTTGGTTCCTTTCAGGCAGGTCGTTAGGAGGGTGATGAACCCCAAGAATTTGACACAGGCCACTTGCGCTCCGGTGCCAACTCATCTGGAAGCATCTCTCCCTCCCTCCTTTGCTGCTCTGATTAAGGTGCTCCTGTGCCTCTGTATGAAGCTGCTTCTCACTGACATGCTGTCCAACATTTTCTGCTTTGCCTTGATGGTTTCCTAAAGTGTTTCTCATCTCTAGCATACCTCCATTTTCTCTCTGTCCTGATATACCCAGTTACTTCAGAGGTAATTTACTGCACGTTTCTGTTTTTACTCCAAGTATACGTTAGGATGAAATGCTCTAAATCAAAGTGACTGCAGTTAGGATTTAAAGTATTTAGTGTTTAAACCAAGGAATACTCATTTAAGTAGTTTATTTATTTTGTTCTGTATTGCATATAACTTATTTCCGTAATATTCACCAGTTAGTAATAATTGAAATTTTACAACTTGCAACTAAATACCTTAAATTTATACCACTCTTTGCTAATCAAAATAATATACTCATCTCCGCACACTGTTAGGTTTTAAAGCTTTATATTCTTTAATAAATATTGTAGCTTTATTCATTTTTTAACATATTGATTAATTCATGGCAAGCCATACTTTGCTATTTGTCTGTTTCTCTGAACACCTATAATCAGTGAAGCTCCTTGTTTTGAGTAGAGATGGGAGAGATGCAGAGTGAGGCAGAACTGGTGGTTATGACTCATAGGACTTGATGGTTATGGCACCAGACTAGAGGCCAGGGTCTGGTCCCTGCTTCGGGGGTACCTCTGAGAGGGATGAGAGCTGTAGTGCTCTCTGGTTTCTCACGTGTCTCCTACCTATAGGCAATATCTTACACACCCTTTTTTTATGAGTGTTTTTGATGTCTTACTCAGAGCAAAATGAAGTGGATCCTTAGCAGTGTTTGGGTGCTGCTTCATTTAGTTTCTAGATTGCAGAGCCAGATTGCAGCCTCACTACTCTGACTAGCACAGTTCTGGTGTGTATGGAAACACAACAGTCTTGAAAGCTTTCAGGCCAAGTAGAGGAAAAGCCTCCACAAAAGTGGCCTTTAAATCGTTAATACTGTGAATGTAAGCTCATAAGGCTTGCCACAACCCTGTTGGATACTAAAATCCGCCTTTAGTTATGATCTACCCCATTACCTGTGTGTATCTAGGCTTTAGAGTTTGTCAGATTGATTTCAAAGAGAACTACACATATGCAAACTTCTGTGGTCCATGTACTTACATGTTGTAATGAGATTTTCCAAAAACGTGTACATGAACTTCTAGGGACCTAAACTGGTTGTTACATGGCTCCATGCCTATAAAGCTATAATATTAATCTATAATACCTTTCTCTCCTACTTGATTCTCTCTTTCCAGTCTGTGACTGAGAAATTAACTTTTCTTAGCCTTATTTGCAGTGACTTGGTCCCAGTAAAGAAAATTCTTTCTGAGTAACTTCTGGCTATGTTGAAACAAAGAAAAAAATTAATTGTAGACCGAAAAGGCTGAAAAATCTGACTTCCTGGAAAAGGTAACAGAAGGAAAAATAAAAATAGTAACACTTAAGCAATTATAAAAGTAATAATATAGCTATATAATTGAGCTTTATACTGTTTAAATACACAAACATGTTTGACTTGATCTTGCATGGAAAGAAGATCTTCCGTGGATGTTTCTTGTATAATTTCAATCTATTATCTTCTTATGCATATCCTGAAGAGAATTTGCTGGTATCACTTCACATTTTCTTTAAACCTTAGTCTGTTTAAACCCTTACATTAAACCTAAGTTTCAATACTTTGGGTTTTAAGTTATATTTAAAATTACTACATTTTAATTCCATATAACTAAGAAACACTCATCTGAATACAATTTACCATAAATTTCATTATTCTTTCTTAAGGTAAAGCAACATTTTACTGTCTTGTAAGAGTATTTCAATTTAGTGGACATCTAAAATTATTTAATTTATAGCAAGTAAGAATAAAAATATTTCTTCCATAAATCAAAGGATCATTTTAATGAGCCTTGCAAACAACATTCCATTAAAATTCCGTATCAGCTCCAAGGTATGTTTCCATTTGATATCAAGTTATTTTTAGTTACTTCCCCCCTGCTCCACCCATGAATATGATGTGAGCAAACCAAACAAAAGCCCATGTGGGTGTATTCGGATACTGTTTCCACTGTCATAGTGTGTAACGTCAGCAGAAGATCTGTCCTCCTCCTCAGTGTTGATTCCTCATCCTCTTTCACTTGGCCATCAGAGGTTTTGGGTGAATCTGGTGAAACAAATCTTAGTTCCTCAGTCCGTGTTGGCACACAGCAGCTTTCCCAGTACTGCTTTCAGCAGTGGCACTGAAGGCATCTTCTGCCAAAGCCTTATGCTGTCCGTTGTATCAAGACAGGTTTGGCAAGATGTGACAGTGGTTAATAAGGCATCCTCTTGCTACAGCAGTGATCTGAAACTCACAGTTTGGGAAGTGAAAAAGGGATAAGAGACCAAGAAAATTATGGAGAGGTGACATCCTTACCATCAGGTATTTCTTTCATCTAATTTCAGACTGTGGTTGTATTACTAATCCACAGTGTATATACACATAAGTATATGCAGATTTTTATTCTCCAAGAAGAAAAAGCTTCTTTCTTTAGAAGGTGGGAAAACCTTGTGGTGGAAAACAAGGAGATTTGCTAGCCTTCCAGCTCCTCCTGTAACCTGTGTAGTGTCCAGATAAAGTGTAGCATATCTATTTACATGGAAGCCATGAAGTCAGGATAAAATTAGTGAAACTCCCAGCTTCAGTGGATTAAATATTCCATGTTTAAAATTGAATGGGTGGAGGAAATTAACTTTTTTTGAGCAACAACAACAACAAAAAAACACCACCAACAAAACAACAACTTCTGATCTCACATTAGAAATAAGTAAAGGCAGGCTGCATTAAGTAATCAACAGGTAACATTTTTGTTGTCAACAACTGCACTTACCTTGTGCTAATTTTTGTCAGGATTCCAGATAATATACTACTAACCAATATTTTCGCACCTAGTTTGCTCAGTACTGACAGATAATAGATGATCCTATTACAAATAGATTTGACACTGCATCCATGAAAATGTGAAAATTGGAGTCTCTCATCATTATTTAAAATGTGCGCTCACTCACTCAAATGAGGTGTAAGAGGTATTGGAGATAAAGTAGGCCAGATTGCTGGAAAGGCTGCCTCAGTGTCACACAGGTTAATGTAGATGTATTATGTATTTATATAGCCTATAGGAGGATAACTTTTTAGCAAATGATTTGGACTGAATGTGCACTTGATCAGTACTCTCATTAATAACCCATGGCCACACTATTCTCATGGTGAGAAGTTACCTTTACAATCACAAAGATTAATTCCTGGGCTGCCTATTGTAGTTTGGGAGAAGGAGTCCAAAAGAAACAGGTGAGCTGTGTGTAACATGCTGAACAGAGACCCATATAGACTGAGCTATAGATTAAGGTCCTGTGCTATTCCTGACATTTTGATTAAAATGGCCATTTTTTTTTCAGCCACAGTTCTAGAAATTGAAACAGTATTGCTTTTCTTTGAAGGAGACCTGCTCACACTAGCTGCAGCTGAGTGAGGGCTCAGTGCCAAACTGTATCCTCCATGCGTCAGATACCAAAGATAAATTGACATTCTCCTGTTGGGGTTAGGTCATACCTGTGTTTCCTTGAGAATTGCAGTAATGTAGTCAGAAGTTAATAACTAATTTGATGATGCACCCAGTGGGATTTGGTGCAGAAGGGGGAAGAGTTCGTTAAACATGAGACAATCAGCATTTCCTTTCATACTGGTAACTTCATTTCCCTATTTGATGGGTCATGAGAGACCAACATATTTGAAGTTCTTTGGAGCATGGACATTTTCAATTGATTTGTCCTGGTCTGTTACAAAATTTCATTATTTTGCTCAGGCCTTGCACATCTCTGTATCTGAGTCATTGCAGAAGCCATGCAGCACAGCAAAATGATTTTGATAGACCTTTTCCTCAACAGTGCATGCCTGTAATGTGGCATGCAGGTTGTGCAGCTTGTGGAAGTGGTCTAGAAATAGACAGTTGTCTGGACATCACGTGAAGGCAGTCAGTCTATTAAGAGTCTTTGAATTATGTATGTGACAAATGAGGACCATAAGAGAAGGCACTGAGTGAGGAGAATTTGAATGGAGCTGTTAGATGAGATGGAGAGTTTGCACCAGGAAAGTACATCACCAGAGAGCTGGAGCTGCGAAGAAGGCTTTTGTACTAATCCTGACATCACTTATAGGCCATGAGGAGAAAACTGAGGAAGTAAACAGCATCATCGCTGCTGCTGGAGCATGATCATTGTACATACTCTCTGTCGTCGGCATATTCCCTGTCAATAAATGGGTGTGTGAGAGTCTCACTCAAAGCCTTTGATGACAGGCTGCAGGACACTGCCTGGGGCTGCAAGACAAATAACAGTAGTCTTCTCCATGGGTGCTATCTGACTTTTAAAAAAATAATACCTTCCTGACCGCACCAGTTCTGGTTTCTGAAGATACAAGCAAGCCCTCTGCTATCTATATAGCTGCTGAAGTTGCATGTATTTCAGTCAGAACTGTAAACAAGTGTGTCAAGGGAAGCAATGAAGGGAAGTTCTTCACCTGGAATGTTCATGTCTCTTCAGATATGGCCAAAGCATCACAAAGATGGTAGTAACTTAAGGATGTGAAATGACTTGCTGTAGTTCCTCATTCAGAGTAGTTGTGTGGGGGCTGTCCACCAAGCTTATTGAGAAAGCTTGCTAGTTGGGAGGTGCTGGAGGTAGCACTGACATGTCATCCACCAACCATGCAACTGGAAATAAGTGATTGCCAGGAAAATAGGAATCCTCTAGGAAGATGCTTTCCCTCCTCATATGTAGGCATTTGGATGGTTGCAGGCAGTGCTGACACCTCTTGGGGAAGGTTAGCTCTCAGGCTACCCACTGAGGAAAGTTTCTTAGCACTGTATGTAAAAAGCCTAAACCCTATGTTTTTATATAACCTAATTCTTAAATTAAATCTAGCATCTCAATTTTAACAGCATGATCTCATCACACAATTGAATAAATTCTGTGGTGGTCAGATGGGCTAGAATCAACAATTTACACCAGGAGAAAAAAATCTTGCTGTGAGAGAATTGCTGCTTTTTCTAATTATTCTCATGGAATCAGAAGTTTGATTGACTGTAACCTGCTAATCTCCCACACTTCCTCTTCTGTCTTCACTTGTTTTCTTCTCTTCCCACTAAAGGCAATCTTTTGTAACTTCTCTGTTTATTCTGCTGTTTCTTTGGGATTGACAAATTAAGCTGAAGATCTTTTTTTTAGTGTTGTAATTGGGAAGTGTAGAGAGGAGATTAAGAGCTCCATTAGGCCAGTGTGCTGCTGGCAATCAGCTTTGGAAATTTGGTTCATTTCTTAGGAAAAGTGTCCAAGATGTGCACCTCAAAGGTGTGAGGTTTTGAGTCTTGTTATTCTAATATTGATTTGGGGTATAATAAATGTGACAGCTGATACAGGATTGAGTAAGAGAAGTATAATTAATGCCAACCAACATGAATTTACAGAAAATGAATCCTTTCGAGCTAATCTGGTCCCTGTTAAGTGCTTTTAGTGTGATGGCAAGTTTGATATTTATGGCTTCTACAAGGCATTTGACTTGGTGACACCATTTTGGTTAAAAACTAGAACAAAATAGTTCAATGTGTGAAGGTTGGGAATTGAGCTTGCCCAACTTCAGCCATTTACAGTTTGCTGACCTGCTCTAAACTAGTTGTCCTAGGTTCCCTCTGAAGTTGGTGGAGAGGAGGAGAGAGGGTTATTGCTCCTCCCCTGACATAAAGGGAACCTGAGCTTATAGAAAGGACAAAGCTGGTTTTGCCTGTGTTGGCGATCTTTGTGCACATCCGTAGAAGAACTCCAGGGAGGCTGTGCTAAATCTGGGTCTGACCATACTGCAGACACTCCCAGAATATTATGTTCAGGTCTGACTGCACCTCAAGGAGGTTGATGAGATAGGGAGAGATGGTAGAAGAGTAGTGATGGTGACTAAGGAGTGGAAAGATGTGCCTTTAGGCCACTGGGGTTTCTTGCAAACATTCATTACCCTAATCCAAGAGAAAGAAAGGATTGATTAGCTCTTCTAAGTGGGAAATTAAGAAAGAGAGTGTCTTCAGTCTGTTGAACAAAAATACAGCAAGATGTGTTGTCTAGAAATGAAAGCCAAGAAAATTCGTAATAGAAACAAATAGATCTTGACAGCAGGAATAATTAATCACTAAAACCTTTCACCAGCACCCAGAAGGCATCACTTAGAAATTCAGTAATCATGACAGGGTTTTTATTTTTTCTTCCTGAACATGGCAAGAAATTGAGTCCTGTGTCTTTATAATATGCAAGAGAATCAGACTAAGGTCAAAAAGGGACTGCTAGGATTATCTAGTCAGTAAGTAACACTGTGAAGTGAATAGGGCTTCCCCTGCTATGGGCAACTTGTCAGTCCAAAATGAGTCAGAGAAAATGGAGGTGGTATTTGTGGGATCATAGGTGCCTTCTGTCAGTCCCACTGTACCCAAAGGGTAACTCTTCTAGGCAGAGATGTAGCTTTGAAAAACTTTCTGGGATACAGTATGCTGTTGGCCATGCCACACTATAGGGGTGTCATCACCTTGGCTGTGTTTTTAACTTTTGTACTACTTTGTACCTTAATATTGCATAAGGATGTTACCTTCTCTTGCTATATGGCAGTGTTTGTTCAGATCATAGGAAAAATGGGTGCTTTTACCCTTTTGAGCACAAGCAGTTCTTTCCAAGCAGATGATACTGTCCTCTCCCTTCCCATTTTGCAGCATCAGACCCAAAGGGCAGCTTTTAGGTTTTTCCGCTCACCCCTGCTGTCTCTGGTACATCATGAACGAAGTGCAGTTCCTGTTCTGTGCTCTGTTGCTTTGTGTTGTGCAAGACTTCACATAAGATGAGGGACATGGACCTCATCTAAGAGCCGGGTACTTTGCCACTGCCCTGGCTCTTCTTCCGCAGCCTGTTCCTATCCTTCTGCTCTTCAGCTGCCTAATAGCACTTCTCCCACACTACAAAGGGCATGATGTGTCTGTCTTCACATCACCTGCAGCTGGTTATGTTACCTGACTTCCTGATAGTCTGTGAGAGTCTTTACTGGAAGTGTAGGACTTTGTATTAAAAACCATCTGCAAATGGCAAACCAACAGGTTTTGTTCTGTTTCTGCTTTTTCTATTGACTTTTTTTGACAAAAAATCTGGAAAAGACCTTGAACTGCAGAAAGTTGGTTCATGATTTCAAAGAAGTTGAGGTCCTTTCAGTCTCAAATGCTTCAGTGCTTTGAGTGCTAGTCTCTCCAGCTGCTTCAGTGAAGCAATAGAGTTGAGAAGATCTATTAGTCAAGCTGTCCTAAAACTTTCCAGTCTTTTAATCCCAATGCCTTCAAACCATTTAAGAAGGTATCTTTGCTAGTCTTTGCTTCAATAAAGAAATAAAAGATCTTTCAACACATGTACTTGCCTATTACCTTCATCGCATCTCCAGCAAAGCCAGTGGACTTCAATGAATTGTAAAGAAGCTGACTCCACTTTAAGGATATCTGCCCCTTTTATTAGACTGTATGTATTTGTCTTCAAAGAAGCCTCACTATTCGGGTGAACGGTTTTGAACTGAACATTGCAGATCCATTAGAACTCTGCATTCGTTTGAATAAGCAGTCTTTTCAGCAGTCTCTTTTTTGCATGAGAATATTTTGCATATCTCTTCCGAATGTCATACATCTCAGTAGCTTTCCTTAAACTTTTACAGGAAAATAAAAATTAAACAAACCTAGAATGAGTAAGAAATTCCTGTTTGCATCATCAGTCATCTGGTTGTGAGTCTTGCTATAGAACGCCACAGAAATGAATGTCTGGAGAATGCAATTCAATGTTTAACATGGTTTAGGAGTAGAACAGTGGATACATTATTTGAGGATGGACCCCTAAAGTGCCTGTCTATTTTCTTATGGAGTTTTGTCTAGCTGGGCAGGTGTGTATGCTTTAACTTCATTTAGAACATCAACTAAAGGCCATCTGAAGAAAAAGATTAAACTCGATGAGCTGCTAATGCTGGTTGTCTGATCTTCTAGGTCTATAAATTCATTACTAACCTCTGTACATCTTGCATTTTTTAAAAAGTATTTTTGAGGAAAAAAGTGGTTGTAGATGATCTTGGCAAACTTTGTCATAATTGCTATTTGCATTGGAGCTTGCAAAAATAGCCTTGTTTATGATCTGATGCTTTAAATGGCATATTTCACTGTTTCCATTTAAACTTTGAAATGACATCTTTGTTTTTCCCTTTTAAAGAGCAGCATAATCCAGATGTCTGTCAAAAGAGTTGTTGATGTAGCATTTTATGAATAATCCTTCTGTTTGAGTTTTTTGTTTTGTCAGAAATGTTTGCCAAGCTCTCAGAAAGCTCCCGATGAATATTATTGATGTATACTTCCTTTTAAAGAAGTGATACAAACTGTGGGATACAAACTGCACAGTCAGTTCAAAACCCCAGTTTTTTTTCTCAAAAGCCATATGATATTGTAGGAGCAGTTAATTTGTTGATGTGATGGAACAGGGGGCTCCTGAGCTAAAATGATTCTCTCCTTTGTCCAGCTTAACTCTTTGAAGCACAGCCCAGCATTCAAGTTTGAGGGACTTCTGAGAAAGTATTACGCAGAATATTCTCAGGGTTACTGTCAGTTTGCTTAAATCTTTGATGAAGAGTGTTACTAGTTCCCTGCCTGCTTTCAGAGAGATGAGTGTGATTGTGAGAAATGTTGAGTAAAACATACCGAGTAATCTTAGGAGTACAGCAATCACCATTTCAAACCTGGAGCTGTTACTACAATCAGTGTTGCTGTCATTTGTGGCTGTTAAAAGATTTATATGAGCAACTTGCCCTTTGGGCATGTGCAGACATCCTCTTCTCTGGTCATTTTTCTCAGGTGATTCCTTAATCCTGGTGGCTGCAGCATAAATACTTATGGAGCATGATGAGGACTGGCAGCGTTGCTGGGCTTTTTCCATGCATATCAGAATCCTTTTGCCTTGTAAATGCTCTGGGGTCTGCAGACCTTGCAGTGTTTTAGCCTGCAAATTAGCAGTTGGCTGGTTGTCAGTTGGCGAAAAGAGAGATCTGTAAATTATGTAATAAATTATAGATTAGGGTTAACATACACAATAGCATTCTGCAAGTGTCATGGTACAAAGCAGTCATTCCTTCCCATAAGGTCAAGTGGAACTGTGAAAATGGATGCATCCCTCCTGTTCCAGCTCTGTGTTTTATTTTTTCTATCCCAGCCTGCAATTCTTGGCAGCATCTTCGCCCAACTTCAGAGCCTACATAGCTTCTCATGGGATCTGTAATTACTCCCTTCTCAGACCACTTGCTCAGTTTCTGGCAATGTTAGGACAACAGGTCACGCCAGTCATTATAGAGATTTTCCTTGTGGAGCTGGAATAGTCCCAGTCCAAATGCACTAAAGATAACTGGGACTGCACAACACTAGTCCCTAACCTGCGCAGCACTGAGAGCTTTGAGTGCGTTGGTCTGTACTTAAATCCTGTCTCTGTACAGCTTCCCTGTTGTGCTAAGCTCGGCTGTTTTCAGAGTGACTCATTTTGATTTGCCAGACACACTGCCTATAAGCACCCTTCTTTTACTGCTTATGAAACAGCTACTTGGTCTGTCTAGTGAGTGTTTCTACATTATATTGCAGTCAGTTCCCCCCTCCACTTCCCCATTCTGATTTGCTTTCCTTTGCCTTGTTGATTTGCAGAGAGAATGCTCCAGCTGGGCCTCTGAGCATTTCATTCCCTTTCTCCAGCCCCTGCCCCAAGCTGCGGTACCTGACATGGGGAAGAGGTTACGTTCGCAGTGTAGAGCTGCTTATAAAGGGCATTTTTAAAGCACTTTGTGCTTCACAGTTGATTTATGGCCTGTCTGCATGGGCAGGCATTCGTAGAATATTTTTTGTGTTTAACTTTTCCTGATTAATTAAACTACAATAATTCTCTCATGTCCTTGACTTCATCCTTCTTCCTTTCCTAATCCTTTGTTTTTTTTCAACTACAAGTGAGACAGCGTGGGCAGGTGCCACATGGTGTGTTGCATCCCCCCGAGATCCATGTTGTGTGCCTCTGCTGCAGGCTGTTGAGCGACCTCTGCTTCAGAGGAGCTCTGAAGCGGTCCCTCGTTGTTGCCAAATGTTGCTGCCTGCTACTCACCTTACTTTAGATCAGGAGGATGCTGTTTAAATCTGCGTATGCTCCTCTCACCCTACGCAGCTCTTGGTGGATGAGCTGATCTGCTGTATTGCCCTTGGATACTTCATCTCTAACAGAGAAACTCTGAAGCGATGTCCTGCTGCATAAGAAAATTGTGGTTCTGACTTGACATCATATGAAATCATACTCTGCCTCATCCTTTCTTGCTTTTTGGTAACCTCTTTTTGAATTTACTAGTTAAAGCCTAGTGAGCTTTCTGTTAGCTGCTTGTGCTGTCACTGTATCTAACTGTTTGCAGGGTAATTCTACTTTTTACAACCCAGAACTGTTGAAGTTCAGGCAATTCTGATTGATCTAGCTGCTTTCTCCAAAACATCCAGACCTGATTCTCACTGATCTAGTCTTTTGAGCCTAAGAGACTTCTAACTATTCCATCCCTTCATGAAGATGCCTATGTTGATGAGGTAGGTGAGCTGATACTGACTATATGATGTTTTGTCTGGCTTCCTGCTAGTTTAACCCTGGAAGAATGAGCTGCCTGCTTCATGAAGCTTGCTACTATAATGATGCAATATCTAAACCAGATGCTTGGTTTCCATCAGGTTGCTTCAAGTAATTTAATTTAGAAGCTTAGGTAAAGTACAGGGTATATGACCTCTCTGTATTTAAGTGGTTAGACTCCCAAAGGAGAGATGAGGGTGCTGCTGTAGGCTTCTGTAAGGTACCTTCAACTTCGTAAGTATCGATACTGGGAATTGAGGCTTTACCTTTGCAAATAGTACACTATGATGGGAAATGGCCACTCTTGGTTTTGGTGTTTAAACCTCCTTGCTGTGCTTCTGCCTCTTCCAGTTACAGTATCTCATTCCAGTGGTTCAGAACTTCCTGGCTGGTGTTGCTCTCCTCACTCCCACTCAATAGCAACTGCAGTAAAATTTTGGTAAGATTAAAATTCTACCTGATAAACAGTCAAGATTTTCTAAATTGGGGGAAGAAAACCCCATCCAAATGCTAGTAAATAATGTAAGTTGCAGTATGTTAAACAGTAAAGGCCATTAATCCTGTCTTTGTGTTGCCACAAGAAATAATTTTTACTCTTCTTTGGGCCTGCATGTCCAGGAGCACGCAAACAGATTTTGAACTTAAGCCCGTCTTTGTGTATCATTTTCATGGTGAGGGATTATTGCTTTTCTTGCTCCTTTTTCTTCCTGATCCTTCTTTCTTCAGATGTCCTGTATCCAGCTGTGAGGGCTGTTTTGCCTTTCCCTGTGGCACTGCCATCTAGAGTCTGCAATATGCTTTTTAAATATTCTTTATGTCTTTCATTATTGAGGTGGGAAAGAAGAAAGGTTTCCTTCGTGTAAAACTGTCACAGGCTTCTTCCCTATGAGAAACCAATTGCATTTTTTCTTACTGTCAAAGGCTCTTTCTCTGTTCTGTGAAGTCTTGGAACAAGAATCCTGAGATGGCTTTGGAAAGTGGATGTTTCCCTAAGGAGATCTCCCAGAGCATCTCTGGCCTAGTGTTGCCCTTGGAGATGATGGGGTAACTGTGACATGATGAGTCACTATGCAAAGGAAGAATTACTCCCTTGAGATTTTTTCTTTCCTTTCCATAAACTGCTTCATGAAAACAGTGCTCTTTCCACAAACAAAAAGAAAATGAAAAAGAGATTCTATTTTTGTTTGAGCTTTTTCAGGCAGTCCATGCTAAATTCTTTAGTCATGTTGTAAAAGCCAGAAATACTCAGTTGAAATGTCTCAACAAAGCATTCAAGAAGTGTTAAATAGATAAATAAGTAGACCAGCTATTTGAACAGCCTTAACTCCAAAATGAGTCTAACCCTGTAAACAAAGCAGGCTGAGGAAAAGGAAGGAACTCTGTATGACAGAGAAGATGAGAATCATAGAATCATATGGTGGAAGATAATGTGGATAAGATGTTTGCATATCTGCACCTTCCTCAGACCTTTCACGTGCTGCTCCTTTGTATTATCTTGTTTAGGTTTTAAAAAACTAACCTTCAGCTGGCTAGTGGCTACAACAGGCTCTGTTTTGAATTCATGAAGGACTAAAAATTGTAGATGTTTTGTCTGTTTAGTAGGATCACTGAATGTTTTGTGTTGGAAGGGACCTTAAAGATCATAAAGTTCCAACCCTCCTGCCACGGGCAGGGGCAGGTTTCACAAGACCAGGTTGCTCAAAGCCCTGTCCAACCTGGCCTTGAAAACTGCCAGGGATGGAGCAGCCACAGCTTCTTCAGATGTCTTGTCAGTCCCTTAAGGTATTGGAAGGCTGCTGTACGGTGTCCCCAGAGCCTTCTCTTCTCTAGCCTGAGCAAGCCCAGCTCTCTCAGCTTGTCTCCATAACAGAGGTGCTGCAGCCCTCTGAACATCTTCATGGCCTCCTGTGGACTTTGCTCCCGCAGGTCAACGTCCTTCTTATGTTGGGGCCATCAGAACTTTCCGAATCTGGTCCCTGGCTGCTCAGACAGTTTCTCTGTATTCCTCCCAGGCTACCTGTCCTTGCTGCCTTGTTTGTTTTATGAGATTAATTTTGGGATGCCAGCTAGCCCTAATCCCATCCCTTTAAAACTTTTTTTATAATGGTCTGATTTTTTTTTTTCGTTCTTCTTCTGTGTGATGGTACATCTTGCCTTGCAGCCAGCTCTTATTGCAGATCATTCATTACAGATGATTCATCACATCCATTTGGTCAGCTAGTCAAGCTTAAGTTGCAGTGTGCTTCATTTGCAGAAATGCAGTAAGATTCTGCCAGTTTTATTAAACTCTCTTAAAGGAACAAAGCATGACCGAATGGAGCTCATTGCTCGACTGATCCATCAAGTGACCTTGGGTATGTCACTTAGTTCTTCCATGCGCTTCTCTTTGCTGTTCCTTTACCATCACCTCTTTGGACTGTAAGGTCTTTTCACAAGTTAAATTATTTGGTTGAGCTATTTAAACATAGCAAAAGTCATACAAATATTCTGTAATAACTATGCTAGCAGCATAGGGAGATAGCTTCCAAGGAGGTGTTTTGCATGGTAACCCTTCTATAGTTTACAGGTAGGTTTAGTAAGTGTTACTCTGCCACCTCACAATTATTATAATTAGATAAAACATAAATTATATATAGAATGAAAAAGGCCTAAGCTGAGGAATGGGAGGGAAGCCCTGATTGCATTGTTCAAGGGAAATGCACTTGTAAACTTCAAATTAGTTTGTATAACTGAATTACTTGTATGCAGTTCTCTTGTTATTCTAAGAATCTTCTTAGTAGAAACTGAAACTCTGGTGCTAAAACGTAAAATCAATAGGTACTGTTACATCCACTTAAAAAAAAATTGTATTGATTTGCAGATAATGGCAGCAGTTCGTTCTTGCAGGATTACATGCCACTTCCTGTCGTAAAGATTACTTCAGTATATATTACATCTGAGATAGAGAACATAGGTATAAAACTGCTTTGCTTTAATGAATAGTCATTTTACTCTGGGCATTAAAATGAGATATATTTCTTTAAATTTATCTCTAGGGATTGTTTTGATTTCACGGGCAAACCCTGTGTTACCAGAGACTCTAGAACACTATTAAACTTTCAAATAATCTTAGATTGACTTGTTTCTGCAAGTGCTTGAACTCGTCTTCTCTTTGATAGCAACTAATTAAGCAAAAGATTGTGCTTCTACTGGTCTCTTCCACATCCTTGGTTAGAGGGTTAACACCATGTTATCTTGGGTATTAGAAATTCTTTGCTAAACCCTAAGTATCTGCTACTAGCATCTAACTCTCTGTGCTTCGTAACAAATTTGTCACCTTCAGGAGATTAAATTCTTCATGCTGATCATGGTGGTCTCCCATTGTGCAGCTGGTTTTTTTGGTTTTCTGTGTTTTTTCTTTTTTTTTTTTTTTGTGCTGTGGCTCATGTGAAACCCATTCATATTAAGCATAGGTGACTTCCTGTATTAAAATTACTCTTTTCAACTCTTTCTAGATAACCTGGCTTCCCAGAAACCTCCTGTTAAATGCAAGGGTTTGCTGTCCTGTTTACTGACTGTTACACCTGAGGCTGATTTTGATAGAGATTCGGGATATCGCAGGGTAAGTGTGCAGATACCTGTTCTTGTTGTAGTTTGGTTTTTCTTTCATGGTCTCTTATTTGCTTACATGAATGCAGTTTGAACTATGCTTTTCCTTCCAGTGACTGCAGCAAGTACCTATCGGAGAATGTGCAACTGAGCATCTGTGTAACAATAGGAAAATAATGTGTTAAGATGAATACTAATGCTGTAAACCTGATTAAGAGTATTTGTATTTGGTGGTAGCTTCAAGAGGGAGCAGTCTTCTGTGTGTACAGATTCATAGGCCTGTATCTTACAAAACTAAAAAGCTCTAAGACACTCATTTGGGTGTAGTGAACATTTTGAGTTCTAAGCTGACAAATGTGCTTGTATTTTTATATTATAAATTAAACGTTTTTCCTAATGTACGTAGTTAATATCTGTGAAGTTTGCAAGATCAAGTTTAAATATTTGGAAAAGGGAGATTAAAGGTTGCTTAATTTCTTGGAGGTATGGGAAGGGTAAAGAAAGAACTGATTCCCTCTCTTATCCAATACTACTTCGCACATCAGAGCAGCAACTGAAATACTTGACTTCATTATGGAATGACTCTTGTGGAATTTTTCACTTCCCAGCTACTGGAGGAAAGTGTAATTTAGTGTTTCTTTTCTTTTGCCTCTTCCTGAGTCTTTGATTCTTTTCTTCCACTGTCTCTTTCAACCTGCTGTCGCTGAATGGACTCAGTCGGAGATCAATGTGATCAGACAAAGCCATTTATTATCGAAAACTAACTCTTTATATACTATTTCTTAAAGTTGTCTTCACTAACTTGGCACATTGTGATTGGATACATATCTGTGAGGCCCTTAACAACTAACATATAATTGGTTAAGCACAGGTGTGAGAACCTGACCTTCAAAGTTTTCCAACAGTCCTCAATGTAGCAACTCAGTAAATTCCAGCTCCTTCTTATCTTGCTGGGATTCTCACTCCCAATGTTTCGCTCCCATCCTTCTTCATCTTTTGTTGTTCCTTGGTTCATGTCGACCTTCACGTAGGCACCTGCTGATCTGGGCACATGGCCATTCTTTGCCAGAAGATCATCCACATCTCCCCCTTTCTCTTTTTACACAAGCCAAGTGCGTTTTGTAGCATTCATAACCAAACATTGAATAAATTTGAAGAAATACACAGAACACTGTTTGCCCTTAACACACACACACACACACACACACATATGGGATCCCACAAACATGCCCCGATCTTTTCCCAAGTCCCAAGCTCAAAGGCTTCGCCAACCCCCTGGATTAAGTTTTTCTCTTTACTCCAGAGCAACAACTTTTTTAACATAGTCATCATACTCTATCCCTCTAATAAACAGGATATGCTGGAAGAGCTTAAATATTGCTGCTTCTTCTTTACTCAATTGAGTCTCCATTTTAATCCTTTTCCGAACACTCAGCTGCTCACCTGAATTCCACTGCAGCGTCTCCTGGGCTCAAAGGCTCCGTAGCGGTCCGAGGCTTCTGCCTCCCGAGCTCAAAGGCTCCGTAGTGGTCCGAGGCTTCTGCCTCCCGAGCTCAAAGGCTCCGTAGCAGTCCGAGGCTTCTGCCTCCCAGGCTCAAAGGCTCCGTAGGGTTCTGAGGCTTCTGCCTCCCGGGCTCAAAGGCTCCGTAGGGTTCCGAGGCTTCTGCCTCCTGGGCTCAAAGGCTCCGTAGGGTTCCGAGGCTTCTGCCTCCCGGGCTCAAAGGCTCCATAGCCGTCCGATCCTGCCGGATCCCGGTCCTGCCGGATGAATCCCGGTCCTGCCAGATCGACTTCCCCGCGGCACCGCGTTCTTCGTTTTCAATGTGAAAAAGCCTGTTCGGGCGCCATTTGTCGCGGAATGGACTGAGTCAGAGATCAATGTGATCAGACAAAGCCATTTATTATCGAAAATTCTTTATATACTATTTCTTAAAGTTGTCTTCACTAACTTGGCACATTGTGATTGGATACATATCTGTGAGGCCCTTAACAACTAACATATAATTGGTTAAGCACAGGTGTGAGAACCTGACCTTCAAAGTTTTCCAACAGTCCTCAATGTAGCAACTCAGTAAATTCCAGCTCCTTCTTATCTTGCTGGGATTCTCACTCCCAATGTTTCGCTCCCATCCTCCTTCATCTTTTGTTGTTCCTTGGTTCATGTCGACCTTCACGTAGGCACCTGCTGATCTGGGCACATGGCCGTTCTTTGCCAGAAAATCATCCACAACCTGCTATTTTTCTTGCCTCACCCCTTTCCTAGCTTCTTTCTCCAGTCCTGTCTTTTCTTCATGGAGCTAATCCTGACCCTCACTGGTATTTATCTTTCTTATCCTCTTGGCCTTCTTTGACCAGCCTTCTGGCTTTTCCCAACCAGATATGTAGATTCGTGGGATAATTCAGTCTGGAAGGCACCTGTGGAGATGATCTAGTCCAGCCTCCTGCTTAGATCAAGGTTACCTACACCAGGTTGCATAGGGACCTATCCAGTTGGGTTTTGAATATCTCCAAGGATGCAGACTCCAAAACTTCACTGGGCTCCTGTTGCCATGTTTTACCACCTTATGAAAGATATTTTCCTCATCTTTAATCTGAATTTCCATTGTTGCAGCTTCTGTTTTCTTGTCATATCTCTGTACCCTTCCAGGAATAAGCTCACCCTGTCTTCTCTGCTCCTTTCCTTTGGGGAACTGGAAAACATAGTGAGGTCTGTAGATGCTCGGCCTGTGTTCCAGCCATCAGTACCTTCCCCTGGACTTGCTCTAGTATGTCAAAGCCTTCTTGTTCTGGAGGGCTCACAAGTCCTGCATGGGGGGAAGGGTCATGCTCTGGACCTGCTGGCTGTGCTCCTGCTAATGTAGCCCAGGATGGAAGCACTTTGCCTTTGTTGCAAGGGCATATTGCTGAGTCAAGTTCTACTTCTTGTCTACCAAGACCACTAAGTCCTGTATATCTTTTTTCCTATTTTTAATGTTTAATCTTTCTCACACACTGTTCTGCAATCCTTCCTTCCAGTGTTTGCTGTTCCTCCACAGGTTTCCTTATTGAACACTTCAGTATCCCCCGTGCATCTTGAACGTGATGTTTCTGAAAGCCTCTTCCCATTAATGAGTTTGAACTACATTTTGCAAACAGTGAAAGCCCATTTCCAAGTCTTTCACTCTTGGAAATGGGCATATTTCCCTGAGCAACTAGCTTAAAGCTTTCAGTGTAGGTTTGATAATATAAAAATCTTTTTCAATTCCTATCATTAGTATGTTCATGGTAAAACAGGAAATTGTGTGTATGCTTAAGGTGTGTCCAGATGTGTATGGGAGAGTGTATTTAATCCTTTTCTGTGCTGCCAGTACACAGTCATAAATAGTGTATATAATAATATATATACAAAACTGTTGCTGGAAATTGAGTCTGAATTATGAATAAGGCTTTTATTTTATATGCCGCCTTTATGTTTGTCCCTGTGTGTGTGTGTAATGCTTCAAATTGCAGATACCAACAACTGTAATTGTAGTTGTAGTTAAATCAAATGTTCTCCAAATTCTTTTTTTTTTTTTTTTTTTTTTTTTTTTTTTTTTTTTTTTTTTGTAGCTGTCACAGTGAATAATGTATCTGGTTTTTCCTGTATTTTAATAGAGTCTGTATGTTGGGAGATATGCCAGAGAATGGACACTTAGGAATAGTCTCAGCCTTAGCTTGACACACTGATCAGATGGTCCTTGGGGAAGGGAGATGTGCTCCTGCAAGCGTTGCTCACTGGTTCCCTTGTAAGTGGCCTTAGAGGAAGGACAGAGAGGGCATCAGTAGTTCAGTACTCAGATCATACTTAATAGTTTAGCCAGAGTGGCTGGAGCTTATGTGCCAGTTACTCGGCTTATATCTGCCACGAAGGGGAGCAAAAGAAAGCCATGAAGGGGGCAAGTGCAGCAGAGGGCATTAAATGTGCTGAGTCAGGGAAAAAATTGTTGAGCAGAAGGTAAGAGAAGTGGGAAGGAAGAGAAAATGTACAGGAATGAGGATGAAGACTTTAACTTGCAACAGAGTGTTTCGGTTTTAATTCAGAGAAATGTTGTCCAACTCATGAAAAAGTAGTTACACTAGAGCAACTTATAGAGTGGTGAGTGACAGTTTAATTCACTTTCTGTGGTGGGGAATGTCTACCAGATCTGGCTTGTGATAAGTTGCAGCATCACCTAGTCACATCAACATGAAATGGTGAGGATAGTTTTAGGCTGAATATCAAATTATTCAAAGTTATTCTGTTAGGTTATGGTCTGCCTGTGGGTGTTTCTGCCACCATGGCTGTGATCTGGTTGTAACAAAAAGAAAAAAAAAAGAAATTAATTTGGATTTGAGAAGCCAGTTGTGTCTGTGGTTCCTGCTGAAGCCTTGTGATAAGTGTGAGAAGTTGTTTGAAAGGGACTTGAATTCCTGGATGGACTTTGTCTCCTTCTGGGAATGGGCTGCATGTAGGAGTTGCACACTTTTCTGTCTTACCCATTTCTGGATATTCCTAGTTCAGCTGTTCCCCTTAAACAGCCTTTCAACTCGCTTAGTTTTTCTGCAGGATATAAATGTATTTCTGCATGTTGACTGTAGCCCTTTATATCCTGACAATCACGTGCAGTTGCAATTTTTGTATTCCAACTGAGAGAGTACTTAACCCCATTTTTTTCTGGTTCAAACTGAATTAGTTTTCACCATATGCAGCACCTCTTATGGAAGGGGAGGGGGGGATTTGAAATGAAAAAGTTGAGAGCTGCTTCTGTGATGCAGTTATTTTAATAACCATGGGTCTCTCTGCACAGCACTGATTGCTTTTTTTTGGAGTGTTTCTTAGGAGGAGAGAGGGTCAGGAAGGTGTATAATCTCAAAGCAAGACCTCAAATGACCATGTGCGTTTAGGACCTTGAACTCCTAATTAATGTGTTTTGCTTTTCATTTTTGTAGTTTATAGGTGTGTGAAAGCCAAGATTTGGGTTTCTTCCATTTCATCCTTTTCAGGAGAAGGAGCAAGCCGAACGAAGTAGAAACAGTCACAGAAGTCTGAGGTCACACTTTTTGTATGAATTTGCAATAAGCTTTGGGGTGCAGCAGAGAAACCAAGGAATGACTTCACATGTCTTTGGTATGATGTTCATAGAATAATTCAGTTTGGGAGAGACCTTGGGAAGTTATCTTGTCCAGCCTCCTGCTTGAGGTAGAGAAGGTTGTTCAGGGCTGTGTCTGTGGCCAGCTGATACCCTCCCTGGACAGGGCTCTGCAGCCTCCCTGGGCAGCTGCTCTGCTGGTTAAGCACCTGCTCTGAATTTTTCTTCCTTATGTTTTACCAGTGTTTTCCTTTATACAGCTTGTGTCTGTTGCCTGCTTTACTACATGCCACAGAAAGACTGTCTCACTGTGTGCTCCAGACCTTTAACCATCCACTAAATCATGACAAACTGGAGACCTGTGTTTGTAAAGAGCTTGGATCAATGTTTGTCAAGCATCTACACATCAAGCAGTAATTTTTTTCCTGTGTGTGTTTGAGTCCATTTAACAGCATCTGGGTTGTTTGCTTTTTTTGTAAACAGGACTCTTGATTTTGCTGTGCTGTTACATAAGGGGGCAAGGGTGGAGTGAGGAACAGGCAACATCCATACTAACATCTCCATGGGTGCCAACACAAAAATACCTATGTTCCTTTCTGCCTATACATATACTTGTTAGGTAGGGCTAGATTTACTTGCAGAGCTTGGGATTAGATGTGGTTTCTGTTCCTATCTCTGCTACAACTACATTTGCAGTAGTTTTGCCTTAGCTTCCATGTCATTAAAATGGAGATTATATACTCTGATTCACAAGAGTGCTGCAAGTCCTATGGTAACTGCTAAATGCTTTTAGTCACTTGGGAGAAAACTGCTATAAAAAGGAAAAAAAAAGAAGTATGTTTATAGTATAAAATATGTGCTTGTAGTTATAGGGTTATGTTAACTCCGTACTCTTTGTAGGTTGCTTTTAAACCTAAGTAGTATGCTTTTGTAATGTGTTGTGTTACTGTACAAATTAGATCCTTTTATCCAAATTACTTGTTGGAATTGAAGGAGACATATACAAGGGTTGCTAGGATGGCCTGATTTTTCACATTCAAGATTTGGAAGTAGAAAAAAAGCTTAGAAACTTGGGATTCTTTTAAAATCAAGTCCTTTCATAGAAACAGTTAAGTATTCTTTTTGTCAGCTATACTAATAATGAGGTTTTGGTGCTGGGATGAGCAATAATTTGCAAATGGCAAAAAGTCATCAGACATTGTTACTCAGGTTGCAGATTTTATTAATTGTAAAAGAAATTATTCACCTAGGAAGGCTGTTCTATACGTGCTCATTTACATGAAGACTTGCTGCCTAATTTATTTTGTTAAAAACCAACAAAAAACAACCCACAAAAAAACACCCCCCCACACCCCCCCCCAAACTTTGTCCTGTTCTTCAAAACCTTGACTACTTTGTTCTTCACATACAGTTTGCTTATAATGTCATCTGTACTCTTGCTTATCCATGGAACAAATCTTATTTTGGGACAAATCCTATTTTTGTTTCTCCTCTCTCAAAAATTTATCTGCTGCTTTTTGGATTTATTCCATTAGCTGATTACTGTGCATCTCCCCTGCATGCATTTCCTCCACAATTAAAAAGGATGTTTATCTTTTATGAATGACTTCTTAGGTAGATGAGTTGTGTGGCCCTTTACATGTTTCTGATCTCCTGAGGTGTTGGGATTTGCAGATGTAAATTAATTTTTTATCCATTTTCCCTCACTTCTTTTATGTTGTTTTCAACGTGAGTCTTCATTAAGTGAAGAAATTGAGCGCATGCTTCATGATAGGAATACAATTAGTCAATGAGCTTGCCCTGTGAGCTTAAAACAGAGTACATACTTTAGTATCTCTTTAATTGGGGTGTTGGATGGTAAACTCTTCGGGGTATGGCTACATGTTCTGCTAGAGAATTCACAGGGAGAGCATTGCTACAGTATGAATATTCAATAACTGCCAGTCTGCCCCTTATTCCTTATGCTGAAATATTAATACAGCAGTGATTCTGCACCTAATCTTCCTGAGATAAGGTGCGTGTAAGTAATCCTACTGACAATATCCTGCATGGACCCAAGCCTTTTTGCAGGATCACGCCTTTCTGGACCGTGCTGAACACCAATTACTCCCAGTAATGCAGCTGGATCTACAGCTGCTGTTGCTAAAATGATGATGTGCTTTACCATGGAAGGCGAGGAGCATTGGCTCTGCTCCCGGCTGTGTGCCACTGGGTCACTGCTTCAGCCTGCAGAAGGACATTAGCTCCAAGGGAGGTATAAAGCTACTACTCATCATAGCAGAAGTTCAGACACGTGGATAGAGAAGTACATTACTATAATTCCCATTGTGACAAAGCTCTCTTTGAACTTTGCCGGTACCAAATTGAGATCCTTCAGCTGGCATTTTCATCACTTGGGCCTTTTCAAGATCACATTGCAGATGGCTTGGTGGCAAAACAGCTTCAAAAGTACAGGATTCCTGTACTCCTGTACACAGCCATGCTCTGGGCTGTGACTTGAAAACAGGATTTCACAACTGATATTGCAGACTTCTGAGTCTGTTTTCTAAACCAATATTTAAAGTATGCCCACCAGTTCTGGTCTCAGAGTTGGTTGTTCAAACTATAATATATTTCAACACAAAATTATGCAGCCTAAAGTGAAGATTGGTACAGTAGTGAAGCAGTCTTCTGTTTCACATATATTTGAAACAGAGTAGTGAAGCTGAGAAAGCTTCTGCTGAATTCAGACGACAAAGGCTTGTCAAATTGTTCACAAAGAAACGATTGCTCTTGGATGGAATTAATTTGCAGTATCTCATTTGCCATCTTAGTTTTGTCATGAATTTCCCCTACTCGGGAGCCTGAAATGCCAAGTGAAAAAGTGTTTCAGTGAGAGATAATATAATATACTAAGAAAATGTTATTGATCACAGTATGCTTTTACTGGAAGATGACTTTTTCTGACCGGAACACAAGGGACTTTGCCTTGTTATAGTAGGAAAATGTATTGTAATATGCAAACAGGATTATTGTTAAGGTCACAGCAACTTTGTTTTTACATCCTCTGGAAGCAAGCTTCTCCACAACTCATACTGTCAGCTGGGATAAAGCAAGAACAATTTCAGTTTTAGACTTAAAAAAAGGTTACAGCAAGGCTTTTGTTTTATGAAGGAAAGAAATGAATGCTGTTTTCCCCATCACCAAAGGTCAGAACTTGTAATTCAATAGGCATTACTGTAGGCATTTTGTTATGGTGATGGACTGTACTGTGATGGCTCTTTGTCAGAATCAATTAATGCACGTTTTCTCAACATACATGTATTTTATGCGCGTGTTATAGACAGAAGATGTTGCACATTTTGCTTTAGAGTGGCTTCCACACCCAAGGACTATCAGGCACTTAATTTTCCCAGCTAATGTGGGAAGATTAGCCAGCTGGAAGAGTCCATGTTGCTCACAGACAGGTTATGTGGGTATATGGAAACTATTACCCTGCAAAGCATGAGGGCATAAATTTGTGATGGAATGCCCAGTACAGGGAGCTTAGAACAAGGACACTTTTAAACATGTTTGATTTAAACAGGGCTCCCACTGCATAAACAGTAGCTCAAAGCCATTAAGGTCCTGCTTGCAGTGAGATAGCTTTCTGCTGAAGGGCTCAAAACTTCCCCTCAAGAATAAGCATGTCATTAAGATGATACTTCTTAAAGGTATTTCGAGCTCTTTCTAATGAAACTCATCCAAAACACATTCTGCAAAGCTTAACTCTTTAACAGTTTTTTTCTATGTGTGATTTAGGTTATAGTATTATGAGTCATGTTAATTGAGGCTGGAAACACAAACTCATTTGGAATAAATCAGTAAGGGTTGCACTGCAAATCCAACAATATTGTATTTTCTGTGTTTGTTTTCCTTTTGTCCTGCTCCATTTCCAACACATCCCTCCAGTGGTTTTCTCTGGTTTTGTTGCAATCAGTCTCCACTTCAATGAATTTGAAGATATAAACCTGACTGCAAAAATTCACCTCTGGTATGGTAGGGGGTTGCTAACCTGCTCAAGGTTTCCACATGGCAAAATGATTTTTTTTACTTCAACCAACCATTTCCTACACAGGCAAAGCAGTGTTGCTAAAATTCTTGCAAATTGTTGTTATAGCCTGAAATTTAATTATATTTATTTTACTGCTTTTTCTAATTTGATTTGGACAAGTTGGTGTAATTCAGGGGAACAGATCTTACTGCATGAAAGACCTATTTCCATGCTCCCCTTTTGCAGACTCTTCTTCTAACATGCAGATAGCCAGGTGCAGGAGAGACCCTGCTTGTGTTATTAAAGTAAGCATTAAGGATTGAAAAGTTTAGATTATGGCTTTTAAGAGAGAATAACAAAAGAAAACCCAGGTCATCTTCCCCCCTTCAGCTGCAAGAATTTAGTATGGTTTATTTAGCACAATAAACAGGACTTGAAGTTCAAGTGTAGTAAAGGTTACGGATGAATATTGTTACATTTCCTGCAAGAGTAAATCCGTTGTTTGTACTTCTTAGGATGTTTAAAAATACAAAAAACCCTCTGTTATTTTCCTCCATTGCTCGAAGCGAAGGAGAGTTACTGCCATCGTTTCACTTTCCAGTCCCCATGGGATTTTAGTTTAAGACAACTTGGCTTGTAGGATCAATTCAGTGAGTGTGGTTGTCTACCCTGTGGGACTTATGCTCCTAAAGATGCTTTATGTTGCCGCATGTTTTCCTACCACTTGGCAGGAAAATGATGCTCAGCCTTTGTAATTCTCTTCCATCTTCCCAGGATGTGCCAGAGCTCACCCTGCTCACAAAGCGTCTCTTGTGCAGGCATGAGTCTCCAAAATGCTGTGGCAGTTTGGGATGGCTGGTAATGTCTGCTTTTCAGCTGTGTTCAGTAAGAATAGGTAGAGTTTCAACACATGTCGTTTCAAAACAACTCTATTAACACAGCTGTTCAGCATTTCCTTGCAACCTTTTGTGACTAGCTCTCCAGAATGCTGTTTAAAATACCACTGGAATCAGCTAAATCTGGTCAGCCCTGTGGATGAACTCAGGTACTTGGTTTGACATGCCTGAAAATATGAATTATTTAAACATAAACCCATTTAGTTTTCATGTTCCCTATCCTCATGAACTGAAAGACGAGGGGAAAGAAAGAGAAAAAAAAATAAGACCCGTGAATGAACAGTTTGGGCTGCTTAAATCTTAGCTAAGGTGTTTGGTTTTGAAATGATTCTTCGAGGGCACTGTGAAGACAGGGAAGGTATCTTTCTCTTTTACTGCATTTTGCACCGAGTGTGAAAATCCAGTGGTAAGTGCAAAAGATGACAATCTATAAAATCCTGCTGTATGTTTGGGGAACAGTTTGATATAATGACATGAAAGATATCTCTTAATCTATGTGCCTAATTGAAATGCAGTAAAGAATAGCATCTCTGCTTATGAGTATGGGAGCGAAAAAATTTATGCTAAGTGTTTATGGGGACACAAAGAGGCAGTTCTTGAAGAGTGCAAAAGACTTAGGATTGTTTTTCTGCTTATAGGAGTTTGGGTTTTTTTAAAGCTTTTTGCACAGATGAGGTAAATTGAAAGAAGCAGAATATCATATCTCTGATGGTGGTGAGAAGATCCCAGCCAGATTTGAATCTTCCCCTGCTCAGTCGTAAGCCTGCTTGTGAGCTGCTTTACATCCATGTGAAAGACAACTCTGCACAGCCTGGATTTGAATAATAGAGCTGCTGTTAATGTCCAACATAAAGATGATTGGTTGTAGGCTTGATTTATGGGAAGCCAGAAGTGGTGAAGTATACGATACACGAGGGGATATTTATGCTGCTAATGCTTAAAACACAGCTGAATGTTCTGTGCACTGTAGATGCTTTCAAATGGCAAAAACAAAGGTGCATATAGCAGTAAATCCAGTTATTCTGATAGTTGAATGGCCCTAGATCAGGATCTGACTGTGCAGTCTCTTCAACATGCAGAGCAAGTCTGGTAAGCCCCTGTTTAGTTACTGCCTGTTACAGGATTATCAGCTTTGAATCAAAGAAAATAATTTCAAATATGTTAGGATTTAGGGTATATTGTTTCATTTTCATCAGTTCCTAATGCAAGAATTGTCTTTTCCAATTTATGTGCAAATAGGCCTCCAAAATCCATTGCTGTGAACTGAGATTTTGTCAGATTTTTTTTTTCTTCACCAGATTACTCCTGTTCTGCTAATAACTGTCAAATTGCACCTCAACTCAGCATTTTCTTGATTTATCTTGCCTGCAGTAGCTAACAGTAGCTCTCTGAGGTGTATCACTTGGCTGCTTTGCAAACAGGGTGCTCTTAAGATACTCAGCTGTGCATTTAGACTTTTTGAAATGCTACAGCAATTATATTTGATTTTCAGAAGAAGAATTCATTGTCGAGTCAAACTGGATGAATTTTTCAAGATGCAGAGGGCTTTTTCTCAGATGTTCGTAAGCTGAGCAGGCATACTGCATTCATCATTCTGTAATGTCTAAAACATACACTAGCTCGATGTTTTTAGTCTCTCTTTTTTCACCAAACAAAATATTAGTCTGATCTTCCTGCTAAATAATATCTTCTGCTCCATTTGCACAAACCCATCTCTTCCCAGGTTTCTGCAGCAAAATACTTCATAGGGAGGGAGGTACTGGAGAGCCCTTGGGTTTAGGACTGGTTAATAGCTCCTCTCATCTAATGTTGTTAGTGATGGTTTCTTCCGTCCACTTCGTTTCTGAGGCAGAAAGATGTTATTAATTAAAGAGCATTTGCTGAGGTTGAGATGGATTTTGTCTGATACAGAAAGTTTACCTGCACTCCCTTAAAATACCATTTCTAAAACATTTTTTTGCATTTTAAGCGATTTATTTCTCTCAACCTACTATCTGGGGAAAAGAGACTACAGCAAAAAAACCCCATAGGTGACTTCTGAGCCTCTGCAAGCAAAGTGCATACTAGCCCATCTAAACTTGCTGAAAAACTTAACTGTTTTGAAAGAATGTGTTTAATATTAAGAAAACATAGATGAATACCTGTCTCAGTGTGCTGTGTAGACTTGAACCAGCAAGATCGATGCATCTAAATTATAGCAGCTTTACCTAGTGTGAATGAGATGCTACTTATATTTTCAGGTAAAAGAAATCAACAGCTATTAATTTGGCAGAATTATTTATTTCTTACTGATGATATTTTCAGTGTATCTAATCAGACACTCATGAATAGAAATGAAACAATTTAAATAGAGGCAGTGTACATTGTGTGATCTTGTTTTCTCAAACTGTTCCGTAATGCGGTGAATAAATTTATCTGTTCTACTGAAAAGACTTATGCAGAAATCATATACACTGCTTTCACCTCTATTATTAAATATGACTGTTTTATAACTCTTGGAAGATGGTTATTTCTGCTTTTGCTACAGGCACCTGGGAAAAAAATGTTCATTTTAGGGGAACAGAAGGGAAGAGTATTCTTACAGAGCCTGAAAATCCAGACAGCTGCACCAGGAGCACTTGATTTGAGAGGCATGCTAGAAGATTATGAACTTACCTTATTCCACTCCCCAACCCCTTGAAATCTTGCAGGGTTCAGGTTTACAGAAGGTAAATTAACGCGTTAAAAGAGGTTGGTCTGAATCAACATTCAAGCTCCTTGGAGGTCCAGGAGCAAATGCTCATGAGATTCTGTGGTGGCACTTGAATTTTACTCTGAATCATTGGATAAATTTGGGTCACTGTGGGAGAGAGGCAAGTTTTGGGTGCTCTCACCACTAAACCACTGTTGACTGTCCATCAGGCCTGTGGGGAAACCGATGGGCTTTGCGGAGGTCTCTGTTATCCTTGATGTTGTATTGTGGACTGTGCAGCTTGGAATGGTGGTGGCCGAGGGTGACAGCGATGAACTTTGTTGCTGATGGATAACATTGTCGGTAGTGAGGTGTTTTTCAAAATATAGTATTTATTTTGAGGTTTTGGAAGCTTATTTTCTTTTTTTTTATTTCCCACCCTCAGAGACTTTTACACACCAGTTTGAGTATTTTTTTTTTTTTTCATGGGGAGCTTTACTTAGTCCTTGATAAGTAGATCATATGGGTGACCCTAAAGCAGCTGAAAACTAACCAGGAAATCAAGGTGTTGTCTTATTCTTCCTATTGAAAAGATGAAGATGATTGATGCCATCATAACTTCTGTTATAGTGCCTTTAAAAGCTGCAACTCCACTGTGTTTGGGTAGATTTTTTGTAAGCAAAGTCTCCTAACCCAAACCCACTGTACTAATGCTTTTAGGTTGTAGTAGTTAATTGGTAGGTATCAGAATACAAATGTTCTTCTCTTCACTAAAGTCCTCCTAGGACCCTTCAGCATAATTCTTGCATATATTCACTTTTCCACTCCTTTTAACTCTCCTTATGCTTGGGAAATGGGTGTGGACAGTGTTAGGGAAACTGACTGATGTGTTTATCATCTATCCTTATTTATTTATTTTTTTTTTTCCTTGAGGAATTTTAATCCCAGAATGAATTCAAGCATTTACATGCTCTTAAAAACCTTCCTGGCAACCATCACCTCTTAATCTTTTTACATTTCTTGTGATTAGCAGTGCTTTCTAATCCTAACACCAGACCCAACAGCAACTGTTAACTGCACTTCTTGTTTTACAGCTAAATCTAATCCTTCTCACAGTCTAAGGCCAGCATTATATTTATCACTCTGAAATTACTAACTGTAAGACGTTGTGGCAGTTCTTGAGTTGTTTTTTCTCACTTTCTCTTTCCTTGTCATGGATTGATAAATGCAGCAATTGGTATATGGTTATTTCTTATATATATGTGATGATTTCCAGAAAAAGATGAAAATATCTGCTTCTTACCCCTCCCTCCTTTTTCTCTTCCAGTCTCTCTCTCTACTTTCTTTTTATTTTCTTCTTCTTCTGGGCCAGAAGAAGCAATTTGCTTTCTACCTGAGTTTGTGATTAAGTAGCAAGATGTGTAGGTGGAATATGTTTTAGTGTCTTTTTTTCCCTCTCTTCCTTTCCCTCCCCCCACACCTATTAATATATCTGTTAGTAAGCTAATGCTATTAGGTTATGCAGACTGTTCCATGTACAGGGAAAGATAAGACAGCCATCAAATCCTCGCAGTGCCCCAAAAACATCTTTCTGTTCTGCTGAAGGCTCTGTGTGTGTTTGTCCATGAGGCAGCAACAGATTTTATATCAGTCACTTAGGAAAGAAAGGGTAAAGAAACTGCTGTTATATATTTACTGCTGTGGGTTGGGTTCTTTTTTTTTCCTAGCACCTGGAAAGTTGTGTGGGTGTTTACAATCTCTACAGGAACTGCTCTGAATTTACATTAGGAAAGGGGGAAAGGGTATGCTAAAGAGCTGCAAACTTACTTCTCTTTGCTGCTTGATATTTATTTTTTCCCCATGGGAGGGGTAGGGAAAGCTTTAGCCAGGAGCATACAGTCCCCCAAATGACCCTATTTGCTTAAATCCTAAAATAACTTTTTAAGTGAATGAACAGAATGGCAAAGTGAAGCAAGTCAGAGAATAAGAAATAGCACTTTGCAGGAGCCAACTGTATCTTCTGCTTCTGGGATCTTTCCATGGTCTGTTTTTCTTTACTCAATCAAAGGAAAAACGAGCTGGTTTTGTTACTGGCAGTGCAAGCTTGAGTAAGTCTTTCAGATTTTAAAGCAAGGTAGGAAGATTTTATAGATGTCTGTATATATAACTGTGTATTTATTCATTTATGTATTTGAAGAGCAATGGTATTCACTTTGTTAAGACCTCATGTCTGCAGATTTTGGTGTCTGAAAGCTCATCTGTTTTCTCTGTCAATGGACTAATGAAAGATGATATTTCTCTCTGTGCTCTTTGTCTTGCTTATATCCTTAGACCATCTCAGCTCTGGCAAAAAAAGAAATGCTACTTTTGTATTTAAAACAGGAGCAAAAATGCAAAGCAGTATCTCATTCAAAACAATCAAAACATGACTGTGTCTTTGCCCTTCTGATGTCATTAAATGCATAGTTACTTAAACCACTTCAATCCATTACTAGGAAGATTGTCTCGTGGTTGGAAGAAGAAACTAGATTTTCTTCTCTGCTCAGACAGAGCTGCTTCACTTCCCTGCTCAGGGGAGAACATGTCAATGCCCAGACACTTGGCCTTTCTTCATTTTATGTTGAACAGCCAGGAAATTCCAGGGAGTTGCATCCTCCCCATGTGCACATGTGTGCGTACCCACACTATCCCAGCCTGTTCTGGCTATTTCGGGTCTCCCAAGGTGGTTTGGGGGCTGATTGTGTCTCTTCTAACAGTTTGCCCTGCCGCTTCCTCTGTGCTAGAGTTCAGCCAAGGTCCCTGATGAGTTTGTACAAGCTTGTAAAATGTTTTAGCTGTGATTAATTTAGTCTTGACTTTCCAAAGGCATAAGGGGCCATAATTCATGATGAAATCTGGTTGCTACCCTTTTTAATGATTTCTCTGCTTCACACCTTTGAGGTCCTTCTTCCAGATAACTTTAAAACTTTGAGGGGTGGGAAAAAATCACGGTAACTGCACAAGTCAGAGTTAGGCTTTGTAGTCAAATGGCTGCTGGGGAGAAGCTGGGATGCTGGCTTGGCTCTCCCTGGCAGCCCTGTGGGAAACACCAATCTCTACTGGTCTTCTGACCTGCAGCTGTGGAAGAAGGGAACAAAGTGAGAGCTGACCTGGCAGCTGGCAATATTCATCCTGGGTCTGAAGTGACAACTTTGGATGCCTTGCTGCAAGTGCAGGGCTTGTGGTGCATAAAGGAGAGATGGGGCGGTGGGTGGGGAGCCCTGAATTTTAAGGTATTACAGAATCACAGAATCCCAAGGGTTGGAAGGGACCTCAAAAGATCATCTAGTCCAACCCCCCTGCAAGAGCAGGGTAACCTAGAGTACATCACACAGGAACTTGTCCAGCCGGGCCTTGAGTATCTCCAACATAGGAGACTCCACAACTCCCCTGGGCAACCTGTTCCAGTGCTCTGTCACTCTCACAGTAAAGAAGTTTTTCCTGATGTTCACATGGAGCCTCTTATGCTCCAGTTTACACCCATTACCCCTTGTCCTATCACTGGACATCACTGAGAAAAGCCTAGCTCCATCATCCTGACACTCACCCTTTACATATTTGTAAACATTGATGAGGTCACCCCTCAGTCTCCTCTTCTCCAAGCTAAAGAGAAGCTCCCTCAGTCTCTCCTCATAAGGGAGATGCTCCACTCCCTTAATCATCTTTGTCGCCCTGCGCTGGACTCTCTCCAGCAGGTCCCTGTCCTTCTTGAACTGAGGGGCCCAGAACTGGACACAATATTCCAGACGCGGTCTCACCACGGCAGAGTAGAGGGGAAGGAGGACCTCTCTTGACCTACTGACCACCCCCCTTCTAATACACCCCAGGATGCCATTGGCCTTCTTGGCCACAAGGGCACATTGCTGGCTCATGGTCATCCTCCTATCCACCAGGACCCCCAGGTCCCTTTCCCCTTCACTACTTTCCAGCAGGTCAACCCCCAACCTGTACTGGTACACGGGGTTGTTCCTCCCCAGATGCAAGACTCTACACTTGCCCTTGTTGAATTTCATCAAGTTATTCCCTGCCCAACTCTCCAGCCTGTCCAGGTCCCGCTGGATGGCAGCACAGCCTTCTGGCGTGTCAGCCACTCCTCCCAGCTTAGTGTCGTCAGCGAACTTGCTGACAGTACACTGCCATCTTCAGTGCGAAACTGGCTTACTGAGGATATATTACAAATTCGGAAACTGCGATAATGAAAAACTGGAGTGAACAATATGAGAGATGTGTGGGGTAATTACACAGTGTCAGAAAAAAAGTTGGTACCCTGCATAAAACGTAAAGGAGTCTGGGATGACATTATCTGACTTGCTGCAGTGTCGCTGGCAGCCATGGAGACTTTTAAGCCTGGGTGCTGCAGTTGTTTTACACTGTCTACCTCCTTTTCTGTGGCTGAATTTCCTGAAGACAGAGATTTCCTGAGCCCTTCCTGTGTAGCTGTTACCTCTTCATTCAGTGCTCCTATTTCCTTCACAGCATCATACCTACATACGTATAGTGTAATAAAATCCCTTTAGATTGCAAAGATAGAAAGGGAAACATATTTATCAGTCATTTCTCTACTTCAACAAAGAGAGAACATCTATTCCTCTAAAGTCTTCTGACCAGAAGCCATTGAAGAGTTACTAATGTAAGAAGTTAGATCTCCCTGTCTTGCTTTTAGTTCCAGTTTTGGCTCCAACTATGGAACACACATGGTGGGAAGCAGGTGATCTCCTTACCCTGCTCCTCCTTCCAGTATATCTGGCGAAAACTTTTTTTTCCAGTATGTATTGTAAAAATCAATATTCCAGTTGATGGGAAGGAAGGAGCAGTATGCAGGTTGATACCTAGGGATCTGCACTCTGTTAGGTGTGAGATTGCTTCCTCTGCAGCAGTTACAGTCTCACTCTTACATACTGACTACAAATTTTGGGTTTATATACATAAGACCTGCTTTTGTGTTTTATGGTAAGTTTCAAAGGGACAGAATTGATCAAGGTTGCTATCATGAATTGTAGATGTTCACTCCCATGAAAATTGCTTGTATTAAGTAAATAGTGTTCCATAAAGTGAGTGTCCTAATCCCTTACATCAAAGTGGGTTTTTTGGGGTTTGGTTTGTTTTTTTTTTTTGAGCTCTGTAAATGTAATTTCTTCAGTAGTTTTTGAAGCTTGGAAACTGATAAACTCCAGGCTACTCTGTACCTTAGAAACCTCTTCACCTCCCTCAAAATAGCATAAGCAGTGACCACTGAAGCTGAAAGGGAAGAAGATAGTGATTAAAAGCTTAATACAAATGGCTGGAAAACAGGGAAAGAATCTCAAGTTTAGAAGACACTAAGATTCTATGAATAAGAAATTTTAACACCAATATGGCTCCAAATCCCACCAGGACAGCAGTAACTGTAGACGTAGCAACATTTCTCTGAAAAATCTCCTTCCTTACCAGTCCCCTTCATTGATGCCAGTTCAGGTTTGTGACTGCAGGGCCGAGGTTCCTCTGACCATCAGCACCTCAGGCCCTGCGAAGGGGGTAGCGAATCGATATGCAAAGCATGTTTTTAACTGCTTGAAACCCAGGAACACGCTGTACCTGACCACAGCCTATTTCAAGGTCTGTCAACTTTGAGGATTCAGCGAGCTGACAGTGTCTCTTTTTGAACATGCCCATGAAAATAATTGTGAATGATTAATTTTAATTACTGCTGGCTGAGGACAGATCCTTGGCTGTGTGGATGGGGTTTATTATGCCGTGTGGAAGAGTTGTCTGAGCTAGGAAACTCTCAGACTTCTTTTGGTATGAAAAGTGTGTTCAGGAGAGAGCAGATTTGCAGGAGGCTCTTTCTCCATCGCCCATAATCACTTAATAGTGGTGTAGCAGCTGCCCGAGGTGTGTGCATTAGTGCAGAAAGCACTTCAGACTAGGAGGGGGTGAATATCTGGAGGTAAAGATGACCGATGGCTACCCCTGTTGCTTTACAGTCTCTCTTTCACTTACTTTGCTCCTCTAAACTGGAATTGAGCAGAGAGTATGAGTACACTGATCTGAAATGACTGTATTTCTAAAATAGCTTTAAAATGCATTTTTTTCTACCTTATTTGGCCACAATTTAATCTCTGTCAGCATTTAGAGTAGTTGTCCTCCAAAACAATCACGCTCAATGTACCTTCTGTGAAACCTAATCCAGGGATAGCAAACTATTTTCTCTGTTTCAGAGGTGTGACTGAGACAAAGACTGATTAGACTGAAATCTGGCTACATCAATTCCATCATTTGTGTGATGTCTCAAAGGATGTTGGAGAAGGAATAAGTTTGAGTATCATCTCACTTGTAACAGCTAGTCTCCTAGTCTCACTGAAACATCTTTCCTCTCAGACATTAAACCAAAGTGTCTTCATTCCAGTTTAGGAAGATTTATTTATTTTTAAGGTCGGAGTATGCATTTAGATGCAAACGTACCCAAGAGACAAGTGGAAGTCTATAATGTAAGCTGCTGGCTTCAAACTCCAAAATCCATAGGTGAAATCTTGTACTTGACTTTACTCCTAGCTGTTCCACTGGCTTGCTTTTGTGACCTTGGTCAAATCATTTTACCTTTATTTTTTTCTTATATTTTAGCTTTTTTATTAAAAACATTAATCTGCTGGGCAGAGACTGAAGTTGTTTATTCCTTTTCTTTTTATATTCTTTCACAATACTAACAGAAAAACTTTCAGTAGGAAATGCGTAGATCAGAATCAAAACTGCTTGCAAAAGTATCTTCCAGTCATTTAAAAAACAAAAAAAAACAAAAAAAAAAACAAAAACAAAAAACAAAAACAACAACAAAAAAAAAAAAAAAAAAAAAAACCCAAAAAAACCACCAAAAGAGTCCCTAATTTAGAAATGTCTGCCATGGAAATATTTATTCTTATCTAATGAAATTCAGTTTAGCATTACTAGTCCTCAAACTATAGGAGTGTGCAGACCAGCAGCACTAATTTATGTCCCTACAGAGTTTTAAGGAATATTCCTAATCCAAGAGTGGTTTTCAGAAAGGGTCCGTAGAAGGCCGACTGCTTCTGATTTGAGTCAAATTCTGTAGACAGCTGATCTTCAAGCCCCTGAGCTGTTTATATATTCCTTAAAATGTGTATTTTTATTCTACTTAAATATTTATACAGTCCTTATCAACTTGAAGTGACCTTGGCCTTATAGATGGAGGCAAGCACTACATTTCCCTAGGAAGTTGTGTTAGGGTGTTCGGAGCAGAGCCTGGACCACTGGAGTCTCAGACTGGTGTTTGGACCATAAATAATTACTTCTTCGTTGCCTAGAGGGGTGACTAAATTGTCCTTGTAGCATACTGTGATGATAATTTTTTCGGCTTGAACTGATCATGATCATGTTCACAGCACATTATTGACTGCGAAAAGTTGGCAGACTGGACAACACCAGAGTCTTGTACCAGCCTGTGGAAATGGTTGGAAGATGTCACCTTTTTTGACGGTTAGCAGAGTGGGCTTGTTCTGTCCTCTTCCTTTAGCTATGTTTTCAGTTTAGAGATAACAAAGATCATGGCAATCTGCCATTGCATTTTCCATATGGTTTTCTTTTGCCAGGATAATAATCATCTGTACCCTCTTTTAATTAAATTAGCTCAAACAATGAACCATATGAAAGCTGCATTGGGACTTCAATGCAACTGATGCATTCCTTTGGGTAGGTTCGCATGGCGTTGTGCTTAGTTTAGAGACTGATGGGAAAGGGGTGTTATTGGGCTTGCAGGGAGGGAGGCATTTTTCATACTTCAGTTTTCTTTGACTAAAGTCTTTAAATTGGCAATTTGAGCAGGGGTAGGCTTTTTAATAGGCTACCTCTATTTTCATTGTTTCTCAGAGGAAATAGAACTTGAAAATAAAGGCTTTCATCTGAAGATTTTTCCTGTGCTTCTATGTATTAAATGAAGTTGATTGTTGCTACAATAGTTGCTGAGATCGTAACTGGTCAGTGGGAAATCTGCTTTTAATTACTGACTACTTCTTGGTCATCTTTAATTTTTCTTAGGTCATGTTTGTTTTTCTTGGTTTTGTTGGGTTTATTTTCTTTAGTAGATCAGTCTTTTCCCTCCACCAGTAACTACCTACTTAGTCTTGCATTTCGTATAGCACTCTCATTTCACATTTTTTTTCCTCTCTTCCTTTTTCTTTCTGTACAGTTAAAACAAAGATCAAAATAAATGCCTATGGAATATGAGATAAAATGGAGAACAAATTGCAAAAGAGGGAAAAGTCAGATGTACTGTCAAAGTATGTAATTCCTTTTTGCCTTTCTTCAGGGTTTCATGATATGACATGACTTGTTGAGTGTCATGTGGTTACACAAACATCTTTATTTTTTCTAGCCTTCTGTATGGACTAAAAGTTAAGTAAATGGTCTTTCCTAAAACATATGTGGAAAAGGCATATTGTGTTGTTATCAGCCACACTTGTATAAGGGAAGTATTTGTTCCTGCACAGTTTTAGCAGTGTTGCAACTACCAGGAACCCCTTCTGAGTCACCGAGAAATTTGCAGACAAAATTTTCCAGTAATCTGCCTACCTGTTTGTCAGGAGGTGATGGAGAAGATGTGGAAGGGTTTTCCCTCCTGAGCAGACTATGCTGAAGCCCCAGCTGCTGATTTATTTTTGTCCACATGCATTTTGATATGTAAAACACAGAGGCAGTATGATTTGTCCTAGCTGAAGGATTTTGCAAAAGAGCAGATTCCATTTTTCCTATAGCTCTGAGTTGATAACGACATCAGTTGCACTTCAGCCAGATATAAAAAAAAAGCCAGCAATGTAATTTCAGTGCAGAAGCGAGCAGAAGTCAGGTTGCTTCTTAATCATGCTTGCATGTCCCAAGTGCAGCACAGGATAGAAGCATTTTAAGGAAAATGTCAGCAAAGTGCAGTAGTTTCCATCCAAAAATACTTCGGTACGTACCTCCCAGGTGACAACTTGTTCTCTGTCATGATGACAGTGCCTCTTGCAGCTACAGAATGGTCTCCAGGAGGTCATTCGTGGAAAGGAGAAAGTACAAGGGACCTAGGGGATCCAGCTTAGTTGGAAACAAAACAGCTTTATTTCTGTGCTAGCTGCGTGGCAGCGCCAGGGTTGTGCATTGGAGATGGTAGTGTGTGAATATGGAGAGGACAGCTTGAGCCTAAAACCTGACATTTTGGAGTAGCAGTGAAGACTTTTTTCAGGCTGCAATGCTGTTGGTTTTCCTCCCAGGTGAAGTGGGGGAGTGTGTGTGGGTCACTCACACCACAGGGCTGACTAGCAAGAAAGGCAGCATCACCGTGCTGCCGTCATATTGGACTTCAACCACATGAGTCAGCTGGTCAGTCCTTCCCAGATCTGCCAATTGCCCTCTTGGTCTTCCTGAACTGACTCCAAAGGAGTGCTTGGATTAACAAATAGTCGTGTTTCTTGCAGGAAACCTTGAGCGACCCTCAGAAGATTATTATGATTTGTTTTTGAATGGCTATTTTGATTAAATGGCCTGCCCTGCTACACACAGTGCAGCGATGTCGTTGCTTTTGTTTACAGAATAATCACTGGGGATTTGTGTCTGCATGCACATACAACAGTGTCTTCTGCTTTCTGTAATGACAACAGTAACTGTAGTGAGAATAAGCTGAGGAAAATAACCAAAGAACAAATCCCTAAAACTCACAAAAGAAATAGAGAATCCATATTTTTAACAAGTCTTGTGATTATTCTTTTAAGGGGCTGTTTTCTGATTGTTTTCATTGTCTTTCACTCCTTTGAATTACCACTTCTGTGTATTGGAGGATTCTTCAAACTGCTAGGTTCGTGTTAACACACTAGGTTCATATTAATAGGAGAATTATGCAGGTTTTGTACAGTTCTCTTCCATCCCTTTCTTCTGCTGTTTTCTTTTAATTAATCTGCAACAGAGTCCAGCAACAACAGATAATTCGCTGCTTTTCAGGTCAGGTGAAGGTAGGTCGGCGCAAAAGGCACTTTAACGACATGTGGAAAAGCTTCTTTGCTAATTGGATTGCAATACATGTGTTACTGCCCACTTTAACTCAACAGAATCATTTTAATCTGATTCCCTCACTGTTATTTTACACTTAAAATTTGTGACATTCAACCTTTTTTGCAAGAAATAAATATTATTTAATTATGAGACTCGCAGAACCGCTGAGGTTGACAGGTACCTCATCCGGTCCAACCTGAGGCTGCTCTCAGTCTCCACATGGCATGATGCTCAGAGCCTAGAGTAGTTGGGAAAATCCAGAATTCAGTGATCGTAATGGGAGAATACTACTTAAGGTTAAAAAAACCTAACACACCATAGTTATTTAGTATGCTTAAATTCTAGTTTACACACACGTATCCTCCTGCTGAGCTTAATGGAATTGTGTGTGTACTCCTCTGACTAGGACACCATTTAGTCACAGTCTCTCTTTGCCTGTAAATGTAGAGTGTCTTGATTTTAATAGAACTGTTTATTTTACAGGCTTTTTTCCTTTCCCATTGCTGATTCCTTTTTCTACCTTGAGGAGAATTACATTTTCTACCTGTGAGCTCTGCTGCTGCAGCGAGTTGGAAAGCAGGATGCTAAAGGCATTTGTTGGTACTTACTTAGTCTATGTTGCAGTCACTGAAATAATTGCAGTGTCATGCAAATATACCCAATCTAGTTTGGTATATACAAATATACCAAACCAGGTTGTTCAAAGGTGGTAATACTCTAGCCACAGACTGAGGGGGTTCATAATAAGCTAGCGTACCCTGCTGCTGCTTGAGCTAATTTATGGTGCTTATATTTACCTTTGCAACCCTATGACCCTGTCCTTTACTCCTGCGTGACATGCTTGTAGGTGGGTTGTTGTATTTTTTATTTTTTCCTAGGAAAAAAACTTTCTTTCTTAATATTTTGCGCTTCAAAATACCTTCCCTCTGAGGAGCTTACTCTTTGGTCAGGCAGGAGGAGTAAGATCAAGCAGCACCTTGGTTCACTGGGGAGCACAGCCACTTCTGGCATGGATCTCATCACCTCCCTGCTGCAAGGGTCCTTACACAGAAAATTACTGTCTTTCAAGAGAGCACGGTCTTGTATTTTAACTTATCTCACTTAAGTCAAAAGCACTTATGCACATGAGGGAGGTCAGAGAATGCATAGCCACTTTTTTGAATGATAACCACAGCAATGTGGTATTGTCATGTGAAGGAAACGAGAAAAATAGATAATTGGGTTGGAATTATCCAGGAATTTAATTCCGCAGGGATGATGACTTACTTGGTAGGTGGTATTTGTTTTTTCTGCTTTCAGTGGAAGAATGTGCTTTTAGCAGCCCAATAACCCCGTACTTGGGAAATGCTTTCTGTGCTGTCTTACTAAGTAAAAAGTGACACAGAATGACATTAGAACCAGCTTTTGTTGCTGGTGAGCAGTTAATGTTTCTTAAAAATTGCTTAGTGTGCAGGATTTGACAACCTCGCAGGACGTGGCAGCACCAGGGCAAACCAGGCTCTCTTTATGAATGCGATGCACTCTTTGCGTGCCAGGCTGTGAGGGCTCGTAGCCTTTGTTCTCACTAACGTTACTGTTGTATGCGAACATACAGCACTGCTTCTCATTGTCTTCTGCAAAAATCCCAGCTCATGTGTGGCAAATTGTTTTGACAGTTGGCTTTCCATTAGCGGGGGGAGGCAAAATAGCGAAGAGCTACTGTCTAGACCTACTTGCAGAACTATTCTGGTGAAAAAAATAATCGTACAGGAAGTTCCTATTTCCAGGACCTATTTGTACATTCTGACTCCTCTCCGTGTAATAGGATTACACATTTCTTATCAGAACTGCAAACTGGATGCGTGCCAGCCATAAACTGTGCACAGTGTAAAAATATGATTGCAGGCAATCTTTTTTCCCCTCTTTTCTCCTTTTTCTCACCATCCCTTCTTAATTCTGGATTAAGGCGGAGGGAATCATATTAGACAGTGTAGGATGAATCACAGAGCATCACTTAAAACATTACTGCAGCCTGGTATATAGAGGCAAAACCACTTGACCAATGGAAACTAATTACAGACAAGAAGTGTGCCTTAGGAGAAACAGATACTGATGTTTAAAGTGTTTCCCTAAGGCATACATTTGAATCTGGGGGGAGAATTAAGATTCTGTCGCTTTGAGGGAATCTTTATCTATTCATATGGTAAACATGGGACTGACACCTATAGCTGAATGATTGTGGACAGACACTCATTGCTTTGAATTACTGTTTTACTTAACATAGGGTTTTGATTTACACAGTACTCTGGCAGTAATTCAGTCTGCCCTGCAGTACACTGGGCTGTAGTATATTGAACAGATGAAATAATTGGGGCCAGAGGTAGCCTAAAGCTAAATAAATGCTGGAGGGGGAAATCTAAGCAAAAAAGAGGGAGAGAGGAGAAGCCCACCCTGTTGAAAATAAATAAATAAATAAAAACCAATCATATACATCTATATAATCATATATAGCAATCAGAAGAGGAAGTCTTTTATGGTTCATACTGTTAAATGCTGCTCTAGCCATCTGTAGAGAAATGTGCATGCCTGGAGTCTGGCCAGACTTCAGCATAGTTTTATGAGGAGAAGATGGCCCAGATTGCCCTTCCTCAGCATCCATACCAGGCATGTTCACTGTAGCTATTTTGGGACTTTAAAGCTTTGGTGTGGGAAGGCGCAGTATGCCTGCTGGGATGAGCCGCAGCAGCATTTCCAAGGTTCAACCTCTGCTGAAGATTGGCTGAGCTAGGAATGGATGTGGCAGTGTCAAATGGTGTTTGGGATCTGCTCTACATCTCAGGGCTGCAAAATTAAGAATGTCTGTCATGTGCTAGGCTCCATCGCTGTAATATGTTCTTGCAAGAGGTGACCTGGTCATTCTTTCCATGGGTTTTGGAATACGCCGCAAATTTTGGGCAAAAGAAGAAGAGTTTTAAATAGTTTCATCCGTCTGTCCCGATTTTGGATGGACAAAGTTCTGAAGAGGTTTGCTGGGTTATGTCACCTACGAGGTCTTGTATTTGTCCTGGATCCCTCTTTCAATTTGTTTCCCTCCCAGAAACAAATGTGAACTCAAGAAGTGTGCACGTAGGACTGTCAACATGGGCTGTACTGGCAAAGTCACTATCCCAAATGCAGCCTCAGCTGGGTGAGGGAACACCAGTGTTTTCTCTCCCCTTGCTCATGCAAGTCAGGGTAGTAATAGTTTGTGCTAAATAAGCGTGTTTGATGTCTTACTGAAGAAAGCCTACTTACTGAGTTGGTAGAAGAAGAAATATTTTTAACTGCATTTTGCTGGCCATTTTCAGAGAAGGTTAAGAAGTTTTAATCAAGGTAGAAATTCGTCGCTAACTGCGTCATACAGAGAAGTCTGATGGGAAAAACTCAAGTCAGAGCTATGGCTGCTAAAGGCACCATGTGCTTCTCGGCATCTTGGCTGGGACAGCTCTCACTGTGTTCTTGGACCACAGACTTTTATTAACTCAGAAAAAGTTCATAGTTACAGAAAAGTTAAAAGTTAAAGAAAACCCTTGTCAGATGGAGTTGTATATTAGTCATGGTTTTGAGGAAGGGTATTTGGAAGGGTGGAGAGGAAGGCTAACACAACATACACCAGTTCCCTCTGGGAGGAGATTTAAGACTTCCAAGCCTTCTTTTCTCACCCTGAACCTTAACTATGTTGTGCCTTTTTGAGCACAGTAATTCTGCAGGTTATCGAAGTTATAGTCACATATCCATAAGGTTTCTCTAAACTTTTAATGTGTGAAGTTCCAATTACACGTACTGTTGGATTCTGCATGTTAAATACGATTATTTCAGTAGTTGATTCTAAAGGTATAGGTGTAGGGTGGATTGATATATTTAGTCTGCAAATTGTATGTAGAAATTGGCAAAAGTCATCTGCATTTATTTCGATATTCAAACACTGTTTCATGCTTTTATTTTTAAGGCATGGGAAATGAGTGTTTAAAAAACGCCACCACCAAGAGTTAGCACAAAACTATTTTGGGAATTTAATGTACAAGTTAGGAAATTAGAAGTTCCTGCAGTAAATGTGACTGTCATATTACAGGTATACTGCAACATAAATTTCCCAGCCTCTACAACAGTATTGAATTCTAATATGTGCAAGATGGTTAATGTAGAGTAGTTATGAGAATTACAGCCTTGTTTTTCCTAACTAGTTCATTTAAATTCTCAACCTTAATGTTCTGCTCACCTTCTGTTTTCTTGTTAATCTGCTTTAGGAAAATAAACAAAGTACAAACCTTAAGTATCTTGAAGCTCAAAGTGATGTATACCTGGAGAGAGAGAGATAACATTAGATTGCAGTAAATTTTTCTGTTCTCATTTCCTTGGCCACTGATGTTAATGTTGAAACATTCCTTGTCTTCATGGAACCTATGAGTGGACCTGCTGGATCTTGTCTCCATGAGACCTGGGAAAATAGGACAGAAAGCAGTTACTCATCATCTGTAAAGCATTTTTCTGTGTCCCACATGAGTGAGCTCAGCCTTTGGGGATGCAAAGAACCTAGCTGTGTGAAGCAAGGTGAAAGTATTGCATCTCTCAAGAGGACCTGTGGAAGGGACCACCGTGTCCTACTCAGCTTTTAAAGTTCTTTCTAAGTCTGCATCCTCATTGCAGGTACATCACCATCTTGTTGACTGAACACATGCTGAGATCACTGTTCTGATACAATACTCACCCAGCCAAGAAAAAGAAAGTTTCAGAAGTAGCCTATACAAACTAAGTAGGGGCCACTGTGAGATGGAAAACTGATTTTTCAAAATAAATCTCTGTTGTATTTCATATGCAGTGCAACACTTTTGAAAATCTCTTGTGGTTAAACACTTCTATCATGTCCTCACCACCTGCTGGAAATCCAACACAAAAACAAGAATAACCAAATCTTAAATTGTAGCAGCTGAACCTGTTTCAAATAAATCGCAAAAGCTATTGTTTACGATAAGTGTTATCTGATTGCTGGCAGAACCTGTGTTTATTGCTTTTCTGTATTACAGTCTCTTGTAATTTGGACAACTAAAAATTGTGTTCCTTTTTCCATTGTACAGAGAGATTTGTAAGTAGACAGACATCTATAATTATACTTAGTGGGATTGGAAAGTGTATAAAGCATAAAATGAAATTGCCTGATTTTAATCTGAAGTAGCATCACATCAAATTTTTCACTTTTTTACATATCTTGTAACAAACATTTTTCTCATTCTTTGAATAACATTGGAGGACGTTTAGGGACTATAACAAAGATACTCTGTGCAGACTGTTTCCATGTACTCAATATTTCTGTTTTTCTGTACTCGATATTTTGAGATGTTTGCACTGCAAGTCAAACACTGGGTGTTTATTGTACTGGTGGTCATGAAGGAAAGGTAGAAAGTGTAGTCTGACAAGTGTCAATGATTGTCTGGAGTAAATATTTCATTTGGCACCGTAATTGCTTCCCCTCCTCCCCCCCTCCCCCCCCCGATTAAAAAACCCCAACAAACAACAAGCCAAGTGCAAATGGATCTTACAGTTCACTTTTTGCCCTGTGTTCTGTCAGTTCTTTTTAGAGCTCATTCCTTTTTTACTTTTTTCCTGCCCCAGGAGTAATGAAGAACAGAAAACCCCAAATCATGTATAAAATCCCAAGTTGCAGCTGTAAAGTCACAGCTCAGATAGATACATCTGTATATTTTTGGGTGCTCTTGGCGTTGTGTCTTCATTATTTATTTGCAGTTTATAACTAACGTTTTCTCTAGGGATAGAAGAATATGCATATATTATTTACACCTTTTGATTTTGACAAATAATGTCACACTTCATGCTTTCAGAGCACTCAACAACCCAATCCCAACAGTCCCAACAGTCAAGAACAGGCATTTCACCACACTCAGGCTTTAATTTGATATTAAGTGAGCCTCACTGCTGCCCTGTTCTGATTTTGTGTAGTGGTGATGGTGGCCAAGGCTGGGTGGCTGGGGGATTTCTGCTGACTGCCTCAGTCATCTATATTCGTACCATCTAGACCCAAGGAAGTGAAACAGTACAAGCTTGAGATGCTGACTCAATGAGAGCTATCTGCTTTTGGTCAGGAGAAATGGTTTTAGTTACCAGTAACACCTGCATGTTGCAATCCCTGTAATACAAGGATTCAATACAATGTCATTTTTACCTGTTAAAGCCATGCTGGTGCTGGGGAAGTCAGAATATGTGTGTTTGACTAGGTAGGAATTAATCTTGGTGCAGGTACATGCTGGCCAGTCAGGAGGGCAACACCTTTACCCTCTGCAAAAGCAGGGGAGGGAAGAGGAGGATCGGGTTTGAAAAGACCATTTTGAGAACACACCAAAAGCACTTCCCTGGTTTTGAATCAAAAGCAGCAGAGGGTAGGTACTGTGAAAGAAAATTTTCCTCCTCAGAGTTTCATGACCTAAATTCATTTTAACCTAGAATACTTCATCATTCTATGAGCTTTGGATCATTGTGATTGCTTGTCTTAAAAGAGATATTTTCATGGAACTTAATCTGAATGTTCACTGTTTCATAGAATGTGTATGTAGGAGCATATTTGAATGCCAGATTTGTGAAATCTGTTTTTCCAGTATTTGTTCCTCAACTCTACGCATGCCTTGTAGTAACACAACTTATGTTGAATAATTGTGATCGTGGTGCTGAGTCAAGAAAAATACACCAGGATGTCCAAAGAGCATAAGGAGCAGGTTGGTTTGGTCTCTTACCAAGAACAACTGGCCTACTTACGTCTTTTGAAATTGCAGCTTCTCCTCTTCCAGCTAAAGCTAATGGTCTAGGATGGATGCACCGCACAGTGATGGTACCTGCTCAACTGGAGGGAATTCACAGATGCTTATGCATCCTGTCATGCCATAAAAATGAAGTGGTACATGGTGGATGGGATTTGAAAAATGACAGACTCCTCAGGTACATAATAGGTATGCCAGGAAATGTAAGATCAGAAGGCATCCTGTAGGTTGAGTTCTCTGCAGGATCAGGCAGCCACTGTCTCACACATGCAGTCCAGAGATGCTCTGTAGCTGTTACAGAAATGTAATTGTCCACTCTCTGTTCCTAGCTACTAAATTTATCACAATAAGGTGGAAGAACTTGAAGACTAAAAGCCAAAGTACAGAATGCCATTGAAAGAGGAGAGGACTCATCATGGTCATTGGCAGGTTTTGAGGCTCCTATTATAGCTGGGAGCTAACTAGAGGTCCCATGGTAGACCTGTGACTGGACCTGCTGTATGCTGCTTTTATTATTTGTCCTCTAGAGAACTGAAGAGCAGGCTGTGATCTCAGCTCTTCTCCTATATTTTCAATATTAAGGACAGATTTTTTTCCTTCACTTTTCAGTTTAAACTAGAATTCTTGCATGACTTCAGTCTCGCTTCTGCTTTAAAAGCCTAGATTAGAAAAGTAATTTGAAAACTTCTTTGTTGTATTGGCTAAAAGTCTCTTCTACTGTTTACTTGCTTCTGGTCTTTTGTGTCTGTGTTTCTGCCTGTGTTCAGCGTATCTGACTTGCAAAGGTAGAATTCAGACATGGTTTTGAGTGTCTTACCATGATGGCATGGTCACTGCTGACAGCTCACTCTGTCAACCTGTAGCAGTAGTTTCTCATGCTGTAGATGAGGAGTAAATGTCTGAAAAGCAAATATAGCTGTAAAACCCAGTGAAAGAAACATTAATTTCCTCTTTCTGAAAATGCATCATCGCCCCACTTCAAAGATAAGTGAATGCATCCGAAGACAAAAAAACCTGCTTTAATTGTGTTTTTGTCAGTGAAGAAGCAACAAAACTACTGTCAGTAACTGTAGAAAGGTTTTCTGTGTTGCGCAATCTAGTTGGGTCAGACTGGATGAGTCATAGAATGGTTTGGGTTGAAAAGAACCTTAGGATCATGTAGTTCCAACCCCCCCCCCCCCCCCCCCCCCGCCATAGGCAGGCATAAAAAAATCAATCCATTATCCTTTTACTGCTGGGACAGCTGAAGTTTAGAAAGGATGGGCATGCAGAAATTACTGCTAAATTGGCAACTGGTTCATGTGACATACCCAAACTCTCCTTGCCCAACACGATGGAGAGATTTAGGCTTCTTGGGTGAGTATGCAGCTGTCTTCTGCTGGTTGGTAGAAAACTATAGCATTAAATACAGCATTAAATCCCCTTTTCAAATATCTCAAAGCTTCAGGCATTCATGTCTTATCTACCCTTAACCCTTATTTTAGGACCTTCTTCCAGGTTCTCTGCTCCTCTGAGCAAAAATCTGAACTGGCATGTGATGTTCTTATTTCATATTGTTAAAAACCAGTGCCAACAGTTGAAGGTGGCAGATGGTTTGGTGGCAAAGAGCAGTCAGTTCATTGGGATAGAGGTTCAAAGGTAAAACTTGGAAGCAGCTGTGAAGTTGGGAGTTCAGAAAAGTTAGGTCGCTCCTGTCCAGGCTGTGTTAGTATTGCAGTTGTGTAGCTTGTAGGCTTGAGAGGCTCTTTGCTTATTGTTTGGGTCTCTGAAGAAACACTGACAGGTCAAGGAGAACTCATGGAAAAGGTGGGATGACTCTAGGTGCCCTTGCTGATGTACCGTGGAAAGAAGCTTTGCATATGGCAGAGCTCCTTGGGGTCCAGGCAAGGCCAGGAGATCCACTGAGCCTTGGCAGTGCTTTGGGCTGCACCCTGCACCTCACTCCCGGGGCACAAGAGCAGGCCTTTGAATGTTTTTCATCGTCTGTAGCAATGTTTTCCCTAGGCCAATATGTTTTCCCTTTTGTATAGCACTCTGCTTCCTTGCCTGAGGATCAGTTGCAGACATCTATTTCCCTTATCCTTTCTGAGCCCTTTTCTAAGCTTCCTTCCCTCTGCAAGTCTTTGATATATTCCCTTCCCTTCCTGATCTGAAGACTGGTAAGCACAGCAGGTGAGGAGTGTTAGTGCTGCATCTGCTGCTAATTGGGCTCACAGGCTCATTCAAATAGTGCTGGCAAGTGATGTACTGAGTTAATCAGGAGCCGGGGTTTGTAGGAGAATGTTCATATTATGTAGGGTAAGTAGAGATTTGCATGTCAGCTTTTAAAATTGGAGCTTACCAAAATGAGACTGGCTGCTGCTTTCTTTGTTGGTCTTCCCATGATCCCCTTTACCTGGAGTGTCTCAGCACCTTTACTCTGTTTATCCTTGCAGCAGCCTAGGAGTGTGAGTGGTGCTGCCACCCCCAGCTAGGAGATAATGCCTGGGAGTCCAGGGTTTAGGCAGGAGGTTAAACAGCGTGCTGCGTTCGGTGGTGGTGCTGGCTTAAGCAGATTCCTGGCTGTTTCCTTTTCCAAACAGTACATGAAGAGCTGGCATATGTTTCCTTCTGCAGCCCTGGCTATGAGGGCAACCATCCCTGCAAAGGGGCTAGAGAGGCAGCTGGGGAGGGGGAGTTGCATCCATCTCAAACAGCAGCAGCTAGCGCTGCCTGAGTGTATCTGGCACCATTGAGGAGGTTCTTCCACCTGGTTTGGACAGCATGTTGGCTTTGAAGACTTCCTCCTGGTTGCCTGTTCCAGCCTCTGTGCCACCACAGGGTTTCCCAGCCTGCCCTCATTTTGGCTGCTGTAACTGACTGATTGTGGATCCCTTAATAAGTGCAATTCAAAATTACCCTCTGTCCTCCAAAATAAAACCAAAACTTGCTTTTAACATCTTTCTGTTCAGTAATTCAGTCTACAGGGTAGTGCCTGTGGGCTCTCAGAGCAGCACAAGTGTGGAGGCAGCAAATGGCAGGCAGGGGGAAGGCAAGAACTTCTTAGGCTGACTTTCCTTTTGAAGCCAAGGTATCCGCTAACTACAGCTTCAGTGTTTTTGCCTAAGGTCATGCAAGAACGCTTGGCAGAGCAAAGAACTGAAGTGGGTCTCCCCAGATCCAGGTTACCACTCTAACCTCAGGACTGTTTTTCTTCCAGCACTTGAAAATGGCCTGAACCTCCCATGAGGTACTTCGTGAGAGCTTTTTAGGCAAAGATTTTGCTCTAAAGAAGTGCGACTGTTTGCTTTGTAAGGGGAAGCTCTTGTTCCTGTTGTCTTTCTGATATATCCCTTCTGTTCTTGGCTTGCTAACTTGATGATATCACTCCCCATGCATTGGGCAAAAGCTGTTTTTTCTCTATTCAAAGAGCCAGGAGGAGCAGCTGCTGTGCTGACTCTAATCTCTAGTTCTTCCTGCACTCCTCTGGCAAGCCAAGGGGAGCTAGGACTGAGGAGGTGTGTGGAGAACGCAGATGCAGAAGTGAATTTGCTGTGTCATCCTGGAGTCTTACAAGCCAAGAAGTGGTTTGCTGATGTTTGTTCAGGAAGGATCCAGAGTTTGTGCAGCATGTCCAGGGAACTGCTGATCACTGGATAGGAGCACTCCTAGGCTCTGTCAAAATGACCTGGGTCCTCGACAGAAGTCCTCGATACCCAGTGACCTTCCTGCGACACGGTATGGGAAATGAGTTATGAGTACATTCCACCTCCCGCCACAGGATGCCCGTATTGTACATACGTGTACATCAGCATCTTTCTGGTTGCCTGCACGCAGTAGAAAAACTGTACAAACAATTAATTTCCCTTCCTTGCCTTCCTTACAGGGAGCTTTCTTCAGTCAGGTACTCTGACATCCCCTTTTTCCAGAGGACCATTGTCTGTTTGGGTCTTTGGTGCTTAACTCCACTGAGTTTGTGTGTATGGAAACATTTAAGCTTGCTCCTCTTTTTTTTTTTTTTTTTTTTTTTTTTTTTTGTGTGTGTGTCCTTTTCCGACAGTCATATCTCATTCTTTTTAAAAATAAAGTATTTCTTTCAGCAGTACCCACAGCTCAGTCTTGCAGGTGCCTGGGTAGATTATCCTGTGCATACATCTAATATTCACTCTGGCAGTCTTCTATAATTGACAATTAATTTGTGAATCTTTTTCCATGCTGTTCTTTCACCTTGAGTGCTGGGTGTACTGGATCTCTGCCACCTCATATTTCTTGGATAAAGTCACTGTGGCTTCTTGCCTTACGATGTCTGACTCCAAGCCAGTGCGACTTGTTGGAAAAAAAAAACCCTGCAAAACACATTGTGGGTTGGAAGATTCATTTCAAGAGGTGGAATAGTTGCTGGAGAACAGTCTCTGTAAAACAAAGTTAAAAATCTAGATCTATACAAAGATATTTCAATACCAGATAATGCAATTAGTCAATGCCTTTGTCACAACCATTGCATTGTTCATTCTTTCTTTGTGTGAAGAGGGGATGATATAAATCATTTTCTGGAATGCCTGATGTCCATCCCATTCAGATGTATGAAATTCCTCTGCAATGGTGCTTTGATTTCTAACCTTTAAAAGTTATGAGCTGTGACAGAGAAAATTATAAACTCCCATTTGTTTTCTGTGCTTGTGTGGGAAAATTCTGTCTCAGTCCAAGCACCATGGAGCATACAGTGCCTTAAACTGATTTATGAAGCCTTTTCCTTGATTTGCTTGCAGCTGGTATGTGTAAGTCCAAATTCAGTTACCACACCTGCAGTAAATCAGTGATATATAAATGTTTCCTAACTTGGGAGAAAATCCATGAGTGGTTGAATTAAACCTTTAAAAGACTCTTATTTCCTGAGCGTTAGACTACTGTAACTTTTATGTGTGATTTTAACACGTTCTGAAGTGTTAGGCAAACTACAAAGAGCTGCTGAGTATGTAGGTAATGGTTGTTAAAGTATTTTAAGAATGGTTTGTTTCTAATAAAAAGGTGCCTGTCATGTAGTTCAACACCAGGTTGGACAGGGCTTTGGGCAGCCTGGTCTAGTGGAAGGTGGCAGGTGTCCATGGCAGGGTGGTTGGAACTAGGTGATCTTTAAGGTCCCTTCCAACCCAAACCATTTCGTGATTCTGTATAAATGATCTATCAGCTCTAGTTGAGGGGGTTATAAAGCAGTCAGAAGTTGGTGACTTGTTAGGTTTTGTTGTTTTCTTAACCTAAGAGAACCTCTATGCCTTTGTAATACCATACAGGTTTCACTGGGGATAAGGAAAAAGCTTTAGAGAATGACAGGAGAAATGATCTGGTATTTGCTAATGCACGTTCCCTCCTCCATCTTCTTCATCCCCTTCTTCCCTTTGCAGTCACAGGGATCTGAGCTAGGATTGGAGGGTGACTTGAAGCCTCCTCCACATCCCCAACTGAGGATCCCTGCATGGACGGGAGTGCTGTAAAATGAAATGCAGAACTGCCCGAGTGCATCCTGCCTCAGCAGGAGGAGTTAGGGCCCCGGCGGTGGAGTGGGCTGGCTTTTCATGGTGCCCCATTAGATTTGTCATCTAAGCTGCTCATTTGAGCATTTCTACAGCGTTAAAATGAGCCAAAGCTTAAGTGGTTGAAGCTCAGTAAGTCTTGGATAAACCATGTAATTTTGCTGGCATGTTGTTGGCCATATGGATGCCGCTTGAGTGAACCACTGGGCAGTGGCAAAATTTGGAGGCCTGGCTTACAATTTTGTCTTTCTACTGCTGTAATTCCCTCTCTCCTTCTTCCTCTCTCTTTCCTTCCCTCTTGCACCTCCCAAAATATATTTCAGCCAACATATCCGAGCAGGTACAGAGAAGTAAACAAGTTGCATCCCCACACTAAATTGCTTTCTCTCCCCTTTCCTCCTCAAAAGCACAGAAGGGAATAGAAAAGGAAGATTAGTTGTGTCAGAGCTCCATCCTGGTGCCGTTCCTGTGCCATGGGTTTCTCAGAGCCGAGTGTGTATGCTTTGTCTGGGATAAATAACAGTGAAACTCTGTCTCAATTTTCTCTGCAGTTTCTCCCACTTGCATTCATTTTATAATTTCATTCCTCGCTCTCATTATTGCGAGGCCTGCCATTGCGTGCCCAGGGGAGTCAGGTAAAACATTTTTATTTACTTTTGGCTTGGTTCAGTTCCACTTTCAACTTCCTCTCTTCTTCAGTTTTTTCTGTGTTGTGTTTTGTTTTCCAATGACTTTGGGAGGAAGGGGGGGGCCCACGAGAATGGAGTGACATTTATACTGGGTGTGAGATGCCTTCAAATGTGAATCCATCTCCTTCAGTATTAGACTGATGGCTAATTCTTTTCCTGAATGGTCATCTTGGTTTGTTCTTTCTATCTCCAGCACTGTTTGTAGTCTTCATGTCAAAAACATCTACACCAGGAGTAGAGGAAATCCTGGAATTCTGTATTAGAAAATGGATTATTTGGCAGTTTAGGGGTAGCAGTCAAGCTATGTTTTTGCAGCCAAAGGCCTTGGCAGCAGCAGTGGGTTAAAGACTTCACCCTTTTTCTGTGTATTTGTTCTCCCTGCAACCTTTTCAGGCTGCCTGTTCAGTTGTGCTGATGCTGTGGTTTGAGAGACATGCCGTGAACCAGATTATCAGCTGGTTTGGGATAAAAATAATCCTCCATCATAGGGAGGAGTGGTGTTTTTTTTCCTACCTGCTTCAGTTCACCACTTTGCAGGATAACCCCGCAGATGGTTGCAACAGCTCAAACAGAGGGACAACACAGTCAAGCAAGGATGGGAACAAGACACGAAGGTTGGGGAGGGGTAGTAACTCCCTAAACTGACTTTCCAGCAGAAATTTTGTCTTCCCATCTGACAGCTGGGTTTTGATGTATCTTGCTGCAAAGTTTTTCAGATGCTTTTATCATGCATCTCTCTAATTTCTGTTCTTGCAGCAGCTACCATATTGATATCTCTATAGTCAATATGTTAATGTAAGTCCACCTTTGCTAGCAGTTGCTGTGGTTGCTGAGGCAGGCACACATCCCATTTGGCCACTGTAGATCTGAAAACAGTAACCTTTGCAGAAGGCAGGAGCAATAACGTATTAAAGCACAGCCACTAAATCTGCGAGAGCACATCTGTCAACACACCCAAATAGAAGAGGTAATGCAAGCTTCCCCTCCTGCAGCATTACTCAAAAGGAACAGCAGCTGATACAAAATTTACACAGTGACTTCCAAATCAGTGGCTAAATGGCTTCTGGGGTGAGGATGATGATTATTTCCCTCCCAACGTGACAGATACGTGAGGATGAGGAGGAGTTTACAGAAGTCTCAGGAGACTGAGCTGCTGTCTGCTTGTCCATAATGGAAGAACCATGAGCAAACTCATGTGGGTTAGCAGACCATTAGACTGTCTAAACTCTCTTACGGGGCAAAGTTCAATCAGCTTTCACTCCAAAGAGCATTATCAGTGTATAACACTAATCCTATGTAACGGTGCTCTAGGCTGACACAGGTACTGTGAAGTAGATTTTGGTGATGTAGATTGCCCTTACTGGTTTAGCAAAGTTATTTAGATGCTGTCAAAGTCAACAGGCCAAAATTCTTTCTTAAATTACACTGCTCTTCTGATTGATGGCAGTGAGTCTTTGCCATGAGTGGTTATCAATAGTTAACATGCCGTGAACTCTGTACTGTTAAGGTTACTAATTATTTTTGATCCTCTTGACTTTTCTAATATTTGGTTGTAGATGTTGTTTTATTTTTTAAAGGGTTGTTTTCTTCCATTAGCTGTAACCATTGTGCCTTGAACTTGGAAGTGCTCTGCTTGGTCAGCCTAGTGCCTATGTTTTTGTGTGTGCTGGGCTAGACAGGGTCTAGGGGATGTCATAGCCTGTTCTCAGTACGAGGTCAGATTTCAGCTCTGAGGTATTATATTGGTTTTAATTTTAAAGCACAGGAGCGAAGTCATCCTAAAATATTCACAGATAGTCAGATGCACTTAGGAGTGCTACATCTTGCTGTAGCAAAGATTTCCTAATCTTTCTCTTTTCAGGGAAAGAAATAGAAAAGAATTCTGCAAGTCACTTCAATACTTGTTCAAAAAATCATTGGATTTATTGAGGCTGGAGGCACCCTGCTGTTAGAGTTGCTCGGAAGGAGAGGGCCGAAGGTTCCTATTCATGCACAGTAATGCTGGTTTTCCTCATTTCTTTCATTGTCCCCACCCCTTTCTGTTGCATTACCATGCTCTTGCTCCCCACTCTCCCTGGCTGTGTGTGCCTCTCCATCTCTGCACTTTGTGTTGCTTTTCCCCTGCTGGCCTCTCTCTTGTGTATAATGGCAGCAGCAAAGTAAAATCAGCTGAAATGCTGATCTCCAAAGCACTGGCACATAGTGCTTTAGAGATTAGGATTTTAGTGCATTATACTCGGCTGCTAGCAGAGCAGAGCGCTGTGACAAGGAAACACAATGCTGGAGCCAAGGGTTCAGACTTGGAGCTGTAGCCCCGGTTCCTCTGGGCAAAACACGTTGTGCTTCTCCTCCTGTGGAACATTTTGTTGAGCGTATGCGTGGAGGGGCTTGGCTTTACTCAGTAGACAAAGAGGGATACCCAGGGGCAGGTTGAGAGCCTTCTCATTTGAATCACACCTATTAGTAAGAAAAAGACCCAAACCCTTACTAACAAAACAAAAAGAAAAAAAAATTACAGCAAGATTTTTCTGACCTTTTCTTGTATCTACATCCTCATTCTTTCTTTTCCGTTATTGTATTTAGTTCTTTAATTTTCCCATAAGCTAAGGAAGATAGATATTTTTTCCTCTTCTTTGCATAAGCTTACAAGCTCATGTTGCTGCTGTAGCAATTTGCTCTAGGTCCTGATATCCTCTTCAAGGTTCTTGGACGATGTGGGCATTTTGGGAAATGCAGTCTAGTACGATGACTACAAGTAGGGCTGCTGCTTGTCCACTTTCCAATGAGCCTGGCTGGGTTTTGCTGCACGCTTGCCAGTTGCCACTGGAGCTGATGCCTGCGTGCAGGTTAGTCTGTAAGTACCCACAGCCAATTTTGGAAGGTGGACTGTGGGGTTTTTTTATGCTTCAGAGCAGGCCATGCTAATGAATGCCCTCAGCTAGTGTCTGCTCTTCATTGATTTTGAAAGAATCATTACTTAACGACATAAATTAACTCTAAAAGCTTGTAACCTCTAATATCTTTATCAAATACCAGATAATCACGCATTTTTCAGTGTATAGTTTCTGCATTGGCTTAAGGCCACTTAGTTATATAAATATTAACATTTTCTACTGCTAGGTTTAAATCCTATTTAAAAGTGCTTCTATTCTGTATTCAAAAGAGAAGGAAATAAAGTACCAGGAGAAATTCTCTCTTCTGGAACAATGAAATATTTCTTCAGCAGAGGCTGAGGTTTGTACTGTGTGCAGATGCCAGTGAGCATCTGCCTCTCTTCAGCTCTTGCTCTGTTCAGAAGCTCTTACTGCTGCTTGCTTTCAACATCCCATTTCTCTTCCTTCTCAGCACCATGCCTGGTTCCTCTTCCCTCTCATTTTCTTGTAAGTTTGTCCATTGGTGCCACTTTCCCTCCTGTCTTTCTGCTGATTTTTGCTATGCCATTTCTGCCCTGTTGTCTTCTGGTTTTTCTCCTTGGCCTTGACTTGACCTTCAAAGTTGAATGAGTTTTCTCTTCTTTGAAAAGGGCCTGGGTGTTCTAGCTCTCTTTCTTTTCTAATTGCCTTCTCTGACCACTGTTTTATTCCATACTGTAGGTTTCTTTCCTGCATATTCTGTGATTTAAACATCCTGGTCTACTTTTCTTGGGTTTTGTGGGTTATTTTTTGTGTGTGTGTGGTGGTTTTTGGGTTTTGGTTTTGGTTTTTTTTTTTAGGTTTTTTTTTAGTTGTGTTTTTTTTCTTGACAATACTTCCCCTTCACAGTCATTCTTAATGGGGATTTCCCCTTTTTTACTCTCCTGTTACCTGTTCCTGTGAAGCCATGAAGCACAAACTGCAGATTCCCTACTGGTTTCCTGGTTTTCACATTGTTGGCAGCTATTTTTAACAACAAATTTACTTTCTCGTTGCATGCAGTCCTGCTCACTACATTGACAAAGGGTATTTCACTCAGCTGTAGTTGAGGGTCTGCTCACTGCCACCTTCTTCCAGCTTCGGGTTTTTTTCCCTTTTCTTTCCCTGCTCCTGATTTTGCTACCTTCTACTTTTCATCCTCTTTCAACCTGTCTTATGTATTTTCCATATAAAAGCAGTGTCTGGTAGCTTTGAGGCATTCCACAAGTGGCCATTTGTATTTCTGTTGTCTCTTCTCCCTTGTAAACATGAGAGTCAGCATTTGCCTTGCTGGGGTTAGGCGCAGTGGGAAATAAAAAATGAGAGTCCTTGAGCTCAAGCCCTCCTTAGCATAAGCTGAACACCACCTGGCTGCTGTGCACACCAAATGGGAGATGCATATTCATAAGCCATCCCATATCTCATCGCTCTGGCTACATCCCTAATCCCCACTCTCTTGAGCCCATGCTTGGGCAGTGGTGGCTGCCTGTGGTCTGCTCTTGGTCCATTCTGGTCCCCCAGGATTCTGGCTCTGAAGAGCCTCCCCTGCTTATCTTCTCTCTTTGCAAAGACAGTGAAAAAACAGCTGTAGGAGGGGAAACAAGACAAGGGAGAGAAAAATATCAAAATATCAAAGGCAGTAAAGTGACAGAAGGGTCAACAAAAGTAGGGATGAATTACAGCCTTTCAGCTGTAGCCAGGAAAAGCACACTGTAGACTGATGGCTGTGTCTCCCAGGGGAGAATGTAGACCAAAGAGAGTCCAGCATACGCTATACCTTGTAAATAAACAAATAAATAAGTAATATGCATATTGCAGAATATGGCAGAAATATGGTGAATATAACAGAATTGCAGAATAAAAAAAATACCTTATTTTTTTCTACAAACGGTAATGGTGTCCAAGGTACAATCCAATTATAAATCACTGCCTTTCACCAGACACATCGGATTCTAGGTGAACATTACCACTGTCACAGTTGGTCTTCTGAGTGACAGTCCTCAGTCTGTGACCAGCACACACATGGCTTTGATGGGTGGTTAGCTGTCCTGGGCATTATTTTGTAGGATTTAGTAGCATTTTCTAACTCTCACGTAAAGTGTGTGTCTTGGAAGTGGCTTGGCACCATGTTCACCATCCCTCCTAATGTGCCATGTTTTCCCTGTGAAGGAACAGGGACCCTAATGGTGGATGTGAGAAAGTTGGGGCTGTTCAGCCTGGAGAAGAGAAGGCTGCGTGGAGACCTCATAGCAGCCTTCCAGTATCTGAAGGGGGCCAATAAGGATGCTGGGGATGGACTATTCATCTGGGATTGTAGTGGTAGAACAGTGGTGATGGATTCAAACTCAAACAGGGAAAGTTCAGTTTAGATATAAGGAAGAAATTCTTTACTGTGAGGGTGGTGAGGCACCGGAACAGGTTGCCCAGAGAAGTGGTAAATGCTCCATACCTTGCAGTGTTCAAGGCCAGGTTGGAGGGAGCCTTGGGTGACATGTTATAGTATGAGGTGTCTCTGCCCATGGCAGGGGGGTTGGAACTAGATGATCTTTCAACCCAAACCATTCTGTGATTCGATGATTCTATGAAAATCATCATGCCAAGTCAGCTGTATTTTAAGAGGGACTGATTCATAACAGCAATTATGCTGATGTTGGTTTTGCTTGCATCAAAGTGAGAGGGATTCAAAGAAGGTCCCAGGTTTTCTTCTTGTGCCTCAATAAAGCTATTAGGATAATACTACAGAGTCAAGTTCAACACCCCATGCACAAGCAGTGAACTTCCATCTAGTATATTCTATACTAGAAATTCTAGTTTACTCTAGCATTCCGTAAAGTGTATTTGAATTAGTGTGCAGCAAATCTGTGTCTTCATCGTGTCTGTGTGATTAAATCACCTTAAAAATACATCTGTACCACATTTTCCATGAGCAGCCTAATGCCCTCCATTTCAGGCTGCTGTGTGGGCAGTGCTGGTCCCTGACCTGGTGCTTCTTTTAGTGCAGGAGTAAGGGAAAAAGGAAGGAATGAGAATCCTGCTGATTTATTTATTTTATGTGTGCTTTCGAAAAGTAGCTGGTGCAATATTTGGGCCAGGTGAGGATTGCTCAGCACCAGCTCTGTTTTGGTACTCGCTCCCAGCTATCCAAGAGTGGTTTTTCAGGTTCTGCCCTTTGTCTCTTAATTAAGATGATACCTTGGGAAGATCCTGCCCTGGGTATGGTGCAGAGCTGCTGCTTGCTCTGTGCTGGTGACTGCCTGCCACCAGGACTTCTGAGAAGCTGGTGTGCTCTCTGACCTTGAGCCAGCTCAGGAGCAACTTGCTAGTACCAAGCACAGCAGGGTCTAGTGGCATGAAATCCTGCAAGCCAGACAATAATCTTCAGTGTGACACTGATTCTCTCTTTGTCCATAGGTCCTGCTGCCTGTTCTGTGGTGGAACAGGTTGTCCAGGGGGGTTGTGGAGTCTCCTACGTTGGAGATATTCAATGCCCGGCTGGGCAAGTTCCTGTGTGATGTACTCTAGGTTACCCTGCTCTTGCAGGGGGGTTGGACTAGATGATCTTTTGAGGTCCCTTCCAACCCTTGGGATTCTGTGACCAGTTGCCTTATAGCTGTCGTACAGCTACACAACCTTCAAGCTTGCTGCTGTTTGCCTGTACCCAAGGACTGATTTTACAGGGCTCTTGCTGTGTGGAAATGAAGGGAAACCCCAGGGTTGGACTGGTTCTTACTCTTGGCAGAGTGGATAGTGTTGATGCAGTGGGTTTAGGGCTGCAAAGGAGGTATGGGTGCTGTTGGGCAGTTGATGCGCATTTGGGGTGGAGTGGCCCCTTGCTTTTCCTACTGTCATTTACCTGGTGTGTGTGTAGGATTGCTGTGCCATACCCACAAGGAGCCCCGAAGAGCCGTTGTCGTTCTCTGCCTGCTCTCACTCTGCCAGATTATACAAAAGAAAGGCTGGAGGGATGGCCCAAATTCTGCAGAGCCAACAGTTCTATCCCCCTGCACCACCCTGGCTGTGCGCCTGTAAAATCAGTTTATTTGTGCCCACTTGCTTCGGCAGAGCACAGTGTGAGTTTATGTGCAGTCAAAATTTGAGTTCCTATCTCTAGATATCAGCTCTGGGAAAGGCAGGTGTCGTGGTTTAAACCCAGTCAGCCATAAATCAGCCACGCAGTCTCTCCCCCACCTTCTTTCGCCCACTCCTGGAGGGACGGGAAGGAGAATTGAAAGAATGTAATTCCGACAGGTTGAGATAAGAACAGTTTAGTAACTAAGGTATAACACAAATCACTACTGCTACCACCAATAATAATGATAAAGGAAATAACAAGGGAAGAGAGTACAACACCTCACGACCGTTGACCGATACCTCACCCCCACCCAGCAGTGAATTAGCCCTTCCGGGGACTCTCAGTTCTACATCCTGGGCATGACGTGCTGTGGTATGGAATACCTCTTTGGCTAGTTTGGGTCAGGTGTCCTGTCCCTGCTTCCTCCCGGCTTCCCCTCCTCCCTGGCAGAGCATGAGACTCACAAAGTCCTTGGTCAGGATAAACATTTGAGCAGTAACTGAAAACATCGATTTTATCAGCGCTGTTCCCAGGCTGAAAGTCAAAGGACAGCCCTGCACCAGCTACTAAGGAGAAAAAATGACTGCTACTGCTGAACCCAGGACAGCAGGGTAAAAAACGGGCAAGGAAAAAACTAAGAAGTGGTTTGTGTGACGGTATGGGAAAGCAGTGCCAGACTTTTCCAGCAGCTCATGTCTGGAAGAGCAAAGGACAGGGCATTGTTCCTCCTGGCATCACTGATGAGCAATGCAGAGAGGGCACGTGTGGCACTGTGCTGTTGTGCCACTTTCTCATGAGGTTTTCCTGGTGCTGAGCTTTCCAGGAGCGCTCTGCCTCCTGCCAAACCATATGTGTGGCAGCCTCAAACTAGTGGGATGGGGTAACTGAGGGATGGGTTTGTCTGGGCATCCCAGGAAACCTTTTCAGTTCTCTGTAAGGCTTCGCAGCCTGAAGACTGCAACCCGTATCTGTAATCTGACCTTTTTCACGTTCCTTTTATTCACATGCACAGAAGCATCTTTCTTTCCTGTGAAAGAAAAGTGTCCATTTGCTCAACATTTTACAGATAGATGCTGTCCTGCCATGAAGCGCTGTGATTTGATGCAGGGAAGCTGCTTTCAGAGGAAAACCTTCTGTGACAAGCTCAGGCAATGCCAATTGCTGGATCAGATTTCACCGAGTCGAATGAGGATCTAAGTGGCGGTCAGACTCAGACCGCTGCTTCTCATGGAAGTGGTGATGCAGCCACACAAAGGAGGTTTGTGTGTTTTAGTAACTGGCTCAAGCTGTATAAATAACAATTTTTATTTGGGTTTAGTTGTACTTGTGCAATACATATGAGAAAAACAACTCTCCTAAGAAGTTTACATTGGAGAGGGACTCTCCTGTGGTTATTTTTCTCCTGCATTTGAAAACAAGTGGTTTAAGCTACAGGTCATTTGTAGAAAACCTCATGAGCATCAGTGGCAGAGTAAGGCATCCCATATTTATTTAGCCACCATCTTCATGTGCTTTAGCTCTGTGCCTGGCAGCGATGGCAGCCTCCATTCTTGCTACTTCCTTACGTATTTGTACTTCAGATATACGTTACACGGTGATTTTTTTTTTCACTGTTGAGAGGCTGAGGGCTTCCGGAAGGGACTGTGTCACTGCTGTTGGGGCATTACTGCACGTGGCTGTAGTCGATGATGAACACAGACCTATTAAATAATGAAACGTGAGATTCCCTATCAGGTAACGTTGTGCTGCTAATTTGGGTGTGAGGGAGATGGTGAGGTCATGAGAACGGGTTGTTAGGAGATACTGGTGAGTAAGCAGGGAGGGAACAGTCAGCAACATTGGGGAATTAATTCCTTTACAAAAAATACAGGCAGAAATATATATTTTTGTGACCTCTTTTAAAAAGCAAAACAACCACAAGGCAGAAACAGCCTACCAGAAAACCTTTAAATACAGAGGGAGTTAAATCTGGGTGATGTGGATAGGGTCAAATCTGTTCTTATAGGCATTTTCTCTTTGTAATTCCTAAGAGTTGGGATTTTAAAACTTTTATTTTTTAATGTTTCTGTGCAGATACTATATTACATTGGCATTGATTCACTGAGTTTATTTGTCAGCAGTAAAATGAATGAAATTCTAGAGGTACAATTTCAACCAGCTGCTGTTGTTTACTAGTGAGACTACCAGTGACCCTTAGCATCTATAAATACTTCACTGTGAATTAAAAGCAGTGAGCTATCCAGTAGTATTTCTTTTACTCATGTTTCTCAGTTATTTTTTTAATCTCTGCTTCCCCCCTCCCCCTTTATTGTTATTTTCAGTCTTGTCTCTACTGCTTCAAGAAAAGCCAAACATTAAGGGGGAGATTTAATTTCTGGCAAACAGTAAACCTGGCCATTCATTAAAAGACACATCAAGTTGTTAGACCGTGTGGAGATTCTTCTCTGGTCTCTATGGTTCTGACTTTTGGTAATGGCCTTTTAAAGTGAAAATTCAGATTTAAAATATCTGAGCATTATTTTTAGCTCTCCTGACCTCATCATTCTTATCATTAAGGAGAAAGTTGTTTGCAGTCATTGATTAGCTACAGTTGTAACTTCCTTATAGCTTTCGGCAATGCTGCAGAAGGACTGCAGTTTCTAATCCCCTTTTTCTTTATTTGTTGTTTTTTGGTTTTCTTTCCTTTTGTCTAACTTTGGAGGTTTGACATGGACCAGTAGGTCTTTTATTTTATCACAAGGCATAAAAGCAAGTGCTGTTTTTGCTCAAGCCTAGCCCAGATTATGAGCTGCTAGAAAAGGATGTGCTTCTCAGTAGTCCAGCCTCTTGCCAGGTAAACCTGCTTCCTCCATGATGCTGAGCATCACTGTCTGTAGAACTGGTACTTCCCCTTAGACACCAACTTGGACAACATCACCAGCCCCACATCAAAGTTTCTCCAGGCCTTACTGGCTTTTGTTAGAGATTTTGAGTTGGTTGGATGTTCAGCTTTTCCACCTCCTGTGAGGGTATGCTGAGCTCTCAAGTCTCTGCACTCTTGCTGCAGAGACGGAGGTTACAGATTTAACTTTCATGCTGCAGAGCAAGCCTGCCTCCTTGCCTGCCCTTACACCTCTAGAAGTTGGTGTGGATGCTGTCAACACCACTGGGTTAAGCAAAATCTCTGACAAAAGGGGTGTTGGTGCCATTCATAGAAAACCCCTAACAGCCAGATGGAGGTGGTTGCTCCATGTGGGTCTGTGATGGGATGTGAAGGGAGATCTCACACATCTCAGCAGAGCATTGCGAGCAGCAGACAGCTTCTGTCAATCTCTGCTGCTAAAGCTGTTCCACTTTCCAGAAGGTGTTTCTGCATTTAGAAGGTTGGAGCGACTGAGAGACTCACTGCCTCGGGATTAGTGCTGTCAGTGGTGCCACTGGCTGTTCCTCCCACTTTATACACAGCAGAGATGCTTCCAAACCCAAAAACTGGAAATGACCTACCAGAGAAAGGGTGGGAGTTATCTAGGAACATCTCTATTTTTGCAAAAATGAGCCCAAAAGAGCAGGGAATTGGACTCAAATGATCCTTCTGGGTCCCTTCCAACTTGAGATATTCTGCAATTCTGTGATTTCCTTATAAAAAACAAGTATTTTTTTTCTTTATATTTTATGCTTTATTTTGCTCAGCCACCTGTTTTGTTTCTAAACGCACTTATTCACACAGCCCCAACTCCTGCAGGGTTTTTGAAGTTAATGAACTCATAAGGACAGGCAGTGCAAAATTTGTACTGGATCAAAATGACATGCAGCAGTACACTGGGAATATGTAAAGCAAAGAAGCAACCAGGTTTAGGGGTCAGCTGCTTTTTGATCCCAGGCAATGGAGATTTTTCTTCACCAAAATAACATTTCTCATTTTCCAGTCAACTGTTGTGACAGTCTTTCCTTTGAACCTTCCTACTGGGAAATTTTTCCGGCTGCAGCTTTTCTTTCACTGAAGAGAGCATCTTTTGCTATCTAGAAATAGTGTTTTTTACAACAGAGTAGCTGAAGTCATTTGAGAGTCACTTACTCTTTCAGTCTGCTACCACTGAGCAACCACACAACTTGACAAAATGGCTGAATATCGAGGTATGATTTATAGCTGTCCTCCCTAATTTCCTATCCTAAAAAATTCAAAAACTGCTTCCAAACTTCTCACATGAGAGATTTCCCTTAATTCTACCATTCGTGTCCTAAGAAGCATTTTTTCTCTCTGATGATCTTTGTGTTATCGCAGTGAGGACAAAGAGGTGATAATCTCTGGAAACTTTTGCAGAGAAGCCTATTCTTGTTTGCTAGTGTTGTAAAATAGGAAATTAATTCTAAGCTATTTTGCTTAAATGGCTGAGCTTTGTCTTTTTACCTGCAATTAAAAAAATTCAACATTTGTTGAAGAGAAGGAAGATAATTATATAGCAAAATTGTTGCTATTCTGTTCTTTTAAAGACAACAAAAAAAGAAAATAAATCCAGCAGAACAGATGTGAATCTGCAGACCTGCAGTATTTAAGAATAATTGCTGTTCCCAATATACGATAGTACTTCTTTCCCTCTGTAATTTCAGCATAATTTTTTTTGTGCATTTCCAGGAGGGCTGTGCTTTTTCGTAAGCTTTTTTGTAGGCTAGCCCCTGTTTTCTGAGCTCGATTAATCCGTTTTTTTTTTTTGGAAGTGGCGTGCTTTTATTCCCTGTGTTGTTATCGCAGCAGGAAGAAGGGGAAATGTGTGATGATGGAAGAATTTTAACGTTTATGTATGCCACACATGAAGTTAGGGATCCCGTGAGATTTGTTTGTGTTCTTGTATATGTGTGGATGAACATCTGTGGAATGACAGCTTAACAACTTCCTTCTGACATTATAAAGGGGCTGTAATGGTACTATGTTGGGGTTTTTTTAGTTGTTTTTTTTTTGTGTTAACTCTTTCATTTCCTTGCTAATTTCAAGCTTTGTTCATTCCATCCATCAATAGGAATGTTGCATTGCCAGGGAGTCAATTAGATCTTGAATTTGAAATTAATAATGTCAGAATACTAAGCCTGGATTTTCAGGTAACTAGGATCTAAACTTGGGCTCCTTCCCTATTATTTCCTGTACCAACTTGCTTGCTTGAAACTCTTTTCCCTTCCCCTTCTAATTTCCTCCTCCATTGTCTGAGTGCCATTCTACAGGTAGTCTAATTGACAATTATACCTCAACAACCTGAAGATGCAGAGGTGAATACGCCTCACTGCTTTGTGTCTGACACAGTAGACATAAATTTAAGAGAGCAGAGAGATGCTGAAATTCTTCATGGTGTTTTCAGACTGTAGTGCCTGGACATGCTGGGCTGAGAAGGGCGCTTGGGTTGCTGTGTCTGGTCAATGCTGGTGGATGTCCATCCTTTAATAAACCATCCAAATCCAGCTTACCACCTGGCTTGCTTTGTCTCTTTATTATTGCATTGTGTGAATTGCATTTGTGTTAGCTGTACGCAAATGAGTATAAATGTATTACGAGTAAAGTTCAGCCTTGAAGTGGGAAGTAGGATTTGAAAGCAGCATTTTCACAAGTTTTTGCATTAACTTGCGAGTAGGAATAATAAAGGCCAAAAAGGAAAAATCAACCCCAAAACCCCAATAACAACAAAATGCCTCACAAGCTATTTTTGAGGGCCTGATCCAAATCCCAAAGCACAAACCTAATCAACTGCGTAATGATTAGAAAGTCTAATGTACTTTCCTGGTAATCTCTGCCTCAAACCCTTAATTTCTGTCTGAGCCATAGCAGATCTTGTAGGACGTTAAGTTGTCTGGTTTACAAATTCCAAATGATCAAAAAATCTACACCATGCTTGGTTTTTGTTCTGTGGTTTGGTTTGGGCTTTTTTTGTGATTAATTACTACAGGAAGCCAGACGGTGTTTAATGCACATTAACTATTTCTGTTTTGGCTTTCATTTTGGTTTCGTCTTCCTGTTGTATCTTCTTCCAATAAATTAAAGACCTGTCTTTAGAGACAGTGATCGACTCCCCTGTTAACCTCCTTCTCAAGAAGATAGCTTGCATTCCTCATGTCTGTCATTTATAAGGCAAGTTTTCCATGCATTTGCAGATTTAGTGAATAGTTTTTGGTATAATTTCTCTGTTTTAAAACAGAGACAGTAGTACTAATTCTAATTCTACTAGCTAATTCTCTATGCTTTTCTTTGTACACTGAATGATTTTATTCAACCTCATGACTGTGACATTGCATAGAAATCTAATGCTCAGTTGGTAATTTATGATAACTCCTTCTTAGCAATGGTGTATTGATTTCCCTAGCCTCTTCTGAGAGAAGAAAGGGTGGCTTGAGTATTAGAATTCTCCTACCATGATAACTCTATTTAATATTGATTATAATAACCATATAAACTCTTGAGATCTGTTTGATGGAAAGTTGCTTGAAACTTTGAAAAACGCGTAATAGCGTCCAAGTAAATAATAGCACACTTGCAACTGGTACTTCTTATGTTAGGCAATTCAACCCCTGCATGTGAGAAATATGTTTATGTTAAAAATCCTGCCATAATTTTCTGCTTGGGGAATTGAGACTTGCTAACAAAGTTTAATAGGCAAAGCTGAAAATCTACATTTAAAAGCCCTTTTTATGCAAAGACACAAAAATTAGCAAGTTTCAATAAGTAAATGACTAACTTCAAGAAAAATGTGCACAAACTGTGTAAATTTTATAGGTGGCAATCTGTGCCAGCACCATAGCTTGGCAGACGTGGAGCTGCCATTGTGGAGCAGCACCCAACCATCATGCACAGCTGTAAGGCAGGCACCGCAGAAGCATCACCTTTAATGAAAACTCTGCAGGGAATGAGGGTGAGCAGAAGGTTATAATCAGAAGTGAAATTTGGCCAGGATAGCTGGGGTGAGTGCTGCTGCTCCTGGGATAATTGCCATCAGCCTGACCGTAGCGTTCAGGATCTCTGCTTGACAGATCATCTGAAAAAAGAGTCATAAAAGCCGATTCAGCTGTAAGCACACAACAGCAGCCACCTGAGATAAATAACTTCACTTTAATGGCATCTATTTTTCTTTGTAAATGGCTTTAATGTCTGCTGTGCTATATAAAGGCTTTCTGATATTCATTATTAAAGTTGTATGTAATGTATTTTAGCCAAATCTAATTTGAGAAGTGAAATGCATGGGAATATGCTACCCAAGGAGAGCTCCGAAGTCTCCAAATCCTGCCTAAGAGATAGAGCCGTGTTGTAAACCTGCCATGCTCCCTTGTGAAACTCTTTAGCTTAAAACTGCTCTTGGATGGTTCTTCCTCTCTTCTGCTGTTTTGTGTTTTGAAGAGTCTTCTGATTTCTGACTCAGTTCTATTCTGTGCTGGTTTTGGCTGCAAGAGTTTTCTCCATAGTATCTACTGTAGGCCCATGTTTTGGATTTGTGCTGGGAACAGTATTGATAACACAGGGTTGTTTGGTTGTTTCAGTTACTGCTGAGCAGAGGTTACACAGAGTCAAGGCCTTTTCTGCTCCTCACCCCATCACACCAGTGAGCAGGCTCGGGGTGCACAAAGATTTGGGAGAGGACGCAACTGGGTTAGCTGACCCCAACTGACCCAAGGAATATCCCATAGTGTATGATATCACGCTCAGCATATAAACCTGGAGGAAGAAGAAGGGAGGGGGGACATTCAGAGTGATGGGTTTTGTCTTCCAAAGTAAGCATTATGCGTGATGGAGCCCTGCCTTCCTGGAGGTGGTTGAACACCTGCCTGCCAATGGGAAGTGATGTTTTGCTTTACTTGCATGCACAGCTTTTGCTTTACCTATTAAAACTGTCTTTATCTCAATCCATGAGTTTTTTTCACTTTACCCTTCTAATTCTCTCCCCCATCCCACTGCAGGCAGGGGCAGTGAGGGAGCAGATGTGTGAGGCTCAGTTGCCAGCTGGGATTAAACCACAACATATTCAGAGTAGGTTTATACCATGATTTGTCAATATTATTTTTCAGTGTCTCTTGAAGACCACAGTTGGCTCCTCAACTCTAGATCATTTTCCTAAGCCATGAAAGAAAATGCTGTTGTATGTCTGATAATCCTTACCAGATTTACGCCTGCAATGAATGTTTAAAATAGAGTCTGGAACACGAAGTACTCTCTTTGTAATGAAAAACTTGAAGTTTTTGTTGGATGGAAGCTATTACAATTTCCAATAATAGTTTTGCTCTCCTGGCATGCTTGTTCTGACTCCTCTCCTCTCTGAAGACCAGCACTCAGAAACCGTGGGTAATTGTGCTGTTTAAGGCTGGCTTTCTTCTTGCTGGAGTTCTGAGTTTTCAGATGTGACTCTGACAGGAGCTTTTCACACTGAGCTGTATCACTCAACTTTACCCAAACATTTTGTTCAAAAGCAAACCTTGGTTTTATTACAAGGAGTTTTCTTCGCTGGTCCTTGAGTAAAAGGTGCTTTAGCCAATCTTGTTTTGGTACACAGCCCAGGTTATAGTCCTACTAACATTGCCTGAAATTCACAGGACCCCTGCAGTGTACATATTAATTTGACCCTGCAATTCCATTAACAATAGAACAAGAGGAAGTAGCCTCAAGCTGCCCAGGAAAGGTTTAGACTGGATATTAGGGAAAACTTCTTCACTGAAAGAGTGATCAAGTACTGGAACAGGTTTTCCAGGGAAGTGGTGGAATCACCGTCCCTGGAAGTGTTCAAAAACCATGTAGATGAGGACCTTAGTGACATGTTTTAGTGATGGACTTGACAGTCCTGGGGTGAAAGTTGGACTTGATGATCTTAAAGGTGTTTTCCAATCTAGTTGATTCTGTGATTAAAATAAATCACACATTCGTAATTTAATCCTGAAAATATGTGCATCAGAGTACCAAGGATATGGAATCAATGATCATCTTTCCTGAATCTAACAAAAATGTTAACATCCAACAATTAAAGTTGGAATCAGTCTTGAGATTTGGTGATGAGTGAAGTTTCACTTCCTTCCCCCTGTAATTTTGGATTTGTGATTTTCAATTTTAGTATTCAGTTGTGCTAGGAGGTTATTTAAGAATACTCCTGGTTTCAGCTGATTTCCTTAGCAAATAATTTTGTGTGCTTCACTTTGCTCTAGCAATTTCCATAGCCTCTCCAGTAAAATACTAAAAAGGATCACAGCAGCTTTACCGCTCCCCATAACGTTTAGCCTATCTATTTCATTATAGCAAAATATTGCATTTTACATGCCAAGCCTTAAAACCTTTTTTCTAAAAATGGTAACTGTATTTAATAACTAATTACTCTAATGATCCTACAGAAGTGCTCGAGACCTGTTTTAGTAGTGGTGTCAATTACAACCATCTGCACGATGAATAAAGGAACCGTGGCCCAGCTGTAGAGTTGAAACATGTTGGCATTTTCCTACGGGCAGCCATATGGTACTTAACGAAAGCGAATTGTTCACACTGCAAACAGCTCTGCTCCTGATGAATGATAACGTTTTGTTCTGGAAAATGGTTCCACAAACACGGGGAGTATTTTTAAATGCTGGAAGTGTGTTTGTAAGTGACAGGCTATAAATGGGAAGGTCTTTGGAAGGAGAGGGGGATGAGAAAGGAATTGTTTTGTTTGCCTAAGGGTGTTCTAGCACAGCCTTCCTGTCTCTTAATAGCAGTATCTTTTTTGTGCATACATAGCCCTGAATCTGTAAATTTTATTTATTTTGGTAAGGAAGAAGATAATTAGAAATGTAACTCTCATTTGCCATCAGCAAGCCCAAGCTTGACGCTGGTGTGAGCTTTAAAATAGCGAAGCTGAAGCTGTGAAGAATTAATAACTCTCTGCCTTGCATATGTGCAGACATTTTCTTACATTTGGAAAAGGAGCTTCAGAGTTGTAACCACAGTAAGTATGTGAGCACACAGGTTGGAAACAGGTCCTGGCGTTAGTCAGGGAAAAAAGGGGCAGATAACAAATCAGCTGTAGAAAATGTCTTCCATTGTCTTTTATTAGAAACAGAAACAGTTGTGAGCTTTTTTTCCTCATACGTGACTGTCAGAGAATGGCTCAATGAACTCATTCTGAGATTGATAACTCTTTGCCCACCCGCAAATCATTAGCCCCAGATCTGAATTGAATCAACAATAGGCTGTTCCCATTTCATGGTTGATAGGCAACTGTTTTGGTAATGAGTTTGGTCTCAGTTCAGTTCCTAGTATCTGTCTTAAAGAAGTAACTGCTGCTAATAACCCTAATGACCTGAATTGATCATTTTATTAATCTCAGAAATTGATTTTCTTTTTTCCACGTGGCTTACTGCTTCTGTATAGGAGATGTAATCAGAAATCTTGCATCATCTGAATTATTGTTTGGTTGATTGTTGTTTTGTCCTGCATAGATGTTCTGCATAGATGGAGTTTGATGATCATTCTTCAGGTTTTGTGCACAGATCTCAGTGAGTGGTACAGCATTCCTCACGGTGAGGCACTTTCTGCCTTTTGCCAGAGGAGGACTGTTTTCATGTGCCAGCACTCCTGTATGTTTGTAGGCATTGGAACTGCTTAAAACCTCTTGATAGATCTTGCAGTAGCTTTGCAGAAGCAGCATAGTAAAAAATCTCACCAGCCTGTGCCATCCAAGTTCTCATTACCTGAGCACAGAGCTATTTGCAAATTCACAGCAGCAGTGGGCCTGTGACTCCAAAGCCTTTTGGACTGGGAGCATCTGTCACTTGAGCTCAAAGCTAATCTTTCTTAGCTTTCCACAGCACAGGGTGGATAGTGCTGCTGAGAAGCCCCAGGTAATGAAATCATGGGCCCTACTGCTAAAGCCTTCTAACACAAAGTCTAAGAGTTAACGTAAAGACAAAAAAACCCTTCCAGTACCAGTATCAGCCTCCTTGTAAGACTGTGATTTTATCTGTCTCCTCTTCACAAATTCTGATCTTGTGTTACAGGTATAGCTGAAATGCAGGCAAGCAACCAAATCATGGTGGGATGCAAACCCACTGTGATGCCTGTGAGACATGTTCGGTTGTGATCTGAGAAGCATTAAGCAGCTAATGGCAGCACATTGTGCTCCATATCCTTGCTATTTGATCTGTTACAGCAGTGCTGTCTAATGCAATAAATCTTCCTCACTTTTAATTAATAGTTGTTCATCTGTACTGCAATAATTTCAAGTGATGTTTATGTTTAAAAGAAAGTAGGGGGAGTTTGGGGGGAAATATCTCCAGGCAGGAGCATAGTAAAAAGTCTTTTCATGCAACTGAGAAGCAAATACTATAATTTGAGATCAACGCATTTAGCGTGTGTTTTAAAGAGGAAGCCATAGCCCTTCTGTAAGAAGCCTGCTTTCTAAATCAGACGCATATAAGCTGTGTTTTTAACTAAGCCCTACAGTATTATTTAAGGTGTAATTCTGCATTGCGTTTTCTCAAGGTCAGTGCCAGTTTCAGAGATTCCTGCAGCTCCTGTGTTGCAGTTTGCAGTCTGTTCACCTCCCTCCTCTGCCCTCTCACCTCTCCTGTGCAACTTTTTCACACAACCATATTATCCTTTAGATCAGAGAAATTGTTTTAACTTAAAAATGCAGGAAACAAAAAGAAAGATAAAGCCATAGTTTCTAAATGTAAAGATGTGTGTTACCTTGAAGGAGAGATTGTGAAGCTTATAAATATTACTTGCCCAGTGTATAGAACACTGTGTTACAATTTTCCATGATGTTTACTCCTGAAGGGAATGAGTGGGAAAACCACAAGTCATAGATGCTTGCAATGTGTGCTCCTGGGCCTGCCAGTAGCCCACAGAGCTTGCTCAAACGGCAGTCTGCAGAAAGCTGATTGAAGGGAAATATAGCAGTAATAAACTTAAATCAACGTATTTAAGCAGAATGCATTTGAGGACCCAGCTCAGGATGCCTAACTGAGTCTTAATATTTGGTGTATTTGTTGATGCTGTTGTTCATTCTTCTGGATTCCTGTGACTTAGAACCCATTGATGAAAGCTGGGATTGTTGTTCTGTAGCCCTGTGGCCATGGAGTGGAACTTGGAAATGTCACCCCATAAATATTATAAGCATAAGAGCATTTGATACAAATAAATACATAAAGTTTCTGAATCTGGGTGCTTGGGTCTCAATTCAATTGGCTCAACATAAGCATCCAGCACTATTTAAGATGCCTTAGGGTCTCCCGTCGTGCCTCCAGCTTGCCACGGCAGATGGACATGGGTTTCCTGTAGGCCTGTTGTCATATTTGCCTTGCCGACACTGTGAAGTTATTTCTTATACCCTGAGGTGTCTGAGGTGGTGCTAAATGCTTGTGTTTAGACAACTGAATCAGCCCTTCATGTTGGAAAGCAGTGCAGCCAATCTCAACTGTTCATATATAATCAACATAAAGGAAACTTTCTAATTCTAATTTAAGGTCCACGTTGCTGGCAGCTTTCTTTCCGCCAGTGAAATGTTAATTTTGGATTATTTCCACTGGGAGGTACAGCAGAGCCATGCCCACCCATCAGGGACTATATCCATACAGCAAAAGGAACAATGCCAGGACCCAGCTTAAGCATTATCCACAACCACCCAAATGGTTCAGTTCTGGGCATGGTTTTGACATCCTCAAAGACCAGCTGATGGTAGATGGCTAGATAAATGGGCAGTGTGGTGAACTGAAAACTAGAACATTTCCTCCTAGTGTGCCCTGGGAGAAGAAATAGCTCCACACACCCATACTGGATGGGCCAACCATCTGGAAGGCAGCTCTGCAGAGAAGGCGCTGAGGGGAGGGTCCTGATGAACAAGTTGACCACATGTCAGCAGTGTGTGCCTTTGTGGCAAAGGCGGCCAACTGCCTCCTGAATTCTGCCCAGCATTAGGAAGAGCATTCCTGGCAGGTCCTTTCCCTCTACTCAGCCCTGTTCAGACCCAGCTAAGGTGCTGGGTCCAGTTGTCAGCTCTTCAGGGCAAGGGGCATGTGGACTTACTGGAGAGAGCCCAGGAAAAGCCAACAGAAATCATTAAGGGGCCGGACCATCTCTTTTAGGAGAGACTGAAAGAGTTGGGACTGTTCAGCCTAGAGAATAAAAGTGTCAGGAGGGACCTTAGCAAGGTAGTTAAATATCTGATGAGAGGAGTATGGAGAACAGAGTCAAACTCCTCTGTGATGCTCATGTGACAGGGCAAGAAACAATGGACACAAGCTGAAATGTGAGACATTCCATTTAATAAACACAAAAGGAAACTTTTTTACTGTGAAGAGGGTCAAATGCTGGAACAGGTTGCAGAGTCTCCATCCTTGGAGATACTCAAAACCTGGCTGAACATGGTCCTTGGCAACCTGCTGTAGGTGACCTGGCTCTGAGCAGCAGGGTTGGACTAAACTATCTCCAGAGATGCCTTCTAGCCTCAGCAGTTCTGTGCTGTGTGTGATTCTGTGACTCGTAAGGCTTAATCAAATAAAAGATTTGGAGTTTAACAGCTACTGCATGTGTCAAAGGTTGTTCCAGTGATGTGGCAGCAATTCAAGCTTTTCTACGTCCAGATGTATGGAGTTCTGTTCCTGTAAAAGGTGCTGTGATTTTTGGTGTAATTCCCTCCCAGCATCTGCTGAATACATCAGGAATTGCCATGACCTCCTCTTCTTCACAAGCAGTGTAAGCTGTGCTTGGAGAAACTCCGCTTTTCTCACTCCATAGCAGTGCCTTCAGGTGTAATCCAGCAGAGGCTTCTTTTGTTTAGCAGGGGAGGCAAATAAATGTCTATGCTGGAGTGTTGAAACAGCATTGTTCAGTATTCTGGACTGCAGATTTAGGTTTAATCATTGCAAGCTCTTCCCACTGATGCTTTAAAACCAAATTTTTAGAAAAATGGAAAAATTGAGCCAATGGAAGATATTTTGTTTGGAGTTCAACAGTTTTTCCACATCATGAAGAAATGCCTCCTCTGATTGAGGGAGATCTCTCCTCTGGTTTCCTTTAGGAAAATATTTACAATTGTTGTTTTAGTTTGGAAACCTCTTCCGTATTATGGCACTTCAGCTACATTAAATATTAAAAAAAAATTAATGACTGCAGAGCTGTGCCATTGCATAGAAGACAGAAACTGAAACCACTTATGAATAGAATTGGAGCAGACTAGTGTATATTCCAAGCAAAGTGAAATGCAGAAATAAAGCATGTAATCAGCAGTTATCCTAGAATCATTCTTAGTTTTAATAATCTTTGTGTACACATCCCAAAGTATTTAAAGAGAAGAGCTTAATATTATATGTATTTAGTAAATCTGACTTTGTTTTGGATTCCAGAGTATAATGCTGAGACAGACAAGCTTCCATTTGCTTCATGTGAGGTTTTTTTTTTTGAAGACAGGATCTCTACCATCTTTGCTAAGAGCTGTACAACACTTAGATGCTTTCAGCACTTAGCAGTGTGGTAAGTTATTTCTGATTTGCAATTATTCACCTTGAAGCAGGACACCAAATCAGCTGTAGGAAGCCTCAGAAGTGATGGGAGTTTGGTTCTGCTTTGGAGCATATTGCTGAGGGGTTGTTTTCGTACAAGAGAAAACCAAGTATGACAGAACCGAATTTAACACATAGCAGATAGTTATTGTAGTTTGGAACATTTTATAGGTTTAAACCTTATTTTTACCTAACAATCTGCAGGTAGGATGATGCTGGCCTAATGCCCGCTCAGTGCTGTGGTATACGTCGGCTGGCAGCTATTCTTCATTTGGAAATGGTTGTTTAAAGTAAAAAAAAAAAAATGAAGACCTCAGTGTTGTTTGAATAAACTGTGGTGTAGGTGGATTTGTTGGCAGGACGGAGGTGAATACACATGTATATTTTCACAACAGGATAAAAGTCAGCTTTTGTTGAAGAAGCCTGTTTATAATTGCCTTTGAGTTTTGGTTCTGGTAAGAGCTGCTGGCACTGGGATTGACTTCTTACATACCCATACACAGTATCACACCAACTCTTCATCTTCTTGCAAAGCTGAGCTTATCCCTCTGAGCTCCATGCTGTCACACCAAAAATCTTACCTTCCCATGTAACACCAAGAAGAGCTGCAATGGGAGGCACTGCGGTCCACCAGTTCCCTGGCTTCTCTCTGCTTTTGGTTTTTAAGGGAGATCCTAGCACATTGTGGAAACTGTCAATAACTCTCTCCATCCACAGCAGATACACGTGGACTCCTGAGGCAGAATAGGACAGTTGTTTAATGCAGTGGAGCAGCATGCAGTTAAATTTAGGTGAGAGAGAGCACTGTATTCAGTTAGCCGCTGATGGAATTGGAGTAGCCAAAACTCCAACTGTCAGAATGGATTCTGAGTCCAGAGAAAAAGGTAATGATGTTGTGCAAAAGGGTCAGAGAAAGGTGTCACCTGCTCTTGTCTAACATTATTTTATTAGTAGTAAATGATTGAATAATTGACTATATTTTTATTTCATTTAATCCTGCAGAAAATCCCCCAAGGTGGGGTCATGGACTAAGATCTCCTTATGTTAGATGGTGTGTGCACACAGAGTAAAACCAGCATTTGGACTCACTCCGAAGTCTAATGCAGGAAAGATGGGCTGGACCATGGGAAAGGGTGGCGCGTGAGATGAAACAACACAATCAGAGGGATAAGGAGTTGAGGCACACCCTGTCAAATGGTCACATTTTATGTGTGTGGCACCATATATTTTGAAAGAAGGGACAGATTGCTTTGTTCTGCCCTCTTACAAGCTGCTCTGTGAATCTTCACAGAGAGTGTTGGCTACAATGAGTGGAGTTGGAGCATTGTGCTAAGATGGTGAGGGCTGACATTGCTGATCAAAGGTGAGAGTCAGCGTACCAGGAGTGCAGAAGGGATGACAGTCCAAAAAGGCATGGAGAACAAAGATGCACACACTGATGCAATGGAGAAAGGAGAGGTCCAGGAAAATAATCCCTGCAGCAGCCTTTTGAAGAGGTCACTTGGCTCCTTCCTTGTAGTACTTGACCTTGATAGGGTTCGAAATTTCCAGTAAGACAGCCCAAGGGGCACAGCTGTGTCTGTGATGGGGAAGGAGGCCTTGTGGGATGTTGTGTCTTTCTTAAATGAGCCAAACGGCATGAATTTTCATCCCAGGGAACATAAAAAAGCTGTTTAAAATTTTATGCACATACATTAGACCAGCTCCCCAGCCTTTCTCTCCTACCCTAGGTTTCACAGTACTACCTGAGAAATCAGTGTAAAATTACTTTGAAGAGAAGAAACTAAAAAACCACTTCCAGCAGATCAGAAATAGCAGTATCACTTTTACAACATTTGGACAAAATACGCATAATTGACACAGCACAGTGGTAGGTAGCATGAGGACTCATTTTTAATGCACTTAGAGAAGGAGCCATGAGATACACTGGTATGATACAGACAGAGAAGTAGATTTGTTATAGCCAAAGCTGCATCCAGGTTCTACAGACCAAATCTAACCCTCTTCTGCCACAACTTCCTATAGCTTTCACTAGGAAGAAAAACTACAGTGGTGAAAACTGCCAGGCTCACTTTGAAAAATTACTAGAATTTGTCTTCAGATTTCAAAGAAAATTAATCAAATTGGGTTTTATACTCCAGTTGTCCTGTGAAATCTGCAAGGAGGATGCAGGGGCTATACACTGTATTTTTGCTTCTTCATTTGCTTTACTGTTTAGCTTTCAGTCTCCTATAAATGTCAACAAGAGTGGCCATCCAAAGCTCTGGGTGCCCCTGATGTATGTTGTAATATATGGGAATGTCAAAGATACAAAGTAAAACTGGATAATTTAAAAATACGGTGAAAGGCGCGTAAGAATGGTTGGAGGGAAGGTTGTATTTTTGTTTAAAGCAGATGTTTTTAGTGTCTTTCTGTGGCAGAAGTGGATAGCTAACCCATATGAGAAACTCTTAACTGGATGCCTATTGTAAATGCAAATTACTTTTTAAAAGGGTTTTTTTTTTCATTTTTAATTAGTTATAAAACTAAAAGTTGATATGGAAATATTGTCACAAAAGTAATGAAACTGGACTTCAAAAAAATGAATTTAATTATTGTTATGCAAGTTCGTGTACAGATGGCCTGAATTTCAGAATAAATATAACCTGTATTGAGGTAGCAAAAATCCAGTTTCCAAACAAACAAAACACCAGTTCTGTTTTGAAATTTGGTTGTCCAAATAAATTTTTAAGGCAGTAATCGGAGTGGGAGGTTGCTTGTTTTCAAATTATTTTCTTTTTCTATGCTAGTTCTAATGCATTAACTGAAAAACCTATCTCAGAGATTCGCAGTTTCACTCCCTCTGGTAAATTGTTAGAAGAGCATAGAAACACTCTTGGACCTCCTTGTCATTTTTCTTAGATGGTCACAGGAAAAAGGGATAAAAAGAAGGCAAGAAATTACTAAAATTAAAAAAAAAAATAAAATTACTCGAATGTATTGCATATCTTGTTTTGACAAAGTCCCAAACACGCTTAGTGAACAGGTTGCCCAGAGAGGTGGTAGATGCGCCACCCATAGAGACATTCAAGACCAGGCTGGATATGGTTCTGCACAACCTGACCTAGTTGCAGATATCTGTGCTTATTGCAGGGGGTTGAACTAGATGACCTTTGAAGATCCCTTCCAACCCAAACTATTCTATTGATTCTGTGAAATTAAAGCAGCCAGTATAAAATGTCTGCTTACACTGCACTTGTGCTAGTCTCTCTTTTTTCCAGACCCGACAGCCTCTGCTTTAGGAAGGTTTCTGCCTGTAGGTGCTAACGTTAAGGAAAACTTCATAACACATGAACACAGTTGGTTCAATAAGTTTTTTCTCCCTGGAGATCTTGAGCAGCCTCTGCTTACCACGAACCTCTGGAAATATCTGAAGCTACTTCTTTTTACTGGCTGTGTCTGATTTATGGCAGATTTACCCATAGCCATCCCAACACCCTGGTGAGCAGGCAACTCAAGCTAAAACTCTGGTTTAAAACACACAATTTCCTTTAGCAACCTCTGTTTTGGGGTTTTGGGTTTGGTTGGTTGGTTTTGTTCTTAGAAGTATCTGAAACACCCATCAGCTGGACTGACTGCTGGGAACAGCCTAGGCGGGAGGGTGCTTCAGCTCCAGCTCCTCACAGGCAGAGCTGCTGGGAAAGTCCTCAATGAGTGTTTTACAAAGTTCCTTTTCTTCTGGCACCTCAGAAATCTCTAAACAGAGCTGTAATTCTCCTGCACAGCCTGAATTAAAGCTCTCCATCTTCTTTATGAAGTCTCTCTTGTTGCGAGATTCTAACATATAAATATTGACCACCTCAAATAGCAGATAAGATGGTGTGAAAGTAATTCCTCAGACAGTGACGTAACACACAGTGGGAAGCCCAAAGAATATAGAGAACAACTGAATTATTTGTACGAAAGGGAAGTTTCTATTTAACCTGAAGGGAGCTGTCACTGTCACCCTCGCTGCTACCAGGACATAGGGGGAGAATTTGTAGTTCTTAGTCCTTGATGCTTACATGACCTCCAGCAGTGGGTGGACAACAAAGAAAAGCATTAGCTTTATCGCATGAAAAGAAAGCTGAGAAGCAGAATTGAAGATCCTGGCTTTTAATATGTCTTTTTAATTTTGTTGCTGGAGAAATCAAAAGTTTTTGCAAAAGACCAGAATTGAAGCCCTTGTTGAAATAGCAAGGCTCTGCAAGTTTTAAATACCTGCTGAAGCCTGGCTCAGCAATGCAACTCCTGTCTGCTGTGTTTCTCATGGGAGAAAAAGAAAACCACAAACAATCCACCACATATATTTATAAATCCTTAGTGCTATTTTAACACTTTTATTCTCAGTATTTTAGTATATGCTGCTTAAAATGGACATGTGTGCAGCCACATTATCCGCTGCCTGAATGACAAATGGTTTATCAAGCACTGACAGAGCACCCGGCTTCATGCTGAATGGAGGAGGGCAGTGGCAAGGACTCTGGCTTCAGAGAGATTAACTTCCAGATAGGCAAATAATAATAAACAACAGCTCATAAGCAAAGGACCAGAAAAGAGGAATTGAGACCATGAAGCAGAATCACAATGATCCAAAGGGACAAAGGGAAGGGGATTTGTGTATCTGAGCTTGAAATATGATAAATGAGTGGCAGATTAACGTTGCTAGGCTCCATGATCGCAGCGACATTTGAAAGAGGGAAACGTGGGGAAGGGCGGTGCAGGAGAGCAGCAAAGATGACAGCAGCCAGCGAGAAGGGAAGGAAGTGGAGTCTTAGGCGGGGATGAAGGGTGCAGGACCCCAAAGGTGAGACTGGGGTACAACAACCTTGGGGAGGGTTTTGCTGGAGAGGGTGGCATGGTCTGAGCTACGAGGTATATGGTATGTATGTCAGTGGGGTCTGTGAGGCTGGAGGAAAGGTGGTAAGAACATACAGTTCCATAGTTTAGGCACAGTAGTGCATGGTGTCTAAACTACTAAAACCTCAGGATTTTGAAAAGGTGCATGTAGAAGATACCCAGGAGTTTATGCTTTCAGACTCAGGTATTGCCATTCACATTGCTATCAATGTCTTGATCCGATTTTTCTCCCTGATGGTGAAAGGTGCTTTTGACAGATTTGAAGTAAGTCTTACGACATACAGTAGGGTTTGATTTATGCCTGAGCAATGCTGGACTTGAATCAGAAAGTTAGATAGACGATGAAAGGTTACCACCCCCTTGCTTCTGCTTAGGCACCTGTAATGGTTGAGGTGACTTGTAGTTAGGGAGTAGCAGGAGCTGAGCATCAGTGGTAGTTCCCAAGGGGTTGGGTGGGTGTCATGTCTAATCTGTACTCCATGCTCTGAATCCCTCACCCTGTGGCATGGGAGAAAGTCAGTTTACAGAGAACCCTCAAGACACTGAAAGTTTTGATAATAATGTGACATATCGCCTGTTAACCTGCATATATGGGTTTACCCTGTTCCCGCTAAGATTTTGATGTTGGTCTGTTGTGCTAAGGCATTAATGAGAAATTGTGAATGAAAGTAAAGCTGGTGCCATCTAAGCATCATCAAGGGATTGGAGAAGCAGTGTAGCCCAGAAGCTTGTCCACAGGCCTGCATCAGCATCTGAGACCTTTCCTGTCACTGTTCATGACACTGTTTGTGACTTTGAGGAGGTCACTCCCTGCCTCAATTTCTCCATCTAGCCTAGATTATAATTTCCTCTCCTATTATGTCATACTCCATGCTCTAGAACTGAAAGTTTTGCATCTTTACAAAATAAGAGGAATGAAATGCTGATGGTATTTGTTTTCAAAGAATTTGATAAAGAACTGCAATTCAGATACTTTGAAGTGAAAGTGCCCTGTGTTTTGCACCTCTTCTGTGAGATGGCATCGCTTTCGGAGAAATGTTTATATAATAAAATACTGTGAAATGACACTATTGCCAAATGAGATTGTGATGAATAGAGCATTTGTAGTATTAAATCTATGGGTACTTTACATTGTTATGACAATAATGGTTTGCATTGTTGTAATAAGTTACACTTCTTCTTCTTTTAAAAAATAGATTTAGTTAGACCTTAATGCATCTTAGAAAACATGCCCTCCATTGAAATCAGATGTGCATCTCTTGGAATAAAATTGCTTTAAACATACATAAAGGTACATTGTATGGCATATCATAGGCATAGAAATAAGTGATGTTTATCAGTGTGCCTTATGTAAAAAGACTGCAAATACATGGTCCTTTTTGTAGTTCAGGTGTGACATAATCATTGCTATAACTCTTCTGCTTTTAGTAAACAAAATTACATTGCAGCTGACACTTGAAACTCTTTTATTAGAAACACCCAGGGACAAAGCCCTGCATTGAGGGCTGGGGGATTAAACATAGCATTTTAGAGATTTTATTCTCCTTTCCCTAATTATAGATAAGGAGAGCCATGCTTACAGCCCGGCTTCAGACACCCTTGAAGGATTTTATGATCCTGCAGCTTCCAGTGCATTTGGTTGAAAACCTTCCATTTTCATAATGGGAGCTGGGATGAGACTGCATTCCTAAACCAGTAGGAAAAAAGTGCTTTGGCTTAACAGGTGCCATCGATGTTAAAAGGATGATTTTTTAAGATTATTAGCTGATATGACTAAGATTTATGATGCAATCTGGTTTTTTTCCTCTTCTTTAGTACAGATAAGGGGGGTTATTATTGTTAGTAGAAATATTATTGTTAGTAGAAATGCCTGTTAAAATAAACCCCATGAAGCAGTTTCAAGGATTTGATAAAAATGAATATAAAGTTGAAGCTCCCTGCTTATCTGTAGTTCCAGTGATTTTCATGGGGTTATAACTCTTCTGGCATGGGATAAGGGAGCAGGACTGTGATTTTTATCCTCACTCCAGAGTAAAAGGGAAAAACAAGTTTTGTATTCCATTCATTAGCACATTACTGCTCAGGTTTTCATCTGCATGGGAGAGTTAACAGAGGTTGCATGTAGGTGGGAGTGAATTGGGAATTTGCATGGATGGCTCATTTTCAGGTTGCAGTCACTGGTGCCTTAATACCACGTTCTACAAGTAGTTTTAGGGAATCTTTCCTACCAGCGATATGCTCAGAAGAGCTGGAGAAGCTAAGGGTGAGGGAAGTGTCAAAGAACTCCCCCAGTGATGCTTTTTGCAGTCAAATATTTGGATCTCAGTCCAGTCCTGCCTGCTGAGTCACCTCCTCCCTTTCCTACTTTTTGCTCTGTTCTTGCATCTTAAGACTGCCATGACTTGATCTGTTGATCTAGAAATTATCAGCAGCACCAGCTAGAACTTTTGACAATATAGTGTGGTTTTATGTCTGTCTTGGCAAGTGTATAGGTGTCCATCCCAGGCAGGAGGGAAGTGAACGATGCTGAATTTCCAGAACAGTAAGATAAGGTATTGATTTTTTTCTCAATTTCCATCTTTTTTTTTTTTTTTTTTTTTTTTTTTTTTTTTTTTTTTTTTTTTTGGTGGGGTTTCTTGTTCTAGGTTTCAAAGGCAAACAAGTAACTTTTTATGTTTCTTTTGCACCTAAAATTTGTTTTCGAGGATGTTCATTTCCCTGTTGCTGAATTATTTTCACTCACAACCTTGTATTCTGAAACCATTTTCTATGCAGCACCAAGTGTGACCAGCTTATGCCTTAGGTTTTAACTGAAAGCTAAAAAATTTAAGTTTCCTTTTTTGATTAAACAAAAGGCACAGTGACTCAGAAAACATTTTTTTAAATTATCATTGCTGAATATTAAAGGAATGGTTTATAATTTGTATGTTTAAGAAATCTTTCTCTTCATGTAATACCCAAGTTGAGGTTTTAAATGAAATCTTTTAAATGTGTGTGTCTTTGAGGATTTGGGGGATGTTTGTGCAGTGTTGGAATTTTTTATATATAAACACCATTTGTGCAATCCAGATTTTAAATGCTGTTGACTTAGACAATTAAATTAGCTTGGTAGCTTATTTTCTTTGCTGAGTAAGATGTGTTTGCAGGTTGTACAGCTGAGCATGATCTTGTGTCCCCAGCAATGATGGGGAACGCTGCATTTGCAAAAATACTATTTTGGCTTTTGACTTTCAGTCCAGAAACTTAACCTGTAGTCTGCTGACATTGGTTTGACCAATACTGCTTTTACTTGGCAATGTATTTTTTATCTATTAGGGGATTTTCTTTGGGGAAGGGAGCAGGGAGTGTTTCTAGCTGTTCAGCATGCTGCTGTTTAAGATTTGTGAAAAGCAAATGAGTTTTTGTGTTCCCAAGGAACAGAAGATTTTGCATTGGTAGAAGAGGGTGATGCTCATTCCCTCAGCATTCAAATGCTGGTTGGGAAAGAAGAGATCTTTTAGTAACCCTGTTAGTAAAAGGGTTTGAGTTCTCCATCAGTCTCGTGGTAGGGTACACTGGTCCCTCCATCAGCCGGTTCTCAGATGCAGGGATTCCTGTCTTGGCAGAGCTTTGGGATCTTCATAAAAGCAAAGCCTCAAGACCTGGCTCTGCCTGGTTTCTCAAAAGCCTTTTTATGCCTTAGCCAGGCAATGTCTTGGGTTAAGCTTTTAGTTGTTTGGTTGAAAGCTTAAATGCTTTTCCCAGTGATTTCCTGGAAGCTGCGTGGAGTTTTGCATTCTCCCTGTAGTTTGTGCAGGGAGGTGTGTATGTGCCATCCCTCGAGCAGGCCACTTTTAAGAAGCTGAATGCTGAGACTTTTGTTCTCACTTTATTAAAAATGACTAGAAAGAAGTTCAGAACTTTTGTATCAGATACGTGTTACATCTATTATGGTGTCAGACAACTAAGAAAAAAGTCACTGGCTAATGAGTCTTAATTGTAACAAAACATCAAATCATTGTCACTTCTGCTGCAGTAAATGGCATTCATTATATTAATCCACTCCATTACAGAAGTATTTTGCAGAGAATACCATGACCCTACTGCTTCTGTAACAGTAATAAGCTGAACATATCACTGTGGCACTATTAGGTATATTAGAAAGCAGTTTGAAGCATGGCTGCATGACCTGAAGCAACATCAGCGGGTCTCAGGTAGCATGTTTGAAAAAATAAGCTACCTTAATTAGAGATGGGAGTAAAGGAGACCCTAGATGTGAACATTCCTGTAGCTTAGCAATGCAGGAAATAAAAAGCTGGATCAAGAACCTCTGGCTCCGTTTGTTGAGCAGCACAAGCTAAAACAAAGCTTAGACCTTGAACTGGGAATGGAGAATTTTGAAATCTGGATATTGCTCCTTTTTACTCACTCTTACGATCTGTTTTTAACTTCAGATCTAAACCCACCATGCTGCCTCTCCCCTTTTCACCCTGGAATTGGAAAACAGAGAACTGCATCACACCCCAATGCTCTTTTTACTGTGCTGCCATCAAAAATTTCTGGCAGGGGTTGCTTTGACTTTTAACAGCGTTCTATTTCATACCATATGTGTACGTACACCAAAGGATGATATACCGTGTTTGTAACTAGGGAATGGCCTGCTTTATTAAACATCCCCCTTGCCAACAGTAAAAGTGAACAGCCACAGTAAACACAGATGCAGGGAGGGAAGAATAGTCCGAGCTGTGCCGCAGCGCATTGTACCTAAGGCTGAAAGCGTCAACCTCTAATTGGCTCTGAATGCAGCCCACCTACTTAGCAAAATTGGCTGCCAAAAGCAAATTGCCCCAGTGCTCCATGCTCCCGCGCTGTCTTCCTGTTGAATTCAGCAGGATGGGAGGCTTTTGCCTTCATTTTCCAAACTCTCCATGAGTTGGCAAAAAGCTGTCTTGGGGATAGCCTCTCTATCTAGAATAAAATCCTCCCGAGGGCGCTTTCCCTCCTTTGCCTCCTCCAAAGGGTGCTGCCACTCCAGTTCTCGAAATTTGAAGACGACTGCAGGGGTGAAGGCGAGTGTGTTTGTTTTGTGAAGAGGGGATTTATTTATTTATTTTCTGGGAAAATACATTTTGGCCCAGGCAGAATGAGCAAAATGACAATGTCTTGGAGCTCTTAAGCTTCTAAGCACAACATTCAGTGCTTATATGCTGTCACATTGCCAGCAGCAGGTATGCAGAGGCAATGGCAGAAAAGAAGAAATTAATGTATGCAATCCTTAAAATTACTGTATTGAGAGCCAATACTTTGTTTTTACTTACAAAGTGGTAATCACCGGGTTTGGCCCAACGTTTGCACCCAGGCACTGGGATATGGCAGGGATGCTCCTGGAACAAGCTGCACTGCAGGGTTTAACTCCATGAATTCCATCGCAAATAGCAGTGGTTGGTCGATTGGCTGGTTTTCCTGCCACTGAAGTTTTCCCTTCTAAGCTAATAAAATTAATTGTCCAAAGCTAAAGTCTCCTGCGAGGGGTTAGCAGTAGAGAGCTGAAATGGGAGAGAGGGGGGTTGTTGGTTCTCCTAAAGGTTTCTGCTAAATAACTTATCTAGGAGGGAACCTTTTCTCCCCCTAGTTTTTGGATGAAACTATGCTTAGAAGCTTAATAAATTATAAGCCTGTCACTTCCATTTCATCAGCACTAAATTCCCACCTGCTTCTTCTCCTCTAAATCTGAGAATAGGATAGAAGTCCTTTGTTCTTTTTAATGGTGTTGGCTTGCCAGACTCTTGGTACATCAGGTCACTCTTGCTCACCTAATGATTTCATGTAGGGGTTTTAAGATAGAAAAAGGAAGGTCTAAGAGATAAGAGTAGCCAAGTAAAGAAAACAGCATTTTGCAAACAACCTGTATGGGTCAGTCTCTTTTCAGGGTAGGGGAAGGTCTTGGGTGAATTCTTACTTAGACATGAAATAAAGCGAGAAAGGGACCTGAACAGGGGAACATGGTAGAAGGGGAGATGGTGAGTAGAAATATGAGACAGAATGGAGACATAGTAAGGATAGAAGAAAAATGTTCATTGAAAGAATGATCAACACTGGAGGAGAAAACAGGGAAAAGCTGTCAGGGGGCTTCCTCCATGCCGCAGAGTCCCAGCTTTAAGCTAGTAAGGTAGGTAGTTTGTTATTGCCCCTTCTCCCTCCCCATCCTCCTCCAAGCTTACTCAGGACCTCCTTCACTGAGCTTTCCTCAAGCCTTTCTCATCATGCCAAGACTCCACTGATGTCAGGGCAAGGAGCCCTGAGCTGCCCCCAAGTCATGATATCAGAAGCGTGAAAGGGTAGGCACCATACCTTTTAAATGGCTTGTATGGCAAGCGGATAGGATAGTGAAGTTTTCTTGTCTGCTTCAGAGAGCCCATGGTTCCAGAATAAAAAACAGGCAGTCCTGAAAAGGACTTGAATTCAGTGTTATTGGATATTTCCATAGTTGTGACAACTGTTTCATTTCTCATTTAAAAAAAAACACAGACTTGTGGTTTGGCTCCCCCTCCCCAGGGAATTTAATCTTGGCCATTTTACTAAGCATATTAAAATCCGCAGGGAAATTGTTGTTTCTTTTTCCTTCTGTATGCACATTACTGACACAACATGACTTGTATAGACTTCACTGTAACCTGTACTTTAGCTGGTCAATGTAATTTATAACAGAAAAACTACATATTATAATGACATAGCTTTCGTAATACGTGTGTGTTGCCTCCACTCTGCTGTTTTATGGCAGTACTACAAAATATTTTACCAGCATCTTGGTAAGTCCTATAACCTGAAAAATGAATGGCAAAAAAAAGGTCTCCATCTGACCAGGAAGGCACAAGTGTGTACTTCGAGCAGTAGCTGGACATGTGAATGCCTGAGGAAGATAATGGCATGCTTACTAAATTGCAGTGGCTTCAGTCCCAAAGAGTGGTGGTAGCAGAAACCCCAGTGTCCTCCCTCATAGGCTTTGGCTGAGCTGCGGTGTTTGGCTAAGCCTGCCCAAAAGCCATGTTAGCAGAGTGATAGGGGCATGGTGCTAATTTGGCAGGCCCTCGGTTGGTTTTCTTAATCTCTCTCCAGTGAGCTCCAGAGCTCTGTTGATCTGAGCCCGGGACATCTCAAGAGATCAGAGGCTTATACCCGTTCCTTGCCTTCAGTCTAGAGCTGGAGTTAAAAAACAGACAGTACCACCTAAAAGAGAGCTCTAGCCCCAAATACTGTGCTGAATGTAGCCATGATAGTGGTCGACTGTATTAGCATCCAGCTGCTGTCATGGAAACCTATGAGCCTAGAAGATTCCTTTAATGCCGCATGCTTGAATTATATAGAGAGCCAAAGCTGGAAACCAGATCACTTGGCAGAACAAGTCACACTGTATTATCTCCCTTCAGTGCTCAACTGAGAGTATCTGTGTGTTTTGGAGGGACTTGTGACATGACACCATGGGATTTGGGCAGTGGTTGCCTCATTTGGGAATTTCCGGTGTTCCTGCAGTGATAACTGCCCATTTTGACTTATACAATGGCAGGATGTTAGGCACCTAAATAGCTTTATTAGCAATAACCTGATTTCCTGCAGACTCTGAGGTATATAAACCTTGAGGGGTTTTGAACATGTTTAAATTGGAAACAACATCGAAGCTCTTCTCTCTCTACCTGAGGCCTTCTTCTAACCATGTTTTCTCCATCCTCAGTTCATCGGCTGGTAACCTGCATGTGCGTGTGCAATTACCAAGAGAAATTTTAAACAGACCCACGTGTAACAACAGGAGCACGTCTCTTGTGAGTGGTACTGCATGCTCCCATGTCATAGCAAGCCATGTTCTTGTGTTGACTGTCAGTGGATACAGCACTCACTGTCATGGTGTCCAGGGCTGGGTTGGGCTTTTCATTCAGCCAACAGATAGCGTCTCCAAAAAGAAACTTCTACAAAATGGGGAGTCTCTCAGAGATAATTACATGGTTGTATAAATAATGAGTGAGATATTATATGCTAGCTCTATAGTCACATCCATAGAGAAAAGAGAGAGCTTTCTTTGGGAGCAGGAGAGTTCTCTCAGCTCAATTAAATGGATGCATAGTACCAGCCTGACACTGAGCATTTGTTCCCACAGGAGCCTGTTAAAGGGAAAAAGAGTTAATGTTGTATACAGCCTGTGTTTGGACCTCCTGCTTGGATTATGAGAAATGTTAAGGTTAAGAAAACCCCCACTCATTATCTGAATTTCAAAACCTGACTGGCTCCTGAACGCTCTCGGCAGCAGGGCTCACCTTTTCCACTGGCCGATTAGCTTCTTGTTATCTTGTTGCAAATGCCTGGCTTCACTATTCCTGTACTTTATTTTAAATGGCTTTTGCTGTGTGCAATTGAATATACTGTAATCTTCTCATCAAATACTAAAGCTCTTTAGTGATGCCATTTTGAAACGTACTTCAGTTTTTAAATTGCAAATTCTTCTCTGGCTGGAAGGTCTCTGTTCTTGGTTTAGGTAGTGATTGAAAATATTTGTGTATATATATGTGTGTGTGGCTGTATATAAATCCTTGGAAACATACTGTCCCCTTTTCCGATAATGTACATCAATAGGTTTCCCTCTAAAACAGTGGAAAGGGAAGATAAGAAATTACAAAGCTGGTAGCTGCCCTTCTGCATCATTTTGGGATGCTTTTACAGTGGTTTTTTTGGGTTGCATTTAGAACCTCCAGAGAGACAGATAAATTCTTCCTGAACAAGGTTTTCATTATTAGTTTTTATTATTTAAGTGAAAGAACAGGGCTAGTCTAGTTTTAAGTACTTAACTGAAAATCTGAGCTCATATATTCTAGTCTCAGTCAGGAACTTGTGATGTGACTTGAAACAAAATCACTTAACCTGTGAGTCTGTTTCCCTACCTGTAAAGTGGGGTTGAGAGTAAGAGGGATGCCATGAGCATTAAATATTTAATGTTTATAAAGTGCTTTGAAGACAGAGAGTGCCATATAAATGCTTATTATTGTATTACAATGTGAGGAACTGGATAACCTTGTGTAGGAAGGAGAATTTTGCCAGAAACTGTAACTTTGGGAATGAAAACTATAGCGGGAGAAGGAAGGGCATCTTGTAAAATTGCATATTAAGAATTTTGAATGAAATGCACTGGAGAGTCTGTCTCTAAAGAATTAGCAGAGGCAGTCTTCGGGGCCACTGAAAATAACCTTCAGAAAATCATAGGATTCAGTAAATAGACAAAGTTGGATTTTCTGCTAATAAAGAAAAAAAAGAAATTCTGAACAAATTCCTCTGTTTAGCTTGGCCACAGTAATCAAGCACTTAATGGGGCCATTATGTGAATGCTGGGAAATAAGACATCTAGTTATAGACAGGCATTATTTTGAAGTGTATGTCTAATCCATCCACAGTGTATGTGATTATTTACCTAGAAGATCAAGGAAATAGAATGGATATGTACCTTATTCAGGAAAGCAATTGGTAGAGCACTCCATCTGTGAAGATCATTCAAGCAGCTCATACGCTTACGTCAGCTTAGAAATTATTTACAAGTGGATAGGCAAAAATATACATACAGTGTATGGAGCAAAATTTTGTAAGAAACTGGGAATAAAGCATATGTCTTCAAAGCATGTAATAAGGGAAAACCTCAGCCTTTGTAATAATGCAGGAGGTCTTCCCCATCGTGTCCTTCATAAATACAATGAAATATTGTAGATACAGAAATATTCAGGCCTTTCTGTCCCTCCTCCCTACTACTACAGAGAATGAGTCCATGAACTGCCTTGGGAGATTCTGGAAGAGAAAAAAGAATTAGTTCTTTTCTGCTGCAGGACTTTGCTCACTGTGGTGGGTTGGACGTGGCCAGCATCAAACCCCCTACCCAGCCACTCTCTTGATCCCCCTCCTCAACAGGATACAGAGAGAAAGTAAGATGGAAAAGCTCATGGGTCAAGACAAAGACAGTGAGGTATCTTACCAAGTACCATCATGGGCAAAACACACTCAACTCGGGGAAAATGAGTTTATTTCCAATTAAAATAGAGTTGGATGGTGAGAAACACAGCAAAAAGTTACAACAGCTTCCCCCAGCAGTCCCCTTCCCAGGCTCCTTCATTCCCAAATCTTCCACTCTCCCCATCCCCAATGGGAGGTTGGAGAATGAAGGTTGTGATCAGTCCATAACAGCTCCTTCTGCTTCTTCCCTGCTCCAGCATGCATCCCTCCCATGGGATACAGTCCTTCACGAACTGCTCTGAGGGTAGTTCCCAGGGGCTGCAGTCCTTTAGGATAAACCTGTTCTATATTGGGTCCTCCACAGGCTGCTGCTCCTGACAGAGCCTGCTTCAGTGTGAGCTCCGTCCCATGAAGAATGGACCATGAGGTCCTCCATGGACTGCAACATGGGTATGTGCTTGTACTGCGGTCCTCCATGGGCTGCAGGGTTATCTCTGCTCTAGCACCCTGGGGAGCACCTTCTCCCCCTCCTCCCTCTCTGACCTCGGTATTGGCAGGGCTGTTCCTCACACTTTTTTCCTCACTTCTCATTGCCCATGCAATGCTTTTGCCCTTAGAAGCATCTCGTGGAGGCACCGCCAGTTTGGCTGGTGGACTGACCTGTGCTGTGCTTCAGGGCCATCCATGGAACCAGCTGTGAGCAGTACAGGCAGCCCCAGCCACCTCCTGCAGACACCACTCCCACATCTTCCCAGTTCACAGAAAGTACTGGGGAAAAAGGTGTTGATGAGAAAGGTGTGTTGGCTCATTGCAATAACTGGTAATTTTACTTTTCTGTTATTTATTTTTACTTTTGGAGAGGGAACTGTTCAGTTGTTCATGGGCAAGCATAGACATATTATGGAATGGTTTGGGTTAGAAGGGACCTTTAGGATCATCTGATTCCAACCTCCATGTCACAGGCAAGGACACCCTCTAGAAGACGAGGTTGCTCCAAGCCCCGTCCAACCTGGCCTTGAACACTGCCAGAGATGGGACATCCGCAGCTTCTATGGGCAACCTCTACTATTGTGTTTTATAGAATCATAGAATAGTTAGGGTTGGAAAGGACCTTAAGATCATCAAGTTCCAACCCCCCTGCCATGGGCAGAGACACCTCACACTAAACCATGCCACCCAAGGCCTCATCCAACCTGGCCTTGAACACCGCCAGGGATAGAACACTCACAACTTCCCTGGGCAACCCATTCCAGTGCCTCACCACCTTTACAGTAAAGAACCTCCTCCTTATATCCAATCTAAACTTCCCCTGTTTAAGTTTGAAAACGTTACCCCTTCTCCTGTCACTACAGTCCCTGATGAAGAGTCCCTCCCCAGCATCCTTGTAGGCCTCCTTCTGATACTGGAAGGCTGCTATGAGGTCTCCACGCAGCCTTCTCTTCTCCAGGCTGAACAGACCCAACTTTCTCAGCCTGTCTTCATACGTGAGGTGCTCCAGTCCCCTGATCATCCTCGTGGCCCTCCTCTGGACTTGTTCCAACAGTTCCATGTCCTTTTATGTTGAGGACACCAGAACTGCACACAACACTCCAAGTGAGGTCTCACGAGAGCAGAGTAGAGGGGCAGGATCACCTCCTTCGACCTGCTGGTCACGCTCCTCTTGATGCAGCCCAGGATACCGTTGGCTTTCTGGGCTGCGAGCGCACACTAAAGCTGGCTCATGTTCATTTTCTCATCGACCAACACCCCCAAGTCCTTCTCTGCAGGGCTGCTCTGAATCTCTTCTCTGCCCAACCTGTAGCTGTGCCTGGGATTGCTCCAACCCATTTGTAGGACCTTGCACTTGGCATGGTTAAACTTCATCAGGTTGGCATCAGCCCACCTCACAAGCGTGTCAAGGTCCCTCTGGATGGCATCCCTTCCCTCCAGCGTATCAACCGAACCACACAGCTTGGTGTCATCGGCAAACTTGCTGAGGGTGCACTCAATCCCACTGTCCATGTCACCGACAAAGATGTTGAACAAGACCGGTCCCAACACCGATCCCTGAGGGACACCACTTGTTACCGGTCTCCAGCCAGACATTGAGCCATTGACCACAACTCTTTTGCGTGCAGCCATCCAGCCAGTTCTTTATCCACCGAGTGGTCCACCCATCAAATTGATGTCTCTCCAATTTAGAGACAAGGATGTCATGTGGGACAGTGTCGAACGCTTTGCACAAGTCCAGGTAGATGACGTCAACTGCTCTACCCCTGTCCATCAGTTCTGTAGCCCCATCATAGAAGGCCACCAAATTGGTCAGGCAGAGTTTCCCCTTAGTGAAGCCATGCTGGCTGTCACCAAGCACCTCCTTGTTTTTCATGTGCCTTAGCATGCCTTCCAGGAGAATCTGCTCCAAGATTTTGCCAGGCACAGAGGTGAGACTGACTGGTCTGTAATTCCCCGGGTCATCTATTTTCCCCTTCTTGAAAATGGGGGTTATATTTCCCTTTTTCCAGTCGTCGGGAACTTCACCTGACTGCCATGATTTTTCAAATATGATGGCCAGTGGCTTAGCAACTTCATTCACCAGCTCCTTCAGGACCCGCGGATGGATTTCATCAGGTCCCATGGACTTGTGTACGTTTAGGTTTTTAAGATGGTCTCGAACCAGCTCCTCTCCTACAGTGGGCCTAGGGTCTTCATTCTCACAGTCCCTGTGTTCGCCTTCCAAGACTTGGGTGGTGCAGTCAGAGCCTTTGCCAGTGAAGACCAAGGCAAAGAAGTCATGAAGAACCTCAGCCTTCTCCAAATCCCAGGTAGCCAGTTCTCCTGATATCTTCCAGAGGGGGCCTACTTTGTCCCTAGTCTGTCTTTTATTCGCTACGTACCTATAGGATCCCTTCCTGTTATCCTTAACATCCCTAGCCAGTCCCTTCGTGTTATCCTTAGCATCCCTAGCTTTCAGTTTAAAGCCATTCCCCCTTGTCCTTTCCCTACATGCCCTTGCCAGAAGTCCCTCTCCAGGTTTGTTGTAGCATCCCTTTATATATTATAATTTTATGGTTGACTTCCCTAGCCCGTATTTCTGTCACGCACGCAGGTTGCTGGATGAGGCAGGAGGTCTGTGCTGTTCACAGAATCAGAGCAGAGCGATCGTAACAGCCTCCTGTGCTTTTTGGCCTTAAAAATCTATAAATTCATAAGCCTAACAGGAATGATGCAGTGACTCATCCACACGGCAATCAAGGTGTCACAGCAAATCAAAAGTTTCCACTGCTTCTTTGAGATGGGGATTCAGAGAAAATGTTGATGGTAATTAAAGAATTGCTCATACAAGGCTGTGAAACTCTGGTATGCCTCGTAAGGTATGCGTCTTATCTCCAAACTGTTTATGGCTCCATCTTGGATAGTACGTGCCTGCGCCCAGAGCGGTGGAGCAGGATGAAGCTTCCCAGAAAAGGGTGTGAAGGCACCGCACAGGGCTGGAGTTGGCATTCAATTTCTTTCCCTAATGTTCAGAGCCGTGACTTTATTCTCTCACAGGGAATTACCTGCTAGGATTATTTACTGGGAGTGCAGTATCTGTACCTGATCTTCTTTATTCACTTCTGTTGATGCCTAAGAATTGATTAAATGATGGTAAATGACAGTCTCTGCTTTGGGCCACTGTTTTTGCTTTCTGAAAGAGCCTGAATTTCTAGCCAAACTGATTAGATAAGCTGCAGCTACATCGTTGCAGTTACGTAGGATGTATGCTTCTCTTAAGAGCTGTTGGGTTTACACGTGAGCAGTAACTCTACGCAAAGCGATGTCTCTGTAATGTATTCCTTTTTATCTCCTTGCCATGTTTTAGATCTCTGTGAAAACAAACTCCTTAGTAAGTTTTGTAGCAGTAATAAAATAATTTGCCTCAATGTCTCTCTATTAGATGTCACAACACACTTTTGTTTTTCCTCCTCATGTTTATGGGGAGATGGCAATGTGAGGAAAGATTAGTCAATCAGGAAAATGATCTGTTATTTCCCTTCTCTTTTCGTCCAAAAAAAACTGATGGGCTGTGATGCAAAGTGTCTCTAAGCAATGCATATAATGTATGCAGTTACTGCATGCTCAGCAGCCAAATGCAAACATTGCAGAGTAGAAACACAAGGTTTATCTAAAAATAAACAAAAAAGGAAACAGAAATCTGTACTTCAGATTCTACACACAAGCTGTTCAAACAGCCAGATCTTAATAGTAGGTTTAAAAGTGTCAACAGCAATGGCCTTGGTTTTTTGCATGGTTAAAACTTGTCTGCGAATTCAGCCTTTTGAGTGGTAATAACACTAAAAGCCTTACAACAAACTGTCCTTGGTGTGTTGCAGAAAAGGGAAAAACCTTACAGGAACAACAAGTATCTGTTGACCTGGGGGTTGGCGTGGAATCTCGGGTCACTGTTGTAGGCTGAGAAGCTTATTGAAGAAAGAGCAAAATCCATGTAATCATTACATTGCTTAACCATGCAGCAGAAGGTCAGAAGAGAACAGGCCTCTTCGGATTGTATTTAGTAACTATGAAGATTTTGCTTGTCGTAGTTGCTTTGCAACACACAGTATTTTGCCCACCGTCCTTCCTGCTCCTTCTCTGAAAAATTTCCTCCGATCTAATCTGAAGGTAATCGCATGCGCATGAGCAACTTTCTTAATTTTTCAGCAAACCAGACAAAATTATTCTAGAAGCAAAATGCAGATTGTTTTGCTCCACATGTTTATTGACGGGCCAGGCCAGATCCATTCTGAAAGATGCAGGGATGGGACAGTAACAAATATGTGATGTATCCAAATATTGAACTATCCTCTGCTGCATTCCTGTAAATTGAAGCGACTACTGTTGCTGTTAAGGTTGGCTTTACACATATATTTTGCTGGTGTTGACATCTACTGGATAAATTCGCTACTGGCAGGAGGAATACGCTCTGTTTCAAAGAACAAGAGAGTGCTGTTGCCTTCCTCTCGGGAAGCTGGTACTGCACAGCTATGTCTTGAAGAGTCATATACCCTCACTGCTTCCTTTTTTGCTGTTTTCTTTTTGTTGTCTCCTGTTTCCAAAACTGTTGTGTGAACAAAAATTGAATTTAAAGATAGTAAATTGCAAGCGTGTTTGGGCAACAGGCTGATGAAACAGCTGTAGTCTTGCTTTCATAGACCTGAATTTTTCTGTTTTGCCCAAGGCAGTAAAGGGAAATTAGTTTATTAGTTTCACTTCGGTCACTGGTGAATATCATCCCTCCTCACAAAAATAACACTTTAATTCTGCTTGATTTGAAATAATTGACCGATCAGGAATGAGGCATGTAAAGGGAGCTACCAAGACTGAATTACACTGTAGGCCTGGAAGATCAATTATTTGGGAGGAGAGCTGAGACACTGCAGCCTTATATTACACCTACCTGTTTATTACACTTGGCCTGAGGGGAAGGCAATGCACCATTCTGATCTGTTGCCTCGGAGAAGTACAGATGTAAAAGGAATGCAAAATAAAGGAACAGCAGGTTAATTTTTTTTTATGTTAATACGTTTTGTATTGATATTGAGGACATTTGAGTAAACTCAGCTTCTAATTTATAGAACAACATATGTATTTTTCCTTCTTTCTGTGCCAATATTCCTTGCTGAATTCAGTTGGTTTTTTTATTTTTTCTTTTTTAGCTTCCCAATAATATTTGTAGTGATTGACTGGTAGCAGTAGCACAAATACTTAGTAAAATTAGTCCCACTGGAAGATTACTCAGATGCTACAGCTCTTCTTCTTACTCCTCCTTCCGCTGTTCTTTCTGCCTATTTGAATGATTTCATTTTAAGAAAAACGACCTGAGGCACAGTAGAGAGAGAAAAAAAAACAGTAGTTGCAGGAAAAAAACAACTGATGGACTTGTGCTTTGGTGAATCCATGAAATAGAAGTGAAGCCAGATGTTTGCTATGCAGGCATTTGGCATATAAGAATCTCACTACAAGACTGCATATAGAGTTTTTGACAGCTGTGGTTGGATGAAAATGGATGATTGCTACTTGGGATAAAATGCAAACATTTTGGCCAGTGCTTGCAAATCTAGGGGATTTAAAGTTGTATTCTTAACTAGATTCTTGGTATTCTTAAATCCATATTGAGCAGGTGCTTTCCAAACATGATTTGATTTCTCTCTGTAATTTTTAAAGGTTCTACATCACCTAACGTATCTTGAAAGGGATATGGTGAGTGGTTCATGCTTCTAAGAAATGAGCTGATTCTCATTTGATCGTGTTATTTCTAAAGCAGCTAATTAAAAGGTTCAGACCTCTGGCTTAGAGAAGGTAGGTTGCTGATTTACTGCATTCAGAAAACAGTCTTCAGCAGTTGAAAAGGTAAAACATGAGTCACTGGTGGCAATTTTAAGTGAGAAGCAAGAAAGGGGGAAAGAAGAAGTGATAACAGGGATAGCTTTTAAGAGGCAGAGGAGCAAGCTGAGAAGCAGTTAACTTTGATACTGGGACTGGTATTAATTCATTAGAATGGTGGGACTGTCCCTCTAATTCTTGAAGCATTGCCTTTCAAAACAAAGCAAAAATAGCAAGGGGATGTAAGTGATACTTACTCCGTTGAACCAACCGAAAATAAAAGCAATCCATTTTATGAAACATGGTTAGGCCACAAGAGGTGATGAGCTGTGACTGCAGATGGACAGATAATGTGGGCTCTGGCCAACTTCAGTGACATGCACTGCACCAGGAAGGGAACATTTAGATTTGAAAGTCCCAAGTGTCTGCCAGGTGACCAGAAGTCCAATATTTCCAGCCAGGAAAAGGGGCATCTGGTACTAATGCTACAGGTGCCAGAAACTGGAAAACCTGTAGTTATTCCTGTTGGTATGGGGAAATTGCATAGTCTCTGGAAATTCAGTTTCTTGTTGCAGGATTGGGATAAACCGCACTGTCCCTCCTCAGCGTGAAGTGAATCATGTTAAAACCTCAGAGGTTCATGGATCTATGTTGATATGAACTGTGCTAGTCTAATGTGCAGTAGATATAATGTTTCTTGGGGTTTTTTTCTGAAGCATTTTGCATTTAATAATCACTTTTAATATACCAGATGCTTAGTGACTGTTTCATGCTGTAATTGTATGTGTGGTCATGATTTTGGGGAGATACAGATGTCTCCTTTTAACAAAATGTGTGTCAGAAAACTGTGTGATCAAAGATCATTGGTCCTGGAAGAGAAATTTTACTACTTCCCTGGTGCTAGCTGAAGCTTTTTAAATGATGTAGGATGACCAAAAAATATCCCCAAGAAGGAATTTTGAAGTACAGTTTCTTTATTATACAATTTTGCAGCAGAACGTGTGATCCAGAGAGCTTATGCTGGAAAATATGCTGCATTTAACCCTTTCCTTGCCAAAGAGCTTTCTCCTCTAATAGTTTTGACTGATTGATTGGTCTTCCCCAAGGGCTGGAAAACTGAGAAGGGCAGTAAATCAAAGGAAATTTCTCCTGCCTTGCCCAAATGTAATTTGAAGACCTAGTCCCCTCCTCCTGCCTTCCACAAGAAACCAGCCCCAAAAGAGTGAAGATCCTGTTAATTAAATTTTGTGAGATTTAATTTGTGACATTTGGCAACACTGACAGTAGCTTATTCTACATTTCTGCTTTATTAACTATGAAGTCTTAGGCAAGATTAGGTATGTCAGGTCCTGGCAACCACTTAATGGATTCTGAGAAGATGGCCCGTTTCCCCAAAATAAATCTGGTTGTGTCCCTGTCTCCCCTTCTCCACCTCTCCCTGACCAGCACCTTTGGACCCTGGCCACTGGCTGACATGTAGCCAGCCCCAGTGCTGAGAGTCGGGGTGCTGGCCACTGGTCCTGCTATGTGAGTCTGCACAAACCCTCGACAAACCAGCCTTTAGCATAGCAGCTATTGGCATTTGGTTGTCTTTTGTTTGCTTTTTATGCTAATGAGATAATTTAATTAGGGAAGTCAATGTTTTGGGCAGTGTTTTGCAAGCAAGAGTGTTGCAGAGGAACGTTATGTTTTTCTCTTTCCCCATTTTTAACAAGATTGGGTTCCAGACAGCGCCGGCCACCTGGGACTCTGTAGAGATATCTGAGGAAGTTATTATGCCTTTGTGTAAAGTTCTGGTGGATTTTCATTTAGAAAACTGCTGTGCAACATTCCAGTGGCATTGCTGCAGAAGGAGCTTGGAAAGCCCGAGAATCTGCAGCAAGCTGCAGCTAGAATTGATTTTTGGGAACAGAGGGTGGTGAGGGTTGAGTTCTGCTCTGGGCTATTGAGGGGGAAGGTGGTTTGCAACAAACCAATGGGGAGAACCAGATCTAGTGAGAGATCTTACCAGTAAAAGCCTGAACAGAGAGGAATGGAATTAGGAATTTTCTACAGATACATATCCTGAAACAGTCTATTTTGACATATTTTCTATCAATTTATAATTGACAGTAAGTGCTCCTACGGATGTGGGTAAAGGCCATTTCAAAATAGTCCAGGACCCTTGGACTTAGAGAGCTGGGGTTCTTCAGCCGGGAGCAGAAAAGGCTTCAGGGAGACCTTAGATCAGTTTCCAGTATCTAAAGGGGCTGACAAGAAATCTAGAGAGGGACTTTCTACAAGGGCCTCTAGTGACAGGACAAGGGGGAATGCTTTAAACTGAAAGAGGGAAGATTTAGATTAGATACTAAAAGGAAGTTCTTTCCTCTGAGGGTGGAAGGGCACTGGCAAAGGTTGCCCAGAGAAGCTGTGGCTGCCCCATCTCTGGCAGTGTTCAAGGCCAGGTTGGATGGGGCTTTGAGCAACCTGGTCTAGTGGAAGGTGTCCCTGCTCATGGCAGGGGGTTGGAGCTAGATAAGCTTTATGGTCTCCGACGCAAACTACTCTGATTTTGTGATGGGGACTTCCCGGATGGAAACCCTTATACCTGATGTAAACCCCATAACTTTGTGTATGTCTGAATTTCCATGCAGCGGGGTTCAAGATGTGACTGGTCTTCATCTGTTCAAAAAATGTGAGCAGCAGGACCACGACACCTCTGGCCCTCAATGAATTTTTCTCACCCTAGCAATGCTTAGGATCAGTGAATTGCAGGATGTGTTATCTATTCCACTCAGGTTGTTAAGGGATTAGCACGTGAAAGCAAATGATGAAATAGAGGAAATGATCACATTGAAGATAAATTTCCAAGAAGCTTAATAATAAAACATACACATACAGATATTTTACCAATTCCTTCTTTATGAGGATCATATTCTCACAACTTGGAGAGAAAGAAACTAGACTGGTAAGGTATGGTGTCACTCTTACTGTGGCTATTTTTTGTTATTGTCGTTCAGTTGGATAGGTCTAGTTTACCTGTTCACTTATCCAGAGAGATTTCCATATCATTCTAAGTACTCAAAAATAATAAGCGTACACACTTTTCTACAGTATTTTAAGACAGAGCACCAAAAGGGTATTTTAAGACATGGAACTGAAAGTCTCATTTATGTGCCCTGAGTAGTGAACACTGTCCTGAGTAGGCACTGTTGCATTGCCTTTTTTTTAATACATCCCAAAGCATTACCTCTTCCAGCATATATTTGGAAAATTAAATCCTATATAATCTCTTAAATCTATTGCTCCTTTATCACTTGCAGGGATAGGATTTGGGCTTTTTTTTTTTTTCTGCCTCTTTTTTTTTTTTTTTTTTTTTTTTTTTTAAGTTCTGATTTTAGCAAAGCAACTCAAGTCTCCGCCTTGTCTTGGGTTTTACAAGAGCTTTATAACTATTTACAGGACTAAATCAAGGGTTTACAAAAGTAGACCTTGCTTGATAATAAAGTTGTTTCCTTGTCCCTCAAATATTTTTGGGTCTTATCTTTCTACGCAGCTGCTTGTTGTTCAGCTTTACAGAATCTCTTGACCGGATTCCTGCTGCCTTTTGTCTAACAAAGGAGTCTTTCAATGAAGTCACCCAAATGGAAAAAAAGAAGTTCAGTAAAAATTGTGCAAATGGATTAGTCAGATCTATGTAGGATTATAACGGTAATTCCATGTGGGTTGAAGAAGGTCTTTGTAGGTTATAAATAATGTTGAGCTTGAATAAAACATCTTGTTTTTCACTTTTCCAAAGTGAAGAGCAGCTCCTGAAGCTGCAAGGTCTACTGGTACCCTACTTTATTTTAAGTTTTTCTTAAAGACTCATTTACATGTGTGTATTATGGGTGCATGTATGACCGTACTATTGTGTTTTATAGAATCATAGAATAGTTAGGGTTGGAAAGGACCTTGAGATCATCTAGTTCCAACCCCCCTGCCATGGGCAGGAACACCTCACACTAAAACATGTCACACAAGGCTCTGTCCAACCTGGCCAGAGATGGAGCACTCACAACTTCCCTGGGCAACCCATTCCAGCGCCTCACCACCCTTACAGTAAAGAATTTCTTCCTTATATCCAGTCTAAACTTCCCCTGTTTAAGATTTAACCCATTACCCCTTGTCCTGTCGCTACAGTCCTTAATGAAGAGTCCCTCTCCAGCATCCTTGTAGGCTCCCTTCAGATACTGGAAGGCTGCTATGAGGTCTCCACGCAGCCTTCTCTTCTCCAGGCTGAACAGCCCCAACTTTCTCAGCCTGTCTCCATACGGGAGGTGCTCCAGTCCCCTGATCATCCTCGTGGCCCTCCTCTGGACTTGTTCCAACAGTTCCATGTCCTTTTTATGTTGAGGACACCAGAACTGCACACAATACTCCAAGTGAGGTCTCACGAGAGCAGAGTAGAGGGGCAGGATCACCTCTTTCGACCTGCTGGTCACGCTCCTCTTGATGCAGCCCAGGATACGGTTGGCTTTCTGGGCTGCGAGCGCACACTGAAGCCGGCTCATGTTCATTTTCTCATCGACCAACACCCCCAAGTCCTTCTCTGCAGGGCTGCTCTGAATCTCTTCTCTGCCCAACCTGTAGCTGTGCCTGGGATTGCTCTGACCCAGGTGTAGGACCTTGCACTTGGCATGGTTAAACTTCATCAGGTTGGCATCAGCCCACCTCACAAGCGTGTTGAGGTCCCTCTGGATGGCATCCCTTCCCTTCAGCATATCAACCGAACCACACAGCTTGGTGTCATCGGCAAACTTGCTGAGGGTGCACTCAATCCCACTGTCCATGTCACCGACAAAGATGTTGAACAAGACCGGTCCCAACACCGATCCCTGAGGGACACCACTTGTTACCGGTCTCCAGCCAGACATTGAGCCATTGACCATAACTCTTTGTGCGGCCATCCAGACAGTTCTTTATCCACCGAGTGGTCCACCCATCAAATTGATGTCTCTCCAATTTAGAGACAAGGATGTCATGTGGGACAGTGTCGAAGGCTTTGCACAAGTCCAGGTAGATGACGTCAACTGCTCTACCCCTGTCCATCAGTTCCATAGCTCCATCATAGAAGGCCACCAAATTCGTCAGGCAGAGTTTCCCCTTAGTGAAGCCATGCTGGCTGTCACCAAGCACCTTGTTGTTTTTCATGTGCCTTAACATGCCTTCTAGGAGAATCTGCTCCAAGATTTTGCCAGGCACAGAGGTGAGACTGACTGGTCTGTAATTCCCCGGGTCATCTATTTTCCCCTTCTTGAAAATGGGGGTTATATTTCCCTTTTTCCAGTCGTCAGGAACTTCACCTGACTGCCATGATTTTTCAAATATGATGGCCAGTGGCTTAGCAACTTCATTCGCCAGCTCCTTCAGGTCCCATGGATGGATTTCATCAGGTCCCATGGACGAATTTCATCAGGTCCCATGGACTTGTGTACATTCAGGTTCTTAAGATGGTCTCGAACCAGCTCCTCTCCTACAGTGGGCCTAGGGTCTTCATTCTTACAGTCCCTGCATCTGCCTTCCAAGACTTGGGTGGTGTGGTGTCGTGGCTTAAGCCAGTCGGCAAGTCAGCCACTCAGTTTCTACTCTCACTCCCCCCCTTCTTTCCCTCCCCCCACTCCCGGAGGGATGGGGAGGAAAATCAAAAAGAATGTAACTCCCATGGGTTGAGATAAAAACAGTTTAATAACTAAAGTATAACGCAAATCACTACTGCTACCACCAATAATAATAATGATAAAGAAAATAACAAGGGAAGAGAATACAACACCTCACCACCTGCTGACCAATAACTCGTCCCCACCCAGCAGTGAATTAGTCCTTCCAGGTAACTCCCAGTTACATCCTGGGCATGACGTGCTGTGGTATGGAATACCTCTTTGGCTAGTTTGGGTCAGGTGCGCTGTCTCTGCTTCCTCCCTTCTTCCCCTCCTCCCTGGCAGAGCATGAGACTCACAAAGTCCTTGCTCAGACCAAACATCAGTGTTATCAGCTCTGTTCCCAGGCCGAAAGTGAAAAACACAGTGCTGCAACAGCTACTAAGGAGGAGAAAAAAATGACTGCTACTGCTGAACCCAGGACATGTGGTCAGAGCCTTTGCCAGTGAAGACCGAGGCAAAGAAGTCATTAAGAACCTCAGCCTTCTCCAAATCCTGGGTAGCCCAGTTCTCCTGATAGCTTCCAGAGGGGGCCTCCGTTGTCCCTAGTCTGTTTTTCATTCGCTACGTACCTGTAGAATCCCTTCCTGTTATACTTAACATCCCTAGCCAAGTTTAATTCTAACTGGGCCTTAGCTTTCCTAACCTGGTCCCTGTCTTCCCAGACAACATCCCTGTATTCTTCCCAGGCTGCCTGTCCTTGCTTCCACCTTTTATAAGCCTCTTTTTTCCTTTGAATTTTCCTCAGCAGCTCCTTATCCATCCAAGGAGGTCTCCTGGCCCTCCTGCTGCACTTCCTTCTAGTTGGGATGCAACACTCTGAGCTTGCAGTAGGTGATCCTTGAATATCATCCAACAGTCTTGGGCCCCCCTGCCCTCTAGGGCTGTATCCCATGGAACCTTACTAAGCAGCTTCCTGAAGAGGCCAAAGTCTGCTCTTGAGAAGTCCAGAGCAGTGAATTTATTGTGACATTGATGTATTTCAGTGTGATTTTGGTGCCTTGTGCATAAATTATGTCTTCAGTCCTGTGCTCAGGAAGAGGTGATTGTGTCAGTGTGCTCTGATAAAACTGCAGTGACATTTTCCCTCCATCATATATCTGAAATCATTCAAGCTTAGGTACTTAAACATCTTCTTTATCAGTTACAGATCTTCATGCTAGGTCTGATTACAGCAGATCTTTCTCTTCTTCCTCGTCTTTTCTTTTTTTTTTTTTTTTTTTTGGTGTGGATTTCATAAGATACTTAGGCTTTACATGCACTTAACTTCTTTTGAAGCTCTCTAACAGACTGTTTTATCTGTGGTGTTGTTCATTCAGTCTGAAAACACATAGGGCTATTTAACTGCTTATTTTAATGTTACAGACTCACTTTCTTATTTTCTTCCATTTCTCTAATGGCCATGTATCTACTTCCGTTGCTCTGTCTCCCAGCCTCTCTCGCTGATCGTATTTCTCTAATGTTATTATTTAAAAGGTAAATTTAGAAACAAATGCTTACCCAGGAAAAATTTAAATTAAAAGGTTGACCTTTATTTTTGAAGTCACTTAATGAAGTTGACTAATAGTCTAAGAAATCTGATTCTCTATCTTCAGACTGGCTGAAAGCCTGGTTTTCTTTATATTTATATCTGCGAGGACAGGCATTTTAAGGAGACCTTGACTAGATAAGCATGGAGAGCAGGGAAAAAGCTGCTCTGAGGCTCGAGCCGGACTGTCATTTAGAACAACATGAATAGGAAGCATTTTTTCTGCAGAACAGTGAGTGCTTTGGGCTTGGGGGAAGAAGGGCTGTGTTTAAATGTATCAAGCATAAAATGGAATGTTAACCACTTAAGTTTAATATATCTGCAGCAATGATCTGTTTGAACCTGGTAAGAGGCCTGTAGTTAGCATGCTGCTATCTCAAATGCCTCTGGTGGTTTTCTTGCCTCTGTGTGTGTGTATGGAAGCAAGGAACAAAGGAGGTTGCATAAGAGATGTGGTGAAAAATGAGTACCAGGAAGAAGGTGGCTTTTCAGCTAAGAAGGTAGGAGGATTTCCAAATGGCCAAAGTGTTCAGGGTAACTTTGGAGGCTGGCTGTAGGCACTTCCGTCGGTTCCCGACATTGTAGTCCTGAAGACGCTCATGTTCTGTGGAAAAACTTCCTCAAATTTTGTTGTTGAGCAAGCTGTTTGTTTGAGATGTTTCTAAAACTCCTGGTCATAAATAAAATTATTTTCTCTAGCAGGGGTACTCTCACATATTACTTTCCCTCAGGAGTGATAGATTTAAAGTAATTTCTTTTTATGGTCTTTCTCACCTGCTACATTGCATATTTTGACCTTGAAGGACTGGGGAAGATGCCTGTCACATTCCTCAGAAGGGCTTTCAGTATTGTTTCATTAGTCTGTTACTCTTCCCTGTTCTACCCTCACAAGCTCATCTTGCTGTAAAAGAAATTATGGAGGAAAGGGTCCTGTGCATGTATAATCCTCATGCCTGGCTCCAGAGCATTTTGCATGACCCTTCTGTGAAACCGAGAGGGCTGTCTGTGTTTTGGTATGATTTTTGCAACTTATACACAGGATGCAGTCTCTGGGGACTGAGATAGGCATTTTGTTGGCTTTGCCGTATCACTAAATCTCATCTCAGATTTGTCATGGGATTTTTATTTTCCTCTGGTTGCTCGATCTCTCTTCTGTGGCTTTTAGTGTTTTCCACAGCCCTACCTTAATACCAGTTTGATCTCCTTTTTGCTTTGACTTTATCTGTTCATCCAGTAACAACTATGGGTTTCTCTTCTCTTCTTTTTAGCAGGGTGCGGGGGGTTTCAGTCTGAAAGAGTTTTTGTTCCTTTTGGCGGCACAGTAAATTCCTTTTGATTCCATGTGACAAACAGGAACACACGTTTCCTTTCTAGTTGAGATTAAAGTTGCCTGGCTACTCCAGTGATTATGTTTTGAGTAGAGAGTGAGGGGAGGCCTGTCTCATTGGCTTTACCACCTTCACAAGATAGTATGTCAGCTGAATTAGCTGTACAGTGATTTTCAGCGCTAACAGCATGCCTCCTGGATTTCTATTCTGAGATACACAAATCGTACGTTCATGCTGTTGCTGGTTATGTCTGTGTTGTGTGTTTGTGGCTCTGATGTATGGTAGATGTATCTAATACAGCTTTAAGCTTATCTGATCAAGAACTGTCTTCTGGACGTGGCAGTTGGGAGCTTCATGTTAGCTGAAAAATAGGCCCCAAAACTGAGGTTGGTAGATCTGTAATTAGCGAAGGCTTAGCTGGGGCTGTAACTTCAGTGCAGGCAGCACTGGCAGTTCCCTAAGTCTGAAAAACAAGGTAAAAACCTTCTTCCGCTTCCTCAGTGCTGTTTAGGTGGACTTAAAAAGAACCCTCTCCACTCTGTCTCCCCAACAGAAAGGGGTTTTTGTTGTTGTTTATTCTTAAAAAAAAGAAAAATTCCAAAAGAATCCATCCATGTCTAGATAATTTTAGCCTAAAATCATGTATTCTGGAACTGGCATCAGCTGGGTTAGGATGAAAACACTCATGCCTCTTTGATTGCAGTGACTGCTGTCCTCCGTGCTGTTCGTGTGTGGTTTCCACTGGCCTTTGTCATTGTCATTTCTCAAGATGGTTTATGCTGCCCTGTGTCAAGTTCTGTGCGGAGGAATGTAATGATTATGCTTGGCTCAGGACACACTTTGTTGGAGAAGTTTTTCTTATGAGTACAAAATATGTTTAACATGGTATTATTATTATGATCGTTGACAAAAATAGTCTAGACAAAGCATAAACTCTGGATCCAAAAATACATTTAAAAATTAGCTAGCCTGTTCACAAACCATTTCTTACCTCACCCAGCAGCTATTTATGAGAACATTTTATGTTGGTTCTAATTTTATACAATTAATAGCAAGCAGTAGCAGCTGAATACTCATTTATTAGATAGTTATCCCCTCCGTTTTTTCTGTACATCTTGTTGCTGTCAGATACCTTTGTACCCAGCCAAAAATGACATGTTGAAGCAAGCAGGGTATATTTAATGCAGTGCATAGAAAAATCTGTGACGTTCAGCCCTGGCTTTTGTTTTTTATTGGAAATAACGTGAAATACAGTAGCTGGACAAAGAAGTGAATTTGCTTCTGAAGAGGGGGTTGAGTTTTAAGTAAACTTCTTAATGCGTGGTTTAGTCACAGGCTTTTTTCCTGCTTGTTATTGACGTAATTGCCTGTCAGTCTCATCTGATAGTAGAATTGCTGGGGGCATCGTGTCTTGGATCATGTGGCAAAAACTGCTAGCTATTGACTTATGTTCATGTGTGCCTCTGCTCTCCGCTGAATTAAATGTCAGATATACTCGAGCGTGTGGGTGGGAGGGGGATATGTGGTTTGGTTCTCTCTGGTTGCCTTGTCAAGAGGTACACTAATACAGCTAATGGAGATCCTTGAGCTTGGGAGGAGAAGGGCATTCCATTGACGGCCCGCATCCAAACAGTCAAAAAAGATAGCTTCATTCAGTGGTGGAGACCATGCGGATTTAAAAAGAATTTTTTCCAAAGGCAAGGAATAATAAAGGATATTTTTGAAATTGCAGCTTGCAATTCATAATCTCCCTTTTTGCCTGGCTTTTCAAAAGGTTCATGAAACTAAAGGAAGGGAAGTTATACCTGTGGAATTTCTAACCTTTAAAGACACTATCTTTAGGTACTGATTTTATTCTGATATGGTTGCCACTACAGCAGAAACTTGCTATCTTCACTCTACTAAACCAGAAGTTTCTGTTTTCACTACAGCATCTTTCACAGCACTTGTGTCTCTGGTTTTTGCCGCATTCAATGTATAGCTGTCATGTCCACATGGTCCTCTGGAAAATATGAAGTGAGATTTCTGAATTAACACATTAGATGGCCACAAAAATACAAGAATGAAGAACCTAAGTAAATATCAGTGAATCATCAACCCTCAAGTCATCAAGTCAAATCTTACTTGAAATTCTACCAGAACAAATATATCTGACTCTGTTGGATTAACAGGAATGATAATTTTGTGGTCAACTACTACAACTGTGTTAAGTCAGGAGATTATGATCTGGTGGCAATTACAGAGACATGGTGGGACAGCTCACATGACTGGAATATACTTATGGAGGGCTATGTCCTTTTCAGGAAAGACAGGCCAGCCAGGCGGGGTGGTGGGGTTGCTCTTTATGTGCGAGAGCAGCTACAATGTACTGAGCTCTGTCCAGGGACAGGGGACGAGCGAGTTGAGAGTCTGTGGGTGAGAATTAAGGGGCAGGCTGGCAGGGGCGATACTGTTGTGGGTGTCTGTTACAGGCCACCAGATCAGGGTGAGGAAGTTGATGAGGCCTTCTACAGGCAGCTGAGAGCGGCCTCACAGTCACAGGCTGTGGTCGTCGTGGGGGATTTTAACTTCCCTGATGTTTGCTGGAAGGACTACTCAGCAACCCAGCCACAGTCCAGGAGGTTCCTCCAGTGTGTGGATGATAACTTCCTCATGCAAATGGTGGACGAGCCAACCAGGAGAGGAGCGCTGCTGGATCTCATCCTCACTAACAAGGAGGGTCTGGTCGAAGCAGTAAAGATTGAGGGCTGCCTTGGTTGCAGCGACCACGAGATGGTGGAATTCAGGATCTTGTGTGGTAGGACCAGTAGAACAGCAAGTAGAATTGCAACCCTGGACTTTAGCAGGGCAAACTTTGGCCCTTTCAAGCAATTGCTAGGGGAAATCCCATGGGCAAGGCTGCTTGAAGGTAAAGGGGCCCAAGATAGTTGGTTGACATTCAAGAATTGCTTATTCCGAGCTCAAGAGCAGAGCATCCCGACACGTAGGAAGTCAAGGAAGAGGGCCAAGAGACCTGCATGGCTAAATAAGGAACTGCTGGGTATGCTCAAGTGGAAGAGGAGAGTTTACAGGTCATGGAAGGAGGGGCTGGCCACTTGGGAGGAATATAAGGCTGCTGCTAGAGGATGTAGGAAGGCAGCTAGGATGGCTAAGGCCTCCTTAGAATTAAATCTGGCCAGAGGGGTCAAGGACAACAGAAAGAGCTTTTTCAAATACATAGCTGATAAAACTAACACCAGAGGCAAGGTTGGCCCACTGGTGAACGGGATGGGTGCCCTGGTGACAGAAGATACTGAGATGGCAGAGTTATTGAATGCCTTCTTTGTGTCAGTCTACTCTGCCAGAGGCAGTCCTGAAGAGCCCTGTACTCCTGAGACCTCAGATGAAGTCAGGTCAAGGGAGCAGTTTGCCTTAGTCGACGAGGAATGGGTTAGGGACCAGTTGAGCAATCTGGACATCCATAAATCCATGGGTCCAGATGGGATACACCCGCGGGTGCTGAGGGAGCTGGCGGAAGTCATTGCTAGACCACTCTCCATCATCTTTACCAAGTCTTGGGAAACAGGAGAGGTGCCTGAGGACTGGAGGAAAGCAAATGTCACTCCAGTCTTCAAAAAGGGCAAGAAGGAGGACCCGGGTAACTATAGACCAGTCAGCCTCACCTCCATCCCTGGGAAAGTGATGGAACACCTTATCCTTGGTGCCATCTTAAGGTATGTCAAGGATAAGAGGGTTATGAGGGGCAGTCAACATGGCTTTACCAAGAGGAAGTCATGCTTGACCAACCTCCTAGCCTTTTATGAGGAAATAACATTGTGGATGGATGATGGCAGAGCGGTGGACGTGGTCTACCTTGACTTCAGCAAAGCATTTGACACAGTCTCCCACAGCATCCTCATAGCTAAATTGAGGAAGTGTGGCCTGGATGATCAGGTAGTGAGATGGACTGCGAACTGGCTGAAGGAGAGAAGCCAGAGAGTTGTAGTCTATGGGGCGGAGTCTAGTTGGAGGCCTGTATCTAGTGGAGTGCCTCAAGGGTCAGTATTGGGACCAGTATTATTTAATATATTCATCAATGATTTAGATGAGGGAATTGAGTGTACTATCAGCAAGTTTGCTGATGACACTAAGCTGGGAGGAGTGGCTGACACGCCAGAAGGCTGTGCTGCCATCCAGCGGGACCTGGATAGGCTGGAGAGTTGGGCAGGGTAAAACTTGATGAAATATAACAAGGGAAAGTGTAGAGTCCTGCATCTGGGCAGGAACAACCCCAGGTTCCAGTATAGGTTGGGGAACGACCTGTTAGAGAGTAGTGTAGGGGAGAGGGACCTGGGGGTCCTAGTGGATGGCAGGATGACCATGAGCCAACACTGTGCCCTTGTGGCCAAGAAGGCCAATGGCATCCTGGGGTGTATTAGAAGGGGGGTGGTCAGTAGGTCGAGAGAGGTCCTCCTTCCCCTCTACTCTGCCCTGGTGAGACCGCATCTGGAATATTGTGTCCAGTTCTGGGCCCCTCAGTTCAAGAAGGACAGGGACCTGCTGGAGAGAGTCCAACGCAGGGCAACTAAGATGATTAAGGGAGTGGAGCATCTCCCTTATGAGGAAAGGCTGAGGGAGCTGGGTCTCTATAGTTTGGAGAAGAGGAGACTGCGGGGGGACCTTATTAGTGTATATAAATATATAAAGGGGGAGTGTCATGAGGATGGAGCCAGGCTCTTCTCAGTGGCAAACAATGGTAAGACAAGGGGTAATGGGTATAAACTGGAACACAAGAGGTTCCACTTAAACTTGAGAAGAAACTTCTTCTCAGTGAGGGTGACAGAACACTGGAACAGGCTGCCCAGGGGGGTTGTGGAGTCTCCTTCTCTGGAGACATTCAAAACCCACCTGGACACATTCCTGTGTAACCTTATCTAGGTGTTCCTGCTCTGGCAGGGGGATTGGACTAGATGATCTTTTGAGGTCCCTTCCAATCTCTAACATACTGTGATACTGTGTGATACTGTGTAACACAGCTGTGTGGTCCCAATATACGCTCTTGCTGGAGGTGTTACTCCTGCAGAGGGGCAACATAACCAGCACAGGGGCAGCTTCTTGGGAGATTTAGTTCAGCCTTTTGTTGAAGATAATGATTGTGGGAGGGAATTTGGGTTTATTTAATATATGTCTATATTACTGAATTTTTAACTGAGGACAAGTTTTCTTTGTCTGAGGCTGGTAGCTCTCTGGTGGACCAGGTGAGCCTTTAATTATTTAGTCATAATTGTGAGGTTTGTTTGCCTTTTTGGTTTTGTTCTACCAGATGAATATCTAACATTGTTGATAGCTGCACTGTTTTATGCCGCTTCTAAGTTATGTCTCTTTTAAGTAGTTTCTTATCTTTAAGTTTCTAGGTGAGCTTGGTTCCAGCTCCCTCCTCAGCCATTATAAGCAAATGAGGGGTTTGTGTCTAAGAATTTGTATCTAAGAATTATCTGTCCATTTTTGTATCTAAGAATTTTTGAAGCAAGATTGGCTTCAACTGACCTGATGTTATTATGACAAAGAACTTACTGGATCGCATGGTGCAAATAAAATAAGTCAGATGCTGCAGTGACCTAGATACTCATTATTTATTTATGGGAATAAATATATTTAGCATTTATTTATACTGTTCTTTAATTCCAGATGCTGTAAACTTTCACTTACTCCGATCTCAGCTGGGAAAACAGCGTTGTTGCCACCATTCTGCAGGTTAGGAGACCTTGGGAGGAAGGCTGACATAACTGCTCTAGGCTACATAACATATAATTATGAGAGCTAGGATTAGATGTTGGGAGTCTCAACTCCCAGCATTGTGTTCAGACATCTTGCTCCTGGCAGATAAAATCTATGGATAACAAAGACTGTGGAGTAAAGTGATGATAAGAACAGGATGATCACACAAACCAAGTTGGTCATTTGATCATATTAGGTATATTAAGTGTTTTAAGCCTAGCCAAAAGCACAAGAAGAGACGGGACATGTCCTGCCATGGAGAGCAGCCACACTGTGGAGAGCATGGGTGTCACAGGGTAAAGCATTCTGTAGGAGCTTCAAGTGTGGAGGTCTAGCAAAAAGGAGGAGAAGGGACTGTATAAAATGATACGTGGCTTTGAAAATGGAGAAGTAATGGCTAGATTTGAGAGATAAATTTTTCTTCCTGTGATCTTTAGGATAAATATTTGGTCGCACTTCAGGTGCAGAAAAGAGCTGCAGAACTGATCTTAAGACTGCTAAGAAGACTGCAAGACAAAGCTCTTGGAAACGTTTCCTGCTATCAGAAGATTGAATGATGATTTTTGTCTAACTTGGCTTTTCATGTTTTTTGTGCTATTGCTTGTTATTCTGTTGGAGAGTTTGAGCAGATCGTGTTTCCTCAGGTCTGAGGGATGGGTCTCTCCACCACGTGCTTGTAGTTGTCCAAACTCTCTTGTTTGTGTTCTGAATTACCATGTACTACAACATTGCTCTCTTCCTCCTGACAGTTAGCTCAGAGAAGGGGAGAAACTGCTGTCCTAAGCAGAGAAGACGCAGCAGGCTCTTGCTTCGGTGCTTATAGAGTACATTTGCTGTGCTGGGACTTTATTCCTAACACCTCTTTGGTTTTAACCTTTCAGGCAAGCTCTCAAGTTCCCTTTGAGAAGAAGCTGCCCTTCATCGAGATGTCACGGCACCACAGCCGGTTTGAAAGAGATTACCGGGCTGGGTGGGATCGCCGGGATTGGAGCTCCAACGGCACTCACGTCAGCAGCACCAACTGCAGCAGCGCCGTGAGCACCAACAGCAACAACCGCCCCGGGCTGCTGCCCCTGCCCATTGTCCCCTCCCGGCTCCCCACCCCGGCCACCGCTGCCTGCACCACTGTCAACAGCGATGTGATCACGAGCTTGGTGGCCAACTCATCACCAGCTTCAACTACCAAAGTAAGAATATAGCTCTTTCTGGTTTTTTCTGGGGTTGATGTCTTGAGGGATGTTAGAGGTGGAGCTTCATCTGTTCCTTTGAAAACTGCGTGTTTGTGGTATAGCCAAGAGGAGGAAAAAATATTCTGGTGGGCAATGTCTGTTTTATTCTTTTGTGTGCTGTGCATACACTAGAGTAGGTTTTTCTTGCTCCAGGACTGAGGGTTCCCATGCTCCTGTGAGTCCTAAGCAGAGCAAATGCTCCTTTCCTTTCAGCGCTGCCTACATTCGGGCTTTCTGTTGCTTTCCCTGGAACGTGTGGTTCCCATTTTGCCTTTGGGAATGATTGCTCCGTTGACCAAGGCAGAGCTGTGGTTGACAACAAGTGGATGCGGTTTTCATCCAGGGGGAGTGGAAAGTGACTAAAAGGCATCATTTTGGCTGAATGGCATTTTTTCTTCTCTTTAGTTGGTACTTTCCTGTAAGGTTCTCAAAGCCTTGTTCTGAGTGCAGATTGGAGTGTTAACAGTGAGACTGCTATAACCAGGCTCTCTCATTTGTGCAGAAGTGCACACTAAGGAGTAACAAAATGTTAAGCAGCAAAGAATTGAAATCACTAGTAAACCATTGGACTTTTTTTGTTCTAATATAAAATTGGAGGGAAGACTTTTCCATTTTTTAAAAACATTTAGCTCTTTTAAACTACAAAGTATAAGTTGTTATTCCAGGAGAAAGTTGGGGTTTCTTTCTGCATGCAAATTCAGGTAGAGCAGCTGGGGAATGGAAAACCCTGGCAAATTGTAAAGGTGACCACAGCAATAGCAAAGTGAGCCAGAAGCACTGCTGGTTTTCTTTTTATGATATTTAACATTTTCTTTCAACTTTGTTTCATTTTAATAACTGCAAGTGCCAAATACAGCAGATGCAGACAGAGGGAAAGGAGACAATAAAGTTATTTAAAGTAAGCCAAGAGCAAGCTGAAATTTTACTGCAGTGCCATTATTATATTGATTTTTTTTTTTTCACACTGTAGAAAAACAAGGTCAGTGCTGCAGGAGGAAACATTAGGGCTAAATTTACAGTGTGATTGGTTTAAAAATTTTGCACAGCATCTTAAAATTATTTTCATTTGAAAGAAGCCATTCAGATTCTGATCATAACATATTTAGAGTTCTCCAGATGCTATCCACAGATAGATGCATTTCAATCATGCTTTGTCTGGAGATGATTGAGGCAATTTTGGAGCCAGAGGAGTCATTTCATTATCATGACCTTTGTTCCTGGGTCTGCTTAGAGTCCAACGATCGTCTGGAGCTGATCAGCCCTTCTCCCAGATGTTCAAAACCATTTTGAAGTGTAGCAGTGCCATTAAACAATGTGTTTATAGGGGGAGAGGAGGCAGGAACAGCAAGTTAAATGCCTTTTGATCATATGCTCAATGTGAACTGTCCTCTAAATTGCCTTATTAGACAATTTTCTGATGACTTTAATTAGTAAGAATGTTTTTGGCATGGATAGATCAAAAGCAATAAATAGGCTAGAACAGAGGTAACATGGGACACTTTTTATTCTGAGAACTGTTAATCAGCTGTGTAATCTCTCATAAAATAAATGTGTAGAAATGCATACAGTCTTTGTCCCAGCCTCTTCTGCTGAGTATCAGCTAAACAGCTCTAAAAATTCAAAGTTGCATGTACTGAAGAGGAAAAAACTTTGAAAACAAAGTGAGTTAGAATGGACAGAGCTGCAGATATGGTGCCTAGCAAGCTTCAATTCATGATGTGGAACAGTGTTAGAGAAAACATCAGGTGCTCATACATACTTGGGTTCACCCTGCCTGGCTGTGTCTCTCCTTCACACAGAGCAGATTTACACGTGCAGTTAGCGATGTAACCAGCCAGTGCCTTTCCCTTGTAGAATCCAGCTAATGGTTAGGCATAAAAAATTAAATCCATATAAATAGGAAATCACAAGTGAGAAGAATGATGTGGTAGCTTGATTTATTAAAAGAAAAAACAAAAAAACAGGAATGTGCCAAGTTGCCATGAGCTGCAGAGTTCATGGTCTGTGCTCTGCAGCCTTTTTGTGAGCATCTCTATGGGGTACAACCTCGTGGGGCAGATATCATCTTAAGCTGAATTTCTTAGTTCTGTTTTGTGGTCAGGAGCGGGATATTTGATGGCTTAGCTGCCCCTCTGCAGTCTGAACCTTCCACAGTATTCTGGCAGATGTCATTAAGTCAGTGGCAAGGGAGTGTCCCACACAAGAGGCAGTATGTTGAGTGAAGTATCATAGTGTTATGGAGCAAGAAGATGGAGAACCTAGTTCTCCTTGGCTCATTGTCCAAGGATATGGGTACAGCCAGCACTCCTGGCTGAGGAGAGAGAGGACTTCCTGTGTCATCCAGTTACGAGTTTTGACTTTAGCATATCTTCCTGAGCTGGTTAGAAGATCTCAAAGCATAGAGGCGAACGTCCATCTCCCTTCATTCTGTGTTCCTGCTGATTAATTATCCTCCAAGTTAAAAGTTTGGGGTTTTCAATTTGTTTTGAGTTTTTTTATAAACCATTTCGTCTGTCTTCACACTTTTGGTCCTCGGTTCCTCTAGTTTCCTGATGTTTGCCAGTTTTAGTAGCCTCCAAATAACTGTGTATCTTATCTTTTGCATCACCTCCATTCTTTTGCCTTTGAAAATACAGGTACCAAAACCATATGCATCTTTTCATCATCAGGCTTGCCCTTCTTTTCCCTTTTCTTTTTTTTTTATGTTTCCTCAACATAAAAAGGACATGGAACTGTTGAAACAAGTCCAGAGGAGGGCCACGAGGATGATCAGGGGACTGGAGCACCTCCCGTATGAAGACAGGCTGAGAAAGTTGGGGCTCTTCAGCTTGGAGAAGGGAAGGCTACGTAGAGACCTCATAGCAGCCTTCCAGTATCTGAAGGGGGCCTACAAGGATGCTGGGGAGGGACCCTTCATTAGGAACTGTAGTGATAGGACAAGGGGTAATGGGTTAAAACTTAAACAGGGGAAGTTTAGATTGGATATAAGGAGGAGGTTCTTTACTGTGAGGGTGGTGAGGCACTGGAATGGGTTGCCCAAGGAAGTTGTGAGTGTTCTATCCCTGGCGGTGTTCAAGTCCAGGTTGGACAGAACCTTGGGTGATATGGTTTAGTGTGAGGTGTCCCTGCCCATGGCAGGGGGGTTGGAACTTGATGATCTTAAGGTCCTTTCCAACCCTAACTATTCTATGATTCTATGATTCTCTAGCATGGTGATAAAATGTGCTCCCTTCCTTTGTTCCTATATCTGCACAGTTAATAATTGCTCCAGGATTTTTGCCAAAGAGCTAAGTCAATAGTTATTAAAATATATATATAAATGCCATCGTCCTCCATTACATGTTATCAAACAGAGTCATAATCTTGTTAAAGACTGAACTGAAGTCTGTTCGACAAGGTCTGTCTTCTGGATACCTGTATTTGTAGACATCGTTTATATTCCTGTCCTTCAACTCCTGCTTAACTGAATCCTAAAGTAACAAATTCAAAATGGAGGAAAAAACTTTTCTCTCTGTCATGTAACTGGGTTGTGAAACTTGCTGCATTGGTGATGAAATTCATAGATAAGTGGTTCTAAAGACCACTAGACTATCTAATCTGGCTGAACCATTTGGTATATACATTGTTATGTAAATGTCTGTAAGATTAAAGACTTCATCCAAAGTTATGTAATACGAACTGAAAAAGCTCTGGAAGGGAGAGAAAAAATTGATCAAATTAAATGTCGGAGAGAGGTGAAACTATCTTCAGAGGGAAGCTTAAGCTATGTAACTATGAGGGGGTTGGGTTTGGTCTATGTTTTTATGCTTCTGGAAGAGCTTTTTACATCTTTCTGTGGAGGGCTTTAGAAGGGTTTTATTACTAATTATTAATGTGTAGAAGAACTTTAGAACTAATTATACTTTGCAGACCTTTGAAATTTATTCTCAAAGCATACCTGTAACCTTCTTAGCACAGATGCTTTGGTACAAATCACACTTAGTGGATCTGCTATGTTTAAGTAGTTACGGATGTTTGGTCTGAGTTATTTAAACAAAAATAGCTATATTTTCCTCAGCTTTAGTTTTGCTGAGCAGACTGACAGTAATACTTTGCACTGCTGTAACCCATTTCATCAGAGGCTGCCAGAACACATCAGAAAAACTGTTTAAACCTCAATAACCTCTAAGAAATAGTTTAATATTGCACTCCCAGTATACCAACATGGAAACTGAGGTACTTGGAGGTAGTGATTATTGGGTTTTCTGCTCATTCTGTGCCACTGTGAGCAAAGTTCCAGCTTTTTTACTCAATTTGGCTTTTCTACCCGGCTGCTGTATCCAAAGTGTTGGGCCACAGACCAGCAACCAGAGTCAGCGCAGTTTGAAGGGATGAGTTCTTTGATACACTTTCTCAACCCCTTGAGTGCCTGAAGTAGTCGATAGGAGAGTGCAATTCCTGCCATTAAACTGTTGTGTTCAGATCAATTTGTTGCCCTCTAAGCCCAGCCATGTATGATGGTTTGGGTTTGTCTGTGTGCAGTGAGGCTTTGGGTTTTTTTTCCAGCAGTGAGGTTATTTGTTGGTAGAAGGAAGCTATCGAATAAATCCATGCAAGACTGCAGCACTGCTTAAGATATTGGCAACAAAACAGTTTAACATTCATTTAAGGATGCTGCACACCATTCCAGCTGTTTTCTGTTCATCTCAGCAGCACCTTCATTCTTTGTTTCTTTCCCAAATTATTCTGCCAGTTACTTGTACGATTTTCTCCATCAAAGCTCCTGTATCATAGCTTCAATTTAGAAGGGTTGTCATGGACTGTAGTTTGGAGTTTTCTTGCCAAGAGGTTTTTTTGTTATAGAACATTTACTTTTATCATCTCTATATTATTTTTAAATGCCTTCAAAGATTGATACATCACCAGAATCTGTGCAACACCAGGCGAGATCTAACTTTTTTTTTTCCCCAACCATAATTTTAAAAACCCTTTGCTTGGAACGTGAATTGATTCTTAAACCCCCACATACTTAATGACTTGTTATTCTCAAGGTTAAACTTATGACAAGTTTTATAAAAATGGCAGGCTTTAGTTTTGGTAAGATGTTCTCTAGTTGAACTCAGGGATAACTTCATGGTTTTATGTCTCTAAATAGCATAACTGAGATGTGATCCTGGCCTCCTGTACTTAACAGTACTCCTATAGCATTTAAGACTTGTGTGTTGTTGGTACTGTAGTTTTTATCCCACTGTGGTTAGCCACAGTTATGTGGGAGAGAAGACAGAGATGGTAAAGCATTTGTTAACCTCTCTGGAAAGTCAGACAAGGATTGCGGGGGGAAAAATCGCCCCCACTGTCTTTGTCTCTGTGCATTACTGCAACTAAATAGTGTTAAAAAATGCGTGGGGATGGAAGAAAATCCTCATGCTAAAGGGAAAACAGTATGTCTGAGGAATGCATGGTAGAAAGGAATAAAGTGGAACAGCACAGAAGTAAAATGTTATATGCTTCTTTCCTTTACAGTCTGAAAAAATGCAGTTCCCTCAACAGCAGTTTGTCGTATGCAGATGATTTGCTGTACGTTGCAGGATTTGTGTTGTCTGTTCTCTTTCTCTCGCTTTGGAGGTGATGATTTGCTAAGCTGGTGTATGGCTTCCACAAATATTTAAAATATTGATTAAGCAGAGGAAAAATAAACACGAATTGTTTTTCAAGATACGCCTTATGTTGTACATGACTAATTACACACAACAATTTGTTCTGCAGCGGTAACTGAAATTTATGTACTCTTTTTATTATAAAACATAAGACGCTGTATAAAGAGAGATTATAAATATTGGAATACAACAGTTGCTAGAAAACAGTCAAAACATGCAGTGATGAAGTATATAGTATTTGCTGTTCCAGCTTCTCTGTGCAAAGCTACTCTTCTGCTCCCTTAAGGGTTTGTATTGATAGCTGGCATAGTTTTGTCACCATTTCCGATAGTAGCTTATTCATTCTTTGACCTGGACACAATGTAGCAGTCCAGCCCAAATGCAGTAGTGGCAAAAGCTCTGATAAAATCCTGCTGATTCTTTTGGCACATTACTGTGACTATAAGTGAGGCTTCTGTTGTGGGATGTCAAATAGTGCAACAGATTTTTTCCCAGGAACATATTTTTACCTATGGATAAATTTTTAAAATGGAGTAATGACCAGTTTCATTGGTAAATGAGATGCAAGCCCATTCCCACCTATGCAGAGACTCCTGGTGCTTATGAAGCTCTAATTATGGCAGACTTGTATATAGTCTGAATGTATAGGAAATCAGCAATGTATAGGAAATCAGCAATGCCCAGAGTACGTAACACGCGATGGTTCATAGCAGAAGACAAGGACAGGTTTTTGCTTGCACCTCGATCACATTCTCCTGGTTCTCTAGGTTTGAAAGTTCAATGAGCTTTGCACAATTTACCTTTCGGGGTCGCACACCATTTAATTAGAGTTCAGCTTCCAGTCTGTGCCTTCTGTGAGGAGTCTGCAAGCAAGGAAAGTCAGCCAAGAGTGACATCGGTGATGGTGTGCCATCGCACCAGCCCAGGTAGGGTGAAATCAGCAGAGATCACCACAAAAACATAATCATAGTATCCTCCTGGAATCCTCAAATAATTCTGAGAGTTGCTTTTGAGGAATGGACAGAGCTTGTAGCAGGAATGAGTGGAGGAAACAGAGACATTTGGTTGTCGACTCGCAGGATACTCTTTTTCTTTTTGCTAATTAGAAATGGACCAAAAATCTCTGTAAATTGGGCTTAGCAATGACTTCTGCTGAAGTCACCGTATTAAGCTACTGTGAAAAAGTTACAACTCCTGGGAGGTAATTGTGCCACCAGGGGACAACAAAGCGAAGTGAGGTCAGTGGTGGGTTCCAAAACTGTTGTATTGAAGGCCTTGAAGTAGAGAAACCAGTTCTTCCCTTTGAACAAACCAAAGTGACGCCTGGGGCATTTTTCAGGCTTCTCTGTAGAAGGCTATTCTTAATGATCCATTGGCCATCGAGAGGGCTTAAACTGTGCTGATGATTTGTCACTTCCTCATACTGATTTATTTTAGTATTTTTTCTCAGATGTATTTTTACATATTTTTAATAGTGTAGAAATTGGAACTTATGAAATGTGGTTTTAGTTTGTCAACTTTTGCAGATACATTATTGGACTGAAATTGGTCTGGAAGCCATAGCAGGCTAATTAATCTGTAAAGTCATAAAAAGCTGCTTGGGTTGTTTGACTTGCAGTGCATTTATCATCTGTTGAAAGAGCTAAGAGGTCTGGCCAGTTTCTAGGCCCAGTTCCATTTGAAGATGAAAGGCAGCATTTTTGAAGCACTAATTGACATAGCCAAATACTTAGAAGGTCGCAAACATGACAGCTTAGGCTAAAGAAAAAGCAGGATTTCTATCACTTTGATTAAAAAGTATCTTGACTTCCAAAAGGTCTAAATATCAGTAATAAGTATAACCTAAATGAAGTGTACTGGACAGGATTTAAGTGCTTGAGAATGTGAAATGATTTAGGGTTATTTTTATTTTCTTATTTCTTCCTCATCATTACTTTGTTTTCATGTGTATCAGTTGCACATTATTCATTAAAAATGCAGCAGAATATATACTTCTGCCATTCAGGAGGTGTTAGAAAATCTGTCCCAGCCTCCCGACAGGCTAAAAGAACCTGCCTGAGAGCAAGGAGCAGTGTTTCTAAAGGTAGATAACCTGAGTTGTAGATGCATGAAAGCCTAAGGTTGGTTGCTGTCGTTGAGGAACAGATTGCTATTGTCACCATCAAACATAGCTACAAAAAGAATTTTACAAAGAATCACTTGTTGGTTTCCTATTATTTTTGCTGTCAATGCTTAACTTTGCCAGGTAGGCCCTGGAAATTATCTTGAAGAAAGCTGATCCTTTCTCAGCTAGATGATTTCAGATTTTGGTGTTGCATGGAGAGGGTGTATGTCAGAGAAATCATTGGGGAAGGGGATGAATTAAGGTAAATATTGAATACAGAGGAGCCCGATAAAAAAGTTTGTAGAAGTCTGTACAAGTGGTTGGGTGAGATGTCTCCATACCATTTTTTTTTAGTAAGTAACAGGAAGACAATGGTAATTTTAAAAATCACTATTTTAATGTGTATCAGAGGAAAATAAATTGTTTGGCAAACATAATCTTTTCTCAATGGCGTTGGTTTCCTCAAATTGCTGATTGATTTGCAGTTTTCTATTTAGAACTTGCTTTCCAAACAAATTAACCAGAGAAATAAAAAGTAAGAAAGAAATAGAAGTGAGCCAAGCTTCACCTCTCCCTGTGATTTCTATGGGCCTTGAGTGCCTGCTTGATAGGATAGTTGTCTATGAAGCATGATAGACATAAAGATAAATGTGGGAGTGAGGAACAGTACATTAAACTCTGCTGTCTCGCTCCTTGTACTGCTAAGCGCTCCACCTGCTAACGCTGGACACAGGCTGATGTGCTCTGAGCGTACTGGGAAGCTCTGATCAACCAGAGCTGACACTTCAAACTTTTAAAGCATCACCACTGCCCTGCGTGCCATCCTGAAAGTCCTCTTGAAAAAGTGCCCAGACCTTTAAGAGGAGCACGAGGATCTTCTGATGTGATGGCATGAAACAGAGGCAGCCTGTGCTGCCTCAGCAGAGCATTGCTCTGTCGATGCCTCAGGAGGAATGCCAGGAGTCACATTGTATCAACGTTGCTGAACAAGGTGCAGATGTCTTCTGCATAAATGGAATTATAGTGACTCACTATCTTGTGAGTGGGCAAAATGCAGGCTTTTTGCCGGTGCTTGCAAGGGTACCATAGAGACCACGAAAGGAATTCCTCACACTTTTCTCCAGTTTCACACTCTAGAAGCAACTTGGACAAAGATCTGTAATCAAACATTACTTTTCAAAGTAGTATGCAGGAAAGGATAAACTTATGGGTACCCAAATTATTTTGTTGTGTTTTCTCTAAGAATTTAAAGCATTACTGAGTGTCAAAATGCTGGTTAACTGATGTAACACTCTGTTCTTGGATGAAAGGGGCGCTTCTAAGCAAGCAAAATGCACATTTCACTTTATTTTGGAGGAACTGACTATTCTGAATTCTCCCAGAACTCATTTTGCCTCTTCTGTTTTCGGTTGTTCTCTGCTCCTGTCAAGCTGAAACGTATATGGTTGTTACCCACTACAATTTAGCATTACCAAACTGGTTCACTTTGGAAAACAAAGCTTATGGAAATACTGCAGAGAAATATATTCTGTCTGTACAGTGATGTTTGTGTGTAAAGTGATATGCAGCCACTGTATAAATAATGAATAATAACTAGTAATAAATTCTTCGTATCATAGCATTAATTCTTACTGTTTATGATCCCAGGTCTTTTATGGTAATCCTGAAACAAAGCACTGGGAAGTATGTGAATAATATTTACTCCTGCTAAGTTGTTGCACAAACATGTCAAGAAAGGGAAGCTTTTTTGGCTGTGTAATTTGAACGTTTAAGATTATATACTGTGTATATTATAATATTATATATAATTAAAGTTATCCTTTTATCCCAAAGGAACACAAAGTGTTATTCAAAGTCCATGCATTCAAAATCACTGAAGTAATGCATCAGGGTACATTTGTCAGCTAGCAAGTGTAACACTCCCAAATACTAATGCTGGGTATAATCTAACCACATGTTCCCCTGCAAATCCATATTCTTTTATAGAAGTGCCAGTGTAAGAGGAGCTGTGTTGTACACACAACACCCTGCAGAAGGGTCCAGTAGTTCATCAGTGACAGTCTCCTGGTGGCACAAGAATTGCTCAGAGTACAAGAGCCAAGCAGACATGGCTGAAGGCCATCCTGCCTGAAAATGGAAATCCTGCACAAAGGAGTTTTATGGAAACAGGGAGAATCACAGAATGTCCAACTTTGAAAGGGACCTCTGGAGGTCGTCTGGTCTAATGTCCTTGCTCCAGCAGGTCCACCTAGAGCCAGTTGCCCTGGACCACATCCCAGCAGCTTTGGGTATCTCCAAGGATGGAGACTCCACCACCTTTCTGGGCAGCCATTGCCAGTGCTCAGTTACCCTCACAGTAAAATAGTGTTTCCTGATGTTCATAGAATCATAGAACCGTTTAGGTTGGAAAAGACCTTTAAGATCATTGCCTCCAACCATTAATTTGACACTGCCAAGTCCACCGCTAAACCATGTCCCTAAGCACCACATCTACAGGTCTTTTACATACCTCCAGGGATGGTGATTCAACCAGTTTCCTGGGCTGCCTGTTCCAATGCTTGAGAATCCTTTTGGTGGAGAAATTTTTCCTAATATCCAGTCTAAACCTCCCCTGGCACAACTTGAACATATTTTTATTGTCTTTTATGGCACTAGCCAGATTAAGGTCTAGTTGGGCTTTGGCCCTTGTAATTTGCTTCCTGCATAACCTCATGACATCCTTGTAGTCCTCCTGCATTACCTGACCCTTCTTCCAAAGGTCATAAACTCTCCTTTTTTTCCTGAGTTCCACTCAAAACTCCCTGTTCAACCAGGCCAGTCTTCTTCCCTGCGGGGTTGAAGTTCCCAACGAGAACAAGGGTTAGCAATTGTGAGATTTCTCTTAGCTGATTACAGAGTACTTTGTCTGCCTGTCATCCTGGTTGGGTGATCTGTAACAGACTCCTACCATGTTGTCTGCCTTGTAGGTCTTCCCCCTGATTCTTACCCATAAACACTGAGCCCTTATTGTCACCATCATTAAGCTCTAGATAGTCAAAACTGTCTCTAACATACAGTTATGCCTCTCCTTCCTTGCCTGAAGAGTTCATAGCCATCCATTGCAGCACTCCAGTTGTGAGTCATCCCACAATATTTTTGTGATGTGAACTGTATCGTAGATTTCCTGCTGCAAATCTTGCTTGAAGGTATTTCCAGGTACACAAAGGACCAGGAGGTGGCTGGAGCAGCCAAAGATAAACTGTGCCTGACCAACCTGATGATCTTCTATAAAGAGATGCCTTGGTTGGCTGATAAGAGGGGACCTAGTGCTTTTATTTACTTAACTTTGTCAAGGTTTTGACAGTCTCCCATGGTATCCTTTTAACTAATGTGGAGGGATATGTAGTACCAGGCTTGGGAAGAACAGATGGCAACAGTTCAAATACCCACTGGCAGTGGGATGAGTGGTCAATATTGCGGCTGATAACATTGAATATCTTTATTAATAAGATAGGCATTGCAATAAATAAACAAATAACAAATTGAGAGGAGCAATAAATATATTAGAGGGCAGCACTCCTATTCAAAAGGACCAAAATGAGCTGGAAAATCGCCTGCTAGTAAGCTGATGAAGCTCATTAAAAGCAAATGCAAAGCCTTGCACCTGGAATGAAATAAGCCTATTCAAGCTGAGCAGCAAATAGATAGAAAGCAGCTTTACAGAACAGGACCTGCTTGCTGTCCTGGTGGAGACCAAGTTCAAAATGAGTAGCAGTGACAAAGAAGGTCAACCAAATACTGGGAAGTGTTAGCAGAAGAGTAGCCAACAGTTCTAGCTAAGTACTCTGTCACTTCCATGACTAGATCTCGAGTATCATGTCCAGTTTTGGGCTCACAAGCATAAGACAGACACTGACCTGTGGGAGCAAGTGCAGTAGAGAGCCACCAAAGTGATTCAGGACTAGAGCACAAGGCATACAATGAGAAGCTGAGAGCTGGAACTGTTGAGTGTGGGGAATGGAAGACTCAGAGTGAATGTGATTCTTCTTTATGGTCGTCTAATTGGGACAGTATAAAGAAAAGGGGCAGATTCTTCTCAGAAGTGTCTTAGGAAAAGAGAGGCAGCAAAGAGTACAACTTGTAGCAAGAGAAATTATTACATATAAGGAAAAAAAAAATACTCTCAATTCAGGGTCCAGAGCTGTAGCAAAGGCCCAGAACAGCTGCAGAATCTCTGTCAGAAACACTGCAAGCTCAGCTGAACATGACTTGGAGCAATCTACCACCAAGCTTCGCCTTGTTCTGAGCAGGAGTGGACCAAGTGATCTGCAGAGGTCCCTTCCAACCAAAAGCATTCTATGATAACTATCCTGACATCATCCTAGAATTGAATCACCACTGAAATATACTTCAAAAGTCGAAGATATGGCCAGTTTGCTTTAAAACAATATCCAGAATCCTCATCTGCCAGTAAATACTAAAACTTTGGATTTATTTTAGGTCTTCTGAGCCTAGCTCCTATCTTGGCATAGTCATCACGGTTTTGGTTTTGAACAGCTTGTTTCCTTTAGAATTTCTGCCTCATGCTGGGATGGAGTGAGACTGAATAATTTATTTTCCTTTTCCTCAAAAGCTGAGCAATACTTACACCCCACATGGATTTGAGACATTATTATCTTTCTAAGCTTCCATTAATTATCTTTATCATCCCTGCTTTTAAAGGTCTAGCATTTATCTTTGCAAGGTTCTCCAAGCTGGATTATAGAGGAAAATTTGAGTGTATTAATTCCATTCTTGCTCATGCAGTTTTAAACTCCATTTCATAAACATTTTTTCCACTGCTTGCAATAATTCTTCTGGTAGTTTTCCTGTGACCAAAGTGTCTCATAGAATCATAGAATCATGGAATAGTTAGGGTTGGAAAGGACCTTTAGGTCATCAAGTTCCAACCCCCCTGCCATGGGCAGGGACACCTCACACTAAACCATGCCACCCAAGGCCCTGTCCAACCTGGCCTTGAACACTGCCAAGGATGGAGCATTCACAACCTCCCTGGGCAACCCATTCCAGTGCCTCACCACCCTCACAGTAAAGAATTTCTTCCTTAGATCCAATCTAAACTTCCCCTGTTTAAGTTTGAACCCGTTACCCCTTGTCCTATCACTACAGTCCCTAATGAAGAGCCCCTCTCCAGCATCCTTGTAGGCCCCCTTCAGATACTGGAAGGCTGCTATGAGGTCTCCACGCAGCCTTCTCTTCTCCAGGCTGAACAGCCCCAACTTTCTCAGCCTGTCTTCATACGGGAGGTGCTCCAGTCCCCTGATCATCCTCGTGGCCCTCCTCTGGACTTGTTCCAACAGTTCCATGTCCTTTTTATGTTGAGGACACCAGAACTGCACACAATACTCCAAGTGAGGTCTCACAAGAGCAGAGTAGAGGGGCAGGATCACCTCCTAAATATGTAGAATTGATGTCTTTTAAGGTCGTCATGCAGATGCATAATTATCTCAGATGTGGTGCTTTGATTAAGACATACGCATGTATACGGTTTTTGAATATATGGATCACAAATAATTTGCCACATACAGAGCTGTCATTCACCTTGTTTTCTCAGCCTGCTTAGAAGTATGAACTGCTTGACAGTAACATTTAGCTCTGAGGCAGTGCGGGATAATGCTGTTTCAGGGTTTTTTTAGATGTTATCTAACTTAAGGATTGGACAGCCATTTTGAGTCTGTCTGTAGCTCCATCTTCATGTAACATGGATAATTCCCAAGTTTTCCTGTAAGTTACCATTGTTTCCACCACTGGTTGCTTTGTGAAGGGAGAGAGCAGCAGAAAGTTCAGTGTCATTGCTCTGTAAAGACTGGAGTATGCTCTTTGATGCAATGAACTGAGTGGAATGACCCTTTTAATATAACCAGAGTAGAGCATGACACCTATAAATTCAGACAGACCCAAGCTTCACTTCACTTTAAGTTCCTCTTGTGTTCCCTGTGGACCACGTTGCTCCTCAGGTTGTGCTGGGTGGAGAGGCAGGGTTTGCTCAGCCTGGTGAAGAGAGCCTGTGATTGCTCTCTTCAGCTTTCCAGTGGGTGTTTATGGAGAAGACGCTGTCAGAGCCTTCTCAGGTGTTCAGAGCTATTGTTGCATACCCTGAAGTTATCCAAAACTTAAGTGGACAAAGCCCCAACTGATCCCGTGTAGAATTAGCCTGCTCTGTGCAGAGGATGTACCTGGTGGCTTTCAAGAGCCCTTTCCAACAAATCAAGTATGGTTATTTTCTGGTAGTGAAAGCCTGAAAACAGCTGTGGAGAGGAGTCTTTGAGAAGTCAGTCTAGACTTAAAAGGCTTCCATCAGAGAACAGAGAGGTGGCACCTGCCATGCAGAGGTAGTTACGGAAGTTATGCTGACCTTGGCAATAAGTCTGCAAAGCCAATCTTGCTTACCTAGCCTTGTGACCTGTTGGCAAGGAAGCAGATTTGCTTTGCAGCAAAGACCTTCTGGGTCATTCTTTTGATATGGTACAAAGAAGGTGTTTCAAAACCAGAGAGAAGGCAATTACAGCGGTTTTTGGGCAGCATGCCTTTTTGCATCAACTCTTTGAACTAAGAGATTAAACAAAACTTAAGCAATGCTGCAAAGTTTGTGGACCAGTCCAAGCTTTCATCCATATATCTTTCCACCTTTCTACTTCACTCTTGACATCTTTATCCTTCTCCCCATTTTCCATCAGACACTTGATTTAAATTCTTCTGATGCATCCTTCAGCATATCTGACTGTACTGGAAGCGCCATAGCTTGCTGGCAACTACCACTGAATCATGGGTAAGAAATGAAATGCACTCAGCACTAACCACAACTATTTTGACCTTCTGTTGTTTTGGAAAGTAGAGCACGTCTGTGGAAAGAAGATGGTCTAGAAAATAAAAAACCCAGAAGAACAAGGGAAGGCATCATGAAAATGCATAGACATTTTAAATTTGGTCAGATATTTTTGCTCAGATCCTCTTGCTTCTCTTTTTTTTTCCTGTTTGTGTTCCAGCCAGCTCTGCTCATGGTACAACTGCATTTGGCTAAGTCTCTGCTAGTAGATTAAGCAGTGCCAGGGCACAAGCCCAAGAGCTGGAATTTGACCATCTATACCATTAAATTGTTAGCACAGGCTCTGCCTTGTGTTCACCCTGGACCAGCTAGCGCTGTAATAAACAATTCCCAGGCATGGCTCGGGGATTAGCATGGGCCAGCAGCCATTCCCAGTTGTCATTTTGGATATAGCCACCTTGTTTTGGAGGCTAAAAGTATATAATCCTGTGAATGTGACCAGGCCATGTCATTTGGCCTCAGAACCGTAAAACAGGTCCTGGCCCTGCTTAGTTTTCTACTTACTGGGATGGCTTTGTGTTTGAGGCAAGAGTAATTGGTTTTACTTGACTTTACAGTTCCTTACTTGACCAAGTTGTATCTGAACAATAAGTAGCGTGAGCACATCTCTACTTTGTCTATTCTTTCAGATGGTGTACCTGTGCACTAAGATGGTGTGGTCGGTCCCTTTTGTAAATTGTCATAGCAACTAAAATAGTTTGTGAACCCACATTCCCATTACAAATAGAAATCTACAGTCTGAGGGAGTCCAGAAGTGTATCTTCTAGGGAGTTGTTTCAGCTATTTTTCAGAAACCTTTGTCATGGTTTTGCATATGGGCCACCAATTACTGGTGAATTCAGTTCCTGTTATGAGAGTGAAGAATATGTTCTGCAAGTGTTCCTGGTGCCAGAGAATGTTTTTTATCTTTTCTGTTGGATCTGTAAATAAAAGGGTGTGTTAGATACTGAATGGATGTTGGCATACAGGAGGTATGAAAGATCATGTTAGCCATTAAGTGCTGAAGTAGAACCACCTCTCACTACCTGCACAATTGGTTTTTCACTTAGCAGACTGTCTATTCTTGTCCTTTCTCACCACAGCATTGCATAGAAAATAGTACAGCTTTCTGCCAATGAAGGCCCAATAAACCTGTGGTAGTTGCCAAGACTGGGGAAATTCCAAGAGTATGGTTATATCCTTTTGTCCTGCCCCATTTTCATCTGTATGCTTCCATTTCTAGCTGCCTGAGGTACAATTATGTATGCATTTTGATTTTTTTAGAGATAAATTATGAATTCCTTTTATTTACAGAAGTTGCCTGTTTCCATGAGGAGAGCTCCAAACTGCTTTGTTGGTGCATCCTTCTAGTGCTGCAAGAAGAGAGATACTTTCAGCATTTTAGTCATCACATGAACTAAAATTAGTGTTCCCACAAGTGTCTCTTACAGACTGCACATACCACAGCCTATGCAAACAGAATTAAAGTAGCATGGTTAATGTATGTGTCTCCATGTGGGGTGCATTTGGCCTTGATTTTCAGTCAGTGCTAACAAATCTAGAGACTTTTCAGTGCCAGATATTTTATCTGAAGTATTTATCACAGGATATGTCCACTGGTCCATTTATGATGGCACCTGTGCAGAAATCCATAAGCATATGTTATATTTGGGATACTTCCTCTCTGAAGAAGCTATAGAAACAAAGCTTGGTGAATCTCACCTGTGGTGTTACGTCTTGAAGAGCTCTGATGACTCACTTTCTTTATCCTGTCAATCATAAAATCTGCCAAATTTGCATAGCTTTTCAGAGGAACAGTTAATAAGGCTGATGAACAGCTTAGAGGTTAATAGTGGGGTGTTATGCCGGTTAGGTTCGGTCAAATGTAATGCTGTTAGCACCAGGTAGTTGTTCAGTGCTGTTGGAAATGAGCTTCTGTTTCTCAGCCCTTTTCTCTTTGTGTTTCTGCTTCATTGTGTTTAGTGCCCTGGCTGTTTGCTTTTCCTTTGAAGGTGAGTGTTCCTGAACAGAACAAAAGTACATAGATGGAGCAATGTGCAAATGTGCATACTGCTGCTGAAACCGTTTTACAAGAGCTGGACTGCTTGGAGAAAGAAAGAAAGAAGCAAAGAAAGAAATGCAGTTGCAGGAAGTGAATCTAAATAAGCTCTCACTCCACCTTTTTCAATTTACTGGAGGAAATATCTTTCTTCATATCATTTGACTTTCTGATTGTTAAATCAAATTGAGCCAGTTGGAATGAGCCTTGGTGATCAGAACACAAGTCCTGAAAACCTCTGTTTAGCTGCTCTCTGGTCTCTGTGCAATTGGTTTGCTTAAATGTGCTGTAATAACCTTTTAAGAGTCATGTACCCATTCTTCACTGAGGACCCTGCTGTGCATTGTGATTATGTTATCTGTTGCCTCCCTGAATGTTTAACATGATCGAAGTGGTGTGTTGTGGGGCTTGACTTGGCAGGGATTTTTTCTTTTTGTCTAGGTCTGTTCCCCCTGCTCCCCCTCAAGCTTTGGCTTTTTAAAATCCAAACTTACTTTGCATGTTACCTATTACTCTCTGTGTGTCAGTCCTCCTCTTCTTCTTTACACACCCCCCCCACCCCCTGCTCTTTCCTCTTTAAAGTTAGTATAGTTATTATACTGGTTATATATATAGTTATATTATACTGGTCAGTATAGTATTGAACAAGCATGCTAAGTAGCTCTGATAATTAGGTAATTTGAATTCGGGGATGGATGTTAGATGTTAAGTCGTAGGATGGAGGCTGGTTGTGGTGAAGGCAATGTATTCTGTCTCGGGCAGGAATGCTCTTTATATCAGCACTGCTCACCAACAAGCCAAGGGTTTAGTGCTGAACAGAAATGCGATTGCGTGGCCTTGTATGCCCTCTTTCTCTGGGAAAGCAGCAGATGTTGACAGTGAATATAGTGAAGTGCAAACAGGTAAAATAATGAACTGAAGTGATAGCTTAATGGAATTATTAATGGGATTTGTGTTCAAATAGTGAACAAGGATTGATTTTTATTAACACAGGTTTTACACATGTAAACTTTCGCAAAAGATTACAGCAGATTTCCTTCGCTGTTTGTAGATACATTGTACGCGCAGGGTTCTCCAAACTTCTTTAAATTTTGCCCTTTCTCCCACTTAGCTCACAGTGCTTCTCAGTGTATAGCACTCCATGTAAATCTGTGTAATATACCCAGAGATTTAACTGAGCAGCAAGGAAACCTTGAAATTAGAACTGAAGTAGTAGGTGTTCAGTGGGAGTTTGGTGTTTGCTTGTTCGTTCTCACCAGAATAAAAGGTGGGAACATGAGAGCTCAAAACGCTGAAGTGTGGCTCTCAGTGAGCTGCGAGGCCTCTGCTAGAAGTGGCTATATACCTACAAGGTGTTGATGGAGACGTCATAATTGTGAGCTGACATTTAAAGAAATGTCAGAAGCATTCAAACAACCCCCTGCTCAGCTTCCAACCATGTATCTTTCTGTGTCCCCAGTCCTGCCATCTGTTATCCCAAGGCCTCCAGTTTTGATTACCTTTTTGTTTGCTTTTCTGATAAATACTGATCATCTATTCCTCGCATGTGCTTCCAGAGATTGTTTGCAAGCCCCTTGCCCTCTTTGTATGTGGGTTTCTCCTAAGGAACTATTTACCACCACGATGCTGGCAAAATCTGATCCTCTGATTGTGGTGAGGCTGCGAGTATTTGTGAATGCATCTGTATTTAGGAGATGACTTTGCCAAATACCTTTTTGGAGTGTGTGTGCAGAAATATATATGGTATTACTCAGCTTTGTTACCTGTCATCTACTTACTTGCTGCTTGTGTTATTTTCTTCACACGTCGTTTTCTTGGCATTTTTGGATGTCAGCTCGGCAGGGCATGGACCATGCCATTCTTGGCATTTGGGAAGTTCTTTGTTCCATTTAATAGATATAATAGATAACATGTCTCTTGAAAATGAAAAAAAATACTATATTGCCTTTCTGCCCTGGTACAGCAAGGTCTGTGCAAAGTTCATTAGCTTCTTCCAAAGCAGCTGCCATACTTAACTGGTATTAGTTATAACCTTAAAGCATGTTTTATGCAGCTAATCCCAGTTCAGTCCATAAAAGATAACAGTCACAGTGGGCAAGATGATGCACTCATACAACTTGATGTTCTACTTCCAGTGGAAGATTCACATTGCAGGCACAGTGTATGTATACTTCCCCAGTTTGTACTTCCCTCAGCGTGCAGCTTGAGGATTTCCTTAACCACATGTCTTTGTCTCTCAGCCGTATGGTAAAATATGAAGTATTTTCTTGCCTTCAAGCATGCAAGTAGCCCTGCTGACCTCAGGATGGCTATGCTCATGCCTACTGTTTAGAATGTTTTTAATTGTTTAGATGGATGAAGGTTTTCCTGTAAAAAGATATCCATGGCAGGTAGCTGCTGGTGAGTGAAACTAAAGGAGCTCAAGTCTGCCTGGTCCTTAAGAATGGTTTTCATTTGGGAGAATATGTTCATCAGACGCACATTGATGGAGGCATGCTCAAGAGAGACAGGACTCAGCTCATGTCCATTCATCTTGCATTACCTGGCCCAAATGAACAAGTAGTTTCCAGCTGGGCAGAGGAGGAAAAGCCCACTGAACAAGCCCTGGCTTGCTGCTTGGAAGCTGTAGTTAGACACTTATCTAATACTGACATTTTATCAACCCTAAATGTGCATGTAAATTATGGCTGGTGATTGTGTAGAGTCAGATGGATGCAAGACCAAGGTCAGATGCATAGTGTTGTAGCAAGACTAATCTCTGATGGCTGTTAGTCCCTTCTGTGTCTGAAAAAAAATTGCTGACCATGTGATTTTTTTATTGTAGAATCATGTTAGTCCTGGGGTAGAAAGTATTAGGTAAAATATATTGTACCCATAATTCATATTAATGGAAATTCAATAATGGCAACCTGTCATCCATAGAAATTAGAAATGAGTCCAAATGTTGTGCTATAAAAACATTAAAAAGACATTATGAATTGCAATCTATTGCACCATGTTTTGCTTGTTATAAATAACGGAGGGAAAAACTAGTCCTTGGAAGTTTTTGGGCTGTCCATTTTGAGAGAAGCCAACAATTACTTTCTAGAGCTGACTGTGCACCATTGATCTGACTTATGGATTTCATAAATGCAGTGGTCTGCTAATTTAATAAACTTGCTCAATCTGTTTTTAAACAGAGTACAGAACTTTGAAAAATGATTTCCTTTCAAACTAAAATTAACTCTTATGGCTTTTAAACATTAGATTGTGATATTTGCTTCCAGTTTTTCATTAAAATACCTTCCGGTTTCACATTTTTCCTGGGATGGGCTAGATGCTTGAGGCTCATGTTTTATTAGATTAAAAACTCATATTTCACTTATGCTAATTTGGCATCAAGCTATGAATTGGAGTGCTTAGGCAAACCTTTTTTTGGTTCTGCATTGTCAATGAAGTTTACAGCTGCTTACAAAGTTTACCACTGCCAAAAGCTTAGATGTAATTGTTCAGTAAGCTAGGACATATACTGGACAGAATATTGATACACTGGATGTCCTGTCTTGTCTGACTACTTAGTATGTGAGGCTGCACATTTTGGGGGAAAAACTCACAGTGTTTTCAATAAATTTGCAGCAAGCTGAGTAAAGGGAGAATGCCTTTTCAAATTAATGTGTACTCTCAAGCGTGAGGTGTGCTTATTTCTGTCTCTAGACTATTTTAGCGGTTGTAACCACAGTAAATCATAAAACGGTTCAAGCTGCTCTTGAAACCTGGCTGCTTTTGCTAATCTAAAACCTACCTGTTGGACTTCAACTGTAAAGAGGGCTAACAGTGTGATGGCAAATTCTACCAACTGAGTGTTAGGATTTGGTAATATAGTATCCATTAATATCCAGTGAATCTTGTCATCTGAATTCTTTCCATCTGGAGATATGCCTACTCTGTTGGAGTACATAGTGTAACCAGGGACCTAAGCCTTCCATGTCAAATTCTGAACTTTATACAGTTTAGATCTATCCTTTCTTTCCTACACCACTCTATGCAGAATGTATTATATTATGAATTAGCTTTGACAGGGTAACTGAAGGATCTTTGGTCAGATGCCAGGTTTAATTCATTTGTTATCAAGACTGAAAAACAAATTTGACAGTGACAGTAATAATTATCTTCTTCTGTAAAGAAATGCAATACAAGCTTATACATTTTGGTTAAAGGGGAGATAAGGAATAGTAAGGCAATTATACCTATCATACACTTTTGACCTGTGTTTTTATCAGTCTTGACAAGCTTAGAAAGTATGATGGTACATCCTGGCCAAGGAATACCTAAATTCAAATAAAATAACTTTCAACTGCTACCATATTTGTACTGCAGACTGATAAATTGCTTTTTCAGAAATCAGCTCTGTTGCATTTTTTAATAAAGTTAATGGGCTAGGACAGACAATAGTGGGTTGCTGTCTGCTTAGTGTATTCTGGTTACAAAATGGAATTCCTCAATCTTATTTAATATTGCAGGTTTGGGGTTTCAGAGGAAGGAAATGAAAAATCAATAGCATTTGCAACACAACAGAATATTGGAGCAGCAGGCGGCAGGGAAACTAGCTAGTGAGTGGTCTTAAGGACTCCCATTAATATGTTTTTTCCTTTCCCTTCCACCTCCTACAGATACAGGACTAATATTATTTATTTCTTTTCTGTCTCTGTTGTATTCCTTGAACAACCCTTATGAGCTGTTTGAACATGGACCCCCTTTCAACTCCTGCCTAGGCACAGATCCAGTTTTTGCTGATATTCAGACCATTTTGGGGTGTTTCCATTCTGAAAGGTATCACAGTATCACAGTATGTTAGAGATTGGAAGGGACCTCAAAAGATCATCTAGTCCAATCCCCCTGCCAGAGCAGGAACACCTAGATAAGGTTACACAGGAATGTGTCCAGGCGGGTTTTGAATGTCTCCAGAGAAGGAGACTCCACAACCTCCCTGGGCAGCCTGTTCTAGTGTTCCGTCACCCTCACTGAGAAGAAGTTTCTTCTCAAGTTTAAGTGGAACCTCTTGTGTTCCAGTTTATACCCATTACCCCTTGTCTTATCATAGTTTGCCATTGAGAAGAGCCTGGCTCCATCCTCATGACACTCCCCCTTTATATATTTATATACACTAATAAGGTCCCCCCGCAGTCTCCTCTTCTCCAAACTATAGAGACCCAGCTCCCTCAGCCTTTCCTCATAAGGGAGATGCTCCACTCCATTAATCATCTTAGTTGCCCTGCGCTGGACTCTCTCCAGCAGGTCCCTGTCCTTCTTGAACTGAGGGGCCCAGAACTGGACACAATATTCCAGATGCGGTCTCACCAGGGCCGAGTAGAGGGGAAGGAGGACCTCTCTCGACCTACTGACCACCCCCCTTCTAATACACCCCAGGATGCCATTGGCCTTCCTGGCCACAAGGGCACAGTGTTGGCTCATGGTCATCCTGCCATCCACTAGGACCCCCAGGTCCCTCTCCCCTACACTACTCTCTAACAGGTCGTTCCCCAACCTATACTGGAACCTGGGGTTGTTCCTGCCCAGACGCAGGACTCTACACTTTCCCTTGTTATATTTCATCAAGTTTCTCCCTGCCCAACTCTCCAGCCTGTCCAGGTCCCGCTGGATGGCAGCACAGCCTTCTGGCGTGTCAGCCACTCCTCCCAGCTTAGTGTCATCAGCAAACTTGCTGATAGTACACTCAATTCCCTCATCTAAATCATTGATGAATATATTAAATAATACTGGTCCCAATACTGACCCTTGAGGCACTCCACTAGATACAGGCCTCCAACTGGACTCCGCCCCATAGACTACAACTCTCTGGCTTCTGTCCTTCAGCCAGTTCGCAGTCCATCTCACTACCTGATCATCCAGGCCACACTTCCTCAATTTAGCTATGAGGATGCTGTGGGAGACTGTGTCAAATGCTTTGCAGAAGTCAAGGTAGACCACATCCACCGCTCTGCCATCATCCATCCACAACGTTATTTCCTCATAAAAGGCTAGGAGGTTGGTCAAGCATGACTTCCCCTTGGTAAAGCCATGTTGACTGCCCCTCTGGTCTTTTGGCAGAGCCCAAGAAGTAAGTTAGTACAAGCATGAGTGTTTTAAAAAAATGACTTGCGGAAGAAGCAAGCTTCTGCTGGATGTAGGGCAGGACCATGGACACATTATTTTAGATATTAAGCTATCTGCATATTTAGGTACTGTTACAGACTTTGGAGCCTAGCTTTGGAAAACTCTCCTCTAAAACTAAACGGAGATGCTTCAAGAAAAGTTTAAGTTTGCAGCAGTTCTTTGACTTGTTCTTATGTGGGAAAAAAGAATGATGTCAGGCCAGTGGCAAAGAAGCAGCACTCTGTGGTGTTCACTGCTACTGCAGTTGAGCTTGTCAGCCCTTGACCAAACTGAGAAGTTGACAGTGTCATCAAGACCAAGCCCTGAAGGCCTGGCCAAGAGGCTGCGTCAGTCATCTGAAAGACTGAGCTCGTGGACTGTGTCTCATTGTAGGAATGAAAGAACAGGCTTGGCAACATTTCTCTTGCAGAAGCGATCTTCCTGAAGACAGCAGTCTTTCTGCTGCTCATTGGGCCATTCTGCACATCTGTGTCCTCTCTCTTGATCCTGACAAAACATTCCTTATCTCTGTTCAATTTTCTCCTGACTCATCAAGTCTTTCAACTGTATCTGCGCTCTTCCTAATAAAAAAACTAGAAAAAGCTGTTTCTTTTTAATGAAATTTCTTGTATGAACCCAGAAAATCTCAAATTGTTTCATTGATCTTTTTTGTTTTGTTTTATTACTTAAGCACTAAAATTAAAATAGATGAGACATAGATGAATTGACTTATCTTTTGTTTCTTTCCTGCTCTTGAAAGGCTTTGGATTTTGTGACTACTATGCAGGTTTGTCATATATAATGCTTTTTTTTTTTTTTTTTAATTCTCATACATTTTCATGCCTTTCCATTTATCTTTACCTCCAACAGTGTTGGGTACCTAGAAGCTCTCTGTTGCACTCCTGGGAACAGGTTGTCTAGCAGATGAGGCATAGGGAAACCTGGAGCCTAATATTATTTCACTTGACAACTTCTGATGAATCATTGAAGCTTTGTTGGACCTTGCATATCTCTATCTATCCAATTGTTGGGCATCTATTTAAAGTTAGCTGGTAGTCTCCCTTTGCTCTCAACAGAGAGGAACAGCGCGTTCCAAAAGATGTGTTTTCCCATCCTAAAGTAGGCAGGTTGAAGCTCTCCTTTGGTGTTCTTTTCTGTTCCCACTGGCTACAAGAGGAACCCTGTAGATCGCTTCTGGATATCTGATATTGAAACAAAGCCCATCCTCACATTCTTTAACATTATATCTGTGTCAGCAAAAGCTGCTTAAAGATCTAAATGTGAAAAGAATGCATGTTCTGTAAATGGTTATTGATATTGTAAGTATTATTACTATCCACCTGCTGAGGGAAAAGTCATGTCTTGCTTATACTGAACCATTCGAGTGGCAAAAACTTTGCCCAGTGTTTCACAGCATACATTTATTTCCCCTTTTTATTTTGTTTTTCCTTTTGCTGTTCTTCACTAATGCAAATTTTTCTCATTTGCAGTACCAGTAGGAAGCACTTGGCCCATTACACATAGCTTAGTCATAAACCAGGTATTTGCTCTTTCTCATGACCAGAAAAGTGTCAAAAAAAATTCATTCTGGATTGTCAGTGACATTATCACACTGGAGTTTGCAGTTACTGAAAATTATTTTCTCTGCAGAGACAGCACTCAGCCTCGAGATTTTGAGGAAGATCCACACAAATAAAGCAGTTTACCATCTCTAGTCAAATTGCTTGTTTTCAGTTATGTGGGAAGACTATAATGGAATGCAGTGGAGTATTTGGAGAGGCCATGGGGAGCTGGAAAATGAATACAAAGAACAAAGAAGTTTTGAGGCTGTCGAGGAGATGGGGCACTGTTTTCAAACCAAGAAAGGACAAAAACAAGCAAGACCCTTGGGTTGGCTTTGAAGCACTAAGGGGAGGCGCTCAGCTGCAGCAAGCCTCAGCATGTGCTCCTTTCCAGAGTGTGTGTACTCTGATGGCAAACCATGCTGAATAACACTTGCAGAAGGTGCTCTCTCTATTGCAAATGTCTAATCTCTATGATTATAAAGGCAGGTAGATATTTTCCATCTCTGTTACCTGTTAGTGGGGGACCCTGAATGGTGCTGTAGTAGAGTGGTGAGGGAACTGGGTGGAGATCTGAGGAGTTTGGGTTTAGCTCTTGCCTTTGTTCTTCACAGGGGTCTTGGTCTTGAACAAATCATCCAGGTGTTTGAATATCAGTTGCCTCCTGATTTCCATGGCATTTAGCTGTGGACAGCTGTGGATTTGAGCTTCAGTGTTGCATTTCAATAACTGTAAAAGAGGCGAAAGCACCCACGTCAAGGAGGTATTTTTGAGGATAAACACGTTGAAGATTATGAGGTACTCCAAGGTTACATCCATATTTGTACCCTGAACAGCCAGGGCGCGAGCCCAGTGTTTTCAGATTCCTAGAACAATGCAAGAACAAGTTGCACTAAGCAGCTTGGAGGTAAATTGATTTAAATTCTACCAAATGTTGTCACCTTATAGTATATCACCATTGCTAGAAGAACTTATAGCTGGCTGAAGGGAGTCAGGGAGAATAAAGACAGGTGATCTGGAATACTCCATAGTCCATGAAAAGACAAAATAGAACAGCAAGAAACCAAGACACTGTCACATGCCTATAGGATGATTCTGTTTGCAAAAACATGATTCTAGGCTTCAGAGACTTCTGAAAGAGTTTCTAAAAGTAAACTCTAGGTGATAACAATGGCACCATTTTGAAGATAACTGCCTCAGCTGTCTACCTCTTTGCCACAGATTCATTTATAGCAAGGACTGCAGGATGAGGATGCACAGCTGCAGCGTGGTGGCCTATGCTTTTGGTTTGGTTTATGTATTGAAACCCATCATTCTGCATAAAGCTGATCAGCTCAACTGCTGTAGTTGAGGCTTAGATGCACCTTCTGTTCTACTGTCCCATGAGATGGTCTTCTGGAGCCAGCAGCATCTTAGGCCTCACAGCTTAAACCACCAGGACTTACCTCTTGAAGCCCTAAGGAAAAGGCACCAGAGTTTCCTAGATAATGACCTCAAAATTAGCTGTCACTCTAATAGTGTAATTAAGAGACACAACAAAGACCTTGGTTGTCTTAAAAAAAAAGGAAGTATTTTGATTAAAGTCTGTTCTGTTAATAAGCTTGGTGCTTAAAGACTCTGCCTAGTTCTAATGTCCATGATTGAAGAAGATGGAAAAATAACAAAGCAAGTCTGAAGGAGGACAATAAAAATTATCCAGGCCTGGAGAATAAGTCATAAAACATGCTTCAGTCTATTCAGTTTGCTGAAGGAGGATTGGAAGATGATTGCTTAAGTGCTGACAAATGGAAGAATAGCTGAACTGGAGAACAGGTAAATCCTGTGAGTGATACTGAGTGACTGGAAGGAGCAGTTAGATGGGATCAGGAAATCACGTCATCGCAAATGATCCTATGAGTTCTTCCAGCCTTAGGTGGTGCATCTAGAAGTACTGGAACACTTAATAAAAACTGCACTTTTAAATGACTAAAGGGCTGCAATCTTCCACTTAGGTACTGTGATATCTTTCAGTATCCTCTTGAAAGGTTTTGATTTGAGTAGGTCTTCACTCCAAAGATCTATATTGCAATTACCATAAAATATTTGGCTGATTTATTTGGAGTACATTCTCTTAGTTGTAGAAATCAGAGGAAAACAAGTTATATATATAGTTGTTTGGGTTTTTTTCCATGAAGACTCCTGATTTTAAACCTCTTACTATTCCTTCTAGAGATCTCACTGCATGCATTAGGGCACGGTTTATCTAATACAAAATTATTGGATGATGTGACTTGGAAGTCTTTGTGAGGAAAATGAGAATGAAAATCCTGTAGCTGCAGCACTGTTTGGGATCTAAAACTGTAGTTAAAGAAAGATGCTTGCTGTGTTAATCCTGCTTAGAACTTTACCATGGTTTTTATCAGGTTTATTGCAAATGTCACGTCCTCAGCTGGACTGTGTGGCTAAATGTCCACATTTGTTTTCTTTTGTTCCACCATTTTTATTTTTATAATACTGCTTTCTGCCCAGGTTTTTTTCTGCATTTGTAGCTCTTAAATATTTCCTTTAATCATATTGCTCATTTTATCAAAATAGCTATGGCATGGTCACTAGGATTACACTCAGTTGTTAACATAATGTAGCAATTAATCAGATTGCACTGAGTATTTAAGGATCATTCAGCAATAGGGCATCAGGGAGACCATTCCTTGTGTCTAGCAATATGTAAGCCCATGTAGATCTCTCTATAAGACTTGGGCACGGAAAGCGAGGAATGTGAAAACAAACTGCATGACAGATGTTAGTCACTGTCACATCACAGAAGACTGCAGTGAAAGGCAGTCAGTGATGCTGCTGGTGATGGGTGATGGTGGGGTGTAGGAGTCCATACAAGGTAGTGCAGCTTAGGGCTCACAATGCTTCATTCAGCTTTTGGATTTTGCCATGTTACTTCTCTATATTTGGCTTGCCATTTCTCATGTCCAAACTTCTGAGAACCTTCTACGTAGGTGTATCATGATAGTGTTAGAAATCCAGGCTCCAAAGTCATGGCAAATCCCACTTAGTCTTGTAGCAATGAAATGTTTATATAGTTATAAAACACTCAAGCATCTGCCCTGTCATGGTACATGCTGCTTATCTTTCTTATTACATTTTTCATTCTGTTGGCATTAGTGTTGCCAACTCCAGATGTTCCAGTATTGTGTCACAGTCCCCAAAATCGTAAGATTTTTACAACATAATAAATTTGGGGTTGCTTTGGTTTCTTTTATGACTTCTGAGGTTTTAGAGTATGGTCAGGTTGAATTTCACATTATTCCCCAAAACAATCATGGTTAGAAAATGTTTATCTTTTTTTAAATAAAAGCAGAGCTGGCTTCCATGAATTATTTGGAGCCACATCACTTTAAGTGAGCCATAAAACAGTGCTCCCAAGGGGAGAGAGAGGGAAGCAAAATTCGAACACCAAAATCCAGAGTTGTAAAGCTAAAGATCCCTGATGCCTAACGCTGGGGGTACCTACAAGTGCCATAGGTGCCTTACTTTTTGACAGTTCAGAACACCTCTGGCATCTTCAGTTGTGTATCTGTATGTGCCAGGACTGGCTCTGGCTTACAGTTAAACCTGTATGGGACTTGGAAACTAATATTCCCTTACCAAAATCCACTGGGCAGTATTTCTGAGAGTATGCCCTATGAAAAAAAAAAAAAAAAAAGAGGATTTAAGGAAATATGAATACAAGACAGGAGGTCAGCAGCAGCTTTCTTTTTTGTTAAACCGTGAAGCACCAGGAGACCTTAAAACTGTCAAAAACTGTAGGGAATGAGGATTTTTGGATAGAGCATTCCAAGCGGCAGGTTCATCATCTCTGCTCTGGGGTCAGGTGTGTGCTCTCTGGAGAAACTTTTTTCCTTCAAGACCTGGCAGTGGATGCTCTGCTCATATTTAAGAGGGAAAGGAAAAAGCCAGGGTCCTAAGAAGAAGGAAGGGATATGTCCTGTATTCAGCAAAGGAATGCAAGCCCAGCGAGTGTGATCCTGCTGTTTAAAAGAACCAAAAAAAACCCCAAAAAGGAAAAATATTTTTTCATTAAAGCATAAGAAGGACAAAAAAGCAGCATCCAAACACACAGTCCTGGGGTAAGGCTTCAGAGCTACAGGGCAATTTTTGGGTTCAGATCCTATGGATAGTGAAATGAAGGTAGAAGTGTTGGAGACTTAAGTTATTTCTCAGTCAGACTGATAGAACATGTAACTTTATAATGTTATGGTTAAGAAAGGCTGTTGCTGTAGTTTCACATTCAATTTCAGTAGGTTGGGGGGGGTTTTGTAAACATGGTTCTAACTCTGCAAATAATAGAATGACTCTTTCGGTCTTGTAAGAATATGCTTGTGATGATTTCACTCCCAAGTCAGTCTGGTATTAAAAGTCAGCCCATCTAAAGCTTGCAAATCCAGGGTGCATGTGTCCTTTGGAGGTGAAAAATCCAATTACAGCAGCATGCGCCAGGGAACTTCAAGCCTGGGAGGTGGGTTTATCTCAATCTGAAATAACGAGGCCTTGTAAGAGAGCTGGCATCACGAGTTGCTGGGCTCTGGAGAGAAGCATTTCCCTGTAGAGCCAGGCTGCTCTTGTAAGAGGCAGAGGTTCTCAGTGCATCAGTAAAGCCCCAGGTTGTCACACGTCTGAAGCAGTATGAAAAAAACCCCTTTAATTTTATAAAATAACCACAGTATCAGACCACTACCCTATGAAATAGAAGACCCACTTCAGTTGCCTCCTCAGTTTGAGGAGATTCAGACTTACACTTCTGAAGTCTACAGGACTGTTAACATGTCTGAATAATACTCAGTATTCCAAGAGCAGGGATACAAACCTGCCTCTCACCTCCCCATCCCACCACGGGGCTGCAGACCCAGACAGCCCTGAGTGAAGTGCAGGAGGATTTGAGACTTGCTCCTTCCCTCAGCTTTCCTCCTGGGTGGCAGATACTTAATGAGGTTCTTGCCTTCTGGGAGTTTTCTGCTGAATTTACTGTGAGACCTAGGGTATATATGCGTGGTGCATGGTACATGGTATGTCAGATCTAAATGCCTGACACAGAGTTCTGGGTTCTTCTTGGAGCAGGAAGCCATGGGGAGAGCAAAAATGGTCCAAACATATCCTGCCCGCTCCCCCCCCCCGAAGATGAAGCTATAGAAATAGACTTCTGCAATTCCCAGGCCTGCACATGCACAGCAGCAAGATTTTGAAGCCCTGTTTTCTAGTGTCAAAGTCTGCAGCAGTATCAAGGATGCCTGAAGGGGTCTGGAAACAAACATCAGAATATTTTTTAAGGCAGGTCTGTGGCTCCCAGCACAGCCCTGCTGACAGCTCAGTGGGTGCACCACCACGAGGCAGTGGGTTGTGGTGCTGGCGCACTGGGCATCGGATGCAGAGGAGTTGAACAGACAGGGATTAATGGTGCTGCTGCTCTGAAGCCCTGCATTAAGAATATTTTTGGCTTTAAATTTATGCTTATTTAGGGTGGAGAGCTGTGAGCTTTGACTTTTTAACCCATTTTTAATGTTTCCATTTGGATCTTTCTTGGATTTATTTGGACCTAGAGGATATTTTTTGAGGGTATTTTTAATTGGATGTTCGGAAGATCCATTTCTTGGTCTGTATTTCTGGTCACAGGAAGTAACTCTTCAAGTCTTTTTGTAAAGCCCTACAATATCATATTTTAAAAGTTGCCTTGCAGGTCCAGCTGAATTACTCAGCCCTCTATCCAACCATAGTCACCAGTTTCACGATGTGAATAGATTAATCAGTATCAGTTATTTACTTTTTGATCGTAAGAAATTAACTGGACTGTAATTTCTCATTGACTTTCTAGTTGCGTTTTAAAGAACAGTGTAAAAGTGAAGTCCTGTCTGTTGGGGTTTGTTACTGTGTCCTTAGAATACTTAATAATTCCATCTCTATCAATGGAGACAACTGGCAGTCCTGTTGTAGAAGGAGATGAACATGCAGCTTGGCTAAACAGACCGTATACAGCAGACTGTCAGGTAATAAAATTCCAGTACAATAGGAAAAAAAAACAAGCCTGTAGCAGAATCACTTAATACAGACTCCACAGTGTTCCTGTCTGGAGCACAGAGGGCAGCTAAAACAGTTTGGGGGCATGGACAATATTCCATAAATGGAAAATTCTCTGAACAAGTGGCTACAGTCTCTGGCTCAACAAAAGTGTTTCCCTACAGCTGAAAGTAACTGAAATAAATACATTGTATAGACAGGGTTGGGGGGAGCTCAAAGGAAGACAGGTTTGGATGCAAAGAAATCTGCGCACTGTAGAAATCTACAATTCATTTCATCCCACTCTAGATGCCTGTTATCTTAGGAGACTGAGATGGGTGCATGCTGAGAATGCTATTTATTTAGGTACCTTGATCAATTATTTCAATTATTCTGGATCCAGGCTTTAGTGTCTAACCTCCAGAACTTCCCATCTTGATGCAACATTAAATGAAAACACTTAGCAGTTTGTACATAATCCTGGTAATACTATCACATGGAATTTCCTATGGTTTTTCGTACTGAAAAGACAAGAGACTACGTAAGAAGTTTGGTACAGAGGTGAACAAAGCAGTAAAGAAGGTAAATTGGCATCTTTCATCGTTATTTGTGCAGAAGTTGGTAACATATTTTTCCCAAGCAACAGGACTGACACTGTGTTTAAAGTGGTGACACTGAAGATCTGGTAACACTGTTGTGTTAATAAATGGAAATGTGCCTGGACAGGTCAGAAAGTACATTGCAACACAGGTATCTTTGAGTAAGTGTGAACAGAGGAATAACCCTATGAATCATTTGAAAGGATGGAATGTACAACTGTGATGATTATCCAGTCTCAGTAAATGTAGCTCATCTCAGCTGTGGGCTCAGTGAAGGTCTGTGTTAGTATAGCCTTCATTCAACAGATAGTCTGTTGAGGTTTTCACTGAAAATAAGCATTTGGGCCTCAGGTAGAAAGGATGAGACTCAATTTTCTTAAAAATAAGTTCCTACAGATATTACAGGCACAGTGGGGTACCTCACCAGCTCTACAGCTTCATGAAGGTGTAGGTCTCCTTTAGGACTTGTCTTGTGTCACCCATACTGGTGCAGATGTCTGAGTCACCTCAGCATTTAAACAACACCAGACACCAAAGTGTAGACAGCTGAACCTCTACCACCATTAATTTTGCACTAAATGGTGAAACCTTTTGCAAAGGCAGCAGAAATGCAGCGAGTCAGAACATTGCTGGAATTAGTGAGCCATGCAGCAGTGAGGTACCTGTGTGTCCTGTCTTCCAGCCATCGACCATGGCCATGACTGTCCTTCAGGGAAGGGCAGCAGAGATTCTGCCCAGTGAGTGATGGGGTTTTGAGGACTTAAAAAGAAAAAGAGGACGACTTCAAACTAAACCAGGGGGACAGCTACTAATAGTGAGCTTTATTCTATTGCTAAGTGATGTGGAGGAATCCCTATTACTCTTGACTGCATAATTGGATGGGATATCGCTGCAGAAACTATATTAGGGGACAGTCCTGCACTATCAATATGAACTGGATGAGCTAATGGCTGTTTTTCCTATGCAGTGCCTATGATCAAATCAGAATGGCAATCTAGCTGGAATGAGCAAAAAAGAAATTGCATAGTGGATTTCATGGAAAATTAAGGCTTTGGGTTGCTGTGCATATCAGTAGTCTTGGGTAAATTTAAACCTGTGTGTATTTTCTGTCATCTTTTACTTTTCTCTTTCTAAATCTTCAGCCTAATATAGTTCCTTCAGTGATTAGATCCACTTTTTTATTTCATTTTTATTGTACAGTTGAGGCAAATATTTAAGGAAAAGAAGTGGGGGGTTGGGAGAGGATCAAAAGTTAATGTTATAGCTTTTTAATTAGAAGTCTTTTAAATTACAGCAATTTTATACTCTAGTAAGTTTTCAGGGCCATTTAAATTCTAAAATACCTGCCAACTGGGAAAGCCAGCAGTTCAGTTGTTTTATTTTTCCTCCATTACATCTGCAGCAGAATGTGGCTTTATAGAGGTTTGCTTTCCCCCAGCGTTTCTTGCTGATGTATTTGTGCCGCTGCAGTCTTCAACATGCTGATACCATGTCCTCATCATGTGTTTGTCACCTCTAATCATCTTTGTTGGGTTTTAGGTAGGGAATTGGTTATTCTTTGGGGTATCGCTGTTTAAGGTGATCTGTGGCTGCGAGTCTGTGTGCACCAAGAGGAGACATCCATTAAATATTCTTGCATGCTCATCTGCCTTCAGTCTGCTCCGTGCGCCCTTGCGCTTACAAGGCTTGTTTCTAGCCTTCTTGCCTTGCTCGCTGGTGCCTAGAAGAGTCGTCTGGAAATGGTGACATTGCCATCAGTACAGCCCAATGGAGTGCTAAATGAGAGCCAAGTCATGTTAACAGTCTCACACAACCCTATGTCTCATGAATATTTTAGTTCACCAGCAGAGCTCCTGTTGTGCTGTACAGTCTGTACTGTGTACAGCGGCAGTGCTCTGGAATATAATTGGTGAACAGGGAATAAAATTGTGTTTCATATTTGGAAATTTTCTGCTATTCTTAGAAATAAGCTTAGTAAATTAATGTAATGTTGGCAGGAAAATCGAGGGGAATTTATTTCAGTCAGGTTAGACTCACAGGGCGTCGAGTGGGGTTTGATATGAGAATAGGTCAACTCCACATTGAACTATCAAATACACATCTAAAATAAATCAAAGAGCTGGAAATATTAAAAATCAGACCCAGTTATTATCACCCTGCCTTTTGATGAAGAAAAGACTCTTCAGAAACAAATAGGCAAAAACACCCTCAACAATTTGCTATGGGAATTTTCTCTTTTCAAGCCTAACAATGATGCAAGAATTTGTTTTCCTGAGGGTGCGTGGGTGTTTTTTGGTTTTATTCCTTAATCTTCAGAAAGTGTAGATGAGACAACACAAAGTAATAATCAGAGTACGGAACCCTGATCTAAGTAGATCAGACGCTCCAAAGAGCCTCTTACTGCGTTCAGCAAATGCCTACAGTATCTGTCAGTACTGTTTTGTATTAAACTGCTGGCTGATGTGGCTAGGATGGGACGTCAGAGAAAGTTACAGGACGCTCAATGATATGCATGAAGCCAACTGTTGTATATGGACGAGATAAGATCAGGCATGAAGGATACCTAGAAATATTCCTGTTGGTTGGATTTTAGTCTCTGTTTTGTTGGGATTTTTTCATGCAGTTACATTCTTACAGAGAAAGATATATATTCTGGTTTAGTCTGAGTTTGTCTTTCCCAAGTGGCTTGAGTGAATGTCTGTCAGAGGAAGCCCTGCAGTCTTCACTTCCTTCTTTTATTTATAGCTTGTTGGTTAATGTTGTTGCTGTTTATGATTCATAAAGAGTTACTTTATCAAACTGTTTTCACAACAGCTAGGTAAAATTGGAGAGGGAAAAGCCTATATTTAATTATTAATGTGGCCAGTGTGATTTGTGGTAGATGTTGTTGATGTGCTTTCTGCTACACTGAAAAAAAACTCTCTTGAACACTTTTGACTCAGTTTCTGAGCTGCTTTCTCAGAATAGGTCCGTTTTGTGAGTCTCTTACTTCTGGGCTGTGTGTCTGAACCACAGCTGAAGGCTAGCTGCAGAGATAGACTGCATTAGCAGGATTGAAAATGTCCCAGCTCAGAAAAATATGACCCTTGAAAAGACCCCAGCTGCTTCAAGCACCATCAGCAGGCTTGCAGCGGTCATTAGCATCTAGGTGAAGGTGGTTGACTCAGTGCAGATCCTTCCTCCAGGAATATGGTCAATGTTTTCCCATCCCTTTGCGCACCGTGGCCTGATTTTCCTTGCATTTAATTTTTTCTGCCTACTGACACTGGAAACAAACAAACAAACAAACAAGGTTATTCTTGTGCATATCCCTCAGACTCCTAACCCAGAGGTAAGGGTCTCTGATGTCCCTTCAGCCAGGGAAGAATTTTAAAGGGTCTGTGTGGCTCAGATACATCTCCATCTGACAGCTCTGTTGCAGAGGGTTGTTTTAAATGCGAGTTAACTGTCAACACTGAAGCACACAGCATGAGGAGAAAACTTGAGGAGAAAACTTAAGTAGAAAACTTAAAGTTCTGCCACAGCATACTTACTTCCAAGCCTTCTCCTCATGCACTCTGTGGGACATGCTGCAGTGGGAGCCAGCCAGCCGTGGCTGGGCAAAGCCACTGCCAACAGAGATGAGAATCTGAAACAAGTCACTCCCTTCCTCCCGCTTGTTTCTCTGCTGGGGCATTTGGCTGCTCATGTGGCCTGAAAAGAATGAAAAAATTTGGCAACTTTGTTGGCAGGTCACCTTTAAGAGGCAGCCAAGTCCTACAGTGGTTATCAGGCAGATCCTAGCTGCAAAGGCATGCCATTGCCCACAGCCACACAATAAACACAGATGTGGCAAAGACAAAAAGCGGGCAGAAAGGAGAATTTGAGTGGGAAGCGAAAGCAGCTTTTGCAGGAACGCGTGACTAGAAAATTTAGTAAACCAAGCAAATTGCTTACCAGAAGCTTAAATAGGATTCCTCTGGTATCCAGCAGGATTCACGATGAGTGAGCGATCTATAAACCAGCACATCCACAAAGAGAAACAGCTTCACTGAAACCAGCCAGCCAGCACCTTAGCAATGCGCTGAAATCACTTCAATAAATAACTTCCCTTCTTTTTTATTTATAAATAATACTTCAGCATTCCAGATTGTTAGCAACATATTTATGTGGCATTGAACTTTGCAAGTGTGTTTTAAAGCAAAATATTTAAACAGCATTTCCTGTGTTTGTAAAGTACTGACTTGAAAGTTGTATTGCGACTTGTGCAGGGGTCGATGAATCACTGGTACCTGAGGCTGTGCAGAGAATCCGGTTCAGGCTTTGTTTTTAGGTGTTTGTGATTCATCAGTAGTTCCTGGGGAAATAAACTTGAACTCTGGTCAGGGCAGGTAAAAGCAGCCTTCTGGTTTGCCTTTTAATCCTGGAAAATAAAACAGATTTCCAACTAAAAAATAAGAGAAACAACAAAAAAGTGTTGTATGCAGTAGAGGGAGGATTGGGCAGAGGAGAGCAGTTATCACTTGAAGATAAACACTGGGTAAAGGCAGACTTAATTCTGAAGCTTTTTAGGTCAGTAGACAAAGGAGTTATTTGGCCTAGGTCAAAGGTCTGTTCTCCACTGTAGCTTGTTAATTGTTGTACTAGATGTTGCTAATTAGGTACCAGTTTGGTAACTATTAAGAATTCTTCCAGGGATAATGAAAATGCACCCAGTGAGCCTTGCCAGAGCAATTCCTCTTGCTTTTGCTGTATTCATGCAAATGGAAATCTCCATGGTGAGGAGAGCTGAGTCTTGCATCCTGCGATCCAAGAACCTTTGTCTTCAATAGGTGCCAAGAACAGGGAGAGAGGTTTCCCCTCTGTTTATGGGTATGTCTGTACTGTAACCTCTGACAAGTTCTTGAGCATTTGACACCTTCTCAGATGGGTTTTGTAGCCCTGTGTGAGCTCGGTTTTAGAAAGCCTCCTGGGTTATGCCTGTTTGCTGTGCAATGCCCTGCAACCATGAGGGCACTGAATACCCTCTATATGGTCTGAGACAACTGAACTCCTCCTACCTTCTCCATCACCTCAATTTGCAATGGCCAGGCTGCTACCTAGACTAAGTTAGTTAGCTCATTTAAAGACACTGTGACTGTGGTAGAAGTATGTCTTCAGTTTGATACAGCAGATTATTTGACAGTAAATATCAGGGGGGCAATCGGAAGCACCAGCTCTGACTGAAGTGTGCGAATGAGTCAGCTGTTTGGCACTTACTCAGTTTTAATCGTTGCTTTTGGAAAGAAGATGTGTTTTTCTGCCTGCCTTGTTTATTATAAACAATGCATGTTATCCTTGTGAAACAAAAGTAATATGTCTGCCAAACAAAGTGTTGAGAAATTGAAGCTTGACAAATGCAGATAAATTCAGAAATTAGGCCTCAATTTTCAACAGTGAGGGCAATTGACCAAGAGGTCAATGTACCAAAAGATTTTTTCACTAAATCTCCATCACTGTTGATTTTTATATGAAGATTAGATGCTTCTTTACAAGATGTGCTATAGATCAAACAATAATCAATTCAGGGAAGGTTTGTGGCTTCTATTATGCAAGAGGTCAGGTTGGATAATTTCAAAGGTCCTTCTGGCCTTCTGTATGAAAAAAAGACCATTGAAAAAATCACAGTTTATATAAAATACAAATCTCCTCTTGTCTGATGCTAAATGAATTGTGAAAGCATGTTTGAAGAAATCTGGCAGATTGTTCAGAACACTATTAAGAAATTGCAGCTGCACTGGAAACCGGAACACACTGTATTTTGAGGATAAGCAAATAAAAATTGTTTCTAGTAGGATAAATATATATTCATAATCCACGTGGTTTTAATTTATTTCCCTAACCATGTCTTTGAAGACAGTTTTAGATTAGAGATTCAAAGTTGTATGTCGCTTAGTCCATGTGTGAAGTTCTCTTCCCTCTACTGTCCAGATTACACTGGACAGTAGAGTGAAGCACAAAATACTGCCTGCTGCAGATCAGTATGTTGGAAGCACATACTGATAGAAGTACTCTGAGGTCTGTTTGTTTGCTTTTGCTTGGTTTACTTTGGTATCATCTTTGTTGATGGTGACAAAGTCAAAGAAATTTGCCCTCCACATGGAGCATGCTGAGGAGTGAGTAGTGATGCTTTTTACTGTCCTGGAGTTGGGTAGGATTTCCCTTGGCAGCTTCCTGGCCATGATATGTTGCCTTCACCTGAAGAGCTAAGCTGTTGACTGCCATCTTCATTCAACACCTTGGCACAATCTTTCAACTATTCAGGACCAAGGCTCTGGAACAGCTTAGGCAGAGACCAAGACTTTACATTAAAAGTGCAGTTTTCTAGAACAGGAGACACAGAGGAGATATGTTGAGCCATCCTTGTATCACAGTATCACAGTATCACAGTATGTTAGAGATTGGAAGGGACCTCAAGAGATCATCTAGTCCAATCCCCCTGCCAGAGCAGGAACACCTAGATAAGGTTACACAGGAATGTGTCCAGGCGGGTTTTGAATGTCTCCAGAGAAGGAGACTCCACAACCTCCCTGGGCAGCCTGTTCCAATGTTCTGTCACCCTCACTGAGAAGAAGTTTCTTCTCAAGTTTAAGTGGAACCTCTTGTGTTCCAGTTTATACCCATTACCTCTTGTCTTATCATAGTTTGCCATTGAGAAGAGCCTGGCTCCATCCTCATGACACTCCCCCTTTATATATTTATATACACTAATAAGGTCCCCCCGCAGTCTCCTCTTCTCCAAACTATAGAGACCCAGCTCCCTCAGCCTTTCCTCATAAGGGAGATGCTCCACTCCCTTAATCATCTTTGTCGCCCTGCGCTGGACTCTCTCCAGCAGGTCCCTGTCCTTCTTGAACTGAGGGGCCCAGAACTGGACACAATATTCCAGATGCGGTCTCACCAGGGCCGAGTAGAGGGGAAGGAGGACCTCTCTCGACCTACTGACCACCCCCCTTCTAATACACCCCAGGATGCCATTGGCCTTCCTGGCCACAAGGGCACAGTGTTGGCTCATGGTCATCCTGCCGTCCACTAGGACCCCCAGGTCCCTCTCCCCTACACTACTCTCTAACAGGTCGTTCCCCAACCTATACTGGAACCTGGGGTTGTTCCTGCCCAGATGCAGGACTCTACACTTTCCCTTCTTATATTTCATCAAGTTTCTCCCTGCCCAACTCTCCAGCCTGTCCAGGTCCCGCTGGATGGCAGCACAGCCTTCTGGCGTGTCAGCCACTCCTCCCAGCTTAGTGTCATCAGCAAACTTGCTGATAGTACACTCAATTCCCTCATCTAAATCGTTGATGAATATATTAAATAATACTGGTCCCAATACTGACCCTTGAGGCACTCCACTAGATACAGGCCTCCAACTGGACTCCGCCCCATAGACTACAACTCTCTGGCTTCTGTCCTTCAGCCAGTTCGCAGTCCATCTCACTACCTGATCATCCAGGCCACACTTCCTCAATTTAGCTATGAGGATGCTGTGGGAGACTGTGTCAAATGCTTTGCTGAAGTCAAGGTAGACCACATCCACCGCTCTGCCATCATCCATCCACAACGTTATTTCCTCATAAAAGGCTAGGAGGTTGGTCAAGCATGACTTCCCCTTGGTAAAGCCATGTTGACTGCCCTTCATAACCCTCTTATCCTTGACATGCCTTAAGATGGCATCAAGGATAAGGTGTTCCATCACTTTCCCAGGGATGGAGGTGAGGCTGACCGGTCTATAGTTACCCGGGTCCTCCTTCTTGCCTTTTTTGAAGACTGGAGTGACATTTGCTTTCCTCCAGTCCTCAGGCACCTCTCCCGTTTCCCAAGACTTGGTAAAGATGATGGAGAGTGGTCTAGCAATGACTTCCGCCAGTTCCCTCAGCACCCGCGGGTGCATCCCATCTGGACCCATGGATTTATGGATGTCCAGATTGCTCAACTGGTCCCTAACCCATTCCTCATGGACTAAGGCAAACCGCTCCAGTGACCTGACTTCATCTGAGGTCTCAGGAGTACAGGGTTCTTCAGGACTGCCTCTGGCAGAGTAGACTGACACAAAGAAGGCATTCAATAACTCTGCCATCTCAGTATCTTCTGTCACCAGGGCACCCATCCCATTCACCAGTGGGCCAACCTTGCCTCTGGTGTTAGTTTTATCAGCTATGTATTTGAAAAAGCTCTTTCTGTTGTCCTTGACCCCTCTGGCCAGATTTAATTCTAAGGAGGCCTTAGCCATCCTAGCTGCCTTCCTACATCTTCTAGCAGCAGCCTTATATTCCTCCCGAGTGGCCAGCCCCTCCTTCCATGACCTATAAACTCTGCTCTTCCACTTGAGCATACCCAGCAGTTCCTTATTCAGCCACGCAGGTCTCCTGGCCCTCTTCCTTGACTTCCTACGTGTCGGGATGCTCAGCTCTTGAGCTTGGAATAAGCAATTCTTGAATGCCAACCAACTATCTTGGGCCCCTTTACCTTCAAGCAGCCTTGCCCATGGGACTTCCCCTAGCAATTGCTTGAAAAGGCCAAAGTTTGCCCTGCTGAAGTCCAGGGTTGCAATTCTACTTGCTATTGTACTGGTCCTACCACACAAGATCCTGAATTCCACCATCTCGTGGTCGCTGCAACCAAGGCAGCCCTCAACCCTTACTGCTTCGACCAGACCCTCCTTGTTAGTGAGGATGAGATCCAGCAGCGCTCCTCTCCTGGTTGGCTCATCCACCATTTGCATGAGGAAGTTATCATCCATACACTGGAGGAACCTCCTGGACTGTGGCTGGGTTGCTGAGTAGTCCTTCCAGCAAACATCAGGGAAGTTAAAATCCCCCACGACGACCACGTCCTGTGACTGTGAGGCCGCTCTCAGCTGCTTGTAGAAGGCCTCATCAACTTCCTCACCCTGATCTGGTGGCCTGTAACAGACACCCACAACAGTATCGCCCCTGCCAGCCTGCCCCTTAATTCTCACCCACAGACTCTCAACTCGCTCGTCCCCTGTCCCTGGACAGAGCTCAGTACATTGTAGCTGCTCTCGCACATAAAGAGCAACCCCACCACCCCGCCTGGCTGGCCTGTCTTTCCTGAAAAGGACATAGCCCTCCATGAGTATATTCCAGTCATGCGAGCTGTCCCACCACGTCTCTGTAATTGCCACCAGATCATAATCTCCTGACTTAACACAGGTCTCCAACTCCTCCTGCTTATTTCCCATGCTGCACGCATTGGTGTATAGGCATTTCAAGGAGGGAGCTGAGCTCACCAATTTCACCCTAGCATTATAGGAGGCCTCCCGGTCTTCATCAATCCTAGAGTGCTGCCCCACTGGGCCAAGCCCAGTTACAACCCCATCCCCCTTCGAATCTAGTTTAAAGCTCTCCAAATGAGCCCTGCTAATTCATGCCCCAGCATCCTTTTGCCTCTGTGAGTTAAACCTTTCCCACATGCCATCATCCAGACTGGAGCCTTATAAAACCAGCTGTTATCAAAGAACCCAAAGCCCTGCCTAAAGCACCAGTCTCGTAGCCAATTGTTCACGGACTGAATTTTCCCATACAATCCCACATCATCACCGGAAGATGGAAGAAGCGAGGAGAAGATCACTTGAGCCCCAGACTCTTTCACCATCCGCCCCAAGGCCCTGTAGTCTTTCTTCATCCCCCTCAGACTGCTGGAAGCAGCTTCCCCCCCACCTGTCTGGAAAACCAGCAGCGGGTAGTAGTCTGTCGGGTGCACCAGGCTGGGGAGCGCCTTGGTGATATCCCTGATCCGGGCTCCAGGCAGACTACACACTTCCCTATGATGAGGGTCAACTCTGCATATCGGGCCCTCTGTTCCTCTCAGAAGGGAATCGCCTACGACAATGACTTTTCTTTCTTTCTTGTCAGAGGCAGTCTTGAGGTGCGAAGTCGACCGCCTTTTCCTATGTGACCTTGTAGTTTGGCCTTGCACCACATCCTCACTTACCTCTCCATCAAGATCCAGGGCCTCAAACCTATTACTGAGGGGCACCTGGGGAAGCAGGGCAGGAAGGGAGGAAGGTTGCCCACGGTTCCGAACTGGAACTCGCTTCCAGCCCTCATTGTCTTTTTGGTCCCTTACCTCTGCGCAACAGCTACAGAGCAGGGGCTGTCTCGGGTCATCCCCCTCTGTCTGAGAGGACAGGGGGTCCATCCCCTTGTGGGAGGTATCTCCCTGGAACCGTTCCTGCTGACATGCTAGGGAGTTACTCCACCAGTCGATCTCCCTTTCACAGTCCCTGATGGTCCTCAGCGTCTCGACCTCCTCCTTTAAGTTTTTTAAGTTGTGATGGGTGGTTGATGTTGCTGGGGTTATACACAGCTTGAGTCATAGCTTGCTGTAGCCATACCTATTGTACCACATCCCAAGAGTGCTGAGTCTGCTGGTCTCCAGCAGGCAGTATTTTGTGTTGCTGCAGATCACTCAAAGTGTGTAGTGACTGTGCAAGTGCCTGCTCTGGTCCCTGCTGCCCTGTGGCATGGAGGCCCTCAAGGTGAACAGTGGGGTGGAGGACAGCATTTTTGGCAGAATTCTCTGTGGTTGTAGTGTCACTCTACACTGGAAGGCAGTGAAGCTAAAGCAAAGTACTGCATGGAAAAGAACAGGATACATGTTACAGCCCCAGCATCTCTGAATTATTTTGTTTATCATCTGTTCCAGAGTTAGGCTGCTGATACACTAATCTTAACTTCTTCTTTTTCATTCTTCTTCTTATATAGCCATATAAGTAGTCACCTCATAGGTTAGGCAACACAGCATTATTTTTCTTTTCATGCCAGTTCTCCTTTTGTTCTTGTGCTCTCTCACATATTTTCTGGAGACAATGTTGTGATGCTTAAGAAGATAATGCAGAATCCTCACCTCAGATCTGAGAGTAATGTAGGCTAAAGCTCATGATCGGAGTCATATTTCTTGGAGACAGAAGACCTAGCTCTGGCATAGTAACAGGGATATATAATATTAAGGACTGTTACCACCAGTAAAGTGAAGGCATTGTGATTATTCCTGCTTGTGCATAAGTCCGGTCTTATAATACCAAGCCTCTTGTGTTGATTTTGCAGGACATACTGCTATAGAACAACCAAGCTATACACTTTGCCATGCAGTGTATATTGCAATGGGATTGGGTCCGGGCAGCTCTTACCTATGTATCACATGAGGCAAGTCACAACACCTCTTTGCATCTCTTTCTCTGCCATCCTCTTCTGTCTCAGTTTTTCTGTAATTTTTTTGAGCTAGACACTCTCCTGAGGCAGGTATTCACTCTTATGTATTCCTGGTGTGTCTAGCCCCAGCTGGGATTGTAAGATGCTGCTGTAATAGAAACAAACAAATCATAATAACTAGAGATAAGAAAAAAAAAAGGATCCAGCTTGAAATATGGATCCCAAGGTGCCTGACAGAGAGGAAAACTAAGCAAGTCTTACACAGAGGTCATTGAAGGAAAATAAATAAGGATGCTCAGCTGCCAGATTTACAGGCTCTTGAGAAAGCTACAATTGATAAAATATATTAATTGGGAAGTGTGAAGAAAATCTGAAAGGTTAACATGTATATATCCTGAGAGTAAACATTTCATTGAGAAAAGGCAAAGTTTGTATTGCATAGTGTAACCAAGCTCAGAATGACTGTTGTAGCCAAGTAGAGATTTGTGATGCTCTGACACAATGCACTGAATATATTATCAGTACGTAATACATTAGACATTCCATAGTACTCACAGTGTTTCTAATGGACTCACAAACTTAAAACATTTTAGCAGCTCAGTGTGGGATGGCTGTGTGTGATTTTTTTATCAATGCAGCTAGAAAAGCCTTGTAAGTAGCTGTGGTAGATCTTGAAGCTGTAACTGTTACTTCCAGCATGGATATTTCACTTTTTCAGAACCTCCTCATAGCTGTGGAGGTTTTTTTCTTCTCCATCAAACACAGATTTCTTGCTGTAGATGAACATTTGTCGTGGTTTAAGCCCCGGCTGTAAATTAGAACCACGCAGTCTACTTCCCCCCCACCCCCCAGAGGGATGGGGAGGAGAATCGAAAGAACGCAACTCCCACGGGTCGAGACAAAAACAGTCCAGCAACCAAGGCACAACACAAATCACCACTGCTACCACTAATAGTAATAATGATAAAGGAAATAACAAGGGAAGAGAACACGATACCGCCCGCCGGAAAAGAGAGCCCGACAGAAAGAGGACGTGCCCTTCCGGGAACTCTCAGTTCTACATCCTGGGCATGACGTGCTGTGGTATGGAATACCTCTTTGGCTAGTTTGGGTCAGGCGTTCTGTCCCTGCTTCCTTCCACCTTCTCCTCCTCCCTGGCAGAGCATGAGACTCACAAAGTCCTTGGTCAGTCTAAACATCGGTGTTATCAGTTCTGTTCCCAGGCTGAAAGTCAAAACACAGCACTGCACCAGTAGAAAAAATGACTGCTACTGCTAAACCAGGACAACATTTAAGTTGTAACTTTCCCTCGATTTCCTATGGAAAGAGAGAAAAGGAGGTTGGTACAACCTACCTTTTTCATTTTCTTTCAGTCAGTCACATTTTCTTTACTTTGTCATTACTGAAAAAGATATTTTATGCAGATCACAGTTCTGCTTATCATCAGGTTGATTGATCCTTTTGTATTCCTTATATATTGTCTGCCAGTGCCTTCCAAAGGGTCAGGATTGGGACTGAAGACTTTTTTAATTAAGTAGATTTAATTTTTTTTTTCCATTTTTTTCCTCAGCCACATGAATTCCAATTCTTGGAGTGATTTTCATAGATGTTATTCTTTAATCCTGAAAGCAGTTTTTTTCTCTCTGGCACCTTCACTTCAGATAAAATATTTGTTGGGAGGGGGAAGAGGAAAGTGTCAGACTGAAAACAAGGCTAGGACTTAGCAGGTTGCGGAAAGGATAATGTTTGATCAGTAGGTTTTGTCCTGATACTGTAGCATTGTATGATACAGCTGCTCTCATTAAAAGAAAAATAGAGGGGTGACCTGCTAGGTCATGTGTCCATCAGTGCTACTGCCACACAACTCACTTCATTGGGATACCTATCCTACTTTCTTCTGTCCCAAAATTAAGCTGAAAACCATGACTTCCAGCTGATTTGAGAGCAAGAATACCAACCTTAACTCTTTAACTTTCCTCTTGCATTTTAAATGTAGTCTGTAACATTACTGTGAGTGTGCTTTTTTGTGATTGACTGGTTTTTTGGCTTTTACTTTGTGCCTGACATTGGTGCCTGAGCCCTCTGCCTCCCAGTCATTCTGCTGTTTGACTCTTCCCTAACATTGCCATGGCATTTTCGAGAGTGAATTCTGCTATTACTCCAGGGTATTTTCAAAGTCCTTCTTGTGATCAAGTTCAGTTCCATTTTATTTTTGACACGTGTTTCCTACTTCAGAGACCACAGTGCATCACATTACATTTCTGTCAAACTTTGTTTCACTGTAACTTTATGACTCTTCTTCATAGTCCCACTTTCTGCTGCCAAGTACCACGTTCTGTGAGTATTTTTTTTTACATATATGACATCAATCATAGACTAGGGTAGAGGGTTAGGATTAAACACCTATACCTGCTGTTATCATGATGGTGAATAATTGCTTTAAGTTTATTTTTCATGTGTTTTTCTGTGACTCATCATTTTAAAGTGTGAATTTTACATATGCATCCCATCTAATTTTGGACGCTTAAATGAAACACCAAAGTTGGAATAGTGTCCATATAATCAGACATGGGTACCTGTGAAGGTCTGACTCAGTTCATCACTGACCACAGAGGGAGCTTTGGGAACAACATGCCCGAAACACCTCTTTCAGTTGCTTAGAAAATGAATCCAAGCCAAAGTTTCCTAGTTCCAAACACTGAAATACATGAAGTTGCTGTGGATCTTGATCTTTGACCTCAGCGCTTGCATTCCTTTTAAATAAATGTCACTCAGCTTAAATTCACATGAATTTTATTACAGTCTTCAATGAATTAAGTGAATGTGATTTTGAGAACAGTGATCACTCTACATTGTTTAAGAGTTTGGCCATGCTGGGAGGAGGAATGGAACCAGTGACATCCTCATGGTACCAGGGACCATGGCAGGTGAAGAGATGAGGAAGCCAGCAGGAAAAAAGGAAATCAGGGAATTTCTGGGAATGGCTTGGTTTGCAAGGAAAAACAAAAGAAGATTGGCAATATCATTTAGTATACCATCTTCCTTCCAAGTGATCTAATTCAGAAGTAGAAGTTGCTAAGGTAGAAACAGTGGAGGGAGAACTGAGATCTGATTATAGTTATGAAAAAGGAAGAACTGAAGGACCGTCATTGACTGCACAGATAGGCAGTGACACTTGCGTAGAGTAATCTAATCACTAAGGCCTGGACTGAGAAAATACAAGTTCTTTTCCTCAAACCAGCTCTGTGACCTTCTAAAAATTTCCTGATTTCTGGCATTGATACTTCCTCCTGGGTATTATCCATCTCACCATTTAGAACAAAAGGTCACTGTAGTTGGGCAACCTTCTATAACACTGGGCGAGTGCCTAGCACGGCTGCACTCCCTTTTGGACTCCTAGCCATACTAAAAGCAATGGTACTTTAATACACTGCCAGCCTGGGCAGGAGGAAGTTGGGAACCTTTGTGTGAAAACTCCAAGCAAAAGAACTGCTTTTCTCTCAACAAACCACCTGGGAGATTTGTTTTGTTTTGCTTTGATAGCTTCTGACACTGTGTCTTGTATTGCGACTTGTCAAATTATGTCAAAATAGCGATATGCTGCCATGTTACAAAGTGTATTTATTGCTAATTTCACACTAAAATGTTATTTCATATCACTTCATAATCTGGTGCCATATTTACTGATTTCTGTATTCCATCTGGAACTTATCAGCCTTCCCATGATGTCTGCCAGTAGCCCGAAAGTTTCATTCTTGATCTTCTCTAATACCCACGGATAACATCCATCTGGTCCTAGAGATTTGTTGCTTTTAAGTTCCTCTGGATTATTTTCTTTCTGTCTTGCTGAAATCAGCTCAGATTGTGGTTATGACATGGGCATTTTTCCTCTTTTTTGAAAGGCGCTTAGAATATATTAATTTACTTTTAGCTTTCTGGGTGTCCTGCAGTTTGCTTCAATTTTCTCTCCCGTTCCTTCCTGTGATTCCAATTCATGTGATTGAAATTCTTGTGTAATTCTCCATTAAGAATTAGTAAAACAGCAAAAGCAAGAAATTAATGTCCCTAGCCCGTGGGGCTTTTCACAAAGTTAGATGAAATTAAAGCAAAATAATGAGTAGAGACACAACTGAGTTTTTTGCATTATTTGAATTTCCTTTCATAATTTATGTAGTAAATATTTTCTTCTTTCTCCCTTTTTCTTTTTTTCTTTTCTTTTCTTTTTGAGGTATGTGACTTGTTATCGTGCGAGTGAATTTACATACCAAATGGATTTTAATGTTGTTTTGCTGCTTAGGGTCATGACATGTATTTATTCTTTTTGAAACACGAGTAGTTTTAATTATTTTTGTGCTACTCGTGTGATTCTGGATAGCTGCTAGCAACTGAACCTTTGCATTTGAGTTGGTGTTATTAATGAAGTATTGTTTATAATTTTATGAAGATTTACTGCTGCTCTTCCATGTAAATTAAAACAGTCATTTACAGCAGAGGCGAAGCTTTCAGTCATACTCCAGGAGAGTCCGTTTCACGTTTATTCCAGATAATATGCTTGTTCTCTACCTAAACCACCCACGTTTATCGGATCAAAGTTACCTGCTTAGGTATATCTGGAGGTTGAATTTCAAAAATGTTTCCATTGCCTAAACATTAATAGTCTTGACAGCATCCACTTTTCTTTTAATTCAGGTTGCCAGAAAAATCCACATCCCTTAACGTAAACGTTTGCTGCCTTTTGATCTAGCTAGCATTCAGTCCTTTCATGTCTCCACAACCCCAAGAGATAGCATGGTGCTCTGCATCTTTACAAATACACATTTTATCAGGATGTATCAACTCCATTGCTTGCACCAAGGAGTAGCTCTTGCAGCTAGAGTGTGCACACAGGAGTGCTTGAGGGGGTGCGTTACTCCGTGTCATGAGTGGTCATGGAAGAGCTGATGTGTAAACAGGATTTTCTCTTGTGTTTTCACTATTAAAACTCCAGCCAAGGAAGGTGGTGTGAGATGCTAGAAGCTTCTCCATTGTTGAGTGCGTCGTAGCTGTACCACTCAGACTACTGGTCTGTACACTTGTGGTCCAGAGGTAAGAGGAATGGTCAGCTAAATGTCAATAATTATTTCTACCAGTAATAATTCAAAGATGTGATTGATATGATTTGTCACTCACATTTCTCTTCATCCTTCTGACCCCTCCCTGGCAGAGGGACAGCAAATTGCACTGTGGCTTTTTATTATTAAAAAAGGAAGAAAAATAAATGTGAAGTGGGAGATCAGAAGGTTGTTGCATTGCCATTTCTTCACTGGAGACACCGTATGCCTCTTTATTAAAAAATCTCCAATACAGATCATACCTTAAGCAGAGTCTAAATCAATTTATATTAGATCAAAGTATCTTATTTCCAAAATCAGCAGTTACTGCCACCTCGTAACTCTCACTGTTATTAATGTAGTCTTTAGAATTCACTAATTTCACTTTATTTTTCCCTTGGGTCAGTATTTTCTAAATCAACTTTGTTTTAATCCAGATTAGAATTCATTGCAGAAAATTTTTTTGTCTTTTCTACAGGTTATAAGTATGTAAAGATAATTTAAGGAAACTGAAATAAATTTTCAGGAGAAGCACTGAGAGAAACCTTTGAGATAGTCAATACACTAATAATTTTATTTTTTCAATAGGTCCTGCTCTTTCTTTCTGAGAAATGATAGTCTATGCAACCTGGGATTTGACAGAGAATAACAAAAAATTTTAACTCTGTTAAATTGCAAAGATATTTCAATATGCCATTATAAAAGCATCAAAAGAAATTAGAATTAGATAGTTCATTGAACTTATAAAGCGGTAAAAAAAAGGGGGAGAGAGGAAGAGGAAGCAAAAAAAAAAACCAAACTAAGCAGAAGTACTTTGTCAAGTGCCTTCTAACCAGTGATGCTGAAGCCTGAATGTTTTTTTCAGGGTTGCAGAAATGCTGGACTTGCTGTTTCTTGGTAGTGCCATTGGGTCTTTTGTTCCTGACAATTTGTTGCTGCAGATTTGCTTGGAGTGAGCCAAGCTGCAAAAAGCTTGATGAGGCGGCTGCTGTTCACTGCTCTAGTTCAGAGCGAGCTTCTGCTGTAAAGTCATCTGTCAAGGTGGTGGTTGAATTCAGACGCCAGCCAGTGCCACCTTTCTCTCACTCTCTGATTTGGTTTTGATAGCTTCTTCTGCTCTTGAATGTAAGTTTGGAGAGCGGATCGGCAGCAGGGTTGGGATTGCTTTTGTTGTCCTAGTGGAAAACTCTTAATCTTTTCTTTGATAATCATTCTCAGATCTATTTTTTTAGTTCTGTCAGGGGTACATGAAATCAAAACCACTCCTATTCCCCAGAATTAAAGCACGCATCTCTGAAAATATGATTTCTAAATTTTCCAGATTTCAGTGAACTAGTATCCTTTTTCATTGCTGGTCCTTGTAGAACTAACTTTGGTCTTAGTTTTGCAGTTAATTCAACATTTTATGCTCAGATGGTGCTGCATATTGCAAATTGGTTATAGCATCAAATAAAATACACATAAAGCATCTTGGCATTCATGTAATTGTAATCAATCAGTTATAATATAGTCTGTAGTCAAATATAAATGTTTGCAAATGTGCATCTAAGATCTTGTATAATCCTAATCACTGCAAACACTGTGCAGGTAGTTGGTATCCACTGAGTTTTACAGCTGGAAGTATTTTCCCTTTCCCTAATATTTGTAGAAACACAAAGTTCTTCTGTATGGATACTTTGGTGTTTTTTTGTGGAGGTTTAAATTAGATCTTGGGGATTTTTTTCCCTTGCTGAAAGAAAAGAGGAAAAATGACCTGGTAATTTATAATTCTAACAGTATGTGCATTACCCCCCTTTTCCAATAGTTTTGTGTAAACAAGGTCCTAAAAATTCTTATCACCGACACTTTCCAAAGATACAGCCATTTTACAAAGTTCTTATGATAATTTCTACCAAACTAGTATGTTGTACATGAGGTCTGTGTGGGTTTTTTCTACTAAGATGACTTTGTAGGTTTACTTGCTTATTGGCAACATGATTTCTGGATTCCCAACCTGCTACATAGTATGATTTGTAATTAAGGATGCTTCGTGTGAAGTAATCTACATAAAGCACCATGGTAACCGAAAGGCATGTAAGTATTTTAAGTTCAGGTATAAAAAGATACAGAATATTAAATGTTAATTCCAAAACTGCATTTTGGATCCTCTGTAATTTCATACTGTAGTAAGCAACCTGTCTTCATGGCTGAGGAGATAACTATGGTCTTTAACACTTGTGGTCCACCTCAATTTGGTGGAAAGAGATCATAGAATCATAGAATAGTTAGGGTTGGAAAGGACCTTAAGGTCATCAAGTTCCAACCTCCCTGCCATGGGCAGAGACACCTCACACTAAACCATGCCACCCAAGGCATCATCCAACCTGGCCTTGAACACCGCCAAGGATGGAGCATTCACAACCTCCCTGGGCAACACATTCCAGTGCCTCACCACCCTCTCAGTAAAGAATTTCTTCCTTAGATCCAATCTAAACTTCCCTTGTTTAAGTTTGAACCCAATACCCCTTGTCCTGTCACTACAGTCCCTGATGAAGAGTCCCTCCCCAGCATCCTTGTAGGCCCCCTTCAGATACTGGAAGGCTGCTATGAGGTCTCCACGCAGCCTTCTCTTCTCCAGGCTGAACAGCCCCAACTTTCTCAGCCTGTCTTCATACGGGAGGTGCTCCAGTCCCCTGATCATCCTCGTGGCCCTCCTCTGGACTTGTTCCAACAGTTCCATGTCCTTTTTATGTTGAGGACACCAGAACTGCACACAATACTCCAAGTGAGGTCTCACGAGGGGACAGGATCACCTCCTTCGACCTGCTGGTCACGCTCCTCTTGATGCAGCCCAGGATATGGTTGGATTTCTGGCCTGGAAGGATTGGCTTTCTGAGCTGTGAGAGTTGGCTTTCTGGGCTGTGAGATCCTCATAGCTTAGACATGTTCTGTGACTCAACAAAGCCAGTCCTCATGAGCCCAGCTACACACGAAGTAGTGCTAACACAGTGTTAATTTCCTAGCAAGATAAGAATAATTTGAAATAATTGTATTAACAAATCCATTTGTTCCTGCTCCACACATTTCCACCAGCTCCAGGGTGGAGGAGTGTAATGTAAGTTCACTGTAGGTTTTTTCCTTTTCCTGTCAATATTTAGGGGTTTGCTTACAAAAGTGGCAGCACTTAAACACCTCTCTGTCCTTACACCCTCCACTGTGGTTTACTTTGCAAAAATGCAGTGTGCACATAAGTGTTAGAAACAAAAATACCCCTCAAGCTTCAGGTTTCTGCCAAAATCTCAGTGATTAGCATGGCTCTGCTGGAATTTGCCTGGCCTTTTTGCAAAAGCACTTGCATGGGTAAGATAGCATCTAGTGAACCTCTGGGAAGGGTATATGCTTGTTTGGCTGCTTCTTATATAATGCAAAACAAACAAGAAGATAAAGAAGATACCCTGTGTTTGCAAGAGCAGTATTGGGCAGGCAGTGTTTACTGCAAATGCACAGAGAACTTTTGCCTTGCATATTTATTTAGTAATAATATGCCTTCCATTCAGTGCTACTGAAAAGTTAAAGGTCATTGTGTGTGGGTTTAGTGCTGCAGGAGTGAAATTTGAATACACATTTGTAGTCCTTACCCATCTGGGAGTCTTCTCAGAACTGCAAGACCTCCTTACATCTGTGGAGTTAAGAATTTGAGGTAGCCCCAAAGGATATTTCTTCTAATTCATCACTAAGGCTCGATTTGCTGGCAGTAGCTGGAAGATGATACCTTCCATATGCCAGGTGATTTTCACTATTCTACTTGCAGTGCAAGGTGCATTTTTTGCTTGCAATTTCTAGCATAAACAGATAGCAACAACTATAATCACAAGAAATCCAAGAAAAAAATAATGTAGCAAACCAAATAAACTCCCCAAACCACCTCCCGCAATCACAGTGAAAGAAGATGTACCAGTGTACACACATCATGTACCTGAGATGTACCAAATATGAGTCACTGCTCTATGCTCCACTGGGAGCTGCTCATAGAGATCGGTACAGTATATAAGACTGTTTACTGAGTATTTGGGATGGTTTAGGGTAGGTAGAAAACTCTTAAAGCTTTATATGTACATTGTCATTCTCATTGTGGTTTGTTCAGACTAAGATAAAACCCAACGTCAGTGACTTGCTAGAAGTGAAATTTCATTCCACATCTTTGGGTAAGTGCAGAGACCCCTGAAAGTTTGAGTTACTGTGGCAGGGTAAGAAGAATGCATCTGCTTCTCAACTACATAAAAATACATCTGCTCACAGTGTTATTAGAGGTACATTTATGGAAAAGTTACATGATCTTGAAAAGGATTTCAGAAGAGTATTTTTACAGTAACAACACTATCATCCACTGTAGTGAATGAAAACTGAGATTATGTTGGGCAAAACCCAGTAATTCAGCAAATCACTTAATTTTTTGAATGGGAACATTTTCCTTCCAACTTTAAGCGGCAAAGAATTCTTTCACATGAATTCTGTAAGCTGCAGCAAAATGACTTCAAACAATGGCAGAAATGTTCTTTTTTATACCATCTGCTTTGAGTGATTCACTTTTCAGGAAGTGCAAAAAGTAGTAAGTCAGCTGCTATTGTCTGCTTCACCTATCTTTCTTTCTTTCTTGTTTGTTATTGTTCTTACCCAGATAATCCTACTTCTTGGTCAGTTTCCTCTGACATGCTTTGTTTTATTGCACCTACTTAGACTACTTAACTCTCAGTGGCACTTAAAGAATAAAACTGGAGTTAATTTGATTTCAGTGTTTTTAAGATGTAGCAATTAAACACAATCATTTTTAAATAATATCATTTAATAAACATTGTATAAACATAATGTAAGCTGTAGATAACTACTGCAAATTTATAGTAAACAACTTTAGTGTATATTTTGACAAACTTTCTGGAAGATTGAAATATTAATTTATATTTTTATAGAAGCTGTTGTTCATAGCAATACGAGAGCCCTGTGTATGTTTAAAGAGTGCACGTGCGGGTCAATAGATTGAGTGATTTCAGGAACTTTTAGCGTAATTACCTTAAGTTTCTTAAGCAGGGTATAAAATTTCAGGTTTGGGCTGGCCCTGGTCTACTTACTGTTCTGAAATTTCTTCTGTGTACATTGCCTGCTAAAGAAATGAAAAATTGTTCAACACCAACTGTAAACAGCCATCTCAATGAGAGACATGGAAAATTAAATGTGCTCTCCAAAGCCCTTAAGGCATCTTTGCTACCTTTGTTGAAATTCAGTAATGAGATCTGGCCCCTGAATAGATGGAAAAAGTCACCAAAGCAATGTGTAGCTGGGAGAACTTGAGCAAAATGAAAAAGTAGCTCCTGTGTTAGGAAAGACATATTTTAATGGTTTGGGTTATTTGTTGTTTGGTTGGGGTTTTTTGGTTTTGTTTTTGTTTTCTTTTTTACTTTGGATTGATTTTTGTAAGCCATCATTCTCCAAAGAGAAAGACAATCCCTTCAGTGACAAGAAGATCATTTGTTAGTGATGGTCTTCACAGTTCTTCAAGCTGTGGGCACATGTCTAAATAAAAAATCAAGAGTCATCTAAACTAAAGAGCTTGCAAATACAGAAACTGCAAGTAGGCAAACTTTTTTAAATGAGGGATTTTTTAAATGAACAAGTTAGACAGTACCAAAGCTTCCTAATTCAGTGTTCCGCTGGCTTTCCGTCGAGGCTGGTTTAGCTCCCTCGGGAATTTAAAGCCACTTCGAGTCTGAGCAGTGCTCTGGACCATAATTTGAGTTTTTTTCTTCAGCTCAGCTGCAGTAATGGACTATGTGCTTTCTTATAACCTGCCTCACTTCTAAAGAAAAACACGTTAGCTTAAGTCTAAAATGTACACATGTGGCTTAAGCTCATTTTGCTTCTCCAGAGGGGCACACTAAGAGAAAACACATGATATGTTACTGCAGCTTGGTTGTTACTTGTTATTTTACAGTAACTCAATTGTTTGTGGTCATCTGTGTATATAACCTTAGTCCTGTGTAGAAGAATTTAATGTAATTCCAAAAAAGATCCATTAAATTCTCATTCCTGTTCAGCCTTTGTAGATCTGGGTATGTTTCCCTTTTGCTTGTATTTTGTGTTAGTGCAAAGGTCTTCCCCTTTCAACTTTACTGTATGGCTGTGCTGTCAGTTAGGTAAGAAACCGGAGAATTGATGTGGAAAAATGAAACTCGAATGATGACTTCTGGTTAATGTATATCAACCATAATTCAAGTTGTTACACAGGTACAAAAATCCTTGTTACTGGGAGCTGAGTGCCGTAAAATCTACATTACATGGAATGTAAGATATGTTAAACAAAATGTTAATGCACGATTTTAAAAAAATCATACCAGCCTGCAGCTGTCAGAGAGAAGTATGCTTTCATTTCATGTAGCTGACTCTTTAATGCCTCTTCAGCTTAACCCATGTCCTATCGTTGCTTATGCTCGAGCAGGGAAGTAAACAGATGTCCCCCTGAATGATGGGTAGTACTAGAAGTCTCCAAGCAAGAGACTGTTTTTACTTCTGATGTGAGTTTGTTGTTTGGGGTCTTTTTGTAAGTTTAAAGTGATAGATGCAGAATTCAGAAAACAAAAAATCTGTGTTGAATAACTATGTGAAATAAAGTAATAATAATAATACATATTTCCTATCACTTTTATACCAGAGGGCTTTTGAAGGCGGCATCTCTGTATTTAATTGCTTTATTTTCCCCTCAAATCCTCAGTGCCTTTGTCCTGTTGGTGGCTTGGCTGCAAACCTAGTCTGTAAAAGCATAAGCCAGAAGGGATCTTGGGGTTTGGTTTGGTTTGCTTTCCATCTTACACAGCAAGCCTGCATTTTGACTTGGGTAGATCACCTTTGCAGTATAAATGAAAAATCAGATTTGGCTCCCCCTTTTTGTTTCTCTAGTTTTCTTGTAATGGGTCATTGAAAGTCATTGAAAGAAAGCCTGAAGGGAGATTCTGGAAAACATTTTTCTTCCTCCTGTCTTATTTTGTACATTTGAACTACTTCAGCAATTTCTTTCTTTTTGCTGGACAACTCCTCGGAGAAATTAAAGAATTATTTATTTATGATTATTAGTTTCCTTTCAGCCTTTAAAAAAAATATCTTCAATGTTTGAAGCACCCCAGCAGGCATCGCAAGCAAATGCTAGCAGAGAAAACAACAATAAAGCAAAAACAATGACAAATTCCATCCAAGCAAAAGAGAGGAGAGTTGTTCAGCAGCAAGTTTCAACATACTTGAAATGCTTGTGGAAACTACCTGACAAATTGATGAGGCTTATGGTATGCCCTGAAGATCTGAGCTGATTCAGTTGCAACTGAGAGTGAGAGCGGTTAGCTCATAAACCTATATGGAAGGCATTTCTTTTTATGACATCCTCATTAGTAATAAAAATTAGAATTAATCATGTTTATTACACATTTCTCCTGGAAAATTTATTGTGAGGGGGGAAAAAGGGAGGGCTGTGTCCTCTGAAAATGCAGAATGTGCTCCCATTTCGGGCAGTTTCTACTGGGCAGCTTTTCCTCTTGGAAACCAGTTGCAGAAATTGTGACCCACCCTGCAAGTCCGTTCATTCTGGGCTGGGTATTTATAGGGAAATACCAGCTCCTCCAACTCAGCCTTCCTGCAGCAGGTAGTCAGTGGAGGCACATCACAAGGAACAGTCCCTTTGAACCACATAAAATACAAACCTAGCTGTTGCCAGCCTCCTGAATTTACCCATTCCTGTCTCCTAATTAAATCTCATATCATTTTCCCTTGCGTGTGAATGAAGTGGGGTTATGCCTAATCATGAGAGAGTTTTAAGCAGAAGGTTTGCCTTCTGGGCTGTTTCTGCCATCAGTGCTTCATGATCTGTTTGTCTGGTGACACTTATTCTAGCTCTCTGATTGCAGTGGGGATTGTAATGGTCGGCATGGAATGAAGTTGTAACTCAGGGCAACAAAGGAAAGGGGATGCTGGTGAAGCCAAAACAGTTTCACTGTAGCCTATCTCATAGTCTTAGCCAAAAACAAAAGGCAAATTAGATTTTGGTTTATTGGAGCAGAGGCTGAACTGCAGCTTCCTGGAGACCTTGGTCCTGCCAAAGATCAGAGATGTTAACAGAGCCCACTGGCAGAGGACCCTGGACTTCAGCCTTCAGCAATCACTGAAGACAAGATACAAAAGATAAAAAATCTGTGCTCAGTATTCTCTCAGAACATCCAGAGCCTAATGTGTGGCCGTCAAGCATAACAGGAAATCAGTGCTACTTTAAATCATCTCTCTCATTTCATCAGTTGTTTCTCCTCCCAAGATCCAGCATTCCTGCGAGGACTGTGCTCCACTTGGCAGTTGTAGAGGATACACGGAGCAGCCACTTGGTCTGATGCCAAAGGCATACATCCATTTCATTATGGACCTTTCATTTTCTGGATTGTCTGAACTGCCAGAGGAGCAGGATTCTCTCATGATAGCAACAAACTCCCACTGCAGTTCCCGGCTTTCGTGGGTCATCCCAGAGACGCTCACGGTTTCTTCCCATCATTATTAAAGCAAAAGAAAATAAATTTTGAATCTTTTTGTTCTATTTCCTTTGAATATCCCCTTCATACATCGCAGAACAGTCATATGGGTTTGGAGATAAGGTTGTTCCATTGAGAAGGCTATGGGTGATGACTTTCCCATGCTCCTTTAAGGTCTTGATCTTGGTTTTTTGGTATTAAATTGCCAGTAAAGGCCTTCCCTGGAGGGCATATATAACTCCTCTGCTGGATTTTTTCCCTTGTACTTCCAAAAGGTCTGTGTATTCTTTAGAAACCTGTGGGTTTTGTGGTCACAGGACATCAGTTAGCCTAATTAGAAGATTTTTGTAATGTCTTTTTATTTTAAATTATGCAAAAAAGTGGGTGGTGAGTTGAGAAGCAGGAAAAGGCTTGTGGAGTAATCCTGAATATGCCTATACTGCCAGCCTGTAGTGTGTTACATCCAAGCTGAGGTTCCTGTGGCATTTAGGAGTATTAAGCCATTTAAAGGGAGTTGCTTGATGGCTCATGGACCTACATTTATTTGTAAAAAAACTGGCCTTGAATTGTTTTAAAGGACAAGATTTTTTCCTCCCATTAGGATGTAGACTTTCTGCTCCTTGAATCTAAACTCGACTTTGCATGGAAGCACATTATTTGAAGTAGATTCTTAAATGAATGAAGCACTACCTAAAAACCGGTTGGAGTTTTGATCCACATCACTGTCTGAGGAAGCCCTTTCAGAATTTCATTTTTCTGCCCATGTGTTCAGTGACAGGTCATGGCCATTTGTTATTGAGCAAACCTGATTTTGTGTTTACCTCCTGTATTAACAGAGAGCAATTACACATCATCATGCTGTTACCTCTCTCCTTTTGGCTTCCTGGCCATGTGCTCCCTACGAATACACCTTCTGTGGTGCCAGACTGAACCATGAACGTACCTCTGATGGAGATCACAGTTTGCAGCTTTTAAATCAAGATTATACCTGTTATAAAACACTGCTATTTCTGACCTGGTGAGCTCACTAGGAGGGTATTAAACAGATGATTTAATCTGTTTGTTTCTCTTCCTCCTGTCGGCGTCCTCTCAGTTTTGTTGTTAGTTGGAGTTATGAAAATTGGACCTGAAAGGAGACCACAGCATGCAAGCTACAGCATGTCAAGATGAAGGTAAGAAAACTGCTCCAAATATGCTGGTTAGAGATCCTCTGGATGAGGAAAGAAGGAGAAAAACTGCTTGTGGCACTTTGAGTGTGTTCTTCATATTACCACGTGGCTGAAAGGCAAAGAAGCATAAGTCCTTAGGACTGTAACTGAGGGCGCTTTAGTCCCAAAAACAGAAACAAGGAGGATGCACTTTTGAGATCACTGAGATATTTGTCCCTCCCTTATTCCTACTCCTTTCAATGCAGAAACCAAGCAGACCCTTGACATGTCTGGTGCCGAGGTCTGGAACAGAAAGGGAGAGTCTGCATGGCTGTAGAACTATCACAAGGCCAAAAGGGGACTGTGTGCATGCTGCCGGTACCCACATGATCACAAATACAGTCCTGCTTCTTTTTTCTGTAGCTGAATCAGGCCTTGAAATGACTACTATAGGTTCAGCATTTAAAGTGGATCCAAAAACATGGCAATTAAGCCCAAGTCAGCACAAGGAGAAAGGCCTTTGAACGTGTAGGCAATACCATGGCAAGCAGATATCACTGATCCATAGACTTGAGGAATTTCTGTTCCTATTTCTGATAAAATGAGACCCTACAGTGTTAGTCCAGCCTAGTTTAATAAGATTTAAGCCACTGAGCTTTTGCTTTTTCGTTGTAGACTATTCGACCATTTAATAGTGTCCAGTCAATAAAATTTGATTAAACAGTCCTCTTTCGTTTCAGTTAAGATGCAAGGACATGAGGCCATCCTGCTGCTGTTTATCTGTGTAGGGCTTCACATAATACTGCCTTGGTACTCAGCGCATAGGGCAATAGGTGCTACAAGAAGAAAATACAGTACATGGTGAGAGTGTCTGTGTCTGTATTCAGAAAGATAGTCTTCTGAACATAAGACCTGACAGCGATTGCTTTCATTCCATCTGTTTCTGTTCTCCACCCAAACATGCATACTTCTACCAAAGAAATAAAACCTTAAATTACTCATATGGTCTGCAGTCGAGCTACCAACAGAACATACATATATATATTGCATGAGCCAAACCCTACTGTTCCTACTCAGCTCAGCTTCTCTCCATCATTTCAATTAGATAGAGTTTTGCTTTAGTGTGAGATGAGTAAGAATCATGAGGTTTGGTCCAAGACTGCTGCAGCAGTTTTGTGTCATGCTTTATTTTGCTGCACAGCAGTTTGCCAAGATACACCATATTGAAGATGCATTGATCTTTGTTGCTTCCAAAACTGACACTTCCTTTTCCAGTCCTGCTTTTTAAACTTGGACAACAGTTGGACAACACTGAGCTTCCAAAAAAATGCTGGTATTTCACTCTCTTTTGGAACAGTATTTTAATTCAAGGGCTTAGTCAAGACTTAAATGTTACTAATTCAACCATGCCAGTTCAGGTTGCAATTTTTATTTCACTAGAAAACAGTGATGCTGGTATGAAGCCATATTACAAACACAGATACACCCTTGGCTAAATTTGTGATAGAGTAGCATGCCAAAACCTGATTTTCTACCCATGAGCGGTATAGTTCTGTGTTGTTTCTAATTTGTGTGTTAGCATTCTGGCTTTCTCTTTGCTGCAGAATTAGTCCTGGTCATACCGGTACAGCTTATGCCAGTACAACCCTCTAGTATAGTCAGTGCCATAATCTGTTGTAAAGCCATTGTGAAAGGTCAGGAAAAGGTGCTCCGAAGGGTTTTACTACAGAGTTATAGGACTAGGGCCATGTCCTGGTTGCTGGAATCTTAGTCAATAAGGCTCCCTTCCCAAGTTGGCCAGAATAGAGGAAGTTTTGACTCCTTGCACGCTATATTTTTAATCTCCATTTCCATATCAGGTGCCTTTGGCAGAGGACAGGATGCTAGGAGGAAAGCATGTCTTATGATAAATTGTGGCTTGAGACAAATAAAGCAGCTGCTGTTGGTGTTTTGACTTGTTACCTCTGTGCATCATTTTATGTATCTGCCCTTTGGAATGTGCAGAATTTACATGTGTATGTCCCTTTTTCTTGTAAAACAAAATGAGAACAGCCTAATTTCATTTTTTTCATTGAGAAGAATTCCCTTTTCATAGCCATTCTTTCTTTCTAAAGTAGACTATTGCATTTATTTATGATTGTTTCATTTGGGGGTGAATGAAATCAATAAATGCCATTGGTTTGTGCATCCACTGGGATGTGCACATGAAGCTGTGTCTCCTTCTGTGTAGCTCTTGTTAAAATACAAGACCATATTTATTTTCAGTATGAACAGAGCCAAATAGAGTTTATCCTGGTATCTTGAATGCTGCATTACCTAAAGGCTGATGATATAGGAATAATTGAAAGTAAGTACTGCAAAGTTGTTGAGATAAATTTTGACATAAAAATGTAGGTTGGTTCATAAAAAAGTTGCAGTGACAATAGGTTATAGTGACAGCTTTTCAACAACTGTATAAGCCTCCAGATGGAAGGGAATTTGGCTTAATGAATTATAGGCAGTCTGTGTAACACAAGCTCCTTTTATAGGAGCAGCTTAGAACAAAGAATAAACTTATTCATACTGGCATGTGTTAAATAACATCATTGTTAAAAACATGGAGTTGAAAAGAGACTGAGAAATGCAGGACTTAAAATAATCCACTGTTAATATCTCAAGACCTTTGGGCTCCCAAGCAGGGCACTGGACTGCCTTGTTTCAACATTATCTGATATCTAAAGTTGTCGTTGGCCAACTGTCCTCCAGGCTCACAGCCTTCCAGTGATGAGATGACCCCTCAGCAGGGCCTTGTTTTCACGCCTGCTCGTGCCCTCATGTTCTCTCCCCATGCATTTGCTCTGGGTCTGGAGTAGCCTGAGCTGGTTAAAGTTGTTACTTACAGCTGGTGACAGATAATCAGAGCTCCCCAGAGTGTTTTTTTCCCAACCTGTGTCACAGACAGGCTGCATGGCCTTGGCAAATTACTTAATATCTGCTTTCCCATCCAGAAAATGATGGTGATACTTACCTGCCTCCCAGGAGAAGCATTTGGACTTCATTAAGGATTAGGACATGCTTTTAGTTTAGTTAGCTGTGTTGAAATGTGCTTGGTAAGCAAAAGTTATTGTTAAATAATGAATGAGGAGAAATGCTGTCAAAGTAATATACAGGACTGAGCCAATGCTTAAGAGCAGTAATCAAATGAAAATCACATGCATCATGATGTCAGAGCAGGGGAGTTCGGCTGAAAACTAAGAATAAGCAGCAGATGTCAGTGACTCATTAAAATAACAAACTTGTATTTCTAATTTTGTCAACGTACTGTGGCACTTTTCATAGAATGGATTAACCACTGATGAGTTTGTAGGATTTTTTACGCACATAGCGGTGAGTTAAGGACATAGTTATAGCCTTCAGCCTGTGCTTCTCAATCTGCGCTGGCTTACAAGGCAGTATTAAAATGCAGAGATTTAAGCTTTAGAAATGCAGGGAATTTCTGTGAAACTGCTAATGGTGGGTGCGTAAAATAGTAAGTTATCTGTGTAGGCAGTGCTGTATCTTGATAGGGAATATTTTTCTAGCAGGTCTGTGTCTTTAGACATTTTCAGGTGGCCTGTTTTGCATCTTCCAGCTCAAGCAAGCAGACGGGTAATGGATGGGTGCATTTACTGTGGATGTGGCACCAATACTAAATCTCAGGTATTTTCTTACCTAATAAATTTTCTTACCTCAGAAAGGTGCGCAGCCAAGCGCTTACTTTCCTCATTCCCTGTTTCACCAGTACAGGCATCCTAAGTGTACTGGCAAAGCAGATGTGTATGTCTTGTTAGTGAAACTGTGTGGTTTTGATAATCCATCCCCTCAAACTCTGCAAGGGCTCATTTTTCTCAGCATGCTTTATACGGAGCAGCACCTGGATGGTTATGCGTGCACCTCATGAAACCTTTCTTCTTATTCATTTTCCTAATTAACAGCCCATGCCTGCCACGTGTGGATAACAGCACTCGCATCCTTGCACAGGTAAAAGGAGTCTCTCAGCATCAGTCATTTTTTTCCCTTTGCATCTCTAAACCGACCTAACGCATTTGTTAGAGATGGTTTTTTGTATGGAACCCTGGCCTCTGCTGAGACACTCTGCAGGGCGCTGGAGGTCCTGGCGTGGAGCCGCGGTGCTGCTGGCTTCTGCCCGCTCCCCCTGGCAAGCCAGCAAGAAGAGAGCCAAGCGGCTCCGCGGTGTCACTGACAGCCTTTGCCTCGCCCCGGGCATCGCATCTCTCCTGGAGCACAGCAGCTCATTGTACAAGGCTGAGTGACAAGCAGTTCTATATTAAGAAAAACATGAAAACGCAGCTTATTAGAAGCCACGGGGTTGATTGAAAGCGTAATAAATGGCAGCCTACCAACAAAGATTGTTGCTCTGGGTAGATAATCTGATTAGTAAATATTTATTTCATTACAAAGTCTCTTTTACGGTTTGATCTGTGTTCAGTCAACAGTTCTAAGTGACCTCTTCAGCATTTTAAATGGGATCCGGAGATTCTGCCATTTGAACCAGGGATACCATAAACAAATAAGAGGTGCAGTGCAATTGGAGGTAGGTGTATGAAATACAGTAGTATTTATTTAGAGAATCCTGAGGGACTTCTGCTGTTTGAGTAGGCATTTTGTTTGCTTTGAACTCCTAACTTGTTTAATCTTAAACTTTGAGAAGATACAGAATTATTGCACTCATCCAGGGATGACTAAAAGACATTAACTCTTCGATTACTACTGCATGGGCACCCATTTCACCAGTGCAGCTCACCTTGCGTATCTCATAACCTAGTGGCCAGCAAACTGTACTGTACCTGGATCCTTCGAGCAGCATAGCAAATGGTTTTTGCCCAGGCACACCTGGTATAATCAGCTATCAGGAAGAAAGGGAAAACATACCATTTTTGTCAGCTTTGCCAGTTCCTTATATGTACCAAAGTGAAGCAAGCAAATCAGAACATCTCAATAGTTGGATTACAAATATATGTTGCACAGTCATTGTTTTCAGCCTCCACGAATTCTTCAAAGTAACGTTCAAGGTCTGCAGAAATAATAAAAGCAATTTTACTTTGTCCAGTGTATCATATAAATGAATGCAGATTTAAAGAAGAGTGCAGTACTTTCTCCCACTGGTGGTTGTGGGTTTAGCTTTAAATTCAGAAAATGCTTAAGAGAACCTTATGAAATGTAATAAAGTTCTCCTTCCCTGAGCTCACACTCTCAATCTGAAATTGTATTGAGGGAATTTGAGTTTCAATAGTGTCCTTACGGAGCAGCTATGCTTATTACTTAGATATTAGAGGTGCCCTGTTGATGTACAAGCATTTGAATTCCAAAGGGAAATAAACTCTGTATTTTCAGCTTATTATTGTACAATATTGTAGGCACTCTGCAGTAAGCATCTGAAAAAAATTGTTCATTTTCGCTCCTAACTTTCACCACCCAACATGCTGTCTTGGCTTCCTACCTCTGCTGCGAAAGAAAACATCAGCTTAAATTTCCAATTCCCTAGTAAGAGGTTACGTACATTATAACACTATTATAGCTAATGTTGTTTATGTACTTAATTCTTTGTGCTAACAGCGGTGGGCACAGTTTGACGTCGTCGTGCCACCTAGGTGCTCGAGGAAAGTACTAAAATTACCCAGGAGCAGGCTGACAATCAGGCAGCATGTCCTCTCCTGTTCTGTCTCCTTCAATGCTGACTTTTAATGTCCTGCTAGGTTTGCCTTGTAAATACAGGTGCACACCAGCTAGCACAGCTGTAGGATGGCTAGCTCAGAGAAGCAGAAGCAAAACCATGCAGTGGGCGCATGGATGTACTTGGAAGGAGCTGCTCTGGGATGTGCCTTGTCACATCCCTCACCATCTCATTTTCACTTGCATATGCTCCTGTGGTGTTGCAGGAGTACGCTTACTTATAGCCTGGCTTGTGAACCTGAATCCCAGTTGTCTTTCTTCCCACCCTGAGTGCTAGAAATGAAAAAAGGAAAGAGCCAACCCGAGCAAAAGCTATCGGCTGTCTCTACTCTCTGCATGAAATGGAGCATAGAGGAAAGTGCTCCAGGCAAGCACCAGCTTCGAGTTAACTGCCAGGTCAATGCAGAAGGCCAGGAGCTGGTCAGTGTGCTCCCAGCACAAAACTGAGACGATGCTTGCTGCCTTTTGCAATGGATAGGATTATTTATAAATGACGCATGAAAGGATTTGGAGATCTGGGAAGGCAGCACCGTGGCTGAATCAGAAAACGCTTGAAGGTATTTGTTCAGCCAAGCTCCTTGGCCATGTTTTCCCCAGCCCAAAATAAGCCCCAAAATGAGAGGGAATGGAAGGGTTTTTCTGGCCATCAGAAGAACTTTCTCTGCTTCCAGATATACCGCCATAAAATGAGGAACAAGCTGTACTATGTATATATTAGAAGAGCTCTTATTCTCTGTTTTGTTTGTTTCTGTCCCCAGCAAGTACAGAAATCTTGCTGTTTAAATAAAAACCGAGGGTAAGATTTGCCCAACTGAAGTCAGGGAGCTTTGACGTCAGCTTCAGTCAGAATGGTAGGAGCTGAGCACGCATATGGGTTTTGGTTCATGCTTCCTTTGGGCAGCTTCAACACTTTTGTACGTAACTATCCTACTTTTCATTTCATTTGTCTATTTAAGGTATATTTTAACTCTAGATTGATGGGGGCTTAGCCCCTGAGGTCATTTAAGTGTGGAGGAGGAAAGGCACTGTTGGGTTGCAATGCATTTTAGGTCTTCCTGATGTAGCAAGATACAAGACACATAATAATTTCTCTCTGTGTTAAATACCATTTTATTCTTTTCCATGGCACATTTATTCAAAGCTTTATGCTGTCGGGTTTTCACCATCGCTCTGTGTGTGTACACATGTTCGCATGTCAGTATTCATCAATACTGGATGTCCTGTCAATTCCCTGTATTGACACTGAAGTGGACCATGCAATTGAAAGCATGTACTGACATTTAGGAATTGCCTGTGTCAGTGAAAGATTCTTCTCCCAAAGGAAGGAAAATCCCAGCCAAATAAACAAAATGTCCCTCTGTGACATGCAGCTTTTGCTGCTGATACATAGACAGGAAAGAGCATGCACTTTGTTTTTTACCCTAAAGAGCAGTTCCTTGCAATGCTCGTAGTACACAACTCATCAGATGGGCTGGTAGCTGGAGGTCGGTTTGTGAGGTTTTCTACCCTTGGTTTCATAGATTGCTAAGAGTAGCAAGGAAGAAGCTCTTTTAAGTTTAAGCCCCATACCCATGTTTGCAACCTTCAGAGCCCTGGAGATGATGAGGTGAGCTGAGGGAGCCTGAGCACACTGCACAGGCAGAGCAGAATTGCTAATTGAGATAACTTAATAGCATAGCCCATTCCACTACAGCCTGATGAGCTAATGGTTTATGCTGTATTTCTTCAGCCAAATGCATTTGTATGCATTATGGCTAATAAACACACCAGCCAAATTCAAATGGGAGCTAAGGCTACGTGCATTTTCAAAGGAGTTCATTGCTGAGAGAAGAATTTTCCATGCTCTTTTCCTGTACTTTAGTTTCAGTTTTATGGGGTTAAAGAGGTTGTGCTGTTGATAATGCATCCTGTGAACCGTGGGTCCTTCGTGAATGGTAGATGCTGGCAGGGGGCTGCCCGCACTTCCCCACACATCGGCACCACGTCAGGGCCTGTCAAATACAACTAGTTCTGAGAGTTACTTCTCAGAGCGTTGGCAGTTTGCTGGAAAGAAGTAATTGCACAAGTAGCTTCTCTGAGGAAGAAGTGGGTGGTCTGACTTGGAGGCCAAGGAGTTGCCAAGCAATTTCTGACACTTACTAGCTCATCGCGCTGCTGCCCTCTGTGACCTTGCGGAAAGAACTTAGCCATGCACAGCGATTCCTTCTGCTGCGAGTACACGGTCATTCCAAAATGGAAAGGGTTTTGCATAATGGCAAGGGGTTTGTATAAACAAACTGGTGCTGGTATAGACATCAGGAATCATGTCTCAATAGCTCTGTAACATTGCTGGGTTGGGGCTGATGGTCACACTGGCTGTGCTACTTTGTCTGCAAGCAGTCAGAGGGGATCTGGCTCAGCGGGTCTGTGCTGAGGCTTCTCACTTTTATAGGTTATTGTTTGGGGAGGGAGTGTTTTGCAGCATTTGGGGTCTGGCCAGGGCAGTCTGTATCCTTTCACACACCTTTTGAAGCATACTGATTTTTGGCTGTCCCACGGATTTCTTCTTTTGCAATGGCAGAGCTCCAGGAAGTATCATGTTGTCCTCTTGTTTGTCTCACATGGGTGATATTGACCCATCAGTACTATGCCATACAGTTCTTTGTTCCTGCTTGTGCAGTTTTCAGGTGGTACTTGCTGCTCTGCCCATTTAACTACTCCAGGTTTGGTGAAGGTGTACTGTGTGGCGTCAAAACAGCACTGGTTTCTGCAGAACAGGACTATGGAGACCACATACAAACCACTGTTCAGACTCTTGCACCTTCTTTCCCCTGAGGAAAGGGTGAGCCTGAATACCTTCCCTGGAGTCCTTGTCATTGCGGTTCCTCTGCCCAAAGGGTCTGGGCATGGAGACAAGCTCAGGCTGATACTACCGCATCACTCCTGGGACATGGGATGACCAGCACTTGGCACAGAACTGTTGTGTGTGGAAAGGCATCAAGGAGTAAAGACATGGGATGCCTTTGCTATCACCATCTTCAATTGAAGTTTAAAGAAGCCAGACTCAGACTCAAGAGAGGGGCTGTTAAACCATAGAGTTTTGCAATACCTAACTTCTCCTCCCTAACTGCTTGAGGTTGCTGCCTAACTGCTTCAATATGGGCAAATCCTTGTGGGCCAAGTGGTGAGATGCAAGGCTCTCAAGCCATTCTCCACATACTCCTTGTTGAAATACAGATTAAATTAATGACCTCCTGGTTTCCAGAGGGTTCTTAAACTGTAATGAGGCTCTTGGTGGCATTCATGTTCCCATGTGTTACCCTGTCCATAGCAGTTACAGATTTATGAATAGCAAAGCTTACCAGCCCATCAGCATGGAAGTCTTGGGGGATGTTCACCCATCACACAATTGGCTTGTATGTCACATCAGATCTGAACCAAACTCCATGGCCAGCATCAGCCACCAGTTCAGTCTTGTCATACTGATTTCTCCAACCTGTCTTCCAATTCTGCCTTCTGTTCAGAATTCCTTTTAGTAGTTTATTTCTTAACTTCCCTTTGTTAATAATTTCTTAACTTCCCTTTGTTAATAATTTCATACTCATATTTTACGTCTTCCCCAAATGTGTCCTCTGCCCACCCATTTTGTGTCCTGTTTACTGCTGAAACTCCTTTGCATTATGTATTCAGTAAGAAATGCCTCTCTCTATGAAACACCTTCTGCCTGCAAACACCCAGTTTCCCTTAAGACTTCCAGCAATGATCTCTGAAAATATCCACACCACTTCACGGAGAGCATGTCTCTGGTGTATTCAGATGTCAAACTGTTTGTGTCTTGGCTTGGAGCAGACAGTGTCTCATTTGTTTGCAAAGCCCTGCCATGCACATGGGACACTTCTCAATAAATAATAGCACTGGAGTCGTGTGCTGCATCCTATAGTAAAATTGGAAAAAAGAACCCAAACTGTTCACAGTTGGGGACTGTCTCCTCACTTTCTTCACTGCATTTTAAATTATGGTTTTGCTCTGCTTCTATTAAGCTTTGTGATTGCCTTCTCCAGTGTGTGAGAGCTCCCTCTTCCACAAACTTGGGCTAAAAATCAGCTACAGATTCCTTATGGGGAATCTTTCTGGGAAGGGTGGAATTTCATCTGATGGAATGACACTATGGTCTCTACTGCCACTTTTTTTCCCTAAGTCTGAAGTCTGTGTGTAATAGAAGGTGAGGTGAGGAGCAGAAGGCTAATGCACCTTTTATGAGCTGAACCCACCATGGACATGGAGGATCTAACACCATCCCCACAAGGAAGGGAAGAACCTGTCCTCTGATGTAGAGCTGGGCTAAGCAAGGCTAAACTGAGCAGCACATAGCTGTTTCCCTCCAGTTTCTAAGCCATGCTCATTGCTGCTGTGCCCAGACTCCTTGCAGTAGTAGGACGCATCGGCCACGCGCTGGCTGCTTCCTCCTCCCCTCTGGCCTGGCTCCCTGCTGTCTCCCTTTTCCACTGGTTGAGTTGCATGAGGCATCCTGGGGGTTTTGCTCAATGGGGGTAAAAGAAAGTGAAATGGGGGATTTTAGGCAGCTGTTGCAATGAAATGAGCAGTATTGTGGAAATCAGCAAAGCAACACCACAGTGTTAACAGAAGGGCGTAAACTGCAGTGAAACCAAGCAGCCTTCTAGTCCATTTATCCATGAATCTGCTGATTTTAATATATAATTGGCTGTATTTGCAGGGGAAGTGTGGAAGCAAACGGGCCTCCAAGGGGACATGGCAGGAGAAGTGTTGTAAACCTGCAGTAGCGGCACTGTGTTGCTAAAAGTGCCTTTGTGCTCATTTCACCATCCTCCTTTTCTGCCTCTTGTTCCTGCTCTTTTTGAACAAGCAGGATATTTCTGTATGTGAAAAAACTCCTCTGTCCAAGGGACATTGCATAGTTAAAACAGCAACTGATCTGTGAGGTGACCAACCAACACCACTACCCAAGGGCTCTGGGTTTGTTTGTGCTCATGAGTGTGTCTGCACATCACACCCCTTCTCTGCTTGAGAGCCACCAGAGTACTGTAATACAGAGGGATCCTGCTCTTGCACAGAAGCTGATTGAAAAACAAACCCTTGCTGCCCTGACATGCGGTTTATACAGTGGATGGCTTTAAAATTACTGCTCAGTGAATAATTGATCCTTTAGACTGGCAAATTGGAAAAAACCATCTCCAATGTCATTTTAAATGCTCATAGAGGACTAAACAGCACTGGATTTATTTCTTCCAATTGACGTGACAGCAGCAAAATGGAGAGGAAAAAGAAAGTACAGGGAGAATGAGGCTTTAATGTCAAACAAAGGAGTCCAGTGCTCTCAAAATGAAACGTTAGTGCTTTGAGGAAAAGTGGGGGAGAGGAAGGCAGAGTTGGTGGAGGGGGAGAAATGCATGGCTCCCCTTTCACATGATGATAAACAGCTCAACAATTCAGGTCTGCACCCAGGGTGGCACTGGCCAGGGCTGACATCCCTTTCCTGCCTGGAACAGGCTGGATCCATCTCCAGCCTCGTGCTGTTGGTCTGCTGCTCCTGGGTGGATCGTCCTTGGCTCGGGTCCCGGGGCTCGCAGCAGCAAGGGGGATGTCCTCACTGTGGTATTACTCACACTTTCGCATTCCCTTTCCTGATGAATAGTTAAAATATTTCCATCCCATCAGGCTGCTGCAGGTGAATTGCAGCCACTCAGAAGTTCAGGTTTTGTCCTGAAAAGCAGAGGGCTTGATTCATGTCTGCCCCTGAGCCAGACTGCAACAAGGCTTGAGCTTGTTTCCCACCTCTCAAGAGGACTATATTGAAGTTAGTTTCCCTTAATCTGTCCCAATTCATGTCAACTCTGCTGTGTACCAAATACATAAAGCATGTTGTACATATATAGTAAGTAGAAATTACTACAAGATTGTTCCTGTAGCAGATGTTCTTGCAACTCCCCAGAACAGAGCAGTGGGACATTAATAAAGAGAGAAAATTCAAATAGGCAGGGATAGCCCACCTGGCTTGATCTTATACTGCATTTTTGGATAAGAAAGCAGCAAGAAGCTGGGAAGCATGGTGAGGGATGCGGCTCTGCTGTCAGAGTCCTTGGAGTGAGAGGACCTGACCTCAGTCAGAATAAAATGGGGGGCCCCAAAGGATGGATGACCCTGAGCCTTGGCAGTATTTAACATGAGAGATGGCCAGCTAGGTATCTTGGGCCTAAATTGTAGTTGGCACTTTAATAATCTTGCAGCCCTTGCTTTGGCAGACTGATAGTTTTTATCAGAATCAGGAGGACATTTGAAAAATGTATTTTCTGGACTAGATTCTAATTTGGGGGCCTGTCAACCTTGGCACTGTCCTTTCTCTTAAAGTGAGGTCACCGTGACGTACTTTGCCTGTGGAGTACGTGTCTCTCCAGGGGATTTAAATCTCTGAGACGTAATGTAATTCACAATGTTGTAAATATCTTCAGGTTTGCCAGTTCTTGTGATTTGATTGCAAGTTTTGCAGCACTGCCTGATTTGGAAAGGGTAAGAGAGAATGGTGGTTGTTGTGGTGGCTTTTTTTCAATTTGCCTTGAAGAAAACTTCGGCTGTGGAATTGGGAAGTGACAGGGGAATATTTCAGGGTTTTTACCTTGACTAATAATGAAGGTCTATTAAAAGTGTCTTGAATGTATTCTTTTTTGGGGGGAGTACTTAGGAGAAGCATTTGCATATGCTGAGAAATGCATTTCCATGGCTCAGGATTGGTACCAGGGAGCCCAGTGGGCTTATCACTTGTGACTGTGTCACAAGGTCTGAAGCCAAACTCCCTACTTGGCTTCAGAGATGTGCTATTCTTTCATATTCGAGGATAGGTGCGCATTTCATTGCTTAGATGAATCCAAACTAATGCTTCGTATCTTCTTAGTGCCTTTCAGCATTTGTCTTCCTCATATAACTTGGTTTCAGCTCTGTATCTCGACAAGAGCAGCCAAGTTAACCACATCTTCTGGTTAGTTGGGCATGCAGGATGTAGGCTACTTTCTTTGGATCTTTTTTTACCAGCAATTGTCACAGAGACTCCTGCTGCTTTGCCTGAAGCTCCCTATGCTCAGGTGTTTGATTTATCACAGTCCTTCAGCGTTAATAATTTCCTTTGCCTCTCACTTAGCATCTCTGGAAAAATTAGAACTCCTCATGCAAATAACGATTGCTTCTATTAATAATTAAAATAGCAGAAAAAGTAAGTCTTGGTGCCTCCACTGATCTGCAACAGCTTTTTATAGCTGGAAAAGCATCCACTTGAGACTGCCCTTTGTCTTTTACCTTTAGGCTTTTATAGAACTACATCAATTTTCTTCCTCTCCTAGACATTAACCTTTAGTGAGAAACAAGGTCGGGGGGTTTAGAAATCCAGATAGCTAATCTTTGCTGTTCCTTCCTTGTCAAACAAGGCTGTAATATCCTCAAAGAGATCCAGTGAGCAAGTGAGGCATCATCTGCCCTGTGCTTACTCTCCTTGGTCTCTTTTCTTCCTGCCTGAAATGAGATTTAAAAATAAATTCACAGGTATTATTTCCTTGCTGCCTGCATATAGTATTTTTGATTTCATTATGTAATAATTTCTTTCTTCACTTCCCCCCATCAGCTATTTGGTCTTTTATACAGGAAAATTGTCACCATCGTGACAGAGCCATCGTCCTACAAAGCCATTTTAAAACACTCATTTACTCACTCCTGCGAGCAGAACAAGAGAGGTTAATGCTGATAACTTCTGCTTTATCTCAGATTTTATGTGTAGATCACGGTGGACATTTTATTTACGCAATTCTGCAGAATCAAGTAATTTCCATTCAGGGTGCATATAGGCTTCTTAGAGACATGCAAAAGCTCTAGAGCTCTGAAAAACGTAGTGAGCTCTATCAGACACGTAACAGAAAAATGGGCAGTTTTATTTCTGGCAGTTTTAGAATGTGTCCAGTTTAATAATGTGAAATACTGTAAGTATTTGCAGGCATTTTTCAAGTAACATCAGGTCTAATAGATGCTATTTTAAGTTGCTTAAACATTAGGTGTTAAGTTATTCAACTGATCTTCTGAAAAATATGTTGTTCTTTTCTTGTAATTAATCTCATTAAAAAGTCTTTAGCTGGTGTGGAGAAATAATGGATCTTTAATGTTTTGTTTGATATTGAAAGCAAGTTTTATAGTGAGACATTAAGAAGTAGTTTTAATGTGCTGCTGAGCATGTATGGGTACTCACAATTGGTGTTGCCTAATGGAAATGTGATCAAAACTGCAGCTTAGGCCAAAAAACTGAATGAGAAATGCGCTCAGGGAGGACAGGATGGGTAACTTGGCACCTGGGGCCAGCATCCTCCTGATCCAAACAGAAAAGCCTCAGGGGAAGCAGCACATCTTTTATGTCAGTAGTAGTTCAGAAAGTCACGTATCCCATGCTACTAGCGTGTGCTCCTATTTTATTAAATACATATATTTACAACTTTTTTCCAGCATTTTAATAATTCAGCAACACTCTAAAACTCTGTGATCTGAAATCTTCCTATTTAAGAAGAAGATCTCAAAGTTTAGCCGCAAGCCAAGTAAAATTGGCTGCTAAATGTCTCTGAAATATCTTGTAATCACTTGAAGCAGCTCTGCTGGATCTTATTCAGACAGATGGATCTTACTCTTGTATCTTGTTCAAAGACTTTCCCTGTCTGTTTTGGAAACAGTAACCACCTATGACAAGTATCCAGAGCCTTGTGGGATCCTGTTAGAAGAAGACTGAGCCAGCCGGCTCCCTAAAGAGATGGTATTAGCAAATAATAAGCTTTCAGGCTAGCAAATAAAGTTGAAAAAAAGCAAATATTTAGTGTGGTAACAAACTTTTCATTGGAAGTAATTTAAAGATGCTTCCTTGGGGTTTATTGTCCAAAGTAACAGACCAGTTCATTTCACTTGCATGTAGCAGGGTGTCAGAAACTGTCTGACAAGTGAAAAGGAAATGGTGAAGGTGGTATGTTGGGAACTGAGTATGGTTTTTGATATGGTCACATGTAACATTTTCTTACATAAACTGAGAGGGCAGCCCAAGACAGTGCTTTGCAAGGACTGTCCTGTGCCAAGAGACTCTGCTTGCCTTCCTGACATGTACCCAGTGCTGGCACATGTGGATGGCAGTACATGGGGAGGAGATGAAGGGGTTGGAGAAAACCAAGGCTGCTCTCAGTTGATCAGTGCAGTGCAGTTCTGTAAGTGGAAGTGGAAGTAGGAAGGAAAGGAAACACCCAAACACACAAATATAAAGAGGGATCTCACTGGCTGGAAAGTGATACTGAAAGAGGAGCTTTCCGTCAGCTGGTAGGAAAACCTTTCTGGTGACAGGCACAGTTAAGCATTGGATTGTGCTCCTTGGCAGGGCTTTGAATCATCTTCTTGGGAGATATTTAAAAACTAATGAGACATGTACACCAGGGCAGGCTGTGTTTGTGGGTACCACCTTTGAGGTGGCTGGCAGAGCTCCTTTCACATTTCTGCTTACTCCGGTTTTAGGTAATTCCTTGCAGGCTGGGCTCATACCTTACCCAAACCAATATCCTGTAATGGAAGAGTGTTGGCACTGTGCGAGCTCAGCCCTCCACCTCCTTTTCCTGCTGAATACATCTTCCCATAATTCGTAACATATGTCTTGACAAATACTGTCTGAACACAGACTAAAGAAATACATATGACAATTATGATGATGGAATTTTTATGCTTGTAGAACTGCTCTGACAACATCCACTTTTTCTAAGATTTAGATTTCCTGAAAAAAAGCATTATTGGCTTTTGTTTTCAGTTTAAGTATCGAGGAGTTCAGGTAAGAGAGCCCTTGTATCATCCCTGCTCATAGCTAAAAATTCATAGGGAAATTGACAAGGCAAGAATCTACTTGATACCAAGAAAGTGCACATTTTTGTAGCTGTGTTCTATGCTGGTTTTGGCAGGTCATGTAACTCTCCTCTTCACTTTCCGTAGCCACTTTGAGGCTCAGTCTGATGTCTTTTGTAAAGTCTTGGAGTAATTTAGGAAGCAGGACTATGTAAGTTCTAAATATTATTGTTACTGTCATTTATTCTATGAACACTTTTTGATTGAAGTCCTGCATTTTTGCATCTTCCTTAAGAGGATTTATGAGGCATTTTTTCCCCTTTTCCCTCTAGTTCACAGTTTGTATAACTAGCTTACTGGTACAAACTGAAACTTCACAAGTTTCCCATTGCTACTAAATAAATTGCTACATTACATTTCAACATGTTTCTAAAGAACTTACATGTATAAAAGTGCAGATAAAATGTGTGGGGCCAGAAAGATGCCCTGGTCTTTGTGGTGGTGCTGAATAGTGTGGTCTGAGAAATGTTAAGTCACTGCAATGTTGCTGAACACAAAGGGATAACTTCCTCTTTCTTGTGGCAGAAAATCAATGTATAGTGTCAAGACTGTATATTGACAGCTTGATTATAAAGGACGCTGAATATGCTTGACCCTGGAATAACACCAGAATGGAACAGAACAAGACATTTATATGGCACCAACAAGGGTAGCATGCATTAAATCCTGCTTGCTCTTCTGTTACATCAGATATTTTTATATCAGGTTACCATTGCTGTTTGGTTTACAGATCTTTTTGTTTTATGTTTGCTTTTCTTTATCTCTTTGGCACTGGTACTTTCTAGCATACATGCAGCCGGTGAGTTCATTTCTGTACTGAAGGTTTGTCATGGCACATCACTCCTAACCCTTCAGAAACATCTTGCATAGATTATGTGGGGAAAGCAAGAGCTGACGGTTGAAGCTGTATGAGAGCTGAATTTTATGTGGATTTTGTCTTTTTAATTTCTTGCAGCAGGTGTAAGGTTGTTGCCACGGGGCAGTCAGAAGTGTCCACATTCAGACCTAGGGCTGGCAGGTGCCATGCTGGCAGAGTTGGTGGGTCTCCATTGCTCTGCTGAACAGTAATTTGTCCCTCAGAGCACAACAGCGAAGGACCAATCTCCATGGCATGTCTTTCTGACTTCCTACATATGTTTTCCATCTCATTTCAGGTGTTACTTACTGTCTTAACACCAGCTGGGAGGTGCTGGTTATCCCACCCTCTTCCAGCTGGAGTATAAGACAAGAGGATGAAAATGAAAGACCATAGTAAACAGTATGATTCATTTCATGCAGAAACGACAAATGCTAAAAATGGTAGCAAGAAAAATCTCTGCCTTCTTTATTTTACTATTTTAACTCAGGGACAGCTGCAGTTACTAAAAGCATATTAGGCAGTTGCAAATGAGGGAGAAGTGCGCCTGTAGGATAATTGCTAAAAACCTATTTGGCACTGTGAAATTCATGAGAAGTTCTAGTTTTCATATAAGATTGTAACCTCCTGCTTGTGAGTCACTTCTGTGGCTTTCCTTCCTACCTCATTACTGCCTGACCCTGAGCATTGCAAAACTTGATCTCTCTTTTGCAGCAGAATAAACCATGGTGACATGATACGCCATCTCTCCTTGACATATTCTGCTTCCCTTTAACTGTTTTCTCTGACATTTCATTGCTGCCATAGTTCTCATAACACTGTTATCTCTGTTTCATTATAGTTTTCCTTATTTTCCTTTGGCAGTGAGCACAAATTCCAGACGTTTCAAAAAAATTGGAGCTATCTCAGCTGTTTCCCTGAGCAGAGCATTCACACCAGCCTGGGTATTTGAGACACTCATCCTGAATGGGGTTTTGTTCTCCCTTCTCTGCACATCACTTGCGTGTTACCATCTTCATTTCAGAAATAGAATCATAGAATCAGCTAGGTTGGAAAAGACCTTTGAGATCATAAAGACCAACCATTCCCCCAGCACTGCCAAGTCCATGACTCACTTATGTGCAAATCTTTCCCAAAGCCAAGGAGACAATGAGCAGTTAAATTTGGTCTTACTTTTTCAGCTCCTTATTTCCTATTGTTAATGGCTAGATACTAACATTACTTTAAGTCAGTCTGTGCTGTAAACAGGGCTGTGACTGTGGTACAAGTTAGTACGCCATCCCAGCCTTAATCGCAATAGCTTGTAACAAAAAAAGAGGAGGTGCAGCAGAATAGATGTCATCTGTGGTTCACCATGTAGGTAAGGATCCAGCCTTCATGCTGGTACCCAAGGCAGCTAGATTAACATGAAGTACTGCTGGAGGTGCTGCATTCATAATTACTTAGCAATTACTGGCTCAACTATCTCTTTTTAAGCTTTTCTTTTTAACTTTTCACAGCAGAGCAGGAAGGAACAGGACTGTTTTAACTTCAGGGGTGGGTATTCATTATTCCCCTCCCAGTCTCAAGCTTTCAGGCAGGCACACATTCAGCAGGGAGAAGTTGCCTTTGCGTGAGCTCAGTGATTGTTTCTAGACAAAGTTAAACAGGAAATTAGATAGCTTTTATACATTCCTGCAAAGCTACTAAAGCACCGTGTGGATAAAGTTGAATGCACATTCGTCAGGAGGCGAAGCATCCTTTTTTATTATTTGGAGAACATTGGTGCATACAGATGAGCTTGGCTCTGGCAAGTCACTTAGGGAGAAGAAACCTCAAATCTTTGGAATCCTCTTACCATGTCATCCTCCCTCTCAGAGCAACTTTCAGTCCTAAGATCTTTGTAGGAAGCAGTTATATAAACTAGGGAACTGAAATATGTTGCCTTTATGTGTATGTTTGTGTAGTATCCATCACAAAATGCAGCTGTCTCAGCAGGAGACGCTGAAGTGCTTGAAAGGTATTCCACATTACAAACCAGATGACGGCACACAGGGAAGAGAACCTTATCCAATTAGAAGTACAATTTGCTACAGAGAATAAACGTGGCAAACTCATAAAAGTTGTTTATCTGTTTATGTTAGTCGCATTTACAAAGGAAAGCCCAACTCGCTGGCTCCTTTTGTGCCGTGTGCTTCAACATACACAGCTAAACGGTGTCCCTAAAATAGGTACCTTGTGAGGTTATTACATAAGGCAAGAGGTGGATAGAGCAAAAAGATGCAAGTGAGACCATTATATTTAATGTAATAAGCCCTGCTCATACCATATGCCTAACTGCTCTGGAGTGTTTTGTTGTCAAAATCTCACCTAAAAGGCCCCAATTTTTGGGAAGATTGACATAAAATCTTTGCTGACCACAGGGATTAAAGATTTTCACGTAAATCACATTCCTAGAATACTGTTACAAAACTGCACTTTTGAATATTTTGTCCATGGCTTTGGTCTAGAAATAATCCAGCAAATGGTGATGGGATGCATGCTGTTATTAGAGCTTATTTTTGTGTTCTTGTTTGTTATTGTAATTTGTGGAGAAAGGCCATAAGTTAAATCTCTAATTCACAACAAGTTTTAATGTAAATCATATCCCATTACAGTACATCATAGTGATATAATACAATATGTTAGTTTGCCCTAAGTGGATGTATTTGTCTCTATTTTCTGGCTCAGATAATAGTTACCATCTGGGTGTGTGTTTATTTTTTGTTGTTGTTTCTTTTAATCATTTGTGGTGCTGCTTGTTTTAAAGCTGAAAATGAGTAAAATTTGAAGCTGATTTAAGGAAATTGCCTGGAGAATATGAAAGGGAACATCAGACACTTTAAACACTTCACATTTTTAACCTATTACTGAGAACATTTCAATAGCCTTGAGGCATGTTCCGCCCTTCCTACTCCAGTATCTGTCTTTGGATATCTTATGAAATCAGCAGCACTGGGGTTGAGCATGAGAGAGCAGGGTAGAATCCCCGAATTCAAACCCCTCTCTTCTATCTGGACTTAACAAATATCAGATAGTGTTGTGAAGAACTTCCGTGTTGCTCATGCCCATGGGCAGGATGCAGAGAGATATGTCCAACCTGACTCCAAATCTGAGTGTTCATATTCCTGGCTGCTGTGAACATTTATGCTGCAGCTGGTTTTGTCTTAGGAATCTCTGTATATAGCTGTAACATCCACTATCTGTATATTTTTATATCCATGTCTTTTGTACATCCTTCAGGCTGTTTCATTCAGTCCCTTACTAGGCTCTTTATTCCAAGCCAGTCACCACTGCATAGTATGTAGGAATATAGGTGCCTAATTTGCACCTAAATTTTAGGTGGATGGTGAAGATTTCCCCATAAAGTAAATAAGTGCATAAATTCCTTATAAAATCACTGGGGAGAAACAGTTGCTTTGAAGGCTCCCAAAGACATATCTTTTCTACCTAACTTTGACCCACTTCAATTGCTCTCAGTAGCACTGTGATCTTTTTCTTTCTGATGAGATCTCAGGGATTTGGGGTATGATACACTTTTTCCTGTTCTGTTCTGGTGCAAGACAACTATGGAAGTCAAAGATCATAAATAACACACTGAAGTGAATGTGGCCTCTGTTGGTGAACAAAGGATGTATATTCAGTTTTTTGGTTTGGGGCACCTGTAACAATATTTTAGATGTGTATTTGGAGAATATAAACATAGACTCCAAACTTGCACACCTATAGATAAGGAATAGGTGTTTCAGAGCAGTACATCTGCCTTCTGACTCGTTCGTCATGCACAGGCAGGCATATGGCTGTAAAAAGGTCAGGTCTCAAATCACATAACTTTTACCCCAAGAACTGAGCAAACGTGACCCTAATTATTCTAGTGCACCACTGTCAATAGGAAATACCTTCACCATTGGCAATACACAACCCACAACCCTGTGTGTGCTATTAAAAATAGGCATGCCTCGCTTAGCTCCCTACTATTAAGTCTTGCAGCACCCATGGAAGCCAAAATGAATCCTTGTTCTTTCCAGACTGCCTGCGCCTCTGGGTAGGCTTGATGGCATTAGCTGGATGTGTACCATACGTACCATGGCTTGTCCTCTGTAGACCTTGGAGAGACCCTTGAAGACTTGGTAGCCATCAGCAAGTACCCACTGCAGTTGTTGCAGGGCATATAGCAGCAAGGGCAGATGTGCCTCTCAGCACATCGGAGGGGGACCTTGTCTTGGTTCATCTTCCAGAGTATCCTGGAAACTTCCATTTTATTCTGAAAACTTCCATTTTCTTGTCCCATGCACTAGTTTGGATACAGTTTTCTAAATTGCTATTGAACCCTTTACCCAACTTAATTTTCCTCACCTCACACAGAAAAAGGCAAAATTTATCCCAGGATCTTTCCCAGGCATAAAATACTTGAATCATATTTTCTAATTATTTCTATTCAGACATGGATATCCTAATCACACAGTCCCTAATGATGTTACACGCAATGAAAGGAAGGGCCTTTTCCAAAATACTTGACTTTATTGTGTCATGATTAGAGGCAACAAACAAGTGAGAGAAAACAAGGTTTTGGTTAAATGGAAAAGTCATGGCTATTCTGTCTATTCAAACTGTTTTGATATGATAAACTGCGAAAAAAGAAATTACACATGAGAAAACACTTGAAATAGGTATTGGTATTGTCAGACAGTACCATTTGCTTGAAAAATATCTAATGTTCAGACAACAGTATTCTTCAGAAGCAGTGTTGAGATCAAATCCTCTGGGGCTGACTTGAGATTAGTTTGAGAAGCATCCTTCTTTGCTATCTAATTCCGTTATTTCTTATCGTGCCTCTGATGAAAATTTCCAGGTATAACAAGATTTATCTAGACCAAATATATGGTTACATGATACTTACATGTGCCTCACCACCAACACAGAGAAGCATCCAAACGAAGCAAAAAGTAAAATAAATTGAAAATTGAATTATTTGATATTCTGTAGACACATATCCCAAATTCTTTTGTTTGTTTTACATACTGGACTTGGCCGTGCTTAAGGCTCTGTCATCTCTTTTTTATTTGACTACATAAAATATATCAGATAGAGCGGTCTTGTTTATTCGGAGATTCAAAACTGGGGCACAGAAGCTTCATGTCTCTGCATAGCAAAACTTGTATTAAGGGGAACCGGCTATACTCCCAACAGAAAAATGGCCAAGGGCCTTAAAGGAAATTAAAATGAGCCATAACAATTGGAATTCACACAAGAGCGTAAAGGACCTTCCTAAGATACATGCATTAAAAAGCATTCAACAGGAAAGAATGTGATAATAGAGATTATCTCTCAAAAGCAAAAACAAAATCAGAAAATAAAAATAAAACTTTCAAGTGAAGAACAAAGCTGTGTGACACCCTGCCTACAACAGCGTCAACAGGGAAAGCATGCCTGTAGCCTGGACCTCCTGCCTCCTTCTTTTGCCAGGGCCTGAGCTGAGAACAAGCTCTGAAGCTCTTGCAAGAGAAAGGGGGCTTCAACAGTCAATCAAACAATGATTTCTTAGATACTGGGGGATGAAAGCTGAATCTGACTTGGATTTGTCCAGAAAATACATTCTTTCCATAGTGGACATCATAATTTTGGGGAAGGTTTACCAAGAATCGTGGGAAACTTCTATTCATGGCATCTTAGAAATCAAAAAAAAAAAAAAAACGAACTAGTAAGAGGTGGCATTCAAAAGGATGCTGTTGTTCAAACACTTTAGGAAAGGCCTTTTAATTCTGTAGGAGATCAGAGCAGATAATTTAGTGATATCTCTGGCCTTCTAATCAATGCAATAATTTAAAAGCCCAAATAACTTACAGAAGGCAGTGTCTGGAATTCATGGTGTTACAGATTGAAAATCAGTATCAAAATGTGTCTGTTTTAGATATAACAAAGCAAAAACATGGAAGAAAGGGAAACAAGGGGAGTGACAGAGGGATGGCTCACATGGCACCTGTGTTGTTCTCTAATTTTATGGCTCATCTTCTGCACTCCTGCCCTTCCTCCTTCTGTTCGTGTAGTTTCCACACTGAATTTTGCTCCAGGATCTTTACACCAGTCTTTACTGTCAGAGAGCAGTAGCACCAGCTTCTTTGCAACTGAGTGAGAGCCAAGGCCAAGGGTAAGAGCAGGGCAAAGGCAGTCTCACGGGACCTCATAGCATTTTCATTACTCGCCCCTAAACTAGACAGGGTTTGGAACTTGTGACTGACCGATACAAGCTGAGCTGGCTCATGTTTGAATGCAACAAAAATGTTCTCATGCAACTGTGAAAGTTAGTGGTTTGGGGCACACAATTCCTTTTCTTTTTCTAAATAGAGAAGACACATAAGACTAAAGAGAATCAACAGAATAGCCCAGTCCTTCTGTACACTGGCAATGAAGTCACAGACAGAATGTCCATGTTTACTCAATAGGCAATATCCACACGGTATAAGAAATGTCTAGCACTCTATGCAAATTAAGGCCTTTTCTCAGATGGACCAAAAGCCATAAACTGATTTGTAACACATAAGCACATCGTCAGTGTCCTCGATTGTTACAGCAGCAAGATGTTTGGTAGGTAAATAGGTGCTGGTATTCCTGCAAAAGACTTTGCACCATGATAGAGAATACAAGAAAAACAGTCCTTGTCTGACCCAAAAAAATATCTTCTCTGATGGATCACAACCGATACACAGGGCTCAGATCTGCTTTTGAAACCATCCTCCACCATCCCTACCTGGAAAATTATCCAAGTGATGTTGGAAAAACTCAAATTCGTTAATGCTAAAATCTTTGCGGGCTTATCCCAAGCTTATCCGAAGTCAAAGGGCATATTTATATTGACTTGATGAGTTTTGAATCAGACATCTTTGCTCTTCACACATGTGACATATAGCTCCCTAATTGTGTGCACATAAAAAGAGAGAACATAAAAGCTGTCGAGTTTCTGTGCCCTGTGATTGTACTCAGTGATGCTTCATACTCTTTTTCCAGAAGGCTTCTGCTACCTTCTCACTACAGGCTGTTTTGATGACTTAATAAGGAAAAGCTCTTGCCATCAAACAAAGCTCATCCAAATACACATCTTCTTTGATGCATCCCAGGTCTTGGACTGAATTTCTTCAAAAGCAATAAACAGAAAAAAAGAGAAAACAATTATCAACTTTGTGTGTAGACATCTAAGCTTCTAAAACAAAGCTTTCTTTCATGTCTTCCAAGTGTTCAAGGCTAGAAGTAGACTTTTGACCTGATTCTCTAGAGAAACTGCTTTAGAAAGTAACTGCTCCTTTGATTGCTTGTCAGGGTTTTATTTCATGCCAGTCTTACTAGACTAATATTATAAAAAGGACAATTTCAGGAAATAACCTTGAAGCCACAGAGAGGATGTTAACAGCTCCAGAAATAAGGAAGCTGCAGGTCAATTGGAGAACAACAGAATTAGCTGAAATAATCAACATCAGCAGACATGCTGGTATGTGTCACAAAGATATCTTCTTCCCACTGGTGCACATGATACACCTTTTGTTCGTATTACCCATTAGAGTGGTTATCAAATTTATCCCCACCAAGGACAGCAAGAGCTTACATGCTCAGGGATGAGAGTAAATACTTTACAACAATCATTTTCTCATGTTGTCATAGTATTTTATTTTACCCCTGTAAATGACATTTTTCATCCAGCAGATTCCCAAGTTGTAAGGTGCAATGGAAGTATTTCATGCCTGAAAATACTTCATCCTGCTTACTGCATTTTATTTTTGAACTTCCTCTAGAAGTGGCTCAATTCTGAAGAATGATGAGCACATTAATACTCTCACATGGAAAACCTGGACTGAATGTAGGTTTACAGGGTGTTTTTTCATTGTTCTCTTTAATGCTGTCTGTTGTTTACTCATATGAAAGTATTTGTAGACGGCTGACATGAAACCCACAGATATAAGACCTAGCTGTGCTTCTCAAACCACTTGAGTTCTTTATTCATGTGTTAAAGGGCTGGACCTTTCAGACAGGTTCTGGGAGATTAGCATGTTCATTAGAAGATGACACCGATACACAAGGAAATACGTGGGTAATGCAGACAATAAAACCAAATACATTTTCATCTCTAGCTTATGGAAAATAAAATAAGCTTGATTTCACACACATGCCAAAATTGCTAAAAATTTTGGGGGGTAAAAGGAAAAGGTCCCATTTCTACAGCGGAAGTTGCTCCCTCAGTATTCCTTTGCTAAATTATAGCTCTCCCAGCTTTTTACTCCTCAGACCTATCACAATTTTACCACCATACTTTATTAGCCCAAAGCCAAACTTATCCACCAGTTTCTTCCAATTAAAAGCATTTGGAGATTCTCTTCAAGCCAGTCAACACTTTGCTAGTTTGTTGCTTTCCTTTTACAATTTAATACCTCTGCAGCACTTTTATGTGCCACATTTTATTTCTTCATAACCACTTTGGCCAACATGGGGGTTGGAACTAGATGATCTTTAAGGTGCCTTCCAACCCAAAGCATTCTATGATTCTATCATACATTGGTAGAGTTCAAGGTCACAGATGATGCCTGTGATTACCTTCTGCAAGGCCATACAGCTCCACTCAGTGATTCTGGAACATATCCTATACTTTATGATGGAGCTTGAAAATCCCCTTCATCCTTAGTTTGATTCATGATGGGCAATCCTTCTCATTCCTTAAGAGTATGTTCCAGTGGTTTACTAGTACAAAAACCTTCACATTATTTCCTATTTGAATGGACTCTTTTACAGCTCCCAGCAACTGGATCCCTTTATTCTTTGACCATTATGTTAAAGAATCAGATGGTTTTTCCCATTGTAGGGTAGCACTAGGCTTTGATGAAGTCTCCTTTTACCCTTTTTAGTGTTGTAAAATAAGAAGGAGGAAATATATTAAAGTCAGGAACCAAATAATGTAGCCTTTGAGGAAGTCTCTGAGGAAACCATGAGCTAAATTACACGTAACTGTTTATGCAATGCAATTTCAGGGACATGACAGTCTTATTAGTGTCATACTGTAAAGATTCTTACCATGCCCTGGAAGAAAACATGACAAAAGTAAGCAAACAAAGGAAGTGAAGTTATTAATCACAAATACGGTTTTTTTCTTTCTTCATATAAAAAATGGTGTCAAAGAGTAAGCAATAAAACTCCACATTAGTTCCATTTATTCCCTAAGAAAAGCGCAAACTGCATCGTCCACAGGGATCATACCTACTTTCAGAAAGGAGGCAAGTGGTATTCAGTCCTAAAATGCAGCACAGATAATTATCAGAGATAATCCAGCTAGTTCTAATGACAAGTCTGGTTTGAAAGATGAGTGGGTTTGGTTTTTTTACCTAGCAAAACCAAAAATGTTTACAAAAAGACAAAGTAAATCTCAGGAAGCTTTGTAACTGGAGAAAAGCTTTAATTCGATTACTTGATGAAGCAGCTCTGAAAGTATTCACATAAAATCTCAATGTCATTTAACCTCCAGTTTGTTTAAAGACTAATTTGAGAAAGAAAGTTAAATGAAAATTAAGCATCTTAAATTCAAGCTAAATCCCTCACAGACTCTGTCTAACCTTAGTCGGCTTACATTGTGTAGCTGTTTAGGGTTTAATGCAATGAGCTTTTCATAAAACTCAAGTTACAACAACATTTCAGTGCTCAAATAAAAGCAACGTGAGTAACAAGTAAAGCTCTGCAAGTGCCGTAAGTTCTTCATGTTTGAGTCTGGGTGGCAGCTGTTTTCCAAAATGCTGTCAGATTCTTTGGGGACCCTCCTTCTTATGTATGATCAGTGGTGAGTTTCTGTGCTGGCAGTGATGTTTTTGAATTGAGCTGTAGTTTCCATTCTTAATGCGTCAGGTTCTGCAATGCCTTTGAAATTTTATTTTGAAAACCTGTATTCTTCGCAGTACCGCTGCAGTCCCATAAATTCTTAAGCTTGACATTCTTAAGGGTGCTTGCAAGTTCTTTCACTTGCATTAAAAATATAGATTGTATATATCAAAGTCTCCTGGCTTTATAGATAAGGTACTTTGAAAGTTTGTATTATTTATATGGCACACTTGCTGCAAGTACTAGAATAGTCTCTTCAAGTGCATCTTCTTCTATTAAGTGCTTCTGTAGACTTCTTGTAACTTAAAATTTTAATTAACACATTTCATAGGCCTGCCAAATAATTAACTCCTCAGTTAAGTATAGTCAAGCAATTCCTTAGTTATTAAACAAACAGAATATTGGTTACGTGTAAGAGAATCTTTCTTTTGTCATAAAAACAGGTACATGTCATCATCCAATTCAAAGTAGTATCAGGAACAGCCACAAACAAGGTTTAAAGCTGCATAATTTTGTTTCTGTTGTAGGAAATTTTTTTACAAAGTTTAAAGGCAGAGAAAGGTGGGGTTTTTTTGAACACAGATAAACAGGCAGATTGTCACCTCTAAAAGAAATACTGAATTGACAGTAATCCAACAAACTTTCCTTGGAAGTTTCTCAAATGTAACATTGTTTTGACATCAAAGTCTTCCTTTAATTCTTGGTATGTTTGCAAACGACGCCAGTGTTTAATGTGATCATTTATAATAAGATACGTCTCCAGAGGAAAAACTCTGTGGTTTGAAATTACATTATTGTGCAGGAATGAGGTGGGCTATTTTTATGTATGAGCTTATGGCTGGAAATAACTGAGATTGCTGCATATTCGGTGGACTCAATTAAAGAGTTAATTTGTTAAGATCTTCTAGGATAATCTTATTTTGAAGGGGAGAGACAAAATTGTCTTCAAAAGAGTCACTCTGATTACAGACATCTCTATGGAAGGATTTTTGCTTGTCTGGCTCTGGAAAGAGCTTTAGCTTCTTTACTTATTTAATATAAGCTTACAGTTAGAAGTCTTGCTGTGGACATTTCACATGCAACAAGAATATCCTTACTATGTTTAGAGTACTGGGTAGTGTCAGGGGATGTCTGTGACAGAACAGAGAGTAGTAACCAGGTTTCATGAACTTGTACTGTCCTTTCTTACTGCTTACTCCTGTTTCACTTTATTCACTGGAGGTTCTAATTCTCCTCGAATTGCTGCATTGGAATCTAATTCCCTCATATTGCTGTGCTTTGAGTGTCTTTATGTTGATGAAAAAAATTAGTCTTTTTAGCAAGTAATTACTTAAATTACCTTAATTGTATAATAATGTAAGGTCAGCAACAAAATTATATGTACTCTAGCTGAATCATTATAATGCTGATGACATTAAGTGCCAAGCGCTAACTTCCATCCTGTTTCTCCCAAAGCCAAGGTTTTGTACAATCCCACTGCAGTTTACTCAGTATAATTTAGTTTGAGGTGTTTATCATAGTGGAGATGGCCAAAAAGGTATTTGAGATAATTAGTTAAGTGATTTTGTAATTGCTAAAACATCTGTCAGAATTAATTCCGGCAAGGTAGCCATTTTATTGGAATAAAAATATTCTCATAATACTTTGGGCAAAGTAGCTCCCTTGAAGCCATTGAAATGGCTACGGGGAAGAATTTGGGACATTGAATTACTCTTTGGTTGCACACTGCAGAAACTATCTGCCCTTCCGTCATTTCAGCTTAGGAAGACTTTGTCGAGCTCAGTGCAATAAGTCTTTAGCTGCTTGTAATAAAATTCTTTTAGCTTCTTCAGCACTGTGGTTGTTCTGAGGAGTCTGAACGGGCCTTGTGCTCGCGGGGTGTTTCTTTTGTGTGTCCACTGACCTCATGCGTGCCGGCACTACAGTCTTTTCGCTTGTTATGGCTTTAATGAGAATCCACGGATGTGTTTGTTTCAAGGATATACATTTTGTTACTTCAGACAACTCTAAGTCCACACATCATTTTTTCAGAGTCCATAAAGGAAGATGAACTCCCACAATATTGTACAGATATTATTTAAAGCATTTTTGTTAGAATTTAACAGCAGCTAACATTTTGAGAGCTAATGTTTTGGAAAATGCCAGTGAGGCTGCAATGGAGTATCTGTGGTACAAAAAAACAGTCTCATGGTAAAAGCAGTCTCAAAGCTGCCCCATTGCAATGGTGCTCCTTTAGGAAGCGCAGGCTGCGTGTTTACCATAAAGTTAAGCAGTGTCAGTGAACAGACACAATCTGGACCTGTGGCAGCCAGTAATACTCAGTTGTGTAAATGGTTCTTGGTACAATTTTGTCTTAACCCAACTGAAAATCTCCCAAATAGTTCCCAGAAGCATTGCAAAAGTTGGCACTACTTGGTTAACTGGTGTGGATATAGCCTTAATGTCCATGGGGGCAAAGGAAATGCAGTTTAATGAGGGTCATCCAGGCAGAGTCTGCCATGTGTAAATTCTGCTTGGCTCTGTGATAAGTACAGGAATAGTAACTTCCGTCCAAGCCATGTTTGGTATAGATGAACTGTGCCACTGATCCTAATCTTGGCTTGCATTCTGGTAATGGATGATGACATGGAGTCACCAAATAATGCTACGAAGCTGAAAGTGCTGTTGAGCTCAGTGCTGTTGTGATGCAGAGAGGTTTGCACTGCAAGTGTTGAACCTGATTTATGCACTAATAGAATGATAACCTCCTGTGTGTGGCAAAGCAAAAGTCAGTGAGTAGAGGGAAAGTAATCAAAGTGTCCAAAAATAGATTTGCATCTATTCTTGTGAAATTTTCCATAAACATATTGACCAGATTCGGCAGTCAGTGGGCACTGATATTAAAGATATGGAAGAAGCTGAGCTCAGGAAATGCTTATCAAGGTAGGAAGAGTATCAAGAGAGGTAAAACTGGTGATGGAGAGGAGGACAGGACAGTGTAGAGGGACTGAGCGGATCAGAAAGTAGTTTGTATTTACAGTCATTAAGATAAAAAACAATTAATGTAGCTCAGTAATGCAGAGCTGGTGTTAGCTTCCTCTTTTATCTTTTAGACCAGACATGTTTAATAAAGACTGCTTACATCAAAGGTAGCTTAAAGGTATTTCTGAACTTGTGCTGTGTCTGAAGTTTTCTCACCTCCATGAAAAATCAAGAGAAGTTGTAGCTCCAGGTCATTTTCTGATACAGTTCCCAGGCAGGCCAACCAAGGACAGAAGGATGGTGACCTGGAGGAAGGCTCAGCATCTCCAAACACACCACAGCAAAGCAGCCTGAAGTACTGTGTTACCACCAGCTCCCTGCTCTGAGCCTGAGCTTTGCCCTGCATCCGAGTGCTCAGAGTCCTCATCACCAGGGGCAGCCGCAATTTGGAAGGGCTCCCAAAATGGTTTAATCAGAGAAGATGTCTCTTGGAACCTTTTTGAAATACATTAGAACAGCAAACTGACCCCTCCACATACATTCAAATCTCCCTGGTCTCATTTGCACAGCCTATTGCCAAAGTGAGATAGAAAGAGCAGAGGGATATCAGGGCAACTGGTGGGATGTGTGCAGGGAGCAAGACCTGCTATAAGGCAGCTTGCTGTTTCGAATGGGGGGAAATGCATTTGATAGAAGTTATATGAAAAGCATTCACAGAAATATCTCAGGGTATTTTTGCTTAAGTACTGGATGGTTTCTATCTTTCTACATCACAAGCATCACTGCTGGCCAAGACACCCATGGTCATTGGTAGCTTTCTTCAGGGAGGGTGAAAAAAGAAAAGTAATACACAAAAAGATGTTAGAAATAAGGACTTTCCTCTTTCAAAGAGCTTTAAGATTTAATTTTTCTAATATGTGTGGCTGATCTTATTTCAGAGTCACTTTGAAATTTCAGGGGGATGATGCATGAAAAGTTCCTTGGGAATGAAAAGAAATTTTAAGTTGTTTTTTTTTTTTTTATAGAAAGAAATGCTGAGTTCCATTGCAACCAACAGCTTGTTTCTCAGCATTTTCATTGATAATACTTTTACAATAGAGAAGCTTTTGTAGCAGCAAATTTTGTAGTTTATAACACAACTAAAACCATTTAGAAGTTCATACTTCTGTGACTGAACTTTCATCTATAGGAATATATGTCAAAATGCAAACATTGACACCTGAAAAGCTGAATCTTGTGATTCTGAGATTCTTACCTCAGCATTTAGCTGGAGGATGCAGTTAAGCCTGTTGCATCATAGTTTACAATAGGCAATCATCACCACCTCCCTGCCTATCAGAAGTCTAAAGTTATTTGTTGCTGTTGAATAAAAAAAGAAAAAAGGACAAATAAGAAGTTATTCGATACAGTAAGACTTTACAGCCAGTGACTGGCTTTGGCATTTCCTTCTTATCTTTGTATTTCCAAAGAAAAATTTGGCAGTTGTCAGATGCAATACAGGTAGCACAATCATTGTGTTTACTACTGAAATACTAGTCAGGAATTAATGTGTTGGTAGGTACCAGTTTGCCATTGAGAAGGAAGGAATATGTGCTGTAGAAAAGTGTAGTTTATTAAACATTTTTATTTGCATGTGAAAATACAGGTGTGTGTGCATAACTACAGTGGCAAACAGCACAAGGAACTAAATCATGTCTCCTCTTGCAAGGAGATGGGGAGCATTTAATGAAATGGGGAGCATCTAAAACTGGTGAAAGATAAGCAAAGTCACCAAAACACAACGCATCCATAACAGTCACAGCCACAAATTACCTCAGTTTCAAGAGCCCATTACACATTTTTTTATTGCTCAGATTTCCCCCGCTGCATCCTCTCAGTCCTGAACTTGCTTTCCCCAAGTGTCCCATAGTGTTGATGGACCTTACTGTTGCCAAAGGAACGGCACAGTATGGATGAAAAGCATGTGGGATCTTTATGCCTCAGGGTCCACATGTCCCATGGCATAGACATTACCAAGTGGTAAAGAGCTTTCACCAATTTACCTTATACTCAAGTGGTTTGCTGAAAGAATTGAGGTTGCATCTGTCCCATAGTGCATTTCTGTTTATCAGACAGCAGATGGTAGTGCATTTCTTTATGGGTAAACACTAATATTTTCTGTCTTTATAGACAGTTGTTATGTTCTTAGAAATTAGTGAGTTCATCAGGCCCTACCTAACCTAGGGTTTTCCCCAAGGAATTCTTACACAAGGACATACTCTTGGAGTATGGGTAGCAAAGCAGCTAGCATTATCATCCAAGGACAGTCTGCTCTCTAGTCTCCCCAGCTCCCTTCCTAGTGACAGAGTTTGGAGGGCTAAAGTACTACCCATGGTAGAAGAAGATTGGCCTAGGGGCCACTTAGTCACCTGGACATTTACAAGTCCATGGCACCAGACAAGGAGAGAGCAGTGGAAGTCAGTCACTTGGACCTAAGCAAAGCTTGTGACAGTCTTCCATAATAACCTTGCATGCAGACTAGAGCTGTTGCTTCCAAATTGGAGATATATTTTGGATAGGTATACTGTAAGGTGGGTGGAAAATGGACTGGGCTGCTAGTGTTGATCATGATCACTAGTGTGATCATGACATGAAGCCAGTGACTGGTTCCTGGGAGTTCCTCAGGGGTCAGCTCTGCAGAAAAGGACCAGAGGACAAATTGAATGTCAAGCTATCAATGTGGCTCCTATATAAATGGGAGTGAACTGCATACTGGTCTTATCCATTAGTGTGAACGTTGCCAGCAGATCCAGCAAAGTGTTGCTTCCTCTCTGTGCAGCACTCGTGTCTAGTTTTGGATAGTCCACATGGACATAGCAGAGTCGAGTGAAGGGTCACTAAATTGCTTAGGGAGGTAGAGCACATGGCATAGGAGGAAAAGCTCAGAGCTGGGTTTTGTTCAGCTTTAATAAGAGACAGCTCTTCTTGCTGTGTAGAGCTACCTGTGGGAGGGGAAAGGGCAGGCAGAGACAGACTCTTCTCAGAGGAGCACAGCAGAAAGAGAAGAAGATACAGACACAAGCTGCAGCAAGGGAAATTCCAATTAGATGGTAAGAACAAAATGAGATGATCAAACACTGGAGGAGGTTGCCTAGCGGTGTGTCATCTCCATCCTTGAAGGTACTCCAGACTCCTCTGAGTAAAGCCAGAGCAACCTGACCTAACTTTGAAGTTGGCCCTACTTTGAGCAGGGGGTTGGACCAGATGGCCTCTAGATGGCCCTGCCAACTTAAATTATGCTGTGATTATATAAACCACAGGTCAATCAAATATTTATAAACATCTCTAGTAGTCCAGATCATCACTTCAATGTAACACTCTTAACACTGTCTTTCTGACAATGCAGGAGCTATTTTAAAGTCTCTTCTTGTGCTTCTTTTGTGTCTGGAGCCACAGTGCCTGCAGATACCTTCTTGCACTAAACTGTGCTGCTTTATGGGGTTTCCAGCACCCCACAAAATGAGTGTTGGACCATGGGTGTATGGAGCAGTGTTCCAGGGAAGGTTGTTAAATACCATGTCCATAAGGTGAACTGTGTGGTTCACACTTTCTACTCACAAATGAGGTCTGGGGTCTTTGTTCAGTTAGCCTTTCTTACCACTGTGCACTGAATTTGGCATGGAACAAGTAGTCTGAGTGTGTTGATATCCAGGCAACTGAAGGTCAGCAGGAGATACTTATGGGTGAGGTATCCTCCTTGCTTTCCTTTGATAAAGTTAACACATACTTGTTGCACCTGCTTTTGCTGCAGGTCCTCATGGTGGACAATTAACTTAGCAATTTCTAACCTTCTACCTGAACTCTGAGAATCAGATCTATACTTGGTAAAGCTGCTGTGTTTCACTAAGTTTCTACTAGGGGTCAGTTTGACCCGAGCTATGCTAGTAGCATAAGTCTAGTAGCAAAGCTTGAAATTTCTTGAATTGCTTAGCAGTATAACTGCTGCAAAAAGAATTACACTGGTTTCAGTGTATCCTGGTTTGCTGAAGGCCACGTCTAACCTGAGTAAGCAATAGTTTAACCACAAAGCCAATTTTAAATGTCCTTTATCACAGGTGCCTGAATTCACCATTCCCAGTTTCCATTCTCCTTCAAGCTGTGACCTTATATTTGCCCCAGAAGCCTGTGGGAAAATGGAAAGGTGTGGAAAAGATTTTCAGGGATTGGCAGAGAAGCCCTGGAGACAGAGATCAAACAGTGCGTTCCTCGTCATTCCATGAACTAAACTGCATGACATCATATGATTCATGCAAGTTCATTGCAACTTATATCTGACTAGAAAGTGGGGACAGGATACAGAGAAAAACTCTATATGTCCAATTTTGATTTAAAGTGCAAACTGAAGTCATAAATAAATGCTTAGGTGCTGTCTTAAGGAGTTTAGGTGAAATAAGGTGGAAGGCACATTTAGAAAAACCCACATTAGTAGGACAGTCGCCTGTTGTTTGATACAGATTATCTATAAAGCTAAAGTATGATGATAACCAGCACAGTAGCAAAACCATGGAATAAATAATAAAATCTGCAATGCTTGGTACTGTTGAAATAGTCAAACATTTATGACCTAAAGTTTTGTTAAAGCCTCTGCCTCTTCCAAGGGGAGTAGTGAGGGTTGCCACCTATTTCTAAATGCAGGTATTTTTCAGTATTTTTTTTTTTTTTTGCCTACTCCCCCAACACCCCTCATGACATCTCTTACTCCTCTTGAATTACTTACAGCATTTTGCACAATAAATGGCAGTTGAGTGTATATTTGAAATGACCAGGATGGGTATTAGAAATTAAATAAAATATTACCTTTTTCTTGGGTTTTTTCCCTTCTTTGTAAATTGCTCCAATAGTAGCAAATTAACAGTAAATTGATAGAGAAAGGTAAGCACAGATCCTTTAAATCATAGTGAAGTTTTTGGCATTCAAGCTAGAAGTGTCTCAATTTAACACATCATTGGTTTGTATTATTAGAAATTTCATTGGTTTGTGGAGCGTATGATGGTTATGCTCTAAAATTGAAAGTACATAGACTCAGGACTTCTACAGCAGGCTGAGCTCTTACGCTGTTACTGATCAGTGTGCAGCAACTGCCATGGCTTGTTAATAAGCACAGACAAACCACCATTAAAACCCTACTTGCAACTGTATAGAAAGATTTTTAACAGTACTTATTTTCTTGTTTATAGTTCTATATCAATCATGAAATGGGAACTGAGAGACCCGTAAATGTCATTTGCCACTTTTCGAGTGGCATAAATTTATCATCTTCACTGCATTTCATCACATTCATCTGTTTCCTTCCAAACAGCAGTGGGGATTAGAGTGGAAATGTGTCTTGAATCATTAAAAGAAACTCCGCTTAAAATAGTAATGTAAATGAAGCTAGCAAAATTGTTTCAGTTAATACTTAGTGTCAGCCAAACTCTTCCACAGTTTTGAACTTTCTTCCTTCAACATTATACTAAAACCCCCTCAAAATAGGGGAAACATTATTTTTTGTTAAATAGCAAAATATTTTTAAGATCTTACTAAACCTTGAAAATGTTTTTATTTGCTAACCCTTATGGCTGCCTTCTCCATGGTATATTTGGTGGCAACTTAACAAGGGTTTATTATGTCTGTAAAGTCCTAGCATGATATTTATTCTTGCCATGTGCAGGCTTTGCTAAATGTGCCTTCTGCCACGATCCTGAAGCTAGTTTTATTCCAATGGTGGTTTTCCTGTCTGTGGGGAGGCTGACTGGGGGAGCTGTATGAGACTGTCATAAGCATTTCTCTGCTCCTGTGTGCTGCTAGGAGGTCATTACTTGGTACTTGAGATATGGTCTTTGCCTTTTCCCTCAACGGATTGGCCTCATCTGTTGTCAGACTTCTGCTCACTGTTCTTGTTAAATAAAAACCACTAAGATGTCATGCTAATGTAGCATAAGAAGCTGGTGTGTCTGCAGCACAGGTGGTTTCGCTGGCTTGTCCCAACAGTGTCCCATTCACAAGGCAGAGCTGTGTAGCCTATGCTGGGTGCAGGCCTGATGGCTCGACAGCTTGTATAAATTATGCTTAGGATGTTTTTTGGTCCTGAAACAAGATGGGACATAGGCGTGGGGGGTCATCAGGCTGGATAAAGAAACAATTATACTTTTATCAGGAAATGACGGGTGTAGTCATGGAATGAAAGAGGGCGTGCAAAACACTTCGTAACCAAGTAGCAAAGAAGATTCTTTCTTTCTCATATCTGGAACCTCCCAAGTAAGAGTGCTGTTAGAGCAGTTAGCAAGTTGGGTTACAAATTAAATATACTCATTTAATCTATTCCATGTCCTAAAATACCTCTACAGTTGAGGATGCTAAAATCCAGCCTTAGTACAGTCAAGCAATTCATTGAAAGTTGAATCATACCACAGTCTTGCAGATACATTTGGTCAAGGACAGTGTGCTGCAGGACATGGCTCCTTTAACACAAAGAATATCTGCACCATCTACACTTGTGTTGAGACATTCCCCTGCAAAGTCAGTTTTCTTAATGGAGCCAAAACCAGGATCTGAATGAGTTGTACTTGAAAGCAGTTGCTTCTCTGCTTTTAATTAGTATTGGTTGAATACTATTAGTTGAATAATGTATTTGATGAATAATGCTGTTGTCCATCAAATAAATTATTCAATTAATCTTTTTTTTTTGTATTAGCTAAACGCTTCTATAGAAGGTTGCAAATATCCATTGAATAATCTATTAGAATGATGCATTGCTTTTCAAATATACTATGCAACAAATAATTTTATCTACTATTCAGCCAAGCTTTCCCTTAATTAAAATTTGCATGTTTATAACAACTGTGCCTGAAGAATCACAAAGAATTTAGGTAGTAGCAGACACAAGGTGGAGAGAAGTGTTTCTGTTATTGTGGATGATTTATGTTTTGTAACTCCAGTGCCATTGTGTTTTAAGAATGTGTCAGGGATGCCAAGAGCTTTGAAGAATCTTTCTTTTCTTTCTTTTTTTTTTTTTTTTAATAGAGTTACTTTTAGACTGATCTGCAAATAAATTATACAGATTTTACCAGTGACGTGCAGCCACCCTTGCAGAAGTGGTTTGCAGTCAGTTCATTGTACAAGGGTGGAGGATGAAGAAACAGAGGCTGAGGAAAAGAGCCAATTTCCCTGCAAGTAGATTCACATGGCAGGCAGCAGCTTCTCATCTGCACTGACATGCAGAGAGCTCTCACTGCCAACAAACAGCTCAAGAAGCCCATCTCAGAAGGGCTGACTGCTCCTGTCAGTGTCCAGAATTGTGGGTGGCAGGGGACCCAGCTTCCAGAGCTAATATTTACACCAGTAATTTGTGCGGGCAGTTGATATGCCAGGGAAAAATCAGAACACATTTGGAGAAAGCCCTAGTAGGTTTAGCAGTAAGTACAGGGGTACTGACTCACCACTGCCTCCTTCAGATGTCACCACCTAAACACATGTGTATACGTGTATGTTGGGACTGAGAGGTAAAAGGGAATGTACTCCAAACCTCCTCTGGCTAGCAGACTAGGCAGCCTGGTCTGCTTTTCCTCTTCAGCTCTTTGCTAAGAAGCTCTCACTTTTCAGAAGAGTCTGATGTGACCAGCCAGAGCCCCGCATGAGGGAGTTTGGGTGTCCAGCCTGAATCCCCTGCCTTATTTCTGTTGACACTCTCCAATGCAGATAGCAGCTCGCATTTCCAAATGTGTCCATATCCTCTTTTCAGAGGTCTGGAGGCCCTTGAAGTCTGTCTTTCAAATGTTTTTAGGTGCTTCTGGGTTTTCAGGCTTGCAGGTTTGGTCAGCCTAACTTTATCTCTCTGGACTTTAGGAGAAACGAAGTGCCCTGTCTGCCTCGGCACTTTTGGAAATCCCTTTGGTGCCTACCTGTGTTACTAAGACACCTGACTATTAAGACACAAAGTGTTCAAGGCCAGGTTAGATGGGACTTTGAGGAACCTGGTCTAGTGGAAGGTGTCCCTGCCCATGGCAACGGGATTGGAACTAAATTATCTTGAAGGTCTCTTCCAGCCCAAATCATTCTGTGATTCTATGATTATATGAATACCCTTTAAATTTTGGCCCTAGAATGTATCGCCAGCTGTGGTGTTCAGCATGGATGGTCCATCCAGTGAGGTGCTTTAAGAGGTGATCATCCTGGGGACAAACATGAGCTTTAGCAGAACTGTGATGCAGGGGGCTGCCTGTTTGGCATTTTTCACTGAAACTCATTTAAATAAAGAATGAAAAGCTGTCTTGTTTTAATTTAGGAGGGGAGGTAAGTCCTTTAGTTTTGCAATTACATTTCTCTTTAGCTGCCAGTTAGTAAAAATTAAAGAATAATTTAGAGGTTCAGAGGATCTCCACGAAGTATGAAATAACCCAGTCACCACTGCGTTTGGGGACCTCAGAGACAGTCAAAGAACATGGATTGAGGCTATAAAGGTCATCTGGTTTTGTCTCACCAAAATCAAGTGGGTTCTGATGTCTAAGTACTTGGTAAAAAACACTTTCTAAATGGAAAAAAAGAAAAAAGCCATTTATTCAGGAATTTAAGTCCTGGTTTTTATTACTAACCCCTGGGAATGGTTTTACAACAACTTACCATCTCTCTTGTTCTGAGTGTCTGTCTCAAAATTATGCAGACTCTTGATCTAGCCAAGTTGCCTGTGTCTTTTTATTAAAGTTGCACTTCCTACGATGGTGGATTTAATTTACTACAAATGAAATTGTGTCTAGGTGACATGATCTGACTATGTTATGCCAACTCCTACATTATGACTTTCACACTAACTAAAAGCTTTGTTGCAACGTATTAATACAGAAAGGGTTATTTGTTTTGCTAGTAATAAAGGCTGTATATTTGCTGTTTAGAACTAGTAATAAGGTTGACTTTTACACAACCTTGGGGAGAAAGTTGTGTTATTTATTTATTTTTGAAGAGTTAAAAATTAAAAATGCACCTTGTGTATGTTCAGCTGAGACAAGAGCAAAGGAAAGTACATACAAATTCCATCAAATACAATTAGCATAATCAGAGGCTGGATGAGAGCCACAAATTATTGCACAAGGGGAAAAAAAGTAGTTCCTGGGATCTTGGTACATCACCTGAAGCTGAGTAGGAACTATTTTTGCACAAGGACAATTTTTACTGATACTGCCCTTGCAAGCAGCTCTTATTTTATTATTTTTATGGGTTCCTTTTCTGCCCTGAATTTGTATACTGAATTATCCATGAGGATAAATGTCAGACTAGATTAAGATTAAATTAGGAACTAGGTGCTCCAAAACAAAAGATATCATACCTTCCTATGCACTCCCTTTTCTTCAGTTTAGTTTGGAGTTTGGGGGAGGCTGGGGTATTTTTTGGGCTTTTTTCCATTTATATGCACGACATTGCAGCTGCACAGACTATATATTTTCTTTTGAATCTTTTTACATTAAATTTTCTGCACAGATAATTTAACTTCCAGTATATCCCATCTTCTTTGGTTTAGGTCATCATTCTCTTTGTAGAGTTCCTGAATTTCTTTCTTCTGCTTGTAATATAGCTGGATGATGTTCTTTGTCATTTATTTTTTCTCCCTTTTTCACTCTGGTTCTGCTGCAGTGCACACGGGGGCATAGTCAGAGAGTTTACAATGGCTCCTGCCTTCCAGAGAGTAATGAGTAATTTAGACCACTTGTTATCCAGGGCTGCCAGACTCCAGCTTCCAACAGAACCGATGGAGAGAAGTAGTCATGACACCTAAATTAGGTACCTATATTACATCATTTAACTGCTGCCCCATGATCTTAGCAAGTTAGTTATAATAACCCTGTTGATGTTAGTAGGTAAAATCTTGGTGTTAAGAAAATTCCCCCCATGTTCTACACAGAGTCATACTTACCTGCAAGACAGGCTTTTTCCTGCCTGCTTCTTTCTTCCTGAACTTGTGCTTTTTTCTGTCATTTTGTGTCTCATCTTGTATTTTCTAATCTGCTCACCAATCTTCCACTCCCTCTGACACATGCAGGTGCTCCAGAATACATTCATGCAGTCATACGTTATTAGTCTTTCTCAGATGCATAATTTTCTAGTTCTTTTTTTTTTTTTATTGGGCTTGTGTTGTTTGGCATTCTTTTTACATTTTAATACGAAATATGCTTAACAGTGTCTACTTAAAATTGCAGATGTTTAAACACCTCTAATGGTCCCTTTGGGAAGTGGGAGGAGTGCAGTGAATGCAGATGCAAGCTTCTGACGATGACTTGTATTTAGCACATCTTCCTTAACACACAAAACCATGTTTAGAGGATTGATTAATCCAGTTTCTGGCCCAGAGCAGCTTCCAACAGTTGCTTAACCTTTAAAACTAAAATAATAGTAATAAAAATAAATAGAACAACAGTGCTTTCTCTCTTTGTGCGTTCAGAGATTTCTGTCAGGAAGGAGTTGGTCAGTTGAGCACTACCAAGAAGTTTTTGAGAAGCAAGATTGCAAGCACGTACAGCTAGAAATAGATGTTCCTTCCCACTGGGAAAACTTCTGTTTTTTGAATATTGCAAAGATTTGAGGAGGCTTTTAAAGTCTTTTAGTTACACCATTCTTTCCCTCTGGTACTGTTACGGTTGGGCTAATGCTACTGATGCCCCTGGGCTTACACCTCGAGATAAGATGCTGTGCTAGCTGTGTGACAGCTTTTCCAGACATGGAAATGTCACAAGTTTAAAACCTCCTATTTTATGCCCTACACAGCTGTAAACGGGAGGTTTATTCCACTGAGAAAGGCAAGTTTGTAGTTTGCCGGTGGAGTTAGCTCTCCCGGCTAGATCTGAAAGGGCTTGAACTCCCTAAAGCTGGGTATTTAAAAGGTGTAGACAGTTACATTTTATAGAATTTTACTTTTATTAGTGAAATAAAAAAAAAAAAAGTACAAACTGAGACCTATCTAACTCAGCCTTTGGTAAATAATTTGAAATGTACAAATTTACCGTTGAAAAGAAGGAAATGAAATGATGTCTCAAAATTACTAGCTCCAGAGGCAGGTAAATCCATTTTTAAATAGCAGCAACGCTATCTTACACTGTTCACCTCTTCAAGAATCACAAAGCCGTTTAGGCAGTGACTGTTCTGTACAATACAGAATGGCCGTGATGCAGTGAAGCAACGTGGGACTTGATGAGAGGGCTCCCGCACCTCCTCGAAGCAGCAGGGGAATATTAGGCAGGCAGAAATGTAATTACTGGAGTTGAAATTGGGCCAAGACAATGGGACAGACAATACATTCTTGGAAAATGTGCTCTTTGATCATAAATATCCATGAAGCAAGCTTGCCAATGATACTGATTTTGGCAGTGGATTATCACTGACAGCAAGGATCTGCTGCCCTCCTACTTTAAGCGGTGCCCTAATAGGTTGTTAGACAAATAGCCAGGCTACTACATAGAGAACAACTCTTCATGATATGTTCATCCCATCACAGGTTCCCTGAAAGTGTTGGATTGACCACATGAGAAATACTGTATAGGTGTTTAGCGTTGAGGCAGCAAATCCTACATGTTTGGGCTACAGTGGACATACCCAGACCTGTTACAGGTCCATGGTGTAATGTCCAAACTGCCAGTGCCAGCAGCTCCATGCAAGTTCCCATCCACATGCTAAGGCTGATCTTGCTCAGCCCCACTTTCATTATGTTCTTTGACCAAAACGAAGCATGAGCAAAATGTGACCTTCATGAGATATTTTTTACTTCAAAATCTAGACCTGGGAGACGTTTGCTCTTTAGCAAATGTAAGATCTGAGTTTCAATAGCAGATACATTAGATAATGATGCTTACGAACTGGTGGTACTTTTATTCTTAGATGAAGTTGAGTATACCTGTGAGGAGGGTGTTGGTTGAAATAATGAGATAAAAATCTGAGAAAGTGCAAAATAATACCTGCACATCATCCAAATGATCTTCGTATGTGAAATGCATTGAGAGCGTGCCCTGATCCTCAACTGACAATTTTAAGTCCTACCACAATACAAATAATAACCAGATATTTAGGATAGATTAGAATTTACTTTTGGATCCATTAGCATTTCTGTTGAATCTGACAAAACGATTTAGGAAACCTGTAAGAATACGAAGTGCCTGCTCATCATATTTTGTGACAGCTGGGTGAATACTTGACATCTTTGTGCTCTTAAAAGAACATATGCGAAGACTCAATTTAATTTGTAGGGTTGAGGGAATTTATTTGCCTAATTTTCAGCCCACTAGCACATGATGGATTTGAAAGTTCAGTTCTAACAAGAGTATAATTGGGTTCTCATTTTACTTGGGAGGGAGTGTGATAGAAAGGGTGAGGAAAGAGGCAGAGACATGGGGAAACTGGAAACTAAAGTAAGAAAATGAAACTGAGTATACTCATGAAAAAAATTGCAGTGAGACTGAAAAAAAATGTAGCAAGCCAGAGTATAAGAAGAAGCCCACACATACAAATAAGATACTCTTTAAGGGGACAGAAGAAAAAAATAATGCATTCTTAATCATAATGCCAAATGTCTTTTGGCTGGAAAGATATGATGCTTTGAAATATGCTGACTGGTAGCTGAAAACATAGATAAAACATTAAGTCTTCATGTTGTGGGAAGGGAGAGAGGAATGTTTCTCTAAATACTTTCTCAGGCTCAGTGAGGAAAGCACCTCATCAAACATTCAGTCTTACAAGGATAGTCTTTCACTATCAATATGATTCTGTTATATTTGTAGTACAAATGGCGAGCTGCAAGGATAGGACACATGGCCATGCCATACAAAATGGATCCTGTGTGGGAACCTCGAGTTTGCTACCATCAGAAGTTAGTCTGATGTCTCCAGTGGTTTAATCTGGGACAAAGACCAACACACGCTCCAGAGGTCAGCCACCGCTTGCTGAAATACTTAGCTTGGTCTGTTCCCTGCATGCATGAAAAGTCCAGGGTGATCACAAGTGACTACATTCGGTCAGGTGACAGATACTCATTCGCAGTATGGACATGATGTTTCTTATAGGTGCTGGGTAATGTATACCTACAAATTGAGGTGGAACTGTGCCAAGTGATGGGGAAGGAGTCTTCTCGTATGACTGCTGAAGGCTTCTATAAGAGACACTATGAGATGGGAGACATACTCTTTTTTTTCTTTTTTTTTTTTCTGGAAAGCTGGGAAGACTCCTCTGCTTTAGCCCCTGATGTACACATTGTGATTGGTGGCTGTGTAGCTTTCCTCTCTCTTGTGTTACTATGGACTGCTGCCATGAGAGTGTCATGTCTGCCAGTCCACTGTCCTTCCTCATCCCACTGTAGAATGTGGAGCCAGGATTCCCAAGCAGGACTGCCTGCCAGCATCCTAAAGCAGCTTTATTAAAAGTCCGTAGGGAGTACCTCTCCACGTCCCTCAGGTTTATCTATTAAGCAATTCACTTAGTGGGAAAAAAGGGCAGGTTTCACTCTCTCAGCATTTGCATTTTCCTGTTTACTTCCAAATGAGCTGGCTTCTGATGTCCCCAGTCTTTCTTCCACCTAGCTTTGGACACATAGTCCCTTTGCAGCTGGTTACTAACGATTTCAGCTGAACTGGCGTGAGCTCAAAGCATTTGAAGGTACATCTTTGTTCAGTGCCATAGGACATTGTTGGCTGCTCAAGGTTTAGCTCAATACACAGCAAATGGAAGTACTTTTGCTGTGCTACTTGTACTTTGATTTTTAGGTAAGAGCTACATTTCCAGCTGTATCATTGGCAGCTTTCATTAACACTCCTTGTTGAGCAGTAGCTTTTTCATCTTTGTACTTTGCTAACATTGTAGATTTAAATGGGGTTTTCTGTCTTTTTGATTGTATCTCGATATTCTGTCACCTTTTGATCCCTGTGTAGTGCACATAGATTGCAAATTCCTTCAGGTACAGACTGTTGACAGGGTGGTGTATGGGGCTGTAGTTTTTCTTTAGATGATGCCTAGTATGGCAGAGCCCCAGATACTATGATACTATGAAATAATAGTAGTAGTAGTATTAGTAGTAATAATAATAATGATAATTTTCACATTACCCTTGTGATACCTAGGAGAAACAATTTTGTTTAGAGTTTATTGAGAACTCTAGGAAGAGCTGCAAATGGCAACCTACAGACACAGCAAATGGCCTGAAGTACTGATACATTTCTGACTTTATACAGCAACTTGTGCTTAATCTGATCACTGGTTAATTTAATCCTGTTTCTTTTGATTGGATCCCCTGGAACCAAATCATTTGTATTGTGTTTTAGTCTGGTATTTCTGATCACTGTCTTTGTTAATTTGATCAGGATTGATTGAACCAGTCATTGAAAATAAATCACATAATTAATCAAATGCAGCATTAGAAAAGCAGATCCTCAGCTAGTCTGTTAGCTTTTCCCTCATGTTTTTCTTCCTCAGTACATGGAGTTTGGGCTTCCTTAAGAAAAAAGTAGAGATGAGCATTTTAATAGTGTCCACATTTCAGTAGTATAAAGGGAGAGATCTGTATACATGTATATATACATATATCTATTTAATTGTTTATTTAGAATAGAGTAGAGGATAACAGAATAGACTAGAATACAAATACTTCCGTTGAAAGGGACTTAACAGTGATCATCTAGTCTGACTTCTTATCACTTCTCAAAGCATCTTAATTTCACATAACTGACCGTTTCTGAGGCAGGGGTGTTGAGTGGAGAGTCTTGCTTAATGACTCAGTGATTTTCAGGGAATCAGCGTGTGATTTATGTTTGAATTTGGCACAGAGTCATCAATGTAAAAACCAAATCAGGCTCTGTGCACTGTTCTATTAAGGTCTGGATAGAACAGGGTATACTCAGTGCTTGCCTGAAGCTAACAATTGCTCCAAACCCATGCTGTGAGTGGGAAAGGAGATTTAACAAATATTATTTTGATCTTCACCTGTTGTGTGGAAAGGGAGGTATCCCATTTTTAATTTTTCTGAAGTAGGTGTTTGGTCCTGTTCTTACTGTTCTCTCACTTTGATCAATGCTTGTGACCAAAGTTGGTCATTTTGATCTACCCTATTAGATTTTTATAGATTTGTGTTCCAGTTGAAGCATTATTACAGCAAACCATGGCTGTGCTTGTCTTCTGGAGGTGATGGTTGTACAAGGAACAGCTAAAACTCCCTTTGCCTCTCCTGAAAGGCACGGCAAGTTCAGCAGGGGACACACTGCCTCTTCAGGGGTATTACCTGCAAAGACCCCAAGCTGGTGTCCCTGGCAGTTCATCCTGGGGTTACGAGGACACTGTCTGCCCTGCACCTGTCCTAGCAGAAATAGTAGCTTCTGATGAACTCTGACCTGCAACTGCGGAGGAGGAGAATTAGTAAGATCAGATCACGCCTTGCTGTTGTAGGTGAGGTATCCCTACCAAAGGTCATTTAATTTTAGCTTGTCCTTCCCTACATGGCTTACAGACCCAACCTGTGCTAATTAGGGCTTACAATAACCCCTCTCTCTCTCCCTGTCACCCTAAAGTTTCTTGAGTGGGAGGTTATTTTTAGAAGTGGTTTACTTTGTGTTAACTTCCCAGGAGCAAAGAGAGTGGGAATTTTCATGGTTTCAGTCGCATAAATTTTCTTTAAAAGCTACATGACAGAGGATTTTCAGAAGCACAAAGTCCCCACCCTTGCTGGGTTTCCTACTCTTAATGAGTCCAATGGCCCAAACTGGACCCATAGAGGAATTTCACCTTAAAGGAATAAAAAGTAAAGGCATGGAAAGCAATTTGTTGTTGAAGGCAGTGTAAGTAGAGCTTAATCTTAACAGTACCCATTTATCCTTGGATGATGAAGGACTATTTAACACCACAAGTTGCCAGGAACAGAGTAGAATTGAAAGATCATCTGATTCACACCCCAAAAATGAGAGTGAGGTGCCTGGAAAAAAATGGGTGCAACGTAGCACAATTTTGGCTACTAGTAACACTAGCCACAGCTACACCATTATCTATTTTACTTTAAATTGTGTGGCTGTGGACAGCAAAGTATGTCTAATAGCCATTTGCTAGATTTATAGCTTGGTATGCGATGTGTTTGCCATAAATCTTTTAGAAGGATGATGGTTGAGGCAGCTGAAGCGTTCATGCTAGTCCACGAATCACTTCTGCCGAAGGAAATGTGAGAACTGAGCAGCCTCCTACTGGTAGTATGGAGATACGAAGACAAAATGAGCAGGAATGCTTTGATGTAAAACCTACAAAGCAGAAAAATTGGAGAAAACGGAGACTGTGTTTCCAGAAAAAAACATATATTAGCACTCTGTTATAAATCAAATTAAATGACCATCCAACTGCCTGATCCTGCACTGAACTTCTTGTGTTATTAAAGCTCTGAATGGAAGCAGGGACGCATCTTGAGACCTCATTCCCAAAAAGGATCTGCTAGTCACGTCTGATTGGAACAGCTTGGTGAATGTTTAGCTTCTTTTAAGAACCAACTGGAAGACTGATGAGTTCGAGCTGGTTTTGCACTGACTTTTTTGAGTCTTAAAATGTATTTTCATCTGTCTGCATGGAAAAAAAAAAAATAAAAAAAGATTTCCATAAGAATCATTGAGATACAGAATTTTGGATTAAAGGGGAATGCAGTATATTATTTTAGTATTTTTTACTGTGGAATACATTTGAATTTCTGCTGCACAACCGAGATTTTTAACAAGAGCAGAGCAATTACAGGAATAGCCAGATTTTAGATGTTATCTTGTGTGAAGGAAAAGGGATGGGTTATTAAAGTGTATAGCCTCCTTGAGAGATGCAGTGCTCTAATCCTGTTTTTCACATCTTAATTTTAGTGACTGCATAACTTACCTTCATAAGATGCTCTTAATTGAACATTTCAGTAGAATTGGAATAAAGTCTAATATATCTGGGATTCCTCCTCCACTCTTTTAAAATATGATGTGAAATTTATTAGTCTTAATGTACATATCCCAGAGCTAATTTTTTTATCTTGTAAATCGGTTTCTCCTCATCTTTTTTATGGCTTTTACTTTCAGATTTAAAGAATAAATAAATTCTTGATTGAAAAGTCTTCGTTGTTTTGCAGTAGAAAAGGGAAGGGGGCAGCTTTATAAATGTAAAAGAGTTTTTTGTTCTTTTTTAATTATTTGCAAACGCTGAATGAAAGGACAGTGGAGTTTAAATTATGCATTAAATTAGCATCTTATTGATGGAAGATGCTCAAAGAATGTTGGAATTTTTAAATTGCTATGAGCCAAATTCAGCCACAACTTAATAGTTCTATTGATGTTGATGAACTTAAGGAAGTGATAAAACTGGACCTATAGGCTTATTTTTCTTTTTGCTGTGAAAGGTAAGCACGCTGTTTCTGCAGTACTGACTATCCTTTGTTTGAGAGTTGACCGAGTATACTTTGATCCTTTTTTAGAAAAAGAATTCTCTGTTCTCCCTTAAAGAAAGCTTCCTGAGACCTGGATCAGATTAAGGAAACTAAAGTGAGCACACAAAAGTGCTTGTTAGAAAGTGAAATTTATGTGCAGACTAAATGTGCCCTTGATGATAGCCTTATTGATCAAGCCAGGTTAATAAATCAGTAGTATCATGCAGCACTGTTCAACACTCCCAGGCTGATCTTGGTTTTCTTTTTTTTTCTTTTTTCTTTTCTTTTCTTTTTTTTTTTTTTAATGTGCTTTCTGTGTAGGCAGAGAACATGCACTTTCCTGCCACAGAGCATGTAGTACAATTGAAACACTGAATTCAGAGGCCTTGCAAGGAAAATGTCGGCATCCAATACATCAAAAGGGATTTTTTATAGAAGTAGCTTAATCCTGGGATAGGAGCCTAAAGTGACATAGCTTTTAATCTATAAGTATCTATAAGTATTCCTCTTTATATTTCTAAGGCTATAGGCCCTGAGCCAGCATTAAATTCATGGTCCTGTTTGGATAAGAAATACATGGGAAATTTGAGGCAAAAATGCAATATGGAGTGGCTTCTGAACCTATCAATGGCCAGCATTTGCATTTAAGATAAATATTTCATTTTCAAGCAGTCTGTCTTTAGGTCATTCTTCAGTAGCTTTGCCAGTACGCAAGGGTTACATCCTTTGTACACCCTTGGGATTCTGGTCTGACAAGCACTTCCATTATTACCCATATTTCCTTTTGCCCTCTGACAAAAAGCACTTATGATGAACTGGATTTATTTGCTTCTACTACGGGATGCCTGCAGGATCTCTGAGAACCCTCTTGCCTTGCAAAGTGCATGTTCTCTGCTGTACGTGCTGCCGCGTTGTTCCTGATGTTGCGCGTTTTCTCCTCCATTGTGAGACGATTTTGCATTCGTGGCTTTGCTCTGATTTGGGGTTGATCTGCATGCCAACCGTGTTAGCAGAGGAGGTTCTGCTCAGGCTAAAGTGGGGCTTCTGTGCTCGAACCCAGTGTCGTGCGCTGATGTCCCTGGTGTCCTGGAGCAGCAAGTGTCGCAGCCGGGACCTTGGTTCGATACCTCAGCTCCGTTCCCTGATGTTCTCGCTGAGAAACGAAGGCAGCTGGGTGAGTACCTGAGCCTCTGCTGGTAAAATTTGCCAGGACAGAATACAAAGTGGCATTTATGAAGCGCTTTTTGTCATTCCGTGGTCCTGCTTTCATTCCCAGCTAATGCCGAGCAACTAACTGGTAGCGCTGTTGTTAAGAGCAGTGGTTATCCTGAGTGGTGCAGCCACCAGAAACAGATACCACCTGTGGTCAATTCACAACCTTCTTTTATCACATCTTTCTCCTCCCTTTTCCATAATCTCATTTCTCTTCTTGCCTCCCCAAACCTACAGCCAATTTGGATAGTGAGCCTTAGAAAGGGTTAATGAGACATGCTACTGAGGATATAGCAGCAGTTGACCCATTCACAGTATGGTGTTATCTTCCTGTGCATTGTCAGAGCTTGGGAATTTGACTGACTGTCAGTCAGCAGTTCTTGGCCCGGCTACAGCTCAGGCCTTTACCTCATTTAAAGACCTCCTTAGGTCTTGAAATCCTCTGAAAAATGGGGATGGATGCAGACTGTCCCCTGCTGCTAAGCCATGTGTCTTGCCTGGAGGCTCTGCCTTAGTGCTCCAGAGCTCACACTGGCTGGTGGCTTGTTGCTGAATGGTGTTATGATGCCAGTATTGAATTATTCTCTCCTCTTGAGAGGGAATTAAGACTTCTTTTGTCTTTTATGCAGGGTAGCAACACTTCTTCTATGATTTAACCGTATTATCCTCTTTCTCACTTCTCCCACTTTAGCTTTGGAAAGAGAAAAACAATACTGTGTCATAGCAGAATTGCCTGGTGATGGGAACTAAGGTAGATGAGTTCTCTCCACCCATGAGCAAGTTCTTGAATGAGGTTTAACTGCAGGACAGCTTGCTCTGTTCCTCTTGCTACCTGGCATGTCCATATTTCTCAGGTTTTTAATAGATTGCAATACATCCATCTCTTAAAACCAGTTTCATTTCTGTAGCCCAGCTCAACAGCCAGTGCTAGGGATATATTGCTGTCGTCAGTGCATCTTTAAAGACTCTGTGTCCATCTTTAAGAACTTCTTTGGCCATGGACTAGACTCAGAAATATGCTTGGGATCCAGTCCAACATGGTATAGGAATTTACCACAGCTGAAGCTCTATCCCTGTGTGGTTCAGATTTTACATGTATGCCCCGTGCACACAAATAATACATGTTTCATGCAATATTTAGCAGCATGAACGACAAATTAGACCATAAACTCTTCGGTGCAGAGACCACTAAACTTTTTAGAGTACCAGGCACGTTCAGGCTTAAAACCCAACCAGGGCCACCAGTCATTACTTGTTAGAGCGAGGCACAGCTAACAGCTTTAAAAGGAATTCCCTCATTAAATTGAAGTTGCTTTTACCCATGACAGGCCATAAAACCTGAATCCGTGGGAGGGAATGTTTGCCTCTATGCATGCATGTGTCTTAGCCTTTTTCTTTTCAATGGGGAGAGAAAATAGCGTGGGTTGCATATTGGATGTGTTATCTTAGTATTAAGCTGCCATTCCCAATCTCTTTTGGATAATTGGAACAGAGAATCACTACTTCTCATCCATCACTTTAAATGAAGGCTTTAGTAAAATTATTTTGGTCACTGGGAACCACAAATAAGATCCCTCTATCCAGATTGGTTGTTTTTTGTCCATGAAACTGTTTGAATAGGTCTTAGCATGCTAAGCCATGGCAGGATGTATGTCAGGAGTTTTACAAGCCTTTGGAGAAATTGCTCAAATGTGTTTATAAGGACCTCCCAGGGAGTGTTTGGTGGTGTTGAGCCTGGGGAAAATTTTATTGGAATTTTTATCGTTGGATTTTTGTTGTTGTTGGGTTGGGTTTTTTTAATTCCACGAACACACTCTGTAATGCTGCCTGTAGTGCAGTAGGTTTTGTGTTTCCATTGATGTCAAAAAGGTCTTACTAAAAGTTTAGGTCTTATTCTTCTAAGATTTGTAGAACTTTAAAGTCAGACTTAGTTGTAGCTATACCTCCTGAACACCTGATAGTAACCATGTTAATTGATGTAGTGTAAACCAAATCACTAATTCCCAGTCTTCAGCACCAGCTGATTGCTGTGAACTCATGAACTTTCTCATGGATATTCTGAAAAGCCCCACAAAGCTGAAGGTTTTTAATGCTTTAATATAATAAGGTTCAGTGGACCAGCTGTACACCAATTGCTGTTGCCTATGGGCCATGGTTTATGACTGAGCTACAAAAAATCGACAACCTGGCAACTTGTCTGTGTTAGTCTCATGTAATTTTGAAACTGTTCCATCTTGTTCCGTTCTGCCTGTACATCTGTATTGCAGTTAATTTCCTTAAAACTGGGAGATTGCTCACTGCTGGAGTTCAAAGTGGCAGGCGTGAGGTGAAACTCAAGCTTCAGTGAAAATTTTACTTGTTCTTCGTGGTTATTTCAAACAGAAGAGGGGAAAAGATCCTCAGATTTGGATTTGGGGTGCTCCAAAATAACAGAGACTGAACATTTTAGGGGTGCTACAAAGATTGCTTTAGTAATCTTTGTAGTCTGCCATGAATTTCAGGCAGTTAAATAGCTAGTACTGCTGTTGACTAGCCAAGCTTCAACAGACCTTTTAGAAACCTTCTTGTCTTTTCATACAGACATTTGGCAGTATTTTAAAATGTATACCCAGTAGATTTATAATGCATTTCCTTTCTTCATGTGTTTTATGCTTAATTCAAACAAGCATCTGACATGAAAGCTAAAGATGAAAGTGTAACATAGTACAATTAGTTTCTGTGAAGTCTGTGGATCACTAATGGAACACATCTCTTCCCCCTGCACAACTATCATAATACAGGCTATTTTTTGGTCATTTGTGTTGTACATTAAAAACATCAAATAGAGAGCTGTCATGTGCCTCAGTGCATGGACACGAAGTTCCTTTGTTTGATAATGTTGGAAATAATTTTGCTTTCCAGATACGCAAATCGGTAATTGCTGCAATTGGATCAGAGACATGTAACACTTGTAATGTAACCCTTCATGTATTAAGAAAAATAATGCAGAAATTAGATCAGAGACCAGATGTATATGGTGTGTTGTGATTTCATACCAACTCCTCTCTAGCTCTTTCTGAGCAAATAAATAGAAGCTGAAGAGCACATCTGGAAAGCAATGTCCTGGACTTGTGCATTTGCATCCACTAAGCCTCTAAGAAGCAAGGTTTGTGAGTGTATTTAGTGAAAAAATATTTTGGAAAAAAATAGCATTTTATAGAAAAGGAGGACAAATCTTAATTGACAGAAGACCTACAAACTTTCTTCCTCCTCATTAATGCTCAAAGTATGGAATTTAGATCTAGATTTGGGTGTTAACTCCACTGGTTTAAAATATGAGTGTCCAGTGCTCTAGTTTTGTGGAAAGCAAGCTTTCAGTTGCAAAACAGGCAACCACGTTTTTGTAGGATTTAGGAGAGCTGTGTCACATAATCTCTTTCCTGCCCATTTTATGTATGGGTTCTTTTAAAATTATATCGTGTGTGGTTCTATATTCTTTAAGGTACAGGAATATTTTTTTTCTTATTCTTTATATTGACACTGTTTTAAAGCAGCTTGGGGATGTAACAAAGTTACACCACATGCTGCACATCTTGACAATGCCACACAATAACGAGAAGTGTATATTTAAACCCACTTGTAAGACACAGTTCATACAACAAAGAAATCCAACCACAGATGACACAGGTGGAATATGTGGGGCATGACAGAATTTGTGAATCCTCCTGTCTGTTATGATGATTCATAAAAATGCCCAGTTCTCTATACTGCATTTACTGTTTTTAAAGGCTTTGCTTTGGGATAAATAGTAGTGTTTCTGAGGGAAGTATCTTAACTGATACATAGGCAGAGAATGCTGATGTTGCTTTTTTTCCTTCTTCTTTTTCTACTGGAGAGTCCTTTGACCACTGTTAAACAGTTTAGCTAGATCCAAAGGGTTATATGAACCAGTAACATGAACCAGTAAACCACCAACAGCATTATGTCTTCCTGTGTCAAAGACCTTGTACAATGTGAAAGCTAAAGGTTTTCAGATTAAGCCTCTTAGGAAAATTTATAAATAGAAAGCATTCCAAAACTGAAATTTATTTCTTCCCCTCCTGCCCAACAACAACAACAAAAAAAGAGATTCCCAAAACCATGGAAAAGAATAAATTGATGCATTTGGAAAAGAAATAATAATTTGCACACAAGCTGAAAATTCTAACTTCACGATTCGGCACAAAAGAAGACGTTAAGAATGACATCTCCTTGTAAACATCTGTATTTAATGAAGTATGGCATTTCTAGTGGGGAAAAAATTCAACTGTGGCATCTGGGAGCAAAGGGCAGCACATCAAAAACCCTATTCTCCATCAAGGTCTGAACCCAGGACTGCTCACTCCTAGAGCCCAAGGAGGATAAAGCTCAGGTAGAAAAGGGAGTTGGTGATGGCAGATGTCAGATGTCAGAGGCACTTGGATGAAGGAGGGAGTGTTGGAATAGGGCAGAAGAGCTAGCAGGCATGTTGGTAGGGGAGAAGGGAGGGTAGGAGGAAGCAGGCACCTCAATGGCTTTAAAGACACAAGCAATGACTGATGGGCTTGGGAAAGGTGTACATCTATTTGCAGAAGGCATAAATGGGCCTGCTAATGACTTCTTTTCATGGGGTGATTGAGGTACTGAGGATAGGGAAAAAAGCTGCTGGTGCTGACAGAGATTTCATTGGTACTACATGACCCAGGGCATTTATGGAGCCACTATACCCACATCTCAGAGCTAAATTACTTCCCAGATGTAAGGCAAACAAGCGATCACTCAGACTGATCTCCTGTTCTTTATGGCTTCAGTCCTGAATACTCTTTCAGCAATAGGCAGCTGGTTCCGTTTTCTTGGTTTAGAGTTTCTGACACCAGTAAAAACAAAACAAGAAACTTTTAAACTTCCAGCAATGAAATACTGCTGCAGAGTTAAATAAATGAGACCTGTTGTAGCACCCTTGTTCTCTACAGGCCTTTTCTCAGAAAAGGCATGGTTGTTTAGTAAGATCCCCTAAAACTGCAGGGGGCAGAGGGGGTCTGCCTTAGCATTTTAATTCGTGTGATAGTTTCTTTATCAAGAAATCTCTTTCAGATCATATCCCCTTTGATGATTATTCAGCCCCAATCCTTCCCCTGCTTTACAGTTATTTTAACATCTCTGAAGAACTGCCAACATACCCACTTTAGTGGCCAATGACTGTTATGCTGCTTTTCTTTTATTGGCATTCAGTTTTCAGGGTTGACAGACAATAAATACTAAGACTTCTCTTTACTGTTCTACAGTAATTTGTCCTACGGTTGTAAATAAGTCTCTCTTGTTCTGCCTTCTGCTAAACAAAACTCACTATTTTTGGAAGAGCAAATAGAAGATTGTCCTATTTTATGTAAGCTGTGAGTGAATGGATATTACCATATTTGTTGAGGGTTTTTTTTTTCAAGGCAAAAGAAGCAACTTAGTTCTGAAAATGCTTGTTTGCTGTGGATTTCTTTTCTTTTTTTTTTTTTTTTTTTAAGATGGATCTATTGAATTTTCAGAAGGGGTTTGTGTTTTTTTTCCAAACATTGTATTTTCCATACAGACATGTTACGCAAGCCTGGAGGAGAATGATATTTAAAGATCTTAGGATATCCTCTTGAACTGTAACAAACAAACAAACAAGCAAGCTACCAGCTATGAGGAACCATAATTATTCCCAATAGCCTAAACATTTTTACTCTGTGTATCTCTCTCTCTCTGGCAGACACCTTGCATTTCCAAGACAGAAAATCAGCCTCAAGGACTTGCAACAAGCGTCAGGTGGGGACAGACACCCATCAATCAGTCCACGCCCTGGGACACTGATGAGCCTCCATCTAAACAGATGAGGGAGAATGAAAACCCAGGTATGTTTCTAATCTTATTTGTAATTCTACAAGGGAAAATCGTTCAAAGCAAATTCAATGCACTATGTCCATTTATCTCCATAAATTAGACTTCATTGTGAGCCCTTTTGTTATTCTTTAGTAATTTTTTTCTCTCATTGTAAAGACCCCTCAAGTTTCTTCTGTGCTGGAGTTAATGTGAATGCATTAAGATGCCTGCAAGTTCATTAGAGTGGGTTGGGTTTTTTTCTCTTCTGTCTTCACTAGAGGAAAAGGCACTCTGTGATACTTTAAGACCTCTTTTATGTCCAGAACTACCTGAAATGATTTCCAGCTTCCAGACACATATCATACATTGTGCTACTATGCCAGAAGCCTAATTACAATCTCTTTGTAGTGGCTGGAGCACCATTATTATACACACAGAGTGTTTGCCAGGGAGCCGTGAAAGCAAGGTGGGGAGAGGGGTTAATTTTCTTGGGAGCATGCGCTTAAGCTGTGTAAAGCACAAAATACGTAAAACCACAAACATGCCGCATGTCACCTGATGAGTATTTTAACAGTTGTGCTCACATCACCATAGCAATTTTATGCACTTACTGGCTTGCAGCGTCTCCAGACCGCGGACCGCTGTAGGGACCGTGAAGGAGAAGGGGGTGTGGGTGCACTTAGGAAGCAGACACGGGTGCGGGAGGGGAAGACTGCAGGTGTTTATCATTGTTCTGTTCTCCCCGGTGCCAAGCCCACTGCCATTGCCGGCCTTCCTTTGTGCCACAGGTGCAGCACCCTGGGTCACCACGGTGGCAGCAGGCAGCCAGCCCGCCCTGATCACGCACTCCTACGGGATGACGCAGCCTCCCACCTTCAGCCCGGCTGCCAGCGTCCAGGCACCTGTCATCGGTGTCACACCTTCCCTCCCTCCGCACGTCACCCCCCAGCTCCCACTGATGCCGGCACACTACCAGCTCCAGCCACAGCCCTCCCAGCCCCTCAGCAACATGGTGGTCAACCTCCAGAGCCAGCCCTTGTACACCAACAGCCAGCCCCTCAGCATGTCCTCCATGAGCGGCGTGGGCCCAGTGGCTCACCCGGGCCCAGGGCCCGTGGGCAATGGCCACCTGGCCTGCCCCATGCTGCCACCGCCACCGCCGGCCCTACCCTCAGCCGCCCTGCCCAGCAGTGCACCTGCCACCAATGGGCAGGCGGCCACCCCACTGCCCCCCAACACGGCGGGGGGCCCGGACAACACCAATGGGGTGCAGATGCTGCGGACAATCGGCGTGGGGAAGTACGAGTTCACGGACCCCTGGCACCCCAAAGGTAAGGCGCGATGGCTCGGTCTTGTGGGGTGTGGGTATGGAGGGGTGGTGGGGCTGGGGATGGCGGCAGAGCCCTGGGAATCCTGCTGCTGTCTTCAGGCCCACCAGCCCAGCTCCGGCGTCTGTCTGCAGGCTTCTTTTCAATACATAGCTTTTATGAGTTGATTATGACAAAAACCAGCAAGTTAAAATGAGGGAGACCAAGCTGTAGGTGCATTTTGTAGTGAAAAACAGCTTCCAGGCCCATCAGATAAACTCATGGTCCCAATGGTAAAGCAGCCATCATCCTGCACCTCTCCCTTTGAAACACACACCCGTGTTTCCATCTGACCACTTTCCTTCTGGCTTCAGTTGTGCATTAGCCACAACACTAACCTTCTTCTTCAACCATTGTCCTCTCCCCCAAGCCAAGTGCAAGTAACCCTGCTGACTGAAGCTGAACAAGCCGAAACAGTCAGTATTAAGGGGAAAACTCTTCATTACTAGCTTCATTGGGCTGAAATGCTGCAGAACAGCCTGAATAAGCATTCTGAGAGGTTGACCTTTTCTGATAAGTAGTTTTGTAAATGAGCCACACCATTGGGTCATGTTGGAGTGTTATTTCCGAGTATCTTACCCTAGACACTTCAAAAACAACTACACTCTGTGTATTTCATTTCTAATTTCATTTGCAGAGTTTTCCCTGCCTCCCTTTAATATCATGACTCTGCCTCATGTGCAGGTAAAGCGAAATGAAGTTCATGAAAATATGAATGCAGACCTATCGGCAAAATCAATGAAATTGATTTTTAAAAAACCACCACCTTCATTAAGACTGTGATATTTTATGTATACATTTGTATTCAGACACAATCCATGTGTAAATTATTTACTTGCCACAAGCTATTAAGTCCTATTGTGTAGCTCTGTATTAAAGACAAGGAATCTTTATATAAAAATGATTAGTCCAACAACTCTTCGTGCTCATTACATAGATTGTACTTTGGTATGTGCAAATCCTTACCAAACATCTCTTGAAAAGGAGTTCAGGCACAAGCTCAGCAATACTTCTCTAAAGCTAAATATTTGGACTGCTTTTAAATTTTCAACTCTAAGCCCCAATAATGATGAGGATGCTTGCTGGATGGTGAGCTTCTGAATTTTTCTTTAAGGTATAGATGGGCTTTAAGTGATACTGACCCAGTCAGGTAGCCAAAAAAATTGACCAACAATTGCTATATAAGAGGTTTTATTATTTTTTTCCCTTTAAAAAAAACCAACAAAATCCACAAAAGCAATTCATCAAGTCAGGTTTATAAGTTACAAATCCTTGATTTTGGAGAAGGAGGGAGGGGGGAGATTTATACTCTGATCCTGATAGACTGAGCTATAGTGGTTCTGCTGGATGTCTCTCTTCTCCATGGAAGCTATTTGTCTTCTGAAAGGCATCATCTCCACTTTTCATAGCCACCTATCCCGATTTACTGCACTGGATACTCAGATACATGATCAAATTAACACAATTTAAAGGATTACTTGGTGTCATTGGAGACGTGCAGATATACAATACAAGGGAAAACACATAAGCTTAAACCACTTTCACTGTGGTAATTTGATCACGTATCTGAGCCCTAGTGACACTAACCTAGTGAGACAAATGAACACGTCAGTAACTGCACACTTGAGGTTAGGAATACTCTTAAAATGCCTTGCATACATAGGGCCAGCAGCATCAGCTGTTATTTACTCTTCCTCCATCAATTAACCTTCAGCATATGTCTGGCTCAGAGATGAAGTAAACTTCAAATCAGAGCCAAAGTAAAAAGATTGTAAAATATTTAATCACTCTTTTAATATTTAATTTGCAAAGTAAGTCTTACTCAGCATTCTTGCTTAACCTGCTGTAAACCCCAGTCTAGTCTAATTGTCTGAGTGTCACTGACTGCCAAGGAGGCATTCATTAGGGTGAGGAGAACAGTTCCTTACTGGAGTACACTAGGCATGCCAGACCTACCTCTGGTCTGGTGTTTGGAAAGCTGTGTACCTTGGAGAGTCTAATAAGGGGAATATTAAAACAAGCAGTATTTCCAATCCATGACAACTGCTGACACATTAGCCATACCGTGCCTTATAAACTGCAAGCTAGACAGCTGTTTTCCCAGGGATTAGTTAGCTTCTCTATGATCATCAGCTATTGAGTTATTCCCCTTCCTGTAGTGGTTAAAAGCAAACAGACATAAGGTAACAGAGCATGCATATACAAATTTCTCATAAAAAGGACCTGGTTTATAGGGAAAAAGTAATGTCTTGCTCCATTTCCAGTCTTAAAAGCCCTTATGTCTAAAGCTATAATTCCTTTTGTCAAAACTCAAGTCAGAGAACATACAGGTTGGGTTTCATTGTTTTGAATGAAAGAGAAAGAATCAGGAAAGAAAGGCAACTGGGTGTGGAACCAGACCTTAAAAGCTTACTAGGATAACATTCATAATATAAACTGTATATTTGTTCAGTCGCTAAAGCCTGACTGATTTCAGTCTTACATGATGGCCACCTTGCTCTCCACGAAGGAATGGAAACTGTGAGGCACTACTAAGCTGTTCAAACAGATAAGTTCAAACTAGTTCTCTACAAGTTTCATTTAAATATTCTCTCTCTTCCTTGGGGAACCTTGGACAGTATTATAATAAGAGCCACTGCTAATGGCCTTAAGATCTATCTCATTATCCTGAGATACTCTGTATTATTATTTCACTTGACAATCCAGTCTTGTACAGGTTTGGATAATTGCCCAACTATCTCTTAAGTGAAAGAGCAGTTCTTGCTGGTTGATATGATAAGGTTTCTTATATTTTTAGACTTTATTAGGGAGCTGCTTGGAATGTCATGTTTTATTTCCTGTAATTATCTTTCATTTGGCTGTGTACATGTTTGGGCCCTATTACACTGTATTCATGCAGAACCAGGTTTCTCAGTTGGCTGTTTCTAAACCAAAGTAAACAAATACATTGCCACAAGTTAAAGGCATGGCTAGTTTGCCATCTCATTTGCAATAGGTCAAGAGATCTCGCTTATGGAGCTGAAAGAGTCCAGCCATTTCCATGGCTTTGCAAAAAAACACATTTTGGTAACAAGGATCGTGATATAAACCAGATATGTCATTCTCTTTACAGTGTCACAGCTGATTCTTACTTAATTCCATTGAAACATCTAGTAAGAAAATAATTTTTGCTTGGATTAGAGAATCTTCTTGGTCTGAATGGGGTATATTCTGTGAAGGGATTTTTTTATTGCTTCTGTAATATGTTGAATACGAATGTTAAGTTTAGCTACATGATCCATTTACTTAGTGAATTTATAAAGCAGTCATATTATGAAAGGCATAAATGTTTCAAAGTAATTACTGCTTTTAGCAATGTGTGAAGAACTGTAGAGCTACCATATGAAATGCATGGGATCTTTCACCAATCAACAGGAGTTTTGCGAGGTGTCTGGTTTGGCCTGTAGTTACTCTTTGGATAGGATTTATGCCAAATACTCCTAGCTGATTTCAAAAGCCATGTCACCTTAACACAGACATGTAACCTAATATTTTAGAACAGAATCAGCCCTTGTTTATCCACGTCCTACATCTTGCTCTGTAATCTAAAGATTAAGTGCCAGGGTAATGAATAAGGCAGAATATTCAAAACCATGAAGATGTTCATTGTGAACATACTCAGGGAAGATCCCCAGGATTTTGCATAGCCAAATTTTTATGTGGCTTCTTCAGAAAATACAGAGTTACAAATACTATTCAAACATAATTTAAGTACCTTCAGGCTACATGATGTGCCAGCAAAAGTTGTAGCTTGTACAACATGCCTGCAGAGAAGAGAGAGGGTCAGAAATCATCCCTTTGGTTTCTCACACAAGGTGCCAGTATCTCATGCCATGGCACAATGACAGAGACCAATGTGTATGTGCCTGCCAATCTAGTTAAGTCCAAATGGAGAGAAATTAATCACTTTGATGAAGGACTAGAAGAGATTGGTTTCCTTAGAGAAATAACTGAGCAACTAAGATTTAGTCCTTGACTTTTTCATAGGGCAGTGTGCTTCTTTATATCTGAGACATGTAGTAAATCCAAAACTGCACCCTTGTTGGATAGTCCTGCTCTATGTAGGACATAAACATTTCAGTGTGGACTCTTGAGATCTGTACTACATTTGAAGATACTTTTTTCATAAACTTGATACACTTTTGAAGCACAGTTGCTAACACAAAAAATGAGAAAAATACAGTTCATCATTGCAGTACTTTCTCCTGCAGTGTAAAATTAGACATAGACATCGTGGGTTTTAATTTGTGGATGTTCATGGGTAATATTGATGTTTGTTTCCATAGTATTTTTGTTCTACAGTTCTTTGGTTTGCAGTCCTTAACTAGTGGGGAAAAAAATCAGATGCTAATTAGCATTCAGAATGTAATAACTGTAGAAACATAACAATATCAGAAATAAAATCTGAGTGTTAATCCTTGTAGCACTAATTTCTTAACACTTCATTTTCAAGCATCACCAAATTCCATGAACTGAACAGTAACAAAACAAACAAATACTGTTGCATCATCGTGTATTGATTGCACCTTTCACACTTGACTTTATTGCATTGGAATTCTCATTAGACCTTGGACAATATTTACTTTCCTTAATCATGAATAGTAACAAGGCAGCCTACATTTTGTCAATAACCTTCAACTTTTTCTTCACAAAAGGCCGAATTTTCAAAGGCATTTCATCTTGACCTTCAGTTGAGTGTTCCTAGTTCTATACATGAATGCTGGGGGGTGGAGGGGTGTTTAAATTCAAAGTGAAACCTAGCATTTGAAATTCTAATAACATTAATTAAAGGATATTGTGTGTGGAAGACTCTAGACAACCTAGAGTCTAGAGTCAGTTCTCTTTCTTGCACCAGAATACATGGCCTATATAACCTTAGGAAAATTGCCTTATTTTTGTATCCATAGATATAGATAGAAAAATAGATAATTATAAAAATGATAGGTACAAAATCATATGTGATATTTAGTATGTGTGTGTGCATATATATTAATAAGTATGTATCCGGTTGTGGGGAAGTCTACAATAGAAACCACAATGCATTCCATGTCCTGTTTCTTGTAGGAGAGTTAGGTTGGCACAGAAATCTGTTAGCATTGTACATGCTTCTTACTGTGTTTTCCTTAACACAGTCTTGATTTTCTCAGACAGCCTAAGTGGTACCAAGATACAGGTGACTAGTGATTGTTTGTAAGCTCAACTTGTTAATGACGCATGAGTTCACAGAATCACAGAATGGTTTTGGTTATCTGTTCCAGCCCCCCTCTCAACCAGGGCCACTTAGAGCTTTTTTACCCAGGGCCGTGTCCAGATGAGCTCTGAATCTTCCCAAGGATGGAGACTCTACAACCTCTCCGGGCAGGTGCTTCATCACTCTCACATTAAGAATGTGTTTCCTGCTGTTCAGAGAGGACCTCCTGTGTTTCAGTTTGTTCCCATTGCCTCTGATCTTGTCACTAGGCACCACTGAAAGAGGCTGGCTACATCTTGGCACCCATCCTTCAGGTATTTATGTACATTGATGAGATCCCTCTTAAGCCTACTTCTCCAAGCTGAACATTCCCAGCTCTATCAGCCTTTCCTCATAGGAGGGGTGCTCCAGTCTCTTCATCATCTCTGTGGTCCTTTGCTGGACTGTCCAGGAGCTCCATGAGCTCCATTCTCTTGTACTGAGGAGCCCAGAACTGGGCCCAGCACTCTGGGAGAGGCCTCACCAGTGCTGGTTAGAGAGAAAGGATCCCCTCCCTCCATCTGCTAGCAATACTTTGCCTAATGCTGCCCGGGATACCATTAGCTTTCTGCTGCAGGGGCACACTGCTGGCTCATGTTTTATCATGTTCACACACAGTAATGAACTCAAAGCACACTGCTTGAACAGGTCCTCTAAAGAGTAATCTTTTTCAAGATTAATTACAGTCTTCTGTCATTAGAATAATCTCAACAGAATTGCGAAGTCGATGAGGGTATCTAAGCCATTGCATGGAATTGAAATACATTTCACCTTTTTGTGTTCCAGGTGGAGTATTTTCAGTAATTCCTGCCCTGTGTTTAAATGCCACTATTGGTCAGGTCATAACAGACAGTGATTTAGTGCACTGAAGAGTCAAAGAGGACTTGTAATAGCCCTAGACATCGCCTAGCTAAACGTACAGCATAAAGAAGGTCATTGAATTCTATTTTGATTGACAACTTTCAGTATGTGAGTGACTTGAGATTTCCAAGTTTCAACTGAAGCAGGAGCCTCTCACCACTATCAATATTTTATGAAGATTATTGTAAAAACAAAAAGGTTGGGGTTGCTAAATTGTGTTAAAACTCCCTGAACTGCTCTTAAATGTCGTCTACTCCATGCTGCCTTTTTTCATACCTGTTTTGGGGTGTGGGGGGTGTGTTGTTGGTTTGGTTTGGTTTTTTTTTACATAAAGCACTGGATTTGTGACTAGTTCATCTGTTCTTGAAAGACAAAGCTGAAGATCTTAGATTTTAATCTGTTATGTGTTGTTATGTCATCGCATGCAGATCCACTTAGGTAATTAGGTAATGGTACATGTGAAGATGTCTCGAGTTTCTTCCCACCCTGAAGTCGAAGATATAGTTTGTTTCACAGTGGCCACGAAATGCATTCAAAATAAGTCTGAGAGGCAGCACAGTTCTATTGAACTCTCCTGGTTTTAATCCTGTCCGCGCAAGACTATATTCACGAACTGCAGAATTTCTCAGGGACTGGATGGTAACAAAATCTAGGCTCCCTTTTGGCACAGAATACAGTAGTGGCCCAAATTTCCAGGCAGGCTGCCTATCCATCCATCCAGATACTATTCCAAAACTCCTTGCAGAGATCTGGAACTGCAGTTGGATGTTCTGAAAGTTACTCATCATCCAAAGCACTGGCAGAGTCTCTGTTCTCATTTCAGAATTCCGTATGTTTAATTTCTGATTTCTCTGACCTTGTCTTCCCCTGGTCCTCTGTGTTGTTCAACTCCTGACACATATTTGGACTCAGCCCTTGTCTGCATCCAACTCTCTGGACAGAACAGGATCCTCATAATACCTCCAGCCACCTTAGAGCTGCCTTTCCTGAATGTTCAATTCTCTACACAAAACTGTTCAATTCTCTTCAGTTTGGCCTTTTCTTGAATTTCCCACTAGGATTTCTTCCCCTTCACAGCAGAGTAATTCCACTTCTTTTGCTGTCATGACTTAAAAAATGGACAGTCAAGTTATATGGAGAGTCAACAGAGAATGGGGACTTCATGTTCAGTCCAAACTGAACAAGCTGGGTCTATTAGGAGCCAGACTTTGCATTTGTGTATATACGTAAACATTCTCAAAATGGGCTTTTCTGTGATATCCAGAGATTTCAAGACAAGTGGATTTATTAAATTACAAGTGGCTGTTGGTTTCCCTACAAGAAAGTGGAAATACCCTTTGGTTTTTTTTTTAACCCGAGGTCCTCCATGGAGCAGTGCCTTAACTCAGAATGAAGAAGATTCACGTCTGTCTTATTTCATTCAGAATGAGAGTGATTCTGTCCCATGTTAGGTTTAAATAATCTAAGGAGATTTGTGAAATGAAAATATTTCCAAATAGCACCTTTTCTTACCCTGCTGTGCCTTGAGATTGCTGATGATAAGCTCTGCTATCCTACAGTGAGGCTGGGCTAAGCTTTGAGCTGCAGTCAATAATAATAATAGCATGGGATTAAACAATACCTTGCAGCTTCAAAGTGTCTTTATGGACATAAATTTAAAACAAAAAAAAATAATTAATTGTTTGCCTTTAAATAACTTTAGTAAGACTAAAGGTTACTAGGACTTTGGGCAGCAGTCTGAGGGGTGTGATTCATGCAAGAAAATCTTCCCAGCAACGGGCATACTTGTTTCTGTATATTGTGTTCCTGTACATTGTCACAAAGATATGCTACTAAGTTCTTTCCACATAGTAGGATAGTTAAGCGTCTTACATCCAGTCTGGTTTGTGTTCTGTGTATATTCTAGTTGTAGCAAGTTAGGGTAACAAGGTATTTGTATATAATTCCATCCTAATAGTTACAAATCATTGCATTAGATTTCCAGACTAGATATTCTGGAAAGTATCGTAAGGTGATGAAATCATCACTGAGAAAGAGGTACAGAATCTTGCAGGAATGATCATTCATAAGAAAAACTTCCATCATCTAGATGTGTAAGTAGAAGTGGCATGAAGTTTTGTTATATTAAATTCAGAAAATTGCAGGATACAGTGTTGAACATGCTTACTTCTGTACTGGAAAAATGCTTAGACTGCTGACAAAATCAGAAGGTTCAAGACAAGTATTTGACCAGGAATATAGACAGTAATATATACATACACCAGTGTGTATTGACAATTAAGTTAGAAACATTTGACTAGACAAAGTGCCAAGATATGTAGTCCATTTGCACACTATGACTATGTAATACTTTCCAAGGCGCTAAAATAGACTGGAGGGTTTGCATAAAGACTTTGTACATTATCTTTTGTACAGTGCTCATTGCCATGCAACATCAAAAAACAAAACAAAACAAAAACAAACAAAAACCAAAACAACTCCAAACCCAAAAAAGATCCCACAAGAATGTAGGATCAAGGAGAATGTTATGTTTTCATTCATAATTCCTCTGACTTTTCAAAGGAAGAGAAAATATGTTTTGTCCAGCAGTGTGCACACTGAAGTATTTGGGGTGAAGATGAGGAAGATGGCATGAAAATGACAAAATTGGATAAAGTGGAAGAGTTCTTCAGACAAATGTGGGCTGACACTTCTGTTCAATCTGACTGATTTATAGAAGATCCAAATCCAACATCAAGCCCAGCTCCTCTTCATGACCTTTTCCTTGTGAATGAAGAGGAAAATGTTCCTTGCACCCCCAAGCTGTGGATGTTCTTTAAAACAAGGATCATCTTGCACAAAACACTACCATCCTGTGGAAAACAGATGGAGGAGCAGTGCTAGTAGGTTTCTATTGCCTGTAACTTAGGAGATTCTGCTCTTTGCCTTTTCCTGCATGCTGAGTGGACTTCGTTACAGATATGAATTTTCTAGGTGGGTGAGTTTGCTGGGGTTTAGATGTTTTTCTGCTAGATATATTCCTATCATGGCCAAACTGTGCTGTTCTATGAGCAGTGCTTTTCTTTGAGGGGTTTTTTATACTTCTCTAGGATGGTTAGAGCTCTGATTTGAAAGCCATGTTGAGTATCCAAATAGAAAAGTACTTTTTAGGAATATTTCAGAAGAACTTTTGCTAGATGGACAGCAGGCATATCCAGCAGGAATCGGTCAAGTGATTTCAGGTTTTGGCAAATACAGATACTTAATCATCAGTATGTGGAGAATCCTTGCACTCTGCAGAAATTCAGGAATCACTCTTTCATTTGTTTAAGTGTAGCAAGAACAGGGGCTTATGTTCCTTCACCTGCAGAAAAATACGTTTTTTCATGTATTTTACTTGCTGGAATGGTAAAAGCAGATTTGATGTCCTGTCCAAGAATTAGCTATTCAAGGACAGTCAGGTCTGCTCATGAGTAGAAATTAATACATTACAAGAACAGACAATCCGTTAAAACTCCACACCAATAAGATTTGCTTCTGTGAGAACTTAAATGAGTTCCGTAGCCCTTCCCTGGAACTGCCCCTTATGCCTTTGTATAAGCCATCATTACTTCACTTTTTTCCTTTCTTTCTCTCAAAACTGCCATATAGGCAAATAATGTGCAGTGAATCTAGGTGTTATCAGTCAGGGATGCTTTAATGCCCTTTCACAGAGATAAAGAGGTGATGAGAACACCTCTTGACTTTAAGGATGAACTCAATCAACAGTTTTTTCTAAAGCCAGGAAATTATTTTAGGGTATGCTTTTGTCCAAATTCTTGGATTTTGGAGTGCTAGATTCAGTATTTCAGTAAGATTTGTTATTTCTTTTTGTGTTTTAAAGAAAGTAGAGTAGGCTATGTATATACTGAAGACCTATATAAGTGTCCGGAAATAATGTATTAACACATTTAGAAAACAAATTCTAAGTATCAAAATATGTTGTAGTAGACAGGAGAAGGAGCATATTTCAAAAATACAGTCCTTTTGCATTTATTGAGTTAGTAACTTTGGCTGGTTCCTCCCACTTTGAATGCACTGAAAGCAGTGTTGGGTTTTTAAGATAGCCTCATACTGCGGTGGGAGGTAACCAGCCCTGGAGTAGAGTAGGATCACAGGGTGTGTTTATGACAGAAAAAAGAGTAGCCGTATTGCTTTCAAATGAAATAAGAGACATGGCTTTAAGGATATGATTTATAATTACCCAGCCTGGATCTGGATTATAATTACATAGTCTGGAATTATGCCAAGACACTGAAATTAATATTTCAAGTTTGGAGAGAAGAAAAATGAGATAGTGTTTGGCTGGGTTGGTAGTTGGCTGATTTGCCAAGAAAGGTCAGACCAGATGATCTTGGAGGACCCTTCCAACTTGGTGTTCTGTGATTCTGTGATTGATTGATTGTCTGTCAGCCATGAACTCAGAACCAGGAGAGTTCAAGGCACCTTCCTTACAAAACCGGATGAAGAGACTTTTGTGGAAAAACTTAAAACACAGAATGGAATATGTAAAAAAAGACATCATTATAAGGAAAAGACATGATGACATCTTTGAATGTTACTATGTGGTTTTAGTAAATGAGAGAGAAGAATAATTTGTATTCAAAAGAGCCCTATTCAGCCGTCAAGACTGTTAGGTAAGATTTCTCCCCTGACTTAACTAAATTTAGAAAGTTTATCCTAGGGCTGTAGTACATCCTGTGTGGTCTCCGAGAACTGGCAGGGCACAGCTCTCCCACAGGTGCTGGCTATTTGGGGGTTCTTGGCTATCCCAGGACGTGTCAAAGGGCACCAGGCTCCAGTGTGTCAGCAACTGCACTAGGTTCCTGCAGTTGCCCACTTGAATGAATCACTCTTGTCTCCGTTGAATGTACTAATTAGGTTTCTGTAGATTTTATAGGAGCTTATACACCTAACCCACTTAAATACACTTGAATTTAAATATCTTATCATAACCTGAATCCCATCCTGTGTGTCAAGAATAAGGTCAAGAGTCTCAGCAGACGGACACCTCAACATAAACACAGCTTCACTGTCAGAAGTAAATTATAACAAAGTACAACCCTTGTATTATTTTACTGTCATTGTATTAAGAGGGTATTTTGATATTATTGATTTTAAATTACCTAAAATTAATGTTTGTCTGTTAACCCTGAAACATGTTGATCTAAGTAGGGTAAGCAAATGCATCTAATCCTTGTTTGTGATTAAGCTGGCTTTCCTCATCTGTTCATGGAAAGCTGCTTCTGAGTGTCATACATCCAATGTTTTACCAGGCATCATTTTCAGTAGCATAACTAAAGCTAGTTTGAGCATATATTATCAACAGTTTTGATTCATGGTTTGTTAAACTGCCGCTGAGCACTGTTATCTCCTGTAATTTCCAGTGATGTATTATATTGTTTCCCATGTTAAGGCCTTCAAAGAGGGTTAAGGTTGAGAGAGGCTTACATACCTCAATCAGCAGACATCACGTTTACTAGTGGGGGTCCCACAGAATACTTGAGCATTTTAGTTCAGCAGTGACTCAGAAAAAAAGAATGCCTTGTATGCTGTTTCCACCAGCACTTGGTCTTTTCTCAAAGGTTTCCTCACCAATTCCCAGCTCATCACGGTCCTCATCAGCCTCTGTAATGTACTCATCACACGCTCATTTTAAGCTTTCCATTTGGTCAGGCTGTCTGCTGGGAAAAGTTTCCTCTGGTAGAAGTCTCCAAGTACATGAACAAGTGATCTCAAAATGTTTCTAATAAAAAATCCTTTAATCCACTTCAACACTGATAAATTAGAACTGAGAACTCTTCCTTACTTTACGTATGCATTCAGTTCAGTGTTTCACTTAAGTCAGGAAATCACCTTACAGGAAAGAGAAAAGTCCTAAACATCCTGATGTGGACAATGGGAATTAAAGGCCAAATGCTCAATTGCTTTTACTGGATACTGATGACTGAAACTTCCACTGACATGGCTATTTCATAGCAAATTCACTGGTATTTGCTCTTCACCCTGCCTGGAATTTCCCTTTTCATTTTCTTCACAGTGTTATTTGTTTATGATGAAAAAAAAAATAGATGACCTGGGCCACAGAAGTTCAGATTGAGCAAAGATCTGGCTAAAATATACTTTTCTGGATTTAGATGGATTTGCTACATTGCCTTGGTACTAAGTACGTCACAGCTAAAATCTATATTACTATACCTTCCAGTATCCTTCTAGTGCCTAAAGGAGGCCTACAATGACGAGGGGAAAGGGCTTTAAACTGAAAGAAGGTAGATTTAAATTAGATACTAGGAAGAAATTCTTTACTATGAGGGTGGTGAGACACTGGCACAGGTTCCCTAGAGAAGCTGTGGCTGTGTTCAAGGCCAGATTGGACAGGGCTTTGAGCAGCCTGGTCTAGTGGAAGGTGTCCCTGCCCATGGGAGGGGCCTGGAACTAGATAATCTTAAAGGTCCCTCTCAATCCAAACCGTTCTATGATTCTGTCCACTTTCTATCATTTTTTTTTTCTATGCTGAGGAACATAGCAGGTACAATGAAAAATGAAGTCTTTTTATTCTTCTTTCCCAAAAGCATGGGAGTTTGAGTGAAGGGCTCATCCACAATGGATTATGCCTCTTGTAATCCCTACAGATTTCTTTTTCACTAGTGGCACTTGAATGTTTCCCACAATGCAGCTCATTGCAGCATTACAACAGACAGGAAGTAACATCCAGGAGGTAGGAGGGCCCTTGGAAGGGTGTTCAGGTGTTCACTTTACCTGGCCTTACTGCTAGGTTCCTTGTTGGAACATCTCAGGTACTTCCTATGTGACACCATTTTATGTGACCTGGCTAGGCTTTAGGAGGCAGCACATGTTCCAGTACTTGGTTTCCAAGCATCCATCTGTTATTTGCGGGCAAATGTAGGCTCATTGTTTCATGTCTAATATTGAAAATTTGGCCCCAGCGGCAGTTTTTTTGTGCATCAGTATGCTAACATCTGGCTTTTACTGACTTGGCAGACAGTCTGTATCATTAAGTAGTACCAAACTATGCATTGATCTGGACAGAGATGATCCTGCACCAATTTCCGAAAGCATGGTAGGGCTATTGGCAAATTAGATAGTGGGAGAAATTCTCCATTTCTCTTCCTTTTTGTGATGTATCAGGGAATAAAATTGAGGGGAAAGCAGAAAACAAACTAATGTGAATGTAATTCCCAAATTTCAATCTTCTGTATATTATGGGTCATTACCCGTTAATTTGCTAAATGGCAGTTTTCTGTGAAAGAAAAGTTTTGTTTAGCTGTATAATGATGACAGATGATGTAATTAGTATCATCCTCACATTGAAAATGATAAAAGCATTTCTTTTGTGTGTCACTGCTTTTAGACAGTATAATATCAAAAATGATAACAGTATGAAAATTGCACTGGCCGCTTTCATATTGTGCATGTAGAATACCTCGGTGATGTGATACAAGTAATGACAGGTACTTTGCCATGTATTCATTTTCTCCACTCTCTAGCCTTTATGTTACAGTGAAATTAAAGCACGGCACTAAGCAAACCAGACGTGCCTGAATGCAGACCCATCTTACGAGACTGTAAACGGCCAGAGTCCCTTTGCTATTGCCGGTTATGATAATTAAGCAATTATAAACAGGGGTTTTGAGGGAGAACATTGAATCATTTTTCAGTTAAAGAAGTTGGGGGGTATTTTAATTTCAGGCCACATTTGTTGCTTGAATTAGTTTTAATTATATTCTGTATAAGTACTTACCCCATATCCTGATCTTGATAGTGGTAGATATTCTCATTTAAATATAAATAAATGCCAAACTTATTTAACATGGAAAAGTGACTGCTGTGACTGTGTAGTAACAATTTTCTCTTTGTTGCCATGGTTTGGATTTTTATATAAGCTTTGCAAATATAATAAAGCTAATGGAGCTCTTCATCCAAGGAAATGGGTATATTCAAGAAAATAAATTGCATTTTGCAAGCTAATGAGCTCTACTAATTGTGTTTATCCTTGTGAATTAATACAATTTAAGTAAATCTATCCCCCAAAATCAAGCATTTGATTGCATTTTAGCTGCATGGAAATCAGAACATCCGGATCAAATCTGAGTTTACTGGCTATCCAAGGGGTAGGGGGAAGGTTAATCTTCATTGACTTGTACAGCTGGTGCAAGCTTCTAGTTAAGCAGGAAAAGTTGAGTTTGCAAGTTACAACTTTCATCATTATGTTTTTTTATTCAGCTACTTCCCACACAGGCAGGATTCTCAACAAAGAGTTGTATGCAATAAGTCCTATATAATTTGATAGCAGGCATGTTCAAGTCATGCTAATTAGCTCACATGCCCATAGGACAGGATAAAGGAAGGAAGGAAAAGGGAATAGCAGTTGTACTTTTTTAAGAGATAACTTGTCTTCACCCACTTTCCTCTCTCCCTCCTTTTTCTCACACTTTCCTTTGCCAATATTTATATTTCCTTTTTTCTTCTTCTTCTTCTAAGCAGATTTTCATTCTAGTGAGGCATTTTGGGAGATGTAAGACAAATTAGAAAATTCTGTGTGTATTCTGGCAGATTTTAGGCTATTCTCCAGTGTGGCTTTTAGGAAGGATATGGGAGAGTAGAGAAAATGGTCAGTTTGAACACCTGAAATGCTGCAAATAGCCCCAAAAGCTCTCAAGTGAACTTTGTTGGTCAGCAGCAAAAGGCAAGCAAGTGCTGCCCAGGAGGTTTTTTGCTATTGGGGGTGACAGCAGTTGTCAGCAATAGGTCCTTATGAAGACAGTATAGATCGCCATGCATTGTGTTGCTGCTGTTTTTAACACTGTCAGAGGGTGCACACGTGAGATGAAGTCTGAGCCTAACTGACTGTACTTTCTTTGTCCAGGCTGCACTATAGTGCTGCTTTTTTATCCTGCCAGATCATATTCAGCACCGATGCCAGAGTCTCAGCAGTTAAGCAGCCGTCGCAGATTCCTCAGATAGAGCAGGCATGAGATCAGAGCTCTCCTGTTTCTCGGCACCAGGTCCCTCTTCATTTAAAACCAGGACTGGGAAGCAGAGCCAGACAGCCTTTCTCAGCTGCTGAAAAATAGCATCTAAAAGGTGAATAGCAGACACAAAAAGGGCTCAGAAATGAAATTGTTTGTTTGTTTGTTTATTGCAGCTCAGGTAAGAGCTTGGATGATCTTTCCCAATCTGTGCTCTGAAAAAACCACACTCTTTCCATCCCTGGCATTCAAGTGCTGAGAAGGGCTGTTAGGATTTGTCTTCTAGAACTTTTGGATTAATTATATTTATATACTGAGAAGAGCACAGCTCCTCAGTGTAGATGCAATTGCACTTTAAGATGCAATTGCACACTTAAAATAACTTAATTCTAGAAGGAGTAGAGAAGAAAAATTGAGAGTGATCTGATCTGATCAAACCTGTAACCTGGTATAATTGTGTCGAGACTAGGAGTTGTGTTGGAATAATAACTTGGGGGGAAAAATAGTCTTGTAAACAAAATATTTAGATAAGGAGAAATCTTGATGCACAGAGATGTTCTAGATTCCACAGATTCCCAGCTCCTCAAGCAGGCATTGACACAGACCTTAGCAGCTGCAGAGGAGCCATGCCACAGATACTTAAGTGTAGGGTCCCAAAGTACATACTAACAAAACCATTATCTTGTCAACAGTATAAAGTGTAGAGTTGTCTTCAGCAAAGGTTACTATGATTGTTTATAAAAGAACAAGGGATTTAGTGACATTTTCATTATTTAACATCACATCACCATTAGAAAGAAAAAAGTGGAAGCCAGAGGAAGGATAAAGAATAAAAAGCTTTATATGAAAAATACTGTTCACCTCTGATGGAAACTAGGCAGCTGGGAAAAAAGGATCTGGAGTTTGTTCAGTTCTTGGTATTGAAATATTTTGATATTAGAAGTTTAAAAGTTATCTGTTGCAGCAAAACTGGATCTCAAAAAAGAGTATAGCTAAGATGACATGTTAGGTTTGGACTGCTGACTTACTGCACAGACCCACGCATATCAGCAAGAGTTAAAATCAAAGTAGAGCCTCAATTTTGAACTTCCATTTTCTACAGTGTTTGAGTCAGATCTTCAGTGTTTCACATCTCACCATGTAGGGTTGTAGAGGTCACTTCTCAGGCCCTGCTAGCCCCATGCAGATTCATTGTAGAATTGTTTCAGTGGAAACAGAGCTTTGATACGTCATACAGGTTGCCTAGTGACCCCTGCAAAGTGCTGACCTCCCCAAGTCTGAGAGAAGAGATACCTGCACGGAGCTGAGCTCTATTATGGGTTATAAAGCTGGGACAGGTTTGAATGATAGAAAGAGTTCTGGCAGGCTGTTAGCTCTCATCAGCTGGGAAAATTGAAATGTTTATTAATAAGAACCTTTGACATGAAATGCATGATATGTGCCCCCTGTGCTAGGCCCATGATTGATGGTATTAATTATGGGGAGTTCATTATAGTCTCATGGGAATGTGATGCGTAATTCAGTGAGGGTTTCATTGTAAATTAGCATTAATGTCCACTTTAAGTACAGTGGCTATGTATAGCAATGCAGACAGAGCTGCAGTCAGTATGTACAATAACATCACCATCTTATTAAATGGTGATAGACTTTTACCTCAAAGAATTATAGACCTATTAGCATTTCTGCTATGTTAAATCTTTGCTGTGGCTAGCAATATAATATCTGTTGCGACTAACCTATTGGTGCTACAAAAACTTTCCTCAGTGGTGTTAGAAGAGCCTAGCTCCTTGCTGATTTTAAAAAGGGAACAGATAATTTTAAAATCTGGCTGGAAGCAATCTTGATTGCAGTTTCGTTAGCAATTAAAAGAGCATGTAACCTAATGTTTTTTCCACTCTGGTCCAGAGAAATTTATGCACAGTGGGCAGCTCTTCAGTTGGTGTAAACCATCAGCGATGTAATGAAAGCAATGAACCTTCACTGATTTGCACTGAGAATCTTGCCTGCTCCAAATTGTTCAAACATACGCCTTCCTAAGGCTATGCTTTATTGTTAACTTGTGTAATAATGAAAAAATATTTCGTCTCACTTGAAATTCCCTTTCTCTAGCTTGCCTTCAAGGAATCCCTTGTGAAATTGCCTCTGTGTGGCCTGTTTCTTTTGAACCCCACATGCTGATTCACTTACCTTCATACAAATGACCCTTATATACAAACACAGTTTCTTTTCATCCTTATGTAGCATCTCAGGAACAAAAAGATACTCAGAGCCACTGCCTTCCTGTGGTGGATCCTGGAAATGGCCAGGAGAACCCTAGCCATGGTGGCCCCGAACACATATGCTTTTCAGCAGCTGGGGAAGCAGCTGGTTGCACTGTGGGAAACATCATGCAGGTGCCAGAAATGGGCTGAAGGAGAGAAGTCTTCATTAAATGACCATATGTATATTAAAATGTGCTGGTGTTTAAATAGGGATCCAGTCAAAATAGAAAACAATAGGAGATGGGCGGCCCAAGAACCAGTTGTTTTTCTTTTGGAGGAAACTAAGTTATTTTTTGTACTTATTTGTTTGGGTTGCAGAGAGTTTTACAAATGCAAGGCTAGAAGGGGCCTCCTGGGTCATTGTGTCCAGTCTTCTGCAATCACATGTGCGAAACGTAGCTTAGGAGAGTCCAAGGATCACTATGCAATACATACCAGGGACCACAGAGTACTTCCTCTCCAAAATTTACGAGCTATAGTGAGAGATGGACAGTCATAGCTGTACTGTGCCAGAGAAAGACAAGAAGAAAACTCAAGAGCATCACCTGGAGCTGAGGTCCTCGGCATTTTCTGTTTGTGTACCTGGAATGAGTTTTGTCAAGCTGCTTCCCTGAACTGAGGCCAGTTCAAGTCAGTTGTGAATCAGAGAAGCTCTATGAGCAGCTGTGCTGGAGAGCAGGGTAGCAGCCTGCAGCCACTTGGCACAAGGGATACAAGTCGTGAGATCCAGCACCTGTTGGGCTCTGAACGCTTTTCTAAGAATTCGTACAGCTGACTGACTCCTGGGGTAAAGGCAGCAGCTGCCGGGCAGCAGTGGTTAAATATAGGAAACGGAGGGTGCCACATCCAACTGGGAAAGGAAAGAGGCAGACAGGCATCCAGCTGCAATAAAAATTCTTCTTGGTGAAAGGGGCCCTGGGGTGATCAGGAATTGGAGGCTTTTACACCCTCTGTTTTCTCTCTTGTCCGTGACCACACCTACAGTTGCACATACATCACCCTCAGATAATGCTGGACACTGGGTTGGCAGTGACTATTAATGAGTGTTAGTTCTGGAATGTTTTGAAGTAGCATGTGAGGGCCCTGCCTCTCACTGTGAACCATGTATACTTGCTGAGATGTGTTGTCCTTAATTTGACTGGATTCTTTGCGGCACCTTTAATAGCAAAAATGCTGTGAAAAGCTTAAACATGAAGCAATACAGCTTTAGCACAGATGGAGTTTGAAAAGGACTTTCAACCTTCTCTAATCTTCTACTGTAATCAGCAAGTAAAGCAAAAGGAAGAACAACCTGAAAGATACTATTTTTCATTCTGATAATGTGCAGTACTGTAATTTTACCCAGGCATTTATATGGCCCCTTTATTGAGGAGTGTTCCTTTTGCGTTAGCTGGAGGACTGTTAAAAAGGAGCGAAAAAGCAAAACCTTTCGCTTAGCCACCTTTCAGGTGGTGCCAGACATCCTCACAGAGAAAGAGAACAATGTAAAATTGAGGAAGCTCAGCTACAGATTGTAAGATTATTCTTATCCTCCAGAAAAACGCAACAAAAGAAAGCAAGAGGAAAGAATGAGAAGGAAGAGAGAGACTCCTGTTTTGCTTTATTTGCATGCTGCACATGTCTGCAAGAGAGAGGCTGATGGCACACAGGTATGGCACAGCCTCTGGACCTGGCTTACCTCTCCGTTCTGGTAGGACATCTGGCCAGCACGCTCTCCTCCCAGCCCTTCTCCTTCACACTGGGCTGCGGCAACTCAAGCTGGCTGAGCCTGTCGTTGGGATAATATCATGCAGTTAAATTAATTCCAAAGCTGGTCAAGCTTGGAATCAATTAGACAAGAGAAAAAAAGGAAGCTGGGAAAGAGAAAAACAGACCAGGTGTAAAACAGCATGCAAAATGAGGGAGTAGTGGGCATTATCTAAAAGGTGGCTTGGGGTTTGGTTTAACACAGGATCTGCAGGTGACATGGGCATATGACACTGCAGAAATCCCTTCTGTCTCCAACTATCCATGCAGGGTTTCACTAAGTGCCTCTTGGCTACACAATCAAGATAGCATCCAGAGCTCAAGAGGAGCATGTTCCTTTCCATTTCAACGACAACACTTAGATGGACATAAAGATTCCTCAGCTTAATATACAGCAACCATCTCACTTCACCTTTACCTCATTCCCAATGTCTTGACCTTGATGTTGAGTGTAACCCAGGCCCAGAAACAGGCAGTGCTGAGCAGGCATTGTGCTCCCCCTTTACAACCTCAGCAGCTGCTGCAAGTTTGGGCCAATAAATCACAAATGTTGGGAGGAAAGGACCATCCTCCTGCCACGTGTCCTGACAGCAGTTCCCACAGTGGGCGGCTGATCCTTGACTGAACCTCGAGGCACTGCCATATGCAAATAGTAGTAATCTCTGGTTTGTTGTTCCTCCAAGGTCAGATGCACCTGCATGTGTCTGTCTGCTTGGAAGCTTAAATAAACTCATTTGAGGATTGTTTGCTTTTGCAAGCCTGATTCGTCCGCTTGGTTTCTAGAATGTGAAAAATCCTTCCCAGTTGGTCAGAATGGCTTTCTGCTGTCTTTCTTCCAAGTTTGTCTTAGAGAAGACTTTTAAAAAACATGTAGTTTTTAATCTTCTGATGTCTTGGATGCCAGCCTGCAAAACTGTAAAACAGTTGACTTCTAACTCTGATACTTGTAATGTTTTCTATTTTCTCCAGCATAGTTGTCTCAGAGACCACATGAACAACATTCAAGAGTTAATTTACAACTTTATTTATCAAGCCAGGTATAAGGAAGGGAACAAGGAACTCAGTAAACCAGGGTATTTTAGGAGCTTCTGTAAGAAGCCACTCAGACAAGCTTCAGCATAATGATCCCTAGCAGGGCCATCAGAATTGCAACCTCTACCAACTTTTAAAACTTGCCTGCAAGTTACCTGGGTTTATTTTGTACAGCTGCTCCTTATACTGTTGCTACATTATTTTTGCTTACATACAAACACTTTACAAATAACATTTAAGAAGGATTTGGGGTTGATTGACGAGAAGCTCAACATGAGCCAGCAATGTGGGCACACAGCCCAGAAACCAATTGTATCCTGGACTGCATCAAAAGGAACGTGACCAGCAGGTCAAGGGAAGTGATTCTCCCCCTCTACTCTGCTCTCATGAGACCCCACCTGCAGTACTGCATCCAGCTCTGTGGACCCCAGCACAAGAGTGACATGAACCTGCTCAAGCATGTCCAGAGGAGGCCATGAATATGTTCAGAGGGCTGGAGCACCTCTCCTATAGAGACAGATGGTTGGGATTGTTCAGCCTGGAGATGAAGGTTGCTCAGGCAAGACCTTTTAACAGTCTTCCAGTACCTTAAGGTGGCCTACAGGAAATCTGGAGAGGGACCTTTTACAAGGGCATAGAGTGATAGGACAAGGGGGAATGGCTTTAAACTGAAAGAAGGTAGATTTAAATTGGACATTAGGAAGAAATTCTTTACTATGTGAATGGTGAGACACTGCTGCAGGTTGTCCAGAGAAGCTGTGGCTGCCCCATTCCTGGCAGTGTTCAAGGCCAGGTTGGACAGGGCTTTGAGCAACCTGGTCTAGTGGAAGGTGTCCCTGCCCATGGCTGGGGTGGTTGGAACTAGATGATCTTTAAGGTCTCTTCCAACCCAAACAATGCTGTGATTCTGTGATTCTATAAACATTCATAACAAGAAAAGGAAAAGTAAAAGGTCACTGCACCAAGCAGTCTGTGAATTGTTGGTGCCTCTCTAGCCTTGCAGCCAAGAATAGTGCTTTCCACTGAAGTTGGTGGGACTACATCCTTCCTAAATTGCCCTCCCTGGTCAGAAGCATTTGCAGTGCCAGGACCCACACTGTTAGATGAGACTTCAGCTATTTCAGCTACAGCAGGGAAAATCATGATTAGGTCCTTGAATCTGGTTCTAAGTGCTGGTCCTAGCTTTTCTGTGTATACTGTTAGCTCTTGTATGGATCACCAACTGGTCTTCATCTGTCATCAGTGGAGAAAGAGGCATTGCTGGAAGGCTGGCCATCTTTTCTGGTTTTTGTGGAGCAAACTTTAGCAGCTGGCTTGGCATAGGGATGTGACATTTGGATGCTAGTTATAAGCCTGTGTCCTGCGTTCAGCAGTAGCAGTCATTTTTCTCCTTCTTAGTAGCTGGTGCAGCACTGTGTTTTTGACTTTCAGCCTGGGAACAACACTGATAACACTGATGTTTTTATTGCTCAGTAATGTTTACTCCGCCCACGGACTTTGTGAGTCTCATGCTCTGCCAGGGAGGAGGGGAGGCCAGGAGGAAGCAAAGACAGGACACCTGACCCAAACTAGCCAAAGAGGTATTCCATACCACAGCACGTCATGCCCAGTATATAAACTGGGGGCAGTTACCCAGAAGGGCTAGATCACTGCTCAGGTCAGGCTGGGTATCGGTCAGCGGGTGGTGAGCAGTTGTATTCTCTCCCCTTATGATTATTATTATTATTGGTGGTAGCAGTAGTGATTTGTGTTATACCTTAGTTACTAAACTGTTCTTATCTCAACCCGTGGGAGTTACATTCTTTCCATTCTCCTCCCCATCCCTCCAGGAGCGGGGGGAGGAAGAAGAGGAGAAGTGAGCGAGGGGCTGCATGGTTCTGAGTTGCTATCTGGGCTTAAATGACGACAGCCTGGTACTTCTTGCAGACTGCCTTGCAGAATTCAGTCTCCTCATTCATCTTATCCATAGTTCAGGGGAAGAGGTGGTTTATGGTTATTTCAGATTTAAAGTTCTTATTTCAAAATGCAAGGCTTGGGCTTCTGTATTTCCGTTAGAAGTTATTTGAACAATTCAGAGGTCCCTTCAAACCTAAATTATTCTGTGGTTCTATGAGCCTAAATTTTTGAACAGTTTCTTAAAATTAAAATTAGGTGGGGAAAAGCATAACTTTCAACTAGTCACAGAGCTACTTTAAATCTCTTCTTTGAAAGATTCCCTTTGGCTGCTGTCTGAATTGTGCACAGTTTGCCCTCCAGGACCCATTTACTCTCTGTTGGCACATCAGGTTCTTAGAGAGATAAAAAAAAAATGCTGGGAATAATTTTTTTCTTGGGTCTCCTGTCCAGAACACAAATTTAATAGACACTGCAAGCCCTTTAAACATCTTATACGTTCCCGTATGAAAAGCTGGTATGTTTGATGATGAAGTCAGTACTATTTGGATCAGCACTAATAAATTAAGTACATATGAGATGGGTCCCTAGTAAGAGATCCAACTGGCACAGAACATTCTGCATCCTTCTGAAACTCACATACTCATCAAGAGAAGGTGCCTGTGTATAAATAGTCTTTTGGAAATGGTCCCTGTCCTGTTGGGTGAATGTTATTTGGCCCAGACCAAAATCATGTGAGTGGCAGATGCAAACGAGTTTTAGTGCAGAAGAGTATTCTGTGGCAAAGCTGAAATTACTAGTACAAGTGTATTCTCAGGGAGTCCATGCTTACAAATTACTATTTGTGGTTTCTAAGTAAATGGAGAGTCTTCCTTCCTCTCAGTACATGCTTTTGTGAGTTGTTTCATTGGGTTTGGGGTTTGGGTTTGTTGGGTTGTTTTGTTTTGTTTTGCTTTTTGCTTTTCTTCTATGCTCCTAAAATGGTTTATTTTTTATTTTATTTCAAATTCTGCTTATTACTTTTACTTCATAGGGTCTCTATGATGCTTTCCATCAAATCTTCCTGATTCATTAGGACTAGGAGTGACAGCATGCTGTTCCTTCAGCACACATACTGGCAGCATCAGATGGACAACATCTTCTGTAATATCATCTGCCAGTAGAGAAGCTGAACCTTTAGCTTCAAATCCTGGCTCTTTGCCCAGGTGAAATAAATGAGTGTAGGCTGACCGCCATCATTTCTGTGAATTAACGCTAGAGGGAGGCCTGGCAGACTTAGCTTATTTTATCTTTACAGACTTTGTATCCTACACAATTTTATAGACTTCACACATCCAGTTTTACTAGTCCTTTTCCATAAACTAAAGCCAGTTTTTATACAGCCCTCACTTGTTGCGTCCTTATTGGCATATTGTTTACAGCTTGCTCATCACAGACATCTCATGGTGTTGTTTTTACGAGTCAGCTAGTAAACTGTCACTATTTTTGCAAAATGCATTGCATTTTCACATAGTATGAAATAGTGGGCTTTGTAGTTCATTTAGTAGCCAGAATTCTCCAAACATTCCTCCTCAGTAGTTTGAAGTGCACAGAAGCAGGCAGTCAAACATTGCAATAGCATGTTATTTCATGTGAGGATTTTTATTCTTTCTTTCTGCTTTCAAAACTAAAAAACCACTGCCAGCACTGGGAATTGATCAGACTGAAACATTTGTGTGTGACGCCCTAATAGATTCTATAATGCTGTTAGCTTGGCTTACAACATGGCAGCTAGACAGGCATATTAGCCGCATCCTTTTACATGAAGACCTTGCTGTTAAATCGTGTTTGGCTAATCTTCCCTTAGGGGAAATTGGATTTCGGCCCCTCTCCCACCTCAAAACCCACTGTAAGATATAAAATTGCTTTTTAGAAGTCTCTTTTTCTCTAAGGCACTTTAATTGGCATAAGGTAGTTGCTGTTATAGAGAGACTATTGATTAGCATTTTTATTTTGCTATACTTTAAAGTACACCAGTTTCAAAAGCATTTCATGAAATACCAAGGCAATAAACCTAGCAATAAAAGGCCACAATGAGAATGGACTTGACTTGCTTACTCCTACCTGTCTCATTTGGTTTGTTTCTTTATTTTTAAAACTAGCAAATGGCTGAAGCTGGTTTTTATTCTCCTTCTTGCAATCCCTTTAGTGAAACCCAAGCTGGACATGGCAGCCAGTGTCAAGTACACAGCAAGACTTGCCCCTGGGGTTGAGAGGACAGGAGTTTCAGGTAGCCTTGTCCAGTGCAGCATGTTCTGCAGTGCTCATGTCAGGAAAAAAGGAGGTACAGTCTGTGTTTAATCTTCCTTTCCTTCCCCAATGTTGGGGTTGCTGACAGTACTGTCACACCAACCTTGAGGAAGTGGGACAAAGTCATTAGAGAAAATAGATTGGAGGGATTTTTCTATGAGAAAAACCACATACATCTTAACATCTCATTTGATATTTTTTCCAGCATACTTTATTAGACTTTTCTAAAAGTCTTTAATGCATTATTTTTTCTTTGAAAATATGTTAAAATGCCTCTTCTAGTCCTCAACACCTATATTAGCATGAGTACATTGATGACCACTCTCAGGGCTTTGTTCCTTCGGGCTTTCTTTGTTCCCAGATATTAAATAAGTTACAGTTTTAAACGTGACAGTCCCTGAAGTTCAATCTGTCTCATGTCTGTGTCACGCTCAGTTTTCTCTTAGTTAATGGGTTACTGACAACCTGAAGTCAGGATTTCACATGTGTTCTAGCTACAGAGCATGTCCTGAATGCCACATTTTTTCAATTTATCTTTTGTCTTCTACTGCCTGACATATCATGAAAGTAAAAATAACACTTGGCCTTTTTCTGTTTGCCAGCACCAGTGAAAATAAAATTCAAGTATGTAGATGGCAAGGCTATGTCTTTGGAAAGTTTTGTATTCAGTAAAGTAAATACTCAAGTTGCCAGAGCTTTGTAGCAGTAGAGTGCATAGGTACTCAAGAACAAAAATGTTGAGTGAAAACAACTTGGTGATCCCAGTCCAATCTTGTTACATTGCTTATCATCAAAATCCAGGGCTTGGAGGCAGAATAATTTTGACCTAAGATGAAGCATTTGTGTATTTATTCTGTGCTTTCCTTTATAGAAACTGTTATGGGCGTACTCTGCTTTGCCTGGATCTTGTGTTTAATGGTACTTTGCATCCATCTATGCCACTGAGACAGACTTAATTTTAGAATGTTTCAGAAGTGCCTTTTCACCAATCAGACATTAGCTGTACAAAATCACAATGAACTGCTTTGCTTTCTCTGCGTGGCTCTGCTTTATCTTCAGTCAATAGACATCTTATCAATCCTTGTTCAAAGACATTCTCTTGCTTCCCCTGGGCTAATGCTGGTGATAGATAAAAAGTCTGCAAGCTTGGGTTGTGATTTGTTAGTCCCAAGTTATTTGAGGCAAATGGATAATAAACAAATTTTGAAAGTCCACCCTGTTCATTAAAACTTGAAGCAGTCATTTGAAAGTGTGGTGGGGTTTCAGAGGGCTCTCAGCTTCACAGTGTGGCCCATGATGATGCATGTACAAACTAAAATGTAATTTAAAGTGCACTTCTTTCATCTTCACAAAAAGGTTTTATCATACAGCCTTAAAGACCTTTAGATCTTTCTACATCTGAAAGGAAGATCCAGCATCTCATGGAAATTCTCAGTATAGATTCACAACACCTTTAGTGACTATTCCTTTGAGTCTCTGGGTTAACTCTCATTTTTGTTTTGTATTAAAGTTTCTTTTTTTTATTACCTTTATACTTACAAGGGTCATTAGAGGATTATCCCTAAACTTCAGAATATTAGCTGTTTCTGACAGCTCCTGCTTTTCCTTTCCTGTGGTTAACTTGACTTTCCACTTGAACCAAAAAGTAATTCTTATCATTGCTTTATCTTAATTCTAATAATTTCCCTGAAGAACGTCTTCAGTTTTCTTTAGTGTCAGTATGATAGTCTTCCACCTTGTATCAGACAAATGGAAGGTTTCACAAGAACAGTTTTTCTTTGTTAATATTAAGAACTCTCTATGGCTATGGATCAAGACTACTTTTTTAGAAGCAAATCCATTGGCACTTCTGTAGCAATTAGATAGGATTAGAAAATAACTTCATTTTTAATGGATTTGTCTATGAGTGCATGGGAAAAACATAAGCAAAACTTCTTCTTTAATGAACATAAAGTATAAAATGTTCTGCAATCAAAATTTACTCTGTGAATAACTAATTGTAGTCTGTGCATATGCCCAGACAGCTTTCTTGCCCCATCCACTAAGCTTTCAAGACAGCTATTAGTCTAAAACAAACAGCCATTTCCATCTGGGGAAATGAATAACCTTCCTGGAAGGCTGGGCCATCTGAGGATGCTCCAGTACAAGAAGGCAAACCTAAAAGCATTTAAAACTCAGATGTTTACTCTGATGGGTCAACATGCAAAGGACTTAAGAGAAAATGAATTCGTATCAGCAGTGGCATTAGTGTTTATTATAGTAATGCAGTGACTGGAAAAGTACAGGTAAATGGTGAAATGTGATACATCTGCCATCCATTTTAGCCCATCACATGCTTAGAAATCCAAATACACTGACATGGAGAGACTGAGAGACTGATCTGCTGCTGCCTTAATGAGTCTGCCTCATTACTGTGGATCAAAAGCTTCTATAGGCAGATTTCCCAAACCTTACCAGTCCTGGATGCCTGTTGTAAGGCCTAGGGTAAGAAAATTCCCCCAAACTTATGAAGGTTCCTGCAGCAGCAGAGGGGTGCCAAGATGTTTCCTGAATTAATTTGGAGGGTTCTGATAGTGGATTCCTCCTCCTTCTCTACCTTTCTTTTCTACCTTCACCTCATTCTGCTTCTCCTTCTCCTTCCATGCCATCATTCTTACCTTGGTGGGACCCATCATGCCACCTCCTACAAAGATATTTGGAAGAGTTGGTTCTCAGATTACAGTTTCCATGTCATTGTTCATCAAAGGTTGCAATAAAATTCACCAGAAATAGACTGATGGGGGCAGGTTTCTGAAAGGCTCCAGTCTGTCGGGATACCAGAGACTCAGGAATGCCAGTGGGATATAAGCAGATCACAAAGAAATTATAGGTACTCATCATATAACACTGGACATTCAGCTGAGTGAATAAATCTACTGTCTTTCTGCCAAATTATTTATGGTTGTTGAAACAAAGGGAGCATTGTAATGGATAAATTACATTATAAGGCTTAGAACTCTCATAGTCATACCTAATTGTTCAGGTGATATCATTTATGACTATGAGGTGGAGAGAAAAACTACATACACAAACGTTTTATTTTTGTTTAGCTGAAGGAAGCAAGATGTGTGTGGGTATGAGTCTCAGAAACAGATGTGCACAAAAATTTATGCATGATTTACAGCAATTATGTATGTAAACTTGATAGTAATGCATGTGGCAGATGACTAAAGATCTGAGGGGTCTTTTGCATATGCAAAATTATCCACTGATTCTTTGGACCCTGTTTTCACACTATGATGTGAACAGATTAACTCCAACCCCTCTGGCACTGACATCCTTAAAGGATACTGTAGGGTTTTTCTCCCATTTCTTTAAACAAGCAACCTTTTTCATCAACCTGTGTTACACATAAAAATGTAAAGGAGAGTAAAAATAGCTCAATAGAAACAATGCTCTGAGCTGTCTGCCTTGCCATCAGGTCTCATACAGTAGTTGGATCTGACTTTTAGAAAAAAGTGGAAGAAATGCTGTAGGAGGCATGTGTAAGACCTCTCCTAAGCTTATATAGCGCATCGTTTTCATTTGAAATCTCCTTCTATTAATATTCCGTCATTTCAAAGTAGTGAGAAATCCATATGGCAGAAGGATGAGAATAACAGGATTTTCTCTTTGTTTACCTTTTATACAAGCTAGCTGGAAAGGTAAGTAGGGTTTCTTTGGGAGTAGGGAGGATTTGGCTGATTTTTTTGCAAAGGTTTTTTATGGTTTTGTCACTTCAGCATGTTCACTTTCATTCAAAATCAGTTCAGCTTGTACTGAGAGCTGAAAGAGATTTCCAGACTTCTGTAAGGTCTGAAGCTTGTATGATCACAGTACTTTAGTATCAGTGGGTCTTGCTGTTGTTCCATTATTTTTTAATTCGATTAGCCCATATAAGCCAAATTTCACAAAGGCTTCCTGTTGTCAAAGACTGCCATTTTTCTCCTAATTCCATTAAATACCTAATGGATAGAGAGGCTTGTACATTGCCTCCACTGAAGAAACGTGGAATGTCTCAGGCACATTAGGAAGATCTCGCTTCTATCAGAGAGTCTGCCTGAAAACCAAAAGATGAAACCACGAGGCTCCCTCCCTAGGACACTACCCATGCATGCTCACAGACTTAACTTGTTTGTCTTGGTTGAGTGTCCAATGGTCAAATGTTGCTATCCCCTGCATTATGCTGATGTAGCTGAGACATTTGCCTTGTTGGCTTGTAACCCTAGAATACAATTAATTGCAAGTTGTAAGAGAAATCTCAGTGAAGAAAGCTGCTTAGAGCAATGCAGCTACTTGAAGTTAAGTATCGGAAGAGAAAATGTTTTACCATTGTACAGGCCTTCAGATTCTTAGGTGGCAAATGGCATGACAGGGCTGACACTGTGCATGGCCCCAACATGTGAGCGGCCTGGAACAAGTCCCTTCCTACTCATTCCGCCAGTCCATATACAAAGAGGCCAGGACACAAAGTTGTGGTGACTTGCTAAGGTTCACAGAGCATATCTGTCACACAGCTTTTAATCACAGCACTTGGTCCCAGCAATCTGTTCCTCTCTTCTGAAATGACAGTAACACATGCTAACACACACACTCATTTAGATCTCAGTCCCTAATGTTGATTACCAACAGGCTTTCAATTTCTCCTCCCATTATTCCTACACATGCTCCTTTCTCCCCACCCCCATACAGGACAAAGTCATGCGCCATCACAGTCCTGCATCAAACCCTGAATAGCTCTGCATGCATTAAGCTTGACTCGAGTATATAGAGGATTAGGGACTTATATATAGACTTGTATATTAGGGACTTGTATATAGAGGATTAGGGACTTGAAATAGGGGGCACTTCATGATTTCACTGGCCAAATGATTCAAGCTGCCTTTGCAGATCACCAGTTGGGATCATACTGCATTTTTGTGGAGGTTGCATTAGTTTGAACAGTCTTGAATGTGTAATAAGTTCTTGTTATTCTGACTCTGAAACTGTTTTCTCTGTGGTTTGATATTACAGTTTCTGCTGGTGTGTGATGTTTGTGTATTGTATTGTTATCATGTGCTTATATGCTTATCCTAAAACCACAATAAATACAAAATCTTCAGTGTAGAGAATGAGGACAAGTCAGACAAGCCTGCCTGCTAAATTACTTTCCATTCCTGTGGTGGTTTCTCTGTGACTGGATTAAAAGAGGTTGTCAGCATATGCTCATCCTGTCCCCTGGCTAGGTATAATTAAAGGCTTGGCAGGTTCTAGTACAGCATCTTGTTTAACCTCTACAAGTACCAATATTTACTCAGAAATTTAAAACAATGCATTCAGCCCTCTCTTACTGGAAGGCAACAGGAATACAAAGTGGCCGGTCATGTCCATGGCATGTCCGCTCTCCCCATGGGGTTTCCCTTTCATTATCTCTTGGCTGTCTTCTTTTGTTTAATGTAAGAACTGAATTATGAACTGCTCAGGAATTCAGGCCCATTCCCACAGTCTGTTTGGCGGAGTGCTCTCTTTCCGGTATATAGTGATCACCTTTCTCCTACCCCCTGAAATGCAGCTAGAAATGAGGCATTTGCTGTTCTTTATTTTCCAGCAGTTGAGTATTGTGATAGACACACAAACCTGGAGAGCTGTGTCCAAGCAAACCCTTTTCTCTGGTTCCTCAAACTTTTGCTTTTGCAGTTGGAGAAAGCGCAATAGTTTTAATTGTCTATAGGTATAACAGCATAGAAGAAAAAGCTTGGAAATTCTGCATATTAAAAACAAAATTCAGTTGTTAAATTTAAAATAATAGTATTTTTAAATAACAGTAAATTTTAAATAAAGAGTATCACTGTATTTCTCCCACATTTCCTCATTACAGAAAAGGGATTGAAATCCTTACAAAGGCATCTAAATGGTGTCTTTTTCTATAAAGTACATTTTTACTCTGAGAAAAAAAAAATCTTCACCTCTGAAATGGTCTTTATCAGGCAACTTGGAATGAAAATGCGCAACTTGAGAAAGCCACTGAGTACACAGCAGAAAAAAAAAAAAAAGATTTTAGTACCTCTGCATGCTTTAAATATTGAAGCAGGCCCTTCTGCCTGTTCCTTTGTTCCCTGAATCCCTAAAGCCTCCCCCTGCTCCCTTTCACCATGACACCTCTCAATCTCTTTGAGCTGCTGTGGCTTCCTACCAGCTTCAGTCTGGCTCATTGCTGCCCTGGCACTGCAATCCACTCTGCTTGCTTCTTTTCTTTTACGCAGATCATTGTCTGTCCCAAGTCCCCAGAGGAGCTTAGGCATTAGCATGCCAATGCACCAGAGCAGGCTCTGGGCTCCAGGCTGGACTTAGCAGTTCTGAGCTGGGTTTTAAGAACAGAGGTCGATAGAGGCATCTGGCACAGCAGGGCATCACACGTTGGACAGGTCACAGGAGAGAAGAAAAAGAAGAATACACCTAAAATCTCACCTCAGTACAGTGTTACAGTATATGGTTTTTGGGAAGCAGTGGTCATTCCAGCCAGTGGGCCTTTCCAGTGGCCATCCAGGGACCAAACAGTGCTGAGGTGTACATCTAGGCGTCCTAATTCTGCTGGTTATTATTAATGGCTGTGAATGGGGTGTCATTTCACCTTTTAACCTCACTAATCATCCAACCCTGTGTGGCCTGCTATGCTGTGTGCTGGATGTGCATTTAGTTACATCGCCTTGTCGTAAATCAGGCTGGCAGGACAGTCTGTGAGGAGTCTGGAAATCACTCTCCTTCTCTTTTATATGAACTTCTTGGTGATATTCTCAGTATGTGTTCACGAAAGATTTGATGGAAAGGCTGGGGTTATCATTCCTTTGAAGATGAAACAGGCTGCTTTTTGACTGGCTGAGATCCTCTAGGACTGACAATTTTGAGGCTGCCAAAATTTAGTTTAATTACATATATTGTATAATTAATGTAACTTGAGATATGTGTATATAATGAATAATGACAGGGTGTCTGGAGCCTTGTAGAAGTTAAAAAATAACCTAAATTAATAAATAAAACAAACGCATGGAGCTACTCATAAGGAGAACTGCAAAGCAATACAAGGTGAGAGCTGCAGCTTTCTGCACATGCAGTTGGAAGAATCTGATTTTATGAGTTCCCTGAAAAATGCCCTGGCTTTCTATTTGGTCATAGGGGTCAGCAAAGACATTCATAGTGATCTGTGATGCCCTACGTGATTTGTGTTCTGCAGGTCTAAAAGAGACTTTTATATGTGGGCATAACAGCTGAAATTAGGGGAAACATCTGCAGTGAAGATTTCAGAGGTGGAAAACTTGCAGGCTGGAGGTTGCCTCAACTGTTGCCTTCTGGAATATATCATCTGGAAATGAGATCAAGGTGTCATGTCTCTGCATGATGGGGTTGTACTTGCGCTGATTTCAGGTGCTAGCTGTTAAAATGGGTCTGGTACAATGCTTGTTGAACAACTGCATGGCAATCAGAGAACAACTATAAATCAGTTTGTGAAATACAGCCTTATCTGCGTAGTTTCTGCTAAACTGTCTTTTATAGTTGGTTGTTTTTTTTTTTTTTAGAGCTCAAAATCTGTTAATGATACATAATACACAACCTAGATATGTAAATGAGTAAATCCACAATATCATTGCCTTTATTCCTAGTCAGTCTTACCCCGGATACTTTCAAGCTCTGTTTCTAAATCAAATTCATGAAAATACCTGTCCAGCTTTCTTGCTGGAAAACATTAACTTGGGATTTTATTGATGCTACTGAAGAAGCTGTCCTGCTCACACCGTGAAAGCAAGGGGGAATGAAGTTTTACAGATGCTGCTAGATCCTTATGAATGTCTATGTGTTCTCCCGTGTTAAGAGTGAATTAGAAGAAAATCAAAAGGAATTTTAAGTGCTGTAAATAGCTGGTCATTGGAATTAAAATTCAGAAAGGCTGGCTGCTTCACAGCAGTGAGCAGAGGTCCTCCAGGTAGACCTTCTTGCCAGAAGAAAGGAGAAAGATTCACCTAAAGTGCCCCTAAATCAAAAAGAAGACAAAAGCAAGCATGCATAATATATTTAAAACCAAGGGAAGGGATTTACATAGGAGGTGGGGTGTGGAAGGAGACCACAAGGTTACAAAAGACCTTTGCTAAGAGGAGCAAGAGGAGAAAAATGTAGATACATCCTCTTGGATCTGCAGTGAGTCACCACAGGTCATGTTTTATGGGGGTTTTATTGCATGTTTTATGTGTACCTTGGAGAATAAAATGGTGTGCATCTGATTAGATTATTTAGTACTGGGAGTGTAAGGTAAGAGCATAAATTGAATGCAATTCTTTTTAAAGGAAATTATATTCCTGCTGCTTTCTGTTTGTCTGCTGTCCTCTATCTTTTTATTGTCTCTTTTATCTTGGTTCTAAGATGGCTTTCACGTTGCATCTACCTTTCAATCCCTTAGCTTGTATGAAGGTAATTCACAGCTCAGTGCATTGCCTGTCTCCTCTGATTGTTTACAACTGGTTTATTAACCAGGCTTTGTCTTGGACTATCTTTACTTCATCGAGAGGGAGGGGGAGAGCACAGTTGTTCGTTTTTGCATTAAACATGTGTGCTGATGTGGAAATATCCAACCATACCCCTCAGCGGAGATATCTGTGTTAAAATGAAACCAACTTTTATGGGAAAAAAAATTAATTTATTACTAATGCAAGGTTATTACTTGGACCATATAACCCAGTGTAAGTATGTGATATTGCCTCCACCTTAGAGTCCTGTATTCCTGATTAAAAAGTGCCAGAGGGGAGTATATGCCTTGCAACCACTTATCTGCCCCGTTTTCAATTTCACCTGGTACAATATTCCATTTGAACTCTTTCTTAGAATTTTCCAGCTGAAGTGAAATATTTGACTTTTGCATTGGGCTGCAATTTTGGGGTGAGAGGGCAGGGGCTTGAGAAATTTCTTCCTTTTCCCCACTGCCTTCCTGTTCCTTCCGCTAGAAACGTTGCCGCAAGTGCCTTTGGCAAAATAGTGATTAGCTATAATGAAGATCTGTCTGAGAGAGATTACTGCCTTTATGAGGTGGCATTTTTCAATGTGGCTGTGCCTGTACCTTCCAGGCAGTTTGCTTTCTCTGTTCACAATTGTATTTATTTATTTTGTTCTGTAGTTTTAAATACCTAGGTTATGCTAGGCTGATTTATTCATATTATTTAATACAACATGTAACGTATTGAACCACACTTTCTAACATATGATCATATTTGCCCTCTACAATAATGAACCCATGTATAACTATCCACTGATTCCCCAGATTCCCAAGGAAAGAGTTACACTTTGCAGCATGATTGGAAAACTCTGTTGAGAGATGTATCTAGTCTAATGATTTTTGGATCTCCCTTGGGCTCCAGACCTGGTTCCTGGGGTAAGATTCATCTCGCCTTACTTCAGGAAATCTATAGTGTAGATGTTGACGTTTGAGGTAGCTGTCATGGGCTCTTTTTCTAGTCAGTGGAGATCAGGACAAGAACAGTAAAGGAGTCAGATGTGAATTATGCATGTGACTCCACTGGCTCTGTTGACTACATCTCCACTGACTATTAAGAGAGCCATGAACAACTGGCACAGGTAGAGACATTTACACTAAGTTGGATGGATCCGAGCCCTTACGTCCTACTAAATTTCATCCTGTAAGTCTGCAGATGTTTTACCATCAGCTCAAGATCCTTTTACTCACAACTAATGATATACTATCTCCTTTACACAGTTGCTGTGAACAACAGTATCATCTCACCTGATCTCTCCAGATACCATGTTCAACACGGATGTCTCCTTCCTCACGGCCAGGTTGAATGCACAAATCTTGCAGCTTTTTCTGCCTTTCCATGATACAGGCTTCCCAGGTCATTCTCATAGCATAAGCTTTTCTTCCATCTCTCTTCATCTCATATCTGAGGCAGTAGAGCTTCATTTTCTTCAGTATTGACATCACCAGTTCTCTTCAGAGCTTTCAAAGAAACTATTTGAAAGACTGTAGACTGTCTTCAGGTTGCCTAACTTTATGAATCTCTTGGTTGACCTCATCTATTCTGCTTCGTCAAATATATAACCTGCATTCACAGTAAAGGTCCTTAAAAGTCTATGCCTTTCCTGTCTACCAGTTTTCGGTCACTACTGTTAACTACTGTTAGCTGCTGTGCTCAGATGTCATACCTGAGACACCATATCTGCTTAGGAGACCATCTTTTTCCTTTTTAACCCAGCACTTTCTTTCTCCATGCTGCTCCTTACACTGGGGAAGTATGCCTGAAAGCATCAATAGGAGCAGCACATAATTCTCCTTCCAGTCCATCTGTAATACTGTCCTCCATCATGTTTAGTAGGGGCTCACAGGTAGCTCTAGGAGACCTGTACTTAGACACGAGCCGCATCCCTGTTGGAACAGCTCCATGTCCGTGGCTTACACACATGTCGATACTTTTGAACTGCCTGTCCCTTTGAAAGGGTAACATCATCATTATTTCTCCCCTTGAGACAGGCAGTCTTTTGGCCATATGCAGTGGTCCTCATCTACACTTCCATTTTGACAGAAACCCTGTTGGACTCTATTCCAGGCTCGGTGTTCACCTTTCATGTTGCTTGAACAAACTTTACTCTGACTTGCATTGCCTTTTCCCTCCCCAGTGCTCACCCATCCACTTTCTGAAGCTGCACTTTTCCCACCACCACCCATTAACCCACACACACAGTGCAGAAGTAAGCAGAAATAATTTACTCTTTCTTTTAAACCATGGGTACGCACAGGATAGACCACTTCCTCACCTTTTCAGAGTATCACTTTGTTAATATCATTTTCAATAGATGTCTTTATCTGTGCTTTTACAGGTCTGGCCTTTTTAACCTTCTGCAGTATGTTCTTGGACTTTATGATTTTAACCAGATCTATTATTATCTAAATACCGGGGGAAACAGGCAGGGGAGGCAAGAGAAAATGACAAGTGATTCTTTAAAATGCTGTTCTCAGTAGCTCTTTATAATATACATTAGGAACAGCAGGGAGAACAGCTTTCATGGTAGATCTGAGCCTGTTAAAAAAGAAGTTATGGTGCATAGTCACACAGAAAAAAGGTGCTGGTTCATATCTGTCACCATCAGTCTTGGCATTTCATGTTTGCATACAGCGATCCTGTTGTGCACAGTCTAGACAGAGCAGTGTCAGGTTTGCTCCCGCTGCTTTACAGTCATACTGGCTGTAGTTTGCTCATGAACAAAATCTCTTTAGGTGTTTTGGGATGCATAAGGCTTAAGATCTTAAAACGCTGCTCTCTAGAGTGTATGTTCCTATTAATGGGCCCATAAAGATCCTCTTATTTATTATTGTTTAATTATATGCAACCTGTTGCTGCAAAATAGCTGTGCATAATTGCTGTTTATTTCTGCACTGGCTTGAGTGTATATGTATTTAAAAGATACATTTTGGGTTTAGTGAATTCTATGTTACTGACTGTTCAAAGTAACTTTATTTTCCGTTGTCTTTTCTGTAAATGTTCTTTTGATATTTAGAGTGTTAGTGATGATATTATTACATTGCTGTTAGCTATTGAATGAATGATTGCTGTTGTATTCTGAATGTGCTGATGCTGAAAATCTGTGATATAAATAAACTTCCTCTGGTAACATCATTATAATAGCACAAGCAGCAGAAATTTATGGAAAGAACAGATTAAATGCTTAGACTTAAATTCTTCAGTGTGCAACTCTGCTTAAACTGCTGTGTCTGAATTTTGGGTTGCTGAATCAGGTGGAAAAAATCAAACTGACACATCGCTTGTCTGTGCATTTTTACTATGATATATTATGTTACTAAAAGAAAAAGCTCAAAAGCTACCATTGATAATCCTGGGTAAAATTTGGAACATAAATTATTAAGATCTGTAGTTTCTTTTCAAAGCGGCCTGGGACTTAATGCATATATCACAGCAAGGAAATGTAACATCAATATGTACTTATGCATTATAACATGAGATATTTTTATGTATGTAATAAAGCATTCACTATGTAACTGTTTATCTAAGCAACAGATAGGAAGGTTGAAAAATTCACAGTTAATTATATTTATTTAGCTAATTAACAACTAATAGCATTAATCATAAATGCTTGAACATTTAAAAAGTAATTTATTATTAAGTATGAAAACTATTATAAAACTTGCTTTCCAAAGTATATTTTGTTTATTTATGTGCATAAAAGTCTCCCAAGATACCCAGTCTCAGTATTTCATGTAGTTATCCCATAAATGCCATCCTGCATAAAGTGTGGGATGCAAAGTACCATATCAAGAATTTATCAGAGATACATACACCTCCACTAACCATTTCCAATTATCTTGTAATCACTTCGAGGCTAGGGAAGTGAGACTCCCAAACTCAGTGTTGCTTATCTCTGGACTGCTGTAGTCACCTACACTTTCTGCAGAGCTTCAGGATTTCTCAGAAATGGGTTGAAAGGTAATATTATAATTATGGAATAACTTGAGTGCACCAGTCCTCAACCTTTGCTGCCCCTTGGCAGCGAGACTGAGCAAGTAATGTTGTACACTGGGAGCATAATTTGTTCTCCCTGTCAGCCTTAACCGTTAACTCCTTAACTCCCCATAGCTGGGAGCAATACTGTCCATTAACAACCTGTTGGGGATTAGTGAGAAAGCTGAAGACATCATCAGCGTCTGGGTTTCTAATTCAGTAGGTTGGTTTTCTTCTTTTCGATAACTTTTTTATTACAAGTTTAATAGTGCCCACTGAGAGTCACTAATAAATGAATGAGAGCTCATTTCCTCCACAGGTTTTGTCAAATTTGCCTTATTATCTCCCAGGTTTAGACTAAGAGTAATAGAGCACGAATGACAAGGCTCGTCTTTGAAAACTGTGGAGACAGAGATGTGACTCTCTAGGGGAGGAGCAGGAAGACATGAATAAAGGCAAAGTATAAAAAAAAGAAGAATAAAATAAAATCACATTTTAAATGTTTATTTGTAACTATGTTTAAATTAATCTAAGTAAATGACTGAACTCAGTGGGTATGCGAAAGCTGAAATATATAATCACTCACAGCAAGCATTACAGCAACACATTAGCAGTGCTATGGAGATGGCTGTGTGGGAGGCATTTTCATACCAAATCCTTTTTTTTTTTTTTTTAGTTATTTATAATTGTTTCAGAAAAATAAAATACATCCCTTCAGGGCTTTGGACTGGAAGAGCGGGTGCTTGTCTTCTTTATGGTAGTGCATTTTAAAATTGGCCGTGTTCTCCATGGCCATTTTACAGTTACCATGCTGTAGTACAACTGGTTTATACCAGCTGAATTCTGTTCCAAATGTGGTTTGTCTGGTTTGGGGTTCATTTTCAATGAGCTGAGCGTTAGTTTATTGCAGAAAGGAAAGCTTTCAATTGATAGCTTCAGACTGACTTGGACCTTAACTCTGCAATGATTTATGCACATATTTAATGTGTCCTGTAGAGCAGTCAACGGGCCTGGAGTCCATGCTTTATGGTACTACCTTCCTCTGGAAATTGCAGAGAGATCTGCTGGTGGAAAGCTTTAGCAAAGAGTACCCACAATTAACAATAACTTTAAATGATCACTTAAAGTAGGCTGCAAAGCACACAATTAAACACATGTTTGAGTCTCATCATAATGGGAGACTGTTTCCAAATATTCAGAAATTACCTGGGCTTAAACCTCATATAGATGTTCTTAGGGCTGAAGAAATTCAATGTAAAAATAAGGAAGCTGTATATTTGTATGCATGTGTGCAATTTGGTATTGGGTCATTTCAACGTTGCACTCCTATTCTGAACATAAGTTACATTTCTCTTTTCTACCCAGTGAACAAAAGCTACAGTTCAGCCATGTTACGATCTAAGGATATACTAACAGATTGCAAGCTGTATACTCAAAATGGTCATTTTTAGCTTGCAAGTATTTTTGCTTTTAAAATTATGCCTTAGATTATACAGATAAAGTCTATAAAACTATAAATTGTTGTAGTCCAATTGAATTATATGAATTATGAGATTATTTTTAAACTAATCTGGATACCTAATTTAATAGAGAATAGCATCCTTTTCTGGATTTTTGTGGGGAGGGAGAGGGAAGAGAAAGGGGGAAGATTTTCATCCCTCCTATAGAATACTGTAAAGAGACTTTAAAGGAGGAATTTTAAATTCTATAGAAAGGTTATAATTTTCTCTGAAGTCATATGGAACTCAGCACGGTGCTGATGACTTATTTTCATGTAAATTCTTCATCTTGATGTAATTCATATGGCATCAGCACTGATAAGTAATCAGACCTTTCTGATAAAATCCAAAGCATAGAATAAACGAATGCCATGCAGTTAACTCTTAACTGCAAAGCCATCATGCAGTGTTGGTTTCAACTGTGTAATCCGTAAAACATACAAAAAACATGTAAACCAGAGTGACTGCAGTAAATGTGAGCCTGACAGTCACTCATGGTATTGTAGGACAGAGTACTGCACTACGCTGTGGGCACAATCCACAATCTGAGGCTGACTTGAAGATTGCTGAACTTCTGCTTGGCATGCTGACCTCCATCATGGGACAGAAGTGCATTTTAATATCTAATTAAAGTCACGCATACATATAGGCTTATGTACACCCTCCTTATTCCGAGCTGAGGACTCTTTGTTCAGATCCCAAATGAATTTTGTTTATGTGTGTATCAGTGTTTTCTGCTAGCCAGGGACAAAGACGTATTAATACTTATTCAGTCTTTTGTAATATCCTTTGCAATCTTCAAATTAAGGTGCCATGTAAGTATATTGTACTGTTGTCGGCTGTTCTTGTTATTAATCCTGAAATAATAAAATGTGTATTAGATAGAATCAGGGCAGCTCAACGGTATATTGCAGGCTATAAGCTTTCATTAACAGCTACAAGAAATTTTTTGTTAACTCAGTGTGTGTAGAGGCAGGGAGGAAGAGGAGCTGGAGGGAGTGTGATTTGGGCTCGATAAGAAGACAATGAAACACGGGTAGGATTTAGATTCTGGTCTACTGTGGCTGCTCTTCAGCTTTGTCAATCAGTTATCTTCTGGCAATACATTGTACTATATGCTCAAACATAGTAATGGTCCTTTATAATGGTCTTTTGAACATGTGTTCCCTGGCTCAGGTGAGTTAATGTGGGTTTTTATTTTTACTGTTTTTTGTATTGCTCTCAGCAAATAGGTGAATACAGAGCACTACAGAATGCAGCAGCTTTGGTGATTTTTTTCACTATGATGAAGGACTAGCTCATCGATAATCAGAGCAGATTTCAGTCATCAGGAGACTGTAGTAACAAAAAGGGGTACTTAATCATCCGGCTTGGGCAGAACCACAAAAGAAAGCCCATTGCTATTGTTGCAATCTGACTGCTGAGGAGAAGCAGCTAGAAGTGAACCACCAGTTCCTATTTCCATCCACTTCCTCCTTTCTCCATTTTTCTAAATATTTCTTTTGTGTCACTTTAATTATGATCAGCAGAGGCACTTGACATAAGCTCTTTGTTCTGACAGGCATGGTGGGTCGTGTACTCTCGGCCCTCCTCTGGCTGTGAATGGCGGAGGAGCACTACAGAAACAAGAGGAAGATTATAATCTCAGGAGGTCCTTTCCCCTCACCTAGATGTGTCACACACACCTGAAAGGAGAGGCATGCATTTTTGCCCCAGACACTTTCAGCTGGAGTGGCACGTGAAAACCCATTTCACGCGCTGGTATGCAGTGCCTGCTGCTTTCATGTTTCTCAAAAGCGTCTGATGCTGCTGAAGCATCATGACAACTTGGCTGTCTTTGGTATCAGAAGGTTCAGCATCTCTTGGGCCTGCTGTAACTGCTGGTTCATTTGGCAAGAGAAGCACTGGTTCGCAGTAATGCCTTCCACCTCCCAAGTTAAGCAGAAGAATATATTAATTGTTGTTATGTGTTGTCATCTGTACACTCGGGACGCAGTTAGGGAAAACCTTCCTAATTTTCTGTGCAAGCTGAGCCTCGGGTGTTCTGTAATAAACTAGCAAACTATGACTTTGTCATTTGGATGTATTTGAACCTTGCATGACTGTTGAGCTAAAAATGAAGCAATTCTTAGTCTCATTACTTAATTCTGATCTTGACACTTCCACAGTTTTCTGAATTTCAGGTCTCTGAAGTATCCCAAAGTAGCATTGTTATGAGGCATTATAGAGTCTTTTGTGTGGGATTATATACATGGGAGAAAAGGAATCAGCTGATTCTCCTACATGAATAGCACTGCATTTCTTTAGCAACATTTCTCCTTGATCTACATGTTTCATTTTTTCTCACTGGATTACAAAGAGAAATTGAGTTGAAGAAGTCATAGCTGATGCTAGACAAGGGAACAGTGTGTTGTTAGAGATGGGAAGTGAAAGCTCTGTGTCTTCCACTTGAGCCCCTTCCCTTTGCTTTCGATCATGGGAGGATTGCAGGGGTTGTGCCAGCACAGTGGCACAGTGCTGTGCAGAGCAGCACACAAATGCCCTAGAGTGTACAGTTAAGGTGAGCTGAGCTCTGTCAGTTTAAGCAATCAATCAAACCAGTCTGCCTTCCTCATCAGTTAATGCAATGAATGAGATTCATAATGTGCCATGAAATTAGAAGCTTTTCTGTGGAGGTTTAAAAACAGAAATGTGACTGCTTAGATAAACGCTATACACTTGCTTTCAGTTCCCGAACATATGCTGTCAACTTCAGTTAGATTGAAAATTATCATAAGATTTGACTTTTGCATCTGGGCAGTGTCTTAAATTGGGGTGTTGGTCAAAGGTAAATGCAATCTGACCACCAAATTATGTGGAAGAAACAATGTGAGACTATAGAAAGACATTGCAGCTAATGGCAACTGTTAAAGCTGCAAGGCTGGTTTACCAGCATTCCTGTAAATCAACTTCTCAATCATATTTAAGCATTAGAAATTTTGTTATCATGTGGCTGTGGTTAAAAATCCCATTGCAAATGGAAATTCAGTGTTGCAGGATGTCTCAAATGCCTCATCAGTGGCGCTGATGTTTTTCTTTAGTGTTAATAGCAATATAACTTTGTCGGTATTAATTGAAATGGTCCTTCCAACAGATGCAGAGGCTTATCTAAGCCTATCATTATAGTAGCCATATGCTTACTGGGAAAGTGCAGTATCTTATTTCACAGAAAGTTAAAGAATTATTGACAGTTTGAGTGACAGCATGGTATATAGGGAGATGCCATAGTGAAAAAAGTTATCTGATAGCTTAGATTTATTTTTTCCTGTGGAGTTTAAATTGTCAGCACTCCTTGTAATAATAAAACTCTTTCCATGGAGAAGACTGTAATTTAATTTACCACTGTGAATATTGATTCCTGGATAGTACACTCTTTATCCTGCAGATGACCTAGATCCTTGGTTCCCTAAGGGTTTTGAATAATAACAGCAGCAAAAGGGTCTGGATTGCATAAGAGACTTGATGGAGATTAGTTACTTTCTCTGCTGACATTTTAATTTTATTCATTTAATTTATTCCTCATATTCCTCGTCTTGCTTTGTAAGCTGGAAACCATTGTCAGTTGGATTGGTGTTGATGAGCACTGAGTCTTTTAAGCTTCATTCTTCCCAGTCATATCAAACCTTATGTTCAAAGTAAACCAGAAATGGCCGCATTCACTTAGAGAAGTAATTTCATTTCTCATGTGTTGAAATAATGCTCAAAGAGATGATTTAGTCAAAATCTCTGTATTAGAAGGATGGTTATAGTGGGCTCCTGATAGAATGTCTTACTGTGGTCGTCATCATGTTGGGTCGCAGCTTCTTTAAAACTGATGGGGAGTATCCCCACAATGCAGGGAAACCTGAGGGAGATTCCTTGGGAATCCGCAGAATTCACTACTGCCAATTCCAGGCATTGAAAGAAAGGACAAGACCTCCAAAAGTGATACAGGATTATTGAAAAAAAATATAGGAAAAGGCAGGCAGGAAGAAAAAAAGATTAGTGGAAGGTGGGAGAGAAGGGTGTAGGGGGGAAGGTGGAAAGGGTATATCATCTGCTTTCTCAATCTGTAGTATTGAGGGTGCACTTGGACGAAATATTTGATCCAATATATGATTCAGCATAAGATTCAATTGGACCAATACTTGAGTCAAGGGTTTGGAAGGCTCTGGAGCCATAGGGACCAGTGATAAGTCAGGGTATGGGGAGCCTAAAAGAATTACCAGGTCTCTCGAAATTCTTAATGTACTCATGGAACTGTGTCAGAATTGCACCCAGAAAACCTAGAACAGAGCAGGACAAAACAGCACAACTTCGGCATAAAACGGGTTACTCCAGCAGTTTTTTTTAGCAGTATTTCCTTTGCCCAGTTATTTTGAGCCACTCTAAGGCGATTAGAGCAGCTCGTTACCGACGCTCAGGAGCCGAGGAGGAGACTTGTGTTCCCTTTTGAGAAAACTGTCACTATCTCTGCGTGAGCTCAGATGGAATTGAATAAAAGTCTGTTTTGTGCTCAGAGTACCGAGCAAGCCCTCTTTTTCCTTTCAGTGACTGTGGGTTAATACAGGCAGCTGGGGGATCTGTAGCCTGTTTCCTCCATCTTGCAGCCGTCTGTTCTGTGAGTTCAATTGCAACAGAAGATGCTGTATATGTACATTACAGACCTCTTTTCCATGTCCCCTAAACACTTCTGTGCTGCCTACCAAGAAACCTTTACCTAATTCAGTGACTGTTTTCTCCCTCAGACACTTCCTAGTCAAGGGACAAAGTAACTAATACTTGTAAACTTGGGAAAATCTGTCACCACCCGCATTAGAAACAGGGAGGAAAGATGTAATTGCCCTGTTAGGGTTTGTGGTGGACACGTTTATTAGTGTAGGCAATTTCCTAACTGTAATGGATACATAAAATTGTATTTATATAAAATTAGAACTCTCAAAATATCATTAAGTCTCTGAAAGTTATGTGTTAATTTTGTCTAAGATGAGACAACAAATCTGCCAGTACAGCGCTGTCTCTGTCATGGACATACAGGGGGAAAATCATGGTATGTGGGAAGTGATAAACCCTCTAAACCCATCTCTGTCTGGCACCAGGACTGAAATACGAGAAAGAGATTCTTTGAATAATTGGAAGACATTTTTGTTGAAAATAAAGTTTTTAAAGTTTTAATCCTAGACTTTTAGGTCAAGAAGGTTATGTGACTAGGTAGCTTGTTTGTGTACCAGGAACACCAGTCGACTTGACCACAGGTTCAGTTTCCAAGCAGATAATGACCCTAAACATTCTTAGAAATAGCATAAACGTTGAAGAAATGGTATAATGAAATCTGAAAAGAAAGCCAGGATGGAGCAGCCTGGTTTTTAGTCATAACCTTAGCCATTTGGAGCAAATGCAGATTTTATTTCACTGAACACAGTCGCTGCTGTTCCTTATATATCTCCAACACTCCATGTTGCACAGTATGTTAATGCAGCACAATCTTCAGGCAGAGAGAGAGAAAAACTAACAGTTCTTAGATAGGTGTGGTTTCTTAATTAAGTGTTGTATTTTGAATCATCAAATATATTTAAATTTCGCTCTTAGCAGTACTCAGTGTTATTACTGGACTTGAAATCTAGGTCAGCCTCTTAAAAGATTGTGGGGTAGGGAGCATGTCAGCACTGGGCAAAAGCATTATACATTCAGGCTGGGTGTGAATATGCACAACTTCATATGAATTTTTATTGCTTTAAAGAAAAGGGTTAAGGAAAAAGCCAGAAGGGTTTGGTGAAGAAAAAAAGAAGTATCTGCATTTGTAAGTAACAGGATTTTGCAGTTTAGCCCATATGTTAATGGCAAAATGAGCCCTTAAAAGTATTATTTTCTACAATACTTCATTTGTGGCTGCTGGTTAATAAGGCTACTCTGATTTCAATAGTTGCCTTAATTTAAAATGCTACCTTGATTTTCACAGGAATGGCTCTTATTCCATGAATAAATTATTACTTTGTCACTGTTTTTGTCAGCACTATTAACTATGGAATATATTCTGGCTGGTCATTTTAAGTGTCTTCCTTATCAGTATTGTGCCTGGCATTCATTATCCTCTTATCTCTGTGCCATTTCTTTCAGTGGAGAGGTAATGGATTGATTACTTTCACTGCTATATTGGTCAGGATGTACAACAAATTCTCTTCAGCTCTACAGCTCATTCATCATGGATATCCTTTAATCCCCCATCCCTGAGTTTAAAAGTTTCATTCTCTTCATATATATTGGAAATTATTAACAAAGACAAGAATCCAAGCAGTGCATCTTTTAACAGTCATTTACTGTAAAACATAGTCACGGAAAATCCAAGGGGGATTCTCTCAGTTTGCTGCTCAGGGGAGTTTAAGTGCCACAGAACCACTAATTCGGTATTTGCATTTTCTGAAATACTGACTTCTGTATTTCAACTGGAGCATTATTGAAATTATTGAAATTTCACAAAGAACAAAAAAATGTTCTTTGTGAAATGATTCTCCCCAATGTGCTGCACATACACATGAGTAGTAACAGAATCTCTGCTCTGTGGGTGCATATTTTTAACTTCTGGATGGCATTTGAATACAAAGGTAGTTTTGTGATAAGAAATGATGTGCTGCACATCATGCTATATGGAAAACTCTGTTAGAGTGAGTTGAACGGGAATCACAAGGTTTCCTCATCTGGCAGATATCTAGCAGTTGGACAAGAGGAAGTAGGAGTGCAGCACTTGGCTTTTCTAAGAAACTTGTTCTTCTTGGCAAAGCTATCATTGCAGAAGAGTAGGGCAGTCATCAGGATTTTGTCTGGAACAACTTAGGTGAAGGACCAAGATAGTAGGATAGGAAAAAATACATTCCTCCTTTAGGTGTATGAAGGACACACAAAGGCTCTGTATTGCAAGAGAGGTTCCCCTAAATATATCCATGTAGAAGATGTAGCTCTATATCACTAGCTGCTCATCCTTCAGAAGGTATATTTGCTTCTCGTGTCATTGGCACTGATACTGATGTTTATCAGTCTAGTCTGCACGCAGACACTGATGTGAAGTTATACTAGCATGTCCTGTGCCAAAAGTGCTTAACCTGCGCTTTTTGAAGGCATCAGCTTAATCCTAGGAACAGACAAACCTGACTCCAGACCAAGGGCAGGAAAGAAATATTCAAAAGCTTCTAAACAAGTATTAGTCAAACATGCAGAAAGGCACCAAACACTACAAAGTATCTGACTGAGAAGCAAAACTAGAAATCACTGATAGTCCTGTGACTTAGTCTCAATTAGTGTCAAGCCCTTCCTGAGTCTGGCTGATGAGGGCTTCTTGGAATACAGTGAGGTTCACAAATGATCTTTCCTATCCATTTCCCTCATGTCCATGCCCTGGTCTCGTTCTCCTAATCAGTAAAGATTAAGATCTTTTAAGAATTATTCCAGACTGGTCATGACTTACAGAGAGCAGAGGAGAAATTAAAAAATGGATAGCCATACAGTGCCGTGGAAGAACAGCAGATTCATTCTAACAGGGTGATGGTATTCATGCATTTGTTTTTAGATAGAAGAGACATTATATCAATCAGTTAGAATGATGAGTCATCTAAAATGCTGTCAATATTCAAGTGACAACAGCCATGATGCCTCTTAGTGGAAATAAGAAAGAAAGAAGGAAGGAAATCTAGCTATAGAAGGACCTGTATTTGGGCATGTATTGTACAGCACTACAACAGGCTGCAGAGAAAAGAGCAAGCACAAGTGACCCACTGTTCAAAGATGGAAAATTATCTTTTTTCTTTAAAGCACAAATAGTAAAGGACTGAAATATTTCCACTAGCATATCTGTAAACCACGGAACTGCTGCATGTTTTCCATGAAGAAGAGAGCGCTTACTTCTGATGGCAACACACTCCTAATATGAGGTTTAGCAACAAAAATATATTTCATATCAAGATCCTTTAAGACTGTCTTGCCTTCTTCAATTTAAAAAAGCAAAAATAAAAAAATCACTTATCATTATGTCTGTATTCAGTCTCTGGGGAAACAGTCCACAAGGAAGATTGTATCACTTCAGCCAGGTAGTGAAATCTCTCTAAGCATCCCCTTGCCTCTTTGACATCTTCTCTTAGATGTCTTGTCAGAGTCTCTGCCTCTGACATCTCTTTTAGATGTCTTTTGTAGTTGCTTTAAATGCAACATGGACAAAAATTAAGTTCTCATCCTTCCCTATGTCCCTTTTATTGTTATCAACAGTGCTGTTATTTTCCCCATCTGTCAGCAGTCGGCATGTTCATAGTTACTGTTCTGAATGTTTTACTTGCCAGAATTTGCCTGGTCTGATCAACAAGGTTTTTGTCACTGTTCTAGAAGTGATTAGGAAGGACACATTTCTCAGCAAGAGAGAGGCATGCAAGCAAATCTAGACCCATGTTAGGATCCGTGAAGGTTACTGCTTAGAGAGAGAAAATTTTTAGTAGGGCAGAAAAGCCCAACCGAGAGGGGGGAAAGGAATGTTTCTCTCTGTGCTGTTTTAATTTGTACTGAAACTATTAATAGCCCAGGCTTTTCTCATTTCCTGAATTTTTCACAGTGTGTTGTCTCATTCTGCTTTTGCTTCCACCAGACTGAAATAAAGAGTTATTTGTTGTCTTTAGAAATGTCATTTGTCCTGTATCACAGTATTTGATTGCCTGGCACCTTTTGCTCGGCTCCATGGTTCACAGTGTGGATAATGTTGTGTCTCAGCAACCCCATCATATTGTAGTACGACAATTCTTTCAGGCACGCATGAGAAGGAGAACTGCTAAAAGAGTTCAATGTGTTCTGCCACAAAGAGCACTCTGTATTTCAGCCAATCATTTATTTAACATTTGACAGCTTCCAAAAGGAAAGGAGGGTTATACGTGCACTGAAATGCACTGGAAGGGTGAGATTCAGTCAGGCAGTCTTCACGTCCACCTCATTTGGCTGATTTCTGTTAGTATTTAAACAATTTCAAAAGCAACCCTTATAGAAGTCCTACTTTCAGTCTGTCCTACCTTTGAATGTAATTTTTAGGCTCCAGCATTCAGACAGAAATCAATTACTCACTTTCTTTAGAGAAGGTATCCTCCGGACTTTGTTCCTCCAGACCCGAGACGGGGTTCATAGAATCAATCATAGACAGGTTGGAAGAGACCTCACGAATGATCTGGTCCAACCTTTCTTAGTAAAACATGACCTGGACTAGATGTCCCAGGATCCTGTCTAGCTGAATCTTAAGGTGGCCAGTGTTGTAGAATCCACCACTTCACTTGGGAGATTGATTGTTCTCATTGTGAAATATTTTCCTCTTGTGTCCAGTCAGAATGTTCCCAGGAGTAACTTGTGCCCATCACTCCCCATCTTTTCCCTGTGATTTCCATGGGTTGATGCCATTCTCTGGACTACAGTGGAATTTGCTGTGGGCTGGGACTTGGGACTGAGAGCTGAAAGATTGGTGTCCAGGGAACTGCAGCCTCGCAAACAAGATGCCCAGTGGATTTTTGGGTGCTCCACTGTCAGGCAGTGCTGAGCACAGGCTTTCCAGGTTACCCTAAAGCTTGTGTCCTCAGGCAGCTTGAATCTTGTCCTTGGTGATTACCTTTCTACTTGTACTTTTGACTGAACACAAGTATCCTATTTCTGTTATCTGCACCAAGATGACTTGAAGCTCAGCAGCCATCCTCCAACCTCCTATCTGCAGGGGCACCCATCAGTGTGGTATTTCCATCTAACTAGTGCAAAATAAGGTTGTTTCCTGCTTTTTCAGTGTGAGCAGCTTCTAAATTAACATCTTTTCTAAATTGCTGCCTCTGCTGTGGCTTTCCTCTGTGACCTTACTTTATTTTAATACTTGTGTCAAAAATATATTCAAATGGATGTCAAATTTGTCACCAGGAGCCCTTAATACTATTCTTAATACTATTCTTAATATGCTAAGACCATTATTGAGAGACTACATAGCTGTATTTTTATTCCATCTAACACCTGTGCACTGATTTGACAATTTTGGTCATTTTGCATGTTTCTGCTTTTTAGTGTTCTGTGAGTAGTAAGAGATTAAAATTTTAAATGTTGAATAGCTGAAGAAATAGTAGTCAAATTTTATTGAAGATACACAGTTTTCAAGAAAGTAGCTTAGATAGGAAAGATTTCTTCATGAACATTTATATTAAAATATGGTACTTAATTTCTGATTGTTTTGATTTCGATTAGAAATGCTAATTCAAGTAAATTCAAGCTGAGAAAACATTTTTGAAAACTTGCAGTTGAAAAGAGATCCGCAACCATCACAGAATAGGATATGGGAGAATTAATGAGACCCTTCTTAAAGCATGTCAAATGAAAAGCTGAACATAGAGCTGCCAAGTATTAGCAGTATTCTTTAAAAGCATGCAATGCAATATTCACTAAGTTTTGATCAAATGCTTCACAAATGGGGAGGATTTATATCTTTTTTATAAACTGATTTTATTATAGTGGCCTTTTACTATTAGATGATTGGTCTTGCTAGGAAGATAGTCTCCTTTTTTTCATCTTCAGTTTAGACTGAGGCTTGGTTTAGGAGATTTGAAGATTTGGAGTTTTTTGGTTTCTTAGCACTGTCCAGGATGACTGTCCTGCCAGTCTCACAAGGACAAGTGCCATGTCAAGTGTTTGCAGTGTGAAGTTTGAGAACGCTATTATAAAACTCTGAAAAAAAAATCTAAACTTCTGCTTTGTAATAACTTTTTAATACAATATCAGAAAGATGCAAAAGATCTGCCTGGAGACTGACATTTAGCTATTGTGCTCTTTTAAATTAAATGACAGCTCATACAGGCGTTCCAGGGCTAGGTGTAGAATCCTGTTATTTAAACATTGTCAAAGCTTGGGTTTAATTAACTCTAATTCAGTATATTTTCCCCATCCTTGCGTACTCTTTCTGTCTTTCCTTCACTCCCTCTCTGTCTTTTCTTTCTGCTGGCCTTGAAAAGCTTGGGAGCACTTGTCAGGGTTACAGTGTGATTTCAAATGCTTTCGTGCTTGTTGCTGGGTGGAAAGAAAATTATGTCCTGGCAGAGCAGCAACAAAGCATTTCGTTTGCAGCCAGGAGATTCAGGTTGCAGAATAAAGCTGGAGTGCTTAGTCCCAGCTGGGCTATGGGTCTAAATGTTTCAGATGATGTATGCATGGTTTATAAGGCAAACGGAGCCGCACTGTTTCTCTGATCATAATCATGAAGGGTGCGCTTGGACTTCCAGAGCTGGAATGGGCATGTTGTTTTTCAGCTTCACCATCAAATGAAGCAGTGGAGGTTACCCTGTGCCTGTCCTCAGAATGTCACGGGAAGGGCTGTTGTGCCAGCAGTGCTGGGGGCTCTGGGACAGCAGCACACTGGAGATCCCATTCCAGCAGCAGCAGAGGATGCAACCAGGGATGAGCAGCAGCTCCTAAAGGAATCCGCCAGCAGTGTGTGACAGGGGGTGGTGAAGCCATAAAGAAGTGGGGTCGTTTAAACACATAACAAGATCAAAGCCTTAAGTTGCCCTTCATTTGGTGCTCATTCAAATCATTATTTTTGGCAAAAGTAGTTCAGATTAAAGACAACCTTTTCTGAATGCTTTTAAAGAAATAAATTGCCTCCTATGCATATCTAGCTTGCTCTCTCCTCTCTTTGATATGCTACTGTGGTTCCTCAGTCTCTGTGGATATAAGAATTATTACTCTATTTCTTCAACGTGATTTTGTATGGCAAATATTCCCAGGCTCTGAATGGCAATTTTGTAATGAAAGTTGCAATAGAGTAGGCCAGGAACAAAACAGTACCAATTAAGGTTTCCTTTATGTAGCTACTATTCAAAAGCAGTCACCCAGCCTTTGGGTTGTAACAGTTTTCCGTCTCAGTTATGCCCAGACCAACAGTTTGGTTGTCAAAAGTAAACTCTAAAATTCCTTCTCGTTCTCTTTGAATTCCCATTCCCTCTTTGCATTCAGTTCACATGCTTTTGCTTTCAGAGTTTCATGGCTTCGGAAGCCTGTTCATTTCTTCCCCGTCTTCCCAAATAGTGAAAAAAAGTCACGTGCTGATTTTCCCCAGACTAGGACACCTCTTTTTGTCCTAATCAGTTGCCAGCATACCTCTGGTGTCTTTCATGCCAGTGGCTCCTGTCCCTAGTGCTCCCTGCCCACTGGAAGCCATGCAGGCAGCCCTAAGCAATTTCTGCCTTTCAGTAGATGAGAGTCAACCCAGCTGGATCAAAGGAGTTGAAAAATGCAGACACCTAATCAAAGCTAATCAGCTAGCCTTCCTTTGTACATAATAGAGAGAGATGGACAATCCTGGGGGAAACCCAGCTTTGCTGAAACAGATGTCCAAGGAAGTGAGACAGCTCCGCCTCTCGAGGTGCCTGTGTCCGTGGAAGGAACCTGGATAAGAAATTTAAGGCTAAATGCCTTTTACACAGCTAAATGCAGATTTGATTCATTTTCAGCCCAAAATATGTACTCTGTGTAACAGTATGCAAGTGTGTTTATCACAATTCAAGCTTAATAAGAAGGATTTCGAGGAGTGCTCTCCTGTCTTCTACCTGAGGGACCAGTGAGCACAAGGAAAGCAGTTGCATCCTCAGCTGTCTGCTGCAGTGCTGACAGAGGTGGACTGTAACAACTGTCAAAGCTGACACATCAAAGAAGCTTCTAGCATTTCCCAGTCTTGAGGAAAAAAAACCTGCTCAGATGTTTTCCTTAAATATTGTGTAGACTTTCCAAGAATGCCCACTTCTTATGTAAAAATAATAAATAAATAAAGATTTTAATAAAGATAGCTTAGTTAGTTTCCATTGCTCAAAGACAGCTGTGATTCTTCTTATTAAAAACATTGATCCACATAGGATACTGTTAGTACTGCGAAATAAGACTGAGTTAACAATTCATATTGCCACTGCATGTATATCATATACATGAAGTTATAAACCTGAAAATGGGTATACGAAATAAATACTTCAACTTGAAATTGATAAAAGGGCAAGAGTTGTGTTACTTTCCAGTCTAGCAGAAACGAATAGACATGTATAGTACATTGTTCTCCTTTGCTGGTTTTTAAGGCATGAAAAGCAATTTGAAGTGTAGTCTTGCTTTAATGCCATTTAGATTCCTCCCACAGTAATGTCAGCGCCTTTCATGTGTGTGTGAGTGCCTACATAACATGTTTCTAAAAAAGAATCTTAGTTCAGTTCTGATTTAAAAAGTTCTGTTGTGTTGCCACTGTTCATGCAAACTCTAAACTTTCTACAGCTCCATGAAAAATATGCATTGAAGGTTTACTACTGAAGCTTCCAGCAGCCCATCATGGCCAATGCTTTGGGACATGTGTGGTGCTCTGCTTTAGATTCCAGAGGGATGATTTAGAGCAATTTGAGTTAAAGGAAATCTAAGCTGATGGGGCAAACCATGCAGTGCCAGGAGAGCTGTGTTTTCACAGGTACAAGTGCAGGCTAGTTATACCTGTGAACCAGCTGCGAGTCCTTCCTAGAGGGATGAGCTATTAGCTTAAGCACGGCACCAGCCTGCATTTCATCCTGAGCTAGCAATCACATACATCATGATGCTGTGTTGTCCTGGTTTTCCGTCATGCCCTGGGTCCTCCTGAAACCCAGTGCTGCTACCCTGCACTCCCTTTTGTGGCCTGAACATACCTGATGAGGTGATGCAGGCATGAGCTTTGGGTCTGAGTACATTGGGACCATCTCATCATTCAGGATATGAACCATATCCGTCTATGAGAAGGTGAGGGGGCAGTTTGCTTCATGCACTCAGTGCTTTGATTAATCTATTCAAATATTAACATGCCTGGTGAGGTAAACTAAAATATCCTCTGGATATATAAATATTCATATACTAACATCTGCTACAGATGCATAGTTATAATTCTATTTTCATGGGAGGACAAAAGTCTCTTTGAGGAAGATCCAATGTAGCAGAGGGTTTCTCTCATCATACCTGTCACTTACGAAGTTGTGTAACTTTTAAAAATCTTTTATGCTTGCATTATTTTAGAGTTAGCCTGGTCTGTGAGGATTTAACTCCAGTATAACAACTATTAAATGTTTCTGGATCCCTTTTAGTATGTATATGTGAGGTGGTACATGTTTTTCACAACATAAAACAATGTCTTTGATCATTTGCAGGCTGATGTCTGCCACTGGCACAGTCCTGAAACAAATCTGCTTTGCACAGTTAACAGTATCAGATTTTCGTTACGGTCTTGACCTCTACCTTTGGTGCTTAAGTACATGCCTTCCATTTTCCATTGGCACAGTACCTCAAAATGCCAGGTTCTTTTTCTTTTTTTTTTTTCTTTTTTTTCTTTTTTTCTTTTTCTTTTTTCTTTTTAATTTTCTTTTTTTCTTTTTAATTTTCTTTTTTCTTTTCCTTTTCTTTTTATTTTTCTTTCTTTTTCTTTTTCTCTTCTCCTTTTCCTTTTTGCTTTTCTCTTTTTCTCTTTTCGTTTTTGTTCTCATTTTCTCTTTTCCTTTTACTTTTTGTTCTCATTTTCTCTTTTCCCTTTCCTTTTCCTTTAATCTGTTTTCTTGCTTTACAATCTCATGTTATCGTTGTCCTGCTCCGGGATGTCATTTCGCTAGGTTTACTGCTAGCTTCCCTCCTCTGAATTTTGCCTGTAAGTCTACTTGGCCTTCTTCTCTCAAGGAAAGAAGTCAAATACCCCAAAATATGATCAGCCGTCTTGTTTGTTAGTAGATTCTTTACAAATCTACAGCAGCTGACTTGTTATATATTAAAATAAATAAATACATTTAAGTTCGACATACTGGAAAACTTTCTATTTTGTAGCGTAGGGAAGACATTGTTTCAGTGCACCACCAAATATGTGACTATACAGCAACCATATTCTGTTCTCTTTTTGCTTTCAGAAAAGACTTGAAAAAGATTGTTCTTCAAGTGGAATCATGTATTGAATGTCTTTTTCCCTTCTAGAAGCTCTATTCGATACAAGGATGCTGGGGAGGGACTATTCATCAGGGACTGTAGTGACAGGACAAGGGGTAACGGGTTCAAACTTAAACAGGGAAGTTTAGATTGGATCTAAGGAAGAAATTCTTTACTGAGAGGGTGGCGAGGCACTGGAATGGGTTGCCCAGGGAGGTTGTGAATGCTTCATCCTTGGCGGTGTTCAAGGCCAGGTTGGATGAGGCCTTGGGTGGCATGATTTAGTGTGGGGTGTCCCTGCTCATGGCAGGGGGGTTGGAACTAGATGATCTTAAGGTCCTTTCCAACCCTAACTATTCTATGATTCTATGATACTCCACAGTTGGTTTTAAAGACTTATATTCATTTTCCTCATTTATAGATTGAATACTAAAGACCATGAAAGAACTGGTTTAGACTACTTTTTGGGTCCATCAACTATGAAGTTAAAAAACATAATAATAGCTAGAGTTCACACTTCCAGTTCTGATCTCTGACTTCTTAAACCGATATGAAGGATTGTTGTTAAAATGGTGTAAAATTAATGTGATTAAGACAATAATTTTATAGTCCTCTACAAAAGGGGTTGTCTTATGTGAAGTTGTCCTTGCAGACTATTCCCTGCAGAACAAGCAGAGATTTAAAGCTCAGATGAATTGCTGTTTTACAGACTAGGTATTTTCCTCCCAGCTTTATCTTTTTAACCTTTGACATTACTTAGATTAGTTAGAAGCAGTTTGACCCTATTATTTCAGGAGAAATCATGTTATTTCCCCATGACAAATTCTATAATTTTAGGTTAAATTTTCAAGAGCTGTTAAGTCCCAGGCTCAAAAGTTACTTGGGCATTTTGAAAAGTTTAAGATAATTTTTCTGTTTGTGGGTTTTGTTGTTGTTGTTGTTGTTGTGTTTTGGGGTTGGGGTTTTTTCTTCATTTCTTAGAGTTCTTATAGACAAGGACCCCAGAGCTGCTGCTTCATCTTCAGTTTTATTTTGCTCTTACAGCATTATGTATTTTTTAAAAATGCGGCAGCCTACCCAAATTACTCTTCAGTCTAGCAATTTAATGTCCTTAGGAATGCACTGAATTATCTTAATCACATTCTTCAATGATACATTACTACCTTTAAAAAAATACTGGTAGGAGAAAATTGCGCGTGTTCAAGGGGGAGTTGAAAAATAAAGGTGTAACAGCTAAAGGAAAAAAAGGAAAACTAAACAAAACCCAAGGTATAAATTAAGCTGACTAGAAAATTAACGTTAACAAGTGTCAGGAAATCAAGAAACAATTTTCCTTTGATGGTATTGCAAATATGTGTTTGTATAACTATATTTATTTTACAGTGTAGTAGTAGGAACCGAAGTCTTTTCTCAGTTAAGCTAGTGTGTTGGTTAGAACTGGTAAACACTTTGTGTCATTTAAAATGGCTTTGTATCAGTTTAACTTTCCTACTTACGGCAGAGCCATAACTGAGCTATAGTGAGCACTGATTATAGATAAATAGCTTCTGACTGCTGTAGTATTGACAGTGTCTTCACTGAAATAAATTGTCCTTGAAACTATTTTGTGCTGTAAGACGCCATTTCAATCAGCGTTTTTTCCCAATCACACTAATTAGAAGCCATTTAACCATCATTAGCAAGGTACATATTTCCAGAATTTGTTACAAGAGATGATGTGGTTTCAAAATGTATTTTATATTTTTAATCCAGTTTAATAAACTTTAAATAGCAAGTAGATATGATTGTTCATTAAGATGTAAAATGGTCAAATACTCTTATTTTCATTTTATAATGTCATGCTTTTAATTATGTTGTTGCTATTTAGTACCAGAGAAACATCCTGTTTTCTAGGTCAATGTTTCATATTTGTATTATGATTAAAAGTTTGACATTTTGAATAAAAATATACTAATTAATTGTATTAATTAAAAATAATGACCTAGAAAAATGCTTCCAAGCTAACCTAAAGACATCAGTGCAGTGAAACATGACAGTTGTGCCATATTGTCGTATTTTAGTAAGCAATAGAAAAACATATATACAAATGGGAAAAAAACAAAATTAAGAACCATTTTCATATTTAAAACTCTGTATATGAAATCTTCAGTCCACAGAAATGGTCACAGATACTTGGGAGGACAAAACAAACTTCTGAAATATTGACATTTCCTGTGAAATATAAAGGGCAGCTTTTGCACAGGTAGATATTTGTTCTTTTTAAATACATGTTAGCCTTCTGCAGCCAGAGCAGGGACAGGGCAAGTACACGAGAGGTAAAATCCTGAAGCCTTTGAAGGTTAGCCATAGATTTTTAATGAGTTTGTTGCCAGGGTTGTTCGTTTGTACATATAAACTGCTAATACCATAGAGTTAATTAAAACTACCACCATTTTCATAAATATGTATATGATATATGAAAATTAATGGTTTAGAGAAATGAGAAATAATAAGCGAAATTATAATAATTATCTCTCCTGAAATCAGTTCAGACACACAGCTCACATTAGTTAGAGACACCAGGTTCTACTCTGTGTCATAGGGGAAAGTATCATTGAAAATGATTGTAAATAATCACAAACTGGTTTGTTCTCAAAGAATGCAAAATAAAAATGACAAAGTCCACAGACAATAAATTGTGGTTACTGCATTTCCAGTTCTGTATGTTCCTTTTGGAGAGCCCATCACTGAATTTAAGGCTGCAAGAAAGCATCTGCCCTTTGAGAGGGCATCAAAGGCAGCCCTCTTCTCCAAATTAGTAGTAACCCCTGTTCTAGTGGTCACAGATCTGTACAGTACCTTGTACTTAGAGATGGACATCTATTTCCATTTTAAATTTGGCACCCTAGATTATATTCTAGTTTAAGCCAAAGAAACAGATTGATGGGGATACCAATGTGACTTTCCCTAAACACAGTGTACCAGAGGAAGTTTGTACATCACCTCCCTCTGCACATTTCTGATTGTCATTGTGAGACAGACAAATCAATTCCCATCATGAATCTTCTATCTAAATTAGATCCTGTTATTCTCAGTTCACCTAAAAATGTCGCATGTCCTCTCTTCAGATCTGCATGGTTTCAGCATCTTTAAGATCCTTGTCAGCCCATGATATTTCTTACATTTCACTGTCTTTAACACTGAGATTCAAAACTGGAAGCAGTTAATGTTTTACTCTGCATATGGCTTTTCAGAACAGTGCAAGTGGTTTTATGGACCCCTGTCATCCTGCAAACTGCTGCTGGGGAGGTATTGGTCTAGATATTTTGGTCATTAGCAAGAGAAGCTGCTAGTATCTTAAATTAGAACAGATCTTTGCTTTCCCGCTAAGACCTCTAGAAAAGAAATTTACTTCAATTCTTTCATAAAACTTTACAACTTCGTCTTCACAGTGCAAACTGGAGCCCTGGTGAGGCTGTCATTTGAACTGACGCTGTATTGCAGCCTCTTTTGTTCTCTCCTCTCCTTAGATGCCTGCTTGCTGCCTGCTGGCTTGCAGGAGCGAGCAGGATGACTTGTGGTGACAGCTGTAAAGTTGCGGATAGGAGCAGACAGAGGAAAAAAGCCCTTGTTCGGTTAGGAGGGGCTTTATATCTCTCTGTTTCCATAACTACACAGAAGGAGAAAAACATGCTTCTTTCATGCTTGTCTAGATTCAAAATTGCCTGTTGTCATCCTTTCATAGGTTCAGCACCTTTGCGAGTTGGTCTTAGTAGCATTTTCGGATTATGAAATGATTGTGAAATTTGTATATTGCCTTCACAGTTGAAATTTTGACTTAATCACCGTGTTTTCTGAGGTGTTCCTTTGTTTTCATTTGTATTTGAAATGTTTTAGCCAAGTCTCATCAACCATCTTTATTACGTGAAAGCCATTCAGCTCTCATAATAGTCATTATAAGCTTGCTTAATTCTTAGAGAGCCCATAAATTCTGATACTCGTTAAATAAATCTTTGTCCTTATTCGTTAAATAAATCTTTGTCCTCTAATCTCAACAGACTTTTCAAAAGTGTCTTTTTTATTTTTATTATTCTGAGTTTGGCAAAGCAGCTACTTAAACACTTAGTGATAAATTGTTCCTCTATGAATATAAACATTCGCAGTTAAATGGTTTCTTACATTATCAGCCAGTCACAGCTCATGTTCTCTTGCCATACTGTGCAAACTCACTATCCAGGCAACACAGATACTAGGGAGTGACTTTGCTAGTATTTATACAAAAATACTTAATATTAACAAACATACCTTCCAAAAAGTTTGTTTTAAAGTAAAGATTTAAAAATCCGGGTTACAGTATGAAGGGGAAACACGAGTTTGGCAGAAGCGAAGAGGACATTTTATAGAACGTTTTTTAAACAGCTACAACACTGTTAGACTTTGAAAACTTTACAGTGCTTATAAAAGAAGAAAAAAAAATCAATTAGCAAGTCTTTCACATCACTAGGACAGGTAGAACCTAGAGATTTGCAAATGTTGCAGATAGGGATATGAACAAAGGAAATCTGACACAAATTATAGCTTTAAGTTATGATACCATGTTCCTAAAGCCCATGGGGCACAAAAAGTAGCTTATTTATCATTTTTTCTGAACCTGCAGTCATTTATGATTCTTAGGTAAGTTAATAGCTTTGGATTTAACTATTTTAGTTACTTCTGTAATCATGAATAAACAGGAGTGCAGCCACCAACACTTGCTGAAGACCCCACTTGCAGTACTACGTTCAGCTCTGGGACACCCAACACAAGAAGGATGTAGACCTGCTTGAGCAAGTCCAAAGGAGACCACAGAGATGCTCAGAGGGCTGGAGCACCCCTGCTATGGAGACAGGCTAAGAGAGCTGGGCTTGTTCAGCCTGGAGAAGAAAAGGCCCCGCAGAGACCTTAAAGCAGCTTCCAGTACCTAAAAGATGCCTACCATAAAACTGGAGAGGGACTTTTAACAAGGGCATGTAGTGACAGGACAAAGGGGAACAGCTTTAGGCTGAAAGAGGGGAGATTTAGTTTAGATATTAGGAAGACATTTTGTACTGAGGTGAGTGAAGCACTGGAACAGCTTGTTCTGTGGCTGCCCCATCCCTGGAAGTGTTCAAGGTTGGCCGGGGCTTTGAGCAACCTGGTCTAGTGGAAGATGTCCATATCTGTAGCAGGAGTGTTGGAACTAGGTGATCTTTGAGATCCCTTCCAACCCAAAACATTCTGTGGTTATATAGACCAGGGAACCAGCCACTGAAGCAGAGTTGCTGGGTTTCAGACTCCCCCAAGAGGTCCTAGAGTTGACTGGCAGCTTTCTCATTTTTTTAAATTTTGCAATATTTGATTGCACTTGTCTGTTCTGATAGTGCAATGAATCACTGAGACTCTTTGTGGGGACACAGTCTGTGCCAAAGGAACAGTTCTCTATCATATGAGGTGTCCACTGAGCCAAGAGGTGCTGTCGTGTGCATTTAACCCAGTGCGTAACATATATCTGGTACTAAGCCATCTGCTAAATACTTAGATTTAGTACTTTTGTAATTATAGATGATGTATAATATCTTCTGAAAGGGTGAGATTTCAGTGCCAAAGATTTGAGTTGGGTTTATTTGCTTTTATTAGGCACCATATACTGCCTAATAAAATATAGTAGGATATGAATGCTAGAGAATAGGTGTGTTACCACTCATCAGTGAAGATGGATTTATTTCAAAGAACTGTGTAGATTATACTTCTATACATTCTAGGGAAAAACTAAGTCCTGCCCCTACTGAAACTAGGCAGTGCTGCCTTTGTCTACAGTGGGCAGAGTAACACCCCTCTTTGCTAATTAATGTGTGTTAAGTGCATTGAAGTCTTTGACTGTCAGGTGTTTTACCTTACAGTGGTATTGTTTAATAATTTATTTTACTCTAATAGGTGCAGTTTGTCCTGGATGCCTCACTGATTTATTTTCAGAAACCTGTCTTCTCTTATTTTCTTATTTTGGAGAACAAGCATTTGGTTTGTCAGCTGCACGTACACACATGCGTGTGACTGATTGCTGTTAATACACAATTCGCAGCTTTTCTTCCTACACCACCAGAACTGGTCAGCATTTCACCATTGCTGACATGTCAGGGAGCCTGTTGATTACACTATCGGTTTCACAGATGGGTGCTTCTTGTTCAAAGCCTTCAAAAGTAGGGAATGTTTAGCTAATGCTTTGCACTACATAAAGAGATCAAAAAGGTCTAAAAGCTATCTGATAGTCTTCTGCTACAAGCAATTAGGATAATACTGAATCCATCCCAGATCACGTAGTGATAAATATTTTAGCCTTCCCTTAAGTGTGTATTTATATTCAGGGCTGCCTGCTGGTAAATAAAACAATCAGAACTAAATTTCTCTTTGAATCTGGACTATTCCGTGTTTCCAGCACTCACAGTTTATTTTTTTCCTTCTCTTTCTGCCTGTCTCTCTCTCTTTCTCGTCTCCAGAGAAAATTATTGTCTGCCTGGAAATCAAGTTACAGTGCTAAGTGAAATAGTGGCATATTATATATGGAACAGGGGGCCAGGCTGGCAGTTTGCTGGGATCCCCTGGGGGTTTATTTGCTTTGGCCAATACAGAACAGGCTGCAGCCAACTTTATATTTAATCAGGGGTGAATCCTAAAAACAAAAAAATCAGATCCTGCTATAGGAAGCTGCATCTTTATATCAACATCTCAGTGGGCATTTTTATGCTGGATCCTTTGGTCTTCCTGCTTGTCCTTATATGGGTCTCAGTCTGTGTTGGAAAATGAAAGAGACCAGGTTGTCTCCCTTATTTTTTATTATTCTTTGCATCCATATAGGTAATGTAAATGCAGTCCATTTTCAGAGCCAGTCACATACACTCACTGTGAATTTATAACCCTGTATGATTATAAATTAGCAGGCATGGAAACCATAGAAGACTTTTACTTTATAAATCAAAGCAGCAAAGGCATTCTAGCCCCAAAACTCCCTTTTTTATTATTTTTATGCATAACTTTGGTACCAAAATCTCTCCAAAAGTTGCATTTAAAGTAGATTTTCTAGAAATAAGATGTGTAGTTCATCTCCGAATATAGCCCAAAAATATGTTGAAATAGTTCTATAGCCTAATATAGGGAGCTATCAACTGTGCAGTGTGTGAAAGCATCCTTGAGGTACCTCCTAATGTCAGTTCTAGTGATGATGATAGCCTGGAAATTGTTTTCAAAGCATGATATGGTGACTACCCTGAGTTTTTAATATATTTTGAAAGGCTTCATTTACACGTAGAGTTGTAGTTGTCCTCCTCAAGTGAGGAATCACCGCAGCTGACTTTCTTGACATTTTCTCATCATAATAAGGTGAGAAGAATTTGTCTATGTGAACAACAAAAAATTATTTAGCTCAATGGGACATCTCATTGTCAGTAATCCTATGAGTAGAATTAACATATACAGCCACATATGTGTTGTTCAAGGTGGGATATTAAAGTATTCTCCCACTCTCCAGCACCTGTTACTGTATTCTCTAGCAGCACAGGTGTATAACAGGGTCAACAAGACCAAGATCTAGACGGGTTGGTCTGCACTACAAAGTCTTAAACTGTAGCTGTATCAGCTTAGGGTATGACAACTTCACACCTTGCATTTCACATTGCTGTGCTGACAAAACCTAGCAGAAGATGACTCTCATTGCCTTTTGTTCCGAGGCTGGTATAGCTGTGCCAGCAGTGATACCTCTCCATTAGCATATGCTCCATTTAGGTGTGTAGCTGGGTAGCACAAACTCTGTAAGGTGCAGCTTTGTAGTGCTCCTGTAGTCAGTATTAAGCTTGAAAGCTGGAGAGGAACTTTTTACAAGGTCATGTAGTGACAGGACAAGGGGGAATGGCTTTAACCTGAAAGAGGGGTGATTTAGATTAGATATTAAAAAGTTCTTTCCTGTGAGGGTGCTGAGGCACTGGCACAGGTTGCCCAGAGAAGCTGTGGCTGCTGCATTCCTGGCAGTGTTCAAGGTTGAATGGTGCTTTGAGCAACCTGGTCTAGTGGAAGGTGCTCTCTGCACATGGCAGAGGGGGTGGAAATAAATGATCTTTAAGGTCCCTTCTAACCCAAACATTTTATCTGGCCTAAAGGCTTATGGAAGCAAAATATTCAGGAGAGGGCCAGAAACAGTTAAGGATTTTCAGATGCCTTCGGAGCAGGATGGCATCCTGTGGAAACTCTGTTAGAAATACAGACTGGGAGAGGGGGACTGAACTCACCAATATCATATGGACAGTATTTTGCAGCTCCATCCCATCCTTGACGCTTCACCAATATCATATGGACAATATTTTGCAGCTCCATCCCATCCTTGACACTTCACAGTACGGAGAGTGTTTCACCATTTGTCTGCCTTCCCCATCTCACCAATAAAGGATCCTTGTATTGGGGAGTCCCAGCTTTGTTACTCCTCCTTCTCCTTCTGCTGTTGACAAAGAAGTGGAACTGACCAATTTGTATGGCCTTCTATGATGGGTCTATGGAACGGAGGGACAGGAGTAGAGCAGTTGACGTCATCTACCTGAACTTATGCAAAGCGTTCAACGCTGTCCCACATGACATCCTTGTCTCTAAATTGGAGAGACATCAATTTGATGGGTGGACCACTCAGTGGATAAAGAACTGTCTGGATGGCCGCACGCAAAGAGTTGTGGTCAATGGCTCAATGTCCGGCTGGAGACCAGTAGGGAGTGGTGTCCCTCAGGGATCGGTGTTGGGACAGGTCTTGTTCAGCGTCTTTGTCAGTGACACGGACAGTGGGATTGAGTGCGCCCTCAGCAAGTTTGCCGATGACACCAAGCTGTGTGGTTCAGTTGATACGCCGGAGGGAAAGAATGCCATCCAGAGGGACCTTGACACCCTTGTAAGGTGGGCTGATGCCAACCTTATGAAGTTTAACCATGCCAAGTGCGAGGCCCTACACCTGGGTCGGAGCAATCCCAGGCACAGCTACAGGTTGTGCAGAGAAGAGATTCAGAGCAGCCCCGCAGAGAAGGACTTGAGGGTGCTGGTCGATGAGAAAATGAACATGATCCATCTTCAGTGTGCGCTCACAGCCCAGAAAGCCAACCGTATCCTGGGCTGCATCACAAGGAGCATGACTAGCAAGTCAAAGGAGGTGATCCTGCCCCTCTACTCTGCTCTTGTGAGACCTCACTTGGAGTATTGTGTGCAGTTCTGGTGTCCTCAACATAAAAAGGACATGGAACTGTTGCAACAAGTCCAGAGAAGGGCCACGAGGATGATCAGGGGACTGGAGCACCTCCCGTATGAAGGCAGGCTGAGAAAGTTGGGGCTGTTCAGCCCGGAGAAGAGAAGGCTGCATGGAGACCTCATAGCAGCCCTCCAAGGGCCTATAAGGATGCTGGGGACAGACTCTTTGTTAGGGACTGTAGTGATAGGACAAGGGGTAACGGGTTCAAACTTAAACAGGGGAAGTTTAGATTGGATCTAAGGAAGAAATTCTTTACTGTGAGGGTGGTGAGGCACTGGAATGGGTTGCCCAGGGAAGTTATGAATGCTCCATCCCTGGCGGTGTTCAAGGCCAGGTTGGACAAAGCCTTGGGTGATATGGTTTAGTGTGAGGTGTCCCTGTCCATGGCAGGGAGGTTGGAACTTGTTGATCTTAAGGTCCTTTCCAACCCTTATTATTCTATGATTCTATGATCCAACAGGAAAAAAAGGTGAAAGTGTTTGAAAATGTACGTCTAGTCTCAGCTATCTAATCTCCCTCAGTAATGCCTGAGTAGAGACACCTGTGTTAGTGCACCCTACAGCAGAATAGGCTGGGCTGTGGATAAGACCTGCTTCTGCCTCTGTTTGACTGCAGAGGCCGTCCAGATAACTGGACATGTAATTTTCAGGGTCCTGGAAGAAAAGTGAAGGTCACGTGTAGTATCTGAAACACCCTCGTCTGTTAATGATTCCCACCAGGCTTTGCTCATTCCATTTTTTCTCTATGACTATTTCCTTCCAGGCCAAAACAGAATAAGAGACCTGTTTCTTGTCCTCAGTTGCAAGTAGGAAGCTGTTCCTCAGAGGTGTGTACTTGTCTTCACTTCACATGGAAACTGCTGAAGCTTATAGTGTACTTGCCAACTGGGAAATAACTAGTCTCTGGCCTGAAAATTGTGGGAAACACTAAGGAATGATGTTCAGTGGTTTCTGGTTTACAGTGTCAAGATGCCTGAGGGGTGGAGAGCAGCATCAGCCACTGCAACACCAGGTCTGTCTGCTTAACTTCATCAGACTGGCCTAATGAGGCAGCTAGGCACTTAGTTATCTCTCCATGCAGCTGCTCCAAGCTGTGTATCAACAGCATGAGGGTTGATGGAGCAATTTATTGTAGTACTTTCCAGGCTTTGGGGTTCTCTGTGTATCTGTTGGCATTGTGGTGAGGAGAAAGAATAACATGTCAAAACTGGTGAAAAGTCATGAGTTGCTGTGTGGTTCAATAGGACAGGTTCACCATGGTACACACTTTCCCACCACTCACAACTCCTATTCAAATGCTACATCTTTTGCTTCGTATTTTATTTCTCCTAGCTACACACATTCTGCCACTCACTGGCTATCAAAATGAGCAGGTAGGGACAGTACTGGCACTTAATGGTTAAAATTATTGTTTTACATAACTAGAGCATAACCTTGGGAATTAATCTTCTTAGTTGTTAAGGCAAGAAGGTAATTGGATTTTCCTTCTGGTAACTTTTCTTGGCTTCCCACATTTTCTGTCCCAATCATAAAAGCATGAGGCTATCTGGGCAAGCACTGGTCTTCTGCATGTTCTTCACAAGAGTAATTAGCGATGTTTCATCAATTACCCTTTACAGTTTTATAATAAGTTAGTTATTCTAAGCAAGTTTTAAAAAACACTGTTTGTAATGTGTTCTTCCATATTTCATGGCTCATTATATTTTAGCTCTTGCTGCTCCATTTTAAAGCCTTATCTACAGGAATATAAGTAAAAAATTCTTTACTAAAAGTTAAAAGAAACCTGAGAGCTTCCATTGTGTCATAGGAATGTGCATTAGAGAGGCTCTTTAACTGGGTATTCAATCTCCACTGTGCTTGAAATACAGAAAAAATAAACTTGGGGAATAAGTTCCTTGTTCATTTTTATTTCTGATCATATGTGATTTAGAAAAAAAAAAAAAAGATTCACTATATAATTTCTGTTCCCTTTACTTGGTCTACACTATTACACAGTTGTACTTTTGATCTAAGGCTTGTGGGCTCTTTAGTTTAATTTGTAATTTGTCTGTTAATTAAGAGGGATAAAATGTAGTGCAATGGGTGGAGCTGGGGACCAGGAGTCAAAGCTTCTGAGTTCTTCCTGGCTTTGTTCCTGACCTGAGGAAAATCACTTATGCCCATATTGTCTCTGGGACTTTCAATATAATTATGCTTAAATGCCCCCAAGCAATGATACAAAGGCCAATAATGGCAAGATAGAAAGTGCTTCATTTCACGAGCTCCATAGAGGTGTTCAGTTGCAGATTTCAGGTCAAGTCCCCTTTAGGTTCAACCACTATGTGGCTCATGTAATGGTGGAAGAACATTGGAGTGTCCATTGTGAAGTTCTTTAAGAGGAAAACATTCAACCAGTCTTTGACTGAGAATGATTCATCATTGATAGTGATGAAGAAGACAGAGAGGAAGAAGACAGAGAGGACTGGCTTGGTTTCTGTGATCCCAGCGTGTGTGTGCAGCTGGGGCAGGAAGGAAAATCCCTTGCCCTCTGGATGCAAGAGCATTTGCTGTGATTCACTGAGGAAAGGGAACATCAGTGCCCACCCTACTGAAGCCTTGCTCCTTAACTGTCCTTGCACTTCATTTTTATCTGCATCTCTCAAAAAAAAAAAAAAAAAAAAAGAAAAACTCTCTGTAAGTACAAAGAAACCAGAGGAATAAATAACCAGTAGGAAATTCCCAGCACATCCCTTTCTGAAGGTTTTAGGAAATTCCACTTGTAGAAGGAAACACTGAAAATTAGGAGGAGCCCAGAAGAAGGACTAGCAGGAGACAGCTGAGATCATTTTTCACTGTCAGAACTGCACTGTGTTGTCTCTCCTTTTACAACTCATCGGCAGGCATTATTACCTGGTGAAAAAATTTGTTTTGCAACTCATCCCGAGTCCTCATAAATCATTAATGCCTGGCTAAGCACAGCATGAGCATCACAAATACTCTGAGAATGAGGGCCCGTTCTCATATAACCTTGTGTCCGATACTAATGCCTGCTAGTTATTTAGTAATACAAAGGAGCCTCAGTGAGGAAGATCGATGAGTCAGTGAAGTCTCCTGACTTCCTTCTCCTCTCCGCCTGCTTTGCCTGTTTCTAGTTCAGAAACTGAGCTACAAACAGTACAGGACTGTTCGTAGTCATCTGTCTGAGGAGAGCACAAGTCAGGGGGACAAGGAGGGACTTATAGCCTCTGAATGACTACAGAAAAAGAAGAGCTTCAGTTTCTGATCAGGGCTTGTTCTGATTTCTGGGATTTTATGAGCAAACTTGCACCACTGCTCCCAAGCTGTTTTTCCTGGTTTGCATTCCTTGATGCATCCAGTATAAAGCACACTGAAGTGTGTAAAGAGCGTGGATAGAAACTGAGCCCAGGAACACCAGGACTGGATGTCATTAAAGGGTGCTCAGTAAAGTCCAAGAAGTTGGTTACCTGGAGAAATCATCTGGAGACTTGGATGCTCAAGCCAGCTCTCACAATACTGGAGATAGCACAGAGAGTGCAACATCTATAGGTGCAGCTGCTGAACTTTGTGTCTTGCTATTCCCCAATCTTGGAAGTTATGAGTTCAAGGATGGTCTCTAGTGTCCCCGCTTTCCCTGAGCTCACCTCCAAAAACCCTCAGCCCGTTCAGAGTGCAGATAAACTCTGTTTCTTTTCTTCCTCTCCTCTCCTCAACCTCCTCTCCTCGAGCAGAGCATCCATCCATGTAGTTGTTGTTTAACAGCTGTGCTCTTTGAACACTACAATAATTGATCATGAGCTTTAAAGGGAAGAAATTGAATGAGGTGAGATGGAGTTTGACCCTTTGTGTAAGTGTAACCTTAAACTTGTATGACTTAGTCTTGGTTGGAGCCCTTGTCCTGAAAGGCTTGTGCAAGGAAGGTTGTAAAGTCACAGATAGTAAAGAAACAGATTTTGAATAGGAATTTAGGAAAAGTGCAAAAGGAGATGGAGGACAGATGGGCAAGTTTGAAAAGGGGAATGACAGAAAACAAAAGTGAAATTAAGTAAGCAATGAGAGAGTTTCAGAAAGTGTAGAGGGAAAAGTAAGTGTTTAAGACATAAAATGATAGAAATCGGTTATGAAGAAAATGTAGTTGCTGTAAGTGAAAGTAGGAAAACAGACCAAGATAGAAAAAACAAAAAAAAAGTCATTTATATGTCACAAAAGACACAAAAATACTTCCTCCACAGTCTCCTCCAAAAATATGCAACCAAGACAGCACCTGGTGCTGTTCCTGTGAAACCAGAGACCTTAGTCCGTTTTACCCTAAATCATGTAAAACATCCCTTTGTCCAGAGCATCCTTGGTCTTTAAACGAGCATTCGGTTATGCATTCGAAATGCATGGAGCATTCACAGTCAAATCATACTTTAAGCATCACACCTCCAGCAAAACCATGAAACTTTCCTGCAAAAAAGTGAACATCCAGAGCCCATTATAAGTTTTGCTCAAAATGTATCACTGTATTTTAGTTGAGATGAATTTGTTAAAAATAGTCCCTGCTATGGCACCCACAGGACAGAGTGGTTTATTTTCCCCTATTATAGATCTGACATAAGCCTGCTGTTATTTCTGTGCCCTCTCTAATGATCTGCTTGCTCTCTGGAGAGCACTGACCCATTTCAGCTCAGAATAATTAGCCTTTCAGACACTACTGTGTTTCCATTAAATAGACATAAATGTGGAAGGTGACATTTATTTATTTACTAAGGCCTGAAAAATGTGCACTACAGATGTTGGAGCTTGGGAAAACTTCCGTTTCTTTTCATTCAACAGTTGTATATTTGCATGCTTTCATGTTGTTTATCTGCTTAGTGCTTGAACTCTTGCTGAGTTTCACTGAGGAAACAGGAGAGCACAAAGATTATTTGGGTCTTCATTTCACTGTAAGGCCATTTGGCAATGCTTTGGCAACCCAGTGCCCAAACCTGACAGTGGCTTTAAATGTGTCTTTAGTTACACAGTCTTCAGGTCCCTTTTAACTGTGTATAAGGAGGTGATTCCACATAAAGAATTGCTGTTGATTTACAGAACTGTCTGAAGAGGAATGTGTTGAGGGTGTTACACTGAGAAAATGAGAACCTTGACCTATTGCAAACATAAAATAAAACCAAAATTCTTTAGTATTTAAAATCAGCTCTTTTATCATCTTGATCACTGGCTTCTGATCTACCAGACTATTGCCCAGGTGAAAAGTGTATTATTCATCTTGATAGCCACTTTGGTCTGCAAAGTTGGAGGGAATTCTTACATCCACACATGAAGTCATGGCATGCTATTATTTCGTTCTGTTAGTACCAATAGGCTTTATAAAAGGAGGCATCACGCAAGGTAGGTGCTTTATTGCAGGATGGAAACACTTTCATAGGTTATTTTAATCATTATGATTCTTTCATGATGTGTGAAAGTTGATTGTTGCTGTAAATGAAGCCATTGAAGGCTAAAAAATAAAAATGCTGTGATGGTAAAAATCCTTCAAGTGCAAAAAATGGTAATTGCTATAAAAGGCAGTAATTTATTCTCTGTATGAGATTATTTTTTATCATAAGGATGCTTTTAAGCTAACTCTGAAACATATACAATTGTAGTCCATATAGCTGAAGTATATTGCACAATGCATTGATATTTTGGCTAATTTTTTATGGATGGTAATTTATATATTATTTAGAAGCACTATTTTATTCTATTAACTGAGAGGCTTAACACATTTTTACTATGTTAAAGGATAAGCTATTTTTGCAGGTCTTGTGGTTTTATTATTTTGACCCATATCCAGTTCATATTGCATCATAGTACCATATTTTTGCTAATATTTTTCTGGTATGTTCAAAACTTATTTGCATTTTGATAGAAATTCATTAGCTCTTGATTTTTATTATGACAAATTATTTTGACTTTTCTGTGATAATGCGTTCTCTGTGTTTCTGATTTGCTGATGCTGAAATATTTTCTTTTGTTTTTAACCCTTCCAAATTTAGGATTGTTTGGGGTTTTTTTTCTGTGTATATATTTCAGTTGTTTAGACCTACTGGTTCCTGCTTTTTTCTTTTTCTTTTTTTTTTTTTTTCAATATGTTATGTTCGTGTCTTCTGTCTGTGTTGAGCCAATCTTGCCAACAAAAATATCAGTTGTTTCCTGTTTCTCTACTTCTTTACAAAAAAAAAAAAAGAAAAGTAAAAAGTAAAAATAAAAAACTCTTAATGGGAACCCTGGCACTGTCTGTCTTCTCTGTTCTGCAGAAATGTTGAAGGAGTTGAACCAGCAACGCAGAGCGAAAGAGTTTACAGACCTGAAAATTATTGTTGAAGGCAAAGAGTTTGAAGTCCACCAAAATGTTCTAGCTTCCTGCAGCTTGTATTTCAAGGACCTGATTAAAAGGTTTGCCTTCCTTCCAGCTGTGATCTGCTCTGTTCTTTTGTAGGGCGCATTTGTGTCGCTTTTTTTTCCTCCCCTCTCTTGCAGGTTTATGAAGATTGAATCTCCTGTCACAGAGCCAGTAGCCATTCTTTCCACCTTCTCTGAATGTATTTCCAAACTGAGACTCAGACCCATTTGTTACACATCTGACTCGTACAGTGTGATTATTTCTAATAAGTAGAGGCCAGTTTTGGCCGAAGAAAGCATTCCACCGCTGAGAGATCAAAGATTTAAACTCAACTGCTAATGGCAATTCAGACCACAGCTAAGAGCTATTGCTGTCAATGTTTTCAAGGGACTCTGTCACATGCGACCAAAGTCTGTCCTTGAGGCTACAATAAGCCATCAGCATTCTGGTGAATGATGCTGAGACATCATGCTAATAAAGCATTTTGAGTATCATAATCCCTTCACCCTGAAATCTTCGTTACATGCTTTTGTGTGGCTTTTATGGGCAAAGGGATTGATATTTTTATTATTTGTGGGCATTTGAAAGACGAAAAGACAACTGATTAATTTCTCTAGAAAAGATTGGGAATAAGACTTTATTCTGGCCAAAATATAGCTCAGTCTGCATGTTAGACTAAGGGGAGCTTTTTCCAACAAACACTCTAGCTTAGGACAGGTACAATACGTACATTTTCCAAACATCGTGTCTCCGCCTTTGCATTTTCCCCCCTCTGTTTCTAGCTGATTGATTCTAAACAGTGCATGATAATCTTTTTTTTCCATTACATTGATTTTTCAATTTGTATGCTTCATATACTTGCATAGGAATAAATTGGTACTCTTGTATTATTAGTAAGTTAGAGTAGCAAGTAGGGAGGAAAAAAAACATGAGGATAACTTTCATTTTTCTCTCAATCATCAGCAAATTAATGCAGCTGCTGATTTTGCCTTGCAGTATTTTCCTGAGCAGACTGAACCTGGACTGTGCTAAAAAATGGGATTAAAGAACATTTTGCTTGCTTCAAATCCTGTATTTAAATTTTGCCAACTAACACAATAGTGACTGTATTTTATTTCAGGATGGCATATTGGCTGGTATCTCCTTTCAGTGTATTATGTCCTTTTGCACAAAGCTGGTTTTATAATTATGGATATATATTACATTTCTATGATATAACTGTGCTGACTGCCTTATCAATTATTCATAAAAAATATGTTGGCCTAGGAAGCATGTCTTTTCCCCTCTGTAAATCTAATGATTGCTAGCTGTAGCTATGCCAGATATCTCCTGTCCTTTCTCTTCTGTCTGCTCATTATCATTTAATTGTTAAGGCTACAGTATATTCTTTTCAGGGTGATAAGGAGTAGAGTCTATAGGGAAGGAAAAATCTTAGAATCAACTTACAGAAATCCAATAACTGACTGGCTAAAGACTGTCATTTGGATTTTCCTGCGAAGACGTCTGCTTGTGTGCAGAAGTCACCACACAGCATCTATTTCTAGAAGCACACTGAGGAACCTTTCTGCTTTCTTATTTAGTTATAAAATGGAGATATACTTTAGATTGAACACTGCTCTGATAGGAACTCATTTAAAACAAACAAAAAAGCCCAAACCTTTTAAAATGCTCTGAAAAGAGACTATGAGAGCTCATAAGCATTACAGGAAAAAAATAATGCAAGATTTAGCCCATTTCCCAACCTCACCACTTTTTGCCTTCTTTCACATCATCAGCAGCAATAAATAATCCAGAGGTCGATTTGTGTCCACAGTCAGGTTTCGCCATCCCAGTTGTCTTCTCTATATAACCTCAGTTGCACACATGTAACCTTGATGAAAGCTGATGGAGTTGCACAGGTGTATCCATGGCAAAAATACCTTTATTACTGATGATGATGCTTGAATAAGGAAAAATTCAGCTTGACGGCTAGTTGAGTTTGCAAAACTGGTGAGAAAAATAAATATTCACCTGTAAACTGAGCAAGTGTATCTCTGTGAGACAATAAACTCAGGGCGGAATTCCTAAAGATTTTCTGGGTTAGAGGATACTTGCAGTGTAAAGCCTGGTCCTTTTAGAAACCCCATGAAGTCAATCAAAGGACTCAAGTTGCAAGAGACGCTCAGTATTTTGAAGTGTCATGACCTTAATAATACAGAATCATTATAGTTCACAGAGTCATGAAGTTTATAAATACAATACATCTAGAATTCCCTCCTGATATTTGTTAGCATCTCATTTGACATAGTACTTAAAGCTTTATGGGATTAATATTGCACTTTGTGAAATCAAAACAAGAAATGGCAGCTTTTCTTAAAAAATAAGAGATCTTTTTATATTAAACATAATATAAAGGCTATTTCAATCATTCCATGCTAGAGTTAAATTCCTATGCCATTCCAATGATGGCACCAATGGGTCACCAGAAACGTCAAAGATGATCTATTCATGAGGATGCTATGTGCATCCATATAAACATGTAGAAAAAGAATATCTTTCACAGTATTTACTTTGGCTGTTCTTTGCCACAGGGTAAAGGCTGTATTTGGCTTGTTGTTTGCCTATTGTTAACCTCATGTTCTGCCATTGATTCCACTGTGTGTTCAAGGTGGTATCTGATGGTAGAGTAGCAAGTACTGTCTCAAAAAAATAAACGGGAAATGTTCAAAAACAAATAAGATCAATTGCCTCCTCCTTAAAAAAAGAAGAAAAAACCAGAAAAACAGACAAAAAGCATAATAGAACTAAAGGTGTTACCCATCTGAGAAAGGCTATTTGATGAGAATTAGTCATAGCAGGGAAGAAAATATGTTATTTTTATTGCACTGTAATGAAAAGATGATAACCAGGTTTGATTGACCAAAACAATTCTGAAGTTATTTATGAAATAAATTTGGTAATGAGAGTGCACTTTGAAAAACCTTCGTTTTTCAGAAAATAGTAAATCCTGCAGTGTGCTGAACATTCCAGTCGTCATCCAGGAAAGTTCTTGTTCCATGTGGTTTATCTTCTGAACAGACGAGCATGGCCCTTTTGAGGTTGGGTTACTCCAGTCCTGAGCTGAAGTTCAGCACCACACCAAGCACTGTGCTTTTGGAAACAGATTAGCCAGTCCCATCAGGAGCTGTGCATCACTCAAGCCTAAACCAAGACTCGATGTTCATCTCCCTCCCAACGGCAGCTGACCATAAAAAACAATCTTAGTCCTTTTCAGTGCAAGATCATCTGGAAAGGTTTAGGTGTATTAGGAACAGCAGGTGTGAAATGTTCCTGACATCTGTTCCACTTAATTATGCCCACCAAGGCAGGGAAATGTGGTGGAGGGGAGGAATGGGATGTGAAGATGGGAGCATGCCCAAGGCTGGTCCCTCAATAAGACGTATTGCAGTAACCTCAGGGCTGTGGGGCTATCGCTAACAGCCTCAGGAATGATTTATGAAACATTAAACATTTGGGGAGTGCTAGGTTTCCTTAAGTTCCCTTCATAAAATCCTCTTTAAAGTATATTCTTTTTTGGGTGAATATTTGAGCCTACCTTATGACAGGTGTGGGATTGAGTAGTTGGCTTTACTGCTTGCTCCTTCAGGCACAGAGCATATAGAGGAGTTGATACACTTTATCTGCACTTAAGGAAATCATGTGGTTAGTCAGCTTTTTTAAACTGTGACCCATACAAGATTGCTGCAGTGTAGGACTTCAGGAGAAAATGGATGATAAATAGCAGCTGGAATAGGGTTCTGTCCCCTAAATGCTATCTTGTATTCTGAGTGCACCAACAACTACAGTTACTTCCAGGCTGCCTGACTTTGGCCTCTAATTTGCACCTGTATTTTAGGTACTTAAGAAATCAGTCTTCCCAATGCAAGGACTTAATTTATGGTACAGGCAATGAAGAGAAGCCCCTTGAAGGCTTCCAGGAGGAGCCTTTTCTCCTAATTCAGGTACCTATGTGCAGGCAGGTAGAAGATACCTCTGGAGCAATGAGGAGTGCTTGTCTCTCGCTGTTAGTCAACCAACATTTAGACCCAAGGTTGGCATCTAAGGTGGGTTTAGTCTAACCTCGCCTTCTAGTCTGCTGCTGTAATCTGCAGAAAGAAAGGCAGACCTCTCCAGGAGACAAGTCCTCTCACCATTTTAATGGGTGCCTAAGATACGAGGTGAAGGACAAGGCCATCCCTGCTTATAATTACAGAGAAATGAGGTGATTTGCTTAGGCTATAAACTTAAGATGGGTGTAACTTTGCTTCCTTCAGGGCTCCAGCCTAAGCTGGTTATCTAGGTTTCCTGTGCGGTCATGAGGAAAGATGGGGAATGACCGTAGGGCAGTTCATCACACCTTATGATAAATAGCCTAAACTGCCTTCTAGAAGTACTCATTTTTCATTGCCCAGAGAGAAAGGCCAGTCATCCAGCCTGAATCACTGTTGGCTAGAAGCTCATGAATGATTCCTTCCAGAAACTAATGTTTGTGTGAATGTCACATACATGTGCTTATATATGTACACAGAAAGAAAGAAATTGATCAGGATAAAAAAAAAAAAAAAGAAGTCTTCGAAACACCCTTCTCACAGAGCACACATTTTCTTATTTAAACCATTATTGGTTTGAGGAATAGGAGAAATGAGCTCTGTGTCTTTGTATTTGTCCAGAAGAAATGGTGGAATGTGTGTTCTGGAAGGAATGAAAGAAGGAACAGAAAATTCCATGAAGAGGCATCATTTTTTCCAGCTGCATTTGGGATAGACAAGGACAGCCACTGGATAAATGGAATGTCTGAAATTTCCGTTAACTAAGTGAGTTTCACTGGAACATTTTCATTTGCTACTTTCTTCTTCTCTAACCCAACCCGAAGCGTTGGAAGCTCTACTAAATATGACATTAATCATAGGAAGCACTTGACATGAAAGTCTCTTGTTGGACAAAATGCTGGCTTTTATAAGAAGACTTTAGTTTTATTTCTCTGTGGTCAGTTACTAAAGATGTGTCCTAAAAGTTTTATCTTGTTAAGATGTGATTTTAGTGATCCTTCCTCATCTTGAAGTCATCCTGGCTGCCTGATTGCAGTAGCACATAGTAGTAAGTCACAAACACAAAGAGATTTTGTCACAAAAAGCAAGCATTTTTGACTCTGTGTAATCTGGCAACACTGTGTTCATCTTTCTTTTCCTAAGGAGCACAGCCAGTGACTTTATGGCCAAATTGCTTTTCTATGATATCTTGCCTCTTTTTGCAAGTGTTCGGATTTATTTATTCATTTATTTTTTTTTTCTAAAACAGGGTTGTATATACTCTCTGGGGGCTTAAAGGCAGGGCGGGAGAAGTAAACCATTCAGGGTGAAAGGACCAAATTCCTCTTACTTTACACCTACACTGAAGACAGAGATGTCATTCTGCATTTTACACTATTGTGTGGAGAAGCAGCATTTGGATGCAAGACAGAGAAACCTGCCGCTATCCATCTGAAACAGTCTGACAAAACTGCACAAGCATTTAGGTGTCTGGAAAACAGACTGTCTGGTTTGTGTTTACGTTGTAAAAAGCCCAAAATGAGAAATAGCAGATGAAAGAATAATCTACTCTTGGTGACCCCTTCTTGTTTTCCTTCTTATTAAGAACCTTGCTTTTAACTCAGAGAGAGGAGCAGGCAGCATTTCTACATCTGCATGCTTCAGCTCCATTGTAGAATGTGGAAACAAATCATAACATTTCTTTGAAAACAGAGAGGGTGTTTGTTTCAGGTGCCAGGTTTCTGTTAAACTATTCAAAGGAGCCTGTGAGAACGGGAGGTTGCATTGGAGTGTAAAATACTCCTCACCCTTTACTGCCAGGGTGCAGGTGTAAATTACTCTGTGGATGACACTTTTCTCTTAAATGAGGGACTTAATTGCTGTGTGTTGGGTGCAAAATCCTGGCAGGAGAAGCAGGTTTCTGCCTTGGGTGGCCCCTTTCTGTGAGCGCGCTTCGCTTGCTCGGCCTGCCCGAGCAGCCGCACGCCTGTTGGAGCTGCCTGCTGGGTTTCAAATGTTGCAGCTGCCAGGCCCTGGAAAACATGTTTTCATCAAGCAAAAATGCATTGTCTTCTACATAAATGAATTGCATCTTACAGATATTCAGAGGTGTTGCTGGGCTGCCAGGCTAAGGAGCTGCCACAAAACCTGTAGCTGGCGTTGCAGCCCAGCTATTTCCAAGCTGGCGAGCATAGCCGCGGATTAGGAAGGCAAGTGGCTTGGGCTGAATGCTCCTCTGAAAGGAGGAACAGGTCAACATGCCCTGCTCTGAAGAGAAAACGTGTCAAGGAGGACAGAAAGGCTCCTTTACAGGCCTTGAGGTGCAGTGCAGAAATTAAGCTTCTGCCTCGTAATGGCTGCAGCTTGCAGAGGCACCGAGCAGAATCACTTAACCTCTCACTCCTCTCCTTCATTGACGGCATCTCTGTTTACTGTAGTTTGGGCTTTTCGCTCACATAATTTCTTGACACAACTACAAATCCTGCAAATCTTATCTAGGAATGACAGACTAATCACCTTTCTTGCTCTGGCTAGACCTATCTGCAAGTCATGCAACTGTCATACAACCACTCATAAGATGCTGATGTGTGTGACCTACCTATATTTACTTAATATCTCACAGCCCTGTCTAGGCTTGACTGTGCTGAAATTTAGGGGTGAAAGGGAACAGTTATCTAATGAGGTGCTGTTCAAGCTAAATGGATCAAAGACAATGAAAATAACTTCCACAGCATAGAAACTGGAGCTGTGTTCTTGAAAGCTGTCATTTTTGGGCCACTACCAAAGGCCAGTCTTGCCCTAAAACAAGGGTAATCAAATCAACTCCAGCGTGCTCGCAGGTAGCTCCAGGGATCAGCAGTTCACTTCCTTTCATTTAAATCATCAAGAATTAGCCACTGCTGGATTGGAATAATGAGTTTGAATTAATAGGGTCAGGTTATGATCATATCAGATCACAATCCCCCTTTTTTTGCTTGCATACCGAAGAGCTTCCGTGACTGAAATACTCCGAGTAGTTCTGCGAGGTGGTGTGTGCAGAAATTGATGGGGAGAGAAGAGCTCCATACCCTTTCCTGCATATACTGCGGCCATAGGTGATGCAATATATTACCTTTCATTGATGTCCAGAGCACAGGCTGTCTCTACATATACTCCGAAGAGCACTAGAAACACCCTGTAGCTGAATGAGAAAGAACCAGTGCCTGACAGAATTAATTCTAATTACTGAAATGCTGATTGGGATCTTTGGGCACTACCATAATCATAGTAGTAGTAATAAATAATAATTGCGGTTATCATTACTTTATTATTGTTTTCCCTCTAGACATTGCAGTGATGAGAAAGAGCCTTGGATAGACTTACCTAGATAATTACTTGTATAAATTTCACCACATACCTAAGAAACATTTATTAGCTGCATAATGCCAACTGTCTGCTAAGCTGGTTTTTGATGATGTAATAAATATCATTAAAACAAATCAGACAGGAGTTGGTTAAGGGGGTGAGCTTTAAGTTTGCTGAGAATAAATTCTTCATTCTGTTATTTTACTTTTACTCTTCGTTCCCATATAAGCCACCAAAACCTGCTTGCATCTTTTATTTAGCTTTAACAAATAGTAGCTCTCACCCCAAGATACTTTGCCACATATTTGCTGAATTAGATGGCCAAAGATACTTGCAAACAAGTTAGATCCCATGCTGTTAATAAGTTGGCCCAGTTTTTTTCTACTTCTCCGCTAGCGCCCTGTGAGAATGAGTTTATTCTCAATCCCTAGCAAAAGTCTAGGTCATGAAATGCTGTTCTTCCAAGGGCACTCGCTATTCACTTCTTCATTCACTTGCTAGTCATTTAAGCCAGCATCTTCAAACTCTTCATCTTCTTTCTTAAATCTCAGCGGGGAAGCAGATTTGTGCCTCCAACTGTGATCTCTGACACTATAGCCTTACAGGCTGCCGCTTATCCCGCGCCTTTAGAAATAGTCTTGACTGAGCAATTAGATTGTGTTCTGTCAGTGAATAGCATTAAGGATAAATAGGAGACCTGGCTCTTTGTTTGATTTTATTCTGGCCATGTTGTTCATGAACAAAAGCATTTGCTGCTAATCCTATTGCTCGTCTTGGTTTGTAATGATCATTTCTGTGATGGTGAATTAGCAGGAGCTGCTAGTGCATGCGTGATCTCACAGCCATTAATTTTCCTGATTTTATTCTGATAGAGCAGGTGCAAAGTGGCAGCGTTTGACCCTAATAAGTTACACTAGTCTTGCCAAATTTTGTTTGCCTGGAACAAGAATCATTATTTGTATCAACATCCTGGTAAAAAGTGAGCAAATGGATTTGTTGGTCCAAATTTTCATTACAAATTTGCAAGCCTGTGTTTAAACAATGTAATTTATTTAATCTTGTGATTTTACTAGTTCTTTATCGTAATCACACAATAGTACCATTACAGTATATGTTTTCTTCTCTCATGAGACAAATGGATAGTGGCTGAGACTCAAAGATAATATTTGTCTACAAGATAGTATAATGAAGGCAGAGATTTGCAAGTTAATACATGTTGAGCTGATAAAATAATTCCAAAGGAGAAGCAATGCTAGGATGTAGTTTATTTTTTTAAATCCTATTTAATAGAACATTCAGTGCCTTATGACATACATATTGCAATGATGTTGCTCTATAAATGTCTCTTCCTGTCATCATTTGCATGACTGATTACCTTGCAGCTGCATAAACTTGAATAACTCAGTAAATAACCTGTTACCTCACTATGCACATGCATCTTGGTGCATGTGTTCTGAAAATGTATGTTGATATGTTTGGGCATCTATGCTTTTATATCTCATGAGCATGTAATTATGATAAATCAAGCTCTTCGGTACGAAATACGACTTACTGTGCAGAGTGCTGTGTCTGTTCTGTTCACAGCTGAAGGTTGGCTAAAATATAGCAAAGTTTTTTTGTTGCTTCTCCCAAGATAAATAGACGTGGGGGTTTTGAAGCATTAATAACTCTGAAGATGATGAAAAATCAAAGAGCAGACAGTTAAGATGCAGGAACATTGCATTCTGTTCTTTGCCTGGTGTTTCAATGTTTTAAGGATTATGTTCCACAGTAAACAAGATGTTCAGTCTAAAGTGTATAGACTTGAACAGGAGTTTCTAATGAGCACATAGCTAACAGACTCTTAAGCCTCATGAGAAGCTGCCTGTCCCAATCTGGAGTCCATTCCTTGGTAATCAAAATAATTTGACAGAGATAAAAAGAAGTAGCTTCTCCTCATTCAAGTGCTTCATCTTACATAAAAATCGTGGATTTCCTGTTTTCTAGAGACTGAAACACTGTCCAAGGAACATAGCAATTGAATCTGAGTATTTTTTGTTGCTCTACCTATCTATCTTGGTGGCAAATATTTTGCTCTTGTGGAATGGGAACACAATTACTGTAGGATAAACATTCATGTTCCTAATTATGAAACCAAGCCATCTGTTGAGTGGAGGGGGCAGATCCTGCAAGGGCATAAAGTGAAGAGGCCTGCAGCGGCTGGCTGGTGGGACAGGCCACTGCTTTGGTCCATGCAGGGCAGGACCCACCCCAAAATACAAGCTTCAGATGCATCAGTCCAGGTGAAACTGGAGCTCCTGCCTGCATGCTGGCAGTCCCATAGCCTCCCCTCAGCTCAAACGTGCTTTTACTGAAGGATACTCAGATTCTGGAGTTGTATGAGATCCTGAGCAACAGATAGTCAAATACAGCAATTTTATTTTATTTTTATTACACTACCAGATCAGTGTGTTTTCCTATTTCTTAAAAATAAATCCTGAGTGCAATATGAACAATGTCGAGAATAAGTTATGGAAGTAGGTCTTTGCTGTGTCTGCTATTGGGAGAAGCGGGTAATGGTGGTAGACTCTCTATTCACAAGCAGAAGGGTTGGACCCCAGAGAGGCAGAGAAAAAAAGACACCAAGTCTCACACGTCCAGGGACAGATCACAAATGATAATTCTGAATGTGTCTTTATTTTAAAAGATAATCATTTATTTCAGTGCCCTTTTGGAGCACAAAGCTTAAATATACATCAGCCTATGGCACAGTGAGTCATATGGCTTTGAATGTAAATAGGTGTCACAAACTGTCAGTCCTCCTGTTCCCAACCAGGCAGCCTGGGAGGAAGCTGAACCAACTGTTCCTAGGCAGTAATGTACATGTACATAAAATGTTTCACATTTTTCATGTTTATTCCGTGCAGATGGCTCCATTTTGAACATCCAGAATTTGTTTTGACTTTGTGACTATAGCTTGTAAACAGAGAGTTGGCTGGCATCTGTACCGGGTATAGGTAGCTTTTCGTATTTGATCTAAAATTGAGTGAGCCTGTAGCCAAACCATTAGTCAGTCAAAATAACGTTGCAAGCCGGTTAAAGGCAGCATATCCAAACCATAAGGGAAGCCTGAATTAGAGGCGGTAGCACTGTCCATAAATTGACAAATTGATGCGCTAGCAGTGTTTCACTTACACAGCTACTTTAGCCAGTCTCTAAATGCGCCTTTGCAAATAAAGGCATCTCACCATTAAATGTTTTGAACTGAATCACACAGAAATTCTGTTACGTGGATGTGTTGATACAAATAATGCGGAGAAAATGCATGGATATACATATATTTATAACTCAAGATGCAGAAAACTCAGTTGTACTGCTATTAGGCATGAAAACACTGTGCTGATTCTTGTCAGTGTGTATTACATGCATGGAAATGATTTTCAAGGACAAATGAATACAAAAAATGTAAAGTTCTCTACTTTTTCTTTTGTCGGTTCCACTCCTAAGTCTTGCAGATGAGGTTTCAGGGATTTTTTCCTGCTATCAGTATTTAAATGTTTTATCTCTTTTTATGTATGTGTTAACAGAAAAGGACACCAATTTTGATTTGTTATTTGAGAGTGTAGTCGAACCATCTTCTACTTTAAAAAGCTTCCTGTGCCTTTGTCTTCTCTAGTTTAAGTGATTAAGTTGAAGGATAAGTAGCCAGAGTATATTCAAAAGGCCTTGGCTTTATTTTGTTAGACCTAATTATCTCAGACAATACAAAATATTTTTCAGTAACACCCCCCCTTACCCATTCAGAGTATATCTGTGCTTCCTGCTTATCTGCAGGTTCCGTTCTGCTTGCACATTGCTCAGGTCTATCACCTTGCTGGAGAAATACATGATTTGTAAATCTGAAAGAATTCCCCAACAGCTACCATAAAATTGAGCTGTTAAAGAGCTCTTGGAGGTTGTTTAAATGTAAACCTAAACAAACCTCTTTTCTGTTTAGCTCAAGATAAATCTTTTTAAAAGTCCTGTTCTAAATCACTTCCCAATTTTAATGAGTTTATATATCAGCCTTTGCCAGATTTTTACTGTAGCTATTCTCCAAGATTACAGCCATGATAAAGTAAGGACTAAAATTGTTTATTATATATTATTCTTCAAAAGCCAAACTTTTTCCCCCAGAGGCTGTTGGGAGAGCTATTGATTTTCTGCCACAATGTGAAATGTGTGACCTTTATAATATGAACAATGATTACAAGGCCAATAAAATGACATCATTCTGTTTAAACTTTAGAGTTCGCAGGGCAAATAGCAGAATGTGCCACATTTAATGATGTCCACAGACGATAAGTGCACATTGCCTGGCTTCAGGTGAGGCTGAAACAAGAAGCAGGCAGGCTCTCCATCCTCCAAATACCCTGTGTTTGTGTCAGGAGTGGGGAGCAGAAGGGTATGCACCAGGTAGAGATGTCTTTTCCCAGCAATTAAAGGCAAGAAATGAGTGCTTTTCTGATAGCAGGCTTTTCTAAATGTTTCCATCTGCCGATGCCACTGAAAAAACTCCTCCTGATGTGATGCAGGATGAGCTATTTGGGGCACAGCTGTATACATTTGTACAAATTTTCCTCAATCCATTGCATATGCATTTACAGGACTAAATTTTATTCTTACAATACAGCTTTAGCCATTTCATTGCTGAGAAAAGGCTCCATCCCAAATAAATAGATGAAGTATAACTGCACAGAGCATATTGATATTCTAATATGTGTGCAAACAAGGAACACAGAAAGCTTTAGTTGGCCTTGGAGGGGGGTGCCTCAGCCTGATTTACAGAAGTCATTTCCAGAAATCTATGGAATTTCCCACTACATCAGTCCACTTCCCCACATTATTTTCTTCTCTTCTTTCAAACACTCGTTTTTGATCTATTAGGACCTGCTTCAGCCAATTCCCTGTCCATTCTCCAGCCCATACCAAGCCAGGTCCCCATCATGGAAACCAGGATAGCTGTGATTTCCCTTTGCAAGCTGAACCAAGCCTACACTCAGTATTTGATTCACCTAAATGTGGAGCCAAAGGGCTCACTGCTCAGAAAGCACAGGCAAAACAGCACAACACATGCAAGGCATCACAGAGGAAGGAATAGGGATAATTTTCATTCCCATTTCTGGCTCATTGTGTAATATCAATAATCTCTGTAGCTTTGTGTTATACTTGCTGTAAATGGCTCTAGTGATTGAACACCTTAGCTTTTCTTTGGTGTTTAATCAATTGCAGCAGCAGTTTATTGCTTAGTGTATTACAAAGTAAGAGAGATTATTACTTAATTATTCTGAAAAATAGCAGCTTGCAGTTGTTGCTAACATGGGCGTGTGTCTACACTGACATTTGTGTCACGGCATCCTTTCCTTTGTGCCTCCTGGTCAGTGCACTGGCTGAAAGCGTGCGATTCCCAATGAATCACATGCAGCCATTCCCACAGCCATTGCCAGCACAGCACAATTAGTGACATTAAATAAAATAATAATTGCTTATGGTGGGGCTTCCCACAGTGCAAAGAGCCTGATTCTGTTACTTGCTGGGTACCTCAAGTCTCACTTAGATATTAGGCAATGTCCTTATTAACTATCCCACGTGAATATGAAATCGCTGTCAGGTACAAACTGTTTCTGGAAGCAATTCAGCAAGAATTACACCGGTACCAGGAGGCATTTTGATAGCCCAGGGTGCAGCACCGGATGCATGCACAACTGGAGATAAATCAGATACGGGGAATGTTATTGGTATGTGAGTGTACAAAAGGAAAAAAAATAACATTTTGTGACATCCTCTTGAGGATCTGGGAAATAGCAACTCTTCTGTTTTGACACCTGAGGTTTTCTGCCTTGAGTGCGAAATTGAATCCATATGCAAGAGTTCAGAAAGAATATTGTGGTGTGATAAAGCATAAGGATTCAGGGTAGCGTACACATCTGTGCACGTAGGGGTACCACAGGTATCATAATCAGTATGTATTCTTGCTCATCTGCTTGTGGAATAGGATTTACGCTCCACCCCGTATTCCCATGCAGGGGGATAGTCCAATATTTAGAATAAATAAAAAGGGTTTAGTTCCTTGGTTTGCCCCTGCCTTTTGTGAGCATAGGCACGTGATTTCGTCTTCTTGTGCCTCAGTTTCCTCAGTAACTACCTTAGAGAAGCATATGAAATTGAGGACCACTAGCTGCTCCTCCATTGTGGTAGTGGACACTACCTAAATGCTGTTAGTAGAAAAATGAAGCCTTTTAAAGCTTTGATCTTGCAAAGATTCATATTAATTAAAGCTGTGCCCTTGACTTAAACAGGGCTAGCCAATGGCAGACCAGTGACAAAGCATCCACTGCAAATTTTAAGCATTTCCCAAAATGATTTTAGGGATTATTTGGGGATGGAAGGGGGGGGTGGTGGTGTCATGCGGGACGAAAACTGAACCTCGTATGTTGTTTATTTTGCCTCCCTTATGGTAGTAGAGGTTTGACCATCGCCTTTCTAGTCAGCTTTGTGAATCCAAGTGGTCGGTAGTGCTCTTGCTCATGCTTAAAGCTGGCATTGCCTGTGAATAGTGATGCTTTGGCCAGTCATGCAGCATCTTATGCCCGTTTTATGTCAATCATGCAGTGGCTTTTGCAAGTACTCTAGCAGAATTGGAGCAAGCAGACGTTGACTGTCCAGTGACTAGGAGAAGTTCATATTTCTTTGAGAAGGTGCTGGATGGTCCTAACCATTAAAAGAGTTTATTTTCTTACTCCAACAGATTTCCCCTCCCCTCCTTGATGTTACCAAATTTATCATCACTTTTGTCTTTCAGGTGTAACCTGTCTTTAGTGTTGCAGACACATCAGCCAACCATGCATTAAGAACTGGGCCCTTACTTTAATTCAGTATAATTTTCTTTTTGTCCAATAATTTCACAAGCACTAATGCACACTTCAAATGCAGGAGATACTTTGATTCCCAAATTGTTCAGCACTTCATGCGGGAAAAACCATAGGCCACAGTCATGAAACTCCTAGAGGATGGCTGCTGGCTTCCTGTGGCAGAGCTGGTTGTTGTTTTCCCCCCTCTCCCTTCTTTGCTCTAACCATTTTGTCTGTCTAGCTTGTCTTGTATTCAGTTTTCAAAGCAATTGCCATGAAGGGCTTTCTTTTTTTAGTGCCTAAAAGGGAACAATAGATTTTTTAAATAAGCATATGTATATTTTCTATAACTGTCTGTATATGTATATCACATCAATCATAGCTATACTTTAATAGAACATAGCTATACTTTAATAAAACAAGTTCAATCTAAACAGAAATTAACTTTTTTTATTGTTATTTTTTATGAAAAGGTCTTTAAATGTATCCTTAAATGCACATGACATTTAAATTATTCTAGTGCTGGATTCCTGAAAAATAGATGACCTTTTCTCTTGAAATTGGAGAGTGGTTTTTCCTTAACAGTTATATTATGCACAGAAGATGAGATGTTAACCAAGATGTTAAAATGTATTGTTTCCCTTTGAAAGCTAACCCCGTTCCTCATTTTCATTAATGTTGGCTCATTCATTTTTTCTTTTTCTTTCTTTCCTTTTATTTCTTTTCCTTTCCTTTTCTTTTGCAACTGTTTTTGCATGAAAATGCAGAGTAGCAATAAACAGATTTTTCGTAAGGCTTGCTTTAAGACTTTTCTCTTTCAGATCCAGTTAAAGTTTTAAGTTCAGTTATTTTAAAATTCATATTCTTCAGTTCCGTAAACAAAAATAATGGAGAAATGTAATGAGGTGCAAAGCGATTTTCTAGCCCTCACTAATCAATAAATGCCAACAAAATGGGAATGCTGTAATGTCCGTAATTTAATTGTCTGCTGTTACCAGGTCACCACGAGACAGTAGCAGAAGCGGGGAGAAGCTGGAATTGGCCATGTCCAACCTCACTGCGGACGTCCTGGAATTACTCCTGGAGTTTGTTTATACAGGTTCTTTGATCATAGATTCAGCCAATGCAAAAACCCTACTGGAAGCTGCCAGCAAGTTCCAGTTTCATACTTTCTGTAAAGTCTGCGTTTCATTTCTAGGTAAGAACCACTCCATCTAGGGAGGTTTTAAGATCTCATTTTAAGGTTTGTAAACCTTTCTTTTAATAACTTTAAAAAGATAGTTAGAAACACCAAGGTTAAATAGAATGAAAGAAAATTTAAAATTACTTATTTGGTTTGAGACTTGACTTTAAAATGCTGACACAGTGGCCAGTGGAAAATGATCTAGAGAAGTATAGCTTCCTGTTTGAGAGGCACCTGCCTTCATATCTTGGATAGACCATTTTGTTCAATCTTGTTTCATACTTGGCATCATGATGACATTTTGTTTCCCAAAGGTTAATCTCTGCACAGATACCAGGCTGTGACACACAGGTTGCTTATAACCATGACAGCAAATCTTGGGTGCTGCACCAGGCCAGCATGGTCAAGCACTGAAAGTGTTGAAGGTGGGCTCCCACAGAGTCAGGATCTGCAATTTTCCATGAGATACTCCTTCACATTTCCCATGTTCTTGTAAACCAGATCTAGTTAAACTACTCCTAGCTGAATGTTCACAGGGCTTGTTATTTCATACAGAGTTATGATCTGATATATATGTTTCATTAAAAAGGTGGGTGTGAAAGAAACGTTGCTATGCCCAGCTCTGGTAACTGATGTGCCTTGCTGTCATGGGGAGCATTTGCCCCAATGAGGGTGTACAGACCAGCATCATTGCCAGTGCCTCTGTCCATCCTCTCATGGCCACGAGAAGCCCATTCTTGTCCAGAGCACCATGTCATCCTGCTCCTTTCTCTTGCCATGTATTTTCCAGCATTGACTATTTCCAAGGTTTCCAGCTCAGTTCACTAAGCTTTACTGGTCTGAACTGGAACTCATTTGAAAAAAAAAAATCAAATTAGTCCCATTTTCACATGGAAAAGATGAGGGTTAATGGGCACAAGTTACTTTTGGAGAGATTCCAATTGTGTGCAAGAGGAAAATTTTTCACAATGAAAACAACCAGACATTGGGAATAATCTCCTCAGGGAAGCGATGGACTCCCCAACATTGGAAAATTTTAAGATTCACTGGGACATGGTGCTGGGACATCTAGTCTAGGTCATGCTTTGCCAAGAAAGGTTGGACCAGATGATCCTTAAGGTCCCTTCCAACGTGGGATTCTATGGTTCAGTTTACAACTTCATTAATTTTCACTGTTGAGCTAGCCTGTTGACTAAGGTGGTACAACGAAGGCATCACTAAAGAACCTGTAGTATCTTATTCACCTCCTCTTTCGACTTTATCATATGTCACTAGTTTAAAAGTCTGTTCTCAAATGGGTGGGTCATGGCAAAATGAAATTTATGCTTTGCAATCCCATTGTGTTGGCTGTGCAACTTGAATGAAGGTTCTGGCTCTGGCATTGCTTTCCCCCATCTTCACCACCTTTTAAAAGCAATTAGATCTTACGGCCTCTCCAGGCATGAAAGATATATTTAAGTTACATCATCTTTAAACATTCAGCCACAAAACATTTTTATTTCACTAAATCAATGTGAGATTTCTCTTTTTCAATAGTTAATATTTCAATTCAGTGAACCGTGTTATGGTATAAAATAGTAGAGTTGGTTATAAGTTCAGTGATATATGGGGAGTCACTGGAATTTTGTATTCTCATTTGGAGAATTCGTGGAGTGTAATTGCTTATTTTTATTTATAGCTGTGTCTGGATTGCTCTACAAAGATAGTAGAGCATTTGCCATCTAAAAAGTTTAGGGAAAGGCATTTTGTCTTCTCTGTGGCTGTGTTTTTAATTTTCATCCAGCCACCTCTGCTCACCAGAAAGCAAAATTCTGGTAAAAGCAGGAGTTTTTCCAGGGTTTCTGGAGGATTCACCAGTATAAACCTTTATTCTTTCAAGTGGCCATGTCTAAATAGTGAGAGAAGTGAAGGAAAGACCAAAGAGGCCCAAAGAACTAAAAGCCTCAAATTAATAGGTCTGTTCAGCATAGAACAGCACCATCACAGAGGAAATTCCAGTCATCATTTTCAGCTGGGATGCTCCAGCAGGATCCTAACTGATTGATATCCAAGCAGCTCTTGTGTCTCTGTCCTGGGCCTCTCAGCAGTGTTGGACAGAGGCACCCCAAATCTACTTGCAAATGCTGCAAAATGTGTCCGAACATTGTTTCATTTCAATGGGAGATTTCTTAACCAGCTTCACTGTGCTAATTTTAGCCACATTCTCTCCCCCACATGCTGTCTCCTCTGCTTTTGTCTAGACCATGAAAAATGGCAACAGTTTGATGCCGACTGATGCAGCAATGCTGACAAGTTTGTGCAGGTGCCATATGGTAACTGGGCAAAGGTTTTGCAAGCTGGTCATGACACCATGGGTATTTCCTCCATCCATGTGGCTGAAGACTTGAGAGTTTTTTCCTTTTCCTTTCTTTTCTCATAATTGTTTCATGTTATCATCATGTCATGGCTTAAATCAGATTTCGGGTGATTTGTCACAGTTTGGGTCTGTGACACAGGGAACCCCATCACAGGAGTGAACAAATTCTGAGCTTCTATTTCAGCCTGCTGCTGATGACATAAAAGTGGTCTTACTTAAGTCTAAAGAAGTTGATGGAACCTGTTAGATTCATGAGCAGAATAGGAATTTTCTTGGTCTCCTGGGCAAAGGGCACAAAGTTTGCAAACAATGTAAGAGGGAGCTATAAGAAAAACTGAATGATGGACCAGTGATGACACCTGCATGAGACCCTTCCCTCAGGGAAGAAGATGATTTATGGTCCTTATAAATTTGAGAGAAAGTTGAATTTTCTGCTTATGCAAGGTGGAGAATTTTGAGTCAGCTGGAGAACCACGCTGCCCAGCACTGAAGAAACTGAGTTATCAACCATATCTGAAGACAGGAGAAATCTATCTCACAGGGGAAGTGAACTTTTTTTCATGAAGAATGTATCAAGAAGTCTTCCACCTACCTCCCATCCTCACATGCTTTTGACACTAGTAGGAATACCTGAGGAATAAGATCCCCATCAGAATGTGCACAGAATATCATGAGGAAGTGCATGGTTTATGTTAATTTTAGTTATATCTAAGTCATCATCTAGAAAGCATCTCTAAGTGAAAATACAATACTTAATGCACAGAGAAGGGATTACGTCCATCACTGAGCTTTCATCATACTGTTACCACAATCTCGCTGAGTAATCCTTCCTACATACCATTTATTTCTGACTTCACCTCAAGTTGTCCCATTCCCAGAAGTGCAGTCTTAGCAGTCTGACTGGCTGATTATCTCATGATGACTCTGCACAGGATCCTACTCCAAAATCACGTCTAACACAAATGGAGAATACCAGCTGCTGATCTGCAATATTGTGACATAGAAACAAATATGCTATCTGACACTGACTCAAACCAGTGAGAGCCTGCTAGATTACATCTGATATCCTTAAAGTCCGCTTGTAAATCAGTTATGAACTGTCCTTGAGCATCAGGAATAGCTTAGTAGTCAGCAGTCATGTTCTGAATGGACTCAAGGTGAAACTCCACAAAACTGTGTTGTTAGAAGCCCAGTGCCACTGTGGCAAAGCCATCAGTTATTGTAAACAGGTCAGCGTCTGGAGGAAAATGGCTCAGGAGCAGATGGAGCAGAACTGGTCCTTATCTGCCTTTGTCATGTCAACATTTAGAAGTGCCCCTGAAATGCAGTCTCTTGGGATGGGCTGTATTATAGACCAGAAGTCTACAGTAGTGGAAGTAGTCATGGAGGCTTTCTTTACAGTTAGTGAAGAGTAACAGGCATTGGTAAGGCATGGCTCTGCTCATCCTGAAGTCATTTCCCAAAATATTATCAGATTAATCCAAAATATTACCAGATTGCTTCTTGGAATTGTTTGCTTATGAGTGTAGAGGTATACTAATGTGATTGCCCAGTTGCACCATAGACAGCTGGGGTCAAAAGACATCAATCTCATCTCCACATTTTGAGCCAGAGGCAAAAAATGGAGGGTGTGGGTTTTTTGCTCACAGGATAGAGATCTTCCATACCGCTTATAGCTGTTGCCCCAACCTCTGCCTTGCTCACCTGCAATGAACCCCTCACATGCCAGCCCTCATCCTCAGAAGACACCACTGTGCCCTCCTTCCTGTGGTGCTCATCACATCACAAGGAATGTAGTGGAAAGAAGTGTGTCACCAGCCTCCTGAATGTACTCTAGTCTGTATTTCCATGGGACCCCTCTCTAAATGGCCTTACAATTCTTGCTGAATCAGACAGGAATAAGGTCATTTCGGTCTGCCAGCAGTTTCTTGGGGAAGAGGAAGGAGCGACACTCAAAAGGACAACATGGAGCTGCTTGAACACCAGTGTACAGGCTGCATCAGTCACTCAGCATTGTTAGAAGGCAGAAAAACCTGTCCAGATCAGAAGAAACCAGTTGTGACTTCCCTGACCTGTGCCGCAAGTTCAGCTGGGGGTTCTACGGGAATCTCTTTTGATAGAGGCAGACCTAGTCCCTTGAAGGCAGACTCATTCTTGCAAGTCTTTTCCATCATGTACTAATAAATGGCAGCTTCATGAATCAAACTAGATTATTACCTTTGTTATAAGGTGGAGCAATGTCAGATTTGTATTTGACTTGGGAGTTTGCCAAGTGATGATGAGAGTTCTGGGTTCTATTAGATGATTTTTTTTACCCCCAGCCATGTGTATACATGAAGCTGTGCCAACAGACAGAGCCAAGGAACCTGGAAGAGGTTTTTGGTTCTTTTTTTTTCTTTTCTTTTGTTCTGGAAAAAAGAAGAAATTTTTGGAGCTTTGTGTTTTATAGCTATCAGTTTGCAGCCTGTCTCTAGGTAGTCTTTGAGTGACAAAATCTACTGACAGCAAACAGTGCCACTGCTCGAGTCTGCTTGAGGAAATGGGCTTCTTGGAGTCAGTACAATCAATTGATGCAAAATGAGATAACCTAGTTTCAAGACTGTTGGATCAGTAAAAGAAAATAAAAAGAGGGAAAAACAAAACACTAATCTCATGCCAGGCAAAAAGAAAGTAGTTCATAATCCCATTTCAATAAAAGCCACATATAGATAGTGTGCAGGTTGTAAATCTGATGAAGGCAAAAGCTGGGTGTAGCATTGCCAGCAGAAGCAATCTGAGGAGAGTTTTGTTTGAAGGGATGTGGGGCTATCACACATTCCTGACCATTCAGTGCTCTGAAATAGTGCACTAGGATATGACACTGCCCAAATGTGATATATTTCTCCTCTGACAGCCCAGAAACCTGCAAATGGTACTGATGCTTTTGTGATCTATTGCGGCCTGTCTCTCTCATATTTTGTTTTTCTCAGTCCTGTGTCTTAAAAGAATATATTCTGACTATTAGTAGTGGCTTGGTTAACAAAAGATGACAAGAATCTGTGAGTTCCTCTTATAAATATCTGAAATTGGTGGTTTTTTCTTCAGAATAGCTGAAAAGAAAAAAGTACAGTGGAACATATGATGTAGCACACTTTTAACGCAAAGCTACACACTGTGCTGTTACTTCTGTTTGCTGGGTAGTAGATAATGCTGTCTTCTCTGTGCATGATTTTCTTTGAAACCCACTACACAACATTTAACAGAAGGCGTTAGTATAATCTGTGTTTTGCATAAGGGATGTCATCACATTGAGGAGCAACAAAGTTCCTTTGAAAAAAAAAAGAGGGGGGAGGATTTTTTTCTTTTATTTGAAGTAGCTTAGTAGCTGAACAGGGCAAAAATTATCATAAAGCGACTGCAGCATCCTCAGAAATGTCCTTAGTGCTGTCTGCATTTATTCTTAAGTGTCTGCACTGGCATTTACATCTTTGCTGTTTCTTAAAGCAGCATTGTAGGCAGTAGAAATAGCAGCAGTCTCTCGGCTGGGCTTCTGTCCTTTGGGAAGCCCCAGCTACTATTATATCAGTATGTTTCCCCAGTGCCTTGTGAAGGCTTACACAAAAAGCAAACTCAGAGAGTGAATTTCTCTCCCCATCCCCAGCTCAGTTGTTAAGACAGACTTTGATTTTTGTACTTTAAACCCCAATCCTAAAGTAATCCAAGATTTTACTACTAACTACCTGAAATTAATTAGGGTTGAAAGTTTGTCAGCGGTGCTTACTTTTTTCATGATCTCATTAAAAATGTAAACCTTGCTTTTAATAATTCTCACCTGGTTTTGTTTGTTTGTTTGTTTGTTTTGCTCCTTTTAGAAAAACAGCTGACTGCTAGCAACTGCTTAGGAATATTAGCCATGGCTGAAGCTATGCAGTGCACTGAACTATACAACATGGCCAAAGCATACGCCCTGCAAATTTTCCCAGAGGTGGCAAACCAAGAAGAGATCCTTAATATCTCAAAAGATGACTTTATTTCCTACATGTCTAATGACAGCCTGAACACCAAAGCAGAGGAACTGGTGTATGAAACAGTGATAAAGTGGATTAAGAAGGACGCTGCAATCAGAGCTCAGGTAAAAATAATCTCAGCAGCCTCACTCTGCTCCCTTCCCATGAATGCCTCTTTTAAAATAGATACCATCCCCATGAAATTTTAAACATGAGTGCATAGGAGATGGGATGGGCAGTTCAAATAAAAAAGGGAAAGGAATGCAGGCTATGCACAAAATGTATGTAGTTTCCAATCTGATCCCCATATCTGATTATTTAGAATCAAAATCTAGTTTGTGACATGCATGGTACGAAACTAGGGCCTCGAGTTCTTGGCTGCAGGCTTGGTCAGAGATAAATCAGGAAGGATTAGAATTGTGTGAGATGCTGTTTTAAGAAGGGGATGCATTTTAGTAACAGTGGGAAATAAAATCTGTCAGAAAAATCTGTATTTCTTTTGATGCCACATACTGAATGAGTGTAACTTCAGTACATGAAAAAAAAGATTCTATATCTTTATTGGCTGCTTAGATAAGCCCCTGGGTATTATATATTTATTAGAGTTAGCCTTTCTTCAACCATCTGAGCTATGCAGTTTGCTCTTGACTAAAGAAAGTGAGTGTATTACTTTACCCAGCACTGTCTCCAGATAAAAGCTGGAAGCAATGACTGTTTGGAGGCTGGTGATTGTCCTTGGGACCAGACGGCATCCCTGGTGGTATTTAAAAACCTGCCACTTGCCTTCAGTGAAGCTCTTGCAAGTCGGCTTTTGCGGGTAATAAATTGTGATGGTCTGAATGCCAAAACTCTCCATTTGGAGGCCAGTTCTCCCCACAGACCGCAGAAAGAGAAGGTTGTTTTCACCCTTTCCCTGCCTTTGGAGACTGAAGTTGCTGATCTAGTCTGGATTTGTTGATCCCCAGTCACAGTTTTGGCTGGTTTAAGAAGGACAGTCATAGAAGGATAGTCCAGTTGCTATGGATCAGGCTGGGACTCAGGAAAATACTTGGCCACACATCCACATCATGAAAAGCTGTACCTTCTTGATTTAAATGGGAATTCAAGCACCTTAATGTGCAGTGAGATATTAAATGTGCCATTGGATGGGATCCAGAGCAGCTGCACCTCTATTCCTCACCTGAAAAGTGGAAGAAATAGCAATTCCTAACCTCACCAAACTGCTGAATGAGGATAAGAGCATTAAGGACAGTATAGTACTCCATGCCAGGCCAAGCGTTACTTGCCTGTGCTGCCATCACCAGCTTAGCCCGTGGCCCCCAACAGCAGCGTGCAGCCCCCAGGGCCTTTCTCGAAACTTGTCCTGCCCTGTGTGAGCAGGTGATCTAGCTCAGCAGGGAAATCTTGTGCTGGGACCCTGCCACTCCCTTTGACCATCTCCAGTGTGTGCTGGGGATGCTGTTTAGTATTGCCCAATATTATTATTGCCTAAAACATTTACACGGTATCATTGATTTATTTTGGGGCTCTTGCTGGCCTCAAAAAACACTTTTTTACTCAGTATGTCCCTGCTTGCTTAAAGTTTGAAGGCAGCATTCAGCTCTGTGCATCTGAGCTCTGAACCCAGTGCAGCTTCTGGGATTACTCCGAAGAGCCAGAGCATGGCAGCCCTGTGGCAGGAGCCTGTTTGCCTGGTGCAAGCAGAAGGTGTCATTCACCAGGTGGTCCCAGTCACATTTTCAGAATTGCTGGTTTTAGTATTTCTTCCTGCGCCCTGCAGAAGGCAGTGTCATGAATTGGGGTTTTTAAGTGCTCTTGCTGCTGCCTCTACCACCACCACCTCCTCCTCTCCTTTCGTGTTGCAGTTGTTTGGGTTGGTTTTTCTGGGGTTTTTTTTATGTCCAGATTTCTTCCTCTCTGGTCTGGTTCTGCAGTGCCTTTGTAGTTTGCTTGGAGCAGTTTTATTTGCTTCTCCAAATTTCTCTGGTGCTTTGGTTTCATGCATTAGTTTACAAGGGCTTTTAATTTTTAATTTGTATTTATCCAGAGATGAGGGTCTTGAATAAATTAATATTAAAGATACCAAGCAGATAACTATTTTCATGCCCAATCCTACCACTAAACGAGCTTCTTTGGATCATAGCTTTCACTTTTGTTGTACTTTGCATGGCTTGATCTATTGTAAAGCTCTTTGTTAAATGGGTACTTATTTTCTATAAGTAGGAACTCACCATGAAAAGTACCATCTTTACAATAATGACTTCTGCATTTTCAGAGCCCAGGAACAAATAGCTCTGACAGTGGATAGGAAGGAAGATAGACCTAAATAATCTTATTTCTGATAAAGATGATGAGTGGAAATCTGTGCTTGGTGTGCAGCAAGGCACACCATACCAGGAAACGCCCAAGCTCCCACGAGATGCACAGAGTTTTGCAGAACTGGGTGACCGTGGCAATACCAAAGGTGGGATGGACCTTCTTGCAGGAGCGATGCATGGATATTTGGACTTCATTCACAGTTTGGTGAGATGTGTTCTCTCAGCTCTCAGTGAGGAACCAGCCTGTGGAGATCAACAGTGCATCAACAGGCTTGTTGCCCCTGCACCCAGGGGGATCTCTTGGGAATATTGCTGGAGAGGTTTCAGCCATGAATTGCAGTATACCAGAGACATCATTCCTGCTCTACTGCACTCCTAAGGGGACTGGTCTGGGTGTACTTTCCTCTCCCAAAGGCAGTCCTGGCAGCTAAATCTTTTAGGACCTGGATTTCCACGGCCCACGTTTTCTTTGTATCTCCCCTCTCCCCATCTCCCTTTGCCTGAGAGAACAGGCTCTTTTGTCACATTTTTATTTTCAATAGCTCCAACAGCAGGTGATTAAAAGCCTCTTTGGCAGCTTCTTCTAAGCACTGCATTTCTGATTCTCCCAAAGGTGGATGTCTGGCACAAACAGGGTAAGGTCTGTACTGTTTGTCTCACCTCCATGTCCATCTTCCCTGGCAAAGCTTGGCAGGGGCTTGCTCAGCAGAGACATCACCACAGAGGAGCTTAGAGAAGGAGCTTTCTCTCTAAATCAGCACTCACTGCCCCCAGGGCAGCTGCAGCCCTCCAAAACTCCTTGTGCTTTAATGGCTTTGTGTCACTCTGGGTGCAAGCTAACACCTGGGGACAGTAAATCTCACCACTAGTGTTCCCTGCACTGCAGCTCCTTGTGCTGTACTCTTATAACAACTTATCCATCACTGCCTCCCCTCCTGCCCAGACCCCTTTCTGAGAGCCTCTGGGAAGGAGATTTTCAGCAGAGCCTCCTGTTCTCCTGGAAGAGCACCGAGTTTGCTGTCTTCCTGCTCTTCTATGCCTTTCTAAAAGCTCTTCTTTGGGTGTCTAATTATTTCTGCTTTTCCTAATTCATTCCCCACCATTCTGGAGAGCAGTGGCAGGGAAGGAGCCAGGATTTGCTTGCAAGGCAAATTGAAAAGCTGCACTCTGACTGACTTCTGTTTTTGCAAATTGTGCTCAAATGAAGTCTTACAGTGCTTATAAAAGTGCTCCGTGGCATTACAAAAGGCAGCAGCACCTGAGCCTTGTTACAGAGAATAACAGTCCTTTAAAGGTTACTTATCCATCTACGTAAGACAAAGAGGCAGTCAGAGAATGACATCTGTGTTAAGCTAGGATTTGGTAAATAATCATATCCAGTGTGTTGGAGCAGCATGCCAGCTCACATGGTAACGTTTATGGAGCTATTTCAGTGCTGCTGGAGGTGCAGTCACACGAACTCAGTCCAACCAAAAGAAGCAGCCTGTGATGTGAGATCTGAACTAGTTAGGTAATTTCCTGTACCAGCGGACACGGAGTGCTGGTTGTAGGAGTCCCTTTGATTGCTTGTCACTGTGTGGAAAGCCTGCAGCCGACTGACACATCTGGAAAAGCTGAATCTACTGGGTTTTTCTCTGTTTATTTCTCTTCCTGACTGATGGACAAGATTGTAGGTTTTATCCTAACAGTTATCCCCTTGATAAGCTTATTACAACTCCGGGGAACTCATGCAAAAAATATATTGTATAATGGAGGCTTAAATGCCTGGAAACCAGCACAGTCTGAGCCATCTGAACAAGCGAAGATTTCTGCCAGCCCCAAGCAGTCTTCACCTGAGCTCATCCCCCAGCTTTCTACATGGCCTTGGGAAGATTGTTTCACCTTATTGCCCCAATTTCTTACACTGTAAGCTGGAGGGAAGTGATGCCTCCCATGTGGGCTGTTGGGAGGATCCGGTGGATAACAAGCTGTTGTCTGCCAGTACTAAGGTCTGCCAGAGCTGCACAGAGCTGTAGTCGTGCCCAGCATCAGCACGGGATGGGGAAGATGTGAGGTTGTTGGATGTGCAGCAATTTGCTGCCTGCACAGGGCACAGACATACCAAAGCTCATTGGAAACTTTCCCATCTTCTGCTCCAAGTCCAAAGTTGTATGTGTTTTCTCTGACATAAAAAGGATAGTAGCGTATTTATTAATAACAAAGGCTGGGAAAGCTAGACTACCAGTTGCATGAATCTTCTCTCTCACCCTGAGAAGGAACAAGAAGTGTGGAGAGGACAAACATTTCAACAAGTTGCCCAGAATAGTGCTGGAAGAGAGGCAGGCACTTGCAGAGATGGGTCACAGACAAGAGGCTCAGCTGAATGGCAGTCACCTTTTGTTGCATGCTAAAGGATATAATTGTGTGCCCTTTTTTTAAACCCTGTTTAAAATCATGCTGTCCAGCAGTAAAATTAGATTTCTACACCATTAAGGCATTATAAGGCCTTCTATGAACTTGTGTCCTTGGAGGCAGATTTGTCTGAACAGCATCTTCATGGTGTCTGAGAAACAAGAGAAGCGTAGACAAATTTGAGGTAATTTAAAGAGCAACACAAATCATTAAAAGACTGAAGGAACTGATGTGAGGAAAAAAAGATTAAAAGATGTGAATATGCATGACTTGGCCTAATGACAGCTGTAAAGGGATAAACATCTACAAGTGTTTGAAGCCCAAAGGAGAGTTGACTGGAAGGATGCAAGGGGTGTAACAACAGAAGGGGCCACTGGGATGAATTTGAGACTTGGCAAATTAGTCTAAGCAAACACAAAGCCCACCTGAAAGCCGTGTATCTGTCAGTGAGGGCAAGAAAAGGTGATAGAGAGAAAGAGAAGAAGATTTATATAAAAAATGCTATAAATGTCCCTGAGCAATATTTTGGCAGTGACAGAGAATGGCAACTCAGAGGCAAGATCCAACAGAGGAAAAGGGGCTGGTAACCGTGAGAGCAGATGGGAGATCCCTGGTCTGCAGTTAGGCTGTTGAGATGGTAGCATAATTTCTCAGGCACATTTTAAAGAGTCTCCAAACTTATGCAGATGAGCAGCTTGCTCCAAGAAAACGGAGTATCTGACGGGGAACAAGCAAAATCCCAGTGCTGCTCTGCGGTGAGAGGAGGTAATGATATATTCAGAAGCTGATACCCGATACCGGCATGTACAAATTATTTAAGTTCATCATAATAGGAAATTAATTGATCAATCAATGTACTTAAGGGCATTAAGCTTCAGGGAAGCAGTGTTCAAATAAGTACGAAAAGGAAGCTTCCAAGGGAGCCTAAGTGAATTAGGCACTAACACTCTATTTCAGTTCAATTAGGCTTCTTTGAAAAGCCCACACTACCCTGATGCTTTGAAATCCATTTGCGGGAAGAGCAGACAAATTCAAAAAGATGCCATAATGAAAGTGCAAGAAGCTCCAATTGCTCTGAAAGTGAAAAATGCAAGGGATGAGCAGTAACCCCTGCGATTTCCCAGGGATGGGCTGCTCAAAAAGCTCAGATTTAAAAAAAGCTATTGCAGACACACTCAGAGCCTGTACGGGCTTACAGAGAGAAAAGAAAAGGTGGCAGCAGGAACAGAATCAGTGCAGGAACATTCCCTTAGCTATATACTGAAGGAAGAAACTGCATTAAATATAAAAGAGGATGCAGGTGACATTCACAGTTCCTTAAATTCCCCCCATACAAAACTTCTGAGTTTTTTAAAGGGATACCCTTGACTGAAAATCAACTGAATTTTTTCTCTGAAGTTTAAATTGGTTTGAGGAGCTCCCTCGTGTCCCAGTCTTCTCAGTCTCTTCATTTGTGGCTTTCCCAACACATTTTCCTAATTTTTACAAAATATGCCTCTGCTGTTGCTGAAGCAATGACATTACAAAGACACACATCCGCAAGCGGCTTCTCATACATGTTCACTTGCATTGCTTTGTCCTGCATGTGGCCCCAGGAATCAGGACCAACTTCCAGAACCAAAATCGATTTACACAGTGGGCAGGAAGATTTTGGAGAATTATTGCACAGGGATTAATGTTTCAGTGTGTTGTAGGGATGGATGTGTGAGGAGCTTCGGCCATTCCGTTGTTGGCAGCGTGCTTTTGTGGTGCATCTGTGTGATTGCAGGTGTTTGAGTAGGTGATTGCCTATAAACAAGAGAATTGCCACTCACCTCTGTAGTAACTTTTGGGGGGACCTTAAGGGGTTTATTTGATAATTTAGGCAGCAAGCCAGACATTGCATGGCAAGAGTAAAGGTTCTTCTTTAAGCCTTAGTGTCAGGTAAATTCCAAGTATGATGGATCAATGATTTATTTTCCTTCATATTTAAAAAACTGTCATCATATTACTGGTATAAATACCTACCCACATGCTGCTTTGCTAACAAGTTGGAGATGAGGAGAGCAGTTCGCTTTACGTGGCACTGATGAGATTACAGTGTTTAGTCAGCTGTGATGCCATAAAGATTCACATATGAAACCTTATTTCAGGAAGACAGAGGGGCTGCTCTTTCCTTCTTGCTAGGCACGAGACTTACACACATGGCATGTCACAACCGAGCCACCAGCTGAACCCTGCGTCTGCAAACTGAATCTTCTGCCACACATTTATCTCCTGATATTTTGAAGCTGCTGGCTGACATGGTACAAAGTCTTTGGGCTTAATCTGAAGGCAGCAATGTGATTCCCAGAAGCCAATACAGCAATTAATCATAGAATCATAGAATCATAGAATAGTTAGGGTTGGAAAGGACCTTGAGATCATCAAGTTCCAACCCCCCTGCCATGGGCAGGGACACCTCACACTAAATCATGTCACCCAAGGCCTCATCCAACCTGGCCTTGAACACCGCCAAGGATGGAGCATTCACAACCTCCCTGGGCAACCCAATCCAGTGCCTCACCACCCTCTCAGTAAAGAATTTCTTCCTTAGATCCAATCTAAACTTCCCCTGTTTAAGTTTGAACCCGTTACCTCTTGTCCTGTCACTACAGTTCCTAATGAAGAGTCTGTCCCCAGCATCCTTGTAGGCCCCCTTCAGATACTGGAAGGCTGCTATGAGGTCTCCACGCAGCCTTCTCTTCTCCAGGCTGAACAGCCCCAACTTTCTCAGCCTGTCTCCATACGGGAGGTGCTCCAGTCCCCTGATCATCCTCGTGGCCCTCCTCTGGACTTGTTCCAACAGTTCCATGTCCTTTTTATGTTGAGGACACCAGAACTGCACACAATACTCCAAGTGAGGTCTCACAAGAGCAGAGTAGAGGGGCAGGATCACCTCCTTCGACCTGCTGGTCATGCTGATTTTAATGCAGCCCAGGATACGGTTGGCTTTCTGGGCTGCGAGCGCACACTGAAGCCGGCTCATGTTCATTTTTTCATTGACCAACACCCCCAAGTCCTTCTCTGCAGGACTGCTCTGAATCTCTTCTCTGCACAACCTGTAGCCGTGCCTCGGATTGCTCCAACCCAGGTGTAGGACCTTGCACTTGGCATGGTTAAACTTCATCAGGTTGGCATCAGCCCACCTCACAAGCGTGTCGAGGTCCCTCTGGATGGCATCCCTTCCCTCCAGCGTGTCAACCGAACCACACAGCTTGGTGTCATCAGCAAACTTGCTGAGGGCGCACTCAATCCCACTGTCCATGTCACCGACAAAAGATGTTGAACAAGACTGGTCCCAACACCGATCCCTGAGGGACACCACTCGTTACCGATCTCCAGCCAGATATCGAGCCATTGACCACAACTCTATGTGTGTGGCCATCCAGCCAGTTCTTTATCCACTGAGTGGTCCACCCATCAAATTGATGTCTCTCCAATTTACAGACAAGGATGTCATGTGGGACAGCGTTGAACGCTTTGCACAAGTCCAGGTAGATGACGTCAACTGCTCTACCCCTGTCCATCAGTTTTGTAGCCCCATCATAGAAGGCCACTAAATTGGTGAGGCAGGATTTCCCCTTAGTGAAGCCATGCTGGCTGTCACCAAGCACCTTGTTGTTTTTCATGTGCCTTAGCATGTCTTCCAGGAGAATCTGCTCCAAGATTTTGCCAGGCACAGAGGTGAGACTGACTGGTATGTAATTCCCCAGGTCATCTATTTTCCCCTTCTTGAAAATGGGGGTTATATTTCCCTTCTTCCAGTCATTGGGAACTTCACCTGACTGCCATGATTTTTCAAATATGATGGCCAGTGGCTTAGCAACTTCATTCGCCAGCTCCTTCAGGACCCGCAGATGGATTTCGTCAGGTCCCATGGACTTGTGTACGTTTAGGTTTTTGAGATGGTCTCGAACCAGATCCTCTCCTACAGTGGGCCTAGGGTCTTCATTCTCACAGTCCCTGTGTTCGCCTTCCAAGACTTGGGTGGTGTGGTCAGAGACTTTGCCAGTGAAGACTGAGGCAAAGAAGTAATTAAGAACCTCAGCCTTCTCCAAATCCAGGGTAGCCAGTTCTCCTGATAGCTTCCGAAGGCGGCCTACGTTGTCCCTAGTCTGTCTTTTACTCGCTACGTACCTATAGAATCCCTTCCTATTATCCTGAACATCCCTAGCCAAGTTCAATTCTAACTGGGCCTTAGCTTTCCTCACCTGGTCCCTAGCTTCCCAGACAGCATCCCTGTATTCTTCCCAGGCCGCCTGTCCCTGCTTCCACCTTCTAGAAGCCTCTTTTTTCCTTTGAATTTTCCTTAGCAGCTCCTTATCCATTCAAGGAGGTCTCCTGGCCCTCCTGCTGCACTTCCTTCTAATTGGGATGCAACACTCCTGAGCTTGGAGCAGGTGATCCTTGAATAACAACCAAGAGTCTTGGTTGCCAAGCACACCAGGGAGCTCAGTTGTGACCTTGGGTGTAGGAATATGCAGGAGCTTACTGGAAATACAGTATATCTTTGTAATACCCAGGAGTTAGATGTATTAAAGCAAGTACCTTCATTACCAAGTAGCAGGGCAGTGCCATGAAAATCTAGCCGAAAAAAGCGTATTTCTGAGAATGGCAAAGCAGTGCACCAACAGCATTGGCTTTCCCAAACCAGCCACTTCCTGCTGGGCTTGCACTTGGAAACTTGGATCCAGCAGTATTTTGAGTATCAGGTTGGGTAACCTGCTGGGGAAGCCTGCGCTGAGTTGGAAACGGTTGCAGGGAGATAGCATTCATGTCACTACTCCAGTGCATCTTCCTGCATGGCTGCCGTGCCACATCCCCAGCCGTCACCATTGGCACAGCCGCCTGGGTTACAGGGTAGACATCAAAGGCTAGAATCTGCCATGTGGGGGGGTTGGGTGGTGTTTTTTAACTGGAATGCCCTCTTCTCATTTGAAGGAGTTTTATGCAGTAGAGAACTGATTCTGCTTCAGATCTGTCCCTGATCTGTAGCAGGAACCATCCTGTATCCAAGGAGGTTCTTGCTGTAGCTCTCAACATTGGGCCAGTGCATGACGTGGAGCAAGTCTGAACCCAAGATTTATGTGAGATAACATAAATCTCCTTCTTAACTCTCAGATGAATTGAATATATTGCTACTTCATAACGTTTTAAAAACTCTACTGACATTATGCATAAAGAGCTGAAACAGCAGTTTATTGGGCCAAAACCCAATTGTAATGTGAGTAACCTAACTTCTGTATTTGCATTTCTAGCTGAAGCCTGTTTCTTTAGGCAGATAGTACAAAGGGTCCTTTGTAGGAAGAACAGTAAACTGGAGAGACAGATGAATTATAAAGCATAAGGGAAACATTATTTTAACCTCTCTGAGCATTACTTCAAGAATGTTAAGAATCTTCAGAGCTTTCGAGAATATCATTTAGGAGCAGGAAATTTGACTCTGTAGCAGTAAACATATTTCCTTTAAAATTAACTGTATACAGTTGTAGCCCAAGTCTCTGCAGGAGCACACTGAGAGTCCTTTTGGAGAATACCTGTGAGGATTTGACTGGATTAGAGATTTGAGAATAAAAAGATTGTTTTTAATGTGATACTGTAGAGGGTTTTGTAACTGAGACTTAAAAGATACCAGAACAAAGCCCACTTGCACGCAAGAGTTCATAATACCGATACAATTAGTAGGAGATGAAATGTCACAAAAAGTTTAGCAAAGTAAATGTCTTCACTCAAACTACCAGCCAGGAACAAAAAAACCCTACATTGAACTGCTTTGCAATCTAGTTTGCTCAAGCTCTGCCCTGCGTAACAAGATGGGAGTAACTTATGTATGAACAGATGATTAGGGAAAGGCTTGAAAGGGTCAACTTCAAGTACATGTTGATTACACATTCCTCTGAGTCAACGTTGACCCAGTGATAACATTTAGGCTTCCTTGTAGCATGATCGTAACTTTCCAAGCACAGCACCCAGGGCAAATGGATGCAAAAATTCCCATCAGAAGGGACAATTAATCACCCTCTCTCCAGTTTAAGTTGACATCTGGTTGTAGACATCTCAGCATGGCACGGTCTTAGGCATGTTCTGAGGAACACACTCGCTTTTCCTGGATCTGATGACTCACAGTTTAGGCCAGAAGAGGACATTGATATTCTCTTCTTCCCCTTGTGCGTGATGCATCCTCTCAGCTCAGATTGCTCTGGGGACTGTGTTAAGTGTGTTGACTAAATCTCTATTAATTATAACATGAGTTTACACATGTCTGGCTGACAAGTAAATACTTGCTTGCATGTACCTATTTAGATGTCCGAATCCAGAGCTGGATCTCTCCTCTGAAATGTTGAGGTAATTAAGAAAGGATAAGATCTCCCAAGATTTTTCTTTCTTTTTTTTTATGAAACACACTTGTGATTGCAGGCTTATTGGAGATCTTGCTTTTAGCTCAGCACTCAAATTGGTATCAGTGAATTAAGTGCCTTGAAGCCAGACAGATAGCATATCTCAAAGGTTGCTCCTCTTCTGTGTTCCCAGTGACTGTACAAATATCTTTTGCTGCACAGTACTGTGGGGGTATCTGGCAGCATCACTGCTCAGCAAGGAGTATATGGACTAGATCTTCTGCTGGTGCAAAACACGAACAGCTCCCTTCATCCAACAGGAGCTATGGTAAGGTTCATGTAACCTGAAAAAACAGTCCTGATGGTGTTCAAAAATTTCCCTCACATAACAATAACTTTGTTAGATTTTTGCATGATGTTGTCCATTTTCAAGGAGCTGAGGCATGATCTCCCATGTTTTTGAGTCAACCACTCCTAATTTTAGGCCAGAAGGAGTGTTAATATTCCCTGCTTCACCCTGGCATGTGAGGCAGGTTGTAGACGAGTCATAAGTGATTCCCAGCAAAGACCTGAGAAATACTTCTACTTGTCCAGCCAGCACCTGTAGCCGAGTAGCAAGAAGAAGACATTCCCAGAGTTACAGGGGCAGACTGCAGCTCTAGGAGCCCAAGGTTATTGTCTGCTGAATTTGGCATTGTACTGTTTTAATAAAAACCAGTAACATCCATAGGTGCAGTAGATATTTCATAGCTGTGTGAGGAACAACGGAAAGACACAAGAGAATGGAGAGCAAATAACAGATGGTAAGGAGGTTGAAATGCTTTGAGGTGCTTATTCCAGTCTTAAATGAAAAGGATAATAGTAACAGGATATTTAGTACAATCATAGCTAACAGTGCTAGGGAGCCTTCGTAAGGGAGAATCCAAAAGAAAAAGGCTGCTGATTACCTAAATCACTTGAATACTCTTAAATCAGTGAGACTAAGTGAAATTCACCCTTGACTATAGTGCTTAAAAAAGGTGATGCAAAAAGCTGTTGGTTTATAAAAGCCTCTCCTGTCTTCTAGAGACACTGCAATGGTATGTACTCTCCAAATCCCTTGGTGAAAAACACTGCGATTATATGTACCATTAATGCCATCAGCAATGAGCCCAAGTTGCAACTGCGTGTGGTCATGCACGCACACACACAGATACACACACACAGAGCCAGCTTTCCTGAGCTGTTTGAGCAAAGGAAAGAGCAAGAGTGAAAAGTGACATTGGTTTTGATATGTGACATTAACTTTCAAGCTGATGAAAGGGAGCAACATGTTCTAATTATTATTCCTCTTCAAAATAAGCCATGAGCTCAGACAAAAGAGGAGACAAAGGCGGAAGCGGGGGGGATGCAGGAGAGAAACAGAATCACATTTTCTCACATAGCTAATTAAAGCAAGGTGGGTGAGTGAGAGAGAGAGCTCGCTGTGCTCAGGCAGCGGTGCTGCACCATTTATTCCGGGAAAGGTGTGAGATGGAAGCAGTTGCTCCAATGGACCTGTGGGAGTTGTGTGTCCCTGCTGAAGAGGAGCTCTCTTCCTCTGCTTCACCTGAATTTGGGACTTTGTGGTGCCTGTCAAGCCTGTAATTCAGTGGCACAACTGTTTGTGCCTGTGTCTTGCACTGCTTTGTGTTTATGGTTGCTTCAAGTGCAGACCTGCCTCGGAAACATCAGGAGCAGCTCTGGTGTGTCCCGCTGCACCGAGGGGAAGTGCTGACAACGCTATACACTTCCATATATTTTACAACTTTATTTAAACTGCCCTTTAGCAACTCGTACTGCTTCCTGAGCAGCCTGTAATGGGGATTAACCTCCCCCATGGGGGTTGTCTGGCTTTTCCTCTGTACACCCACTATCCGTATTATTCCCATGTTCCAATGCCACTTTTTGTCTTGGCTCCCATGTAAGGTTAAACGCCTCCAGCCTTCTTTAAAAAAGCACTTCCTGAAATCAAAGCTTTGCCACCCACTGCCATATGTCCACTGCTCCCTCTCCTACAAGGTACAATTTAATGACATTAAGATATCTGCAGCCAAGTGCCTGACATTTGTGACTCTGGGGAAGGGAAGCATCCATTTTACCTCCTAGAAAGCACCTTATGAATGGATTTCAGCAAGTGAAAAGAGATGAGTGTCTTTTTGGGTTTGGAGGCTGATGCAGTGATCTCAAGTCTAGTCGTCCCTGTGCAATGCTAAAGGGAGGAGCCACGGACTCACTGCTCACATGAGTTAGTTGGTTTTTTTTCAGGAGAGAAGCCCTGACATTTTCCCATCCCTTTTGCATCCCCCAAACAACATTTTTGTCCCTAAACAACTGCAAGGTGGCCAGGCCTCAACTCTACAGGCTGTATCTAAAATTGCCAGTCCTGGTGTCAGGAGGGCTAGAGAGCAGGAGACCCTAGTCATCTCCCTGCTGCCATGATCCTGCAGGCACACATGAAGTTCAGCTCCCTGCAGATAGCTACATCCTCGCTTTGACTGAGCTCACACCAGGCTGATGTGGCTCTCCGGCAGGAAAGGAGTGTGAATTGCTGTTAGGAGAAATCCTCTGTTTTCCTCCTAAATGAAGCCTGCTTCTTCAGTTGGGGTGGGGAAGGGGGAAGCCCTGGAAGTGGTCCCAGGTGTCTCTGCATCCTCACCTGCCTGACCAACTCGTTATCTGGCTCAGGCTGCATCCCTGCCCTCCCATCTTGCTGTGCCCCTGCCCCATTCCTATTCCTGCTCCTGCTGTGACTTGGCTCTCACACACTGCAGGGACAGGCACAACTGCTGAAAAAGAAAACAAACGCCAAGTAGCTTCTGGAAGACCGGAGGCATCTGCAGGCCAGCAGATGCTGCTTGCCCCAGCGTTCCTCAGGACCAGTCACATGGACCTCGGGAATATTTATTTGCATCCTGGCCTCAGTCCCAGTTGGGATATTTGGATGCTGCCTCTACATGAATATTTATTACAACAGATGATTATCTTTTCTTGCTGCGCACCCTTAGTTTGCATCCTGTTCGTGTGCATTGGTTTTTAAGAACCACATTTTCCTATTACTGTGATCTTGTGCTTGTTGTGATATAACCAATTACATATAAAAAGAAGAATCTGGGGATGGGCTCTTCGTTTTTCGATTGCAGTTTTCTCTCTTGGGGTTTTATTCTCCTTTAAGCCGTATTCAGTGACAGACAGCTTCATTTGCTTGGGTGTCCTTTGCCCTCTGAGGTTTAATGTATTTATTTAGAAGATGAAACATACTGTCAGTATTTGTATAGCACCCTCTGGAGTCTGACTTCCCCAAAAGCTAGAACTACATGATTTGTTTCACCAACAAATGAACCATATTAATTAAAAGATTTTCAGCAGATTGTCTGGTGACTATTAAGTCTCTACCATAGCAGTTGTTGAAATCCACACTGTTTGGCAGCATTTGTTTCACATTTATAATGCCAGAAAAGACTTGTTTGGGGTTTTTTTACAGTGTGCAACAACCACGCTCACATTCCAAGGTTAATTCGGAAAACTCGGAAGCTGTCCACGTCTCCAGTGCACAAGGTGTTATATTCTGCCTGAGTCCAGAATGGGCTTTTATTTCAAAAATCCCTCCATGCAGTTCCATATAACAAGAGTTGCCACCTTTTGAAGTTTATTTTCAGTCTCCTGGGACCAAAACCAGCCCAGGTGAGGGAACACTGAGGGCTTTGTTGTCTCTCTCCCACCCAATCTCTAGGCAGGGTTTGTATACAGCATCCATGATAAGTGTTTTTCCAGGCTGGGTGACAGGGGCCAGTTTGCAAGGGAAGGAGGCAGAGATGCTGAGCGGCTGAACTGTGGCACGACATCTGTAGTGTGTTATTATTTTTCCCCCCTCACAGTATGCTGCGGAGTTGCTGGCAGTGGTGCGCCTCCCCTTCATCCATCCCAGCTATCTACTAAATGTTGTTGACAACGAGGAGTTGATAAAGTCTTCAGAGGCTTGCCGGGATCTAGTGAATGAAGCCAAACGTTACCACATGCTGCCACATGCCCGACAAGAGATGCAGACACCAAGGACCCGGCCCAGGCTCTCTGCAGGTAAAGCAGACCTTCCTCAATGACACCAGCTCTCTGGCTAAGACACACTCTGGGATAGGGCATGGGGCATGGCTCCTTCCCTTGGCTCCTGCTCAGAGCCTGGTGATATTTCAAGTTCAATTTTCCATTTCCACTAATGCTGGAGCATTCAGGATCCTTTCACAGTGGTCAGATGTGGGTGTTTAGATGTACAGTCCTTAAACAAGATTTAAAAGGAGCCTAATTTCTAGGAATTATTTATTATCTTTGGTAGAGACCACCACATTCCACTGTTGTCCTGAAAGGGAGCCCCTTCCCCTCCATGCCTCAGTTTCTCTATCTGCAAAAATAGGTGTACAATTTGCTTCCTTGACATTCAGCCTCTTGTTGGGAGGATCTGACTAATATTCATAAAACAGCTTCACTTTCATAGCCCTATGGAAATACATTGTTCTCATATGGTGAGTCTTACAGTACCAGTCAGGGCTATTTGCTGCCTCCAAAACAAATGGATCACACATGATATATTCCCTTTTAAAGGCCCAGCAGCGATGGAGAGCCGTGCCTCTTCAAGATATTTCTCACCTGAGGAAGACATGCATTTTTCTTTTTGGAAGAATACATGTAAAAACCCCAAGTGCTTCCAACTAGCCAGCAGAGCCCATATCACAGTAATGTAAGAATCATAGAAAGTTAGGGTTGGAAAAGACATTAAGATCATCTAGTTCCAACCCCCATGCCATGTGCAGGAACGCCTCATACTAGACTATGTTGCCCAAGATTCTGTCCAAGCTGGCCTTAAGGAATGTCCTAACTATTTGCTGAACAGAGAGTGGTGCAAATATCATGTAGGAAAACTACATCGAAGGAGTCAGATGAAACAGGTGAATTGTTTTAACATTCTGCCAGTACTTCTGCCTCCCATAAGTACAATCACAAAGCCAGGCAAAACTTTCTGTCACTGCCACCAATGCTAATGTGGCACGGAGATGGCATATCAAACCATGGCATTTGCAGCTTCTGGAAACTGCCTCATCAAGGCACCTTTCAGAAGGATGAAGTGTAGAGGACTTTCAATAACAATCTACCCTAAAAAGTCTTTCACTGAAGACAACAACTAATGGTGTGATGTTTGAAGGGATTTTGAAAAGTACTTATTTTATGTATATAAAATTGAAGGTGTAATACGATCCATTTCCAGAAGCTTGTTGATGAGGGAAAAGTGATTCTCTTGGGGTAAGAGGGGGTGATTATAGTTTTTTAGGTCAGAGTCTAATTATATAGAATCATGTTATTTTGCATATCAGCGGCATTCATGTAAGCACAAAGGATCTCTAAACACCCTTTGTGGACTCACTGCAGCATGTCACATGCCCTCTCGAGGTCATTGATTATAATCAAGTTATGTCTTGCACAGGTGATTAGATTTTCTGGTGTGGCTCAAAAATTATGATCTCTTGTTACTGAGAAGTATTTATTTAAAACTGTACAGCACTTTAACTTAATAATTTTTAAGAGAGTAATCTTGCTTGAATGACATAGATATATTTTGTGAAAACACTAATGAAGAATGATGATAATCCATTACTCTGCAGACGCATTTCTTTCCGCTGCAGCTCCTCATCTCTCTTGCTGGCAATCTCAGTTCCATGCTTCTGACCCCCCCACCTGTGCACACGTGTCTCTAGCCTGGGCACTGTAACACACCACAGCAGTGGGGCCAGCCGTGAGCACAGCTCCCAAAATGGTGATTCCTTCCAGCTCCTGGCCTCATGGTCCTGCTTCTGAGCCTACCTCTCCTGGCAACAAATTGCACTGGGGCTTACAATCACTGCAGAAAGATTTTTTAACACTTCTGCTACATGCTAAATCCAAACTAACCCACAGAACTGCACTGTTGGGTTGGAGCCACAAAATGTCCCAGAGTTAAACTGTGGCCATCACTGTGGGGATGAATCTGGAGTAACACTCAGATGAGATTTGACTCAGCTCTGGCTGTGAAGTGGGAATAAAAACTCTGAGATGTGGATTGCAGAAGTTTCGTCCAGAGAATTTGACTTGCTATGCAGCCTGTATGTTATGGGATGAGCTGGGAGAGCTGTTCAAGCTATTCTCAGTTAATAAATGCTTTAGGACAGGGGCTATCTTTGTCACATTTACTAGCACCTAGGACACTAAGACCCCGGTCAGTGGATTGAGCACGTATGGCCTACATCTGAGAAAAGAGAGGAAAAACCCACAAAAAAGCCCAACACCAGAAAATGACATGTTAATAGAGTACATGAAGAAAGAAGATCAGGAAGAAGAACCATAACCATAGCCTAACCCTCCTCCAGACATTATCATTTAGTATAAGAACAGCTTTATCAGGTTAAAGTGCAGACACACTTTGCCTGGATAATGACCAAGCTCCCAAGCTATCACAATCCTTGACAAAATTCCTGTTTTCTTCAGTGGAACAGGAATTTGCTGTCTCACTCAAAGACTGTTGAAATCAAGGGACATATTTACATGGAACTGCCTTTTCATTTCTTTCCCCTTAAATTTTGCCCAGATGGCATGCTCCCTGTCATGTTCTCCCAGGCATGTTCCTACTGTTGTTCCTCACCCACCACTCTCCCCCACACACGCACTCCCTTTTTTCTCACCCTTCTTTATTTCGTTACATGGTCTAAAACAGACTTATATACAAAACATTAAAATTACCCTGACTGACAAGTATTTTTTATAAACTCCTGCCTCACTGAGAAATGACACTTTGTTTTATTTTCTTTCTTACTTGAATCCTAGGTGTAGCTGAGGTAATAGTCTTAGTTGGGGGTCGTCAGATGATTGGCATGAATCAGCGTGCTCTAACAGCGGTCACTTGCTTAAATCCTCAAAACAACAAGTGGTACCCGTTGGCCAGCCTGCCCTTCTACGATCGAGAGTTTTTCAGTGTGGTTAGCGCTGGGGACAACATCTATCTCTCAGGTAAGCAGCAGATTTCATAGAAACTTAATCACAGAATGGTTTGGTTTGGAAGGGACCTTAAAGCTCATCCAGTTCCAACCCCCCTGCCGTGGGCAGGGGCACCTTACACTAGACCAGGTTGCTCCAAGCCCCGTCCAGCCTGGCCTTGAACACTGCCAGGACTGGAGCAGACACAGCTTCTTTGGGCAACCTGTGCCAGTGTCTTGTCACCCTCATTGTAATAAATTTCTTCCTTATGTCTAATCTAAATCTCCCCTTTTTCAGTTTGAAACTGTTACCTCTGGTCCTTTCATTACAGGCCTTATAGGCCCCCTTTCAGTACTCACAGGCCACAGTAAGGTTCTCCTGGAACCTACTCTTCTCCAGGCTGAACAAGCCCAACTCTCACAGCCTGTCTCCATAGCAGAGGTGCTCCAGCCCTCTAAGCATCTTTGGGGCCTCCTCTGGACTTCCTCCAACAGCTCCATGTCCTTATGCTGAGATCCCAGAGGTGGATGCAGCACTCCAGCTGGGATCTCACAAGAGCAGGGTAGAGGTTTAGAATCACCTCCCTTGACCTGCTGGCCATACTCCTTTTAATGCAGCCCAGGACAGACCTGGCTTTCTGGGTTGCAAGCACACATCGCCAGCTCATTTCCAATCCACAAGTATCCGCCAGTCCTTCTCTGCAGGGCTGCTCTCAATCCCTTCATCCCCAAATTTACTAGGCTGGGAAAAAGGTTTCCTCCTTACAACATAAGCAGCACAGAAAAAGAAGGACATGCCAGAGTTGTACCCAGCTGCTCATGGGGCCAGAAGGTGGGGGGAGGAAAAACAAGTGGAAGGGAGGTTGGAAGAGAGGAATTTCCCTGCTTTTATCGTTCTCCATTCCACTACGGCATTAATGTTGTATCGAAGCAGTCAACAGAAATATTTTGCAGTTGCAACGTGAAGAAAATAGGTCTGACAACCATCAAGCATGGAAAGAGGTTTCACTGCCATAGAAACCCAATTTAAAATACTGTGTGTAGTTGAGTCTAAATGGTGGGTTATGGAATTTGAGACAGACAGGCTGAACTGCTGTATGTGACCTACACTTAACAGTATTTGCTTAAAGAAGCATTCATGTTTTGCACTTGTTGTTGAGACCTCTCTTTTGACAGTAGTCACTAGCCCTGTAATCTTCTTAGTTTCCATGAAACTGAGACCATACTTCATAAAAGGCTTTAACTCCCCAAGCAGCTGTCTATGCTGCGCCCGTAGCATCATGGTGTGTGGGTTTTTGCAGTCTGGTGGTACCTCTGCTTGGCTGGAGGGAGAAAAGCAATTCCCACCAGGCAATGCAAGGATGCTCTGATGGCAGCTGAGGGAAGGTCTGATGATAAAAGAGGAAGCTGGGCAGGGAGGTGTGGATGTGTGTGATCCAAAGGTGTAGTTGGGAGCACAGATGCAGGAGGCAGTACCAGTAAGGGGTTACAGCTGTTGCCTTTCCCTTGCTGAGTTCCCTCACTGCATTTTCTGCAGTAAATTGCTGCCTGTGGTGTTAAATTCCATCAATAATGCATAAAGGCCCTAAGGATTTATTGGAACTTATTTCTTGATGGCTTTTTTTGCCCATACTTGTTTTGCCACTGAAGTGAAAGCCTTCTATGGAAGCTTTTGTAAGAAGTTGATGTTTAGTTATTCTTAGTTGAGGTACTTTTCAATATGTAGAGCCATTTTAGGCTGTGTACCTCCTAAAAAAGCTGTTAAATCTTAAATTCAAAGCTTATTTTAGCTCCTTCCCCTGAATCTGGATGAGCAACCTGATAGTACTTGCTGGCTACAGTAGGAGAGCTGGAAGTCCCGCATGTCTAGAAACCTAGCTGAGTGTCGGTTGATATTTTGCTTTGCTCAAATTTACTAGACACCGGAAAAAGGGAAGGCAAACCAACAGAAGTGGGAATGAATCCCTGCCAGCTCCAAGTACTGGTTCCCACTCTGCATATCTTGGTTTGGAGAGTGAGGAAGCCTGATTTTCTCATTAAACCACAGAACTGAGTCTAGTTTCTTTTCCTGGCTTGACCACTGACTCCTAGTGTGGTCTGAAATGAATCGTTTCACCTCTTTGTGCTTCAAAATGGGAATAGTAAGGCACCAACTATGTGGTTACCTTGGAAGCTTCAATCAGAAGTTAAAAATTACCAATATGAGTATTTCACTGGAACATCCTGAACTGTTTCACCAGAGTGGTATATCTGGTTCTTTTCTTTATCAGTTAATGAAAATAAATTAAAAAATTGTCTCTGAAAATTAAACATTAAGCCTGCAGTGCAAGCACTGACTTTATTCTGCCCGCGTATGTGTTCCTTCAATCCATCACTGTGTGAAGTATTTTAGATTTCAGACTGGCCTGTTTCTCACAAGCCAAGATAGGCTGTGCTTCCTGACACCTTCCTGCAAGTGTTGCAGTAATTGAATAGACTGGAAGTTATTTATGAACACTGAAAAGGTTCTATCCCCTTATGCACGTGTCCCTCTCAGTCTGACATCTTGATTTCTTCATGTCATCTTATTAAAAAAACCACAACTAAACCCAACCCTTGGGGCACATGAATAAATGACACAGATATGCATCATCGGAACAGATGCTCACCATTGAGGGTGATTTATTTTAATTAGTCAAATGTCATTTGAAGATTTTTTACTTTGTGACTGGCTTTGATTGCTATATGCAAAGCTGCTGCCATTCCAGGATCTCACATAATTCTCCCCTTTTCTTTCCCTCACCCGCACATCGGTGCCAGGCGGCATGGAGTCGGGTGTCACGCTCGCGGATGTCTGGTGTTACATGTCCTTGCTCGATAACTGGAACCTCGTGTCCCGCATGACAGTCCCAAGGTGTCGACATAACAGTCTGGTGTACGATGGGAAAATTTATACCATTGGAGGGGTCGGTGTGGCAGGCAACGTTGACCATGTGGAAAGGTAAAAAAAGAAAACACAAAAGCATGCTGCTTGCTGGAGCTTTTTCTTCATGCTATGCTAAAGGAACACTACCCTTTTAAAGGACACATCACATAGGCTGTATGTGTTAAAATAAGCTTTTCTAACAGCTAAGAAAGGAGGAAACTGTGCAGGATTAGATTTCTTTTTAAAGCTTCTTTTTAAAACTTCAGTGGAAAGCATTGTTTCAAAACCAAAGGTGAAAGCTGCCAGTTTGTTTTGTCAGTTTGCTCGGGGGAGCAAAGAGAGGAATTAAGCTTCTTTGGACACTTTACACAGATTATACAATGAACTAATAAACTTCCTTTGAATTTAGTCTTGGTGAAAGTCTTTACAACCACAATAATCCTTTTTGTTGGGTTTTTTTTTTTAAACCCCAAAAAAGCAACAGCAAAGTAAGTTTATCACACGTACTCTTCTGGTAGAGGACCTCAGCCTTGACCTGGCTGGAAGGAAGATCCTCCCTTTGGTGGTCTTGGCCTGGAGCTGGGACCCGCCAAGCTGCAAGTAGAACTGCTAAATGGAAGCAGTTCTGAATTCTTGGCTGAGAGGGAGGAGCTGACTGGAGATGGGAGAGAATGGAAATTCCTCTTTTCAAAAAGACTCCAGATATAAGAATTTTGCTTTTCTCACATGGAACTTAAAAAACAAGGAAAGAACAAAAGCATAAAAGAAATATTCCACAGGGTAGAATTCGAAAACCAACTAATTTCATGTCAACCATAACATTCAATAAAACCACAAATTTTATATATATACCGATGTTTTCATTAAAAAATAGAAACTGCATTGAAACTTGGTATGTGAGAGTATTCCATTCCAAAATGACCAATACAGCCCTAGCCCTACCCAAACACTTCAAAGTGCATTGTGACAATAGAATAATGATACATTTTTGTGAAATGTTTTTCCTTAGTGAATCTGGCAGCCAAAAATATGAGGGATTTTTTTCCCCCTTTTTCTCAGTTTTAATTGCTGAATTTCAGTACTTCAGCACCATTTTGAAGCAGGCAGAGCCAGAAAGGGATAGGCCTAAGAAAGATCATTTTTCAGAAGGTGAGGATTAAAGGTGCTTTCTATCTGTTATTTTGGGATTTTTGTGCTGCAACATTTGTGTTCCATTTGTGCAGGGGGTGCTTATTTTTTCATTTAGGCAGATAGGGTAAATACTGAATGCCAAAACCTGTATTTAAAGTTTAGTTAGTGTTTCAAAGTCAAACACACAGGAAATCAGGAAATGCCAAAAATAAAGTTTTCTTCTGCTGATCTACTTTTTGGCACCGTCTTTAATCATATGATGACTTTTCTTTCCCTGGAGGATTTCTGTTTAGTTCAGTGCATGGAACAGACCAGTTGTCTGTACGTATGGCCAGGGAGATCCTATCTGGTGCTGAGTGGCCACCATTCACATATGGCTCTAGTTTTGTATTCCTCTGTCTTCACAAATTTGTCACTATTTGACCTAGGAGACACAGATGTGACAAACAGGCCCTGGAAAAGATGTGTGCCATGGGACAAGGTCTGTAGGCAGCCTTCCCTCCCACCCCAGGCACAGGCTGAAGAACTGACGCTGGTGACGATGCTCTCAGCAAGTCAGGGAAATGCAGACAGCGAAGAATGAATGATAAATCATAGCAGTGAATGCAGTGTGTGAGCATTGCCTCCCTACTTAACCTTGAGCATAAGAGGGCAGTGCCCTCAGGACTTGCTTTGAAAGAAATCATAATGTTTTATGTAGATTTATGTATGATTTCTGAGGGTGTTTGTCCTGTAATTTAAGTCAGTAATTTTTTAACTAGCAGAAGTGGTTTTGTGAACATGGGAAGGAGAGAGCCCAGTGCTTCAGTCCATCTCTCGATAAAAGATGAACATCGAAATAATGCTGTGGTTAGGTGTCTTGATAGATGCCATTGCTTGAATTATCTCTTTTTATTTTTCCCAGGGTGTCATTTCTGTTTCTGCTCTGATTCTTGTGGCCTCTCTTTAACAAAGCATCCCAAATGTCAATCACTTGAATGAACTCCAAATCAAGCAAAGTCACCCCCTCTCCTTCCTTCTCATCTCAGTCACCCAAGCCCTTCCTTGCCACAAACAACCTTGCAGCCTGCAAAGTCACATCTAGGCCCTCAGCTCAGGGAGAGCAGCCGTGCTGGTTTGCAGTTGTAACGAGCCCACCAAGAGACTTGGATGTGGGAAAGGAGCAGATTTCCTCCCTATCATTTCAGTGCACGCTGTCTCAACCACAATAAGGATGTCTTGTCATGGGGATTTGCTAAACCCGTGGTTATAATTAATCTGCTATTGTCTATAAAGTGACTTGTGAGACAAAGCCATGGAAAAAGTGCAGTATGGCCTCCTTTGGGTTATGCCAAGAAATTAAAGAGGTTTTGGGATGTTTCCTTTTTCACTCTTTGTATTAAAATGGTAGCGGGGGATGACAGAAGCAGAGCATGACATAGTTGAAACTGTGTGGTTTGGAAAGGGAATTTCAGGGTCTGCTTTTAGAAACGCAGGTGAGAAAAAGCTGACCCTTGTAGCTGTGCTGAGCAAAGTCAGGCCTTTTAAGACAAAAGCATTTGCCTTTGTGCATTTGTGCAAGTTCAGGATTTTTAATCACTGTACCCCTTTTTGCAAGCAGTAAGTCTTTCTGAATTTCGGTGGCAACTCTAAAAAAAACACATGAGGATACCAAACTAAAGTCACTTTAATTACTCAGTTTTCTGCTCTTCTATGATCAGTTAATGCCCACTTCTTGACTCTTTCTTCCCCTCCCAACCTCAAGAGCTACAGGCAACTGAGGTTCTCCAACCATATTTCTGTGTGGGCTGCACATTGCTCTTCAAATATTGTTTTGCTTTGGATGGGACACTGAGATACCACCTCTTAAAGAGGGGGAGACCTCTCTGTCATTCCAGCAGGTCTTACAAAAGCACTATATTACAATAATGTGACATGATCATATGCTCCAAATCACATGATGCCAAAAATTACATTTTATTTTGAGATTAACATAGTTCCCCTCAGTGTTGGATTTCAGGGTCGCGCACTCTCAGGTTTCAGTTAGTTTTTCACCTCAAAGGTGGCATCTGAAATTATAGCCCTGCTGTCCATCTGGATGGAGGTATGGGGGCTTATCCAGGCCTAATACACAATGTGGTCCTGGGCTGTGCCACCAGTGTGAAGGGCAAGGCACTAGTCACCCTCACCCACTGGGCCACCTACCACTTTTCATCATCCACATGCAGTTTATCTTTCCCAACCACATTTTGCTTTCTGCTTGCTCAGTTAGCTCAAGTGTGTCCATGGCCAGCTTTGGACAGGTTTTGATGCATATTCACTGGCATGGGGGAGGGCATGTCTCCAGTCCAAAGTGACTTACCCTGATCTCACCTCAGTTACACTGAGCAAGCAAGAGACTACAGGGTGTCTGACTCCACAGAGCAAGGAGACTACAGGGTGTTTCACCACAGTGGGTCTTTGGAGAGAGAAAAAATAACATTTTCTCCCAGTTTCTTTCTTATTTTCCGCCTGTTTTTGCTGGAATTCTTTTAATATTTCATCCTAAATGGTTAAACTCTCACAAAGATGTTTTTGCTTTATTCCATTTTTTAAAAACAAATGTCAGACCATCTTAGCTGTACGTGCTGCCACCTAATTAATCTTCTGCACCATTAGAAAGCATTAAAGCAAGAAGGAACCACTGGACTCCTAATGATTTATGGCATCACTCCTGAGCTTCTGTCTCTGTGCTTTTGGTTGTGTCATTGATGCTGAAAGGTGCAGCCTCAACCAGAAATTCTGATGCCGCTTAAATCAGTGGGTGTTTTCCCATCAGCTTCAATAGAGCTGAGATTTTTTACCTTTTCCCTGCCATTTGTCTGTAAAGAGGCAGTAAAAATTCTGGCGCGATGGATAATGTTACAGGACTATCAGTCACAAACAGATGAGTAGGAGTCATTCATTACTCATCTTAAAACAATATGCATGTGCCAGAGGGGCTGACTTATATGTCCATTTTTGTGGCTATACATGGGTATATGTTCAGGGAGAGTTATGTTTTTGGAATGAGTGTTTAGGGAAATAACAGCATGGCTGCAGCTCTCCATCAAGCCCCTCTGGCAAGTTTCTGTGTGACAGGCAGCAAGTCATTAGGTGTTAGGCGAGAGGGTATTACACTTTCTGTCTTTTTCTGAGATATGAGTTGAGTTGGGAGGCAGCGAAATGAAGTGGATCCACGAACTAGATTTTTAGATAATGGATGGGCCCTGTAATGTATGCAATTTGAGAGCTGAGAAGACTGCGTATGCTGACAAGACAATGTATGTGACTAAAAGTGTGGAAATGTGGGTGCTTTGTGGTTATTATCTGTTTGAAGGACAGGGAAGATGAATCCCCTTGACCTGACAGCACTTCTACAATAAGGTTGTCTAAAATTGGAAGATTACTTTGGTTGGCAGTCTGTACTTGGAAGACTGTCTAAATATTCAGTGTAACAAATAAGCTTTATAAGATTTAGAAAGTGCTTCAGAACCTGCTGTTTTACTGAGATGTGGTCAGACAGGAATTAGGGCTTCTCCTCAAGAAAAGGTGATGGAATCAATAGCCCAACTGAAGTGCATCTAGAGGAGTGCACAGCATGAGCAACAGGAGGAGCTGGAAGCCATTGTACAGCAGGAAAACTAACAACATAGTTCCATCACTGAAACATGGTGGGATAACTCACACAGCTAGAGTGCTGAAACAGATGGCTATAGACTCGTCAGAAGGGATAGGCAAGGAAGGCGAGGCATTGGGGTAGCCCTGTATGTTAGGGGCTTTTGTCTCTAGGTGCAAGTAACTCAGAAGGCCTACAAGAATGCTGTGAGGGAGCAAATTAGAAGGGCCAAAGCCCAATTAGAACTTAACCTGGCTACTACTGTAAAAAAACAATAAACAAATGTTTCTATAAATACATTAGCAACAAAAGGAGGTCTAAGGAGAATCTCTGTTCTTTGTTGAATGTGGACGGAAACACAGTGGCAAAGGCTGAGGAAAAGGCTGAGATATTTACTGCCTTCTTTGCCTCAGTCTTTACTAGTAAGACCAGTCATTCTCAGGGTACCCAGCCTCTGATATATAGAAGTCAGGATGGGGAGAAAAAAAGTCCCCATAGTCCAAGGGGAAATGGTCAGTAACCTGCTACACCACTTAGACACACACAGCTATGCGACCAGACGGGATACCCCCAAGATTACTGGGTTTGCTGGTGGAGCTGCTCACGGAGCCACTTCCCATCTTTTATCAGCAGTCCTGGCTAACCAGGGAGGTCACAGTTGACTGGAGTTTAGGAAATGGAACATTCACCTGAAAGAAGGGCCGGAAGGAGGGTCTGGGGGACTACAGACCTGCCAGCCTGACATCAGTGCCAGGGAAGGTTATGGAGCAGATCATCTTGAGTGCTGTCACGCGACATGTGCAGGACAACCAAGTGATCTGGACCAATCAGCATGGCTCTACGAAGGCAGGTCCTGCTTGACTAACCTGATCTCCTTCTGTGACAAGGTGGTAGGTTACTGGCTGAGGGAAAGACTGTGGGTGTTCTCTCCCTAGACTTTAGTAAAGCTTTTGACACTGTTTCCCACAGCAGTGTCCTGGAGAAACTGGCTGCTCATGGGTTGGATTCTCATGGGTTGGATGGGTGCACTCTTTGCAGGGTAAAAAAATTGGGTGGATGGCTGGGCCCAAAGAATGGTAGAGAGTGGAGTTAAATCGAGCTGGAGGACAGTCTCAAGTGGTGTTCGCCAGGGCTCGGTACTGGGGCTAGTTCTGTTTATTATCCTGAGGATATATTCTGGTTAATATGCTTGAGGTAGGAAGGCTTTACAGCGGGATCTGGATTATTTGGTGAAGGCCAGTTGTATGAGGTTCCATAAGGCTCAGTGCCAGGTCCTGTACCTGGGTCACAACAATGCCATGCAATGCTACAGGCTTGGGGCAGCATGGTGCCTGGTGGAAAAAGCTGCCTCGTAGAAAAGGACCTGGGGGTGTTTGTTGACAGCCGGCTGAACAAGAGCCAGCTTGTGCCCAGGCATCCAAGAAGGCAAATGGCATCCTGGCCTGTATCAGAAATAGTGTGGCCAGCAGGGCCTGGGCAGTGATCATCCTCCTGTACTGGGCACTGGTGAGGCTGAATATTGTGTTCAGTTCTGGGCACTTGCTACAAGAAAGACATTGAAGTGCTGGAGTCCAAAGAACAATGAAGCTGATGGTCTGGAGCTCAAGTCTTATAAGGAGGGGCTGAGGGAACTGGAGTTGTTTAGCCTGGAGAGAAGAAAACTCAGGGGAGACCTCACCGCTCTCCAACTACCTGAACAGAGGTTGTAGTGTTGGGGGGTTGGTCTGTTCTCCCAGGTAACAAGTGATAGGACAAGAGGAAATGGCCTCAAGTTACTCCAGGGGAGGTTTCGATTGGATATTAGGAAAAATTTCTTCACTGAAAGGGTTGTCAAATACTGGAACAGGCTGCCCAGGGAAGTGTTTGAGTCACCATCCCTGGAGGTGTTTAAAAGAGGTGTAGATGTGGTACTTAGCGACATGGTTTAGTGGTTGGACTTGATGATCTTAAAGGTCTTTTCCAAACTACATGATTCTATATTTCTATGATGTCTTAAGAAAATTAAATAAATAGCCTTGTCCAAGGATAATTTCTTAAGCCCCTCAGAACAGTCAAGAAAAAAACAAAAAAGGCAAAAACCAGCAATCCATTAATGCGATTTTAAACAACATGTTAATTATCTGGTGAGCAGATCAGTATGACACTGTGCAGCTTTATTTTACATAGCAGCTTTCCTACAAATAGATTTAAATAATGTATAAGAAACTGGAGGGTGCATGTCTGTAAGCAACTAACTGTGGTGTAAGGATTTTATAATGTGAATAAATGAAGATACTCATATAGCTGTTTAACCTAGAAGGGGAAAAATTAAGAGGCTGAGGAGAGAAAAAAATAGTGTTTTCAGGTACTGAAGAGATTAAAAATGAAGAAAACAGAGAAGCAAACGGCACAGCTTGAAATGAATGGTTTTCTGCTGTTAGTACTGACGTGGTAGGAAAAGAGCAAGAAAGGAGGTGTTGAATGAGATGAGTGAAGCAGTAGGAAGATCAGGCCTACCGATGGAATCCTAAGAGTGGAGAATTGTGGAAGCCAGCAAGGTAATTTATGTGTGTGCTCTTTTCAGTCCTGGGCTGTATTTTCTGCTGAATCAGATGATTTGTCTTATCCTGAGTACATAAATAACACATAAACCAGGGGATAGTGACTGCACAAGGGTCAGGTGAGACGACAGTTCTCGGTGCACATGAAGCGACAGGCCAGGGGACACATGTCCTGCATGCATGGAAAGTCTGATGTCTGGAGCCTGGCAGGGCCATAGACAGCAGGGTTGCAGGGAGTGCTCTGAAGGCAGAGAAAGGTGTGCAGGGGCATGTGTGTAAAACCACATGTGAGTCCATAGTGTACAAGGACTGCAAAACCAGGAGTCAGTCATAAGAAAGGAGATGTCCTTGAAGTTTCAAGTTCAGGAGATTGAATGGGCTTGGTAGACCCATAGCTAAGGACAAGCCTGGAAACACCAGGACTTATAGGGAGCAGTGGAGGAGAGGGAAGGAAAACCTTTGCTTGGCATGAAGCCAGCTCCCATCTATGTCTCCATCTATGGCTTCAAACAGGGGAATCAAATGCAAAGCTTGACTAATGGAAAGAGATCAATGTGATTATTCTTTAAATCAGTTCTCTCCCCACTGGCCCCTGAGCAGAGCCAACGTTAAAGGCAGCTGAGTAGCCCCAGTAGCACTAGTGGCAGTGGAGTGACAGCAACACCAGAGATAGCACAACACATGGAAAGGCCTTAGGGCAGAGAGGTAAAGCAAGTGTCATTATTTCCTGTCCTGGAAGGTTACGAAGATTCAACTTTATTCATTTTTAAACCAATTTAGTTAATCTGGTGCAAATCCTTGCGTGAACACATTAGGAGCTGACTTACGATAGACCAAAATCATGGAAACCTGCCTTGCAGAGACTTAAGGAGCTTAGACTACTTAGTTTATCACGTACAAGGTGAAGAGGTGACTGTTATTTTCTGCAAGTCCATATGTGAGAGATTTGGTAGCAGACAGCTTTATAATCCCAACAGGAAAAAAAACAACTTACTTTCTCATGGGTGGGAGCTGAACCAAAACAGAGACTAGAAATCAGGTCTACAGTATTGCAGTGAGGGAATGAACCAGAGGAATAAATTTCCCAGGGGATGGGGGGACTTGATGGACACATATCAGGAAGCCTTGAAGGCATCATCATCTTCTCTTCAGCCCCAGGGGTAAGTTAGGCTTGTAAGAGGGTTGCTTCACTGTACAGCCTATGTAAAACACACATTAGATGTCTATGTTAGGTGGACAGAGACTTGCTTCCACCTATGTTATGGTTCATTGATTTTTTAAACCAAATGACCCTCAAGACAAAAGTGGGGATTTTTTAAGCTCCATTTGCACCTATATCCAGTATATTCGCAGCCTTTGGCTTTCAGCAGATGAAGTGAAACCGGTCATTCCTGGTTTCCCAGTGACAGATGCAGGGTGGGAGAAAGAAAGATCAGTTCTGTCATCATAAAGCATGACTGGAGAACAATGAAAGTGGGTGAAAAACAGTGTCTGAGGGACCTGAGGTCCCAGTAGTGATATTCGTCCAGAAAAAGGATGGTTGTTTCTGTAATTGGACCCTTTCTCCAGTATTCCTATAGACATTGGTCCTCAGCCACACTCAGCCTGCAGGATATGTGAAGGATGTAACCCCTCCTTCCCACAAATGTATTGGAATGATCAGAAAGTCATTGGGAGGAACACATCTGTTTTGGGAACTGTGGTCTGCCAGGTACATCTGCCAGCGCCAGGGAAGGCAGCGTAGCCACTCACCATCCCATCTCGGGCCACTTCAACTGTCCACAAACGTTCCTGGTGCTAAGTCAGAGTGGATGGTGTGAGACAATACATATTGAGTGACAGGAATAATTTGCATCTTAGAAGCCAAGGTGCTAGAAAGGAACATTAGGTCAGTTCTTGGCATTATTGCTTTCCCTTTTCTAACCAATTATAACCAATTTCTTAATGAGCTTTTAATAAGACATTAAATAATCAAGCCCCAAATTACTGCTGTAGATGAATTAGCAAAATGTGACCCAAAAGCAGTGTATGAAACAATATTATGCAAGATTTTTGCATATCTGCTAGTATGGACCAAGTGCCGCCCCAAGTGCTGTGAGCAAATGGAGGAGATGCAGCATATGCTGCCTTCCCTTGGAGGATGTTCTTGTGCAGTCAAAATGCATCTGCAGGCTCAGGTTTGGTACTAAGTGTTAAGATTCAGCCCGATATAGGTGTGTCGTGCTGATTGCTCCCAGCACCGTGTTGTTTAATCTTGTTATATTTCTCCCCTTTGATCACTTGTTGTAGATGAATTTAATTTCTCGGTAACTAATTCAGAGCATTGTACAAGGCAGTTCTCCATGCTCATTAGAAGGGACTTGCCTATTTTTTTTTTTTTTTACTTAAGGTTTGCCTCCCTCTTGCTTTTGCCTCAGTTTTATGAGTGTGTTAATTACTTTCAGTTCTATTACTTGGAAACTCATTAATGTGTCTTCGTTAAGAACATTATTCTTGTGCTGTTTCCACCATTTATAGAATTTCTCCCTTTTATTGTCCCCAGTTTTGAGCAATGAAAACTTGAGGGACATGTTATGAAGGGAAAAATCCCTTGTTGCTAAATCATTTTTTACAGATGGGTTCATGGCCATGAATTCATTTCATGCTTGCATATTGCATGTCACTAATATTAAGAGCAAAAAGCCTGAATGGGTGATGAGGGCTTCTGTTCTTGCAGTCAACAATTCTGAATAATCGCTATGCAGGAAACTCCTATTTGACTGAATGTGCCATTACATGGAAATATAGAAGCCTAAAAATCATGTTATTTTGTACTGTCTCCCAGACTCATTTTAGAGCAGCTATTTGGATCCCTGCCACATTATCTTTAAAGAAAAAAAATTGACATCTGTGCTTGTGACATTGTCTAAAATGAATCTTCATCCGTGGATTATTAACTGCACATCCCTTATGGTCAATGGCTTAATTAAATCAGATACTGATGACCTTAAAACTAATTCAGCACTTTCATGCCTACTCTTTTCTGTTTGCTTCATGTCAAATATGAATGCAATGGTGAAATCTTATTCCAGCATTAATGTTTGCAGCATCCTGCAATGAAGCACAGTAGTTTGGTTTGCACAATGAAAATTAAATGGAAGCAGCTCATGCTGGCACAACATGTACATCGCTGGCCAGTTAACCAGAGGAAAAAGAGCTATTGTATTGCATTATGTGCAGGTGAGATGTGTTCCATGAGCTGAACAACTGAAGAACATAAACAGTTGCCTGCCTGCAGTCTGTATTGGATATCACTGCACTGATTTGCAAGAATAAATCTCATTGTATACTCATTAAAAGAAATAATTAGTGGAAGACATCTTAACAAAGATGTCCTGAGTTTCTTTAGCTTGGCCTATAACGAGATTTGAGAAGCATATACAGAAAACAGAACCAGCTTTTTCTGTGCTTTTCTCAATGTTTTAAAAGCTTAGAAAAAGCATTAATTACACTGTTTACCAAGAGCTTGAATTTGTAGGATGTTAAAAAATACATTTCCACCTCTGCTTTTCTTCTGCTTGTCAAGCTGCCTTTCTGTTGTATCCCAGCCCGCTTTCTCTACCTGTCTATCTTGCCCAGCATTGTGTCATCTCAGCTCATTCCAGCTGCTGTTCTCCTAGGTACGATACAATAACCAACCAGTGGGAGACCATCGCTCCCCTGCCAAAGGCCGTCCATTCAGCCGCTGCAACTGTCTGTGGTGGGAAGATCTACGTCTTCGGTGGGGTGAACGAAGCCGGCCGAGCTGCGGGGGTCTTGCAGTCCTACATCCCTCAGACTAATTCGTGGAGTTTCATAGAGTCTCCCATGATCGGTAAGGGATGCGTGGTGTCAGAGTAAACCCGTAGTACAACAGAGATCTCTGTGCTACAGGCATTTTAATGCCTTTGCAGAAAGCAAATGAGTTGGGGGGTGGGGGAAGATACGTTTATGACATATTGGCAGGAATGCATGGTATATTATACCAGAGAGGCAATTATCTGTATCTTTACTGAAGGCGACTGTCACTCATTAATACAGCTAGTTATCAGCTAGAAGTGATGAGTTCAAATTAGAGGAAAAAGGAATGCAGTTATTGGGTATGGACAATTAGTAATTTTAGATCCAAAAAAATTGCAAAGTGCAGTGAAACTTCATCCTGGCATCATGTGTTGCTCCATGTGGTTTAACACCACCATCAGTTAATGGATTATTACTCATGGGTTTGTTAAGATGCCGCCTGTCCTGTGGGAAGTGGCAGTCATTCTTAACTGGGATTTATCAGTGGTGTCCACAGGAATACATGCTTCAGAGCCTGAAATCTCCAAGATATGTAAGTTATTAAAACTGTGTTTTATAGATTATGATGCCCTCAAGCTCACTGAACATTTTTACTGGACAAAGAGCAAGACAAGAGGCCAAATTTTCCAATGTACAAGCCAGTGTCAGCGATGCAGACTTCCTTCCAAAATGAGGATATGGCTCATAAGTTTGCACCTTACTTGCTTTCTGTGGTGATTTGCACCGTGAGCGTTTAGGTTGCTTTTGGAAATGTGGTTTAGTGTTCAGCCTCACACGGACGTCACTGCAGAGTAACAGCCAACCTGGGCCACCCACTCTGCGATGGGTGGCTATGGGCAGCCTTCGGTCTGGCTATACTTGACTGCCAAAGAAACAGCACTCATACAGTCAAAGAGAAGCTGTTTTGGGGTGGCTTGCTTTGGCATCCTAGATTCATAGAATAGTTCAGGACCTTTAAAGTTCATCTAATCCAATGCCCCTGCAGTGAGCAGGGACATCTTCAACTAGACAAGGTTCTTCAAAGCCTCGTCCAGCCTGAACTTGAACATTTCCAGGCATGAAGCATCTACAACCTGTCCGGACAACCTGTTCTGGAGGGGTTGTAGATGCCTCATACCTGTTTCACCACCCTAAATCTCCTAGTCACATTGAAAATGTGACATGAGGTTTTTAAAAAATCATGGTCTCGTTATTGAGCCTGGTAGAGACGTAGGAGTGGCAAGTCATAAGTTATAGAATCACAGTTATAAGGTATTCAGGTAAGGACTGAGAATATTCAGAAAGCTAAACCAAGCTGCTCTTTTTATTGTAGCTTGTTAACAATTATTTTGACTCTCTTCTTGCGGTTCCCTAGTAGGTCAGGTCATGAGGAGCTGGTACAGTCACGATGTAGCCTCCCCTATGCAGAGGGCGCTGCTGTTTTTCAACTCCCTTGCTGTGGTTTGTGTCCAGCCTAACATAACATGACATGCATATGATGCAGCATGAAGCACCCAGCGGGAGGGCGTTAACTGTTTATGTAGTACAGCTATGCAAACAACCTTATTGCCTGGCTTTTTCTATCACGTGGCTACAGCTGCTGCTGCTGCTTATTTAATCCACTGACTGACAGTATGAGGTTTTCTGGACTCACAGCTTATTGCAAAAATGAATGCATTATGCAAAGAGGTATTCCTTTTCCTCACAAAAATAGTGCAAGTGCCACAGGAGCTAAGAAATCATTCCCTGGGCTCGTTATTCTGCCTAGCAGGCATCAACGCCAAGCATGCTTGGAAAAAATGATCCAAACCATTCAGAGTTGGGTTCGTTACCCATTCTAATAGACGGGTACTATTATTTCCTAACAAAAATACATGAAAGACACTGGTGAAGTTAAAGGATGGTATTCATGTTTTCTTGGTGTAATCAAAGTTAATTAGTTAAGCTGAAGGCATAAAATACATGATAAAATGAGGAGTTGCTGTGTCTTTGCTGGGAAATGTATAATGCCAATTTATTTGCAAATACAGTAAAGTAACACAGAGCCTGAAAAATGGCACCCCTATGGAGAATGTCTGGGAAACTGCACTGATGTGATGCATGATCTTCACCAAAAGGCAGTGGGAATATTGAGATTATATACTTTTGATTTCTGCATCTCTACAAGAACCATATTGTCACCTGCATTTGTAAAGTATCCCCAAGAAGTGGATGCTACACCAAGTATGGTACAGTCTAAACCCAGCAAGGGAGTAGAAGGACCCTTGGAGTGCTTTTTGCAAAACGGAGCTGAGATGAATTGTGGGATGATCACTGCTGGGGTGCCTATGACATCCTCAGAACTTTTTTGTGCTGATTTGTGAAATCTTGAGGTATCTCTCTGAGCTAAGGCAACTGAGCTATCCTATGGTGAGTTGTGCTGTTTAAGGTCACCCCAGATATCAGTGAAATCTGTTTGACCTCCGATAGAACAACAGGTTATTTAAGAACACTGCAAGCATGTTCAGATGTGAAACAGTAGGAGCAGGTATTGAAAGTAGCCAAGGTCTCTGGAGGTTTTTAGACCAGCAGTACCAGTCTCAAGTCACTGGTATTTTATGATAGTGAGCTGAACACAATATAGTACACATTTGAACCCAACAGGTCCATCTCTTCCAAAGCGTTGTGTGCCAGACTTGCCCAAGGCAACACTGGCATCAACCATGGCAAGGGTCATTTTTTTGGCTAATCTCAATGGAGGTGAAGCAGGCTGGATACTTATATCCTACCTGTGCAGAGAAGATAAGAAGTAGGGACTGATAGCAAGTCCATGCAGCTCAGCTTCTGCTCTCTTCTGCCTGGATTTCTTCTAGGAATAAGCAGTGAATTCACTCTCAGCTTCCATTTATTCTTTAGCCCTTAACGGCCAGGAAGTGTTGGGACATGGATGCCTATGTACAGTAGGTATGACACTAGGCTCACCAACTTGCTGCACATGGATTTTGTGGTAGCCTTTGGGAAGGTGTTGATTATACTCATCCATGTTTGAAGAGGAGAGGGTCTTTCTCAGTGTCCCATCCTTTGCCCCACGTCTGTCCTCCCCAGCTTTGGAGGGATAGATGTTCATGCATCAATGCAGCCCACAGATTGATGTTACTGGAGTAATGTAGCTTTCCAGGGCTTCCACATTGCATGTTCTTGGTAAACCACATCACACATCTCTTTCTTTTGTGTTTTGAGCACTAAGAAGTTTGCTGCTGTCAAGCAAAAGTAAGTCCTACAATAGCAAATGAACCCAGGCTACCTACTTGCAGCACCTGCCTTTCCCTATCTTGCCAGGCTGCCCTATATCACTCTGCTAAAAATATTCCATGCCCAGCTTCCTGAGGCTTGTCTTATTTAACAAGATGGCTATAGACATGCTGAAGTCAGTGGTTGTTACTAAGCCTAATTATCTAGTCACTGCCTTTTAGTTCACTTTGTGCCTTCATGCCAGGACACTAAAATATACCTTTTTTTGACACTCTGTACAGTCAGTGTCTGTACTGGTGGAATTACAAGTTTTCATTAATGTTTCTGGATTGCACAAAACCCAGTGTTTCGTCATCACCGCTATTAAATTTTAAAATCTGGTGAGAACTATGGGAACACAGAAGTCAAAGATCTATGAGCATTTTAGATTTCCAGACAACTATCTAGTTCCTCACCATGCCATTTCCTCCTGCAGTGATATGTGGGACAATCACAGAGCTGAGAATGTAAGAAATATCTGGAAAACAGCATTAGTAGCATGCGTGCATTTTTACTGCACTGTCCTGTGGCTTAGTTTGGTTAAAATGCGTAATCATTCCCATTAACTTATTTTTGGACTTTACAAGAAAAATCAGACACATGTCCTGCCCCTTTCCCCAAGGCCAATAGTTCTGTACCTGTGTATGGGCTTGGCCAGCTCTCACCTATTGAGTCTCAAAGCAATGAAGGTTTCATCTCATCCTACAGTGTATTTTTCTTGCCATGACTAGTTCTTGGTGTTTATCCCACTAGTAAGCTTGAATATTACTTTCTTTTGTCTCACTGATTTCTCCTCTGTATATGCCGTATGCAGAATTCAGGATGGTTTTTTCCACTCCTTGATGTGTTCCCACTGCACATACTTTCTCTGCCTTGCTACCTCCCCTTCATCTGTGTGGCCATGCTTTGTCCAACTCTCTTCAGTTCGTCAACATTTGTCTCATAATTTGATGCTGAAACTGCCCCACAGCAGCAGGTGGAGCTTTCTGTTTTGGCACCCGTGATCCCACCGCACATACATGAAATGCAGCATTTGTAAGTGAGGACACTCAACTTCAGGGTCCCTAAGGAAAGTTTGTGCAAGGGTCACTGAGGAAACCCTAGGGCCTTTCAACCTGTTGTGTAGTTACGAGAAATCAGCCAAGAGGAGAGCACCGTGCCGGAGGACTGACATCCAAGCCCCTCCTGTTAACTGCAGTAGCTGCACTTTGGCCTCCTGAGCTATGTTAAGGATCAGACCAAGGTCTGCTAGCTGCCGCAGAATGTTATCTTATCCATTACGATGCCATTCTTGAGCTTGTCTGCATAGTATTCAGAGAGGGGAAGAGGCACTTACTATTAAAAGCAGATTTATTTTATATTAACTAGCCTCTGTTCTCCAATCTGCTTCATCATTTGCATCAACCTCCCCACTGGCCACCTGCGCTTGCAGAGAGACCCTTCGGCTGGAGTTATATCTGGACCGGTAGCATGCCTGCATTTTTTCTTCATGATAAAAATGGTAAAAAAATAGCTTGGTTTTAATAACCTTTTCCCATATGAAGTGCTGCTGCCATTCAGTGTAATGCCACTTCAGTCTCTGACCGAGTGCTTCACTGGGAGGCAACATAAGATCTTTAAGCAATCATGGGAGGGAAAGCAGGACCGTGCTACTTGACCATATAATGTACTGAGAGATAGGAGAGCCACGAAACACATCACAGACAGTACGCTGTCATTACTAAGTGAGGAGTACACTGGTAGGTTAAAATATCAACCCCATGTGAAGTACACCTCCGGCTCAAGGATTGTTGTTGAGTGCATACCCCTTCCTGCAATGACTTGCCACTAGAATAGAAATACTTGCATATTTTCCTGTAGCAACAGCAAAGAAGAGTGATTTTATTATTTTATCCACTTAGACAGAAGAGTACCTTTTATCTATTATTTCCTTTACATTTATTCTGCCTTTTAATCTCAAGTGTGCTTGCTGTCCTGGACAAATCCCATTTAAGATTTTCCAGCTTAAAATGGATTACTGTATCTGACAGCCCCAACACTTGAAGTTTGGAGGGGAAGGGAGGCTGCTTCTCTGTTTCTGTGCTGCTTCTCCCCTCTGTTCCTTCCCTCTGGCAGGGAAGGAGTCATTTGAAATAACCAGTGTCCCTGGTATATCCCACCATAAGCCTCTGACCCATAGAAACTCCCATGTACACCCAGTAGCGTTGACCAAAAAGCCCAACCAGAACATGCTTTTGCAAAATCAGGCTCCCCAGCCACCTGCTTTACACTATGAGCATGGTGAGGACTTGGAGCAGCAACAGAAGTTGCAGTCTCCTGAGCATTTGCAGGAGGCTTCCAAGCCCTGGGATAGACAACAGCAAGGGAAGAGTGTGGGTAGCACCTAAGATGAAGTGAGGTTAAAGACTGAAGGTGGTCATCCACACCTGGGTAGCAGGAATGATGGCTTCAGTTTTCCACACTCCTTGTGTGCATGAACAATTCCTGCCTCCATGGTAACAAAACAAAAATAAAACCCACTGTCTTCTCTCTGCCTGTCTCTTGAGGGTGTCCCTTGTGTCTTTTTGCCATATCTTCATCAGGATCAGGAGACTGCTGTGAGTGTCTCCCTTCCTGAAACAAGCAGCAGTGATTTCTCTGTTTCTTTATCACAGGCTTATTTTATATCAATTTATGAAATGGTAGCTAAAGACAAAAGCAGTAAAAAGACAACAGATAGGTGATGTATTGAAAAATTGATGATAATCAAACACAATTGACTCTTAAAAAATAAGAAAAAGAGTATCAGAGTGTCTGCCTATTTTAAAAGAAAGAAAAAAAAAAGGCACTATAAAAATAACCAAGGGGTTTCCCTCTCTTTCTTTAACAAAAAGGAATGTGAAGTCAGTGATTCAGTCTCCTGAGAAGTCGCTGTTTCTGCCTTGAGGGAGCCCCAAATAATTTCCCTGTGAGATTAGGGAGCCGAGTTCTGATTTTTTATGCAAGAGTTTCATTCTCCTGCAAAACAGTGCAAGTCAAAGGAAAAAACCCAGGAAGACGTGGTAATTAAATATGGAAAATTTCTGATGAGTGTCTTAACTGGAAAAAATGTCACATATGCAAGTCTGATTTGGAAAGGGATGTGAGCCGGGTTGTTAGGACAGATAAGTCTTTCTGATGAATTATAGTGGCTTAGTGGCACCGAGAAGAAACTGAATACTCCTTGTTCTATTTTCTGGATGAATTAGTTTCTTCCCATCTGTTCCCAAGGATCAGTGACATTTTCCTAATACATCCGTGGTTTTTTGACATATGCCTGTAGATACTCAGCGCAATAGGAGCCCAACTTTAACCCATAACATGTTTTGTCTGGTTTCATGCCAGGTGCTGCACCCCTGTTATGTCCCCCTGAGCACACACTGACATGGGTGAGATGAACTGGACCAGACCACCCCATGGCTGTGCTGGAACAGAAGCAAACACCACAAAACCATTATTTCCCTTCTAGTTTAATCAGTTCAAACCTCAGTTAAGGAAATTACCTCTCTTCTGGAGACATTCATCAGCTTTTGCTTGACTACTGACAAATTAAATCTCTCGTAAAATATTTAATGGAATAAGGTGGTTTTACAAGAACCTCAGGGTTAGAAGATCGGTGATGGAAGAAGTAAGCAAATGCCAGAAGTAAAGCTGCAGGGGCTGGTTTAAACCCTTCTCTTTCTGTGTTCATAAAAGGACATAGTCATAGTGTTACAGATCTGGGAGGAACATACAGACCCCTTTGACGTTATGTGGAGGCACTTATTGGAGATGTAAGAGCATAATAAAGCTGGTATCGCACCTCCTCTCAGGCGTGTTGCCCAGCTCCCTGGACATAGGAGGAGGGCTGCAGTGGCTGAGGCCATCAGCACTGTGTCCAGGATGGTTCTGCACTGGAGATGCAAACCCAACCTTTTCTGAGCATATAAAAATGCAGATTTTGGAAAGGCTTTACCTTATATCCATGTATGGAGAATTTTTCTGTGCCCCCCTGACACCAGGATAGCCACCCAGGAAACATCTTCTTCACACACCAGAGAGCTTAGGCTCTTGCTTCTTAGAGAACTAGTGTGAGGCTTATTGTAACTCCAGTAAAGGAATGTATTTTGCCATCTTTTGTTCCAGACACTGCTGATTGGTTTCACTGAAGTGTTGATTAAAAAACCTGTATCACATCAAGACAGACACCATCATGAGAAATTTCAGCCCAACTGGCTCATATTTAATCATGTGCATATGGCATGCTAACGGCATACGGGACAAGTCAACTAATTAAATTAGATTTATTTTATTTGATAATTTATGGTTAAGTTTTACCAATGTTTCTAATAACGCCGCAGCTAACACAAGAGTTTTCAAGCGTCCTTGGAACCTCTGACTGAACTTGATTTAAGATAAGAGACTTCCGTAATTTCAAACTCCAGCATCGCAGAGTATATTGCTAAAATACAGGACTGCTTGGAGGTACGCACACATCTGAAAATAAAAATGCAAGTGAATTTACGAGACAGATGAAGGCAAAAAAAATTGGGTCTCAGAAAATCTTCTGGATTATGTGGGTGACCTTCCCACAAGCAAAAGCAGAATACTAAAGAGAACCAACTATTGGGTGTTGTTAAGCAGGCCTCTGCGCTGTGGGTTTCTACAGTACTTAGCTGCTGCACAGGCATGGGAAGCATCTGAGTTAAAATTTGCAGCAGTTCTAAATTCTGAAGCAACTTGACATCTTAATTTCGTATGTAAGAGTGGAGCTTTCACGGTGACTCCATCAGGCTTCGGGAGAGGATAATTGTGCTTTCCCAGTTCAGAGGGAGGTGCATACTGGGGGGATGAAGGACTGATGAACTTTAAAAGTGCCTTTGAGAACTTGGAGAGAGGAGAACAAAACCAGGAAAGGTTTCCTCATTTTTCTTTCCTTAGCCTTGGAGGTTTAGAGAAACGTGACTTATCTATAAATAAGGGGCATGTATAAATAAAAAAACCAGTCTCCAAACCTGAGCCTAAAACTGATCTCAGTGTTGCTTTCCATTGACAGATAACAAATATGCTCCTGCAGTCACTCTCAATGGGTTCATCTTTATTCTTGGAGGAGCGTATGCACGAGCAACCACCATCTATGACCCAGAGAAAGGCAATATTAAAGCAGGTCCCAACATGAACCACTCCAGGCAGTTCTGCAGGTGAGAAAAACCATTAAAACTGAATTACCGGTGCCTTTAACATTTTCTGCTGATAAATAAGCTAATACAATCTAATAGTGAAGGGGAGAGGGGAAGGGAGGTGTGGATCATCTGGGGGCTTTCCTCATCTCTTTTTTGTACATGTTCAGGGATACAGCATTTTCCCAAAGTGCACATCCAGGACCCTACTATGGTTCATGTGTCTCTTCAACTTCAGGAGTGATGGATCGTGGGGAGAGACATGGTGGGCTCCTTCAGTAACTACAGGAACACTGTCTTCCTCAGTTTGCCTTTGTAACCAGAGGATGATAAATACCCGCTGTAGGAGAGACCATTATAATGTGGAACATGGTTTTGCTAGAAACCACCTAAAAGATCCTTGAAAGAAAAAAAAACACTGAGTAAGCACCACACAGTGATATTAGTTATTCTTATTTATTACGTTCTTTCAGTAGCTTTTGGGGCTTCCTTCCCCAGTCCCGGTCACAGGTTTAAGAAACTGCCCAAATTAGCTGACAAAAATAAAACCTAGCCCCCATTGCAGGTACTGACAGAACTTAAAGGCCTTTTAAAAAGTACTCATGGCTGTTAACGGGCAATCAAACAGGCTTGTTTCAGGCTTTATACAGCACCAGCCCCTCTCAGAGCAGATCCCATGCTGAGAGCTGGCTGAGCTATCGGTTCCACAGGAAAAAGCCATCGCTGGTTCACAAACTGCTGCAGGCGCTGGGTGAGGGTTTGTTACTAATACCTGATGCAACGAGTCTCAGGGCACTGAGCAAAACCAGGACAGAGGGGTTGTGCCAGGCATGTGCCCAGGCAAGACACTGGCAGCCCAGGGAGGAACAGCAGGTGGGGCAGCAGCTGGGCCCACAACAGACCCGCATCTCCCAGTCATTTAGCCCATAGCACTGCTACTTCCCCAGCAGTGTTCCGAGCCCCCATCCCATGGTTGAAAAGCACCTCCATGTTTTACCTTGTGGCATTTAACCATTCACTTTGGTACAATGAGAAAATTCCTTTTAGAAAGCATGCTGCGTTTTTCTCTTCTTGCGGGGTTGGTTTTTTCGCCCGGTTTTTCATTCCGTTTCTTTTGTTAATTTAAGGAGCGCCCTCTCTTGGCTGCTGGAGCAGATTTTATTGTAAAGTAAAGGGGTCCAGGCAGCCGGCTTCATGTGCTTAGACCCTGCACTAAGGACGAGTCTTCCTTGTCCCTCTGCTGTAGCAGGAGGTGAAGCTTGCAGTGCTGTCAGCTGCTAATGGTATTTTTCTACTGAAAACCAGAAATAAAGGGTACAATGCAGTTCAGGATCAGAGACCTAAGCAGTAAAATGAAATGTGAGGGACTTGTACTTTCAACACATTGTTGTATCTTCCCATAGAGAGGGTTGAGCAGCTCTTAGAACATCTCTGTTTTGTAAAATGTAACAAAAATCTGCTAATGAAGTATCTGGAACGCACTATAAAAGAAATTGCACGGGTGATTTCAAGCAGGAGCTATTGGCTGGGCATCTCACATGAAAACTCCCAAGGGTTTCTAATGTGAAGGGATACTCTGCTCTGCACCCTGCAGAAGGGAATCAGTGGGAGACCTTGCAATGGACCAAGGAGACTAACCAGTGACCTAAATACTGGCTGCTGCTGTGGCACCGTAATAAACTGGTTTTGCTTAAGTAGAGTATGACACCCGTCACTAAACTTTCAAATTACTTTTTTTTCTGAAGCAATAGTGGACTGGAAACTTACATTGATAGTGGGGTAACCACCAAAAAAAGGAATAGTTCATACATCCCAATTGGATGCCTGAAAAGGCACAATTTCAAAAATTGTTAAATGTGCTGGGAAACAGTCAGGAAAAAATATTTCAGCCAAAAGGAGATGTAAAACCTATGACAAAAAATAAATAAATCAGTTTGAATGGAAATAGGAAGGATGAGAAGTTAGCAGTAACAAATAGGTTAGAAACTGGCTACTGCTACAGGAGCCTGGGGAAACCAATGAAGTATTAAAGGCTCATAGGAGTGAAAAGAAAGGCAATTTAAACCCTTGGGGATCAAATTTGTGATCTTAATCAGTTATAAAACCACTGCTGATGAGGCAACAAAGTGTAACACATCCCAGTCCACTGGCTACTTCTGATCTGTATTTGGAAGGGAGGAAGATGGTTTCGTTCCATGTTCTGCTGTGAGAGTCCAAAAGCAGTCACTGTCAGCAACAAGGATAGGTGTGAACTCAGCAGTGAAGTTCTCAGATCAGGCAGCCCGGCTGTCTTACACACAGGTGTCTTTAGAGACTTTGCTGAGGAGCTGATTGAAGCACTAATGTTGATTTTTAATAACTCTTACAGCTCAGGATGGATCAGGGCACTGCCAAAGTGTTTCCATATTTTAAAAAGGTGAAAGGGAGAATTTTAGTGCAGCAATTAATTTTGCGAAGTACCAACATCAGGCTAAGTGGTCTCACTCAGCCTCATGTTAGTCCTCTGCAAAATACCAGAGTGGTTAATTTGGGATTTCATCATCAAATAACTAGATGCTAATACTATGATGAATAGCAATCAATGAGCTTTCCTGGAAAATAGGTCTTGTTAAACCAACCTATTGACTTTTGCTTTTTTGGGGGGTGCAGGTGGAAATTGCATTCTTTGTTTTGTTTTTTAATAAAACATGTCTGGCTGCTAAAGACAACTGATGCTATAATATGCTGCAATTTCTCCAAGGTATTTGTCTGGTATTATATGGAATTAACAAGGCACACATTAGAGTGATTAAATGTGCTTCACTGACAGATCTCAAAATGTAGTTGTTAATGAGGAGATATCATTGAGCAAGGCCACTGGTAGCAAGCATTGATTCTTCTTCAATGCTGTTTAATAGATCTACCAACCATCCAGGTAATAGAAAAATCTCCCCTGGTAAAGGCTGCAGGTGGTGTAACAGTGGGTAAAAATATTACAGAAGGAGCTATTTTAGTCAGTTATCTGCATGTCTCAGTTAGTCTGTCTCAAGCTAGCAGTGGTATTTTAAATGCAAAGTAATACATGGAGGAAGCACAATGATAGGAGCCCTGCTCCCCTTAGAAAGTCAGGCACTCAGAGGACGCAAAGGAGGCCACTCAGAGCTACACAACATGAGCTCTCCTTGCAAGGCAGTGGATAAAAGGTCAGTGCAATATTGGATATATAATACAAGCCCTAACACAGCAAGGAAAAGAAGTTGAAGATGGGAAGAGAGAGTGCTGCTGCAGTACAGCGTGGCGAGAGGAATGCAGGTGTTGGTTCCATGCGTCAACGTGGAAATATCAGCAGAAGTTCAAAGGGGAGCCGCAAAAGTGACCCCAGGCTGGAAATCAAATCTTTGACATGAAATCTAAGGAGTTTATCAAAGAAAGGCCGAGAGGTGACTTGATCACTGGGAACAAGTGGAAAAGCTTTCAGGCTCACAGACAAAGGCGTAGCGGGTTACAGGGGCTAGAAAGTCAAGTTACACATCTCAGCCTTTAAGTGAGGCACTTTCCCAACAGCCAGGATAATTAAACAGAGAACCAGCAAGGAAGGGGGTGAACTCACCAACGCTCAGTGTTTTTAAGAGAAGATTAGATACTTTTCCAACAGGGATGCTGCCTGGGGGAAAGTCCATAGCCTGCATATACACAAGCTCGGATTAACTAAGCACAGAGATCCCTTCTGACCTTAGTCTATGAATCTGTAAATTCCCCATTCCACTCATTAGCATGGATCACAGAAACCATGTTTTAAAAGCAGCAACATAAACAACTTAAAAATTAACTGCATGCTATTGATCTCCTCTCACCAGGAATTACTCGATACCGAATTTGCTGGGAAAAATCTTGACTGCATCACTTTCATTTTTATCTGCACTCTTTCTGCATGTTAGTGTCTAGGGAGCGTGATGGCTTTGAGCACAGGGAAAAGAGATGTGCATGGCATTCCCCGCATGGCAGAATTAAAGGTCCATTCAAATGGGTTTAATATCAAGTTAAATGACTTTTAGTGAAAAACAAAAAATAAATGGTTCAGGTCTCCAGCTCACAATCAGCAGAAGAGCAAAGTGAGCATCATTTTCAGATTAAGCCCAGCCTGATGGAAGTCAATAAGAAATTCGCGTTGACCTAGAATTAACCCTTTGAGGGATGGTGCCACATGGGCAAAGAGCTGTAATAGGCCTGAAGCATTTTAAAATTCAATGACAACTCACATATAGATCTCAAACGTCTACACAGTGTGTGAGGGAGATATTTGACATTTCCCAAACATCAGGTAAGCGTGTCCAGTTTGCCACATGGACCCCATCTCGGTTTGGCAGAGATGAACAGATCCCCCTGTTCCTTTTTGGGATCTTTGGAGGTGAAGGCGGCAGACAGCAGCCCACAGGGATGAAGAGCTGGGATGATCACACCTTCCTCTGCTGGATACCTCCCTGCAGAAAGACTTGCACAGGCATCCCTCCCCTCCAACAGTGGCAATTCCTCCCTTTGCAGGCAAGCATTCTCCCTTCCCGCAATGCCCTTCAAGGGTTTATTTTTCCTCAAGCAAAAGGAATACCGAATGCGTTTCTGTGCATGATTAAAAATTCCATATTCCGCTTGCTTAGGATGCAGGCAGCATGCAAACAGGCGTGTGCTACAGAGAGCCTCCACGGGGCAACAGTGGCAGTGTGATGGTGCCAGCAATAATTCCAGAGAAGCTAATTTAGTACCAGCAATTCCCAACAGACACCAGAAAAGCATTTTCTTCCTCCTCCTCTGACTGTTAACCAGTAAGATTTATTAGATGGTTCTGCCGAATGGAAATCTTTAATAAAACTTCGACTCAGGCTGAACAGCACAAGACCAGGGTCGGTTTGTGGATTCCCCCTTTCCCCCGCCTTCTTTTTAACTAAGCCTTTGTTCTTGGACAGCGAAGCATGGTGACTCCTGTGCTTAACTACAAGATATTGCTAATGTACTGCACCAACTGCAGACTCCCCCAGCTGATTCCTTTCCTTGTTGCAAAGTTTGTGGTAACTTCCGGCACTGGAAGGGGTTAGAGCACAGCTTGTCTAATGGATATTCCCAGGTGAAGCTATTACAGAGCACGAATCCTTAATGGCCTCATACTTCTCAAGGCCACAGACATAAAGGCTGCTCTGTTCAGCAGGCAGCATTTGCTGCTGGAAATGTTTGTGGTCCAGAAGGGAAAACCAAAATCTTCCAGCATAACTGGAAGGAGATATGTGTCTGGGACTATGCTGCATGGACGGTGGATGAGAAATGCCACACCAAACTAATCGCAGTGATTTCTGTCGCAGCTGGCGACGTGAAGGATTTTGGTGTGCATTAAAGCATAGCTGGTACAGGCAGAGCACTCAGGCCGTTACTGATGTGCAGCGGACTTCAGAATAAAATATTGCTGGTTTTCAGCACCAAGTAATGATGCCATATCATGGTTTTGGATCATTAGCAAGGAAAAATGCTCGCAGAGCAGAGGAGAATCTACCTGGAGGTTGGCCAAAACACCCACACTAATAATCCTGCTTCATAAAGTGGCATGATACCCTCCTAACTGACCAGAACTAATGTGGACCCTCATTTATCCATCTCATTATAAAGATGAAACCTGTGGCAGCACAACACTGCCACCCAAGCTCAAGCCCTCTCAAACATAACCTGGCTGCAGACAGCCATGGAGGTTGTCAGCACAGCTCCCAAACTCAGGATGACACTCGGGCACCCTGACCACCACTACCCACAGAGACACAGCAGCGCCTTTCTTTTCAGTCTTGCAAACCACCGTGTGGGTTTAAAGAAAAGTTCTCCAGTTTAAGCAAAAGCTTAAGAGATGGTTTCAGCTCTGCCCAGCACTGCGTAGAGCCACTTCCCACAGTAGCTGTTACGCTGCTCGCTTTTCTTGCCTCACGCTAATGCCAACCAGTTGACGAGCATAATTTGGTTCTATCTCTAGTAAAGCCCTCCTGAACTCTTAGGGCAGGGAGGAAATCCATCCAGTAATAAACATGAGGATTTTTTTCTGTTAAGCAGATTCTGTGTCTGTCTAACTGATATTATTAAATAATGTTTATGGAACTGCTCCAGATATGTGCATGCATAGCAAGGAGTGAGGAGGGAGAAGAGCTTTGTTTGTGGCCTCAGATGATAATAAGTTTTGTGGAGTCAAAACACCACATTGATCCAGCAATTTCAAATCTTTTACAAGCCCAGACATGACAAGGCAGGATTTATTTTTAAATTGCTTTTAACATTTCCCGATGAGGCTGATGTGTTCTTTAAGACTAAGCAGGAAAATTAATAATAAGAATAACAAAAAAATTGACAGATTTTGCTGGTAGTGCCACTGCTTGGGCTATGGCTAGCCATCGTGACTGGAAGACGGAAAGGCTGCAGCAGAAGCTCCCAGGCACTTGCCTCTCAGACACTACAGAAGAAAGGTGCTGACATCCTCCGCTTTGGGTTGCTTCCAGATTATCACTCATCAGGAGACATAGTGGAGGGTCTTGATGGGAAAGCAGCCACCAAGCAAATGGCAGCTGAGCTGCGTGGCAGGGCCCCAGCTGAAAGCACCACCAGTTCCTGTGTGCTGAGCCTGGGTGCTCCACGCCTGAGCTAGAGTGCGGGCAGCCTTGCTCACATGTGATTAAAAATGTTAATTAAAAAAGCAGTGCAAAGTCAAATGCAGCAACAAAGGCAAATCAGATCCTGGGCTGCACCTGCAGGGGCATTACTTGCAGAGAGAGAGATGTGCTAATCCCACTCTACTCAGCACTTGACGGCAGCACCAGGAGTACTGGTGACCACACTTCTGGTCATCACCATTCAAAAATGACACGGACAGACTGGAGAGGGTCCAGAGAGGGGCCAATAGAGAAGATCAACAGGCTGGAGAACCTGCCTTCTGAGGAAAGACTGAAGGCATTGGGTCTCTTCGCCCTGGAGAAGAAAAGGCTCAAAGGGGACCTCACACAGTATTCCAGCACTTAAAGGGCAGATACTGGGAGGATGGAGGCTTTCTCTTCACAAGGAGCCACACAGTGAAGACAAGGGGTACAGGCAGTACCAGGAGAAGTTTTATCTCAATATAAGAATTTTTTACAGTGAGATCAATCATTCACTGGAACAAGCTCCTGAGGGGTGTTCTAGAGTCCCCATCATGAGAGGTTTTCAAGATGCAATTCGACAAGGTGCTAGATAATCTCATCTAGTGTCCCTTTCCCATGGAAGGTTGGACCAGACGATCTCTCAAGGTCCTTCCAACCTGGGGTGTTCTGTGATTTTTTGATTCAGTGATTCACTTTGTTCTTCAAGTCCTTTAATGGCCAGCTGTCACCTGTTTGCTCAGGCTGGGGAAGGACTGCAAAGTGAATAGGCAGAGAAGAGATTTAAAGGCTGTTTAGGTTACGCAACCACTGTAGCCATGGACAGCCAGGTCCCACCAGCCCTTGGTAAATCTCAGCCTTGTTGGGATTTCCTTAGGAGTATGATTCGTAGCTTCATGGAGGTCAGCAGATAGGCTGTATTAGCAGTGGCAGTGCTGGGGAATATCACAGGGTTGCTAGCAGGCTGGGTAATCATGGCAAGATGCTGAACCATATTTCCCTGGAAGGCGTGGATGAAGTGACCTCCCTCCTGATGCCAGTTACCTTCACCCTCGGCACGCTGCTGGGGAGATGGAGGTCCTCCATAGCTGGGGAGGTTGCTGCTCTCAAAGCTGCTGGAGGGTTTACATCCCCACAGCAAGCCTCTGTGGCGTGGAGCTCCCTTCCTTCTTTCCCAGGCTCTGACAGCCTGTAATCATTTTATCTCTCAGCATTAATGGCAGCAAGCAATAAACTTGCATCCTAATTATTGTAATTATTTCTTTCTTTGTACGTCAGCCTTGGTAACGATGTTTTTACAGCTGATGGGATGGAAGGGAGGGGAGAAAAGAAATATTGTCACAGTAATGAAGAAAGAGCAATGAGCATACTCCTTTCCATTTACTTTCCTCAAGGTTTTAAAGCCCACTTGTGTTTCCTATCCTCTAAGGTCCCAGAAATTAGCAGTGATTGCCCTAATACTGCAAAGTAGCAGCAATCTAGGACTAAATTTGTAATTGATCTTAAGTACCTACCTGCCAGCATAGCTCCAGAGGTGCCTGAGTGTCTCCAAAGTCCCCTGCACACTTAAGTACCCACTGCATACTAAGAACTGCCTATTTCTTGATAGCAGAAGCTCAGTTTTGCTTAACCTCAGGCATGACTTACAAGCTAAGTGTTTTACCAGTCTTGTCTATGGGAATTGCATATAAAGGGGGAGAAGCTGCTGTAATCACCATTTACAATTCACATGGTCTTTCAGAGGGTGAGATTCAGCCTCCATTTCTTCCCCAGATCATTAGCACCATGATGGGACAGTGGTCCCAGATACTGGGCAGAAATTTCTTTCCGTGGTGTAGCCTGGGTGCTGGAGAACAAGAGCAGCGTTTGCCCACCCGATGTAACCCCTAATCCAGAGCATGGGCCGGGGAGGAACACAGACCCACAGCATTTTGCGAAGCTGTGCTTGGCTGCTGAGCTGCTCTACAGTGACAGCAGGTCCGGCTCAGAGTAGCTGCTACTAAACATGGGATAGAAGAGACCTTACTAGAAGAAATGTGGACAGCTAAGATACCACACAGGAACTTGTAAAGCACCCAGGTCCCTGTTTAGAGACCTAACACAAGATGCCCAAGTGGACACCAGGCACTTAAGGCCAGACTTCAACTAGGTGTTGCTCGGCTCCTCTTCCCAGAGTCACCTACACAGAAGTCTCTGCACAGCGTCCTCCCTCTGTCCTTCCCATTAATCCCATCCAGGTCAAAAGCTCCATGCAGAACAGGCTCACCAGGTAATGAGCAGGAAGTATCAGACAGGCCCCATGTGCAAGTGGTAACAGCCACTAAGGTCCTCTCCTGTGCTGGTGTGAGGTGCTGTCATCTACACTAGTGTGCCCACACCAGTAAATTAAAGCTTATTCGAAGTCATTCATGGGGCCTGGTCCTTGATCATGAGCACTAATAGAACCAGCCTCAGGCTCCAAGCTCCACACTAATATTTCTTTTAATTGCTCATTATTGATAGTTCTGCAGCCAAGACCTTTCTTAGGGATCTTCTGGGTGATAGGGAGTTTGCTTGGGTTTTCCCACTTCACCCAACAAAATTGCTAAATTAACTGGTGTATGGGTACTGTTTGAATGACTCATCAGCATTTCATTAGAGAACCAAGGCAGCAAAACTGCTCTATACAGCAGTCCATCTCTGACATTGGATTGTCTTCACCCAGCACATCCCAGATGATATCCCAACTCACATAAGCTTCCTTCAACTTCACTAATAAGAAAAACGAGTGAAACACAAACAGCAACTGCTACCCCATGGCCTCATTTCTAGGGTTTCAGCAGCCCCTCGACCACATCGGGGATGTTTCAGCACATGGTGAGATTGTCCTTTCCTCCTCCTCATGCTGTATTTTGCAAGCTGTATTTCCCAGCCTGTCTTGCTTTTAAACAATAACTTGTTCCAGTGTAGATCTGGGCTTCCCCAGATAAATACCTTAGATCCTAAACTGTGGCTTAATGTGCACATTTGTCTGATTTACTGGGTTGGCTGGTCCTGCGGCCTCTGCTCCCTCTAGGCCATAAGGGACCTGATCCCTGGCAGGAGTCCTGGCCGGGCAGTGTCTCTCTGCCACCAGCTCTGGCTCTTCAGACATGGGCTCGTTCAGCCTCAGAGCCCTCTTTCAGGATGACGCTCTCTTTACTCAAGTCCTCATTCTTCCCATTTCTCCTGACATTTCAAAAATAATTACCAGTGGTTCAGTAAGTTCATTAGCAAACTCCCTTAGGACCCTGGCTATGTATCATCCAGCCCTGCTGATTTGTGGATAGGCTCTAATCAAGTGTTTCAAGTCTCTCTCTCCTTCCTCCTCCTTTCAGATTAACAGTTATTTTGACAAGATTCTCATTATTTCCTATTTCCTGGCAGTACCCAGGGACTGGGCTTAAATTTGAGTCCTCACTGTTGTCATTGTGGGTTTATTTTTAACCTCAGGCTCAGCTTCTCCACAAGGGCAACAGAGTTTTGTGTTCTTCAAAAACTCGTGGCTTTGTCAGTGCCACTTTAGTCTCAGTTCATCCTGGGTCTTCCAGCGCTCTCTGTCTTCTGCCTTTATCACTTCTTATTCTTCCCACTGCTCCAAAATTAGCCAGAAGAAATGACAGTGTTACAGCCCTTCCACCTTCTTAGATATAGGCCACGTTCTGTGCTGCAATTAATTTCTTGTCTTCCTTTCCTTATTTTTCTCCCTGCTGACCTCTGGTGTGTATACACTTTCGAAGTCTCCATTTTCATTCCCAATACAGCCATCCACTGGCTCCTGTTGGAAGTGACCCAACCACCAGAAAAGCCACCGACAGCCCCATCCAGCTTAACAACATCTTTAAATGTTGGGGGGCAAACTCAGGTTTACCAGCAGATGGAAAACATAGCTGCCTCACTTTTGGGTTCCCCCTGTGCAGGGAGAAGGATCTCAGCCCCTCACTGTCCATCTCCATTGGCCCAAAGTGAGTGTCATGCCCTGCACACAATTGCTGAAGACGATGAGGTGTAAAGTGGAAGAAGGAAGAAGAGATGAGGCTGAAAGGCAATTTTTCTTTCAAATACCTTCCACAACTCTGCACCTTCCCTCCTAGCAGAAGCCTACAGCCCATGGGATTAGCCCAGCCTCATTATCCCTGATTTGCAAGAGATGTCTGAAGTCAAACACTTTCATTTGAAAAAAAGCAGTAGGGTTTTTTGTCTTTAGTCACCAACATCCAGCTCCTCTGCAGTCCCTCAGCCGTACATCCCCAGCCATCAGATCCATCTGCCCCAGGTTGGCTTTCCACTTGACACCACCCTTCCTGCACATGAAGACAAGGTCAGCAGGAACCCCAGGCTCCCACGGTGCAGCGTGGCTATGGAAGAGGCTGAGCTAACAGGGCATTTCTTAGAGGGTTTTTTCCCCCACTTCGCAGCATCCATTGATAATTAGAGGAGTAATTACAGGGTTTATTCCAACCAAGGCATTAGGGACCCCAAACTGCTTGGATTGCTTTTGCGTGTGATGGTCTTACAGGGATGCATTGTCCTGCTGCATTTGCTGCAGATCGGTATGTGGGCTGGAGCATCTTAGTTGGACTAATTGGCCTCTGTTGTTTAAATTAGAGACAACATTTACCTACCTGGCAGGGCACAAAAAGCATTCATTTTGGGGGAGAGCAAGGGAGAGGTAAGAGAAGCACCCCCACAGCTTCACGTAGATACGAATAAAAAGTGTGTTCGTCGTTTACCCCTTGTAACACAAGCTTGGGTTTGTTTTAAGCCTGAAAAGAAAATTGCTGGGTAAGAAAACTAACTCAAACTGTATTTGTTTTTTTATGAATGAAGCGCTGTGGTTCTGGATGGAAAAATTTATGCCACTGGTGGGATCGTTAGCAGCGAAGGACCTGCCCTGGGAAACATGGAAGCCTACGACCCTAAAACAAACACGTGGACACTTCTGCCAAATATGCCCTGCCCTGTTTTTCGACACGGCTGCGTAGCAATCAAGAAGTACATCCAGAGCGGCTGATGTTACGCAGGAATTGGATGGAGAACTGTTTGTACCTGTTGAAAGCAGGCAAGAAGGATACTACTACTTAAGAAACAAAAGCAGCAAAGCCAGCCAGTGAACATATTGCTCTAAAGTCTTGAATAGTGTCTACATTGAATGTAGAAAAATCATCCTCACCTTTTGGTGAACAAGGAGCAGAGAGCTCCGTGCTATGTAAGATAATTGTAACTTAATAATACAAGGGTGTCACTAGATGTTATAGTGGCACTTGTTCTGGACATCGGATTTTGGTCAACCCAGGTGCAATAGAATTTCACATATTTTTTAAGCTGAGGAAGAGAAGAAGAAAGAAAATCTGCATTTTACATTAGAGTTCAAGCTTGATTCTTAAAATAACCATGCAGATTAGTTTTACTATTACACTTTAGGCATCAATTTATTTGAAAGGTCAAAGTGTCCTTACCACTTTGATTCCTACATTTGTTTTTAACAAATACATGCTTTTCAATACCAATGACTGAGAGGAATCTTGTGTGACAGATGGCTTACGCTGATGTCAGTCTTCCATCAGATCAAACAAATCTTTCCGTTCTCTAGAGCAGAGCCCAGAGGGCAGGTGAGGTGGGACCGGGGACAAGAACTGGTAATAAATTTTGTTTTAAAAGATTAAAAACAAAACAGGTCTGTTGGGCTGGATGAGTTTCTGCTCTGGGTGATGATTGTGTGGGCACATGTGGCCATGCCCACAGGTCGGGGGGGTCTTCTAAACTGCTTCCGCCCGCTTTCAGCTTCTGAGCGAACTTGGCAGTGCTTGATTCCCGTAATGCAAAACAAAAACTGTTTCAACTCCAGAGGCATTCTCCTGATAAACTGGAGATTTGGGATCCATCTGGAGGTTTGATTGGGAACCCTCTAAAACACAGAGCGCAGTGTGGGACGTCGACATTTTCATCACATGGAGAAGGTGCCTCCTGTTGTGGCTGCGCACTCAGTTTTGGCTCTCAACCAAAATTCCTTATGATGGGATATATGCCACTATCTTTTATGTAAAGTCTGAGAAGTATTTTATTTCACTTTTTGAGTTTCCCCATAGGTGTGGAAACCTTTTGCTTCTCTTATTTACATATTTTAAACACACGAGTTTAAATTCCATAGTAGCAAAATGCATAGACTTAAGCCCAGTATAAGAGACTTAAAATGATTACTATGTAGAGTTGTAAGTATATGCACAGCACAGGGGTTATATTTTTATATATATTAAAATATTGTCTATCCAGAGAGCATTGTGATGTGGAAATTCTTTATAAATTTATACATGAAAGGATCAAACAGGAGATGGATTGGGTAACATAGAGGGGGCAGGGGAAAGAAGCTTAAAAATCACAAATAGGAAGTAACCCCTAGCTAAGGATTGTCCAATTTCTTTCCAAGTCGAGGGAAAAAAGTTGCCATACTTGCCTTTGCAGACTCAAATCCCAAATGCCATGCCAGTTATTCAAGGAGAGTCCTGTACAGGGTGTGGGTGAGATCTTACAGTCAATATCTAGTTGAATTTCATACCAAATAACACTAGCCTTTTTATAGGGAGGGAGGTCTGCCTACAGCTTTGGGGAAATCAATGCAGATGGTTCGCTAATCATCTTATTTTATTAATAATCGTTTATAAAATAAAAGAAAATAAAAAAGACATTTGTATCTTGCAGTATTTAAAGTGCTCAAGTCATCTGAGTCAAGCTATAGGGTGACTCAAGTCTCTCATTTTGACAGTGAGGTTCCAGCCTTTGTTATGCAGTTGTTTTATTTATTCTTTAAAGAAAAAAGAAAGTAATAATAAGCACAACAAAATTATATACTAGTATGTCATTTAAAGTATTTATGTCAAACAGGGTGCAAGTGTGAACCTAAAGATTGGAGCACAAGTTTCTAACTGCCTGGGGCAGGACTAATTTTAGTGTTGGTGTGTGTCTACCTCCAAAGGAGGTGCTACCTGTCAACAAGACCTAAACACATTCAACATTTCCAATTTAGCTTATTTCTTCATTTCTCACACTGGAACAAAACTGGCTATTTCTGTGAATAATATTAAAAACAGGGTTATCTGTAACGGTATTGTATATAGTTTATGTTTACTGTTAAGTTCTTGTTATATTATAATAAATATATTTATAGATCTAGATTCAGCATCCAGATTGGATTAATTCTGTCACGACCGACTAAGAACCAACACTGCATGAACAGTGACTTCAGGTTTCATCCCAGCCATGGATGAAAGTGTATCCATTCCACCCAGCCAGTTTCCCTCGCAAATCCCAAAATTCATTGCTGATACTTAAATGCTCCAAAGAACTTCCATTGCTGAAACTTAAGTAGCTTCCAAAGAACTTCCATTCCTATTCCGGAAGAAGTTCTTGGAAGTGATTCTGTATTTTATTCAGCAAGACTGTTTCTTCTGAATCCATTTTCCCAAACTTACTATTAAGGAAAACGAGCTCAAGGTACTTTAGGAAAGTATCTGGAAAAAAAAAAGCACTGATAAACAGCTTTGTTGTTGATGATGTTTTTGTTTTACCTGAAGGTTAGGATTTGTACTGTGCTGCTGCTGCGATGTCTGAAAGATAAAAGCCACTTCTGCCCTATGGTCAAAATTCCTTCATATCTGGAGTGGGAGTTCTGTATCTCACTGGATACATCTTTCAGAGAGCACTTAAGTGCAGCCGTTCATGGTTTCTTTGATGTTTCATTAGGGTGCCATCTGGTAGTTGTAAAACTGGATACGGAACAAAGATGTGCCAAATATAACTAGTCTCAAATACCACCGCAGTGGAACGTTTCAGCTGGATCTTAGGAGGCAATATCTGCTCTGCACATTAACAGGAAGAATCTAACATCTATTGAAACTGTCTCATGCTCTTACAGAGTACATCTGTGCAAGTATTTTAAGACCGTGAAGCGCATTTTTTAACCAGCTTCGTGGCTCAGGTTGCACAGCCTATGAAGGTTACCAGAAGCCTTGCGATTCACGGTCACACAGCCCTGCTGCAACAATCCACACCAGTTTGAATGAGTTGCCAGCCCTTTCATCAACACTCTGCAAAGATCCTTACTCAGCACTAGTCACTAATACTTGGTAGGATGAACAAGACGCAGGCTATTTGCTTTACTTGTCTGTGGAAATCATTTTAGTTCGCCTCTGGGAAGCTGCTGAGCACTTTTGCCAAATGAATCGTGTGCACCTCTGAAAGCTTTAAGAAATTCAGGGACAGGCTGGCTCAGCCTGGCTATGATAAACACTGCTCACTGGCTTCACCCTGCCCTGGCTTACCTGGGAAGGAGGTCGATCTCCAAATGGGGCTGTTGGCTGCGTTCAGGTAATCAGCCACCCTGTCAATTTACACAATTATCCACCTTTCTCCCCTTCTTTCATCTAGTGGCAAACACACCGTTCTAATAAAGCCTCAGCAACCCCATCTTTTAATGACCTGCAGCTCGGTGTTAAGGCTGAGCTTAGCACTGTGCAATTGGAGCAAGCAAATTAGAGCGTTCATTATACTTCAGCTTGCCCTTGGCGGAGTCTGGACAAACGGAACACGAGCACGAGCACCACCTTCTGCAGCTGCAGGGATACAGGGATTAGGTGGAAGAGGAGCCGCAGCCTGAGCTGCTGCCTGACTTCAAGAGCACCATTGTGTTTAATGGGCAGAGACAGTAAAGGCCCAGACTGCTTCCAGTACTTACCCTCCCACCTGGTTTCTCACGAGGAACTTCTCTGAGAGAACTAGAACTGATCCCAAAGCTTTTCTCTGCTGTCTCACGTGCAAGGGCAAGGCCTCGGAATCATCCTGCCTCCCCATCGCCAACCAAAAGAGGTAACTTACTATATATAATGTGGGATAAACCTACAAAACAGCACATGCAGTCAAATCCTGGCAGGCTGCAGCTGGTGCCAGGCCTCTAGGAAGACAGTGACGCTGTATCCACTTTGACGTTCTTACAACCTGGCGTGCTGATACAAGGTTTTTAATTTGGATGAGGCCCTGAAGCTCACCCCTTAATGCTTTCTTTCCCATTTCAAGTCAGCTAAACACAGGAGCTGAAACATGGTTTTGGCTGAAGTTGAGGCACCAGCACCTACAGGAAGGCAGCAGTAGGTTCCCATCATCAGTGAGTATTCTGGGTCGATAACTTTAGACTGCAGAAAAGTCCAAAAAGAAAACGGTCTGAAGGGAAGCAGATGGACGTGTCTCAGGCACAGTGTTCCCATTGCTCGTTACATTAAGCTGGACAGCAATACCAGAACAGAAATGCTGCTTTTCCTCCAAAAAGCCCATCTGTTTGAGGCATGATTAAACACTTGCTGAGATTAGAATTCATGAAAGCAGGAGCTGCCATCGCAGGCTCCTTAGCTGAACTGTGCAAGCCTGACAGGCACAGCAGCACCATTTCCAGCTGCTGGAGACTGAAACAAAAAGGAAGGTGGCAAACTACCTTAAAAAACAACTCTCCCTTTGCTAGTCACCGGTGGTTTTCCTTTTGATAACACACTGCTTTTCATAATTCCTGTTTAGCTAGCAGATTTCTTAAAAAGTAACAAATTCCACTTTATCTGAACAAATTCTGCTTCATTTGGTAAGAGCTTTACACACAATTGCATGTTTTGGCTCTGTTACTACCTGGGAGAAGGAAGCTCCAGTGCTGTCATCAAGCCAAATGTGACTCTGAGTTTTTCATTAGTGGTGGTCTACACAATGAAGGCTTGAAGGGCTGCCTGCTGGGTTTAATTTCATCATCTGTTATTTTGACCAGCATTCTCTTTTCCTTCGGAGCTCATCTCCCATGATTCATATTGGCACCAGTATCCAAGCCTTTCACAACCTGTCCAGAGAACAGCACTGTTAACCCAGGGGTTTTTAATAGGTTGACAGGCAACATCAGCATGTAGCTTGTAAGCAAATTAGTACAGAAGTAGGAATTGTGATGACAGCTGGGGCTGAGCTGAAGATTGCTACAAGTCATGCCTAGCACCACAGGCGATGCACACGCTTCCTCCAGCATTGTGACTATCGGTGACCATTTCTCACATTTTTGTGGTTAAAGAGCAGGCACCTAACAGAGATCACAACTGACTTCCCTACATGAGCTTCAGCTTCCCACCTCATTAAAGAAAAATGCATTGATTACAATAATCACTCCTAGAGGTAGAAAGGAACCAGTTCCTGCCCACATACCAGGAACTTGAAGCAGTCCCTAATTTGTAATGCAATGTCCTTGTGCTGGTGGGCAGCATCAGAGTAACCATCAGCAAGCTGAACCGTGAAGGTGACACACCAAACGCTTTAAGAGTATAATGAGCATTATGCTCTACCAGAAGCACTGCCCCTCCACTCAGGTAAAAATAATTAGATCTTGCAAAGCAAGCATACATTTCCAAGCCCGCTGGAATTTCTGTAGCCACTCCATTTCCATTAAAAGCAAGCTTCTTTTAGTAAGTCCTTTACTTTCATGTCCAATGAATGCAGTGCTCCATTACTTGTTGATATCAAGTTCAATTTTACTTACTTCATTATGCTCAGCTTTTCTGCAAGCTGCCTGTTCATGTACTGGAACATACAAATTCCACAAACAGTTTCCAGGGAAAATGAAAAGTGGGAATGTGGCAGGGAGTGCTTGGGAATGGCTCACATTTCTGTTTCCTATTCAGTAAGAAGTATGCATTCCCTATGGGGATTAAGACAGCCGGAGGACGTAGTATCTGGAGATGATATTAGACTTTCCCTAGTGAATAAGGGTTTCAAATTCAGGAGGTAACCTAACATCAACACCTCCAGAAAGCCCAGAAGTCTCTGCCTTGCTGACACTCATTTTTAATAACACGGGGGTATTTCCGAGAGAATGCTGATAATGTGACAGTTATCAAAGGGGCAAGTGAAATGACTGAGTAATTACAGGGCATTCACCTGACATCAGTCCCAAATGAAAATGGAAAGATGATATCTAACTAAACTGATCATGAATCAAAGAGATAAGAATAAATACAATGATTTGCTAGAAAATCAGCTGTATCACACAAAGCTGATCTCATTCTCTGACAGGATTACACATTTGATTGATAAAGTAATAGATTTTCAACAGCATGTGACAAAATACTTCAACTTTCTCACTGTACAGTATTCAGACAGCAAATATTAAACAGGCTATGAATAGGCAGATTAATTGAGGACTATCTAATCTGAGTAATACTCAATTTATTATTATCAGGGTATTTCTAATGGAGGAATCCTCTTCTTCCAAAGTTCTTGAAGGAAAATGTTGACATTAATCACTAGTCACAGACTGGTGGAAACACAGAGTAGCAGAGCAAAAGACAAGGAGGACCAAATAAGTCATATGTATTGTGCTGGCTCAGACCACTAAACAAAACTTCTTCCATAAAGCTAGGCAGGACCTCAGAGAGCTGGGAATGCAGAAGGCTGACATTCAGGATAGAGAATAGCACCATGAAAAGCTGTAAGTCCAAGAAGAGTCAAGCAACAAGCGCTCCCAGCCCAATTTCTTGGCATAAAAGGACTAAATTGATCTTTGAATGTGTAAAAATGGGAAGAGTGAGTAGGAATCAGTGATTTTTAGCTCTGTATATGGCACTGGTGGGACCAATGCTGGAATGTCCCATCAATTTCCTCCGCGAACAAATGTTTTAGAAGATGTTGAAAAATTGACCTACTGCAGAAAAGAGCCACAAAATTGACTTAAAGGCTGGAGGAAAATGCAGTGAAAGCCATAAAAAGTTCATTCTGCTCAGGAAAAGATGACTGAGAGGCTACTTGATCATATTGCATTAGTAACTTTGTGGGAAGGAGAAAAAAACCTCTATGTATGAAGAGTCTTGAACATAGAAGACAAGAAGCAGTGCCTGGAAGTAAAATCCAGACCAAAGTAAATGAGGAATAAGGCATGTGTTTCTACTCATGAGCTTAACCACTTGAGGAAAAGCTCAGAGAGGAGGGCAGATGTACAGCAGATCAAGTCAAGATGCCTTTCTTGAAAAGACTGTTGAGCCATACAGCAGCTAATCTCACATGCGCAGGATCATCTAAGTCATACATGCCACAGCATCAGATTCAACAAGCCAGTGTTTTCTGCTGACATTATTCTCAGTGCATAAAACCCAAATTTTTGTGACAAATTGCTACACATGTAAATCATCATTAGGTGTCAGCTCATTTCCATTTCCAAAATTTATTCTCATATATTGAAAAGATTAGCACTATAAAATTTATGGTCAGCTTGTGCTTCTGTGCCTGTGCTCTGCATCTTGTGAAAATGAAGCTTTTTATTAAAAAAACACCTTTCTGCTTTCTGGCCATGCTTTACATTTTAGAGCTAGACTCCGAAGCACTCCGACCCCATTATAATGGCTAGATATTAATTTTAAACCAGTTACATCTCCATGTTTCATCAAAATATAGTCTTACATGCTTGTATTTCCAATACTTCAAATGTCTACACAAAACAGTCATTTCCTAGAATCACAGAATGGTTTGGGTTGGAAGGGACCTTAAAGCTCACCTAGTTCCAATCCTCCTGCCATGGGCAGGGACACTTTCCACTAGACCAGGCTGCTCACAGCCCCGTCCAACCTGGCCTGATGTTAACAGTCACATACATGTGATGGTTCACATTACATTTCCTTTATATCACTAAACCTTCTGTAATGTCACAGAGAATGCAGCGGGCATAGCTTCAAAACTCATTTCAGAATTACGCACCTTAGGAACCTAAAACAGAACAGCAATTTCTCCTTCCACATAGGATCATAGAATAGTTAGGGCAGGGAAGGACCTTAAGATCATCTAGTTCCAACCTCCCTGCAATAGGCAGGGACACCTCACACTGAACCATGCCACCCAAAGCCTCATCCAACCTGGCCTTGAACACCACCAGAGATGGAGCATTCACAACCTCCCTGGGCAACCCATTCCAGTGCCTCACCACCCTCTCAGTAAAGAATTTCTTCCTTAGATCCAGTCTAAACTTCCCCTGTTTAAGTTTGAACCCATTACCCCTTGTCCTATCACTACAGTCCCTGATGAAGAGTCCCTCTCCAGCATCTCTATAGCCCCCTTCAGATACTGGAAGGCTGCTATGAGGTCTCCACGCAGCCTTCTCTTCTCCAGGCTGAACAGCCCCAACTGTCTCAGCCTGTCTCCATACGGGAGGTGCTCCAGTCCCCTGATCATCCTCGTGGCCCTCCTCTGGACTTGTTCCAACAGTTCCATGTCCTTTTTATGTTGAGGACACCAGAACTGCACACAATACTCCAAGTGAGGTCTCACGAGAGCAGAGTAGAGGGGCAGGATCACCTCCTTCGACCTGCTGGTCACGCTCCTCTTGATGCAGCCCAGGATACGGTTGGCTTTCTGGGCTGTGAGCGCACACTGAAGCCGGCTCATGTTCATTTTTTCATCGACGAACACCCCCAAGTCCTTCTCTGCAGGGCTGCTCTGAATCTCTTCTCTGCCCAACCTGTAGCTGTGCCTGGGATTGCTCCAGCCCAGGTGTAGAACCTTGCACTTGGCATGGTTAAACTTCCAAACTGAGGGATCACTGTTTTTCCAGGTAGCTCCCACAGACACAGGGGATTCTACAAAGTGTATTGAAGTCTGCAAGAGAATGCAATCTTTACAACAGAACTAGAGCTGGGATTCTGGAGATGACAAATAGTGCCTTAGCTAAAACATTAATTTCCTTCTACAGCAGAAAGACTCAATTTCTCAGCAAATTAATGTAGTCCAAATTTAACGTATTTTCTAGGATTAGTTCATCTTCTATATTTTGGTCTCTACTTCCTTTGCTGAATACATACTTCAGAGGGAGCCCTTTTGAAACTTCCCCGAGTCATTCCTTCCTCGCAATCTAAAGTCCCAAGGCTAATAGGTCACCTTCTACGGACTCCTATTTCCATTTAGAAACAGTCAAACATCTCTGCTTCATAGAACAATTCAAACTTTACATTGATGCAAAGGGGTTTTCATCACGATGCCATTCATCTCAGGACAACAAGGTGTGAGCATTCCAGCAGCCATCCAGTCTCAGGGAGCTGCAACATTTCTCACATGTACTCTGCCAAATTCCTGACTACTGAAAGACTCAAGTGGAACAAGACACGGCGAGGAGTCCACCACAGTAGAACCAAGTTGACTTCTGCAGTAAACCAACACATCCTAACTGATGGTCCCAGCACTGATACCCCAAATGCAGACAGGCTGAATGACTTCCTCTGCTCTCAACCTGCCCCACTCTTGTAGTTCAATGTGAGGAGCCTTCTAACACAGCTTAACTCCAGACTACCTTTTGCACCTAAAAGCAGCTTTATTCCAGATCAGCATCCACGTATCAGTAAACCTTAGTGGCCTGGGTTTACACTAAGATTCCACTAAAAGTGGTAAAACCATTTTCAATTTTAGCTTGTAATATTTTTGAAGGAAAAAGGATTTTCCCTCCTATTAAAGTAAGGCTCAACATAGTGTAACTCAGATGCATTCCTGAAATAAATCTAATTAAGTAGTAGTCAAAGCCATTTTCTGGCAGTTGGTTCAGCTGAAAGAGACTCCCTATGCAAATGTTCACACTGTAAAAAAACTACATACCTAGAAATGGGATGAGGCTGAATTAATTAGTGTTAAAGTTTATAATCACTCATTTTTACATAATAGTTACATGACCACAAGTGATGAATAAAAGTGTTTGGCTTCATTAATCAGTTCCTAAGTTCACTGATTTAGCTTGCAGAATTTATTCACATGCAGTGCTAGCTTAAAACCCCATATATTACAAGTCCAAATCCTACCCAAGTTACACAACAATGGGATCTCATTTTTAATTTATTTAAATAAATTATCTGAGGAGCTTAAAGGAGGAAACACAGGATCTGTGGCACTGCAAATTTAAGGAAATATGGGAAATAGCATTTCGAAGCTACATTCAAGGCAGAAACCAACAGCAGAAAGAAACAGTGTTAATCATTGAACACTTCACAAATATGAGTGTAACACAAGCTTATACTACAGCTTTATTAGCAACATGCAATGTCACCCAACTATTCCTCATTAATTCCTGCTTTTGAAGCACCACTCAAAGTTCACTGAATATTTTACACAAATAAAGCACAGTTTCATCCCTTATGACTGATTAGTTTTACAGTCACTGTCAGAAATCAGGCCTGGAACATACCCCTATGTTCCTCATTCAGAGAGTGCAAACTCCTTGGATGGTGTCAAACCATGGTGCTGGTATCTGCAAGGCCATTCAGATACAAACATCACATCTAACCATACTGATACAAATCAGTCCAGGCTGTCGTGGATCAACTTTGCTTTTATATTTATATAGTAATTTACATAATAGTGTATTTAATATCTAATTGTGCTTTCAAATCTGCATATTAAAGTGGAATCAGAGTAATGAATTAAGTTACTACCACCCTCCTCCTCAAATAGCCTTTTGTCCAGGAGCCCAACAGTACACAGAAAGGAAAAGAGGAAAATGAGCAGGTCTGTTTTACGCTCTATACCTCAAGACAGGCTGTAACAGATCTTTAGTACAGCTTCTCATACTCTGTTCCACATCATATATAAATCACATGCAGTTTGTTAGCTCTGGATAAATTGCTAATAAGTAAGATGCGAGTTGATTCTTCACTTCCATAATCTCTAGCAACTTCTTACTCTCCTATGCACCCTCCTATTTGAGGGAGGGAGGAGAACTAAAGGAATTTCTAGAAATATTAGAAGCGCATCTTTAAACAAAACCTGTCAGAAAGTAGAACCCCTTTGATAAATAGCAAGGAAAGAGAATGCTTCCTTAAAACACCTCTAATGAGAAACTCTACTATTAGTTGGATGATGACATACTATAAGCAGTCCTGGGTGGTAATCTGCAACTGAACACAGAGTGTAACTTTATAACAATTAACATTACTCACTTGCCAACATGCAATGCTAATTTCACTTCTTCAGGAAAAATTAATAATAGAAGCTTTTTCTTTAACGGACAAATACTGCAAGCAAAAGTTACGGATTAAAGCACTCTAAACTGAACAGCAAGATCACAGAGTGAAACATCTGGACCTTGAAATCATGAAGGTCTTGTAAGAGAAAGACTGATACTAGCTAGGAGGCAGGATTTTTTAAAACATTTTTGAAGAAGCCAAAGCTGTGTTTTCTTGTCATCTTTATTCAAGTATTTCACAGCAGTTATATTACAAATTACAGTAAAATGTTCAAAATTTCCAGAAGTTCAAAAAAATTAAATAACTTACTTCAAACTAACGTAAAATGAAGTCAAAATGCAAAACATCAATTTAAACACAGTTCTGAATAAACTATAGAATCCAAAATATACCATAGTTGATGAAGGAAGTCTACTTAATCCACAAAGTAGACACACATTAATGAAACCAAACAGGACTCCCCAATGTCTAAATAACCCAATGTACAAGATATAAAAGATGCAAGTACAAGCCCAAATTCAAGCTTACGTTGTGATTACAAAATAAAATAAAAACAAAATAAATGACTATCAGCTGCAGGACATGCCTTCAGGTAAAGGTAAAACCAGAGCTGATCCATCAAAGTAATGGAAAAATAAAACCAACAAACCAAAAAAAAAGGAAGACAAGATATTACAAAAAACAGTAATCCTATAAATACATTGGCATATGAGAAAATCAAGTAACAATACAGAGGACACAAAACAAAACAAAAAAATTAATCACAGGTGAGATTCAAGCTTGCAAATACAATTAACTCCATAGCCATCAACTTCACCCAAGAGCAACTCTATTATCTCCAAGACAGCCCAGTCAGCCCCCCAGAGAAGCCTCCTTCCTTCTGGCTGGCCACATTTCACTGACCCCAGCACAAGGACTCACACAGGAGTTTATTTGCAATTTTCACAACAAGAAACAAGGAAGAGAGGTCAATTTGTACAAACTCTTGCCAGTGCTATGTGGCAACAAAAATTAAAAACATACAAAGAGTAAACAAGTTTAGACCACATGGATAGATTAACAGCTGTTTTAACTCTATAACCACCAGACATCTGTAAAGGAAAACAAGAACTGAAGTGTGGTTATTTGGGCTAAGAAGGCAAGCATATCATTTTAGGTAAGCTGTCCACTAGAATGTCTGATATCAGCTACTTTTCTCTAAAACAACATGGCAGCTCCTCCATTAGTAAAGTTGCCTCTTTACAACTCTTTCCCAATCAACAACTGACAGTAAAAATTTTCCTTTAGAAACCTGACCTTTTAGAACCATTTTTAATGTTAAGCATTAGCCTTAAACTTGCTTTTCACAACCACTGGTGACAAAATTCTTCAACTTTTTAAATTCATATAAATTTATCATCTTAAAAACGTATGCGGTTTTATCTTCCACAAGTGCTGCTGTTACTTGAACAAAAACTTCTCTGAGTAAGTGAAACTGGAATAAATATTTTTAAAAAATTCTGCAGCAAGAACCTGAGACTTGCAAAAACCCCTTTTATCAGAAACTTGCTACAAAAAATCTGCTACATTTTATTTAATCAAATCTTAAAGTTTGTAACAATTCCCATCAAAATACAAAATGCTGTTAATGTACCAGACACAAAAATATCTCAAACAGGTATGATGCTAATAAATACTAAATGAAACATGGAAAAAATCCCATAATCAAATCTGAGATCAAAGAATCTCATAAAATGTGTTTTCTGCTTGTTTTTGTTGGTTTTAATCGCACTTTCCCACCTAAAAAATACAGTGTTTCTGCATGGGTTGCATTTAGAAGGTGTAACTAGATGTACATGAATGCTTAAAACCTTTCTCTGCCATTAGCTAGAAAGACAAACAGTGGCATTCTGGGGAGAAAAAGATCTAAGAATTACGTTTAACCAGAACGGACAAAGCACTTTGGATTACTGCAGTAGCCCAAGGCCCATGTTTTGTTTCTCTGCAGTGCTATACTAATATTAGCCGTAGAGGTGGAGACAAATACCTTAGCTTCAGCTTGTAAATGGGAGCAGAGTGATTACAGTCCTCCATAAACACTGTTGGTAACTAAAATACAAAAAGCTGAGGTAGCTCAGTATCTCTGCAGTAGTCTGTTTTGTCTAATTACAAACTAATCACACTGTGTTGCATATTTCCGGAAAGACACTTCCGCAGCTACGTAAGGGACAGTCACAATGAATGGTTAACAATGGCAACACCAGCCAACTTCTCTAAAACACTTTCCACACAGGTTTGAAACAAATCAGCCCAGGTAACGTTTTAATACTGAGCTTGTGATAAAACATGTTTTTCTTGAAACTGCCTAGACTGTTCTCTCCAGTTGCCAGAAGAGAAGGGTTTTGAACGACACAATTCAGACCCAGAAAATTCAGAGAACTTTGGTCCAAAGACTGATTCAAAAGGCTGTCCTCCAAACCTCCAACATTAACAATGCTTTGCATGGACCAAGTTGTGAAGCCTAGTTTAAGTTTTATTTTCACGTGAGCTTGGGCTCCAGGACGTTGACCGACTACAGTGTCTTCTTACCTGCACTTCAGTCCAAGCTATATTACAAACATGGAACTTCAAAAAGAAACCTACCAGTATTACACTTGTTTTTTGTGAAGAACTCAAAATGGAAAACAGGGGGATGGTGGGAAAATGCTTAAGTTTTAGCAACAGAGAAGAGTTTCACTGTGTAACTTGTTTCTAAAACAAATATATACCAAGGAAAAAACGAATTTCACCATTTTGGTAAAGTATGTGGCTTTTTCAGTGTGTCTTAGTTTAGTTCTGTAGAGCAAGACAGGCATTATAGAACCATAATGCTGGTTGCCATCCAATGAAGAGAATACAAATCATCCTTTTGGAGATCTTCGTTCTGAAGACAGCTTTCTAACATTGCCACTTGCTATAATCCAAACTAATTGATCAGCCTTATCTTTCTCAATTGACTAAAAGGCACATTAAAGGCAGTTCTAGAGAGCCTCATCTTCAAATTACTGTACATCCAGTTACTCAAGATTCCTACCACAATGAATCATTGCCTTCTTTAGAACAGATTCTTTTGTCCATTCCCCAGAGAAGAGAAAAACTGGAAAAAAAAAATAAGAAAGGTTGCCTGTTTAAAAATATTCAACTTAGATCTGCTCTTTCCACTCCTCGTTATGTGTTGGTCTCCACTTTGCCTGGAGTTTCCCCAAAGATAATGCATGTAGAGTGAACAAGAGCAGAAATGAAAACAGTTTCTGTAGCACCAAAAATCTCCAAGCTGTGGCATTGTATTCTTTATTTATATCAGATACAATTATATGAAGTTCCGTTTGGTTCTTGTAGGCTGGTTGGTTTCAGGTACCTGAGACAATAGCACCAAATTCAACAGAAAGAAAAAGAGAGAGCACTTAAGACCAAGGCTCTGCACATACTTGGTGCAAATGGAAACTGAATGGCTCAGAGGACTGCTCTCCCGTGAGCAGTTTGAGAGGATAAACCCACCCATCTTGTTGAGTTCACAGGAATGTTTCAAACACATGAACTGTTCTTTCCATCTCCTGCAAGAGACACAGGGCATCAATTATACATAAATATACACAGAAGGAAATAAAGTTACATTGCATAATCATATTTACTTGGATATTTTTTTAAATATCTGAAAAAATAATTAATAGGAAAATAGAAATTTCTGTTTATTAGCTGCTGTCTGCTAGCAAAATATGCTAAAAGAGGAAACTAATTAAAGAAGTATTAATGCAGAAAAGGACTCCACTATGACAGTCCATGAGAAAATCGAAGTGTATTAGGGTCACTTATATAATTAACATACTCAATATGTATTAAACAAGCATTGCAATGGCACACTGCACGAATCCAAGTCTTCCTGCACACTTATGCTATTGGTGACTCTGCTGTACACACATATCTGCACAGTTTGGAAAATCAAAGTAAAGATCAGTCTCTGCATACTCCTGCTGGATAAATGTCTTTTTAATCTACCTAACATTTGGCACAGACTTTCAACATATTTTTAGGTCGCAAGATGGCAAGAGGAATAGCATGAAAATGGCTTGAAAAGCATTTTGCAGTAACTCTACGATATCCCATGCTAAAGCTTTTCCAGGTTTTGCTGTAAAATATTCATGGAGAAAAATATTTAGTGTTCAGTAATCCAACTGGAAACTAGCAATTGTTGTCCTTTTCTCAACAGGGTTGGTTATTAGTTGAATCAGCAAGCTGATCCAAACCCCTCTACAGCTAGAACAATGATGCTGGAGGGAATGCACGTCCAGAGTTATGATCCGCCTACGCCAATGGTGAAATGATCAACTTACTGTTGATGCAGACAGGAGGCCTGGGCATCCTAGAGGCAAAGGATGACAGCAAAGCATACAACTGGCTTAAATTACACTGCACTGGACTTACCAAGTTAGAGAAGGTTTGCAAAACTTTTAAGGTCTTGTATGAAAGTTACAATCAGCTAACTGCATGAAGAGGAAGTATGTCATTTTTGGGGGCTTAGTTACACAACTGCAAGTAAAAGCAACTGCAGCAACGCTGGCTCAGTGTGCCTATAAAGTACTCACTTTACGTCCACTGTTATTCATATCACAAATGTGGTAACTGCTTCTACTCCACTTCTACTCTGCTAGCATGTGCTTCTCCATGCTGCTGTATTCTCTCCTCTTTTTCCTTCCTTCTTATAGGTTAAATTCTTAATCTTTTTCTGGGAAAAGTATTATTAGAAACAATCGCTGGTTTTTACGTAATTTCTACACTAAAGTTTATTCTGTCTTTAGATACTTTCCTCAAAGTTTATTTAAGGCTTTTGCCTGCTAGTACAACAGTAAACTGAGAGATGAACTTAGTTCTTAAAAAACCAGTCTCACAAAATTCAGATAAAGAATAAAAGAAACTGTACAACATCACCTCTATAAGCTGTGATTTATCATAGTCTCTACGGTGTCTATAGATGCACTGACTGAGGAGTGAATACAATCTCTCGAGTTGGTCAACAGTCAGGTTGTCACTTTTCTTAACCACCAAATCAAGAAGTTTCTGTTGGAACAACGAAAGGTGACGTTAAAAGGGGTTTTATAATCACTTCAATTTTTTTAAGGACAAATCAGGAATGAAATCTCCTTCTGAAGCCCTGTCTTGGTGGGATACATAAAAATAAAAGGGAACACACCTGGATGTGCATTCCATGCAGATGCAAAAGGACTTAATGTCTCTTTTCACTTCTCTGCTTATACCCACACTTCTTTTTCTTGTCTTCGATTTTATGATCAGTGTATCTGGGGCAATGCCTGTTCTATTTGAACAATAATTTATCCTATTTCATCTTGGTCAATAAGTATGACAAAGCAAACTATAAAAACTGCTTTGATAGCTAAAGGAGACATTTGTAAGAACTTGCATTGGCATTAAATTGTAAGTAGTACCAGATGGAAAGACATTTGGAATTCCACAAATGTTGAAAAACAGTACAATAAAAGAAGGGGGGCGGCAGAGGGGCATGACACATGGAGAAGTGCTCACAAACAGAAGGTGAAAGCGTGTATGTTACATAGGACCAGAGTAAAATTTAAGAACTGTCCCTTTCATAACACTTTTGTGTTTCCTATATAATTGTTTCCAAAGAGATTATCATCTGTACTCCACTACAAATGGGATCTAAATTTCACAGTAGGTCAATCTAGTTTCTACAACAGAAGACAGCAAATTTCGTTATTAACTTTTCATCCAAAAAGAGACAAAACTGAAAGAAAATTAACTAGCAGGAGTTCAGTCTGATGCCAAAACATCAGCACAAATTCCGATTTGCTTTCCAATCCACTAACAGTTCTTTCCACTAAGTATACATACATGGGAACGGAAAAGATGATGTTAACCCCTAATTAGTAGGCACCCAGCAGTTCCTCAGTAACTGGCATGTCCACTTAACATATGAGTACCTGCAAAAATGGCAATTAAAATAGTGGACTGCTGGGCTGTTACTGGATTTGTAATGGCAGTAATGATGGGACAGTAAGGAGTCAGTAGTTTTATTAACTTTTCATCCAAAAAAAAAACCCCACTGACCAACATACCATCTTCAGAAGTTACTGCTGCCATAATACTCATTTGCAGTCAAAAATAAAGGGAATGTTGCTTCAGAAGAGAGAAAGGAAGCATTTTGCATGGAGTCTGTTAACAGTTCAATTGATTTTTTGGTTCCATTACCTTTAGTCTGTCATGGTCAACAACTACAGAGGGTAAGGGATCCAACGGTTCCTCAGGGACCTGCTCCAAACTTGTGGGCTTTGACTGTTCCAAAGCAACTTTTCGTGTTTTCTTGCTTTTGTATACGCCTGTAATTTGAAAAACAATTATCAGCACTTGTCAGTCTCTTGAACAACTTGTTTCTTCACTTTGGTTTGATTTTGCTTGTTTGGTTTGTTGGGGTTTTTTTGAACCAAGCAAGAGTGACTGTGGCACTGTGCATTATTCATCAGCTTTGCAGAATTCTGAATGTTTACAGTTGCACGAAACCACAGTTCAGAAAACACACATGAAACTGGTTCCAACAGAAGACTGAATGTCACTGAAAGAGTTTTCCCATTGTATTATTTCTACTTAGCAACATCAAATTACACAGCTTTTAAGGGAAGTTCAGATATTAAGCAGAAAGATTTTGAGCATTAGCTTAAGTAAATCAAATCCTCGTTTTTCTCTCCAAAGCATCTTATGTCTTCATCACCACACTAATTCTAACATCAGCTCTGCTCCTGAAACTTCATGCTTTTGTGACAAACTTCTTCCACCTCTGCATTAAAGTTGTTGCCCCATCCTGTTGTGGAAAACAAAGTATTTTTTATCTCCTGATTTTCTCCCTACACTCATCCACTGTTTCTCTCAACTATTTAAAACGCTTTTTTTTTTTGAGGACTCCCCTGTTACTATAACCATCTGTAATATAAATAAAATTCAACTACTAAATTGAGAAATATAAAGGCTTTTACCATACATCATACTCCTGCTATTCTTAGGACCTTTCTTCTACTGTTCTCCTTACACTTCAAGAAAATGTGTATGTACAAGCACAGCCAACATGTATGTAGTGATATTCTCATGTATGTAGTGATATCTTTCATTAAAGCTCCTTTACTTTGTAAATCTCAGCACTAACTTCTGAAGTACAGATTTCATCCTTTCAGACAATTCTGAAAAGCTAATTAAAAAGGCAATCGTGCATAAGGCTTTTATTTCTCTTCCCTGAGGAAATGATGTCCCTTGTCTTCAAAGGACGTGGCCCCTTCTTTTATGCACCACCAGAATTTCCCTTCTCCTTTTCTTATCTTTTTGCTGCACTGCTACTGTGTTGACTTTAACTCCAAAACCAGATACCTTCTCCACTAGATAAATAACAGTTTATCTGGCTTTTGCCATGAGTTAAACTGCTTTAACTTTTGCTATGAGCAAGAGTTTTTAAAGGAATACATTCTGTATTCCTGTGTTTTTTCAACAAATGTCAAAGATACTTTAATCATAAATCTAATAAAACAAGTCAAAACATATATAGATAAAAATATAGAACAAGCACAGACCAAAACATATCTATTTATGTGCATTGGTAATAGCTTTTAAATCTTTAATTATTGTTTAAATATTATCTCAGTATTTACAATATTTCCCGTAAAGACTACAAAAATAAACAGAACAGTCTAAGTATGGAGATATACGTGCTTGTGAAAGAGAACATTACGGCAAGTAAAGTGTGGACTTACGATGTGGAATTAAATGTTGTAAGCATACCAAAAGTTTCAAATAAACAGAGAGCAGTTCATAGAATGTTATCATACAATAATAACATAAAATACTACAATTAAAAATACACACATATTAACTTGGACACCAAGATAAGAACAGAAATATTGAAAACAAGCTATACCTTCTTTATCTGTTTCAGCATCCTTAGTTTCAGTGTCTGTGCTCTGTAGTGTTCTGTCATTATTGCTGCAATGTGGTAATTCAGCTTTCACTAGATCAGCTCCTTGATTTTCACTGGAAACTTCCGTTTGCTCCTTTTGCTGATCTTCAGACAAAGATTTTTGTTTGTTAATAGACCCATCGTTGTCACAGGATGAAACAGTATCAACTAAATTCATTTTACCGTTATGACATGCTGGAAGAGGTATACCTTCTGATCTGTGTACAGATGTCTCCCCATTCACACAGTCCCCTTTCAATGTAGAGTCCTTCCTTAATTCCTTTTCAGCACTCAGGGTAACACTGTCAGTTATTAAGAGAGATTCATTTGAGCTCTCTTCTTCTGTGGATGCAAAATTGTTTTCCTTTCCTGATGTCCCATTGTTAAGCCTCTGATCTGCATCAATATCCATAATATCACAAGAGGATTCATCATTTGTTATAGAGAGATCTCCTATTTCCTCCCCATTCTCCTCAATGCAGTCAGTGCTGATCTCTAGCTCTCCATTTTCCAGCAATTTACTATCCTCTCCATGATTTTCATCATCAGCAAACTTAGCATCATCTTCATCTTTCTTTAAATTATTGACTTTCCTCTTCTTAATAATGCCTTTGCCCCACTGTGAGCGCCGTCTTGATTTTCTCCTTATTCGAACTGAATTATAATGAAAAAAAGAAACCATTAGATGCACGTGTACCCCTCAATAAACATACTAGGATAACAGAATATGCTGTGGTGTTTGAGGCAATCAAATGTGTTCACCTTTGAAGGAAATATATATTTTATATATATCCATTTGTAGGTAAAACAGTAAAAGCAAAAAGCTAAGCAATGATGTAGAACTCTCTCACTCTCATTTGCTTAATGCAGACTCTAATGTCAGTTTTTCTCATTTTCCCCTTTTAGAACCTCAGTGATTGAGAATTATTATACAATTAAACAAATGGAAGTGCAATCCAGGCGTTAGTAGAATGATTCAGAACAGACATCAGAAAGTCTCTAGTCCAACCTACTACCCAAAACAGAGTCAGCTACGAGAGCAGACTAGGTTGCTCAAGGCTTTATCCAGCCCTGTACTGAAAAGCTCCATGGATGCAGGTGAAATGACTTTCATGGGCACCCCATATCAATGCATACTCGTCATACGAGTGAAAAGGCTTTTTGCCCTATATCAAATCAGCACCTTTCCTTTCAATTTATGTTCACTGTCAAGTCAAAGACATCTCCACTTTAAGTTGGCTAGATCTCCTCAACCTTCCTTTCATTCCCACCTCTTTACTCAAGTTGACAAAATGTAGTTTTAAAAACTGAGGAACTTTGGTTTAGACACACACCATTTAGCACCCCTTCTACAGAGAGACCTCACAAACATTTGCATTTCTGCAATGAGTCTGTAAGCAGAAGGGAAAGCCTAGGTACTTAAATCAGGCTCCTAACCAATGCATTCCCTCCATATCATGAAACTCAACTTGAAGCAACATGGGCACGTGATCCTTTCTTCATCACTTCTGTATCCTTACTTTTTCATTTCTTCTATTTCTCATTTGAACTTCCTGTGCCTTTGAAAAAATCACATAAGAAGCTTTTTTTTTTTAGAAAGGATTTTTTTTACTAATCTATTTGCTAAGCATCAATCTAAAAGAGGTTTTGGCGCACATTTGCAATGCGGCCAGCAAATACAGAAGGAAGACCAGTCAAACATGCTACTACTGCTCCTTTTCAAGAGCACTAACAAGACACAGCTCAGAAGACTACAGAAGAGAAAGAAGACTACAGAAGGGAAAAACTCAGAAGACTACAGAAGGGAAAAATTGAAACTTCTACACTCAAATTCAAGTAATGAAACAGACTGCTCGTATTTTTGCAAAATTGCTCAAGTTGCGGCCAAGCAAATGTAATTGAAAATCCAGCCAACAGTAACCAGAGATTAACAAATCTTCCATTTGAAAATGAACCTTCACATTGAGCACCTCCACACTGTTCTTGGTATTTGTAAATTGCTTCGATTTATGTGGTGTTAAGTCCCAGATCTACGTCAGCCAAACTCACACTGAGTTACAAAGATCTTGCGTTGAAGATACAAGCACTATGAAGGTACAAGTGTTGAGAATTAATTCACAGAAGCTAAGAGAAGCATAGTAGTACTTCAGAATTTGGTCCCCATGAGTGGTATGCGCAAGCAGGTTGTTTAACCACTACACTAGGAATAAATCTTAACCTTTTAGCTTTAAAGCTATTTAAAGATACAATCCCACTGCAATAAAAACATAGTCTCACTTGGAATGTGTATCCATTGTTACAAACAGACCTTATGGACAGCTGTAAAATTTGAGGAGAAAAATCCCCTTTCTCCAGCTATTCTGTAGATTTGACAGCGGCCTCTACAGCTAGCATCACTATTGTAGTTTATCATCAATAAATCATCAACCTATTCACATAACTTTTCAGGAGCTCATGTAATCTTCCCTGAGATTTTAATTATTAACAGAAGTAGCAAATCTGAAACTAAACAGGGAGGTGTAAACTTATGGACAAAGAAAATTCCCCTATTAAGGCAATGGGTTTAGCCTCAGGTCAGCTCCAAAGATGACTAAATAAAACACAGAAGGGGAGTCTTCTAAAGGAAATATACTATGTTGTCAAGTGTACAGATTAGTAACAAAATTGAAATTTTTAAAGATACACTGATTTTGGCTTTTTAGGTTGACTTTGCTCTAAGAATCAGATATGTCAAATATATTTGACATTTATTATACCAATGAACCGTACTTTAAATATGCCTGTTTTACTAGTTCATCCCTTTTGTCCACCCTATGAGCTCTACCTGGGATAAGAACCTATAATTTGCCTTAAAAAACAGGCACATTCCTAAAATTAAGTGTAGGAGAAATCACATTAAAGTAAAATTGAATTAGTCCTTGTGTTACACATTTCATCAAATTTCAAGGTGACAGGCAGCAAGTCCAACTCACTCTCTTTCATGCAGCACTATTCAAATGCACATTGTGCATGTTGCTTTTCATTGCTGTTTTTAATTACAACAAAGCAACCACAGAAAGTGCTGCAGAATATGCAGAAGATGTCCTTACAGGAACTCTGAGGTTTACACTGCATCAAAATCAGTAAACACAGAGAAATTTTCAGCTACCTCATCACACCAGTGCACACAAAACAGAGCTTTGTTTGAAACACTGCTATCATTATAAAACCACTGTTATATCACGATATCAAAAAAAAACCTGATACCACCAACCAGCTCCTGAGATTTAGGAAAGAAGAACAGAATTTCATTGCCAGATACTGCAGAAGATGCCTTCCTAACATTTAACAGTATTTGAACTGGCAAAAGCAATAATCTACCTAGTTTGGGTTTTCACTCACATTTAGTCAATAGAACTCAATTAATGCTAATTTTTTTTCCTCCTAGGCTCTTATAAATTCTTACTTCTCAGCAGTACCACCTTCACCTGACCCACCCAGACCTGTAACCAACAGGTGACCAGCACTCCTAAAATCCTAATTCTTTCTGTCCCTATACTTCTAAGAATCAACTTTTTCCCCTTGTCATTCGAATAAAAGCCTTCCTGCTTTCAAGCCCTTCCATCCCAACCACTGAAGCTTTCTCTCTTCAGGCTTTCATAAACCCACCTAAATCTCTTAAATTTATTTAACGCTGAACTACCTGCATCATGTCCATGAACTCAGTAAGACTCCCAGTCTCTTACCGAATAACATATCTTTGAGCCCATGCACCAGTGTTTACCCTCCTGATAATATCAAAAGCAGACTTCTAGTTCTCACATTTAAAGTGTTCCATTCAAATGATGCCTTTTTGTTCTCATCTAGGCTACACTTCTCTGTGCAAAAAAATGTCTGCTGTGAGAAGAAATTTTGGGTTCAGATCTTTAGCACGCATAACACTGTTACACAGATCTTCCTTTCATACAGATAGCCAAGCCTCTAGGAAAAGTGAAAAACTGACCAAGGAATACAACATTTAAAACCAAACTCCACCACCAGTCTGTCTTTCTGTCCTGCCCACTTCCCTCAGTAAAGCTAAGCGAGTAGCACAAGTAGGAGGAATGTTTAATGTAGCAGGCAACCATGTGACCAAATGTAGACGTTGACAACAGATTTCATCACCTAGATTGATTTTCTTTGTATTTGACTAAAAGAAAAAGGTACTACTGCCAGGGATGGCACAGCCACAGCTTCTCTGGGCAACTTGTGCCAGCGCCTCACCAGCCCCACTGTAAACAATTTCTTCCTTATATCTAATCTAAATCTACCCTCTTTCAGTTTAAAGCCATTCCCCCTTGTCCTATTACTACTTGTAAAATTTATCTCTGAGTTCTGCAAGACAGTTCAAAAATAGGACTCAAAAAGGAAGAAGGAGCTACCACAGGGTAAAAACTGATGCAAAACTAAAGAGCTAATGGGCAGGAACTAACGGGGTAATGGACTGCTGCTGAAAAATAAGCTTGACCTGGAGTCCCCTCTTCTCTACCTTAATGTTGCTGTAAGACTGTAAACTATCAAGAGCAGAATCCCACACTTTTTATAGTCAGTATGATTTATGACATATTGAAGTTTTCAGTAACTAACAGAATGGGATAGCTTTTTATAGAAGAAAAACTTCGAGTTAACTTTGTTAAAATAATTAACAGAGTATATACAATTGCAAGTGAACACCTTAACATCTTTTCAATTATTCTTTTTAAAACTACTCATCTGAAATCTACTCATTGATACTCAGTCTTTTGGCAGTATTTGTGCCAGAGGCAGTAAAACTACTATTGTCAGAGGAATCTTGCTATATAGAACTGAGTTTCTATAACTCTAATTATTATAATACCAATTATTCACACATGAATACAGTCACTTGCTTTCTGAATTGCTGAACTCTCCTCTCTATAATCTTCACATAACCTCTACAGATTTGCCAAGGGGATCCTCAGTGCAGTTCTAGCTTTCCTGGTTTGCTTTTTTGTAAATCAGTATTCAGAATCTTTAATGACAATAAATACCTGTTTGACCAGTAGTCACACATAATATTTCACATGGGTTAGCATGAAGTTAGAATCAAAAGCAAACCTTCCTCACTTTTTATTTTTCCTAAGCTGCACAGCCTATGAAGATGGCATTTTTTAGAAGTGCAACATAATACAATGTAATTAATCACTGAATACAAATTTACATCTTCTTAAGTGGTAAGTGAAGTTTCTCAGTTCTTCCATTCCTATCTTGAGAAACTTTGTAACAGTCAGATGAAAGGCCCTTAACTCAAGGCAGACAACATCCTCCCTAGAGGTGGCCTCCCATGGTTATAGAAACTAGATTCTATACTTACTGCAGAAGGACTAGTCTTCTAGGAACAACTTGAGTAAAATGAAACCTGTAGCAGACTTTCAGAAATTCTCAATTCTTGCCCACCGACAGGTTCTGCTTGGAGAGTCTAAAGCCAGACACACCAAGTAAGGATAATATCTTCACATTAAATAAGCATCCTTTTTTTAGGGGTGCAATTCAATCTTGTAACTGCAACCTTTCTGTTTAGTATTGTCTCAGGAAAACATCTCAAAAAACATGAGTGAGTGGTACAGAAGCTTCAGAGTTGAGGTATACACTGTTGCTATGCCCCAAATCTAGCCATACAATGACATAACTGCAGACTACACAGAAAGTTAACAGTTGGAAAAGGAAGTAGATATAATTAGAAGATTCAAAGACTGTCAATCATTAACAAGCAAGACTGCTTGACTTAATGCGGGTGAATTCTAATGAGAAGACACAGCAGTCAAAGATATGTTTCTCTTGAAATTTTTGTAGTTTGACTAACACAGTATATTAAGTGCAGTACAGTATTAGTGGAGGCTAACAAGTTCATTTCATACTGTAGAAAAGACCCTTCTATGCCTCTGCACTGCTTAAAAGTCCACCAGAGAATGTGAATCCTCTGTCATTAAATGATAAAACTGACATCCATCAAACAGTAGATTCTCTATTGTTACCTTTACTTCATAAGAATTCCTGGGGATTAAAATCCAAAGGAGATTCTCATGGCAAGCAAGATCACCATGGATCTAGATTGAGTGTCTGTAGTATCATCAAGAACCACTTGAAGCAACGCACGTGTTTCAAGTTTTTCTTCCATGATCAAAACCCTAAACTTCTTTCTGATGTCTTGTGCGTAAAGTAACTCAAAGCCTTGAGAAAGCACTTAATACCAGCAATTTACGCTCTCTTATGCAGCATCCAGGATATCTATATATCTGCCACAGTAATTTAGCTGCTTCCAGTAGCTCCACTTTCCTTACCAAGGGGCACTGAATAGTCCACTTGAAAGTCTCTGGAGTTTTTAGTCAAAGTCCCAAACTGCAGTCAGAGATAAGCAGCAAGAAAGAACAGAGCAGAGTTCCACAATGGCTTAAAAAGCAAAATGAGGTGCCAGCTTCTACTAACAGACAAAGCCATTTCTCCCTCCAAAGCCAGCGATAGCATTTCCACTACCTCATTTGTGCCGGCAGTGCTGTTCCTGCAGTAAAACAGATAAGGGGACTAAATCCGTTTGAAACATAACACGCTTTTTTCTGGGTTAGTTTTCAAAATCTTCAGGTGAGCTTTCCAACTCATGAATGATGGTGCTGGCACAGCGGAGATGGTGGGAACATGCAACCAGTGTAAAGTCAAGACAGCACCTTTAGCAGTAACCTGCAGTTTGACCAGCTTGAAGTGACTGTGGAACTAACCCATAAAACACATGTCATTTTCTTTACCTAGATGGAAGGCACTCAAGGCACAGACCTGACAAATAAATCTAAAAAATCACCTAGGCATGCTACCTCAAGAAGCAGCAGTCAAGGTCCATAAGAAAGAGATAAAGCGTGTTTAAAAAAAAGAAAAAAAAAATAAAAAAATCTTGGCTGCAGTATCCCCAGCATGTTCTCCCTCTACTCAACTTCCCCCTATTATCCCTTATAATGCTCTCAACTCCAGCTCTTCCCAGTATTTCCCACAAAACTCTCCCAGTATCTCCTGTTCCACCCCACCCCAGCTAAAGAGGACAAAAGATACATTACATCTGAGGTGTTCATGCTATGCCTGGCCAATACAATGTTTTACCTGATCAGCTAACAAATCCAGCCAGAATAGGTAACAACCACTTTCAATCTACAGCCTTTTCCTCCCATAGATGCGTAGCTTTAGACAGCTACCAATTTTTACAAAACCTGCAGGTATCTAATCTTTTAGCCCTCACCTCCTGTCAGATCAAAGGATTTCCTTCACATGTGGCATTCCTCAAGGGTCAGTATTGGGCCCAGTGTTGTTTAACATCATTGTTGGCGACATGGACAGTGGGATCGAGTGCACCCTCAGCAAGTCTGCTGATGACATCAAGCTTCGTGGTACGGTCGACACATTGGAGGGCAGGGCATCCAGAGGGATGGGCCAGTGCAAACCTCATGAAATTCAACAAGGCCAACTGCAAGGTTCTGCACCTGGGTGAGGGCAGTCCCAAGCAGAAATACAGGCTGGGAGCAGACTGTTTTGAGAGCAGCCCTGAGGAGAAGGACTTCGGGGTGTTTGTTGATGAGAAGCTCAATGTGATCCAGCAACGTGTGCTTGCAGCCCAGAAAGCCAACCATATCCTGGGCTGCCTCAAAGGAAGTATGACCAGCAGGTCGAGGCAGGTGATTCTCCTTCTCTCCTCCACTCTTATGACATCCAACCTGCAGTACTGTGCTCAACTCTGAGGCTCTCAACCTAAGAAAAACATGGACCTGTTGATGAGAGAAGCTGTGGTTGCCCCATCCTTGGCAGTGTTCAAGGCCACACCAGATGGGCCTTGGAGCAACTTGGTCTAGTAAAAGGTGTCCCTGCCTATGGCAGGGCGGTTGGAATTAGAAAATCTTTAAGGTCTTTTCCAACCCAACCCATTCTAGAACAGTCACAGAGGAAACTTCAAGAGAAAAATTACGTCAAAAGAGACAATGAGATTAATATCACTGGTGGAGATAAGTTTCAGACTTTCCACCTCTAGATTTGCTTATTTTGCCACTGCTGAGTAGGTATGCACAATAGCAACCATTACAGCTATATACATTTTTGGTACATTCAGTTGGCTCTTAGGGACTGTAGAATGACACAGAGAGCCACGAACAAAAAGTAGAGTCTCCCACACTCTGATTAAAATTACATTCTATAGCATTTACAGCATTCATTTATATCACATATGTGAAAAGCTAATGGCTGCTGCTTGGTTTCTCTGTCAAAGAGGCAAAATAAAAAATAAAGAGAAAACTGAAGTTAAGACATGGGTAATAATCACATGAAAATCAACTACTTCTGCAGGCAGAAACTTTACACCGAGTCTTTAAACTATTTAAAGCCAACATTGCCACAGTTTTCAAAAGAGAGTAAACAGTAAGATATATAAGATAGTATGTGTTCCACTTAAGAGCAAAAAATTTATTTCAGAAGAACTCATTTAAAAAAAAATCTAAAATTTCTCATTTTTAACCATGTTTATAAGAAAGGTGATGATAAAGCTTGCAGGAAAACTTCCTTCTTAAGCAAGACTGAGCAATCTTGCAACACTCAGTTAGAAAGAAGATGAATAACAAGAGTATAAAATGAAAAAGTCACTGATCAGGTAAATTTTAGGATCCTATTTTGACCTCTGTCAGAGAAGGAAATAAAATAAAATAAAAAGACATTTGATTACTTCAAGACTCAGGTATTTAATAACAATGTAAGAAAATTTCTTCGCCACTACATATCACCAACTCTAAAAACTTGGATCCCAAAAATGAACAGCCATTCACCATATATTAGAACTCCTTCAAATTCACTAATTAGCATGTTAAATTAGAAGAATTACAAAGCCTATGGATTTTAAAAGAAGTGTTAACCAACTCAACACCACCAAAGTTTGCATTTCCTTCAAAATTAGGCATGAAAAAAGAAAAATTTTTATTTCTCAAATGTTAAAACTTCCTTTTAAAGCATCTGGTTGAAGCCAGCATCAGATACAGGACATCAAACTACTGTCATCCAGAATGCCAACTCCTACACTACCCAGAACAGAATGATAAAGAAACAAAAAGGGACAGTTGTCTCAGCTCTGAGTAAAGATGTCCTCGAATTCCAGAAAATCATTTCTAATGGTGCTTGTCAAATTACAGTACTTGTCTCTATCTCAAGTGAGAATTAATCCAAGTCAAATCTGGAGAGCACGAGAAGAAAAGAAAACAGTAGCAAGCTTAAGATTTGTGACAAAACAGCAGCAGCTGCTAGGATTTTAATGTTAGCATCTGGATGACTGTTGTCAGGCTGGATACTGTATGCCAGTATCCAAATTCAGAACTAGTGCAAAAGGCTGAAAATAATTAAAATAATAAAAACCATATAGCAACTGTTCTGCCATGTCCTCTGATAAGGCATTACTGCAGTCATACGAATGCCTCAGGTACAAGAATTACTGACACCACTGCAGCACAGAGGTCAAAGAGACAAAACAGATGAAAATCAAAGATTGAAAATAAAACAGCTTTTGTGAAAGAATATATAAAGACCTTTTATTTCTATTTTTTCTAAATACTCCTGCCAAAACAAAGCAGCAACAGCTTCACGATAGCAAAGACAGCCATTCAGAAAAAAAAAATACAAAAGCAAAACCCCCACACACACCAAAAAAACAGAGGTGCACAAAGTATTATTTAGAAACTAGATTTTCTGCAGCAGTTTTTTATATCCTTGCTTGATCTCCCTACAGTTCTACAGAGACCACTAATCACTTCAGTTATTGGGAAAATTTAGCAGTGTGTTTACTTCATATTTCATAAAATAACTTTTACGACTTTTATATAATACTTCACATAACAGAAAATATTTTAATTTTTTTTATTTGCTCCAAATGCCATTTTCAAAGCTATCATGTTCATATACAGCATAAAAGACATCTTCTCCATGAAGAAGACATAAAATCTGCAGTCTATCACTACAATATATTATTGTTAAATACTGCAAAAAAAAAAAGATAAGAATGTAAAACCAGATCTTCCCCATACAGTTTATTTATGTGTAACATTAAAGGAAGCAACTGCAAGACAGCAAAATAATGCAACATACCCCATCTACTGGCAAAATAGAGCAGCAGAACAAGCTTTATTATACAGCATCCCAATAAAGAGATGCTAATGCTTTATGTGCTAACGTGTATCTAAACCAATTACAGTGATTAATTTACCAGACACACCAAACTGCACAATGCTAGTAGCTTCCTTTTCCACACACGTACATACCTTCTTATCAGTGCCCAGTGATAAGAGGTAATGGGCCAGACCAAAACACAAGACATTTAATTCAAAATTAAGAAAAAAAATATTCTTGCGAGAGTGGCCAAGCACTAACGTAGGTTTCCCAGGCATGTCACGGAGCCTCCTTTCCTGGAGATATTCAAAACACAACTGGAGACAGCCTGTGCAACCAGCTCTGAGCAGGGAGTTAGACTAGATGATCTCCAGAGGTTCCTTCCAAACACAGTAATTTTGTGATTCTATGATCAAACAACTACTTACATCAGCCTTTTGACCCATGTCCCATTCTAAGTTCTCACCATTTTCACTTTTCTCAAAATACACAGTCAGTATGAAAAAAATTTTAAATTATCCATTGCAGAACTCTTCCCAAATGGATTTTCAGCAACGTCTAGTAATGCAATACTTTTAAAACTCATCTATACTGTGACACACAATCCACCACAGGTGTTATCTTCAACCACTTGCAGATTAAACCTAACTCAGGAATGTGTATCACCATGCTTTCAAACAAAACAACTATTTTGTGCCACATTTCTGACAGTCCACTGGCTCCAATCAAATAAAAAAATATATATATAAAACACATTTGAAAATTTAATCACAAAATAATAGGTGACTAAAAAAAAAAGTTTCATACAAAATACATACCCTCAGAAAACAAACCAACACCTGATAAACTCTCTCTTATTCTCTATTGTACCAGCCCCGAATGATAAAGGAGGCTTTAAATTGAACAAGGCTGCTGCACTGTTTGTAGTCCACTCTGTTTTCAGAGAAGATGCTTGACATTAATTTCCTTTAGGGTTCCAAGTGTTTCATCTGAACTGACCTTTTTGCAGCTATTTTCTAGAATACTGTAAACAAAGCTCCCCCCCAAAAAAATGTTATCAGGAAAACAGTGGTGTGATTGGTGATTTTTTTCCTTAGATTTACCTACATAAAAAAAATAATTCAAGTTTAAATAGCAGAAAAGAAAAAGGAAGATTTGCAGAATTATTAATTGCAAAGTACAGGTTCTATCCTGTGTAATTAAAATACATGAATCATTGTCTTTGTTACTCTGTTCATGTAATACATTTTAGTCTTTAAAAAAACCAAACTTAGTTCTTGACCAAAAAAAAAATTGCCACTCTACCTCTAAAATCACCTCTGTTCAGAAATCCATTCTCTAAACCTGTTTCTTCCATTTACACAATTGCAATCCACCATATAATTTGCTGCTATTTGAGCTCTCTACAATCTGCTCTGTTCTGTTCCTGCATTACTCTAGCACCCTTCTTCCCTCTTTTAAGACTCTCTTCCTAATTTCTAGTCTCTACTGAACTTACTACATCAATCTTTAAGCGTGCCCATGTACCACCTGAATCTCTTCTGCAGACTTCTGATTGCTTATCAATTCCTGGTTCTCTCTCTTGATTACCAGATCCATCACATCGCTCCTGGACCAGTTGCTTTTCCCAGACTCAGCCTTAAAAGGGAGATTTTCATCTTATTGTAGTCTCAAACACCACTAAGGCTCAAATTTACTTTCCTTCCAAACCTAAATAACCAGAATAGTAGCAGAAACAGTGCCTTAATACTAACTTCTTTTTTTGTTTTGTTTACACACAGAAATGCTGGCAATTTCCTTCAGTTGATGTCTCTAGTCTTCAAACAATTGCCACTACCTCCGTAATATAACATGGAGAAGGGAGCTGAGGTACCAGAGGTTCTTTTCATACAAGTCACCAGTAATAGCTGCTATTTCTCTTCCCAGGAGATGTCTGGCTTGGAGGTCTATAAACCCTACCGTCTGCTGCACAGGACGCACAGCCAGGAAAGTGCTCTGTATGATCAGCCAGAGTGAGAATCTTCATCTCGGATTTCATAGGAAACTAAACAAAAAAACTGAGACTCCCCTCCCTCCTCTCTGTTTTTGCACAAGCTGCCAAATGAGTAAAGAAACAGCTTGGATCCACATCATCAATTTACTCTGTAACAATTTATTCAAGCCATAATTCTGTACAATTGACTTTAATTCCTTTAATGGAAGAAATTACAGCTTCAGGAAATAAAACCATACACCTCTAATTAATTAAAGTATTTGATATCAACACTATCATTCATATATAAACCATGTTCATCTCTGGACACTTACCACCACACCCAGAAAACCCTTTCTCATCAAGGAAAAATACCATGAAAGAAAGCACAAAGACCAATGAAAATCTGTCAGGTTCAATCTATCAATTTGCCCATTAAGCAATTGATAATGCTATTAATAATATATTAATGATGGATTCCACCTCTTCACCTGGAAAGCCATACACAACTATATGTATCTCTCATACTCACTTTCTATTACAGTCTTTGTTTATGACAAAATATCTGTTGTGTATTTACTTGTTCTAATCAATTTACCTCTTGAAAATAATTAACAGTTCCTCTCCTTACCTAAACCACAGTCATTCCTCACAATTCTAGAAATTTTCATCACTTCATTGGACTTATCCAGTAGGCTATAGCCAGAGTATCCAGTAATGGGTTCTTACATTGCAAACCAAGTCCCATAAAGGAAAACAGTTCGATTTGTAATGTCTTTACTAACTTTTAGCCTGATACTGTATGTACTGAAGATAGGAAGTAACTACAGTGCATGGGAGATTATTAAGCAGCATGTGGGTATGTACCTGTGAATACACACACAGCGTAAACAAATCTTAAACAGATAAAAGAGATCTCATTGCATTAAAGATGTCTTATGCTGAAAACTGTCTTCTACAAAGAAAAAAGTAATACTGATATTACATGAGAAAAAAAATCATTATCACAAAAACAGAAATCCTGTTTCTTTACAACTTCTTGTGCAGAGATTTCATGTAGTCAGAAAAACAAGTGTTTCCCAAAGTTCCATGTGTTTCATGCCTCAAATTACTTCTGGAAATAATCAGTAAACAGTAGCAAAGACACATTTGAGATGTTTGCCACTGAAAGTACCTCCAATTTTCCAGAATTATCACCCAAGGTACTCACATGCACATTTATTCACAGAGTTGGGCCACACAGCCATTGTGGGTTTTTGTTTGTTCCGAAATGCCTCTTCAGCTCTAGCTTCTGTCTTCCGTACAGTGGATCCATGAGGATTTATTTGTTCTGCTGTTACCGATAAGCCTGCATACAGAAGATAACCATACCTACTTAAATAAACCAAGCTGCATAAAAAGACTGAATTTTAAAAGTAACTTGGGATACCATGCTGCAATGAAAACACATCAGTTAATATTTAGCTGGACAATCAAAGATATTTGTTTTCTACTGACAAAATAACTTACTGGTTGCATGGTCTTAAAACTGTCAACTCTGAAGGATTAGAAAAATATCTCACACTTGGGTCCCCAAAGATTGCACTCTTCTATCTGTAGTTCCTCCACAAAGCAAATTCCTAATGGCAGTTTAAATTTTTTCCTGATTTTAAACAGGTGATTTAAAATGAGTGGCAATTCATAATGGCATTATATGCCACATCAAAAAGAGCATCTTGAACGAAAACCTTGTGTTGTCACTATGATCTATGTTACATAGAGTGTATCCATTTCAGATTCAGTATGAGCTTCAAGGTTGAGAAAATGCAATTCTGCTTTTAAGAAAAAGTCTGTTTTGCTTTCTGCAATCTAAGCTCATCTCATGGCTTCTACTATTTCACAGGGTTTTTTAATTAAATTCTAAAAATGCAAACTTTCATATTGGTTAAGCACATTTTAAAGACATAAATGAATCTCTGAGGTTTCATATTTGTGAACTAGAATTTCCTATCCATCCACTAAAAGAGTCTTCGCAATGTCACACCATGTCTCCAACACTAACCAGAATCAAGTGCTCGAGAAGCTCTAAAAATGATGGATGCAGAAATTAAAAGATTCACTCAGCTCTCACCTGACAGTTACTAGTTACAGCATAAGTTTTTAGGTACCATTACAAATATTTTAAACTGTGTATCAGAAGTCATTTCAGTACTCAAAACATCCACCACTTACCTACCTTGTCATCTGCTGGTTTCAACAAGAAGCTGCAAATTCCAATCATCTAGTATACATTATTCTTAATTTAGCAGCTTAGAATTTGCTATCATTAAATTCATCATCTTTCTACAACAGCACCTCACTTCAGTAACACAAGAAGAAATTCTAGTTTAACTTCTACATTCTAATTTTATTATAAAGTTTATCATTCTGTTACACTGGAGTACTCCTTTCGACACTGGTCACCAGTCTTGGTACTAAGCAAAAATGGCAGTTCTGTCAAAAAATTAGAGAAGTTGTGGAAAAAGAAAGCAATGTAGAAAATACCTTCAATTTCAAAACTATGTAAGATTGCTAAATAACTTGCCAAGAGAATTGTGAAGAAAAACTGACATGGAGCTTTTTAGCCTTAACCCTCATCCTACAGTATCCCAGAAATAAATTAAGAGCTAATACATGGCACAATTCAGAAAATCGATGGCTTTTCAACTGGGTAAAGATTAAAAAGCCTACGGTATGTGTCACTTGCCTTCCAAACTCCTCTGTGATTCCAGACAGAAACACTTGATAACATTTCCAGAGAACATATGAGAAGCCTTATGCAGATCAGCTTGCTCAATTCCATCCAAATCTCATCTTGGATGTTGAATTCTTACCAAATACAGCCAAGAAAATGTTGGCCAAGATCTAACCAAGCACAGGGTACATTCTTTTTGCCAGAAGACAGATTTCCTTTTTGATGGCCACAGCCACTCACTCTGACTCAATCTGTGACTGCAACACTACCTTGACCTCTTCTTCCAAGCAAACATTAATACAAGTTTTTCAGTCAGTTCAAAAATTGCTAGTAGATCCACATGATAAACCTGGACTTCTTTTTCATAGTCCCACAGTTCACATTATCACCCTTTTTGTCACTACAGTGTTGTTATCAAGCTAAGAAATTTAACTCTGCTAAGTCTTGAATCCTTTACCAAGCTGATTCCACACATACATGCGGATATGGAGAAATGTGGACACTAAATGGTTTTGGTTTTTCCCCCATCAGACTGCATACATGCTAGTATGGCACTTTTAAAGGAACACAAGAAGAGAAGCTCAAGGTATTCTAAGCTGAAAAAAAGCCTGCTGTGCATCATACAATGAAGCACACTCGCTGTGACTTCAGTCTAAATATTCATTTAAGGCCTTGCTTCAAGGTTCAATTCCCCACCACTTTGTCTCATACACTAGTCAGGCAACAAGGCTGGCTGCCCAATTCAACATGATTTCATCGGGTGGCTCCACTCAGGCAAATGGCCTGGTATGAGCTCTTGCATTTAGGTGAGCAGTGGCACAAAGCTTTTGGACAGTAAAAAGCACAGTTTACACTTACGCAGTTTTCCTCAAGTATTTCCTCATTGAAACATTCCACTATTTCAAAATACACTCTAACTATGAAGCAGAGGGGAAGAAGAAGGATCTGGGGATCACTTTTATACCTGACCATCTGGTGGTAATCAATCCAAGGAAGAAATCAGAAATCCCTTAATAACCTTGTGGACATCCAATCAAAGGAAGAAAATGCAAGTTATGCCTTTGTTGCTCCTTGTCCAAAATGTTCTGAAACAAGGTATGTGTCAAAGTCTAGACCAGCAGATACACTGTGATTTTGCTTATCTGCCAGCTTGCTGAGCATATTCTGTAGAGCAAAATGGGAGTAACAGCAGCATTGATCAGCATTCACACGCCTTCTATTTATTACAATGACCAAGACTACATGCCCGAAGTGCCATCTTCTTGATGCTCTGCACCACAATCTTTGACACAATGCATGATCCAGGGATAGGACAATCTCTTGTGCTTGCCTTACAGCATGAGGTTTCCTCAGGCCTCAAGAGCTTGATACATTTTTCTTCATTCATAAGCAGTTAATCTAACAAAGCTTCTTACATGTGTTCCACATCTTCTATCCTTGCTAACCCAGTAAGTGATCCTAGCCTTTCACACTCTGCAGCTGGACCAACTAGAGAGCTCATCTGTTCCTGAAGCCACCACAATGTGGGGTCCAGAAGCATTAGTATCTTTGAAATATGATTTGCACGTATCTGTGACACTGTTACAGTTCCCATGCCACTGCACAGACAGCACTTTGAAACCCAGCCATTGCTGTGAGTTGTTGTCAGTCACACTGGTGCTGTTAGTCACCTACCTACATCTGAATGTCCACTAACCAGCATCTGATACCAACAGTACCTTCTTTTTTATGATTCAACAAGTTGATTGCATGAAACCATCAGCTTTAATTATGACTTCTGAAAACTCACTTTTTTTTCAATGGGGTCTGCAGGCTTTACCCCCAGAACATATATTGCTTGGCCATTGCCACAAAAAAGCAGGGCAGTGTTCCAGTTAGCTCTTGCAAGACTTGCAAGGAGGGGCTATGAGCTATATAGTCACTCTGTGTAACGAAGAGCTCTTACAAACGGTTACTTTAACCTCGGAAGCAATAACCTTTAACAATCATGGGGGACTCGTAATGGATAATTAACTGAGCATAGCTCACAGCGTGACACTAAGGCCAGAATTGTGAATATTCTTATAACAGAAAAGTACAGAGGAGAAATGAAGGCATTATATTAGTTCTATTTTACAACCACAGTGAATTACAATTGGTTCATTTATCCACAATTCAAGACATACAATTCAAGCTTGTACAGAATTAGACAAAAAAAATGCGTGACTGAATGGGAAAATAAAAGGAACCGTATCCGTTTTAACCTGAAGAAGAGAAAGCCTACAGATACTTGCACAGTTCAAAGAAATTTATTAATAAAAGGTCTTCAGTCTACCCACAGAAGCATTTCAAGAACCAGCAGCTGTAAGTTAAGACCAGCCAAATTCAACTTAGAAATCAAATAATGCAAGTTTTTTACCAAAGCAGGAGGCAAAGCAGGAAACAGCCTGCCAAGATAAAGCTGGAATTACTGAAATCAGGAATCCCTAAATCAGCATGAAATTTTGTTTGAATGTTATAGTTCAGTGATTTTCAACCTTTTTCAACTTTCAAAACTGTAAAAATTTTCCATGGTCGTATAGAATCTTTCATGTAAACAGAGCCCTGTTCCCATACTGGGAATATGTTTGGGCTTTTGATTACCTTTCCCAGTCACTTTAGAAGCTGCCCACAGACTTGGAGTTGTATCGACTACAAATTGAAAATAACTGCACCAATTCAAACAAAACAGAAGTTAGTGATGTCCTTCACTATAGGGGGCTGTATTTTCTGACTCTGGGCTATTACACTGCCAGCCTCATGCTCCCCTCAATGTGGATGTAACAGCTGTTTCTTAGTCAAAAAAAAAAAGAAAGTCAACAGATTATCACCAAATATACACATGCCAGGGTAAACTGAAAATCCACTGGTTTAAATGCTTTCTCTCCCTTATCGTAATTGTTACTACACTGCATTACATGGAATTTGCAGAATACAGCTCTAGTTTCACCACTAACCTTCAGTTAGTACAGCAATCCCAACATTTATCTGTTCACCATGTTCTATGATACTGTTTGTGCCAGTAGGCAATACATCCTCCTTTGTAAAGAAAGATAGTGCTTTGTCAGACCAGCTCACACACTTGGAAAAAGACAAGTTTTGAGCTCAGTTATCCTTTAACATGCACTGCCCGAGTCTGACATGTATTCAGTACTTCACCTTAACTAATTTTTTATATGGACATTTGTGAATTCTGTTTTCTATCCCATATATGTTATGTTATGATAAATGAAGCTAAACATACCTCTTTTTCTTCTCGCTTCCTTGATTTCTTCACACATTTTATTAAATTCTGGATCCAGTTCAGCAGCAATGATAGCATGAGCAGTGTCCTTCAAAGTACAAGCTCTATGTCTAATTATTTTATCTAGAGAACAGGACAGCACACTTGTTAGTTTTACCACAATTACATAAATTCTTTACCATTTTAATGTTGTTCTATACTGCATATTACAACACTGATACAGAGAGAAGTACTTGGGAAATACTACAAATGTATGAAAATGCAAATAGATCAATACCCTAGCATGCAGAAGAATCACAACCCAGCTATTTAAGAGATACAGGAGTTTTCAGAAGTGCCAAATTGTTACTTTAATCAAGAGTGGCAAACAGCGAATGATGAATACACTCAAATTAACTTGCAATCTTTGGAAACTTGCCAGAATCAGCAGGTGTGGCCAGTTCCCCCAGGCAGATCTGCACAGTGTAGTGCAGTACCGTGCAGAGTCCCAAAAGTAACAGAGAGACATGTCCAGGAATGACTTTATCCACTGGGGTCTACAAACATTTGTACAATTATACTCCAAAATCATTCTGGGTATCTCCTTCATCTGCAAGGTAGACCAGGCTTGCTCACATTACTGCCCTGTTGTTTTTTTGAAACCTTAAATTTTGCTTGTTACTTACAACTACTAGAAAATTCAAAACTGTGCTAAACCAGATTACTTTATTGCTAATATTGAATAGCTATTTCTCATTTTAATCCATTGAGAAAACCTGGCAAGAAATAAGCCTCAGGTTTGCTACATTTTCATGTCTATCTGGGGAACAGGACAAAAAAAAAAAATATTGCCCACACTGGAAGCCTAAATATGACTCATAAAAAAACATGTTCTCAAAGACCAATTCCCATACCTTTGAAACACACAAAAGAAATTATTCCAACACTGCTGAAATTTGAAAATAATGGCAACTTATTAAGTAAGCCCATGTGTACAGAAAACTGACATCTAGAATGCTGCTTTTCAATGAAAGCTACAGCACTCGTTGTTTGCCGTTAGTACAAACATATTTAATTTGTCAATTCATCCATACTGAATTACTTTTTCCAGCTGATGGAAGTACTTCAACAGCAAACATCAACATTAATGTCTACAACATATTATACAATTAGCAGATTTAATCTGTTTTAATAATCACTAAAGACAACAATTAAGAATATCAGTGAACATTTACCAAACAATGTTTATAATTCTAGAAGCAGCAAATTTTACAGCTGGAAAAACTGCTAAGTGAAAAAGAACATCCAGTATCCCACTCCAATGAGCCTTACATACGTTTTCTGGGGAAATCTATCACCACTTAAATCAACTGGAAACTAGAATTTTTTAACCACATATTTGTGAAGCATTATGGTTTATGACCACAAAAAGAAATTATAATGCATTCTTTGCAGATGTAATTCTGCAGTGTTAGACTTTAAAAAGCTGGTCAGATAATACAGTTTAAGATGCCCTTGCACAAGAAAGAAAGAAAAGAAAGAAAAAAAAAAAAAGAAAAAAGAAATCAAATCAGGAGTATTTGACTGAACTACGACTTTCTTCTAATCGTGTGATGGGCAAGACTTTTCCACAGACTTCAAAGAGGCAAATGCTATTATGTCTAACACACAATGGTTATGTTTCCATGCCTTTAAGAATATTTCCTGGTCAAACAATGGAAGGAAAGAAAAAAAAAGAAGAAACCCTACCTTATTATATAACCTATCTGAAATTTTATAGCAAAGTACCAGGAGAAAAACCTCAAAGAAGCCAGTTTTGAATATCTGCACTGTATATAAAACCAGCTAGTCTGGCAGTCCAATTGCTTTTCCAACTTAATGACAGAACAGAAGCAGGTACAGTATGATTCTTCTGTAAATTCAAGCATGAAGCAGAGGCAAGCGTATATGCCCAGCTTTAAAGAAAGTGAACATTTATACGTTAATATTCAGTTAAAGCACCTGAACACATATATTGCTTACTCTGAACACACATGATGTGCTGCTTCAGCAGTACATTCACAGAAATCTTGCATGTCAGAAGAGCAATACATCATCAGTGACAACACAGAGGACAGAACTATCTTTCATTACCTACTCAATGATGAGAAACTCCAGAACTTAACCTAGGAATAGCCACATCAATTTCTTGCAACTCAGTCGTGACAGCAAGGAAAACCAAAATATCCCTACATGAAAACTTCTGCCACTAATGTTCCCCAAGCTGCCTTTGTTATATTATGTTTCTGCCACACTGAACCTGAGACTTGTGTTGTTTATTGATCCTGAGCAGATCTGATCTTGGAACTGTAGTCACATAATGCCTGCTCTAAAACTTAAAAAAACCTCTTCAGACTGTATTTCCTAGAATTAACCAACCAAGCTCACAGATCCAAGTGGCCCAGAAATGAGAACAAAGGATATATATTGATGCTAATTTTCCCCAAAGCCCATCACTTAGTCACAAACGTACATCAGTCACATGCAGGAACTATGTCTCATCCTCATCTTCTAAACAGACACTCTTCAGACACCCAGAATCCCAAGTGTCAATCAAAGGCTTTGATTAGTTCATATCAATTACACATCAGAAGTCCTCAGAAGTGTTATAAAGACGACAGAAAACCTTCTGCTGTATATAATCAATGTTCTTTTTTAATTTTAAAACAAAATGCATTATAAATTGAAGAAATAAAGTTTATCTTTTACAGTGATAAACTAGCACTAGGTTCAAAAGGCAATGTGTAACTGTTTGACCTGACTATTCTGTATTGAGTTCACAAATGCCTCAGAAAATAAAAAATTTGAGAATCAACAAAAATACAGAAAATCAGGCTTTAACCTGGTAAAATCATTGCACAAGATTTTAATTAAAAATATTTAGCACACTGGAGTGCATCTGTAGATGGACCCAGATTTCCAAGTATCACCTATATTAAATACAACTATGTTAAAAGGGTACTTTGTTGTTGTTGTTTTTTTATTAATGACTCTTGAAGCTGCCAATTGAAGGCTTTCTTTTGGCAATGTACACTATAAGGTGGCCCTAGCAAAGAGAACATAAGATGTTCTTTCCTCAGTTTTGAGCATTAAGAGCTTTTACACACATTTCAATTCACAAATTCCATTTTAATTGAAAGTGTCCCATCACACTTTGTCAAGACAATACCTTCTAATCTCTCCTAATCAGCTGCAACTGACTTCCTTGCCTGATGATTTATCCTGGTTTATTTCTATCCCCAAATACATAGTTCTTAATTTCCGTGTGAGGATTTCATGTTCTAAGCCAATATGGAAATAAAGCAGGCCACTGCCAGATTGCGCGCAGGATTCTCTACAGAGCTCTCCAAATCACGTTGGGGTTTTGTTGCACATACAAAGTCTATTCACTGAAAAGGAGCTGTAAATTTGAAAATTAACTACAAAACCTTATTTATTAGAAAACAACTCTGAATGCTGTAGTTCTCCTCCTCTTATAATATCCCCCAGTACCCCACATGCCTCAGAATACTAAAACCACAGACCCTTAGCACTTGCTTATCCTAACTGTCACGCAGCATGCAGTGTATTTAAATGTTTGAATACTAACTAATTATGTGATTAAACACCACGCTTTCAGGTTTGGGTAGGCCAAAACGAAGTAGATCCTTTACCTCCAGGATCTTTGTCTGGATTGTACTCCAACGCATTGCTGCAGATCAGGTCAATATCTGTTAGGAAATCCTTGGCTGTTAAGTAGTTGTGTTTATCAATTTTGGTTATTACTGTTGATAGGTCCATTGGCTCTTTGATAACTTCAAGGTAATCTGAAACCTATAAACAGACAGCACGCAGAAATGACACAGAACCATATGCATTACATTTGAACATTGCCAATTTCGTATCTTTATGCTCATATATTCATTCCACATGTTTAGCTCTAACATATTAACCAAACATTCTAATTTCTGAACAAACTTGTTAAAAACAGAGGTTTAATCAGACTAAAAACTCAAGACTTGCAAAGCTGTAGCCTACCAACATATCTTTCAAAATTAACTTAATAGTATTTTTGAGACAACACATTTTAACGTGCATGTATTTTTAATTTTATTTAGACTGATTTTTTTTAAAAATTATTTTTTTAGTGTTACAACACTGTCTTGGCAATCAGCCTAACTCAAAACCCTAGGATGAACTAGGGAAGTTCACATCGCAGGTAAAGTTGCCATTAAACTTAACAGTCAAATTATCAGCTTTTAAATATCTTCTATTAAACAGTTCCCTCAATCACTCGTTCAACAAAAAAAGTCAGGTTTTCTCGATTGAGGATGTCAGACTGACGGTACGGAAGAACAGTCTGAAGAGAAAGCCTTGTACCATTGCTCACAGCTTACTATGAGTTAGCTCGTAACTGGAGATTCAGCAACCACTTCGGTACACTAAAAAGTATTTAATGTAATTAACGGCACCATCAGGGTCTCAAGCTTGATAGTCAAATGCACCAGCACAGCTGCTGTTAACAAAACTCACCAAAAAATCTATGGATTTGTTATTTACTTCAAGGAAAAAAACCCTATGCTTAAAAGTTTCAATGTGATGAAGTTTACAATCAATTAAAAATACTGGCAGCCTCAGAAACAGTACTGCATTTTTCTTTTGAAATTACCTACGTATGATGGTGGCTACCAAATACTGAAGAGTTAAATACATATTCAGATCAAGCTGTAACAGCTCGGTAAGTTTGGGAGGCTTTTTAAATAATATATCTGTAGACATTCATTTAAAAAAAAAATAACATAAACTAACATTGAGCAACCTGGTCTAGTGGAAGGTGTGCAAGGGAGTTGAAACTAGATGATCTTTCAGGTACCTGCCAACCCAAACCATTCTATCATTCTATGATTTTATGATTAATATATTACTTTTGCATTACTTTTATTAGTCTATAACCTGATCCCTTAAATACAGACATTGAAATTTTTGGTGAAAAATTAGAATTGCAAAAATTCTCTTTTGTCTCCCTCTATGGAAACATGATGATAATGGGTTCAGTGATTGGAAAGCCAAGCCACAGGCTTCCTTTTCTTGTTAACACATCAGAAAGGATCTTCGCTGGAAACTATAAACATTCCTGCTGAATTAGTCAGGAAAATCCTTGACTTATCACATAGCAGCATTCTCTGCAACACAGGTAGGAGTGAAACAAGCTTCGATTTTCAAAGTCAAGCAGACAGCCTGTTGTAGGAAAGGATAATCCTGTGCTTAAATGCACCAAGTGGGACAAAAAGGATTACATTAAATTTCTAGTGCTTTGATAAACTAGCAAGGGTTTTGGCAAGCCTTTAAATAACAAATTCACATTTTGATTCTCTCCATCTACAAAAAGAGCATGGTAATTTGTTTCCTTATTCACCTGAGTTTAGACCACAGGTTCTTAGGGGAAAGGAACTGCCTTTACTGCAAGTATGAAGAGTTTTCTACAATAATGGACCTCCAAAGCAGATTCATAATAAGAATCAGTTACTGCTCAGACCATGCTCACACATTAAAGAGCTTTTGTCAATCTATTAAAAACAGTTAGCTACTAGCCACTACGGAAAGCTCAAATATAAGCCCATAAAAGATGCTTGTTCATCCTGCATGGAATTTACACTGCAAATCTACTTTTTACAATGCTGTACTTTCAATATCCCTTATTCATATCTTAGTATCTTTCAAGAGATGCTTCTCTTCAAAAGCAATTAAGCATTTTTTTTTAATTAGCAAGCTTGCAAAGCACCAGCATCTGATCTCAAATTCAGACTGAACACAATCCTATTCACACAGCAGCACCTGAAAATAGATTTGCAGATCAAAGTGTCTCAGTTAGGTGTACACACACTATAATCGACCAGTTAATGCCTTATAATGTGCTACCATCTGTGATTAATGGCATCCAGAAGCATTACTGCTGAAATTATTCAACAATACTATTAATGCTGAATACATTACAGAACACAGATCACTTTCCCAATATCATCATGCCTCTGATTACAATGCTGTAAAAGCTTTTATTAAAGAATTATATTTATGGTTTCAAATATTTCAGGAGCATTGGTAGCAGCAGGAGCAATGGCTTTTCTAAATGCTGATTTCAGTTATAAAATTCACAAGAATGCACAAGGTCACTCATATAGCCAAAGAACACACTCCAACTCCTTGCACCACACATGATGAGGCTGTGATTATCTCACCAGCTACAAATCAGCATTGTAGACTGGAAAGATCATGGATCAAGCATCTATTTTTCTAACATCAATTTCCTTCTTTTAATTTATATTATTTTTTCTAACAGTTTCAACTTCATTGTTTGCACACTACTGAAACAAGACCTCTTCAATATCCACCGGTTTGCTGAAGATGTTAAAGCGTTTGTCTGTGGCCAGCCTCTTGGTAACATCCCTGAGAAACAATCGCAGCTCTCTCAATGTGTTCTCTTCCTGGTCCTCCATTCGCTGCTTTTCTGCTTCTGACAGCTCACGGGCAGGGCATGGCAGTGCAAGAGGAAGAACTTCTAGAGCACGAAGAGCTAGGGAAAAAAACAAGAAGTCAGACAATGGAAACAGTAACAAGACAATGATTCTTGGGATTATGCCACTCCAGATTTCATTATATACTTAATCGGCCTCATCGATCTGCATGCTTAACCCCATAACTCTCCCATTTCCAAACCTGATAAATGTAATGCACAAAATTTATGCTGGGCACTGATTAATACTGTCAAATGTGAATTACACTGTCATTTACCCATACATTTTGAAAAAGGAAAATGTCACAAAACATTCAGATCACCCTGTAATTGTTTTTACTGTAACTTAGTTTACCAGCCTGTTTCCTTCTTGGTGGGGGCATTGCTGCCTCATCAAGAATTAACCCTTTGAAAAATCGCAATCTGTCTTCTTCACTTGGTTTCTGAATATAGAAAACCTCTTCATATTGAATTCTGAAAATACATTTCACCTAAAAAAAAAAAAAAAAAAAAAAATTGGGCTGCCACTCAAAAATACATGAATAAACTTATCAAAATAAGTTACAGGAAAGAAGATAGTAAACTCTACTGAAAGCTGCACATACAGCTTAGGGAAACAAATCCTTGTAATTTCACTGAATTTTCTGTAGTAACTAAACTAGCAGTACCCCATGATACCAACAACAGCCACCTCTGCAGTGAAAAAAAAGAGAAAGGGCAGGAGAGGAAAAAAAAAAACAGTAAAAGCAAAGGGTTGCTGAAAAAAACAGGAACTCCCCTCCCCCATCCTGAGCCTCAGAATATGTAAAGCTAAAGGTTAGGCCTTCAGACTAAATCTGCATTTAATTACAGTGGAGTAATTTGTCAAAATGAACAATTTTGTCTTCTCAAAGTAGCATGGAGATTATGAAAACCAGTAATATGGGCATACAGTCCTCATTAAAGAAGATTACAAACATTTAATTAATATTACATTTCCAGTTTTACATATTTTAAATTACATTAGAAAACCACTGCAAACCAGAATGGTTTTACATGATCAAAACATTCTGAAGAGCACATACCTCCCTTAACAATGACTGCTTCCAGTATAAACTTACCTCTTCAGGCAAATCACTATACATGGACTCAGAGGTAGACAGTAGAAATATAGGGGAGAAAGATGGTATGTCTTGCAGCAAAGTTAGAAAAGTAGCTCTCACAGTTTCACTGACAGCTTCCCACCAATCACCAATATGAGGCATGTAAACAATACTTGGTACTGTTCTTCGAGCTTCACGAAAGATCTAATTAGAAGAAAGACTGGTATTTAAACTACGAAACAAATTGTTATTATCACTTGTGAGTAATAAAATTCTTGTGGACTAGGAAATTACTCATGTTTGTGATATTTTATATACAAATGTTCCAGTAAAATGCAATTATCTAAAGAGAAAGGCTTTCTAAACATGTGTTTGTGACTGTTAACTAGGGAGTCTATATGCTAGGGAGACTACAGAACAACTACTTGTCATACATGCTTTAAAAACTTGCTAAAACTGAACAATCAGGATAAAAATTAAACTAGACTGCAATCCATGCAAAATCCACCGCAAACTGTTTTTAAACCTGAAACATTTAAAACTGAGTATATGAACCCAGAACCACAGCACACCAATTCATACACAAGCTAATAAAACGTAAAACGAAATTCAGGAACTGAATTAAAAAAGAATTAAACTGAATTAAACTTACTGGATATCAGGTATGTGACTAAGGGGGCAAGTTAAAAATGTAATTGCTGTCACTAGTCAGCAGAGAGATCTCAATCACCCTTTAGAGATCCCTTTCTTTTAAACACGAAAATAGAAGGAGCCTATGAAAACCTAGCTTTAAAGTTACATTCCACTTAGCTGTCTTTATATTGATTCAACTAATCTGTTCCAGAATTACATCATTTACTCATTACATAAGAATCTGCAATGTCACCTGTGCACATGATTCTTCAGGCGTTTTGGCACTGACTGAATAAAGTGCTGGCAGATCTAGCCTGTGTACAGAGAATTTTTCAAGAGTGTGCAATAGTGCTGGAGCAAGGTGCGAAGTCTGACCCGAACCTCTCTCTCCAGATAGCAGTAACCTTGGTCTGTAAGAGGTTGGCTGGTGATAAGCTGACCTACAACAGAGCAAAAGTTGCAAAGTAAAATTAACTTGCCAGTGTTATCAATGGAACAATATATATAGAAAGGTATTTTAGAATCCAAAAGATTTTCAATAATGGGTAAGGTTCCTATGATAGTGAAAGAAGATTCAACTAACTCTACTATACCTTAACACTACTCCAAAGTCTCCAAAGCTCAAGCTTTGTCTGATCTTTGATTTCACAACAATTCAAACCCATCTATGCAAAACCATGCGCATATTAAATTCATGAAAATTCTGACTATCCAGTTTATTTAGAATTAATTTCTTGAGCATATAAAAAGACTTAATGGACTTCCAGTTAAGATATTCATTTAATCATGTCTACTTCAGTCCTAACTACTACAGCATCTCTTCAGCAGCCTCAGGAATCCCAGGTCAACCCATTCATCTCTTAAGTACTACCCAAACTTCCAAAATCCACCTAAGATTTCAATACTTTCTTTAATTAAAAAATACAATTGAATAAATCACTATTCTTCTATTCCAGCATAATCACACACTTCTATTCCATAGATTTTCAGACAGATAAAAGATTTTTGACGGAAAAACTGCAAAGGTAAACTTATTTTTTGCTTTTGCTGTTCAGAAGAAATTGTAAGGAGTGCATTCAAGGATTTGGGGGGTTTTGTTTGTTTGTTTGTTTACGGTGGGGGTTACCCTGTTTTGGGGACAAGTGAGACATGAAAAAAGAAGCATTTGTTTTTTCCACTGTAAGTCTTTTCCATGCATAGAAAATTGGTTATGAAACAAGATTTTTTTTTTATTAATTTGCCTTTGAGCTCATTAAAGCATTTTTTATCTGCACATCAATCATCTTGGGCAGTGCAACAAACCTGGCTGGTTTTATTTCTGGTTAAAACTTTTGTAACAGCTATCAACATTGTTGACCTTTGGCTTTTCAGTTCTGGCAGTGGTTACACACACAGATAGTGATCAAAAAGGCTCAGAAAGATAGCTTAAAAGAGGCTTACATACTTTTCAAAAATAAATATACTTATCAAGATTATTTTATTTAAACATATATCCACCCAAACATATACTGTTGGTTTGCTTTCGAGTTCCCCCCCCCCAACCTCCCAATAAGAAGCTTAAATTTGGCATTAAAATACTTGAGTATGTACTATGTGCATTACACAAAAATTTTAGCAGTTTTCCACAAGATGGCTCTACTAAACAGTACTACTAATGTACATTTTCCTTAACCTCATTTTCTTTATTTAGCAAACTCCCTGCAGAAGCCCTCCAGTCTAAAACCGCTCTTAATACAAGATAAATAAATGTTAGTTTATCATTGTTAATTACTGTAGCCAGTCCAATTTATACAGGAAAGACTCATCCAAATTTCACACACACTTTCTGAATTTCCATTTTCCCAAAACATTCCATGAAAAAACAACAAAGAAAACATCTTAAAAATGCTGAATCATATAATGCGTCCAAACAGCTGCAGAAGCTCAACAATACTTCAGACCCAGGAAAAACAAACAATACTTCCAAAATATTCTTACATAGCTCTCTTCCCAGCTTTTCATCTTTCAAATCAAAATGATTTGTTATAATTAAGAACTGCTGTTGACATCCTTCTAAGCTCCACCTGCCTGTTGCAAATTAGTTCTGAGTATTGTATCTAGGATGTGGCCCTTCCCAAGATCATTCACACATCTAAAACTCTTGTCCATACAGTATAATGTTTTTATTACAGAACAGCATTGCCACCACAAAGAAAAAGATCTTTGATATCTCTCCTCATGTAGAACTACATAGTTTTCATAGAATGATAGAATAGTTAGGGTTGGAAAGGATGTTAAGGCCATCTACTTCCAACCCCCCTGCCATAGGCAGGGACACCTCACACTAAACCATGTCACTCAAGGCTCTGTTCAACCTGGCCTTGAACACCGCCAGGGATGGAGCATTCACAACGTCCTTGGGCAACCCATTCCAGTGCCTCACCACCCTCTCAGTAAAGAATTTCTTCCTTATATCCAGTCTAAACTTCCCCTCTTTAAGTCTGAACCCATCACCCCTGGTTGTATCACTACAGTCCCTAATGAAGAGTCCATCCCCAGCATCCCTATAGGCCCCCTTCAGATACTGGAAGGCTGCTATGAGGTCTCCATGCAGCCTTCTCTTCTCCAGGCTGAACAGCCCCAACTTGGTCTCGTGGCCCTCCTCTGGACTAGTTCCAACAGTTCCATGTCCTTTTCATGTTGAGGACACCAGAACTGCACACAATACTCCAAGTGAGGTCTCACGAGAGCAGAGTAGAGGGGCAGGATCACCTCCTTTGACCTGCTGGTCACTCTCCTCTTGATGCAGCCCAGTATACAGTTGGCTTTCTGGGCTGCAAGTGCACACTGAAGCCGGCTCATGTTCAGTTTCTCATCGACCAACACCCCCAAGTCCTTCTCCACAGGCCTGCTCTGAATCTCTTCTCTGCACAACCCGTAGCTGTGCCTGGGATTGCTCCGACTCAGGTGTAGGACCTTGCACTTGGCATGGTTAAACTTCATAAGGTTGGCATCAGCCCACCTCACAATCATGTCAAGGTCCCTCTGGATGGCATTGCTTCCCTCCGGCGTATCAACCGAACCACACAGCTTGGTGTCATCGGCAAACTTGCTGAGGGCACACTCAATCCCACTGTCCATGTCACCGACAAAGACAAATAGTTTTACGTATCTGATTACATATATTTAGAGAAACACTCACATTGTAAAATGAAGGTAGGGTTTATGTATAGCAGCTGATGTCTGTTTCTTTGGTGATCCTGAGTGACAGCTTGCCTCAAAAATTGATGAAGCATTCTCATCTTCACTATCATCTAATATTAAACTTGGTACATCTGTTCCAAGAAATATATTAATTAGAATCTTATCACTTCTCAATACATGCACAACAAGCAAGAAAAGACATTACAATTTTCTTCATATAAATTATAACACATTTTCAAACATAGAAAAAAATGTGTTTAACTATCAGAACACAGAATAATAAGTACTTATTACTTCAAAAACCAAAACAAATTAAATATTGTAGAAGTCTAATCATAATTGCAATTTATATTTTTAAACCATCAAGCAGAACAACTTCCTGAATACAACAAATGTTTAACTTGTTATGAAATGCTTCCTTTGGTTTTATTTTACAGCTAGAGGTTTTTCAAGGATAAAGTTGTAAAATCTGCAATTCCTCAGACTACATAGAGCTTTGTACTTATTTGCTTGCTCTAAGTGCCCAAATTTTAACAGGCACACTTCTTCTAAAATTATTCTCAGCACAATTACTGAGACAATATATGTTTATGAAGAGCTGCTTTCCACCCTCTGATCATCTGCCAAAGAATATCAAATTACTGTTTATCATAGTCACTTCAATTCATTCCAAGTTCATTTACTATACCTTAACCTATTTTAATCCTAGTAGATTAGTATAATGAACTGAAATACATTATAAACTTTCAGAAACTAAAAGCTGAAAGACTGATTACATTCAAAAGGCAGACTGCAGGGACAAACAACTACAAAAAATACAAATATGGCACTAAAACAAAATAACCAGTTGACAGCTGAAAATCAGGTACAGTTAAATTAGTCACCAAAGCCACAACGGGATTAAAAGAGGACTGCTGTGATTTGATAATGGGAAAATACTGTTGCAACATCTTTAATTGCCCCAGGAAAGGAGTTCAGTTGATGTTCCCCTATACAAGCCACTCATTCTCATTGCGATATTAAAAACAGTCTGTAATGATGGGATGAAAATGCTCACAGCCACTCAGCTGAACAGTAAGAGCAGCACAGAGGCCAGGTGTCCTGAGGAAGCAAATGCTCTGCAATGAATGAGCAGCATTTCTGAGAGCAGCCCAGACTCACTGCAGCACACTGTGCTCAGGGCAACCACCAGACAACCTAACAGTAGCTCAAGTTGGCCACCGCTGCTTATAAAATGGACTGCTGTGAAACAGAAGAGTGAAATACAGAGAGATGTGCTACTCTCAGATATATGACCCACTGCATAATTTGCCTGATCTACATGAAGCCATGGCACAGGTCCCACTAGACTGATCAAGCCACCACCGCAGGACAAAGGAATCAACTTCAAAGCAGCATTAAGTGTTGGACAGAGATGCCATCTAAGGGTTATGCATCTAGACATACAGTCCAAGGAAAAATTGTTAAGAGACAACGAAAGCTAGACCATAGCAAGAAAAAGCAGTTCAGAAGCTGTTTGACAAGTAGCTCCGGCAAGAGCAGAGGCCTTCAAATCAAATGGACATCGGCCTCCTAACTCTTGTCTCCCTCCAGTCCCTAAATAGGCAGAATTTTTCTGCTATATCAAAGGCAGACCACAGTGGTAAAACCTATGCTCATGCACTGGACACAGCTTTCATTTCCTAAAATGCATAATTATTTTAAAAGGCAGCCCATCTTTTAATCCCAAGCATCAAGCCTCTGTGACATTCTTTGCTTGTACGCCTGACTCGCTGGATTATGAGAAACAGGTACCATTAGTGAACTCAAAGACATGTAGAAGACCCAATTTGCAGACTGTAAGCACACGAGTAAGCATCTGCTATATAACTGGCTCCAAATTTAAGAAAAACTGAAGCCCTAGTGTGTAATCTACATTTACATTTATAATCATTGTACATGAAAGTGGATTTTGCTGCTTCTAACACAGATTAAGCTTATTATTCAATATTTGGGGCGGTTAAGAGGTTAAGAATAACAATCAAGGTACAGCAGAAATGTTAAAAGAAACCTTAGTCCATGTATCTTCAAAACTTATTATCTACAAATATTTTAAAGTAGCCACAGCAGCAGAATTATCTAGTAAAACTACTATTTAAATCAATAAATGCTTCCAAACTCACTTTGTAAGCAATAATGAGCAGTAATAAATAGGACTGTAAAGAATGTAACTGAGGAAAATATTCTGAACTAGAACTTTACAACAAAGCCAGAGACTCTTAATTCATTCCTTCAACAATAATGACTATCTCTATGTTGGGCATTACCAGCAAGTTAACAGTATATGGAAACTTTAGCACCTTAAACAACTTTGGTTATGAGAACCTGATCTGGTCAAGGGAGCCTAATACAACCCAACTGCAGCTGCAAGCCAGCTCATTTCCCCCTACCAACCACTACATGCTCCCAGGCCCTATCTTACGCCAACTTCAGCACTCGTTAAAACCTCCAACTATCCCACAGTCAGCAGAAAACTAACCAAACAAAAATACACCGGTTTTGGATGTGTTTGCTGGCTAAAATGGTTTAAGAAAGGGCCTGAAGTACTAGAGTAAGTGGAAGGGATAGAGCAAAAGTGGACAGCTGGGCTGGAGGAGCTGCGGCCAGCACAAGGATCAGCTTTAGCTGCCTGGGCTGCAGTCTGAAAGCATGCTATGGAATAAGAATGTAAAGAAAGTCATGGCTGTCACAAAACTAAGATACCTTGTTCAAATTAAACTTCCAAGAAACGACCAGGGTAACTATTAAAGTGTGTCTCAGAGAAGAGCTAGGTAAAAAAACCAAAAAACCAGAACCTATTGACTCACTGCAGTCAAAATAGTCAGTTGCATTCCTTCTTATTCCCTGCTTTCTCAATGCACTCACATTGCTCCCATTGCAGCAGTGTTCTGGCATACATCTGACCCCTTAGTGAGTTGACTTTACTCACTAATTTGTCAAAAAGCTAACTTGACAAAACAACAAATAGTTCTCCAGTTGCTAAGCCAGCAGAAGCACCTCAGATGATCAGGAGTGAAAAGGGCCAGTTCAAGGGGAGGGAAGCCTCAGGACTTTCTCCTTAACCAGTTGATGACCATTGCATAGGCTCAGGTATCTCAGCTAACCGCAATCTCACTAGCTGTGCTGCAAGCTCCCCACATCACTCCTTTGCAGCCTGCCTCTGCCCCATCAACAAAGGACAGGGCACAGACAACTAACACTCAAGACAGGAACACCCATTCCAGGTCCTAACATACTAACGCAGAAGCACCAAATCCAGGTCCTACTACCAACATAACGTTATCTTACTACTTAATTTTGTTTTGCCTGAGTAACTCCATTATTTCTTGTATCTAATTTGCAAATTACTTGGGGGTTCTCCTTTTTTTCAGGTGGCGCTCATTCCTATGGGATCTTGGTCTATACAGGTGAGTTTATTAAATTCCACAGCAACTTTGAATCAGCAAAAATAATTCTGAACATCCAAGTGGATTGTATTAACATATTAACACTCTGAACCAAATACACATTAGGTTTAGGCCTAGCAATACAAGAAAGCCAGTTGAAATATTTCCAAATTCAAACAGCATCTGCAAAAAGAAAGCCCAAACCAAACCACATACCTTCACTTTTGTCACCCTGGCTGAATTCAGCATGAGGGAATACTTTGTGTAAAACCTCGAGAAGGTTAGTGAAGGTACGTTCCAACAGTGGTCTGATCACAGGAGATAACGCATGTCCTGAAGATGTCACGGCACGTTGAGAAGCAGGCACAATATTCTGCATTGCATGATAAAAATCCTGCGCGCTGAGAACTACTGAAGAAACATCAAGCTGCAGTTTCTGACTGCTCACATAAATCTGAGGATAGCGTCGTCTCAGGGCAATCAAGGCAGCCTCAGTGCAAAGTGCTTTTATGTCAGCTCCACAGTACCCTAGTGCACACAAAAACAAAAATATCTTTCATGAAATAGCATTGCTGTGCTACATACATGCCTAAAGCTAAAAACCAATCAGTAATACTTAATTGTCAACGTCCACAAAGCATCTGCCGAAAGGCATCAGGTCATAATCCAGTGACTGTGTTATGTACTAGGAAATTATGTCCAGGAATATTGAAATACAGTAAGAAATTAATTCCACACTGATGTACATTTTCACTGTATAGCCCAATATATAGTGTATTTTCAGCCCAGGGTTACTGCTCTGTCATGGCTTTCTTTTTCCTAATATTGTCTAAAGTATGTGTGCAATTTTAACAAGCCTGTCCCCCTCCTCCTTTGTTATTTTAGTATCTCTACATGAGTATAATCTTTAATAGAAAAGTAATTTTGTTCTACTGGATGAACATTACCAACTTTAAACTTTTACAGACTGAGAAAATGAGCAACATAAAGAGAAGTGTTTCATGAGTAGAATATGGACGAGATGAAACCTCTTTTTGAAAAAGCATGCTGTGGACTCCTGGAAAAATGTGAAATTTTACTATCAAGACATTTTTTCAGACTTTTCATTAGTTTCATAATTTTACTAATATAACCAGAAGACGAGAAAAACTATCAAAAAGCACTAGAATTTTAATTTAGACCGGCTTCATAAATATCTACAGGTGGTTACCTATAATTGCTTCATCATCACCGAAAAACACAGATCTGATAATTATGAAATACTGAGAGACTTAATACCTCTGTGTTTTCTGTGGTACTAATGGTTCCGGATTTTTTTCCCCAGAGCTAGAAATTAGATTTCAAATTCTTCCATATCTCTCAGCAAGAGACAATAATACGCCACGGTATTTTGTAGCACCATAGTTCCACCTTTCAAAAAACATGAAACACCATTCCAGTGGGAAAGTCTTTTAGAGAATTACAATTACTATAGGAAAACATGCTGCAGTGAGGTACTGCCACATAAAAGTTCATGGGTTTGCAGCAAAGTGTTTATAGAAACTAATTAATCAATTCTTTGGTTAAATTATTCTCAGTAAACTTTTTTTTTTTAACTTTTTTTATCCTCCTGCCAGTCCTACAGCTTTTGCCTTTTTTCTTCTCTGTATTTTATTTTTAATCATTTTTCTCCTCTATTGGTCTTTTGGAAGCACAGAATCCCAAAGCTGAACCCTGCCTTGTTTCTCTCTCTACCCCTTGATGTGCTGCTGGCATGCGCACTTTTACAAGATCCATACAGCAACAACGAACAGGGCTGATTCCATACACAGTGTTGAAAAATAAAAAAGGAAGCAATATGTAAGACAATCTTCCATCTCAATCTTTCAGAAATAAAAATTTGGGAGATAACAATAAAAGATACCAACTTTTTCAGCTATAAAGGTGACTTAAATCAGGTGAGACTTCAAATTCCAGATGAGTTTCCCATGTATACTTGAGAAATAACTTTTTAAAAAGAAAACAGTCAAATAAAAAACCCCAAAAAAACAACCCCAAACAGAAGATCACCATCAATATCAGATTCCTTCTGCAACTTTTAAACTAAGTTTTCCAATTTTATAGTAAGATTAGTAGCTATAACGGTAGAAACTTGATGAGCCCTCACTGTGACTGTTATATAGATGTAGCAAATCAGAAGTTATCCTGAAGTAAATACACGTGACATTTGAAATGTGTTACATCCACTATACTAATCAATAGGAAACTAATTATTTTCAGCACTAAGGTTGTATTTAGCTAACCTCTATCATGAATAATCAAAACCACGCAGGCAAACTCCATCAGCCATGTGAACCCATTAGACAGTATCTACAGGTGCATTAGAAAAACCAAACCAAGGTTTTTTCTCTAAATTCTGCTTTGTTCACATTCCCATTTAAACCGGTCCACTTTTCATCTAACAAGCACAGTGGATTAAACAAATAATGCTGGGGGACATTAAACCAAAACTTAATTCAAAGATGTGCTAGAGATATAGCACCCTGAATGCCTGTCACCTTAAAAACTAGTTGAGTATCTTCACGACAAAAGATTCAGCAGCTCAGGAGCTACATCCTTTCCAATTTTTCTATTAATAAATGCTGTAATACCACTTTCTAACAGTTATTTTAATCACCGCTTGCACATCTCCAAAGAATTGCAAAATTAGGAAATAATAGCCTGTAGCCTATTTTAAAAATTAAATTCTCAGGTGATCAGATACACGATTAGTCTCCATTTCTACTTTTCATTTCTCAGGAGCAATTACATTTGAAGACTAATAATTGGTATCTCTTTTTGAGGGACTCTCTTGTGCATACTGTACATCCATTTCGTGACAGGAAAACTGGAAAAATCCCATAGAACATTAAAAAGTATTTTTAGTTCTAAACAGTAAATGCATACTGATGAAGAGGAAGAAAAATGTAGTAAGGTATTGTCAAAGCAAAATAAAATATATCATGTCAACTGTAAATAACGTGAACTTATTTTTGCCCAAATTGACACTATACTATAAACATCAAGGTTCAGTGCTTTTCCTTTCATTTTTTGAAGCAGCTCACAAAGGACGTTCAATTTGGCAGGCAAAATGTACTGGCACACCTTAACTTAGCACAAAACAAGTATTCTTGTCAAGTACCCATTTTGTTCTACCCATCACCACCACACTATGCTTAATATTTTTGAAGTACAACTTTCAAAGAGTAGGATGGCAAACAAGTGGATTCCTGTATAGGTTTCCAAAGACTGCACTTTGATCACTGCAATTTTAAAGCCACACTCTTCTAGCCTTACAGTGCAGAAATCATGTCTTCTTTAAAACTCTGCCTAATATCCACCACAAAAACCTGCAACAAACTGCTACAGAACTTAGTGATGTTTAGGTGAATAAACTTGACCAATTCTTCAATTTGTCACGCAACTCCCTGCAACTCCTAAAATGGACTGCAGGGAAAGAGAGTTAGGCAAAAACTCAGCATGATGATGGAAATGAGAAGTTTTTTTTCTTTTTTTTTGTTTGGTTGTTTGGTTGTTTGTTTTTTTTAAAAAGGTTGTGAAAAACAAACACTAATGCCAAAACTTCCCCCTATATCATTACAATAGGTTAGGAAAGAAACAAGGTGTCATTTTGCTACAAAATACTCCTGTTGTAATAAGGACAGAATATTTTTAACACCATATTTTAACATCTTGAGTGTAATGGCTTGTTTCTTTACAATTCTATTTAGCATTATTTAAATAACTTTTACTACATCACGAAAAGATTTAGCTGCAAGATGACAGATGCATTTTTTTTGGTTGCTAGTTTGTTTTGTTTCCTGTTAGACTGAGTTAACAGCAACCTCTCTACCTACAGGAAGTTATCACTCAGAACAATGAAGTAAGCACAAAAGAGAAGGAAGGATTTTAAAAGTTCAGCGTATCTGGGGCCCATCTCCAGTAAGGAGAAAAAACAGTAATTACTTGTGTTTATTGAAGGTACTAATAAGACATCAGCGTGAGGTCTTCTGAGCAACTCTGTACTCTCCCCAAGCTGCTTCACTTTGTCTCACACACATTGCAGTCATGCAGCCATTCAGTGAAGTGGGTTCTTTAATCCTCACATACACAGAAATCTCAAAAAAGGTATGTGATCCATAACACCCGGGACAAAAATCAACCCTCAGGAAATAACCTATTTTTCACAAGTCCTAGGGCTTTTCCATTCTAATTTCTTTACAATTACACCCCTAGATGTTAAGAAGTTCCGAGTCGCACATACACCTGCTTCCCCAAAGTCATTTACTTTGGTAATATTTCAGCAGCTTTCTTCATCAGGATCCATACTCTTGTAGTTAAGTGTTGCCAAGTTTGCTGAACCGGAGAGAGGTATAAACCATGCTGTGCAAAAAGCCTGCTGAGTCTAGACAGCTTTTACCTGGGGAAGGCAAAGTGATGGGGTTTTTTTGCAGGAGGAACGTTTGTTGGTTTTTAAAGAAAACCTGCACAACAAGAGGATATTGCAGACCAGTGTATACTGTATCGTATATGACAAGTGTGCCAATGAGCCTGATTTGCAATGGCTGCAAAGAATCTGGAAAAGTCTGTTTAAATAATTAGTTCCTGCAGATTTCACTTCTAGAAATGATGAGGCAATCTCACGATGAAGAAGATAAACCAGTCTTATTTCAGCTGGTTTAAAAAGTCCTTGCAATAGTCAGAAGGTTTTAATCTTGGATGTATGGAAACATTTAAATTCCAAGATACCAAACAGAGACAATCAAGTGCACAGTAGTTGAACAGTAGAAAAAACAAGAAAAACAGGAAATGGTATTTCGTTTTGTTAGCTGGCTTTTCCATAGAACTGACAGGCTTTACTAAGCACAAAGAATGGCTTCCAATCAAACTTACAAACAGCTTTCTCAATGGTCTGAAATTTTAAAATACGAACTTGTGTTCTCAATGCAGAAATACGGTGAATTTTCTAAGACAACTGGGTTTTATCCCACCTATTCCCCTCTCTCCCACTTAGCAGCACCAAGTCCTTGTACAAATCAAGCAGAATTTACATAAAATGGGTTTGGCACATGCTGTCTTATACCCGGCAAAGCTTAAACTGGAGTTTGCTGGACAGTTATGTTTTCTCCTCACCAGAAGTTGTGGAGGTCTTTGTGCATCAAAAGCGGAGGGATGCTGCTTCGATGACAGATGTCCCTGTAGATGAAGAGGATAATTCGGGTGCACTGTAGATGACTGAATGGGCTGATGTTCTATTTAAAGTTCTTATTTCTCTGATGATGGATTCCAATGCACAGGTATTTGAGACCATCCTGTTTCTAAGAACTTCAGTGCTTGTCCAAGCAGGTGACTGACAGAATGGATCTTTGCATGACAAATTGTTGAGAAGAGATTGTGATTTGTGTTTTAGGGTAATTTCCTCTGTTAAATTCACTATAAAAATATATGGGTTTATTTCTGATGAACTTTTAAGCAGCACGTTTATCTTGAACAATCATCCTCCATTCAGTACAGCAGGTCTTTGGGCGCTCCAAAGGTTTATTTAATGTACTCATGGTGTGGTGCTTTTTTTCCACCACCACCCCCCCCCAAGTCTACACTTTGAGGTTGTTCTGTGCTAGCAATCTGGAAAAAAATTCATCCTTAGAATGGCTCGTTAGTTTGTTGGATTTATGTCAAAGGAGAGCATGCGAGTCAGTAAAAACAAAACCAAAAAAACCCCACACAAGTACTGATTTTGTTTTCCCTTCCACAAGAGGGTAGAACAAAACAAAGTCTCCCTATCTCTTCTTTAATACATTACTATAATGTGTAGTCTACCTGAAGATTCCAATTCCCACTTCATTTTGAGGGTATGTATCCTATATGAGGACAGCAATATTACAAAAAGGAAACATTAACTGTATTTTCAAATGACTACTAGCTACTCAGTTTGTTTTAGTAAGACAGAAGCATTTCTGTTATAACAAAAAAAGTGTGTTGTTGAAAGTATAGAAGTTTAGAAAGGTAGAAATAATAAAATACCCCGATATATTTAACATACCTTCAAGGTTTTACACAGAAGAGAAAGCATCTATAGTAAAAGTACTAACATTATAACACTTACCAACACATTTTTCAGCCAGTTCTCCTAAGAAAGGATCTGACAATTTGGGGTTCCAATCCCTGGTATGAATTTGTAAAATGTGCTTCCGTGCCTAATGAAAAAAAAAAAAAAAAAAAAAGAGAGCGAGAGAGAGAGAAAAATCCCCAGAATTAGCAAGAAAATTCCATGTCATAATATTTTTAGACAAAATTGTTATTTATTCAGGTGAATGTAAAATTATTTTACCTGATTTTGACATGTCACTGAGATGCATAAAATAGAACTTAGCACTCAAAAGTCAAGAGCAAAAGTCTTCCCTTCTTTTTTAATTTCATATACATAATTTTTTCAGTATACCAGTTGCACACTTCAACTGCTGTTTAATCAACACTATTATACATGAAATGATCAAACCTCGTGTTCTATGAGGAACTGATTTTCTAATTTAATTTTTAATTGCTGCACCTATGATTAACAGATTCTACTGACAAATGCCTCACCAATTAATTTACTGCAGAGTAGCACTGTACATAAACATGAATTCCAAATCTATTTAATTTTAAAAATCTACAGAATCCAAATACACCTATCAATATGCAAAGTAAATTTAAAGTATATGTTATGGCTGAGATTACAGAAGTCTAGAAAAAGGAAATGTTCCTGTTGTCTGGCTTTGTGCGTACAACTGTTATGTGCTTAGCAGTCAACATGTCAATAAAGCTATTTTCTCCTACCCTAACTTCCAAAACTTCAATAGTTAGGGGTCATTATACAAATCCATACAAAGCCATAGGTTTTAGATCAGCAATTCAAGTTAACGCAAACAATTTAGCTCTCCATTTAGTTTTAACTACATTCTGAAGATTTGAAGTTCAGTACAACTTTATGTATATAATGTGTTTTTACTAAAAATGTCTTCCTAAAATTAAACATTCTTACAAGTAAGAATGCTTTTTCTTATTTCATAAGCTTGGTTGTCAGACATTTCAGATGTTTATTATTAATAAACATTTCTAGTATATATCTCCTCTATAAAGTTTTACCTTTTGATCAGGCAAGTTGAAAAGAAATTCCCTGTCAAAGCGACCAGGTCTCCTGAGTGCAGGATCTATAGAATCCAGTCTGTTTGTAGCACCAATTACAACTATTTCACCTCTATTATCCAGTCCATCCATTAGGGCAAGAAGAGTAGACACTATAGAGCTAAAAGAAGAGAGTTTTCAAAAAAACAATGTGTAGGGAACACTGCCACAATTTTTACTTTTTTAACTGCAACATTCAGAGTTTCAAAGGAAAAAAAGTTCAGTTAAAAAAAAACCCAGTTGCACAACTGTTTCAAGTCTCAAAACAAGAAGGAAACATTTAGTATCATCTGTATTATACTTAGTATTATGAATCCAGCAGGGATTACACCAAATTTAAACTTCCTCCTTTAAATCCTTTGCGAAATGTGGGCTCAGGAATCTATTTAATGAACAGAGTATGCATTGTCCTCTTTAGAGCAACTGTAGCAGAAGAAAAATGCATCAAGAAGAAAGATGCATCAAGACAAAGGTTCCCATAACCTCCTTGCCTGCTGGCTTCAAAATTTCCTTTCTGATGCCCTCATTTGAATGGAGGAAGACATACAAACAAATGCCATGTATGGGATGAAAGACACAAGTGCATTGCTCTAAAAATCACAGTAACACTGAGATTGAAGGCAGATGTGAAAAATTTGTGATGTGAAAATCAGCCAGCAGAAAACTGATGTAAAAATCATTTAAAAAAAATAACACAATAACAACTCAAGATAAATCTGCACACCCAGAAAATGACAGGACTGTCCAGCTCATTTATAGAGCATTACAATTCACTAGTTTAGAGTCAGATCTTTTCCAACTCTTTTTTACGTTGGACTGGTAACAGACAATCTGTTTACAGTACAAAACCAGCAATCAGAAGAAAGGTTGTGGAAATCTTGAAGTTAATAATGTGGCAGAAGAGTAATCTCCACTACAATTCCATTCCCAGCAAATTACAGTCTGCTTGAAGAACTGAAAAGATGACTTTTGATGCCAGAACAAATCAACAATCTGTCCTTTCTAGTGTAAGTGGGCTTAACCAAAAGTAAAAACCTTTCTTGGGAACTGAGTAAAATTACACTTACGAGTTTACCAAGATAATGTAGGATGTACCAAGATAATGGTAGCATACAAAAAATATTACCTGTGAATCTGATCTTGTCTACTAGAACGGACTGGAGCCAAGCCATCTATTTCATCAAAAAAGATTATAGAGGGTCTCATCAAGTATGCCTGGTATGCAAAAGAAAAAAACAAAATTCACTGTTAATTCATAATTCATCCATCAACATTGAACAAACATTTTATTATAAAGCATTAACATGCTAAACTAACACACATACTGAGACACTTTTGTTTAAGAGTATCCAATCTGAAAATAAAACTGAATTTTCAACCCCAGCACTGTTCCAGACAAAGTAAAAAAGACTGCATTCTCCTTTGAATAAGCAAGATGGCACCAGTGTATCAGTTTTACTGTGTGTTGGAGAGATTAGAGACAAATGGAGATGCCTTATACTCAGTTCCAGAGACCAGTATCTTATCTGCTCATAACTTGTTTGTTTAGACACCTGTGTCTGACAACTGCATTTCACTGCTTTATGTGGCTCTTCCAAGCCAAATAAGGACATTAAAATACACACAACTGATGCAATCCTGCATCCTCCTCTATATAGCATTTATCTTGAACATGCCAGTCAAACTCAGACTCACCCCAATTTTTACCCAAACTACTTTGTCTGCTTCATTAACGGACAAATGAAGAGCCTTTTTCCTTACATTTCAGAGCAAGAAAACCTGCTGCCAGTATTCCTCTATTTTTTCATCTAAATACATAATTTGGACAAATCCTGGCCTATTTATGCAGATTTAGTTATTTAGTTTCAACTGCAAATAACTTTGGCTGTCTAAAACAAAACAACACAAAACAAAACCAAAAACAAACAACATAGAGAGAAATTATGAAAAATATGTTTTTCTTCTAACCTGATCAAAAAGGAGTCGAAGCTGACGTTCAGATTCACCAACCCACTTACTGAGACAGTCTGCTCCTTTTCTCATAAAGAAAGCCACCTTTTTGTCTCCTTGACTGCATTCATTAGCTAGAGCTCTAGCTACCAAGGTTTTACCTGTTCCAGGAGGACCATAGAATAAACAGCCCCTGAAGATAAATGGATCAACACAGTCACAAACTCATTTTATGTCTCCTGAAAAACTCCAAGTCAAATTTTATAATGAAGACAGGGAGCCTGGAGAAGAAAGACTGAAGTTCTACTATCATTATTTAGTGTATTCAACATAATTCATAAGATCTAAGCTTGTTTTATGCTTCAAATCGGTAAATCTTTGCTTTGTAGAGAACATTAATCAAAAGCACATTAAGCTTCCAAAGGATTGCTTTACACAAGCCAAATACTTCCTCAAGAATTAAATATTAGGTAATACTTGAATCAGTGTCTGTTACTTCTTTGGAGAGACTCAAGTCCTTCAAATGACAAAAATATCCCAAAATTTTTAATTTACTTAGATTATGTGTACCCATCTAAATCACACACCAAGACACCTGATAAATATTAAAACCACAACATTATTGAGATTACTTCTATAGAAGAAACATCAGCACTTAGCTTGATTTAGTAAAATATTTGATGACATAATGGAAGAAAGGCAAGGTACTACTAAATAGAACACTTGGGAATTCTTACTTTGACCAAATCACAAAGTTTAACTTCCTACCACAAGAAAAATAGCTACAATTTTGGAACTCTTCATCCCACTCATTACATTGATAGACAAGTGGGGTAGCAAACATGTAAGTCTATTTGAACTGAAAACACTTCAGGGAAATAGTCTCCTATGGGTTTTCAAGAGGAGCATTCTTCAGAACTTAATAAAATGAAATATAACAAAAAAAGTAAATACACCTACCTTGGTGGCTGAATTTTGAATTTTTCAAATATTTCTGGATAGAGAAGAGGAAACACTACCATTTCCTTAAGTGCAAGGATATGATGGCTCAATCCCCCTATACTATCAAAACGCACCTTAGGAAAAGAAACAAAGCATACAAAGCATATATTGAAACACCTTTCCACAAAAGTACCTTTACTTACAGAACTATAGAATCACAGAATGGTTAGGGTTGGAAAGGATGTTAAGGCCATCTAGTTCCAACCCCCCTGCCATGGGCAGGGACACCTCACACTAAACCATGCCACCCAAGGCTCTGTCCAACCTGGCCTTGAACACTGCCAGGGATGAAGCATTTACCACTTCTTTGGGCAACCTTTTCCAGTGCCTCACCACCTTCACAGTGAAGAACTTCCTCCTTATATCTAACCTAAACTTCCCCTGTTTAAGTTTAAACCTGTTCCCCCTTGTACTATCGCTACGGTCCCTAATGAAGAGTCCTTCTTCAGCATGCTTGTAGGCCCCCTTCAGATATTGGAAGGCTGCTATGAGGTCTCCATGCAGCCTTCTCTTCTCCAGGCTGAACAGCCCCAACTTTCTCAGCCTGTCTTCATACAGGAGGTGCTCCACCCTCATGGCCCTCCTCTGGACTTGCTCCAACAGTTCCATGTCCTTCTTATGTTGAGGACACCAGAACTTTGAAAATAAATTACAACAACAAACAACAATTGTATTGATCAAGAGGAGTTCCATGAATTCTGAAAATGTAAAAGAAGTTGAAAAAGTCAACTCTTGCTTGCTCACATGAGGTTTACTCGGTTCACAAGGTAACTGTGCCAAGGATACGTGGACACCTACAGAGACCCAGCCTAAGGCTGAGAACAGCTTTGGAAAAAGTCAGAGATCAGTATGCTTATTATGAATTTACTTCAACTCTAATGAAGGCTGTGGTGAATTATGGTTATGCATAACTGAGGGAAGGAAAATAGAAAGTTCTAACAAAACCTACCGATTTATCAACAATCATAGGGTCAACATCAGCCAAACTTGCCCCAACTTTCACACGTTCTCGCAGGATTCCACTAGCTAAGTCTTCTGCTCTAAAGTTTAAAGGCAGGCACCTGTTCAACAAAAAATCCACCAAACAAATATTGTTCTGTTTTGACCACTTTTCTGCAATGGGAAGAACCAAGAGATTAAATGCCTTCCTACCTAAAGATACAACCGTCCTGGATTGATAAGGTAATTAAAATTAACCTTTTTATTGTTCTTATTATTATTCTTGTACATCTGGAAGCTCCTTAAGTAAAAAGTTAGTTTTATGCCTCCATACAGGTATTTCAATCTGAAGAACTAGGCTGGACAAACTACTTTGATTAAACACAAAAGAAACACCGTTGACCGAAAGAACAGGACACTGTCCACTGACAGTGGGGAATTGCTTATGTTCAGTATGGTAAGAAAAGGATTAACAGCAGAAGGAAAACAGATTTTTCAAAATATAACTCATCAGAGTCCAGAGAAAATAAGTATTTCTGGCAGACCAACCATAACCCACATCAATGTGTACCAGCCTCTTAGTGTATACAAAGAAGCTTTAAGCCCCTACACAGATATTGCATCAGGCCAAATACACAGATAAAAGGAGGAAAAAAGGTACCAAGAAGATACAGGTTATACCTGGAACTACACTTAGCTGTACATTGCCGGAATTGCTCAGGATGGAAAAGGGATCAGTGTGGCAGCCAGGAAAGATGGAAAAATGACGAGAAAAAGCTTTTTTCCCTGTTCTGTTCTCCAACTATTGTATCTGTGGCAGTAGGTAAAATTACTGATACACCTTATAGATCCTTTGCTTTTAGATAACTGGTGAATAAATATAAGGTCAAAACAATATGCATTATCAATCTGTATTGTTAAACAACAGGCAGAGAGAAGAATAAGAGCTAGTACTGGGAGTACAACTGAACTAAATTGGACAAAACACCACCAAGAATAAAAACCTATTTTAACTGACAGAAGTTGTTTGTCTTATAATCCAATTGAATTAGATATTCTTATCTTTCCATCTTTTCATCACTATTGTTAATTATGTACTCATAAGACTTCAAATCTATTTTAATATATAACCAGGAATCCTCCTAAACTGTGTCTGCAGGCAATTACAGGCAGAATCAGAAAAAGTCTGTAGAACTGATGAACACTATAGAACAGTTCTACTTGCTTTCTTACAAACAATAAAAATCAAACCCTCCTAAAGACCAAGGGCGTTTTGATACCTATTTCTTGCTCTGGCCATGCTTTTAGATTTTCTTCTTTCAAAACGTTCTTCATCTGAAGAGGTTGTGTCACTGCTGTGAATGGCATGCTTCTTTCTCCTATTGAAGTGGCAAAATAAACATAAACTCAGTCCTTTTTACAGTAGAATGGAACGTTTTGATTCTTTTATAAAAAAGAAAATTGAAACAGCAAGTACAGTACAGTTCAGGCCTAGAATGCATGCAAATTTTTATTATGTATCAAAATAATCTCAGCGGTGAATAACATCTGATTTCAACACGAACATTACTAAAACAGTAGATCCCCATAAGATACGTGGTCCATTCCATGTTATCTCAGCAAGTGTGACTGACAGTTAATAAGCTGCTCAAGTTCATCAGGCAGCAACTGTACTTAGGAAAGCTTCCAACCACATCAGGATGTCCTTACTCAGTTTGGTGCTTCCCTCTAAGTATTCTTTGAAAAATCTCTGTATTTCCTAAAGCACATGGTCTCTTTTTATGCAGTCATTAATTCTGAACAGCACAACAATTTTACAAAATACCTGTACTACAGATTAACTTCTGCTCTGAACCTAAGTAAAGTTATTCAAAGGCTGCATAAACAATCTCTTATTTTACTACGACAGTATTTCAGAAAACTGAGTATTTCAGAAATATTAAAGAATGCACGTTACATCTTCTGTACAAAAAGGTGTTCAGTTTGATACCAGTTTGAAAACAGTCAGCAACTCCTTTCTGTACTTGCAGCACACCTGTTTCCATTCTGTTTATCACAAAGCTTCTACTGGTATGATGAAGTGCTATGAAATTCATTTTTGTGTGCTGATCAGGATCTGAACCCAAGATAAAATTCAACACCCACTCACATATGTGAATGTACAGTACAATCACTCAAGAACATTTTGAAAATCAACAGCTAACAGAAATGCACTGAGGGAAAGCAAACAACTACATACCAAAAGACTGACACTTACCTGATATGGCTTCTTCTTGCAGGAGATCTGTGAATATCAAACAGTGTATTTTCCCTCTTTTTTTGATGAGCTGGCACTGAATAAGAGAAGTTGCATGTTTGTAACATCAATTACAAAAGAATAACAATCTGAATTAGGAACTAATCTAAATGCAGCACAGAAGTCCTAAATTATTGCTTTACCAATCGTGTTATAGGAGGGGAGGAAGAGGTAAATCAAAACTCTTGTGCTTTGTTTCACAGAATGTAATTCATTCAGGGCACTAGCATTTTTACTTTATTTGCAGGACATGAAACCACATACAGAAACCTCTTCACAGCTGGTCATAATGCATGCCTTGAAATTTCTCTTTAACAAATGAAGCGCAGCATTTCTCTATCACAGACTCAATTTCCAAGTTGCCTTAAGATACAGTACACTGCATACAATGCTAATCTAAACCAAATATGCACAGAATACATTATTTTAAGCAGAAGTATTAAAATGTTCAAAATCAAGAGACACTACACTGCATCCTGTACGGATCCTTAACCGTATGTCCTGTGAGGAATGGCTAAGGACACAGGGTTTGTCTAGTCTGGTTTGTCTAGTTTGGAGAAAGGAGGCTGAGGGACGACAGCTGCCTAAGGAGAGGAAGTGGAAAGGGAGTTGCCAATCTCTTCTCCCTGAGATACGGTGACAGGACATCGGGGAATGGTTCAAGACTGCATCAGGGCAAATTCAGACTTGATATTAGGAAACGTTTCTTTGCTGAGAAGATGTTGGACACTGGAAAAGGCTTCCTAGATAGGTGGTCAATGCCCCAATCCTGTTAGTGTTGAAGAGGCATTTGGACAATGATCTTAACAACATTCTTGTAACTTTTAGTCAGCCCTGGGTTGCATGGGTACTCAGTCAGGGATGAAGAGGAGTCATCCAACTTTTCCCTTCCCACACCCATGGTATATTCTCAGAGGTCAATAGAGCAGGACCCCATGAGCACTGTCTAGTTCCTCACCTATTGGAGGGGCCTGGTATCTTTCAACAGTTTTTCTTTGTCTGAGATTATATGGCCGATCATTTTCTTCTCCCTCTGCTTCTTCTACTTCTATATCTCCATCTTCTTCCTGGGACTCTGTTGGGGCAAAAAATATTTTCAGAACACTTCTACTTGATGCCAGAGCTATCTTCATCCTAAAAATTAACATTATAATGGTCACTGAGAATTATTCCCCTCGGATTAATTAACACTAATTGGCAAATCACAGGAAAATCCGAAGATAAATCTACAGCAAGTTGTCAAACTTCTGTCTAGTTTCCCACAGAAAGTTCTGGAAAAACAACAGAAAAAAATAAATGCAGCCAAATTAGCTTTAGTTATGAAGTCCTTTTTCTTTGGCAATTATCCTTCAAATTGAGAATAATGTCTTTTGTCTTTTTTCCCATAGGAGCCTCAGAAAATCTAGCATTTGACACAGCATGAAAATAAGTACACCTTTTATTATGCACAATACCATTCTTGCACAAAGCAAATAATACACCGCATAAAGGTACCACCTAGGTCCATTTCTTAACAAGACCAGACTTTCCATCCATGGATCTCAGAATTAAGACTGCATTCTTATTAACTGCAACAACCCTTACCTCTTCCAGCAGTTTCACTTCAAAATCAAGGTACGCTATGCTGAACCCTGTATGGATCCCTGAAGTTTGAGTCTGATTTCTTAAGGAAGCCAAGTAGGCTGTTGACCATGCCATCAAAGTTAGCCATAATCCCTTCTTTCTCAATACTTTTTGAAACCACTAGCCAGTTTAATCCAAAATTTTAAAGGAAAGTAGAATTTCAAATTCAGCTGTATGCCTACAAGCCTTCTAAAATTAAGTGGATGGACAGAAAACAGAGACTTTAATTAATACATTCCCCAAATGAAGGATGCAGAATTATTACACATTGCTTCTGGTAATGGTCATTCAGCATATAAGAAAGAGCAAGCCAAAAAAAAGTTCCAATTACTTACTGTTACAAAAAAAGAGTATGGAAACATAGAACATAAAAATGTAGAAAACAGGCTTTCATCTGCTACTTTGAGATAAACTTGCCTTTGTTTAACGAAAACTACCTAGACATCTCCAAAACTTCTTGTACTGTACTTATTGCAAATAAGTACACACTGAAGTGTACTTATTAATTGTTCTATTTAGTAACTCCAAATCCATATCCAAAACCAAATTACTTTCTGTAGCGCAATATAGTGCTATCTTGCATGGAGAAGAGCTTTGGGGTTTAAGCACAAAGCAATAGTAAGTAATTTTAATAAGTAATTCTAAGGGTTTTCAGACAAACCCTTAGAATTCTTTACAATCCATACCTTCTTCTTCCCCTTCTGTGGACACTTCATGGTGGTTCTGAATCCCATAGCTATTTCTCCTCAGTGATTTCCTCCTTCTTTTCACTCGAGAATACATATCCATGTTTTCCTGGAATAAAATTCACATACACTCCCATCAGTACTGTCCAATGTCACTCATAATGTTAGCCTGCAGTCAGTAACACTCTACACAATCTCTACCCCATAAGTGTTTTTCCAACAAAGCCCTCCACAGCTAGACTACAAAAGCAGTCTCATTTCATAAGTGGTAAAATAAGTTTCTCAGTACCTAAGTCCATCTAATACATAGTTAACATCAGTATCAAGCTGTTTGAGGTAACAAAGTACATATAAGTCCCTGGTCCTGTTTTCAGACTACCAGAGTGTGCTTCAAACCAAAGGAGAACCACCACAGTACATCATGAGAGCACAGCAGACAACTCAGCAATAAATACACTATCAGTACTCTTCTGAATTTATCAAGTTTTTTAATGTTATCCACTGAAGAGGATCTGTAACCTTTTGACGAAGCTACAGACAAATGCACAGAGACTGCAAAAACAAATGCACTTCCCCTTGATGTTACTTTTATCCAAAATCTGAGACACTCTGCACTTACAAATTCTGTATCTGTCCACATCCGTAGCCGTTCTACTTCCCCAGACCGCCTATTTCTTCTGATATTAATATTATCCATTTCCTGTAGGACAGCTTCAGCAGTACTAAAATATATGCAACAGTTAACACAAAAAAATTAGTCTTAAAATAGCAGACACGCACAACTTTTTACATAACATCCATCAACTTGGCTATTCCAAGGTCTGTAAGTCAACTAAAAAAACAAATGAATTAAAATCTGAAAATTTTCGGATATCTACTTGAATTTATCAACTAATAACAAAACCAACCATAATAAAGAAAACTGAAAGACTAACCTACAGAATATAAGTTAAGCCACATGCAAAAGAAGAAATGCTGATGCTATTAAAATTCAAGGTTCAAATCAGACTGTAGCCTCTTAAACATTTAAAAAAAATTTTGCTCAGTGTAAATTGTAGCATATAAATTTGTAACTGCTTAGATGTTAGGTGTCAAATAAGAAAGTAAAGCTTTTTACCTACATAATTATGATTTTGGGAAAGCAATTAATGCCTCCACCCCATAAGCTTTACAGCGTCTTACCCTGGCCTCAGGAAGTCACTAATACATAAAGGTTTGAGGTTTTTTTTAAATGTTAAATCAGTAACACCTAGAATTTCATCATTCGGCATTGGACCTCACTACCACTTCTCTTCTACTATTTAATTAGCCTAAATTTCCATTATCTGAAGTATTTGTAAACAGCTGCCAAAACAATGGAGATTTATAAATAATAACCTTGGCCAAGATGTTTCACTGCTAAGGAAGAAAACTACAGAGTATTACCCAGGCCAAGTCAATTATTTGGCCACCTGTCCTGAACACCAAGTTACTGCTTCCCACAGATATTATGGCAGACTTCCACTGGAATTCTACTACAATTGTATAATAATTCTAAGAAGGCAGAAACTTTCCCTTCCTTTCTTTCAAGCTGTTTAAAAGGAAATCTGAAAGGTGAAGCCTGCCAAGAAAGAAGTCTGCGAAGTTCTGGTTACAGAAGTCAATAAATTCAAGATTTCATTACGGAGTGCCACTCTCAATTTTAAACAATTCTTCTAAAATATCTGTCATGTGACATAACCACTTCAAGTAAAATGATGTGGCAGTTCTCTATCAAAGAAAACAAGGTTGGAGGGACCTGGAAAAGTCCACCTGCTCTGCCAGGCAAGAACAAACTACACAATACCTAAATAATTCCTGACAGACATTTGTCTAACCTGTTCTTAAAATTCTCCAGTGATTACAGGACACACTGTTATCAGTTTGAACTGTACAAGTTCATATACAGACTTCAGTACCATGATCATATCAAATTACAAACTTCATGGTAGACTTTTTCCTGTTGTTGATGGGGAGAGGAAGATTCAACTGCAGCTAGAAAAAATAAAGGTAACTCAATATAAATTTCTAAACTGATACCAAGTACTTACTGAGTAAATTGAAAAAGAAAACTAAATTAATAAAGGTTCAACAGAATGCATTTAACAATAAAGATCATACTTGGCAAGTAAATGCTTGTTTAAATCATTTTCCAAGAGCAAGAAGTCTCTCAAAGATGTGATTATTAAAATCCATTTTACAGGTGGGAAAATGGTGACATATTAAGTGACCTGCCCAGGGCCACAGAGAAATAAGATTTCAAGAAAAGTATTTCTGGCTCCCATTCCTATGCTCAGACCAGACCGTGCCTCCCTCTCTGACCTACTTTGTCTGCACAGTAAATGTCAAAAAGTGACACCCACCCTGTGTGAATTACTAACAAATGGTAAAAACAAAAACAAAAACAAGCTACAAACTTTTTTGTATTTTATGATCAAAATCATACAAGCAAAATCTAGAATGCTTCCAAGCACTGCTGCTGATCACCAATTTACATCACATTTAGGGTATCACTACATAAACAGGTTACTAAGAAACAAACTACAGTGTGGATTTACAGCATGTCAGCCACCCTGCAATAACTGCCAACATACATAGTTTTATCCAGGTGTAAACACAGAGTAGCTTACTCCTCAATGGAAGTCTGGTAAATTGCTTTGCATTTAGAGCATGGATAACACAGGCAGTTACAGCACAGGACCCAGCCTGCAACTCAAACCACAATCTAGCTTACCACAATGCTTATACATTCCCACAGTAACACACATATATGGCACTGGAAGACAACGTTTTCTAACTTTTAAAACAATCATTAAGATGCTTTGTGAATACAACTGAAGTATCCCCACATACCTGTTTACTAGCTGATCAAACAATAAACTCTGATTCAAAGTTTCAAATCTGTTTTTCCTGGACCGACAACTTTTTCTGACTTCTATATCTCCGTTTATGCAAGCATGGTCCCCATCTCCCTTTTTTTCCCCTCGAAGGGGGTGGCTTTTGAGAGCTAAGAGAAATTTGTATTACTACTTCAAAAAGCAGGAAACAACATTTTCACAAATAAGAATTAATAAGAGAATACTTTGCAAGGACAATAAAACAAAAGTTATGGAGCACAGTATAAGCACCCTTATATTCACTAAAGAAATATATTTTTAAAAATCCTATCAAAGTTATTTTACAAGCTATTTCTTCAGACTCAAGCTTGTTTCCTTATACTATAATCTCATTTTATTACAAAAATTTGGCATTCAAATATCCATTCAATATTTTTAAGTTAAAATCAACACTAAAATGCACGCTTGGCCTCAGTTTCAATGCTTAGTCTTTCAAGTACAGTATCAAAAGGTCAGATACAACATATTGATTTCACAAGCAAATCTATACCAGCTACTCTTTACAGTGCCATACAAAAAGAGATCCCACTCCTGATTGTTCCTTAGGCACAACAATAAATAATAAAAATACCAAACATGCTTATGGGTTAACATACAGAGTCAACATAGGACTAAACAAGACAGAATTGATGAAAAAGGGACACGAAAGACAAAGTGGTTTTAGCTGAGATATGCAATGAGGTGGCAAGTTTGTAAGGTACAAGCATATAGGAAAATTGTTTAAGGTAGCAGGAGCTGCAGACAAGGCAGGTCTCTCTAAAGCAATAGCAGGGTTATGTAAAGAACCACAGAAGGCCAAATTTTAAATGAGCAAAGAGAATAAGTAAGTTAAAGAGACCAGCTGGGAGCGGATGGCCAAAATTAGTTCATAACAGTAAATTTGGGAATTAAGGAAAACATCAAGATCGTGGCCAAGAGGTCTGAATTGAGAAGAGAAATGGAATTTCATCTAAGAATGTTCCCCATGTCCACAGAGAGCATCTAAGATGTTGACAGAAGAAAACTGAGCCAAAACAGTAATTTTTCTGGTCAAAATGGTCAGAGTAATCAGTGAAGTTATCAAAAATATATGCAACTTAAAATCATTGACATAAAATTGTTAAATGTAAAAATAGAAGAGGTCCACTGTAATACACTTACATAAGCTACGTCCATTTGGTAGTGTAGCACCAGGCTGAGAAGTTAACCTAGGAAACAATTATATTAGACACACAAATAACGTTAACACTCTTTTGCCAAGCAAAAGTTATACTGTGAAAATAAACTTTAAACACAGAATGTTACACGATATACTATGACTTCAAAATCTTTGTGACACGTAGCCTCTGAAGAATCTCCTTCATGCACAACATAGGCATGAGGACAAAACTGCCAAATACCAATTATATGATTCCCCCCAATTATCTAAACATCTCTTTTATTAATCCCTCCAGTGTTCCCTCATGCCATGTCCTAGTATTAACTCTCCCCTTAAGTTTCAGAACAGAAACCTAATATAGCTCTTCAAAGGCAATTATAATTTAAATACTTTGGATAAACCAGTAGAAGCAACAAAACTTTGCGGAAAAGGCTCTGCAATTCAAGATCACTATTAGACCCAGAGCTTTGGATGCACAGACATGTCGCAGTGGGTTCTATATGAGTAACAATATGAGCTTCAGTATGCTGGCCAAATTTTCATTTGACATAGTGATCTAAATTCTCCCAGCCACATTAACTATTTTTTTCAATTTTTAGAATTTTTAACAGGTACAAGTCTACACTTAAAAGAAATAGAAGGTGCATGAATTTCAATACATTCACAGATGACCATGGCACATAATATGCTATATTTAATTTACTCTGTGTTAAAAAGAAAAAAAACAAGAAAAGAGATCTATTTAAAGATTTACATAGTTTAAAAGTATACTTCATCTCTGCAGATGTCCAGTAGAGAATCACAGTCATTCTTACATACAAAGCATTGCAAGAATGATTTTGATTTGTACATAAACACGAAATACATAGCTACAAAAGAACCAGTATTAACTGAAAGGTCATGGCTCAGGAACATACTTTCTCATTATCACTTGTAATCATGTGAAGAACCTTTTGAACACTAGAATGTTTTGTAAAATACTATTAATTGGAGTTATAAAATGCAACAAATTGCTTCTCTTTCAAGTTATAAAAATGTGGTAGAATTGAGGCTGTATTTACTAAAATACAGTAATTTACTTGAGTCCTTATAACCAAAGACAGGCTGAAAACAACAATGGAAAGAAACTTGACCATTATCCATTCCACAGATGGAATACTGATTTCCTAATTAAATTATGTCTTCTTATAGCTTGAGTACATAAAAATACCAATTAAGTCACTAAATTTGGATGTATGAAGAAACTAGAATTCAGATTGCATCTCAAAATTACTTTCCATTTTTGCATAAATACGCATAGAAAGAAAACACAAAGATGAGAGGACTGATGTAACCCACATTCCAGAGTCTTTTTCCACTAAAAGAAAATCGTATGAAAATAATACACTTTAAAAGTACACTCAAGAGCATGAGCTGCAGCTCAGTGCAGAAATAGCGTTAGCAGGTTAACAATACAGGAAAAATGGGTAAGACTTCCATTTTTCTCTTGGCTCCAAGTTACCTGGACTGTCCAGTTGAGATGCTCCATTCCTCTCGCTGCCCAGTACTGCGTGATTTTGATTTGTCTTTGCACACAGGATCAGCATGTTTTGAGGTACGTTTGGCAGGAGGAGATACGTGGCTATCACTCAAGCTAGCATCACTACCTTCATCTTTCTGAAAAGTAAAAAACATTAGACCATACTTAATTGCCTCATTTTTATGTAACCAAACAGAAGAGGAGGAAACTTGAGCTTAGTAAAAGGGAAGTCTCTATCACCAGCTTGTATGAAATACTAAAAATGTTTATTCTGAAAACATTACCAGAATATTGAATTTTAAATATTAAACTGTTCTATAATACTTCACATGTATTTCTGAACAAGCATTTGGTTTCTCTAACCCACTGTATTTTGCATATCATACATGACACTGCTACAGTTACCGTACTTGCAAAAGAACTAATAGCGCAGTAAAGAGAAAAAGGCCTTAGGAAAATTAAGGTATGTAGAAACCCAGCATGAATTTATTCTACTGACATTATCTCTGCCATTAAAATGCTTAAACAGTCACATTATGCTCTCCCTTCTTGTAAGAGTTTTGCAAGACCTTGTTCTCTTCTTTAGACTGTAAAACACACAGCTAGGACTAACTGAAAGCAGGCTTCATACTTTCATGGCACTTTTTGTCTAATATGTTCATTAACAGCATTACACATACCAACAACATTAGTCTTAACACCAGTAAGAATCACCTACACACTATCAGAGGGCTTTTCTGTCATGCTTATCAAAGGTAACATATACAGAAATTCAAAGACTGTAGCAAGGGATTACTTCAGAGCTGTATATCAGAAATGGTCAGTCAGCAAATTTTGGAGGATCTGCTTCTGTTAAGGAGAACTACGAAAAAAAATTTAAAAATACCAAGATCCTATAAATTTTATATTCATATATAATTTATAATTCTAGCTTATGGAAACAGTCTTCACTGAAAAAATCTAAATATTCTCCCTTTGAACAACAGAGTAACCAATTTCCAAATATGAAGGTCCAGGAATTCTCAGTAAGCGCTTAGGAACAGAAGATAATTTTACTTATATGAAAGGAGATAATCACAGAAGGCCCATTTGTTCATCAGGCTTATTAACAACAACAATTTGATTTGTACTCCAGATAATTCAACATCATCACATCTCACGTACTCCAGAAAATTAAAAAAAAAAAAAAAAAAGTCTTGTTCTGAAGAGAGAAAGACAGACTGTCACAGCACAGAATTTAAAAAGTGGCAAAGCCTAAAGAAGTCCAAATCTACAGGTGCAGCTCGACAAGACCGCTCAGCACCACTGAGCCCTCTGGCTGGCCCATGCACTCCCTTACCTGGCAGCACCACTCCAACCTTCTTTGATCTTCTGATGTTTCTCTGACCTACCCGTAAACCAAACCCATCCACTAAAGCTTCAAAAGTTCACTTTCCTTTGGTTATATTAGCTTCCTACCCGGTTAGCAGGAAGTTAGTGAGTTGGTGAGGTGAATAACTTCACTGAGGAATCAGATGAGTAAAAAGACAGCGCAAGAAAAAAACATGAGGTGAGGACAGAACCACTGCCTACAGGAAGAGCAAGTTGTGAGTGGAATAAGCTGCCTGCATCATGCCTTAACATTTTGCTCCCCAATTTATATTATTAACAAATATTAACTAGTATTAAATATTTATACTAATAAATTAATACTGTATTCCTTATGATATAATCTTGATTTACTGAATATGCTACATGTGGGTTTTATTTATACCATGAATACTTGTGATAATATTTTTATAATAATATCAAATACTTTTGATAATATTTTAAAAAAGCCACTAAATACTAAAAACTAGTCTTAAATGCTAACCAGCCCATGTTCATATCTCATTTTAAACATAGTTTTAACTTTGGTAATTTTTAGCCTTTCAAGGTAAATCCAGGGAAAGAAAGAGGCCTATGTTAAGATCCCATCTTAAGACTCATTTAAGCCTAGTAAAACAAAACAAAACCCACACTTTTTTCTTCCTCATTATTTCACTTCTTTAGGAAGTACACAAATGTAATTCAATACTTATATCAGATGATCACAATTAAAACTTTAAATTAGATTAAGCAGAATTCAGGATCTAAAACTAAGGCTTAGTCAAAGTGGTAGCAGAGGTAACTACCATCATTCCTAAATACAAAACACCTGCACCTTGCATAGCACTGTAAAATACTGGGCAGACACCCAGATATTTCCATAACTCCTCAACTCCAAAATATCAACTTTTCACAAAATTTTAATAGTGGACATATTCACTTCTGAGTTCTGTAAGCATCTGTGTATGTACTTTTTGCTTTAATCAGCCACAAGTTTATTTGCAGGCTTAGAGAAACACATCATTGCTAACTCAATTTTAGTAACTACTTTCTGAAACTACAAGAGCTGCCCTGTGCAGTACAGAAGCAGAGTTTCAAGGTAAGCCACAGAACCAGTTTTAAACCGGCTAGGCAAGACAGAGAAAAATGAAACTGAAAAAGAGGAACAAGCATATAATGAAGCTTTACGAGTGCTAACATTAAAGCGATTCTGTGAGCAGTAAAATTAATAATGCACAGGTTCCTATACCTCTTCTACCTCTTCCCATGCAAAAATCCTAACTCCTCACAGGTCTTCTGTGACCACCTTTCTCTGCATTTCACCCAGCTACTTGCCTCTGGTCCCAAGTCTCAACATTATCTAGTATTCCTCATTTGTCCTATGCATTTATTTATTGGTCAAAGGCAACACAGCAATGTAGTGACTCTGGAGCTACGTGCATGTCAAGTGGCCAGCTGGCAGGTAAACCAAAATGTCAGTGATAAACCTGGAGACAAAATCCACTACATCAGGTCTCCTCTGCTACTGAGTTACCAATATTCGCAAAATTTATAAATGCTGAGTATCTTTGAGATCTCTAATTCAGTCAAATTAACAGATACTGGCCAATAGCTTCAAAAACTGGAAGGGCAGGCTAACCGTCAGTGTGATCACATCAGTGCCACTGCCTAAAGAGCTGGACTAGTAACGAAGGTGTTTACGTAACAGACGTGATGATTCCTGGTTATTCTTTGTGTAGGACACCACCTCCAGTTGGGCCTCATTTGGCTGCATAATAACTGTACACAGTAACTTAGCAGATACAAAGCAAGTCTAAATTTTAAGACAGTCAAGGCCAAACATTAAGTTAGGATGCCTGCTGCAGAAGATGCTCTAACATGCAAAATGTTTTACCATGAAGCAGTGACAAGGCTAATACAATGAGAAATCACTGCAATTTTAGGTGTATCTAATAAGAACCCAAATCCATTTTCTAGTTAACAATCTCAAAAATTCGAGCTCTAAGGAAACAAATCACACCTCAGACTGGCATCCAGAACATTCACCTACCTACAGTAAAATATGGAGATGGAGCTTTCACTACACTCAAGAGATTAGCCAAATTGGGATATGCTACAACAAGAAAAAAAATTCATTTCAGTTTGAGACGCCTTTTCGGAGAGCAGTCTATCCACTGCTTCCTCCCGTTTACAGCAAAAGAGGTCTAACGATTTCACTGCACTCAGCTTGCTCCCTCAAGTAACTGGCTCTCAAACCATTTATACCTTTTATGATTAAAAATAGTACTTCAGTTTCAACCCAGAAGCTTATTACTTAACAGTACACACACCATGAAAATGTTCTGGGACTAGAAAGAGAAATGTATGATACAAGCTCCAAACTTAAAAATTAAGAAATTAATAATGCAATTGCAGAAGTAGGAACCAATGCACTGAACTCCAAGCTCCTAATGAAACACTGCACTGAAGCAAATGCACTCACATGCTGAGAGAATGCAGAGAATATGAATTAATAAAATCTTAATCATGTCATAAATTGCCTGAAAGCATACTAAAGCCACAAAGAAAAAGCAAGCATGGAAGAATCAAAAAATGAGTTTACATAGTGTCAGGTAGTACAAAGAGGTAAAACAATATTTAGTGCAACGGTATTGATCTAACAGAAGTGAGACCTGCCAAACTTGAATTGTGATCCAGAACAACCAGAACCCAGCACAGCTTCTTACAGAAAGCACTTTCACTAACAGTTACAGTTATAGTAAGTAAATAACTGAAGTTAAAAGGATACAATCTGTGGTCTAGACTAGCACGACAGTCTTCATTATTTTTGGATTCAAGAGTAAAATAGAATGTGTTAGCTGCACTTTCACTGTTGAGCTAAGATTCAAGAGCACGAGTCTTGCAGAGGTAGTGGGCAAACACTGGAAGCACATCTTCACTGAAAAGAGTTGACTGCTGATAGTGCTATAACTAGAAACAAAATCTAAAACGAGTAAGTAAATAAAGCAATAAAATCAATATAGCTGCAGTTATTATCTCTACTTTGTATGAAAAGAAGAAAGATGGAAAAGATGTTAATAACACATACATTCACGAACAAGCTATAAAAACACTGCTATACAATACTACCTGTAGTCTCTTCCATTTCAAACCCTGAATTTTGTTTCAATTTCAAAATAATAATTTGATACTAACAGAGCTTAATTTATAAGACAGGCAAGTCCTTAAGTTTTTAAAGAACACAAACTAGAAATAAATTAACAAAATTGACAACTTCTCAATCTATCCTTTTAGGAAAAAAGTGACACCACCAATACAGCCTTTCAGTGTGACTGAAGGACACACATACAAAGGGCAGCCTCACTGACAAGGGCTTGCCTTCAGTTATATTACAGGGATCATCTAGCTACAGCACGATAGCTGATTAATTTTAAAGTTAAAATACAAAGATTACTTCTGGCATAGTGAAGGGAAGTTCGTTTCTTCCGGTTTTAGGTTGAACCTCCTGGCCAAGAGAATATCCAAAGAACTCGCTACACTGCTGGTCTCAACACTCCAAGATCTACAGTCCAGCAGTATTGGTAACACAGGATGAGTATGAACCTCTTCTATCCCCGTCATCAACAAGTACATAAAGGCAAGTTCATCGAGTTTTTGAGTAAGGGCTGACATTCAAACCACAACCACACCTTGCAATTTCTGAAAAAGACTCCATCTGGTTTGCCACAGGTTCAGCTGTACTAAAACACAGGCATGCAGGCATGAATATTTGACTTTTCCACCATGGTCAAACTTGCTCTCCTTGCCATGCACTTTGTGGGTCACACCCTTCTCTTAAGCCTCTGACACACCCAGAAAGTTAGCATGATTGCTCACACAACTTCACAAGTCAGACATAGAGTTTCCAGTCTAATGCCTTAAACCTTTCAGCATCTATGTTTCTCTCTTTGCTATGACCTCTTCCCTTGTCTAAGACATAAAATTAAGACACAATAACATTCTGTCTTCAGCTGATCCATGCTATTCCTCCGCATTTTGTTAGAAGTACAAACTATTTTAAATAGTTTTCTTTTTGGCCCACTGAACAAACATAAAACACCCCAATATTTACTGTTGTCTCAATAATAACAAAATAAATATTTTCAAGAAATGTTTTAGGTACAGGTTTTCAAAAGTCTCTACTTCAAACTTTAGTTTATTAGAATCCTAGAACAGTTAGGCTTGGAAAGGACCTTAGGATCATCTAGTTCCAGTCCCCCTGCCATGGGCTTCTTTGCTTCCGATACTTAAAAGTAACTTTTTCCTCTCCATTTGACTTTCTGAAAAGACAGCAATGACTTGGGACATCTCTCAATCTACTTTTACTAACTTTGGAGAAACTGAATCCAGGTCCTACAGTTACTCTTACCATAATTTAAAATGTCTTTTGTGAATAAAAATGCATCTTCTCAGATGCCCAAGAATATTAATAATCTGGGTTAATATTTTAAAAGTACATGTGAAAAAAAATCCAATCTACATTTTCCCCTAACATGCAAAGTTTTCTGGAAATAGGCTGTGCATAAAAGGAAATGCAATACATATTTCAGGGATATTTAATGCATTTAAACAAACATTTTTATCCCAATGGTATAAAAAGATAAAAAAGTTGTCTTTCCAAAACCTGCATTTAATGAACAAATGTGATTGTGTCTCCAGTGTACCAATTAGTTAAGCTGATCACTCATCTTTGCCCTCAGATAACCTTGCCCTCAGTTAACAAATAACTTGTTTTTCTCATGTTTGAACTATAACGTCATTGCAAACATACCAAAAAAATACACCAAAACCACTTTCTGCCCAGTGATTCTGGATAAACCACTTGCTCCCTTGTGTATCAGTTTCTGCAAAGGTAAGAAGTATGCATTAAAACGTGAACTTCTATAAATTTATCCCATTAAAGATCTACTTTAAGATCTGTTGATGAAAGTTAGGTAAGAGCTAGGTATCCTTCCTAATGCATTTTTGGGCTAGGCATAATAAGCAATTAAAAATCAAAAGGCTTCACAATCTCTTTGAGATATTTTTAGTTTTACTCTTATTTGGTTCCAAGTTCTAGTAAGTAGATCAAACAAATTTTCTGCCATGACTGCAATGTCGTCTGACCAGAATTGAATAAATCCCTTCAAATCCTGTTTCTTTTTCTTAAGTTCCCCACTTTGCTATATAGTATCTTCACCAAAAAAAAAAAAAAAAAAAAGAAAAAAACAAAGAAAAAACCTGTCCTTTCTGCTCATTACATATTTTCAGTAGCTGAAACACTCTCATCAGCACACTCAAACTAAGGACCACACCTTGCCTTACACATCTGCACTATGTCCTAATGTCAGGATGACACATTGCACTACCCACTCCCTCCAGCACCAACACATCCTAGCAAGCTCCTCTTCCCTCCCCACCCCAACCCACATTATCCTGGCAAATGCCCTCAGCCCCTCTTCCATGGGAGGCCTGGCTACCTGCTTGGTGGGAAGAGGTAAGACCTGATACACTTGTCTGAGGGAAGACGGTAACATGACTCAACTCGAGGTCGCAGGATAATACAGTAGGCTGTATTCATGTCTGTAAAGTAAGTACTGCCACATGCTAAATATCTAACTTTGTGTCCTAAAAATCTAGTGTAAGTATACTGCCTGCACCTTCAAATGACAAGAAGCTGGGGGGGGAAGGGGAGGGAGAAAAACGTATTTCCATTAAAGCACATTAACTACCATACTAATAACTTCAAGTTTCATTAAGGACCTTGTGTGTTAACCTTACTGATAGCTTAAGAAGAGCTAAAGCTGGCTTAAAAGAACCCATTTCCTAGTTGCAGTTCTCTCATTTTCACTTGTTTGCACACAGTCATTTATCAGATATTGGCTTTCCACAGGTGTTAAGGAAAAATAACAAGAGTCATGCTTAAGTGCTTGATGATCTTGGAATAAACAGCTATTAATGCTGTATTTCATTGGTGATAATGACAGTAAAGAACACCTCAACTGCAGGATGATCGAAATCCTTTTAACATTCAGCTTCTGTGGTATTTTTCAGTACGCAATGCTTACATCAATAACAGCCATTAAGAATACCATCATCTAGACTTTTTCAGAAAAAATAAATTCTTCCCAACTCATCCAGGTAAAAGCCCATAATTTTTTTGCACAAGAAGATACGCTTCATTTTTTCAACAGACCTCCATTATATTTCCTGGAACTCTCCAATTCTAGAATTACAGGTTATTTAATAAATATGAAAACTTTGGAGGGAAGTTAAAAGTTTACAAGTTAAAAATAGAAACCGCTACCTACAACACTGTTTAATGGGAATTTTCACACTTGCAAACATTCCCTCTGTCTTTGACAGAAAAAGACACCCATTCATATCCAGGTTGAGTGCCCTCCAACGACTTTTGGTCTGACATCCAAAAAACTCTTGCAATCTATGGGCTACTTGTGGATTCATGAAGGAAAGGGAGAATCAGCTACAGAGAAGCCTCTGCCAAACTATGACAGAGCCCATAAATAGCAAGCTGAGGTTTGTCCTCAACCCAGCATCACTGCTCCTCTCCAAGTGTTTCCAGCACAAGCATTCCTCTCCCCTCCTTTGTGCCTTCACTCAAACTAGGGTGATATTGTGACCAGCAGGCCGAGAGAGGTGATTCTCACCCTTTGCTCTCAGTATACCCCCCACCTGCAGTACTGCATCCAGCTCTGGGGCCCCAATGCAAGAAGGATGTGGACCTGTTGGAGCAAGTTCAAAGGAGGCCACAAAGATGCTTAGAGGGCTGGAGCACCTCTCATATGGTGACAGGCTCAGAGAGCTGGGGTTGTTCAGCCTGGAGAAGGCTCCAGGGAGACCTCAGAGCATTCTCCAGTATCTAAAGGGGCCAACAAGAAACATGTAGAGGTGCTTTTGACATGGGAATGTAGCAACAGGAGAAGGGGAAATGGATTTAAACTTTAACTGAAAGAGAGAGATTTAGATTAGACATTAGGAAGAAATTCTTCCCTGTGAGGGTGGTGAGGCACAGAGACAGGTTTTCCGGAGAAGCTGTGGCTGCCCCATCCCTGGCAGTGTTCAAGGCCAGGTTGGACAGGGCTTGGAGACACCTGGGAAGGTGTCCCTATCCATGGCAGAGGGTAGGTAGGATTCTATGATTGTGAACTTTCAGCTGGTAATCATACAATCACAGAAAGGTTTGGGCTGGAAACGATTACCTAGTTCCAGCCTCCCTGCCATGGGCAGGGACACCTCACACTAGACCATGTCACCCAAGGCTCCATCCACCCCAGCCTTGAACACTGCCAGGGACAGGGCATTTATGTCTCCAGGCAACCTGTTCAGTTCCTCACCACCCTCATGGTAAAGAACTTCTTCCATTTATCTAACCTGAACTTCCCCTGCTTAAGTTAAAACCCATTACCCCTTGTCTTATCACTACAGTACCTGAAGTCTCTCTTCGGCATCCCTGTAGGCCTCCTTCAATCAAAGGGAAGGAGGGAGGCAAGGGGAAGCAGAAGGATGTGGGGAAGAGGATTAGTTTGAGCCAAATCAGTAACCTGATCCTGATCCAGCTGATCAAATGGCCAGCAAGCATTAGTGTTGGCAAGTCTATTTGTTTTCACAATTAAGGAGTTAACTGCTTGCAGCACACATGAAATCACACCTTCAGAAGAGCAAGTCTCCAGAGAAGAGGTCTCTACTTGCTGCATGAGGGTCCACACCTCACTCAGAAGTTTTTTTAGAAATCTACATAACAGAAGTTTTTAAAACCACTGATTTTCCTAATTTATCACTGAAGGAACACTAAAAGCAAGGCATTTTTAGTCAGAACCACATAAACCATTTCCATGTGTTTCTAGATCATGTTAACTAAGACGTTTAAAGCAAAAACTGTATTTATGTAAAAATTCAAGAATAATTACAATTCAGAAGTGGAAAAAATTAAAACAGTCAAACAACAAGTTTTTTCCCTACCCTTAGTCCTCAAAAATACATCTTGTTTCTGCTGAAAAAACCCCATCCCAAAGAAAGTCTGGAGGACATTGCCTCCTCTCAGTGCTACTACAAACCTAAGTAAAGCTGCAGAATGATCTGAATGAAGATAGCATGTAGAAGAACAGAGAGAACCCTTGGAACAGAGAAGTCCCTAAAGTTTGGACATGACCAAGTACTCGAGTCAGTAAACTAAGCAAGGATGTGTCTGCAGCAAGTGCCACTACAGGAAGGTGGCCTTCTGTGTGAAAGAAGGCCCAAAATCCCCCCAAAACGTGGGATTAAAAACACTTCTGTATTTCCAGCTACAATGCACTTGAAGACAGTATTTCAAAAGAAAAAAAAAATTAAAATCATAATATGAAATCTTACAAGTAATGTATTTTAAATCATAATAAAAACAACATTCAAGGTCTGAAAGATACATCAGAGAAATAATAGAAGGTAGTTATTAAGTATTTGGAATAAGAGATTGCTGAAGCACGACAACAAATTTTCATGAAGGTAATCTCTTCCACTGTTACAGAAAGAACAGCTTCTTCATTTCAGGTTATGAAAATGGCTTGGCTCAACAACTTACCCATTTAAAATGAAGCACTTGACTGGAGGTTGGAGAAGAGCAAAAAGCCCATTCCCACATTACGAAAATGCCCAAACTGAACTATCTGCTCCTAGTGCAACTGGGCATAAACCTTTTCACCAGAGCTTTACATTAGTTTGGTCACTGGCCACAGAATTCAGAACAGGCTACAAAAACTATGGAACTTGGACAAGCTCATAAATTCTGTATTTCTGGTACAAGTACTAAAGCTACCTCTTTCATATCTAGTTCAACTGGAGTTGAAGCTACTATAGCATAAACATACCCAACAGTGCAAAATGAAAAAGCTTACAGAAGGTAACATATTCATCTTAAAACTAGTTGAAAAGTGGCCTGTTTTAATAGCTACCAAGCAAGAAGAAATTAAATTTATTCAGGAAAAGAGTCTAAGCAAGTATAAATGCAAAACAACAACCAAATAATTTAAAGCAAAATGAATGGTTAAAATAAACCATGAATATTCCAAAGGTAATAAAGACGGTATTTTAAGAGTAAACTCAGAGATGGAAAAATTGTTTAGAAAAAGCAGCAAGGCATGAAGACTACAAAAAAAAAAAAAAGGATGAAAAAGGCCGAAAAACATTGTCAGCTCCCTCTGCAGTAAGTGGGTTCATGAGTGATACTACCCCCACACAAAGTAACATATTAACACTAAAACATGTAATGAACAATCAGTGACCTTTAAAATGGCCACAGCTACAGTGAAAACTTCACTGATGCCTACTTCCTGGGTGCTTTGGTTTGAGAAGGGGTTTATAAAGTTTTACAGCAAAATCATTTAAACTATCAATAGACTGGAATTAAAACTTTCCCATACGATATAGCAAATACTCAACAATTTAGGGCAGGATATGCAGAACTATACCACATCCAACTGAAACTGCACGGGGATGGAGGTGATCAGAACGTAATTACCTGAGCTAATTATCTTACATAACCCCAAGCTGTATGCCAGTCTTGCAGAAATTGTCATGAGATCTCTCAGCAATGAGTTCAGCATTCTGCTTTAAGTTTAAACTTAGAAACAGTAGTTGGAGAAGCAGCTTTTATTAATATTACTTTGGGACAAGCCCAGTATTCAGAGGAAGCAATGCAGCACACCAAATATCAACACCATTTCCTGAGTATTCTTTGGAGGTCTTACTCACTCACTGGATTAGTCCCTGGATTGCTTCCTTTTAAGGCCCGCTAACAGTGTGAGAGCAAAGATAGCCAGCTTCAAATATGATGCGCAAGTGCCTCCCAAACCAAACTGTGCACACTGTGGAGGTGTCCTGACATCAGATAGTGGCCCAGACTGATTTGGCAAGATACATAGGAAGAAATTAAACTCAGGACAGCCCTTTGGAAACATGGAAGGATTACAAATGCTGACTGTATGGTATTTTGACAGAAACTTGGACATAGATTGCTTCCAACAACTGCTCAATTTCCCACTGTTTGCAGACGTATTAATACCAGGCTACCACGGAACGGACTGCACAATTCAGTTTAGATCACTGATTTTCTCCTGCTAAGTCCCAAAAGAGCAGCAGACCACTAAACCAGAAGAAGCCGACATTTTATTACGCACTGAAAAGATGAAATTTTTTGGGAATCTTCCTTTATATGAAATTGTTTGGAATAACTTCACAAAGCTCTCTATTTCAGGATGTATTTCAAAGAACTGTAAAAGCATTAGCCTCGGCACCTTTATTGATGTGACTGTAAACGCCAACAATAAGACAATGCACTTCCTTAAAAACATAGCTATTTGCTTTTATTGCCCTGAAGAGCTTTACGGGGGGGGGGGGGGGGGGGGGGGGGGGGGGGGGCGGGAGAAGGGCTGTCAGCAAGTGTAATTTTTCCAGCATGTGGAGGAAACTCTAACTTTTTCTATCGCTTTAATTAAAGCCGGAGAACATCCAGAACACTGTACGACTCTTTGCAAAGACAACAAAGAAATAAGTTAATCTAAATCAGGCTCTCTCATAAAGTAAAATTTAATTTTTAGAAAGCTCTAAGGGGTGCATTGAAAGCTAGTATTTGAAAAGAAATAATAATTCTTTTTTAAGTTCATTTTCGTATTTTCAATAGCTGTCCATTAAAGACTTTTTAAGAAGTAAAGCCTATCAATGAGCTTACACTACAAAAACTGCATTATCACCCAGAAATCAGAAAAAAATATTTATTGTTACAGACTGAGAAATTACAGTAAAAGACACTAAAATATACTGGTATTACAGCAAGGAAATGCTGCTTAGCTTTATACCTTCCCACATTACTCCACTCGATGTCAATCGTCAAGTTCGTGTTTGCTCCTGTTAGCAATTAAGTACAATGGAGAGCTCTAGGTTCCCACCAAGTCAGTTGAACGATGTTGGCAGTACTACTTTTAGCTAGGATCGTGTGTTACAATTATCACAGTGCCCTCAAGGAGCTCTTAAGGCACTGCTAATGCTTTCTTGACTAATTAAATTAAGCTAATCTTGTATACATTTCTAAAATGTCTAATAGGCTGACACAATTTTAAGTGTTTATTTTACAATAAATTCATTAGTTTTCTTGATCAACATTTTTGATTTGTGTTTTCAGATGCCTGAGAAAAATCATTTCAATTGTAAATAAGTGTTACCACAATCACAGCTCAATATGTCAAAACAGCAGACATCAGTAAACCTAAAGCACAAATTTAATCAGTTATGGCCACAGTATCCTCAATTCTTTCATAGTGTGAATGAAGTCCACTGGGTTTGTTAAGTCTCATGTTACAATTCTACGTTTCTGAAAACTTTGGAAGATTTTTAGGCACTTTTTCTCATCAGAATGCTTTAATATAAAACCGTATCACTTCCCAAGTTTTAATGCTAGAAGGAAAAAAATACATATAATTCATCTAAAGATAGAATATAAATGTATGTAAGGATAGCTTCAATTTCTATTAAATAGTGTATAAATCAATCCTGGAAACAGGAAGAAAACATAGCCCAGTTTTTCCTTTCCAGTACCCTCTCTGTGCACTCCACTATGACATCATTTCAGAGAATAAACTTCCTGGTTCCTTGATCCATTTAGTGAGGGATTTTGCTCATTCTAATCTGGCTTCTGGTTAGTGGACACACATGTACTTATCTCAATCACTGAACGCATAGTCGCCAATCAATAATTCAAACCTGTTTACTTTTCAAAGACTGACATCATTGCTTTCTCAAGATGAGCAAGTAATATAGAGGGAATACAGAGGATACAATAAAGGCATTTAGACAGTTATAGCCCATTTCCACAGAATGTGTGTTGCTTCCAGATTCAGATCAAACAAAAACGGACACTATTAATATGTAACTCAACATAATATTGAATGGGAAGACTAGAAACTAGCTCTTGGGAGAAGAGGGATTCAAGCTTGTCTTTGAAATGTATGCAAAACAAAACAAACCCTATGTATACCAGGAAAAGCCTGGAAATAAAAAGAGAAGGAGGGAAAAGGAAGTAGATATAAAAAAGGTGGAAAGCAACTCCTAACCCCTCATCTGGTCTAATCAGCATCCTACAGGATGCCATTAGATTGCTAACTGAGTTTCTGTTGCTAATAAGGAACAAATAGATGATCTTTTCAAATACATTCTGAAAGGTAATTGCAATCATTGCCACTGAAGAGCATTTCTCTGGGAGTCCGAGTCAGAACCTCTGTGGAAGAAAATGAAGTCACACAGTGCAAATAAGAAGCGTACCATCTCTGCCAGGGCTCCAAATTCTAGCTGCCCATTAACCCGATCAACTGCTGAGAGTAAGGCTGGTTTCCCGACGTGACACCCAAAAGATTTCAAAAGGACACACTGTTCCAGTCAACTTTGGAAAAAAAACCCCACATATTTCATACAACTGCATGAAAACGATCCCAGCGCACTTTCTGCACAAAACAGCCCCACTATCTGTCTCCCGACAGTTGCTTCCAAAAGCAAAGGCTTTGTCTTCCTACTGCTATACTTATTCATGTTCTACTCGCTGAAATCCTCCTCTGGCACTACTTCAAGAAGATTCAGGAGCTCAAGAGAAAGACGCTGTATCACTGACAAACAGTTACCATCTGGAAAATAAAAACAGCTGTACAAAGACAACTGTAAAATACAGTGGGATATATATATATATATTCTACAAAATTCACTGGGAGAAATAGAAATAAAAAAATAAATAAAAACCTCTCCCAGGATAACTTCTGCTCACCGTTGGCAATCACATCTTAAAAATAAAATTACCTCAAATATATGAGACCTGTTGTGAAGTGAAACAAGCCCAAGGCCACAGACCAGAATATACACTTAACTTTAGAAGAAATGCTTTTTTAGAAGCATGGGCAATATCCTGGGATGCATTTACAGATCTCATGACAATGTTTTGCACAATCTCCTTTCCTTACACCATGACAATAACATAATTTAAACATTTTAATGATTTGTAGTATAAAAATACTAGTCATAGATGAAAAATATTTGGCAAGAAGCCTAAGCTGTTGGAATTTTTCAGCAGCAGTAAACTCCCTGCAAAGTAAACCAGTAAGGGTTACACTAAAACTCTGCCTCACAAACCACAAGACCCACAATACGAATAAACAGAAACTGCACACCAGAACAAGCAGAACAGCTTTTCACAGCCATGGTGCTGCATCCCCATGAGCCTAATGAAATTAAACGAGGAAGAAACAGGGGACAAGGAGGAAAACTACAATGGGGGAAGGGAAGAACTGTGAAGCATGAAAAAGCTGAAAGAGAAGCACAGAAGGCAAAGAATACCTAGTCAGGGGGTTTGGGGGGGTTTGATGGGGGGAGGGGGCTGTTTTGTTTTGGGGGTTGTTTGGGATTTTTTAGTATTTTAAAACTAAAAGTATGCAGCAGAAGGTTTTGTGACAGTTCCAGGTGTCATCCTTCTGATCTGCCTCTGGCTGCTATTGCTGTTTTTCTGCTTGTCTAACTTCCTCCTTAGCAGAGGCTGGGACATGGCCAGTTGGTACATCACTGTCAAACGCTTTGACCCTCCATTTTCACTTCCGTATTTACACTGCTTCTAAAATATGTATGCAGATCAGGCAACTACAACCACTAATTTAAATCTTCAAAGCAATACATCAAGTTCTACCAACAGAAAGAAAAAAGCCCTGCCTATAATTAAAAAATATAGCTGTTGTCAACAGATCTGTTTAGAGACAACAAAGGGGAAAAAAACAGGCTCCTGAATTCTTTCTTTCAATTAGAATTTACCAAACGTTAATTTTCCAGATGAGGCCGTACTATTCACTTGCCATTAGCCATTACAAACGAAGCCATTGTAGTAAGTTGGAAATTTTACGTTGGGAAAACAATCAACTTAAACCTGACGGCAAAATTTCTCCCTTCCCGTTTTGGGGGCCGGGGTGTCACGAAACGAGGGGACCCTTCTCAAACACCAATTCCGCCGGAAACAAGGTCATTTAAGGTAAAAGAAAATACATACATATGTAGATAGATAATACATGGGAAGGAGGGCTGCGAAGTTGCTGCGGGCGCAGCTCCCAACTTTTGTCTGGCGGCCGGCGCAGAGCCGGGCGCGGCCGCAGGGGGAGCCCCGCGCCGCCGCCGGACCCCCGCCCGCCACCGCCGGCCCTCCCCGCCCCAGGCACCGGCACCAGCGGGGCAGCAACTTCTCCTCCCGCAGCCCCGGCCGCCCCCATACCCTGTCAACGGCACCGGCCTTTCCCCACCGAGCAGGGAACCCAGTTGGGACGCAGCGGGCTGCTCTCCGCAGCCGGCCCCCCGCGTCCCCGGGCTCCCCGCCGGCTCAACGGTCCAACGGTCCTTCCTCACCCCGGCTCCCCGGCGGCTCCGCCGTCCTTCCTCTTTCCCTCAAGTCGACAGCCGGCTCAACACCCCCCCTCCTCCAGCTCCCGTACCCGGTCCCCCCCCACGACAGTAGCGGCGCTGTCCCCAGCGACACGCCGGCCGAGGCCCTCGCTGCTGCCGCTGCCCCCTCCCCCGCCGCCGTCTCCCTCCCCGTCCCCTATGAACCCGCCGGTCCTCACCCGCGCTGCCGCCGTCTCTTCCAGCCCGGCCGCATCTGCCTTGGTGCCCCGTTTGGAGGAGCGGGTGCGGGACGAGATGAAATGGCTGCCGGCTCCGGCCGCAGCGGCCGCCGCTTTGCCCAGGGGGCGCAAAGAGCTCTTCCTGGTGTTCACCATGGCCCCGGGGAGGGGGCACACGGGGGGACGCCGCCGCTCCCGCCGCCGCCGGCGCGGAGGGAGGAGGGAGGGCGGACAGGCGGGGGCTCGGGTAGGGAGGGGAAGGGGAGGGAAAGGGGAAAGGGGGGAGGGGGAGGAAGATAAAAAAGTGCCGCGAGGAAGCCGGTCCGCCGGGCAGAGCTACAGACAGAGCCGCGCCGGCTCCTCCCGTCGCTGCCGCCGCCTCCTCGGCTTAGCCTCACGCTAACTGGCCGCCATTACTGCCCCTTCTCCCTTTCTCTCCTCGGTCCGCAGCGAGGCCGCCGGTTGCCGCGAGGGGGCGCTGCGGCGCCGCTGCCGCCGCGCGCAGGCAAGAGGCGGCCCCCGCTGCGTACGTTCTAGCACAGCACCAGCGCGCTCTATGGGCCTGGCCCTGGCCCCAGGGAGGAGACGGCGGGCGGCGCGGTCCGCTGGGAGCTCGGTGGTGGTGGAGTGTCAGGCTCCCATGCGCCGCCAGGCCCCCCCCCCGCCGGGTCTCCGGCGACTACTGCCGCGGTCGCCTCGCGTAACCGGAGAGACGGTGACTGAAGGCTGCGCAGTAGGCGGGGCGGCTTCCAGGGGAGCCGGGGCGGGAGGTGCGCTATCCTGTCAGGCTGAGGTGAACGGCGGAGCCCGGGCAGCAGCAGCTGCGGCACTAGCCCCCCGGCAGGGCCCGAGCGGCCTCTGAGGCCCAGGGCAGAAGCCTTTCCGGAGCTGGCGAGCCGCCGGGTGGGTCTGGCTCGGCTCTCCCGGCGGACGATGTAGCCGCCGCCGTCGCCTCCTGAAGGCTGAAGGCGGGGGATGAGGGTGCGCTTAGGTGAGGAGTTCAGGGCCAGGGAAGCGGCGGTCGCGTCGCGGGGGTGAAAGGCGGCACCTTTTACAGCCGAAAAGGGTGCTCTGCCCAGGGGTTGGGGACTCCAGCCTGCGGCTCTTCTCACCCAGGGAGGCTGGTTCCAGTCGCTAGCACGACAGCTGGGGCGAACGGACCCTCCATGGATAGGATCTCCCCAATTTTCCATTGAAAACTATTACACAGCCTGGTGAATCTCCCCTATTAGGAAATCACCTTGATAACCAGGCTGTCAGGAATGAGACCTTGCTTTGCCTGCCGTACAAGTCACTGATAACATCTTCTGTATTTTGCCCAGTAGCCTCAACTTGCGTTTGGTGTTCCTTGCTGGGCTGGAAAGCTTATTTTTTTTTCTCACCTCCCTTTGTCACAAATCAAATAACCTCAATTTACAGGGAAGAAGAATTGTATGTATTAGAGTACATTGAATGCCTAAATGCTGTTCGGACTATTAATGAACTATAATCCAATCCCTGCTTGCTGGTGCACAGGAAGAATCACTTCATTCTCACCACAACTTGTTGCCTTTTCTTGAACTTAGCAGCAGTGCTTGCACATAAGCCCCGAAACCAAAACCTATATAAAAGAAACGTAGCTGAGTAATACAAGCGTAGAACTGTAGGTGACAAAGTACCAACCTTTTGATTTTCACACTGATTTGTTTGGCACCGCTGGGTAAGTTGCTTTCTGCTTCTTTAACAAGAAAGAATAGTATAATAAAATTACTGATCACATGGCTCAGGCTGTTAGGCTTGAGCAAGCTTTATCAAAGTATTTTTATTGTTTAAAGATGGAATGTACAATCATGTTTTAGTAAAGAACAGTAAATGCAAAAACTGTTATTCCACTTTACCTGCATACTCCCACATCTTTTCAAGATTAACGTCTGAAAAAGAATGGTAGAGCATATGCTTCAAAGTACAAAATACGCAACAATGACATTAGGCTATATAATAAGAAAATAGGCTATTTAGATTTCCAAGCAAAAGTTCTCCTACTGTGAACGTGACAAATTTTCATTTTTATGAGATACTGCACAGTACAGTGTGTTTCGGTGCAGGAATTACGGTATTTTTCTCATCTGATATTCTCTATTTAAGGCTTTGAATGTGCATTAGCAACAGTACTTCATCTCCTGTTCGAGAATCTGCAGGGTCTTTCAAAAGTAGAGTTATTCTGCTCCATGAGATCAGTTATATTTTGTATCCTTTGTTTCTTCATTTATTTGTTTAAAGGTTATGAAAGGATGTAGCAATTTCATGCATTTGTAGGCTAAAGGAGTATGTTAATTAAAAACCTACAATGGATTTTGAAACTGGTATTGGAAATCATTTCCTTTTCTCCTTCACAAGTAAGAACAGAATGAAACTGCGAGAGACGGTCCCTTACTAAACACATTGTTGGAATGGACCAGGAGATGATATTTGCTAAGAGTTAGTATCACAACCATACATATGATGACAAGCAATGTACTTTCCATTTCTGTCCTGTACTGCTGATGGGCCGTGTAACTCAGATACGGTGTCCAAATTCCATTGGTCTGAAAATTAAAAATAATATATTAATCTTCTTCACATTTTTGTATGCATCACAAAAATATCCCCATTTTGAGAAAACCAACAGATCAATCTGTGGCCCAAAAAAAGGGTCCAGACTGCAGCAGTTCTAGTGAATGTCATAACTCAGGATTGCAATGCATTGGCAGGACCGTTTGGGGAAACTTGCATAACATCTGTTTGCAACATGCCTGATTCAAACCAGCACTACTTCTCTCATGAATGCTGATGACTTTGAAAAAGTAAAATAAACTTGGTCGTTATGCAAGCAATTGATTTTCCTGGGTGCCTATCCAGATCTGCTTGAAGCAACAGAAACCCCACAACTTAAAAGCTATTTATTTTACATTTAATAAATTTTTTTCCTTTTTTTTTTTACCATAGCTTTGTCCTTTTTGTTCTTTTTAGTGTTCTGATCTCACTCCTGTGAGCCATACTCAAGTGAGTACTCTTTATGATGCCAGAGGGACTACTGTTGTAGAGGGATTGATGTAGCTAAAAATCCCTGCTCACTGCTTTGAACGTTTTTAGTGCTGCATTCTCATTATGTTAGCATAGTATGGGACATGTAAAGACATGCTTCAGTTTGGATGTTTACTCCCTAGGTTGTTTTTCACATATGGTTTTATTTTCAGGTTTCTTAGTTGTCTTGCCCCTCTTACAAGGTGTGGCTAGTTATTTTGTCTCAAACAGCTTTTGGCTTAATAGCATCTATATAAGCTCCATTGCCATATTTTAGTACTGACGATATAAATAAATAAATCATTAATTACAATGTTTCCTTGTTAGTTTTGTTTGGAATTTTTGCTTGTAATACAGAGAACATGTTTTTATACCACACATCCTTAGAGATTTAGATGTGGTTGAATAATGAAAGATTATTTACTGTAGAAGTGGATTTAGAATAAATTCACTAATCTAAGAATTTACTCCTTCCCACTTTTTGTTATCTGTATGTGCAGAAAAATATTTGTGAAAAAAAAGTAACTCCAAGTAACAAAAGACAATGAAGAAACAAAGGGGAGAAGGACTAGAACCACACTGCACTAAGTATTGCATAAAAATTTTGTAGAGCTCATTCCCAGTAAGATTCAAGTTCAAGATTTGTAGTTTGGTCTTACAGACAGATGTCTGAATGCTTCTGAAAACAAATGCCATCGGGAATGACTGTATTTCAAATGGAAACAATTTATAACAAATGCTGAAGCTTACAGCAGTGTTCAAAACCCTTTTATCTCTAGTTGTTCACAAAAGACATTAAGATATCTGAAGCATGTATTAAGAAGCCACAATATCTGCTGTGGCAGGTACACCACTGGGAAATGGGAAAAATATGAACAAGTACTTGAGCAAAAGAATCCTGCTCCATTAAACGTGACTCAGGGAATGAAATCTTACTGGAACTTAGCAATGGAAAAAGACATTAAAAATAGCCGGAATGGAAAGGCTCCTTTGCTCCATGAGTTGTATTATAAAGGACACAGAAAATATTTGGAGATGGAAGATTTTGTTGTCACATGTCCCTATTTTACAAGGAAATCAGGAACATGCTATAACAAAAGAGAAAGTCCTTCATCCCATATTCAGAACTTCTCTAGAGCTTTTCAGCCTAGTGAGGACCAAAGGGGTCTATTCAGTCAGTTATCATTTGCTTCAATCATGGGCAATTTACCAGAGATTACTTTGCAGTATCTCTGAGTAGGTATAATATTCCAAAGAATGGAAATCAAATCGTCTTTTCAGGACTCTATTTATACGCTCTTCTGTGCCCCTCTCTGTCATGCTGTCAACTTATCCTGGGTTCAGTTGAATTTTGAAATAAAAAATATTCACAAGAGATCTTGCTTTTGTAAACCTGCCCCAAGTCCTGTTCTGAGGGGATGTTAGGAAATTTAAGATTGTGTGGTTTCTCCTTTGAGAAGGAAGATAAACCCACGGGATATAAGTTTGGAAATCCCAAAGAACTGGTGTCCAGTAGTCAGGATTGGTACTGCCTTGAACACGTGGTGATACAGTCACTCCACATTGCAGGCATTTTGCAGTGTTACTGCAATTTTATTAAAGGTAGCTCATTTCTGAAGACTACCATGATAATTTTTAAAATGTACAATAATTATAATTTAGAATTAAATAGTTAATGTTCAATTCTGTTACCACCACAGCTATCTGAAGATTCTTTTCCACACTACAATAGATAGTATTGGTGCAACTTGAAGCAGGATCAGAGAGTAGATTTCTCAGATGGCATTAAATGGGAGTTGTAAGAGTTACCTCCTAATATTCCAAAGTTATTTTTCCATCACATCCAGCCATTAGCTTCCATAACATTTTTCCCCACTCAGCTAAGGTTACAGCAGATAGTTTTTCTAATACTAATAATTGTGTAAAACCCACAGGCTGATGATATTTTAAGCCAGGGATCTGCAGGGTCTGTTTTTCACTATCCTTCAGGGTGTAAATTACTTCTATCTTGGACAAAAGTGGCAAATCATCTCACTTTGGTGTTTATGATCACTAATCATATGAAAGCAGCACTTCCAGCCTGTTACTATGCTCGGTGATGGATAGCTTCGTAGTAAGAAACAGACTCTGTCCTAAAATGCTTACAATAAAAATAGGCATTTATTAACACATTGTAGATAAGCTTTAGGACCATAAGAATGCAGAATGACTTGATGAAGGTAACACAAGAAGCCCATCAGAAATATCATTTGTCCATCAATCTCCCAGGTCCTTACACACAGTCTTAACTTTAGAAGTATGTTTTCTTGTTACAGATCCAAGAATGAGCTCATAAACTACACTTCCATGTCATAGTTGTAATTTCATTGAAGAGTGTCTTTGAGAATTCACATCCTATGTTATTTCCAAATCTGTGTTACCTGCTTCAAACAGTTGCTTAGGCCATCCTGAATTTTTCATGGTTTTAAGCACTCCGCTTGTAAAACTGAAGCTGTATTCACTTCTCTTGTGGATTTACAGACCAAGAGTCCAGCAGCATGTGTGGATACTCCTTTCATTGCATGGAGGTAACACCCTCTTCACAAACGCTGGTTCACCCAACATCTCCTGTAAAACAGTGACTCACTTTTCCATTGCACAGCAAACTCCCAGAAACGGCAGTTCCTTGAGCTTCTTCTCCCTGTGTGGCAGCCTGAAAGGTTTAACATTCCTGTGAGGAGCATGTGGGAAAAGGACACTGTGCAGAAGAGCGTGCCGTCTGCGTCAATGGAATTGCCAAGTACAGAATAACCAGATTCTGTTTATTTTACAGTCCCATTTTCCTCCTGTTCCATTACAGCTCTGGGTGCACACACAAAAGGCTTCAGGCAATGACTGCTATCTCAAGTTAAGGCAAATCAATATAGCTGACTTGCTGATGTTTAATTATAGGTAGCTGATGGTTTCCTCTGGCACAGGTTAACCTTGTTAAATATATGGTTTAAAATTATCCTTCAAAATTAATTTTCTGCTTGTTTTTAGATACACCATGTGCCTGGTTCTCCTGTGACCTGGATGGGATGGGTGGTGACAGCTAAAACACTGCTTCACTTCATCAACACAGAGATTCACTCCTACATTATAAAACAAGTTCAGGGGTTGTTACTATCTTCCACACCAGTGCATCTGATCTCTACTGACAAAGGGGGCATGAGATTGTTTTATTCATCTCATGAATACCCTGTAGAGTATATCAGTGAACTCAGTCTGGGCTGTTTGCTTCTATTCACCACCCAGTAAGAAACGGACCATTTGCTTCTGTTCATCTTGTGTACTATTTCTTGCCAGAGAAAAAACTGTATCAAATGCACACAGTCTAAAAGGATTTTAGTGACATCTTAATTGTAACAACTTGAAAGTATTCAGCTTTTAAGAAAAACTGATTTATTAGAAAAACTGTACATCATACAGGAGTTGAAGACACAGTAACATCTTCCTTAAGATTTTTCTTACTCCTATGCTTTGTCAATAGTTTCAGTCCTGAGGGAGAACATCTGTACTTAGAAGAGCTTTTAAGAAACCACTAAATTCACTAGGACACTGATGCCTATTGTAATAGGTCAGCGTGTCTCCAGCTGTACTATGATTTCCAGTAACAGACCTAATCTTCTAAATCAATACATGATTGCAGTTGGGAAGCCTGCATCATTACACCAGGTAAGTCCAATCTTGCCTCCCTCCATGCTTACCTCTGGGTCTCTATATTTTTTACAGGAAGGGCCCCCAAGCAGGAGTTAAGCATATTACTGAACTTCTGTGTTTAATGAAATGGAGCCAATGTGCTTAAAATACTGTAATATAAAACAGTCCAGAAAATACAAAACAACCTTCTGAAGTTTTACATAGGGCTTTGTAAATTACTTGGACTTTTCAACAGTGGTGTGGTATGATAGTTGTTTTAAGTTCTAAACATACAAAACTTCATGTAATAGAATCCATAAGTAACACTTGTGACAAACAAGTGCCTTCTATCTAAAAATATCAGTTTATTCAAAACATTAAACAAATCCAGGGAGAATAGAATCTCAGAAATGTGTATGTTTAAATAAAAGAGTTCATGTGTTTTATACCAAAACAAAGGGCAAATTTCTTATTATTTTCCCAGAAGATTCACAGGCAGGAGCTGTGATTAGATCTCATCCAGTTAAAACTTAACAATTAATCCAAATTGCCTTTTAAAGATTTAGTGCGTTGTGATGTACGTTACAAAGAGGAAGAAATTTAAACTGTCAAGGGTCAGATATTACTTCTTTTACTCACCTTTACTGAACTTTGAGACTAAGCAATTTATTTCAGTGTTTTTGAAGAATGTGATTGTAATTGTTGCAATTAAGGGATTGTGGGAACAGGTCCCACGTTAAGATGACATTCAATGAAGTATCACCTTTGATCACACTTGTAAATTCGCAGTGGATTTCCCATTAATTAATATGAATTAGCTGGTTGTGGCTGTTCAATTTAGGTTAATTCTAAATGTTTCACAGTGCATCACTAATCATTGAAAAAAACCCAACCCTTATTAAAAAGCACGCAGGTGCAAGCCATGGATTGCAGGGAATCATTGCTTTCGCTCCAGTTCGTGCATGTTCCCAGGCACTGACTCCTCTGCCGCGGTGTTTGCTTTGGATAGCTCCTAGCACCACCATCCATCCCGCCAAGTGAGACTTCTCCAAGGGCCCAACATACCGCAGAATCACAGCTCCCAGCGTGCAGGGAGACTCCGCTAAATGCTTCTTGCCTCCCTGAGGATCCTGTCTCTTTCTCTCCTTTCTAATGTACCCTGGGGAACTCGAGGGCTCTGCTTTCCAACCACCACGCTGCTCTTTTGTCCTCCGTGCAAGGCCTTGGCAAAGCTTCTTTTCACATATGTCAACACTCGCCCTTAATTAGTCCTTCCAGCATAATGAGGCATTCCACCGCCAAATGGCTCAGTGTGCGGCTGTTCCTGCCGTCGCACGGCTGGAAGGACAAAGGGCCGGGTCAGCTCCGCGCTTGTGCTGCTTGAGCAGCCGGGCAGGCCGGAGCAGAGGTGTGGGCACAAGCCGGCTGTCACAGACACTGGCCCCATTCTCTGCTATTGTAGTCCCCGCTGAATGCTGCGTTTTGTCCGCTGCCCGTCACGTACAGATGTATAAACTCTCTTTTGTTCTTCAGCCAGGAGGGAAAAACTGCCTTGGCAGTAGAACGCATTGACTTAACAGACAGAAGTCTACCCGCGCCTCCACGGGTGACAGCAGCCCCTTGCTCAGGGTCACCGGCCGCGGTGCTGAACCAGGTCCCTGTCCGGAAATTTTGTCCCCTGCCTTCAGAAAACGACCCGCAGAGGGGTGAGGAGGGCCGGGCCAGGATGCAGCGGGCCGTCAGCTCTGCCAGCCCCTGCCGCTCCCGGGAGGACAGGGGAGGGTTAGCACATCCCCACCGGTGCGGGCCCGCGCTCCGCTCCCGACGCGGCACGGCCCTCCCGCGGCCCACCCGCCGACATGGCTGCCGCGGCCCCGCCCCTCGGCGCTGGGGGCGGAGCTTTTCCCCCCGGCCTCGCCCGGTCCGGGTGGGGGCAGTGGCTGTCCCGGCCGTTGGCGGCCGCGCGTGCGCGGTGTGCGGCGGGACCCTGCCGAGCTGGCGCGGCGGGGAGGTCGGTGCGGGGCTGTGCTGGCGGCCGTCGGGTGAGTTGCTGCGGGGCAGAGGCCGGGCTGGTCGGGGCAGCGTGTTCCGCCTAGCTGCGTTCCTGCCGCTCCGACCGGGTTTAAACTTTGCCCGCGGCCGCCCTGACGGGAAGGGTGAGCTAAGCCCTCTCGCTGCCTCCTCCTGGCCGTTTCGACCCGCTCCGCCGAGCGGCCCCATGTTCCATCCCGCGCGGAGCGAGGCGTCAGGGCGACGTCCCTCCGCGCAGGCAGGGCGAAGGGGGTTGTTACGCGGGTCCCTCTCTCGGCGCCCCGGGGCACTATTTACACCGCTTTACAGCCGCGTTATGGTCTGGTTGTCTCTAGCAATGCTTCAGGCGCTGTCTGCCGCGGGGCCGGCGTGAGCTGCTACCGGTGTCTTTAGACACTGGGTTTGGCAGGAGGCGCGGAGCGTTGCCCCGTGCGGGGCTGGGCTGAGCAGAAGAAGCCCGGCCTGGGCACCGGGAGTGCGGGCAAGCGTTGGTGCGGCAGCCGCGGGGTGAGCAGGTTTCTTTGAAAAGTGCTTAGCCCTTCCAGCCGGCTGGGGGGTAGGAGGCGTGCTGTGGTTTTACCCGGGCGTATCGATCACATTCAGGCCATTAGGTTTGATGTTTATCTCGCTTTTAATTTGCGCTGGCAGTTTCTCTATAGCTGCTTGTTTCTTTGTCGCACGGTAAGGCGCAGTTTTCAGTCATGATTTCTACGTGGTGTAGTGGTAGACTGCGCTGTGCTCTAAATAGCTTTCAACTTGGGAAGTTCACTTTCTGCCAGAGATAGTAAGTCAGGCTTTCATGAGGCCTGGAGCTGTGTGTGTTTGCTTGACTATACCTGTCCTTCAGACCGAGGAAGGCATCAAAGGTAGTTTCTGTTTTGCTCTTCTTGCATTAAAATAACCAGATGCATAGGCTGAAAAATACTGAGTGCAAAAATGCCTGCAAAAACTAATAGGTCTGTAACGGTGTAGGTGAGAGCTGCTTGTTTCCAAAAACCATCTATGAAATGTCACTGCTGGGTTAGCAGCCTGTTCCCCATGGAGCCAGTTGCAGGACTGGAGCTTCGGCTGGTGGAGAGCCTTTTGAGCTGGAGAACCCAATCTGAGCTGGGAAAGGCCAGGAGTATCCTCCCACAGTTACTAGATGTGGCTCTGGTGGGCTGCTGCTAGCTTCTGCTGCTTCCACCCCCAGAGATTAAATTTAAAATGCAGAAAGTTCCAATCTGTGATACTTTTTATTACCCAAAAACTACGTACCAAAACTCTTAATGTTTCAAGTGTCAGCTAAGGATGACTGTCAGAAGTTGGCAGGAGAGGTTGGATGTGCTAGTTGGGTTGGCTTGCTGAAGTGCTTGCAATGCAGTCTGATCATTATCTCCTAATGGCTTTTTGGTCATAATAAACGTCAGTATGCTGTGTAGGGTGATTTCTTTACCTTGATACATTAACACAAATGTTTCTTCTAAGTGTAATTGCTGTTGTACTTTAGAAGGAACAGCAAATTTCACAGCTGACCAGTTATGAATACTGTTCATGCACATTTGAGGCCAGCCTAATGTAGCAAAAGAATTAATTTGAAGAGCTGCTTCATTGTGTCTGCCTCTCTTTAACAGCTCTGATGACATGTCACAGAGAATCAACAAAAGCAGATGGCTGGAGGTGGCTCTTGTTGCTTTGGGGAGTACTCTGTTGAATAGTGAAAGATAAGAAGATAAGCACATTAACACAAAAAGTACTTTGTGCTAAAGTGTGTTAAAACTTAATTTGAGAGCAGATTGAAAAATGGTATTTTTTTTAAGCACATATATTCACTATACTTACTTGATACTGAAAGTTCTTTTTTCCAAGCGCAGGTACAAATTTCCAAGTACAATGATCAGATATGCCTATAAAGTCATAACATACCAGCACAGCCTCGTAAATGTAATGTTCTGGCAGAACATTCAGGGGAGATGACTGTACCTTATCTTGTGTGACTTATCAAAGGTGTGCTTAGAATAATGTTTTGACCTAATGTATAAGAGCATTGGTTATGTTAAAACCTGTTATGAACATATTTATTGACTGAATCTATTTGGCCATCTTGGGGGTTTCCTGAAGGCTGATTATATAATACATTCCTACAGAAGGTGTCTCACAAGGATTTAACCGGTATCAACCTCCCGAGAAACATGAATTAGTACCAAATAACTGAATGGCTTTTCTTGTTAGTGCTGCAGTGAATATTGTTTCCCCCAACTTCTTCATCTTCTTTAATTAGGTGTCAAGACCACTAAAAAATTATTTTAGTCTCACTGTGCTTTTCAGGAGAACAGTGGCCGTTACTGCTCACTTTGGCACTATCTAAGACTTATGCAGAATGTCATGACTTCATTCCAAACATGCCAGGAGCAGAACATCATCTGTGTAACCTGTACTCGGCAGTCTTCAGGAGTAACTCTTTAAACACAGCTGCAGTTTAAGATTTATAGGGCTTTTTCTAATTTTAGAGTGATTCTGGGTTTTCTGTATGGATTTTTTTTTTTTTTTTTTTTTGGGGGGGGTGGGAGTCTGTCTCTGACTTTCTGTGACTTCCTGTAACTTTTTTTCAGAGAGCTCAGAACTGAGTATAATGAGATCAGTATGGCATTCTGCATTTCTTTGACTCTGCAGACTAATCCTGTAGTATATTTAGTACTTGCAAATCCAGATTTCCCTTCCAGCTAAATGGGAGACCAGAAATTCACAGTTTCTGGGATGCTGCACCAATATGTTGAGGTATGGTAGGAAGCAGAACCTAACAAATCTTGCACCTTTTGGTAACACACACTATCGAGATGAAGGTCATTAGAATGCCTGCAGTGGCAATGCAGTTTTTCTGCAACTGTCTCAGTGTGTGAAAAATCAGTGGTGTTTAAAATCATGTGGCTCAGAAAAGGCATATGATATTTTTGCTTAGCATAAGTAAGGGCATGTATTTTCAGTTCACATTATTATTATGGAATTTATTTTGTACATTTCTGAAAAAGTAACCTTCCTTTTGAATATCTGAAACAGATGCGTGGTTCATGTGTCATTAAATTAGAAGCTGCAGGAAAACAAAGAACCATCTGGAGACTTGGTGGGGGGCATTTGGAGGTTTCTGGTTAAATGTACTATCAACACAGGAAAATCTATAGTGTTTCAGCTACAAAAGGGTGCAGAGTGTGCTGGGCATTTTGTATAATTGTATAGTTCGGTGGTTTTCTAAACCATCTTCTTTCCATAATTAGGTGAAGCACCAGAATGAAAGACATGGACAATATCAAAACTGTCAAGAAAGAATGGTAGGTGCCAGTTCCTCCCACCCCCTTTTTCCTCTTCCTTTGCTATTGCTGTTTGAGTGTCCTGCCGTGACTTTTCAAACTTTATGTTAGTTTTTTATATCCACCTGCTCCACATACATTGAAGTTTTAAAAAAATTGTTTTGCTAAAAGATTTTTGACATACCTGCAATGTTTTCGAGATGGAAAAGGCTGCATAAATATTTTTATTTAAAGTAGAAAGTCAGTCTGCAAAATGCTAGCTCGCTGTGCATCTCTGTATTTGATATGGAGGTATTTGGTTTTCCAGTTCTGTTTCCAAGGTAAGTCATTAGTGAATACCCAGATTAACACTTCAAGTTTCTTTTGTTCCATTAGGAAACTAAACTGGGGACAGAGCATGTCTGAAATATCTTCTTTCAGGTTGTTGAGTTTTTCTTTTGTTTAAATATGTTAATCTGTAGGGATTTCTTATGTAATGGTGCATAGATGCTCTGCAAACAATTCCTTTCTATGCAAATGTCTCCAATTACCATTCAAGTAAGCATTGCTGCCCTTGAATTCAATGCAGTTTTACATAAAACTGGATATTTTTCAAGAGCTGGGATTTTTTTCTCTTCTGAATTGCTTAAAATAGACTTTTCTGAATCTCCAATAGGAACAACTCCTGCAATGTTTACCAAAAGCTGCATAATCCTCTTACTATGGAAAGGATCTAAACTGAAAGATAATTATTTCATTCAGGTTGCATATTTCTGCATTTTGATTGATGAAAATCGAACAGAAACGGCTGTCACATATACAGTGTTCTACAAAAAGATGTATTGATGCACCTTTTTTAATAACCCGACAGTCTCCACAGTACTGAAGTCTTCTATTGCATTTCTTCAGTGTGCTCAAGTGGTGTTGAGTTGGTTTTTCTTGAGTTTCTCTTATGTACTTTCAAGGACAGCAATGAAGGTTCTGTGATGGTGATGGGGAGGTCCAGGTAGGAGTGGGGAAGTAAATCCTTGGGCAGTTTTCTTGTATGTGGTTTTCAAAGCTTATGGCAGAGGAAGTCACCCAAGCCTGTATAGTGGAAATGCTTTAAGGAAGGCCTTTTGCTGGTGTGCAGTTACGTGTTTGAGGGTCTGAATTAGAAGTATGAATCATCTAACTTGCGTTCCTTGCGCTGATACCAAGTTTAGAAGCTTCTGCATAGATGAATTCACCTTTTCTATTGTAATTCTTTAACTTGTGCTTCTGAAATGCAAATAGTAGCAGTAAGAGATTCGTAAGAAGTTTCTAGAAAAGGCACAATACAGAGTTGACCTGATGTTTTGTAACAACTGAGTCACCTGGGTGTGGGGAAGCATCCCTTTTACACCTCTTGGTACTGAGCTTCTAGGGTAACTGCTTGTCTTCTAACCTGTTCTCCAAGGCTTCATTTTTACTTATGCCTTTGTTCTGCAGGTGTAAATCAGGAACTGATGATCAGATTTTGAATGGTACCGAACAAAACTGTGACTACTTTGTAGATAATCTTTTTGAAGAAGCTCAGAAGGTTGGTGCTGTATGTATGCCCCCAACTACAGTCAAGAACCAGGTAGGCAGAGAAGAAAAAAATACTCATGTTTGAAGTAACAGCACTCCAGGAGTACCCCAGAAAACATGTTAGAAGTCCAGCAGCCTCATCCAGTGCATCTATAAATAAGTAAATGCACATGGAATTCAAACAGCAGAAAGAATATCTCCCATCTCTTAGTCAGCCAGGCCTATGCTTCAGTGCTTCTGGCTCTTACTTATAGTGGGTTTAGTGTTCTAGGACTTGAACTGGCATAGGCTAAGGTGATTCTGCTTTATTAGTAAGGGGAGTGAACTGATCATGAGGTGCAAGGAATCATGACAAGTACTGTTACATAAGAAGTTTAAGTTGTAGCTTTTTCCATCAAGAGGCATAGCCCAGATTTTTTTTATTCTCTCTCATTTGTATAGTTTTGGTAGTAGTGAAATGTTTATGGGCTTGTATCTCAGTGATTCTGTCTTTTTCATATTTTTCTGTTATTCCTGGAAGACTGGTCAGGGGCTGGAGAAACAGCCATGTAGAGCAAAGACGTCAAGGAGAAATTTGCAGTGGGCATTACTGGAAATCATGTTAGTGGATCCAGGAAATTCCAGTTCTGAAATAGTGTTCCATGGCAGTACTTCTGTCAGTGTCTAAATGCGGAGTTGGTGTGGAATAATTAGTCTGTGTTAAACTCGCAAACTGGTTTACTGTAGAGGAACTCTCCCATGATGAGAACTTCCGTATGCATAGGTGCCATAAGACACAAGACTTAAAGGAATCTCATTTCGCTGAGTGCTGTGTGCCTTTTTGACAGACTACCCAACCAAAAGAAAAGGTATTTTATTCAGCAGTTTGCCCATGCTGTGTGTTCTATCAGTCATCAGTGTATTTAGCAATCATCTTCTAACAAGTTAAACTGCAAAAAAGAAAAAGAAAGATGAAATTGTCAAGTACTATCAAGCCTAGTTCAAGCTAATTTCCAGCTGAGGTGAATTCTGCATTTGTACTGGCTTTATATACCTCACATGCAGCCAAGTATCTGTCAAGACAAGGTTATTTCAGGGATCAGGCCTTTGATGATCAAATGCTCTTTAAATGGTGTGATGCATAAATATGAAAATGTAATCCCAAATATATCCATGTTAAAGTTGAAGAAATTTTAGTGACCATTGTGAAGGCTACAAGTTAAAGTAGCGAATGTTTTCTGGCAAAGCTAGTAAGCTATTGTGAATTTTTTTCATTACTCTAATACCAATGTTTTGAATATACCAGGAATTCCAGGGTGACATAAATGTATGACTGAAAGTAAATTTTCTGATACTTGCTGCATTTCCTGAGTGAAAAGCTTCTGCACGAAGTATTTCAATGTCTTACTTGCAGAAAATCCTCCTGAATGATTAAAACAAGGCTTTACCCAAATAAATCCCCAGCTGGACTATTCTGGTTGCCGGTGTTCCAACACCAGGCATGTGTGTGCTCTCAAATTAGCTCTTGAAGAGTTGCAGCTGGCTGGGATATTCCAGCTCTTTTTTTTATTCTTTCTTTTTTTTCCTGCTGAATTGAAGGAGTTCCTGACATAGGGAAGCAAAATGATTGGGGAAGGTTTATTTCTAACTCTGATTGACACAAGATATTTAGAAATGTCACTTACCCCTTTGCAGTTGTTCTGCCTGCTGGCACAGAGCTGAAACAGATTATAGCAAGCCTTCCTTTGGTATTTTTAGTCCATGCAGTGGATGATTTACAATTATAGGGTACTGTGGGTATACCAAGCTGTTCTTACATCAGTGGTGTTATGAGAATTGTTCTTACTTTATAGGTTGATGTAATCATTAAACTTTGGAAAAATGGGTTTACAGTAAATGATGGTGAACTTAGGAGCTACACTGATGTTGCAAACCAGCAGTTCTTGGACTCCATAAAAAAAGGGTGAGCTTTGTGTTCTTAATCAGCCTGAGTTAGTGTGCTTTGGATAGCACTTAGCTTATGCTCTAAGTTTTTTACATAGCTGCTTGGCTTTGCTGCACTGCAGTATCCCTGTAGGAGTGCAGGCCGCTGCCTGACTCAGTTCCTGCAGTGCTAATGGCTGTTTTAACATCAACAGGTTTAATATAGCTTTCAATTGCAGCACTCATACAGTTGCTGATGAAATAGATAAAAGTGAGTGTTGGTGGGGGGCACAGCAGGTGCAGAATGAAATAACGAATAAATCAGAGTACCCAGTAAGAGCTACTCATCAATGGTACTTTGGCTAACAAACTCAATGCACAAGTGGTTTAGCATTTCTGGTTTTATGGTCTTTGTTTCCTTTTTATTGATGAAAAGCCTTAAATGGGCACAGCTTATCCATATAACATCAAGATCAGTCTTAAATTTCAGACAGCTTTCCCAGTCCAAACTTGCTATCTCAGTCATTTGTGTATAGCAGTCTTACTGTTATCCCCTTGTTATCAGGATAGCATGATTTGTGTTACTTGTTTGTGTTTGCAATGTTACTTTAAAAAAGCAGGTTGACCATACAAACCAGTGTAATTTTGAGCCTTTAATTTGTAGTCTGCTTCCTTACTCCATTCAAATGCAGAGGCAAATAAAATTTTATGGAGAATATAATGTAATAATTCCTTTTCAAGTATGGGAAACTACGAAGCCATTGTAGTTTTTGTATTTTGCATACTTTGCTAGCCCATCAAAACCACTATTTTTTACACTATTTCTCCCCTGTAGCTATTGCCTGTGTTAGTTGTAATAGCAATTAACTGCACTGTTTAAAGTGCTTTGCTTGCTTTCTGTGCATGCATCAAAAGTTTGCTGCCTTTCTTCCGCTGTTTGCTTGTGAACATACTAATTACAAGATGATTCTTGAATAATTGTTGATGGTAGAGGAGCACTTAGTACAGCCCTTGTGCCAGCTGAGCCCCACCACCCAAAAATGTACTGTCTGCATCAGAGCTCATAGACAAAGGCATTGTTGTGTTCTGCTTAATGCAAATAAAGCATTACTGAGGTGGTATTACTACACTAGAAGTGCAGCTATTGGCAATGATCTAATTTTTAAAAGCTGAGATTCATGTTTATTTGTAATCAAACAACTTGTGTCTAAATCAGTTCTTTCTCTTTAAAAGCCAATTGTCTTTTTTCTTGTTTCATTATGGGGATAAAATAATTGAATCATTTGCAGCGATGTATGGCAATACTGAAGTTCCTGCACATCATGTGCTTTGGAGTGGTAACTGCTGAGTAAATTTAACCATCATTCAACTTGCATGATAATGTCTTTATTATTTGCTTTTTAGTTAATTTGCATTTCAAGGACTGCAGATACCTATTTTGTATACTGAAAATGGGATATACAGTGTAGCAGCTCTTTTTATGACTTTTTGGTTTTTTTTCTTAAGGGAACTGCCTTTTGAGCTACGGAAAGTTTTTGATAAAGAGGAAGTAGATGTGAAAGTGGAAGATAAAAAAGATCAAGTGTATTTGTCATCACAGAAGCCAGTGTTTCATCCTTTTTGCGGACACGGTTACAGATTAGGAAGGTGAGTAGTCTAATGTGATCTGTGACTGAGTAGCTGAAAGGAGCTATACCTGTGGTAAAGGTTCTCATAATTCAGGTTGGAAGTGTTCTCTGGAGTTCGCTAATCCAAGCTCCTGCTCAAAGCAGGGTTAGGTGTGGGAGCAGATGAGGTTGCTCAGGCTTTTATCAAGTTGGACCTTGAAATTCTGTATGAGCGGAAGCTGTGCAGCCTGCTTCAGTGCTGGACTGTCCTCATAGGAAAGAAATTTTTCCTGTGTCCAGTCTGAACGTCTCTTGTTTCAATTTATGTCCACCATGAAGAGCTTGGCTCCCTCCTCTGGATGACCTTCTGTAGACCCTGGCAGGCTGCTGTTAGGTTTTATCATCCCTAACACCATCTCTTCCACAGGCTGAACAATCTCTCCTCACCCAGCCTCTCCTCACAGAGCAAATGCTCCAGCCTGTGGCTATCTTGGTGGCCCTCCATGGAACTTGCTCCAGTTTATCCTTATTTTGGGTACCAAATCTGAGTGCAGTATTTAGGTGTGTCTGACATGCACGGCATGGAGCATAACTGGCTCTGACAATCTACTGTCTGTCGGTTAATACAACCAGGATGCTGTTGGCTTTCTTTATTCAAGGTCTCAATATTAGCAAAACTGTTTCCAGCTGAGAGGCTGTCACTGTTCTATTCTGTGATTTAAGAGAAAAGAATCTCTTTTAAAGATGTATGTGCAGTACATTTTGCAAGAAGAGTGGAGTATGACAATCCTATAAAGGGAAATGAAGTAGTAAGGTTATTTTGCATTCTCTGCAAAATATTTAACACATATTTAACCATACGTTTATTGCAGTAAGATATTATACTGTGTTACAGCGATCATCTTTTCTTTACTCCATGAGTCTCTTATGGTTGGAAAGTGCCAGCCACTAATGCCAATGCTAAAACTGGACTTGATTTATAACCAGACAGTACTGTATTTTGAAAGGCTGTTGCAGAGGGGCAGGACAGGAATTAATGTATTTGATCCTTGTGACTTTTGCTTCCTACACCCAAATTACCTGTTTCACATACCCATATGGTGTAAGACTTGCATGTCTGTAAGAGCAGACTTTAGCCTAGGGAACAGAACCCATTCAGTGACAAGGAGCCTACAGGAAGCCTTCACAGGTGGGACTGCTTAGTGACCTGCTGGGTGGCTTGGCAGATTGCAAAACCTAAGGTGAAGAGCTGTTCTGATTAAGCAGAAAGGTCTTGCTACTAAGGCCCAGTGCTTACTTTGAGGGAAAGCATGACCTGGGTAGGAACAGATGAGGCAGGGTAAGAAGATAATAATGTGCAGAATAAGAGACTAATAATAGTAAAGGATAAGTGGTTCCAGGCTGCCTCAGAGAAGCAACTATCTGTTTTATCAGATTTATCTGTTTCTATAGCACAGTCCATTCAGTTGCTGCATGCTTGAGTAGATATGGTCAATAGGGAAAGTCTTCCCTTGAGAGATGGATGAAATGCTGCAGGGCTTGATTTTGGTAGCACTGAAATCCTAAGCAAACAAGAGTCAAGAGCTTAACCTTATCTAACAGTAGACCTGTGTATAGCAAAAGCAAACTATCTTCAGTGTACTGAGTTTCTGCTGCTAACCATTGCTAAATGGGAGGGTGTTCTATTGCTTGTCATGCTCTGTCATGCCTACAGCAAGTAATGGTCTGGCTTCCCAAAATGCAAGTTAGGCTCTGGAAGCATGCTATTCTGTGGATTTCAGTTGACTGGTCTTGTACACTGAGACATCCTACAACTTGCACAGCTTTTTTTTTTTTTCTTTATGGACTAGATAAAATGCCTTTTTTTATCTACTCTTGCTCCAGTCAGTGCTATGCTATCAGAGCCTTTCCTTTAAAGGTTAGTAAATACTTTTCCTGATGTTGGAAACGTGATCTGTAAGTGCTCTTGTTCAATAAACTAGTGCTCACTTCCTGATGTTAATAAATGTCCATTGCATATGCTACTCTTTCAGCAAAAAGTTTTGTGAGGAAATAGTAGTGGTGCTGAGACCTGTAAGAAGTTTTACGTTGTTTTACTCTCTTCCCACAGTTGCATTTGTGTACTTAATCAGAAATGAGACATATGACTGAACAGTTTACTTCAGCTTATGACCTAGTTGAAGTTCTGCTTTGCAAAACCACTTTTTTTTTAATAGTCTATAGATTTTCTGCCAGTGTTCCCAGGCGGAGGGATTATGTGGCAGATGAACCACTATGAATCAGTCTGTTGAGTGGCTCATTATAACTTTTCATAGAGGGGAAAAATGGAGGAACTAGAAATATGGCGGTTGATGTAACTCACATGAGCTTGATCCCTCTCTTTGTTTTACTGGAGAAACAAGTGAGACTTATTTTCCAATGTACCTTTTGAACCCATGTAACTAATAGATATATTCTGGTTTGTCTACCACCATTCAGCTGCATTCAAGAGTCTGGGATTATAACAAGATTTGTGACTACACTTTTCTATTCAGCTTATCAATGCATTTTAAGGACTGCCTCAGAAGCATGTTAATTAAACTATTGACTGAAATCCCATGTAGCAGAGTGGCCTTGCTCTATAACCTCATTAGAGTAAAACACTGTGTGCCAAGCTTCTTAACCATTAGTCACAGTAAGGTATGATACCTAACTCTTGGGATTCGTATTTTTAGCTAATTGACAGGAGCCTCTTACATCTCTTCAATCTTCAGTTTACATCCTCTTTGTATAATCTTATAACAGAAATAAGCCTTTAAAAGAGGTGATAATGCTTTGATCTGAGGCTAATAAGAGACGTCAGTTCTTGCTTTGTGATTTTGGTCAAAACTCCCACCACTAGATGGTTTTATGTGTCAGCAAAGTTAATAAGTATAGGAATGCTTTAAACCTTGGTGAATATAGATCTTCTGACTTTCTCTTGCAGATTCACTTAGTATGTTGCCTGCAGTTTCAGACATGCATGCTATTGAAAGAATCCTCTTCAGTGCCTACCACAAATTCTGAGATGTGACTGTGAGGGAAGTTGGTTTGAGAACAACACCAAAATCCGTATCCATTTGAAACAGTTCTGTGAACTACAACTGTGATTAAGCTACAGTGTAGTTGAGCCCAGGCTAAGGCAGCTGCATGGCTGACTACCTCTCCAGCCTCCACTATACTGGGGTCAGCTGGTGCACACACAACTGCGTATGCCTCAGTGTCTGGACCTGGAACTGAGCTCCAAGGAACCGATCAATTAGACAGCAAACGCTGATCGCTGCTGGACTGAAGTAGGGCTCAAACTTTCTGTGGAGGTTTTTCGCTCTGCTCCCAAGACTGTTTAACAGTGTTGATGGTGCTCAAGTGTTTTTTCCAGATCTGGAGGACAGTTAGGTTTTATTTTGTATTTGGGTCAAGCATGAACAGAACCTGGGTGTGAGATAAGTAAATTGGTAGAGGTAGGTGGGTGATAGTAAGTCACTTGTACTCGGAGCGCCAGGATATTGTACAGATGTGCCTCTTGGAATATGTTGGTGCCAAGTTCTTGTGCCTCAGCTGATTTCTGTGTAACACAAAAGAATTCTGTGCTTCTCATCTGCCTCCCGTTGCAGTGAACATCACTTACTACTCACTTAGGAGTGAGATTCCTTGACTCTCATTCCTTTTGCAGAGTTTCAATGGAAGAAATAAAAAGTGCCTCTACTGGCTGATAGCCTGGAAGTGAGAGCACTTAACTAGGCAGTGGGTCATAAGTTTTTTAAATACCTCAGACTGAGCAGGACTTTTGAGCCCAAGACTTTATTAGCCTGAATATATCAAGTCCTTAGCCATATTTGTTTGAGCAATAAATTTGCTGTGATTTTTCTGCTTTATGATTAAGCTAAGACACGTACAAGAACATAAGGATGCAAAGCAGGTGTAGCATTAAGACTTGTTCTGTGGTCATTGGTTACCAACTGCTCTCTCAAGAAACAGTATCTCATCAATTTTCTGTGCAAAGAGAAAGCTTTTCAGCAAACCACTGTGAAGTGTTTGTGTAGTTGGTGACCACAGCTGAGCTCAGAAGAAATGGTAACTCCTTAAATCGCTGCTATTGTTTTGCAAGCAAACATCTGGTTATACTCACGTGGGCTGAGGATATGCCTGTTGGATCAGGCTTTCTGGTGACTTAAACAGTACATGCTGAACAAGCCTAGTCCTCAAAGCAGCAGTAAGCTCTAGGCATTTCTTCAGAATAAAAATTTTTGCCAGTAATTTATTGTTTTTAAGACCACGCACTTGGACTGAGGTCCCTGTATTCTGTGAAGTCATTTTATGGATCTTTGCCCTTGTGGTAGTGACTTAGAAAAAACCCAAAATGCAATGCTGTGTGCATCAGGCTGGATTTTTCACATGAACTCAGTTTCTCTGGTAGATGAGTAATGCTTCTAAGCTGAAATAGATGCTACTAGGGTCTAAATCGAGGCTAACAGCATTCACTTAAATAGAATTACTGTAATCACATTACAGTGAAAATTAACATTGAGTATGCAAATTCAATACTCAAACACCTTAAAGTTTCACCTGTGTGATTAGAGTACAAAAAACGCACGAGGAATGTTCAGACTGTTTTATCTTCTGCGTATTCCTATTTAATCCTTTGATATTTAAGTTCCCTTCCATCTTGTAAAAATGTTTAACATGAGCAAACTGAAATTCTTTAGCACGTTGAAGTCTTCAAGATAAAGTATTGGCATACAGTTTAACAGAAAAGCTGACATTTATGTCGGTATTCCTACATTTGTTAGAAGTCATCAATGCACCCTGAACAGGGCAGAAAGCTCCAGAAGCAAAGATCTGGAGGGAGGTTCAAGCTCACGTATGTACACAGAAGCATAACCTTATCTGGCTTTTCTTTTCAGTGCTACTCCAAGGATAATCTCCAAAGTAAGAGATGATCATCAAGGACCTGACAACAAAAGGCATCTCCCTTTAGTACCCTTAAACAATTTGGAGCCTATCACTAACATCCAGATCTGGTTAGCTGATGGAGAAAGGATAATTCAGAAATTCAATGTTTCTCACAGGTAAGATTTATTTTAGCACTGTCATAAGCATTTGCATCTGACCTGCTTGTCTTATGCCTGTAGGCATGAAAAGTCTCTTTAATTTCTTTGAATCATCTTACCTCCTCCGTTCACGTAACACTGGACTGCTGTTCAGCTCCATCTAGAAAACCGCCTTTCAGATGTTAAGAAATCTTTTAGCTGATGAGAGGAGCGTAAGAGACATGTGAACCGATGTTAATAGACAGCACGTAACTGAGCATTAATGAAAATCTGAGGCAACTCTAGGAGTTGTTGGTAGGTTAGTGGAAGTTAAGGTGTATGTATTGCTCATTACTAGAGGAAACAGCTTTTGAAGATTACAGATCTCTCACAGAATGACTACACCTGGAGCAAATTGCTTAGCAAAAAGCCTGCTAATCAGTGGGCACAGACAACACCACAGGTAGGAGCTGGAGGGTATTACTCTAGGGTTAAGCCACAGAAACATCCTGGGAGGGCCAAAGTCAGCGCACTAGGCAGCGGAGGTTCATCACTGGCACATCAACATGGACACAGTAGAATGTATGCAGTGTGTTTAATTCTTAATTGGTAAAATTTCCAGCTCTCAAAGAGGCTTATAAATGGGAATTACATAAGAAAGTGTTGGCACAGCATATGTCTGCAGGAGCTTTGAGAAAGTAGGATTAACTGTTTAAATTGTAGATCTGCTGTCTTTAGAGACCTTTCTCAAATTTGTAATTAAAGAAATTACTCCAGTACTAGACAGTCACATCAGAGAAAGGATATGTTTCCTGTGCTTCTCTGTGAAGCAATTTAGAAGTGATCATAGGTCTAACACAACCCAGGCTGCTGTCAAGGTAAACTGTGCGTGTCTTTGTGGCTGGTCAGAAGAAAAGCTCAGCAGCTGAAGGTTAATGGCTGTAACTTTTTTTAACTTGTACTAATTTATTACTGCTAGTGGCATAAGGTATGAACTAAAACACTGTTGCGATGTACTGCTAAAGGATGAACTGCTATTTCAGCTATAAATACTTCACTGAAGGGCTTAATATCTTAATTATTTCAGGTTTCACACATTTAAGTATATTTAGAAGCTTTTTGTCTTCATGGTAAATAGCAGTTTGAACAGCTGCTAAGTGCTTTTGGAGGAGAAAAAAAAAAAAGTGAGATAAGCAGAACAACAACCTTACCAATGTGATGCTCTTTTTGAAGTAGTTTGAAATAAATACTCCATCATAACCTATCCTTTCATCACAAGATCAGCATATTTGTGCTACAGACAGTATTTGAGTATGACCTAAAGAGAAATAGGAGGAAACCCTTTTAGAGTCCAAAGCCTTAAGCATTACGATTGTATGTGTAGCACTCCTTTCCATGGAGAAGCAGAAAACAGTCAACTCTTTGTTAATTAAACTATAGGTCAATAACCTGTAGCATATATAATATATATTGCAGTGCCTGGGTACATAGATTACTTCTACCCTTTTACAGATAGAGTGTGTATGTGCCTCAGTAACTACTACTTTAGGTAAGACTTGGTTCCTGGTGAAAGATTGAGGTTACAGCCTTGGGGCTGTAATATGGGGAGTCGAGGAGACGTGAGAGTAAAGCAGCCAGCAGAGCAGTGCTGTAGGAACAGCACACCTAGCACTGTCTTTAAGTTGAGCTGTGTTCTTCCTTGAGCAGTTGTGAAGCTAGTGTAACCCTGGAGCATCGGCTATGGAGCCTGGTCAGGAACTTGTCCATCCTAAAGCAGGTAGCTGGCAGCCAATTGCCTGAGCTGCAACTTTGATATCATGTGTGTAGACACCTGTAAATGTCAAAACCAAAATCTATTCCTGCTTCAGGTTTTTCAGGCTTTAGGCCTATAAGACCAAGTGCTGTCTCTTGATGGAGGCCTGCATGCACAGGAATTAAAACCTGGCCATATCTGTCCTAGTAAGTGTGGCTAAGCCATGAAGGTCGTCTCTGCTGCCTGTTAGGATGGTTTTGCCCAAGCCAACTAGCACTTTCTCAAGTGATATCTAGGCTTGGTTTGGATCTTAGCCCAGGTCCCTGAGTATTCCAAGATGCAGTAAACCCCATTGGCTACCCTGTGCATGGGGGAGAGGAAGGATGAGTTTAATGATTTTTCAGTAGCAGGAGGCTGCCAGCTGGCCTCAGGATGAGGGAATGACCATTGACAATATGTTTATTTTACTGGTATAGATGTTTCCTGTCATCTTCGTTTTCTAATCAAATTGGTCAATCCTGACTCTTCCGTAGCAAAACCTTGGTCTTGCTCACTTTTTGCAAGGTTCTTCACAAGAGGCAGCTTGAATCTGTAGTGAATTCACTGATGCACCTGCTTGGGTTGAAGGAGACTGTATTTAGATCCAGATAAGCTATCCAGACAATTTTTGAAAACTTTTTTTTTTTTTTAGTGTTATGGTTCTGCTACATGTACCACACACCGGAGGCATGTTTAATTCTAGCTCTTGGATAGGGAAACCTCAGGTAAGGGCTCCACCAGCTGGTTAAGAAATGGTAGGCTTGTGTAACAACCATCTGAGCCACAGGGAAGCATTTGAGTGCTCAGAGTAAGATACTCATCCTTTTTTCCCTTGGGAATGCTCTCAGAGCAGATGAACCTTGGTTGTTGCCTCCCAAGTGGATCAGGCACTTTAGGATTCCATCCATCTATACTCCTCCATTTCTGTGCCATTAGCTGTTTCATGAAGTAGGTGTCTCATTCTCTTCTTGTGGTGACTGTGTGTTGTGCATATGGTCCGTGTTGGCAGTGGACTGCTCTAATGCTGAGTTCTCTTTCTTTCTTCTCAGAATAAGCCATGTCAGAGACTTCATAACAAAGTATCAAGGATCAGAGGGAAGCGTCCCCTTTACGCTGACCACTTCGCTGCCATTTCAAGAGCTGCGAGATGAGACGCTCACGCTAGAGGAAGCAAAGTTGCAAAATGCAGTTGTTGTTCAGAGACTTAGGAAAACAACTGAACCTTTCAGGTTCTTAGTGATGAAAACACCTGACAATGACTATAAAACTGCTGCTACACCCAATGGACAGCGCAAGAATGAGCAAAAAAACACTATCAAAAGTACATGATCAAATTAGCTTTTAACTGGCCAAAACCTGCATGCAGGTGGAACTAGACAAAACCAAAAATGTAACCAGCAATATCTGGAGGCACTCTCATCCTTCCGTACTGTGCTCTTAGTGAGCAAAATTTGTGCTGTGCTATCATTTGCTGTAATAGAAGTATTTTTAACTAAATTTGGTGGTCAGAGACTGGCTATAATGTAGCAGAGGTAACTGTAGAACAGGTAATCCTTAGAATTTTCTTAGGTAGAAAGCTTCTAAGTTCTTTAGTGAGTATATTTAAGTGGAACAGTGAGACTAAATTACTGCTGACAGCACCTTTTAAGGAACAAATAGTATTTATTTTTGCACTTTGGACAGTGAGACTGAACCAATTGTTTCACTTACATTTTAGAGTAAGCTGCTGCAGTTTGCATTCTTCTCACAGTAACTTTAGGCAACAGATGTTCAGGGAAGCTCACATTTGAACTCTTACCTAACTTGTAAACCTTCAGTATCTTCAGGATTTAACTTTTATCACAAGATCTGCAGTGTAATATTCTGTCAGGTCTTCACATGGTGGTAGGTGCATGTGTGAGAAGATAGAAATGAGGTAGTCTGGTGCATACTGTATATGAAGTGCCTCAAAGAGAGTTCTGAAGGAACTGTTAGTACTAGTGGTAGAGAGGGTTTCTGCCTCTCTTGTGCTGCTACAAGTGTCTTAGAGATTGTGATGTTAAACTACCTAGCTCATTAGGATAGAAATCCACTTTTATAGCCTTGTTGCACAAAAACTTCAGTTTTTGTGGAGATTACCATACAGAATAGTGGCTTAGACAGGTGTAGTTGGCTTCATACTATGTATCTGCCTGTGTCCTGAACTGAGACAGTAACTGCATGTGGCCAAGTTTCAAAGACGTTGAAAATCCTTATTTGAAAACTGAGGTTTTTCTCCTCTTCCCCTCACTCCCCCTACCCCATTTCCAACCAAATTGATTATTTTGGTTTTCATGTACTTGAGGCATAAAATCTATAACAAAATATTCCATGTTTTGCTAAAGGAGATATCAACATAAAGATTAAATATTTTGTTCTGTGTTTGCCAAGTAGCATGTGGGTTTGTGAATGGAACTAGAGTCTCTAGTAAGACTTCAATGAGTGCTGGCTAGTCTGTGCTACCTATGCAAATGGATGATTGTTGGGGTTGTACTTCTTTTGCATTGTTAAATGAAAGATGGGTTTGAGATTCCCCGGTTTTGTTCTAAATAGAAAAATTATTTAATTGGACTGACTTGAATTCCATAAAAGTTCTGTTACTTCAAACTAGACCTCCTTGGATGGATAAGGAGCTGCTCAGGAAAATTCAAAGGAAAAAAGAGGCTTCTAGAAGGTGGAAGCAGGGACAGGCGGCCTGGGAAGAATACAGGGATGTTGTCCAGGAAGCTAGAGACCAGGTGAGGAAAGCTAAGGCTCAGTTAGAATTGAACTTTGCTAGGGATGTTCAGGATAATAGGAAGGGATTCTATAGGTACATAGCGAATAAAAGACAGACTAGGGACAATGTAGGCCCCCTCCGGAAGATATCGGGAGAACTGGCTACCTGGGATTTGGAGAAGGCTGGGGTTCTTAATGACTTCTTTGCCTCGGTCTTCACTGGCAAAGTCTCTGACCACACCACCAAAGTCTTGGAAGGCGGATGCAGGGACTGTGAGAACGAAGACCCTAGACCCACTGTAGGAGAGGATCTGGTTTGAGACCATCTTAAGAACCTAAACGTACACAAGTCCGTGGGACCTGATGAAATCCATTCGCGGGTCCTGAAGGAGCTGGCGAATGAAGTTGCTAAGCCACTGTCCATCATATTTGAAAAACCATGGCAGTCAGGTGAAGTTCCCGACGACTGGAAGAAGGGAAATATAACCCCCATTTTCAAGAAGGGGAAAATGGATGACCCGGAGAATTACAGACCAGTCAGTCTCACCTCTGTGCCTGGCAAACTCTTGGAGCAGATTCTCCTGGAAGACATGCTAAGGCACATGAAAAACAAGGAGGTGGTTGGTGACAGCCAGCATGGCTTCACTAAGGGGAAATCCTGCCTGACCAATTTGGTGGCCTTCTATGATGGGGCTACAGAACTGATGGACAGGGGCAGAGCAGTCGACGTCATCTACCTGGACTTGTGCAAAGCGCTCGACACTGTCCCACATGACATCCTTGTCTCTAAATTGGAGAGACATCAATTTGATGGGTGGACCACTCGGTGGATAAAGAACTGGATGGATGGCTGCACGCAAAAGAGTTGTGGTCAATGGCTCAATGTCCGGCTGGAGACCGGTAACGAGTGGTGTCCCTCAGGGATCGGTGTTGGGACCGGTCTTGTTCAACATCTTTGTCGGTGACATGGACAGTGGGATTGAGTGCGCCCTCAGCAAGTTTGCCGATGACACCAAGCTGTGTGGTTCGGTTGATACGCTGGAGGGAAGAGATGCCATCCAGAAGGACCTCGACATGCTTGTGAGGTGGGCTGATGCCAACCTTATGAAGTTTAACCATGCCAAGTGCAAGGTCCTACACCTGGGTCGGAGCAATCCCAGGCACAGCTACAGGTTGGGCAGAGAAGAGATTCAGAGCAGCCCTGCAGAGAAGGACTTGGGGGTGTTGGTCGATGAAAAAATGAACATGAGCCATCTTCAGTGTGCGCTCACAGCCCAGAAAGCCAACCGTATCCTGGGCTGCATCAAGAGGAGCGTGACCAGCAGGTCGAAGGAGGTGATCCTGCCCCTCTACTCTGCTCTCGTGAGACCTCACTTGGAGTATTGTGTGCAGTTCTGGTGTCCTCAACATAAAAAGGACATGGAACTGTTGGAACAAGTCCATAGGAGGGCCACGAGGACGATCAGGGGACTGGAGCACCTCCCATATGAAGACAGGCTGAGAAAGTTGGGGCTGTTCAGCCTGGAGAAGAGAAGGCTGCGTGGAGACCTCATAGCAGCCTTCCAGTATCAGAAGGGGGCCTACAGGGATGCTGGGGAGGGACTGTAGTGATAGGACAAGGGGTAACGGGTTCAAACTTAAACAGGGGAAGTTTAGATTGAATATAAGGAAGAAGTTCTTTACTGAGAGGGTGGTGAGGCACTGGAATGGGTTGCCCAGGGAGGTTGTGAATGCTCCATCCTTGGCGGTGTTCAATGCCAGGTTGGATGAGGCCTTGGGTGGCATGGTTTAGTGTGAGGTGTCCCTGCCTATGGCAGGGGGGTTGGAACTAGATGATCTTAAGGTCCTTTCCAACCCTAACTATGATTCTATGTGCTTGCTTCATTCCCAGAAATGTAAAAACTCTTTCGTTTCATCATCTCTCCAGGTGTGTTTGAGGGCAGTGAAATGAAAGACAACTGCATAAATACCTATTCGGAAAGCAAATCTCGGAAACCTATGCAGTTAACTGTTCTCAGTGCTGTAAAGTTGATGTTCTGCTGTGTCGTTCAGGTTTATGTAGCAAATAATCCAACTAAAATTTCTTTGCTCTTGCACTGACTCCTCTACTATATGAAAAGCCTACCAGATCTCTAATAGTAGAAGGAATGTGCAGACAAATCTACTAGTAAAATTGAAGAGACAAGTCACTCACAGATCTAACCCTCATTCTGCAGAACTTCCAGAACAGTAAATTTTGTTAATCGGTGCTTTTGAATTTGTCTTAATGTAAAACTACTGGAAAACCTTACATGCTTGATTGTGAGCTCAGTTGTTCTTATCTAAAAGGTGCATGAAATGTCAAAATATATACAATTCAAGCTAGTCATAGTTAAATTAGTATATGCTAGTCAAAGTAATATACTATTCCTGCGTTTATAGCATAGAAATTCAAAGGAGTAATTAGTGTAAGATTGATAAGGAGAAGTGTCACATTTTAACATAGGTAAATCCATTTTGCTTGTTATCAAAAATCATGGTTTTGGAAGGGAGTAGTATTTCAGCACTGATTCATGTCTGCTATCAGTATCATAAGAGACCGGGTAGTTTGACTCTGTCTGGCTATCTACTGTGCTTTACTGAAATAGGCTGGTTTTGGGTACACCTTTGGTGTACTTCTGTGTAATTGCAATTTGAAAGTGTCATGATCTTAATTACAAAATGAGAGCAAATCTTTAAAAAATCAGGAGTGATGCTGACTGCACTAATCCCTGTTAAGCTAGAAAGTGCCTTTTAAAAAAAGGCAACAAACTGCGATTGGGTAACTCACTAATTTGGAGAAAATCTTTGGAATGAATACAGGGCTCTCCTAAATCTAATTGGTTTCAGTTAGTCTGTAAAGACTGATTGGCTACCTGTAGTGCCTGGACAGCCTAATCTCTTGCTTAGTGCTGTAGACAGCTATTGTGCATTGGTCAAACAACAGTAAAACTAGCCTGATCAATGCTTGAGTTTGTGAAACACACAAATGCTATCAGTTATTGTTTCTCACAAGCTTTCAGTGTTTTGAGTAAAGCCTGTGTATTTAACATCATTTACAGCAAAATTGAAATAGCCTAGAAAAGAAGAAAGAAAGGAAATGTTTTCTCCAGGTTTTCTTCTTTTTCCTTTTCCAGATGCAGGCAACAAAGATTTAAATGTTGTGAGGACATTGTGTAAAGAGAAAACAAAGAAACTAAATGTTGAATTTGAATGTTAGATGCATACCTTGTATCTAGCTTGGTATTTTAAAAGAACTTATATGTTGGGGTCAAGGGACTGAGCAGTCCACCTCTGCTTTGGAGCCTCAGACTTCAGGGGCCCTTTGAAGCCCCAAAAGCTTCAGTTTTCAACAAGGCCTATTAAGGCCACAATTTCGGTTTTGTGTTGAAGGTCTGTTTCTAAGATTTTCTTTTTTTTTTTTTTTTTTTTTTTTTTTAACACCTTGTTCTTTCAGAATCTCACAATTTTTCTGCAGTTATTCTTGTCAAATGACTTTGTCCAGGATTTGCATATCAGTAGTTCATGGTGTAGTTTGCAATGTCTGTCCAATACCAGAGTGACCCTGTCAATAGCAGAGCTCTTTGAATCAGCCGATCCAGGAAGCTTATGGTTCAATCACTGAGCAGATCACCAGTCCTCAGGTGCTTGTTGGCTTGTTTAATCCATCTTTTCTCAGGCTGTCTCGCTGTTGAAAGAGTTCACACTTCAAAATGCAGTTGGTTTTTTTTCCCTTGATACGGAGCATGCTTATAAGGCCGTTTTCCTGTGGGCAGAGGGGTGACGAGCTTTTGTTGCCTGAAGAAGGGTGCTGGTTCCACCGCTCCGAAGGCAGCAGCAGCAGCTCGTGTGGGTTTTGTGTGATCTCGGGTCCAGTCGATAGACGACAGCATTGCTGGCTGGCGTGGTTATAAATTCACATCAGTCAGGAAACTCTGCATCTCTTTAAAGGGCAGAGCTGGTATTTTTATACTTTGGGTGAAAACAGCCCCAGGAACCTTCACACCCGATGAGGGCGCACTCCCCTGCGGGGCGAGGCAGGAGCCGCGGTGCCGCTGAGGGGACCGGAGGGGCGGGTGCTGTGGGGGCCCTTCGGACGCGCGGGCTGGTCGGTGAGCAGGCTTACAGGGCAGTAAAGCCGGGGGTTTACCTCGCGGGCGGCTCCCGCGGCAGCCACCGCAGGCAAAAGCGAGGAGCTGCCTTGCTCCTCTCCCCAGTTGAGATGGCATGGAGGAACTGAGGCGGAGGAGCTGTTGCCGCTGCCGGCTCGGCGGTCTCGGCTGTGCAGCCCTGACCCGAGGTGGAGAGAGAGCTCCTCCCGCGGGGAATGCCCTCTCCCGAGCCTGGAGGGCAGCAGTCAGTACTTTTGCCACTCCGGGCGCTGCGTGAGAGCTGAGGGACTACGCCATCCTCTCTCCCTCGCTTTCCCTCCGCGCCCCGCCCCGGGCACGCAGGTGCTGGACGGGGGTGGGCTGTCCGCTGTGCCATGGCCGGGGCTGCGCAGGGCAGCCAGGAGCGCCCGGCGGAGGAGGAGGAGGTAAGGGGATGGGGTCCCTCTCTAGTTTTCTTTTCATCGCCGGCAGGTTGGGGGGGGGGGGGGGCATGGTGGGCACTTTCGGGGGTTGGGGCAGCCCGTGCGCTGTGTAGTGCTTTTTGCGCGGTGCAGCCTGTCTCAGCCGGGTACCTGAAGTAGCTCTTCAGCCGTTACTACCAGCCTTCTGTCTCACCGAACAGCTCGGTGTAACTCTGGTATTGTCCTTCGAGTGCACTGTATGATATTTACTGCCCATCTCGGTGGTGGGTGTCCATCTCAGGTCCCTTTCCACACCTTTTCTTCTGGGACTCTCTCTGATCAAGGCAGATGGGTTGCAGGAGAGGTGTGGGCTGGAGGAGGTCTTTCTCTTCAGGCAGCCTCATCAACTTAGAACTTGCAGATGTGTGTTGCGGGTGGGAGAGTATCTAAATGCTTCCTCTTCAGGCTCGGTACTTGTCGAGAGAAGTGGAGGAGATGAGAAGTGAATGAAGACCTCCCTCGCTCTGTGGCTCTTGAGGGGGCATCTGATCAAACTGGGAAAGGGGCAGCTTCAAAACATAGGGACCAAAGTAACCTAACAATGTGGTGGAGGGCGTTCAAGCCATGGAGCTCATCGGATTCTGTGGGTACACGTTGCTCTGGCTTGAATTGTTGTGTTCAGAAAGTATCAGAGAGTGGATTCGTGGGAAAAACCTGAAGATTTTTAGACAGAGGTATGCCATCTTTGGCTCACAGAGCTCCTCAGTGTTAGGTTTCTGGCAGCTGGAAGGGTATCATGGGAAAGAACCACTGTATCCTGCCTTGTTCATGCCTGTTGTAGGTGTCTATGCCCAAGCCCTGCTTCTGTCACTTCTTTCACTCGGGTGGGCTGATGTTGCTGAGAAACCTGAACAGTCCTCAAGGTACTTGGTGTGAGGGACCTGGGATGCTGCTTGTGACTGTCACACACAGAGTTGAGGCAGTTAGTTGTATGGTCACTCACAGGACAGAAACATTACCAGTATTAATTCTACGTTGAGAGAAAAGCTGACTCAAAAGCTGCTCCTTGGTAGCTAAGTTTTCATTGTTTCTCAGATAAACCTAGACTAGTGTTTATCTTTGAGTCACAGGTTTTGCTCTCTCTTCTTACTGCTTTAAAATTACTCGTTGGCTCAGTTCTGGACTCAACTGATAAAGAATAGCTTAGGACAAAATGGGGCTGTTCCCTGTGCCCATAATGTGCATACAATATCTTCAAAGTTGCAAAGAGTTGTTTTCGGTGTGCTTAAATACTTTCTTTAGAAATAAGATGGTCTGTTATAACCGCTGTATTAATTTTTTTATTCTGTTGGGGAAGAGAACATTTGCAAGCAACAAAAATATGGCTTTAACTTACAAGAGAATTAAAATAAAGGAACCACAGTGTATGAGATGCATTCATTTTCTATAACAATGTTCAACCTTATTCTTCTATTTAAGGAGCAAAATCAAATCTCCTTACTATTATGCTTTCTTGGTTTACCTTGAAACACAATTAATTTTGATATGATGGGGGCATGTAGAAGTATAAAACTGTCAAATTAATCTGAGAACAAAAAAAGATTATAATTTAATTTGACCCTCCTTTCTCTTACCTCCCACTCCATCCTTTCATGTTTCTTCTAAAGCTTGTAGAAGCAGTTTGATGTTGACATTCAACTACACCACAGAGGTCTCAAAACAAAATTTTCATTGTAAATACTTTGTATTTTGTTCCTTATTTGACCACTGCCTACACATTCAGATCTCCAGTGAATTTTCTGAGTACTTACTGCCAAACTTATACAGGTGAAAGCTTTCACTGGATTTCACAGAAATCGAGCAATTCCTGTTGCTTGAGGAAGCAATGCAGCAGGGAAGTTTAACCTTAAGAGAAAAACCCTGTTAGCTGCTCATGGCTAGTGACTGCCATTGATCATGCCACTCTGCACAGATGTGATGTTATCCTTCTCGAGACAGTTTCTGGTGTCATTTGTTAGCAGTATCATGTAAAATCAACCAAGGCTAGGGGCTGAATCTTCTACATCCTTAACGGACAGCTGCCATGTCTATCTTTTCTACTCTTACGTTTAAGCCTAGGAAGCTAAAAAGAAGGAAATGTACCAGCTTTACTGGTGCAGAGACCTACCTTCATGTTTACCACTGTCTCATAGGATACTGAGGTAGAAAACATAGTGATTACCATATAACTTCCATGTGGAGAGTCAAAACAGGTTATGGGCTGCTGCTTTTGGAAAGTGACAACAGAATGTAGACTCTGAATGATTATTCCTCAGCAGATAGAAACTCAGGGGCATTCAGTTAAATTGCTAGGCAGAGGATCTGCAGTGAATGCAGTAGCATTTCTTTTCATGGTACGTGTCAATCATGCATAGAACTGCCATGGTGCATTATGGCTTAATATCTGAATGAGTTCCAAACGTAATTAGGCAAAATAAAAGGAAAACAGGTATTGAACAGTGTTCAGGATGTAACCTCTATTTTAGGAAGTTCATGAACTGGTGGTGCCCTGCGTTTCTCTGGGTGACTGAATGCAATATCTCTGTAGGCTGTGTCTTATCTGACAGCTTATTTGATTCTGTAAATAACATTCATAAACAAAATCTAATGAAAACTTACCTACTTACCTACTGCTGTGACGAAAGTATTAAGCTAAAGGTGATCTGGGAATGTGATTCAGAAGATAGTTGAGCAGCATCCTGGGAGTGTGTGGAATCACAGTGAGACTGCTTTTCTGAAAGATGTATTAAGATTGTAAATTTTATAATCATGAAACTGGTGTAAAGACAGGAGTGCTGCCTACAGCCTGTAAGTTTGGATCTTGGTTGACCGTTTCCTGTACCACAACTTTAATAAAAGTAATTGTTAAAATCTTAACATTCTTTGTGTTATAAAAAGATTTTGGAATTTGTGTATACTGTATATAGAGGCATTTACTTTTTCTGTGTTATTGTGGCCTTAGCTATTGAAAGGACAAGGGGCAGTGGTTTATAAACTGAAAGAGGGACATAAGGAAGAAATCTTTATGGTGGGGGTGGTGAGACACAGGCACAGGTTGCCCAGAGAAGCTGTGGCTGCCCCATCCCTGGCAGTGTTCAAGGCCAGGTTGGACAGGGCTTTGAGCAATCAGGTCTGGTGGAAGGTGTTCCTGCATGTGGCAGGGGGGTTGGAACTAAATGAGTTGTAAGGTCCCTTCCAACCCAAACCGTTCTGATGCTAGGGAGGAACAGAGCACAAATATTTGAGATCTATTCAGTCTGCATTTGACTGTGGAACTCCCTTCTATGAATGTTGTCTAATTATGAGAGTATGTATCAATTACTATGGTCTGAAATATTAATATAAGAAATTATCTTTTTCTAAAAGTAAAAAAAAATCTTTAAAAAATTTTGATTTAAACATTCAATGACAATATAGTGTAACAGTATATGTACATCTTTGCTTCTTGCTTGTTTGTAGACTTGTTCCTTCTTAGTCGCTTGTGAGGATCAGGTAGGTAAGCCTAGATTCCCTTGTAGGAACATGGTAATCTGGTTTTTGGGGCTGAATTAATGAAGAGAACCATTAAAAATCAAAGCAATGAGCATACAAATGTCTGTTGATGATAGGGGTTGAGGACATACGGATTTATTAGTGGAATAACTGTGAAGTGAATCCATAAATTTGGAGTTAACCACAGACTTTAACCTTATAACTTCTGTAGCTTTTAAGTCGCGTACCTTTTTTTTTTTTCTTACGTCGTGTACGTTACATTTTTTCTGCTTCATCTTGAACAGGATTACAGGCTGTCAATTTGCAGCAAATTATGCTATGCAATAGGAGGCGCCCCAAACCAAGTGGCAGGGAGTGCTACTGCTTTCTTCCTCCAGATCTACCTGCTAGACATAGCCCATGTAAGTAGTACAAGAAACCTTTGTATATTGTAGACTTACCTCGGTTCTGATGTTGTCAACAATGTCACTGGAGTGATAAACAGTGAGTTAACTAATAAACCTTTTAAATTGTCTTGGTATTATTTCGTCTAGCAGTTCAGCATCCTGGAAACTGCATAAACTTGTCAAGAAATACATTTCTTTTTCTCTTTTTCAGTAGTTTAGTTTCTGTGATGAAGTGGCCTTTACTTGCTTTTAGTTTGGGATCGTTAGTAGAGCTTTAGGACCTACAGAGCTCACACACTTGCAAACATGAGAGGAAGCAGTTCTCTTTGTGAAGAGCCAGTGTAATATATGGGACATCTGAAACATTAATAGCACCATGTTGAGATTGTGAAGTTTTGCAGATTTGGTTTAGTTACAGATCACTGCAGTTGCATCCAGTAGCCAACATAATTCACAGAAATTTCATTTGGTATGTCTAAGATAATTTCTTTGCAAAGAAAGTGAATTATCCTTTGTGAAGGTTCTTCCAGTCTGTGGCTTTGTCATGCAGGAGCAGACATGGTAAAACAAAGCAGTAGGAGTCATCCCGTTCATCTGACTTTCAGCTGCTCCTGCTAGATTTCAGGACAACAGAGAAAGAAAATCAATCCATAAGTATTTTTTACTGGTTTGGATTGTTTTGTATGTCTGCATTGTAACTAGGTGGGACCAATAAAATACTATAGGATAGAAAAGATTTTAGGGGCATGAGGCCAACTTGCAGGGACTGTGAGAACAGCTGTAGCTGAAACTACATGGGTGGTTTTCAGCACTGATGACACTATTTGCTGTAAAGAATGGGAGGCTCTGAATTAGATATTGTTTTCCATTTTGCTGTTTAAGATGTAGAAAGACAGGATATTGTGACTTGGGGAGTGGAGGTGTCCAAAAATTGGCTTTATAGTTTTCCCATAAAAGTCTGATACCAGAAGCTGAAGTGTGACTTACTTGATAAAAATGACAACACTTCCATCCCTGGAAGTGTTCAAGGCCAGGTTGGATGGGGCTTTGAGCAACCTGGTCTAGTGGAAGGTGTCCCTTTCCATGGCAGGGGGATTGGAACTAGGTGATCTTTAACCAACCCAAACCATTCTACGATATCATGAAGCATGAACCAAATGAGAAAGACACTAACACAATTTTCTCAGGGTGCTTATAAATATGGCAATTTCCCAGCTCTCTCCTTATCCCAGAAACTTAAAATTTTTGAAGCTATGGACTGTTTATTTCTTTCTGTGTTTGGAACCCCAGCTTTCTGGACAATATACACATTCTTGCATCTTTGGACACTACCTAAATAAATAACATTATTTTGTTAACAAGTTCCTACTGAAACCCAATAATTTTGCTTAATGTTTGTAATGATACACTTCCTGCTTCATTAAGGGGCTTAATTATTTGTTCCTTGATGGTTTAGTTTGTTCTCTGAAGTAATCCTGCAGGGACAGGACCAGCAGGTCGAAGGAGGTGATCCTGCCCCTCTACTCTGCTCTCGTGAGACCTCACTTGGAGTATTGTGTGCAGTTCTGGTGTCCTCAACATAAAAAGGACATGGAACTGTTGGAACAAGTCCAGAGGAGGGCCACGAGGATGATCAGGGGACTGGAGCACCTCCCGTATGGAGACAGGCTGAGAAAGTTGGGGCTGTTCAGCCTGGAGAAGAGAAGGCTGCGTGGAGACCTCATAGCAGCCTTCCAGTATCTGAAGGGGGCCTACAGGGATGCTGGGGAGGGACTCTTCATTAGGGACTGTAGTGATAGGACAAGGGGTAACGGGTTCAAACTTAAACAGGGGAAGTTTAGATTGGATATAAGGAAGAAATTCTTTACTGTGAGGGTGGTGAGGCACTGGAATGTGTTGCCCAGGGAAGTTGTGAATGCTCCATCCTTGGCGGTGTTCAAGGCCAGGTTGGATGAGGCCTTGGGTGACATGGTTTAGTGTGAGGTGTCCCTGCCCATGGCAGGGGGGTTGGAACTAGATGATCTTAAGGTCCTTTCCAACCCTAACTATTTTATGATTCTAATAAACAGTTCTAAAATCCTGTGGTGGTTTCCACATATTTTCAGGGGAGAGCATGTAATGTTATAGTTACTACCTGTTTAGTTTTTGCCCACTTAGAGGTGAGTGAATTTAGCGTATTTTATTAACAATGACAAGTTTCTGGTATTGGTGCTGACAGATACTGGCTAGATTTAAGGGCTAAGAAAATGGAGCCAAGGAATGTATAAGTCCAAACTGATGGTGAAGACAGTGTGACTGTGCAGATGTCACTCCTAACATAAGGGAGGTTTTAATTTTCTTTAAGGCTTTCTGTCACCTCTCTTTAATGTCTACTTCCTTTCTGTCTTTTCAGATTATCTGAACAAAATACCAGTGTGAAACCCACCTAATTTTAAGTTTTCTGTCCCTGTGTCCCTCATAACTGCAGCATTTCAACCCCCATATCTTTCTGACTGGTATTTTGTTCTTTTTTGTTTTGGTTTTCCCATCTCTTGAGAAGCAGTAGTGACTTCTGAGCAGTTCCAACGCAGCCCCCCTGGCAAGTCTGCCTTAGGGTTGGTAGGCCACTCATCACCCTGGCTGTGGGAGGGCACAAGTTAGAAAAGGTGGATGATGTAAACATCAGCAGACTGCTGTGGGACACAGTCCAATGCTTATCCCAGCCGTATGCTACAATGCAGCAATAGGATGCTTGAAGAGCCACTGTCATTACCTGCTGCAGGCTACCGTTCCCAGTCCTTCCCTGTTCATAAGCTTTCTAGTGCAGAGTATGGGTCTTGGAGGTGGTGGTGTCAGAAAGATTGGCTGTCCCTGCAATGTCACCTAATTGAGGCTAAAATTTAACTGATGTGATTAAAAAGCACATAGCACCTGCCTTTTATAAAGGCCATCCAGGACATTCAGAGATTATTGCTTTCTTCTTTCACCTCTGAGGGAATGCCTACAGCAAATCCTGCACACAGGGACCTGCACCAGCTGGAAGATGTGTGGTGCTGCCTAGGAGGCAATAAGCTTTATGGAAAAGAAGGAGATACTAGCTCAAGCTTGGTGTTGTATTAGCAGCATTCACCAGGCTTCCTGCTGTGTCAGAGCACTGACAGCATGAAGAAGCATATCAATTAAGAGGGTTTGTCTGTCACTGTTTAAGCTGCATAGAATGTTTCAGCAGTCTCTAATTAGTTGATTTGAGGGATATTCATATTCGTATAGTTCTCAATGACACTTTTCAGGCCTGTAGCTTCAGTGGCATGAACTGAGCACTTGGAAGAGAACCCACCTTTTTAAACATCATATGATATGAGTTCCTAAGCTCTCTACAGATATATGGGAAAAATAACTACACTGCCTGGGATAAACTGTGTTTTGTATATGGGCACTTAAGTATGATCCTCCTGGGTTAACTTCAAAGGTTTTTCTACGTGGCCATTTTATTCTTATGTAATCTGTGGACATTTTTCAAGTGAGATTTCTTGGACATGTGCTGGCAACTTACACTTGAACAGATGTGCCTTACGCAGTTTGGTTGTCACAGTTCAGTTCTAAGAGGATTAAGTCTGCTGTGCTACAACCCCTGCCACAGCCACATGCCATCAGTTGGCAGCCTTGTTGGTAATCTCAGGAGATGCAAAAACATGAATGCATGTAAATAGCTCCCTCTACTTTCGTTTAGATCAGGTCAAGATAAAGATATGGGGAAATCAGGCTGTGTGGAGAGCAAGGTGAGGGGATAATGACAGAGGGACTCTGACAGGTTTTTTGACTTAAACAAGGACTTTGGTCAACTATTTGACTATCTGACTGATTTTCCTGGTTCTAAACACATCCATAATCTATCTTTCCTTGCACTTTTCCCTTCTAATCTCTTCTTGCGTGGTGCCCATCCTAATGTCTCATTTGTTTGCTATGGATAATCAATAGTAATTTGTATGGCAGCAGCAAACTGTTTTGTAAATGAACTCTCATTCTTTGAAACACTGTTTTGTTTTTTCTGGAAAGTTGCTTTATGCTGTTTTATTGTGTTGTGAAACAATGGCTGTTGTTTACAGTATTCTGTCTGTACTTTCAGATAACTCCATTTCATGCCTCTTTGGTGCTGTTCATTGGCAAAGCCTCAGGTGCAGTTACTGATCCTGTTGCTGGCTTTTTTATTAGCAAAAGTAGATGGACAAAAATTGGACGGCTTATGCCTTGGTAAGCATCAATGTGTACATATAATCACATATATACAGGAATATATGGGAATATTGTGTATGTGTTGTGATCGTGCAGTCACCTTATTGAATTAGACTCATTTTTCTTTGCCTGTTTCCAGACAACAGTGATTGTATTCATTCTATCTATATAAAATCAAGACGAAAAATTGTCATGTCATATATTTCCCTTTAGCTTTGTCACCCATGAAAACACAGAAGTGATTTTCTACCACACAAACAAATAAAGCCAAGACACCATGTTGTTAACAAAGCTGGAAGCTCAGATCTAAAACTTTCTTGAATCTGTAGTTGAATTTTCATCTTTATATAGATTCCTTTAGTTTGGCTTCACTCCTCCACAAAATTAGAACTTGTTTATATTTGTGTCCTGGTGTGCCTTCACTTCTCACATCAGCCTCCCAGGAGCTCCGTTAACTTTAAATCTCTATGCTCTCCAGTTCAGAAAAGGATGTGTGCATATGTGTGGAACAGATGTGACATCCTAGTGCTGGAGGCCTCAGCAACCAGCACTGCCCTGGCACTCTCTATGTGCCTCCTTACAGCACTTGTTCTGGTCCTACTTCTCTTGCATCCCTGCAATCAAAATACTTAATTACAAATCACCATGACTTTTATAATGAATGAGATGTAAGATTTTGATCAGCATTTCTGAAGAGACAGTGTGATGCTTCACTGTGATGTACTTATTCCCTGTATGCACTCTGGCTAGTACACTTGTACATGTGCTGTCCATGTGCTACAGGGAGAGGTTAGAAGAATGAATGTTACTTGTGTAGGAAGGAGATTGACAGGTGTGAAGCAAGAAGATTGGAAAAGATTGGTCCGTGTTAGAGGAACCCAGGCTCATCTGTGCCATAGGGTATTTGTTTATTTATTGGGGTTTTTATATTTTGGAAGTCAAGGGGAAACTTGAGTAGGTTATGAAATGGAGCAGTGCTTAAAGACTCCTTATCTCAAGCACTGTAAGGATGTATTGTAAGATATCTGGAATTGATACAACCCCCACACTTGATTCACAACAGAAATCTAAGGGTAAATGTGATATGCTGAGGAAAGAAGTTGAATTTTCATGGAAAATAAACCCAGTTTTTTGAACAGTGGCTCTCTTGCTGTTATGTGGTTTTACAGCTACAGAAATTGTCTGTGGGCACCTTATATCTGACAAAGAATAGAAGGCAAGTACATGCTGGAGGAAGGAGAGATCAACTGCTCCTGGCTCCAGCAGGAACAGAGCCTTCAAGTCAAAGATAAGCTTTTTGTCAAGAGCCCCCTGGGAAAAGAGGAGCTTGCTGCTGTTTCTCTTTTCATGATTTGGTTTGTGGCCAGGTAAATGGAGTGCTTTTTAATGTGCACTGACTTAACCAAGTAACAGAGTTATTAAAAAAGAAAGGAATGACATTTTTATACAAATGCCATTAGGTGTATTCTGATGCCTCTTCTTGTTTGTTGGTTTGGGATTTTTTTAGTTTTCTGAAAATACTGCAGATACATGTGTTTATTGTTAGTGTTAAATTGATGTTAGCATAACTCTGTTCTAACAGAAGCATCAAAAGCTGAGACCAGGCCTTTGCACTCTAAACCAGCGACTGTACAATTAGCACTTCTTACAGGAAAGGTGCTTATCTAACCCAGCCTTTAATATGCGTTCATCAAACAGCGCAAAAATCCTTTCTTTCCAGAAGGATTCTGTCTGGGTTTTTTGGCAGTGGTAATTCTTTTCATGGGAATTTTGTTCCTACACTTTGAAGGTCAGACCATACTTATACAAAGCAAAAAATAGATCTTCTGTTAGCCAACAATACTTAAGTATTCTGAAATTCTTATGATTTTTTATGTATCTAGAGTGAAGCAATGGAATTAGCTCAGTCAGAAAGGCTTGCCAGCAAAGCAAGAACATTAGTAAAGAAGGTGTATATTTAACTATAGCTTAATACTGTGCTCAATATAATAAGAATTCATCAATCACTACTGATCTCTTTAATGTGATGTGTTTAAAAGGCATAAGCAGACATTGACTTGAAATACCCAAACCTGGTCAAATGTTTTGTCAAAGGAGATAGTAGACAATCAGATATTCAGCAACTTCAGCAAGGCTCTGAAAATTCACTGACATTAATAAGAAAAGGAGAATGTGGAAAAAGGATGGGGGGGGGGAATACTAAAAGGGTTGTTGCTGAAAAGGTGCAAGAAAAACTCACTATGAAAATATTTTACTGTGGTGACTCTGTCTGGACAGCAGTCAGGAAGAGCTCACATGGAGAGGAAGGTAGATTCCCAGAGATGTGTTAGGATTTTATCCATATTTGTGTTTTTCATTGCTGACCAGCTGTATATGAACTGTGTCCTGGGGAATGAAGGGTGAATACCAGAGAATACCAGAACCTGGCACTTTCCTTGTAAATGCTCAGCTCCTGGTGATGCTGTCCATCCCAAAGAGCACTGTGGGAAAGCCATTGTTTTACTAAACTATTTACCCACATTACTCTTTTGTATTCCAGTTTTTCAGTTCACGATTGCAAAATAATCAGCTGACCCCCAATGTCAGTAGTGCTGTTGTGAAGGGATTAATCTGTTTTCCCTTGTATGTGTTTGGACATTTTTTAAATTGGGATCCTGATCATCCAATTACATTGATTTACAAGAATACAGGAAAGCCCTGGTGCTGCTGCAGCTAAGACTTTTAGGATATGGTAGCATCAAACCACTTCATAGAATGATAGAATGGTTGGAGTTGGAAAGGACTTTAAAGATCACTTAGTTCCAACCCCCCTGCAGTGTCACCTTTCACTAGGTCAGGTTGCTCAAAGCCCCATCCAACCTGTCCTTAAGCACTGACAGGGTTGGGGCAGCCACAGCTTCTCTGGGTAACCTGTGCCAATGCCTCTCTCCCCTCAGAGAAAAGAATTTCTTCCTAATATCTCATCTAAATCTTACCTCTTTCAGTTTAAAACCATTCCTCTTTGTCCTCTGAAGTCCTTATCATGTCCTTCCATATCATGGAGTTTGACAAGTGGTCTGAAATTAGTTTTAGACTAACATAATTAATTGCTGGTTAATGGTAATGTCTGGAATTTAATTTTCTGTGTTTCTTTTTTTTTTAAGTCACCTTCCTCACCCGAAGATAATCCTTTTTTGTTTGAAGTGATTAGGAGTTTTACTGTTGAGTTAAATAGAGCAAATTATAGAATCATAGAATAGTTAGGGTTGGAAAGGACTTTAAGATGATCAAGTTCCAACCCGCCTGCCATGGGCAGGGACACCTCACACTAAACCATGCAACCCAAGGCTCTGTCCAACCTGGCACTGAACACCGCCAGGGAAGGAGCATTCACAACTTCCTTGGGCAACCCATTTCAGTGCCTCACCACCCTTACAGTGAAGAATTTCTTCCTTATATCCAATCTAAACTTCCCCTGTTTAAGTTTGAACCCGTTACCCCTTGTCCTATCACTACAGTCCCTAATGAAGAGTCCTTCCACAGCATCCCTGTAGGCCCCCTTCAGATACTGGAAGGCTGCTATGAGGTCTCCACGCAGCCTTCTCTTCTCCAGGCTGAACAGCCCCAACTTTCTCAGCCTGTCTTCATACAGGAGGTGCTCCAGTCCCCTGATCATCCTCGTGGCCCTCCTCTGGACTTGTTCCAACAGTTCCATGTCCTTTTTATGTTGAGGACACCAGAACTGCACACAATACTCCAAGTGAGGTCTCACGAGAGCAGAGTAGAGGGGCAGGATCACCTCCTTCGACCTGCTGGTCACGCTCCTCTTGATGCAGCCCAGGATACGGTTGGCTTTCTGGGCTGTGAGCGCACACTGAAGCCGGCTCATGTTCATTTTTTCATCGACCAACACCCCGAAGTCCTTCTCTGCAGGGCTGCTCTGAATCTCTTCTCTGCCCAACCTGTAGCTGTGCCTGGGATTGCTCCAACCCAGGTGTAGGACCTTGCACTTGGCATGGTTAAACTTCATCAGGTTGGCATCAGCCCACCTCACAAGCGTGTCAAGATCCCTCTGGATGGCATCCCTTCCTTCAGCATATCAACCGAACCACACAGCTTGGTGTCATCGGCAAACTTGCTGAGGGTGCACTCAATCCCACTGTCCATGTCACCGACAAAGATGTTGAACAAGACCGGTCCCAACACCGATCCCTGAGGGACACCACTCGTTACTGGTCTCCAGCCGGACATCGAGCCATTGACCACAACTCTTTTGCGTGCAGCCATCCAGACAGTTCTTTATCCACCGAGTGGTCCACCCATCAAATTGATGTCTCTCCAATTTAGAGACAAGGATGTTGTGTGGCACAGTGTCGAACGCTTTGTACAAGTCCAGGTAGATGACGTCAACTGCTCTACCCCTGTCCATCAGTTTTCTTGCCCCATCGTAGAAGGCCACCAAATTGGTTAGGCAGGATTTCCCCTTAGTGAAGCCATGCTGGCTGTCACCAACCACCTCCTTGTTTTTCATGTGCCTTAGCATGCCTTCCAGGAGAATCTGCTCCAAGATTTTGCCAGGCACAGAGGTGAGACTGACTGGTCTGTAATTCTCCGGGTCATCCATTTTCCCCTTCTTGAAAATGGGGGTTATATTTCCCTTTTTCCAGTTGTTGGGAACTTCACCTGACTGAAATCATATAATATATGAAATCATCATATATTATCATATACTCAGGTAGATACAGACTGTAGGAACTTTTGCAGTGGACTGTCCATTATCTTTTATGCTGTTTTCAGCATTTTTAAGTCTATTGACATGTTTGCACTTGCTTGAAGTTGCAATGAAGAGGCGAAGTTAGGAGGAAAACTGAAGGCATTAAAATTGCAAGAGGAAATACTTGGTAATACGTAGGCTCATATAAAAATTTCTGAAGTATGCAAAGACATGTGACAATAAAACTTAGTTTTCAGTGGTTCTTTCCAATAAATGTGTAGTCTGAAACATGTGTTAAGGCATGGTGTGCAGTTAACATGTATGCTGTTACGTGTTCTGAGTGTTATATTAAGTATAGCTCATTTCCTTCATATTTGCTCGGGGTTTTTTTCAATTTTATGGAAGTAGTTGTGTATTTTTATATTAATTTTTGTATTTAATGCACATTAATGTTTAATACTTTAAACCATGGCATTATTATAGTCGGAAAAATTGCACATAAAATAAATTGCATTATGTTGACTTTTAGCAGGAAAATTTAATGAGTTTTGCTATCCTTAGGTTGAGATTGTTGATGTTTGTTAATCTTATTTGCAGGATGCTGGCATGTACACCCTTCACAATAGTGTCCTACTTTTTTATGTGGTACCTGCCTCCTTTTGTATCAGGAAGAGTTGCATGGTACTTGACTTTCTACTGCCTTTTCCAAGCACTGACCACAGTAAGTAAATTATAGGCCATGATGTTCTCAGCAGTAACTTGCTTGTTTTCTGTCTATGTTAATGCATTTAGATTTAGTAAATTGAAATTTAGAAAAGCTTCACAGCGAATGTCAACTTCCAGTGAGTTTAAGGGATAGGCAGATGTCCTTTTATCAAACTCTCTGCTGGTTGATGGTTTCTGCCAATGCTTTCTTTGGCATATGACCTGCTGACTCAGAGAGATCACCTCCATTCATGTTCATTGGCAGTGCCCTAGATACTCAACTCATTCTTGTATAGATCCACAGAGACACTGAGATTTTTGGATTCCTAATTCCAGTTAGATATATGACTTCTCATAACTTCAATTTTCAGGAGAAGATTAGGCGGCTGAGTAGGTTTGTGGCTCTAGTTTGAGTATTTTGAGTCAAACTAGAAGACAATGGAAAGTCAGGGTAGCATGGCTGAAATAGTACTGATAGTGATCATCATGACATTTCTGCCTGGCTAGAAGAGTTTGAGCAGATGATTCTTTTTTAATAGAGCCCCAAACTTGGAATATTTATGTTTTGTCTTGTAGCCAGTATCAAGGTGAAACAAAGTCCCTTCTGTGGAAAGCAGTAGCGCACAGCAGATTAGGACTTGAAGTGCTACAGCTGCAAAGCAATTTGGCAGGGTGTATCCTTGCTGATTGAATTTCACTGGATCACATCTTGGAAAAGTGGTTCCCAGACTTTTAAATTGTATTTCTTGTTTGACTTTGGCGTTTCTCCTCTTTACATGTCTGTTGGACCTGGGAATTCTGTATTCCTGTATTAAGCTGGAATGTTTCCCTAGATCCTTTGTTTTCTCTGTAGAAAGATGGTCCAGAATACATTCATAATTGCTTAAAATAATTTCCTTACTTCTCTCTTTTTGAAGGAAAAATACAGGTTTTCCATGGCAGAGCTTTGAAAATGTATACATTTGCCATGTTTGATGGAGGGGAACAGAAATGCGTTTTGTATGAACAGAGTAGGATGAGAATTACAAAAGCTAGTTTGCCTGATTACAGATCTCTGTGGTGGTGGAAACACCACAGATAACTTGGACTCCTCAAGCAGGTTCATGTCACACTTCCACTTCACAGTAGTCTGAGAGTTTGGCGTGTATGTTCTGAGATTTTAGAAGTGGTTTTTATTTAAGCTCAACTCTATGAGGACAGTGTCCCACTCACATCACGACAAACCAAAAATCAGGTCAAGCCTTTAATCTTCAGTAGTTATTTTCAGTGAAGTACTACTGGAGATAAGGCTTGTCCTACAATCCTACAATAAAAGTGGGGCTCATTTACCTGGCATTGAAATAAAAAAATAAAAAAGAATAAAAAAAAAAAATATTGCCAGTGCATTGTTTCCACCCAGATTTTACAGCAAGGTATCAATAGCATACTAGATACAGTGCTGTAAAAACAAACAAACAGCACTCCTTATCTACCTTTTTGTCAGTGCATGCACACAGCAGTTGGGTGTTTCTACCTATTCTTAACTCAAATTAAGGAGTGTGCAGCAAAATGGTGCTGAAAACAAAGTAGTTTTCACAATTATCTCCTGAAATTAGTGAGACAGATATTTGAAATTCTTTGGTGATTCAAGTCTTCTGTATTGAATAAAGTGGAAGATTGCGCAGTGTTCATTATGGCTTTACTTCCTGTAATTTAGCTCAAGCCAGGAACATGATAATTACCTAGCACAAAGAAAACTAGATGTTTTATAGCCTATATATGAAGGAAACTTACCCAAGGAAGCTGAAGGAGCATAGCATTAAGGTACAGCCTCTTGGTAATTTATTATTTACTATTTGTGTTATGAAAGATACTGTTTTCCTTTTATATACTTTACAAAAGAGAAAAAGAGGACCTCGTGCTAAAAATTACAATGTTCTAAATATGTGAATTCCAAGGTGGCATTAAACAATTTTCCTGGATATCAAAGGAATACAGCATTTACCCTGACATTTCCTAAGTTATGTTCTTTCTTCACATAGTTATTCCAAGTACCGTACTCTGCCCTCACCATGTTTCTCAGCACAGACCAGAAGGAGAGAGATTCTGCAACAGCGTACCGTGAGTGTGATCTGGGCTTTCTCATGTGGATTAGGGCTGAGGTTTATTTCAAATCATTCTTCATCTATAGAAAGCTCCTAATGGTTTGTGTCCCTAAACTGGACTTTTATATGAGATGTTTAGTATCTAATGAAAACTGTTTTGCTTTGTAAATGCTTCATTTTTCTAGCTAAATAGGTGACATTATTGTTAAATTGTCTGATTAGCTGCAAACTCGTTCTGGTTTATTGCTAGCCAGGCAAAACTATAAAAATCAGTCTTACCCAACCCAGGGTAGGGAATAATGATTTAATTTAAAGGTGATTTGTAGTGGAAAAAACAAAGTGCTGGTCTTCATTAACATGATCTAGTGTGAGGCTTCCCTGCCCATGGACATGGGGATTGGAACTAGATGATCTTAAGGTACTTTCCAACCGAAACCATTCTATGATTCAATTAAAGAAAGCCTGAAAATAATTTTAAGTATTTCCTTTCTTTTTTTCTTTTTTTTTTTTCTTTTCAGTTCAGATTTCTTTAGGTTTATGTGTTTCATGGTATAAATTCAAATCCCAAACCTATTTTCTCTCATAAAATTTCTAGAACTCATAGAACCATGACAATTAGCCTCATCAGAAAAGGAGAGTAATTTTGTATGCATGTTCACACCAACTGAAATCTCTCTTTTTAGTTCATTTGTGTTTATTTAATTCTAATTTAAACCAAGTAGTTTAAGGACAGATCTTTCTGTGATATAACTAGCATTCTGTATTAGTTAAAAAAATGAGGGCTTCCAGACCATATCTCTGGCTCTTTAGCAACCAAAACCAGACAGTTTTTGCTTGGAAGCAAATTGATCAGACCAAAAAAGTGCAATAAAAGTATTTCCAAGGTTTCCTGTATAGATCATAAATTGAATGTAAGAAGTTTCTTCCCATTCTACTCTCTTCAGCTCTGTTCTCACACCTTTCCTATGTACTGCTGTCTCTCATGGCCACCAGCATTAAGCAAGGTAAAGAGAAAAGAGTCAAATATCACATTAAATACTTTTTATGTTTTAACGTGTGTTTCAGTGTTGCTTTAGAATAACTCTTGCATCAGTTTGCTCTTCCTAGCAAGACCCCTTTTCTCTTCCATTAGTCCTCAGTGAACTTGCTTGAGTATGTTGAAAAAAAAAACACCATAGAAGCACAACAAAATGGCCAAAAGTACCAAAAGAGTAATGTTAAAAATTCTAGATACAGCACCCCCTGAGCAACCCAGTCTCTTTCCAGCATATGGAGCAGTTGTAATTTGCATTATCATAAACTATCTCAAGAGAAAGTCTGGGCTAGCAGTCACAGGACAGGACTGAACAGTGGGAGATTCCAGTTTTGTTATAGTCTTTGGCACTGACTGTATTCTGAGTCATCTGGCCTAAATTCTAACTAAATCCATGTACCTAGTGTTTTCTCTTGTCTGGTTTTATGTCTTCAGAGGCTGTGATCCAAATAAATGTACTTTCCTATGTGCTAGTCCCATGCAAGGCTTCACAGGCATCTGTGCTCGTAAAAGCTGTTGAACTCTATGGCTGAGAGGTGTTACGCATTTATAGTGTCATTTTAATGTTCAGAAAGGCATTAACTTTTGAGTGTACAGCTGTTCTTCTAAGCCAAGTTAGGGTGATTAAATGAACCATAGTTTTGACTTTTCAAATGTTGATATTTTTGTATATTTTGAAATTATATTTGTTTGGAGTAAGTTTTCTTGTAATGACAGTGATTATGTGAGAATTTCTTTCCCCCCTCTTTTTTTTAGCAAGTGTTTTACTTAAATACTTCTGCTTCTCTCTGGGTTTCACAGAGAATTCTTCTTGTTGATAGACTTTCTTGGATGGAGTCAGTCGTTCAGGCATTTCTTCAACTCTTTAAAGAAAACCAGCTGTGTAATATGAAGTGTGCTTTAAAAAAAAAGTTGGGACCAGAGGATCCATTACCCTCTGCTGGAGACAAGCAGAACTGCTCAGTATAAATTTTGTCCTGCTTCTCACTGAGATTCTTAAGTTGCTTTACCATAAATCCTACTTACATTCTAGGCAAGATATAACCTACTTCAAGGTACAGTCTGCTTTCTGAAAAATCAGCTTTCTTGGCTAAGGTGCAAAGTAATAAATTCTAAATTCTGAGCTCATAAGAACTTTCAAATGTACCTGTTCCTCAGTTCTTGCTACTTCTTAGAAAATAAGGTTTCATAATGGTTGTACTTCTGTTGCCTCTAATGATGCTTCTGAGTTTTATTCTATGCAAGTGCTTGGTAAAATGCAGATGTAGAGCCCTAATGAAGATTATGGATGTGTAGGTGGTGTTTTGAATGGAAGGTGTTACTTGAGTGCATTGCTTTTGCACTGAGTAGTCAACAGTTGAAGCTCTGCAAGGCCCGAGTGAGACTGTCAGATAAGGTTGAGGTCAGGATTTCCACCATCTGCCAGCATTTTTGTGCATATGGACTGAACTGTAATATCGCCAGTAAAACTGAATGTGAAGTTCGGGGAAGAAGTTGGGGGTTTTTTTACTTCCCATTGGTTTCAATTAGTATCACATGAAGCCTCAAATTTTCTGTTCAGAAACATTTTCTATTTGGGAGCATACTAGCAATGGTTTAAATGATCCAAAGTGTCCTAAGGACCCTCTCTTCCCTTTTCTTTACTTGATCTTCTATAGCTACATGCAGCCCTTGTTACTACACTGTCTGAACACCTCACAGTATTGTGTGCATTGCTCTCCCTTTAGGTGGAGAAGTATTTTTATTCCTTCGCAGGGAAACACAAAAAGGCATGTACCCAAGGTCACAGAGGAAGTCTATTATAGAGCAGGGAACTTGAAAAAACCTGAATCTAGGAGCTTTTGAAACTTCTGTCAGTTCCAGGGACAGTATGATAACCACTAGGACACAAACTGCTATGGAACTTGCCCTTCAAAATCCTCCATGGTGCTTCTAAGAAAGGAACATGGAGCCCCTAGAGACACTGAGAGAGAATAAGTAGAAAAAAGCCTCATGTTTAGGTCAATGATTATGATTCCCTCAATCAGGGAGTCACAGTCCCTATTCTTAATCTGTTAATATATTCAACCCCATGTATCTTTAAGCAAAATGTGTAAATAGTGCCTGGAGACAGAACAGGAATTTGGTTTATCTCCCTGCCATGGGGATGCTGGGTATGGCCACATTGCATGGAAACAGAACTGATAGGCTTGAAATCCCTCAGGGTAAGAAGGGGCTAGAAGCCAGCTTACTCACCACTTGCCTGCAATGGAGCTGTAACAACTAACCACCTTGTTGACTGATTTTTGAGTACATGAAGCATGAACTGGATGTCCATGGTCAGATCTTTGCTTTCCCAAATGGAGGCTTTGGTTGTTTTTTTAGATGATTCCTTATTCTTGTGGTGCTTGGAGTGGTAGTAGTCTGAATAATTCACTGAAACTAAGGTAGCTAGTTCTGCCTTACTCTAGCCTTAGACAGTTAAGAGCAGCATCTAGTGTTTCCAGGACCTTGGCAGCTGTATTATTTCCAACATAAGCCTGAGGTAAGTACTGTTTTATTTTACTGTTTGGAGAGCCTATAGGTCTGATCAGATAAGTGGCTTGCAAAATGTTTCATAAGTTACCATCAAGCTTAAGCTTGATACCATCTTACCATCAAGCCTGATGTCATGGCTCCTAGTCCTGCTTCAGAAGAGTGGCATTCAACATTTAAACTGTAGTTCTGCTCTGGTCCTCGAGATGAAAGGTTCCTGTGTTATCCACTTGTGGCTCTTAATCTCAGCTGCATCCATCATGCAGCTTGAATAAAAGTAGATCTTCCATGCAGACTTCTAAAAGCCGATCAGAAAATAGATTACAAAATTCTTTTTCCTTGAAACTGTTCTATTACTGATCATCTTCTGTTCTGATGTTCTTGGTATTGCATTTTCTGGTTGTTTCCTATAAAAGAAAATGGTTTGATGAGGTTTCTTTTCAGTGGGATAAATGAGCCAGCTTCCGGTCTGTGGAGGAAACAAATTCTCATGCTCAGTGCACATTTGTGCTTACTTCTTTAGGAATGACCATGGAAGTGCTTGGGACCTTGATTGGAGCTGCACTTCAGGGGCAGATTGTAGCCAGTGCTCATGTCTCTCATCACTGCACTGTGAATCCCCCAGTAAACACAACTGACTCCTGGCATGACACTTCCAGCTTTCCAGACCCTTCAGATCCCCTGTCTCATCAAGTAAGCATCTATGGGAGCACACTAAAATCAATAAGGGGGGTGGGGGGGCAGGTGGTATGTCTGTAATACCATATCAGATCATCCAGCCTGATGAAAATAAACGTGACTTCCTTGAAATCAGTAACTCTGGAGCTGAGCTGTTGTGAATAAGACTTCCCATCTGTTGTCTCTGCAGCCACTTCTCTGTGGTGGCAGCAGATTTACGCTAATGAGCTTTGCTGAAGATGGCAAACTGTAAAGTAGCTAGGAGGTACATGGCCATCCTTTGTTTTCAGTATGTTGATTCACAGTTTAAAATAGAAGCTTAGTGAGAAAAGCTTACTTTACCCTGCCAGGAATGCTGCATCCAGTTCTGAGGTCCACAGCATAAGGAAGATATGAACTTGTTAGAGCAGATCTGGAGGAGGGCCACAAAAATGGTCAGAGAGAGGGAGCACCTCTCCTGTGAAGAACAGCTCAGAGAGTTGGGGTTGTTCAGGCTGGAGAAGAGAAGACTCTGGGGAGACTGTTGTGACCTTTCAATATGTAAAGGGGACTCATAAGAAAAATGGAAAAAGATTTTTTTGTGAAGGCCTGTAGTGACAGGACAAAGGGCAATGGCTTTAAACTTAAAGAGGGGAGATTTAGATCAGAAATTAGGAAGAAATTCTCCACTGTGAGGGTGGTGAGGCACTGGCACAGGTGGCCCAGAGGAGCTGTGGCTGCCCCATCCCTGGCAGTGTTCAAGGCCGTGTTGGATGGGACTTGGAGCAACCTGGTCTAGTGGAAGGTGTCCCTGCCCATGGCAGGGGGTTTGGAAGATGATCTTTGAAGGTCCCATCCAACCCAAATAATTCTGTGATTCTGTGAAAAAATGGTGGCTGTAGTAGGATTTTTCAGATAAGCAACGCTGCTTTTCATAGGAGTTATTACTGGGGTTCTCCTCTAAAGATTAATGGCTGTTTTGTGAATGAAACTGGAAGTCCTACTTGGACTCTGTAGTCTTGTGAAGGTACAAAGCACTGTTGAAAGTAAGTGGTTTCTAACAGGCAATTAGTGGGAGCAGTGCTCAATGTTTAACACATGGAATGAACCTAAAGAACCATGCTTGTTTATTTCATTTTCCACAGCAGATTTCTCCTGTAATCCTGCACAAGTAATTTAATCTCTTCATGCTTCAGTTTGCTATTTTTTGAGAAACAGGGATGGTTTTATATCTATGAGGAAATCCTAAAAGCTGATCCAAACTTCGATGAACACAATTTGATAATCTTCCATTGTTTCCAGTGATCTTGAAACAGGGCCTGAATCGAACAATTACCTTGTGTAGCGGTTTGGGTTTTTTCTGTGTCACTTGTGAAATCATCAGTTTGTTAGTTCGATTTTTACCAATTGCGAGGTTCAGTGGTTTTATATTTTCATCTCTTTCTCTGTCAGTGCATATACTGATACGTAAGATTCCTGTGAAGAAGATTCCTTGACCTGAGTCTAATCTCAGTTGCATGGTGCAAACTGAGATGTACGTATTTGTGCTCTGCTTATTGTAGTTGAATATCTCCTATTACCGCTCTTCAGCAGCAGTAAACAAGATTTCTGAATATGCTTGAGTATTTCACCAAGTAGCTGGGGTAACAAGGATGCAAGTAACCATATTCTTAGAACACTGGCATGAAAGTGTGATTTGTAAAATTTATTAGAGCCTAAAGGGAGTTTTCTTATTGTTCTATTATACATAATACAGTAACTGTACTAATTGTTTGCATCAGCACTGGGGCCTTTCCCACCCAGAATGAAGATACAGATTGTTGTCTATGTAACTGGATCAGCTGGATTTACTAAAAATTAGAAACACTCTACTGATGCTGGACATTTTTGATAGATCTCTGTTTGTGTCTGTAGGTAGTCTCACAGCTTCTTTTTTTTGTTTTGCAGTAAATCTATACTTATATGCCTTGCATTTATCCTAAAGTACGTGTTGTTTAGAAATTACCTGCAGAAGTGAACATTTTTCGGAGAGGTAAAACACAGGGACTTGGCTGTCGTAGAGAGGCATTTCTTCATTTGCAGATGGCTCACCAGAAAGAGGCTGAGATTTCCATAATGGCCTGTCATTCTTCTGTCACAATTTCAAATATGCCTTTTTTCTCTTCAAAGGCAAAAGTTTATATGATTGCAGCAGGGGTCATAGGAGGTGTATATCTTCTTGGAATTATCTTTCTTTTTCTTGGAGTAAAGGAAAAAGATGGTAAGATATATTTAAATTTGCCTAGATTTAGTAATAATTATTTCACATTCGTCTCCAGAAAAGATTGTTATTTTACGTATTTTGCTCCTCTTAGATCCTTATGCCTTAAAGTCAGACAGAGCAATACCTTTTTGTAAGGGGCTTGGACTCACAATGAAGCACGGTCCATACATGAAGCTTACAGCTTCATTTCTTCTCATCTCGACAGCAGTTCAGGTAACTTTCAGGCTCTCTAACTCTGTGTCTTGGCCTCATTCCAGTCTCAGCATGGGAGATTCTGTGGCAGCTAAAACGCAAATAACCTTTGGCTGGTGTCTGGAGGTGGTGATCTGGGGGGTGGTGCCTTCCCTTACAAATCAGTCGGGAATCAGAGTCCTTTCCTTGGTGCCTGGGTTCCTGTGCGGCTGGAGATGGTTCTTTCAAAGGAGAAGCAAAACCAAAGTCCTTACCATTTAAAGATGGCTTGTTTTTTGTTTTTTGTTTTTTTTTCTCCATAAAAGGTGAGGAACTAGTCCTAGTGACCCAGAGTGGGTCATTATATGTTATCCATCCAGTCTCCTGTGGTTTCAGTTGCTTAGAGAACACTTTTTCTCTTCTTTCTGTTCTTCTCTATAGTGCGTGCCCCTTCAAACCATTGCCCCTTTGTATAGGTATCTGTTCTCAGATAGTGGCTGAACTGGTTCTTATGGAGTCTTTATGATAGAAGGCATTAGATCAGAGTAAGATAAGATGATGTTCAGAAGCAGGAGGTCTTACCTGTCTCAGGACTAGATAGAGTCAATTTTCAAATGAGGACCTGCAGTTGAATGTGGCTCTTGCAAAAAGAGGTAATACATCTTGTCTTAGAGAGAAGCTGTAGAAAAACTGAGAGCCACTCAGTACGAAACCCTTAATCCTCATAGCCCAGCAGTCTTTTTAAAGCTTGATTTTTGAGCTATGGTCAAATCAGTAAATGTGTTGTTTTAATGTGAATCTGTACATATCAGTTGAAGTTGGCTTTATTTTAAAACACAGATGCATTTTTGTCAACAAATTCTTAGTCACATGCACCATTGATTGAGTGAATATCAGGACAGAGGGCAGGAACAGGGCATGTAAGAGAGCAGCACTGTGTTCACCAGCACTCCTGGTGAATTAGTAAATTTCTTAAAAGTCTGTTTACCAAAAAAGCATGGAAGTTTCAGGTTGGCCTGGATTTGGGCATGGTTAGTAGGCTGTCCTTTGCAGCATCTGTCAGTCCTTGCTGGAAGGCCCAAGGATGAGAAACAATAGCAGAAGCATTTCTGCTTACCTCTGGGAGCTGCAGGCACAGCAAGCAACAGCAGAGATAATGAAAAGATCCCTTATGGTTCAGATCCTTCCAGCATCCACTCAGTCAGTAAGGATACAGTGCACATTTGGTTGTTGGCAGCCAATTACTTCTTGACAATACCTAGAAAGGAAAAGATCTGGCTGTCCATATTTCTTCATTTTTCTTTTTAAGCAAACTGAAGGGAAGGTGTGAGGGGAGGAAGAAGCTGGAAGCTCTATTGCTCCAGTTCAGCCACTGTTTTTCAAGGGAGGACACTGACTTTGTGAAATTCAGTTAGTGGATTATTGGTGAACAAAGGAATAGGCAGGTAAAGATGCATTAGTCGTGATCCCATAGCATGATACCCTACATCTAAAATGAAGGCAGTGTAAACTGGGTTACAAACAAGAGAAGGCTTTGGTGGCAATGGAGAAGGGATATAACTTTTATCCTAATTTGTATACAGATTATTGGCCACTTTTAATCTACAAGTGGACAGAGGAGCAAGAGTTGATTGTAGTGCTGTGGCATGAGTATTAAATCCTCCTCTGCCACTCCCCTTCTGCAGAATTGCTGCTGGTGGGCCTGAGCCATATACTCGTGTTCAGAACTCCTTCCAGTTCTGCAAAAGCATGGTGGCAGTGGCTTCATGTGTTATAACACAGAGCAGCTAGATCTTCCATCCAATGAGTATTTGAATGAGAGATACCTGACCCAAAGCTACATCCATAGCCAAGGCCATATACAAACCCAGCAGTTAGCTGCTTAACTGCAGGAAGCCGGCATGAGCATAATTCCAGCTGAAGAGTAACTTGTTTTGAAGTCAGAACTCCTGGTGAAATATTTGTCACATTGCTATGGAAAAGGAAGGACGATTTCTTGCAGTAGTCTGCAGCTGGGACTGTGACAACACCACAAGGCAGTTGCAACACAGGGATTAAAGCCTTTAGATGGAATCCTCTCATAAGGCAGTTCCTGTTTTGGTCATTTTTATGCTGTATTAGGTGCATGGCTTACCTCTTGCTTGACACAATACAATTGGCATGTTACTTCAGTGATAGGAGATTTGTTGCTTTTTTTAAGTTGTTGCAAATGTAGGAAGAATGAGACTCCCAAATCCTACATTTAACAAGAGTCACCAACTGTGTTTGACTGGTATAGAGCGTGATATCATTTTTGTCTTTTTTAATTTTCCTTTCTTTTTTGGTGGTCACCAAATGTTTTCAACAGTTGGAGCAGAGCAACTTTGTCCTATTCTGCACTCATGCGGCTGATCTTCGCAGTCACTTCCAGTATTTGGTAGTGACCATCCTGGTGAGTTGCGCTTTTCTGTCCTGTAGTTTTATTTGATAGCTGGTTCTCACTGGTTTCTGCACAAAATAATGAAGACAAGAGGAGTTCTGTGTCTAGACAGAGCTGTTGAGAAGCTACACTATCTTTTGCTTTGCCAGTTTGGAATAAAGCTGGTGTTCCCTGCTGTACTTCTAAAAAATTAATGCTTTGAAGCTTTTCATTTATTCCTTGCTGCCTTTACCTGTCAGTCACTTTCTGCTCCTATAAAGGGCAAAAGCTGCTGCCAGAAAGGAGGTCTGGAATTTTAACTTCTTTTCCCTTTCCCCACTCTGATATGCTGAAGATGAAACAACTGTAGTTTGTGTATTCATACATATGAACCTTCTGGGCTAGGCAGCTTGCAAGGATAAATATTTGAGATATCCAGAGATACAAAGATTCCTCTCCAAAGCAGTCAGCAGTGTGATAAAAAGATCCTTTTAGAGAACCTTTTTTTCCTGCAGAGGTAGAATTCTGCTTGCTTAGGTGATACTTACAATTCAGTTACACACTGCTCCTGTGTTGCATTATTTATGTTATGATTACAAGTAGTATTAGTTGAAAACTTCATGCTTCTGACCAAAGCCCTTTTAACACAAGTATAACATTTAAAGTTGCATAATTCCTAGGATATGCATGTGCTGCAATTTTGAAATATTCTGTAAAGAATTTGTCTACCATGTAGAATATGGCAGCAGTCCTTTTCAGGGAAGCTGTTACATGATTTCTGACCCATTTGGCAGAGAGAATTGTAGAAACATGTTAAGGAAACTTCATTTCCACTTCTTTGTCCCAAAACCCCTTTCTACCCCTTTTTTATTCTTCCTTTCCTGTGTTATAAGACAGATCTTTTCCAGTGATTAAAACCAAGATGTTGGAGAGCAAGGGATTATTGTTGGGCATCTTGAGACTCTGCAAGTAGTGGACACCAAGCAGAGAGACAAGAGACAGTAAAGTCAGTAAAGAGTGGAATATAACTGTAACAATGAGATAACATTTGAATTTAGTTAAACTGTAAGACTGTCATTAATAGCAATACTTCAGTGCATTGTTACTGTGTTGCCTTGTTGTTGTAAGTGATTGTTGTTGCTGCTACCAGGTGAGTATTAGAGTATATGAAATGGTAAGTAGCTATTGGTAAGCAGCAGAATGTAAGCAGCTGTTTCTCTCAGAGGTTGTTCCTAAGATGAAACATGTATGGGATATATACTGTAAGTATATCTTAAGATAAGTGTGTGTTGTGCTTCAGCTTTCTTCCTGTATGATGGGGTAGAGCTGAACTTACTTATCATTTGTGAGGTCCAGAGAATGAGGCAAAACACATTAGAGCGAAATACAACTGTTTGCGATGTGTTCGAGCTTCAATGACTGTCATGTGTAGCTTTAGCTGTAGTGGCTTGCATTAGGAAAAGGAAATTTTAGGACACTGCCTTCTGGTATTTGACTGTGGAAAACCCTCTGAGGCTTTTTTGTTTGTAATAATATATAATAGTGAATAATAAACAACAACAAAAAAACCCCAAACACTCAAAGGATGAGGAGAAACAGGAACCTGTAAGTGCACGTTCCTTTCAGGCTGTAATGTGTTAGACAAAAAGATGTCTGTGAGCTCTACAGCTGAAGGCAACCATGGCAGTGAGCACCATGCAGGTATGGTTTTTTGTCCACTGTAGGTATCAGCAGCTGTGAGCATTCCCTTCTGGCAGAAGATTCTGCAGCGATTTGGCAAGAAGTGTGCAGCATTTGGGATTGCGGTAAGCAAATCTTTTGAGAGAAAAATCTGCTTGCACTCACTTCATTTGACAACTGGAGCCACTTCAGGAGCTCTTTCAAGTGTGTATAACCTCAAGCTACATGAAATTTGCTCAGTTTCATAGTTCGTTTTAAATCATTGTACCGAATTTCAGACAGATTCCAAGTTTCCAAGAGAAACTTTTGAGAAATAGATTGATGCTGAAAGGAGGCTCCAGTTTAAAAATCTTTGCAAGCTCTGCATTTGTCTGCACTCAGAAGTGAAACCCAGTGAGGTTTTGTTAATCTGAGGCAACACAAATCTGAATTTATAAGTTATCTGTTGTACAAGGCTTGTTTTGTCTTTGGGTATGGTGCTGAGTTGACCACATCTGTAATCCAGTGGCAGAGGAGAAAACAGAAGTCTGTTACACATCCTTCACCAGAAACATGAGAAGGAAGGGGTTTCCACATCCCTCTGAACAGAGATGGACATGGACAGTTATTAGTGAAATAAAGAAATAGGTGACCTACCTGAGAAAAGAAGTCTGGTTTAACTATTACACAGCTCTGCAGACGGCTCAGTGAGACTGACCTCATCTCTGATGGATTATTTTAAGTCCTTCACTTAGTGCAGACTGCAGCAATTTTCTGTCATCATCCTCAGTGAGTCATTGTGTAGGCCTGTTCCTCCCTATTTTTCCCGTTTACCTTCAATTACTTATAAAAGAGGAAAGAAAAATTGTCTGCCTTGTGCACAACAAAGCATGAGGACTCGGAAAATCCAGCGTGAAGCTGTATGTCAAAATCTGAACAAAGCTGGAAAATTTAGGTCTGGTGACAATTATTGAATATAATTGAACAGTTACAATTTTTGAAATTAAGATCTGTGTGTTGGAATGACTTCCAAAGAATCAGAAGTAACTTTAAAACCCAAGTTCCAAATATTGGAACATTATGTGTTTTGAAGTAGGCATCTGGAATCCAAGTCCCATCCTCATTTGTTTTTACCACTTGAGCAAAGAGAATTGCCAAAAGCAGTATTGGACCACTGACTGGACCAGGGAATGCAGACTTCCTCCATAGGAAATCTCTGTCTACTTAGCTACAAAATAAGCTTTCTTCAACCAACTTGGCTCTGTAAATTTATTTTAACATGACTGGAAATCCTGTCAGCACCTCTGTAAGCATGGTTTAACTTAATTTTACAGTCCAGTTGGTTGACTGTATTATGGTGTAAGTGGGGGCTGGACTGAAAAAAGTCATCTCTCTATTTCACCTTGTAGATGTTTCTCAAGGGACTCTCTGTGTGCTCAGTGATGGATTTTGTGTCTGGCAATGCAGCAGGGGCTTCCTATACTGCCACCTTGTGTGATTGGTACAACTAATCTGTTCTGTCACTGTGAAATAAAATCACATCATTTAAGGCTCCTACTTTTGTCATTGGGGGATGTCCTTCTGGAAAGGAAGGAGACAGGGCAGAAAGCAATGGGGTTTTTTTTCTGCAAAACTTCACTCAGTTTTCAGGGTGAAGATATAATTTGAAACTCAGTTTCCTGGGAAAAAATAAGATAAAAGTCACACTGTTCCAGACTAATTTTTCCTGTTAAAGGGTTGTATGTTGAAAAGACCCTTTACAGAGTATAGAAAACAGGGTAGATAAGCAACAAGAATCATAGAATCATAGAATAGTTAGGGTTGGAAAGGACCTTAAGATCATCTAGTTCCAACCCCCCTGCCATGGGCAGGGACACCTCACGCTAAACCATGTCACCCAAGGCCTCATCCAACCTGGCCTTGAACACCGCCAAGGATGGAGCATTCACAACCTCCCTGGGCAACCCATTCCAGTGCCTCACCACCCTCTCAGTAAAGAATTTCTTCCTTAGATCCAATCTAAACTTCTCCTGTTTAAGTTTGAACCCGTTACCCCTTGTCCTGTCACTACAGTCCCTAATGAAGAGTCCTTCCACAGCATCCTTATAGGCCCCCTTCAGATACTGGAAGGCTGCTATGAGGTCTCCACGCAGCCTTCTCTTCTCCAGGCTGAACAGCCCCAACTTTCTCAGCCTGTCTCCATACGGGAGGTGCTCCAGTCCCCTGATCATCCTCATGGCCCTCCTCTGGACATGTTCCAACAGTTCCATGTCCTTTTTATGTTGAGGACACCAGAACTGCACACAATACTCCAAGTGAGGTCTCACGAGAGCAGAGTAGAGGGGCAGGATCACCTCCTTTGACCTGCTGGTCACACTCCTCTTGATGCAGCCCAGGATACGGTTGGCTTTCTCGGCTGCGAGCGCACACTGAAGCCGGCTCATGTTCATTTTTTCATCGACCAACACCCCGAAGTCCTTCTCTGCAGGGCTGCTCTGAATCTCTTCTCTGCCCAACCTGTAGCTGTGCCTGGGATTGCTCCAACCCAGGTGTAGGACCTTGCACTTGGCGTGGTTAAACTTAATAAGGTTGGCTTCCTTCCACGGATATTGCTCCTTTTTTACTCATTCCTCCACAAGAGATGACCAACAGTCTAAGTACTGACTAAATATCTAAACTACCCAGAATATAAAAGCTTAGACTTTCTGTAAGTACAGGGTCATATGCAAGTGGGATCCTTGATCAGGATCCTTCCCATGATAAGGTGCAAAGGCTTATTCTCTTCTGCTTCTGTGTGCTATGTTCATTTAGATTGTCTTCTCTGCCCTTATGGGGCAAACGTTGAACTTAAAATCAGTAAGTCTGTCAGCTGGTAACTGGAGGTAAAGTAATGAGAAATTTTAAGAAGTGAGTCAGCTTTTTGGCTCATGGTTTTGACAAGGTGTCCAAAAGTGGAAGTTTGCGCTCTCGCACAACTCTAGCTCCCATCCTAGCCAATAATAGCCTTTGACTAGTAGATTTTGACTTGTAGATTTTGGAGGATTTAGTAAAAAATAAAAACAAGTCCAAAATGGCCACCAGGCTTTTCACCTTCCCACATATACATGTTGTTTATTTGCCATCTATCAGCGCAGTGCAGCATGGAGGCACATCCTTGGATGAATCGTGGCTTTGCAGTCCCTTTTCCCCTCTCCATTCACATTTCCATTCACATTCTAGCTGCACCTTTTCCTGATTTGCCCGTTGTAACATGCTGCTGCCCAGGCCAGTAGTACCTTCAGCGTCCCAGAAGAGTGACCTTCCATAGTGCTGTTAGGGAATGGATGGAAGACACATGATAACTGTAGGATATTGTTTATGACTCGAAGGGCAGCAGCTCTGTGACTAGGGAGCAGAATGCAAATAATGGAGTGCTTGCTCTGCAAGTAGAAAAGAAGGAGGTGCATTAGCTGTTTATTGCAGCAGGAACACTGCCCCAGTGATTCTGCTGCTATTGCATGAGTGAGACTTTAGGGCATTGTAGCCCGAGTCCTCTGAGCCGTGCTTCTCTTTCAATAAAAAATTACACTTACAATGATTATTATTATTATCAATCTAGACTTTTGTTTAAGTGCTTTGTTTTCTGGGTGGGTGCCCCATGTGGAGCATAAGACTGTCATAAAATTGCTTATAGGCAACATAAAATCTTGTATTGATGGAGTGCTCTCTTGTGGTGAAATAACGATTTTGCTACAACACTGGGCTAATGCAAGGATTAGCTGTCTGTGCTGGGAACCTGCAGTCAGGAAAGGTTATTTTCTGCCTCCTTAGGTTAGGATCAAATGCTTTAGATGGGAAATGCATTTAAAACATAAACATAATGGATTAGACTCCAGGACTCCCAGAATCACTTACCATACAGTCCTGTAAATAGCAGTGCTTAAGGGAATCGCTGTGAAAGCTCTTCTCATACCTTCAGCTCCCAACCTGCAAGTATAGAGGATTGGAACACTTAATGTTAAACTAATCCCCCATCATTAAAAAGCCCTGTAGATAAGCCCCTGGTTCTGAATTCTATGTGTGCTGTGCCCATGGTTCACAGGCATGGGAGATGGAGCTTGTATGGGACAGCTGGGCTGTATGCATTCAGTCAGCATTTAGAAGTGGATTTTCACTCCTGTAAGCCGATTGCTTCAAGCTGAAGTTGGGGAAATCTGGTGGCATATCTAGCTGTATGGAATGGGAGTAAACCACACTGCTTTCTTGCTTTTAGTTATTACCAAGTACCTAGATTGCTTTATTGTGGTCATTGGAAACAAATGAGTAAGCGAATTCTTAATTCAAGACCCAAGTTATCTGCAAAATGGGATATTTACAGTTTAAAAAGATTATTGAGCCCCTGCCCCTCCCCTTGAAATGCAATGGGATGATGTTTCAAGGTTTTGTCTCTAATAGTAAATGAAATAGTTCCACTGGCCTAGAATAGAAATTGGTGTTTGGTCATCTCTATTACTAAATGGGCAGAAATATCTAAGCACAAGCTGGTGAGCCATCTCCCAAGAAGAATCTGACTACAGGCTGGGAACCTGCCCACTTAAGTGCTCTTCACAAAGTATTTATATGGCAGCACTTCTTTTGGAGACTATGAATGTTTAGGAGTATGAATGTGGCCAGGGTCTGCCAGTTGGATTCATGACTGATAAATAGGCTCTCAGGACTGTTTAATTTACTAGTGCAGTTATAGCCCTAATACTGCTAACAGAAAAAGCACTACAGTGGCTTGTCCTGTTTTTTCTGATTGTTCTGGATAGGCGACTGCAGACTGGTTCAGGGCTCTCCAAAATACTGAAGTATTAGGCATTGCTGTGTGTGAACCGCTATGTAATACAATCTTGTATTTTGAAGGAAACAATCTGTATACCATTGAGCAGTGCATACTGTTAAGTCAGATGTACTATTTTCTTCCCCCTCAGTGGATGACTCCTTTTGCAGTCATGCTAGTCACCATTCCAAACCTCATCCTGGCTTACTTCGTGGCCTTTGTCTCTGGTCTGAGCATCGCAGCATCTCTTCTTTTGCCATGGTAAGCGAATTTTATATTTGAGGTGGGGAAGAGGTATGTGTCTACAGTACATGTATGTACTACTGCACTACTGCATGGAATTTACCTCCAAAAGTGACGGAATTTGGCAAGAGTCACTTCTTCCAAGAATCTTTTCTTGCTTTTATAATAGATGCTATTTGCACTAACATGACTTCGGTTGCCCTGTTGCTAACAGATTGCTTCTACTGTAACTGTAGTGGCTCTTTGTACATAAGAATGTGAAGATGAATCAATAATCTAAGAAGCTATTGTCCTGGGTTCAGCAGTAGCAGTCATTTTTTCTCCTTCTTAGTAGTTGGTGCAGTGCTGTGGTTTTGACTTTCGGCCTGGGAACAGCGCTGATAACACTGATGGTTTTAGTTACTGCTCAAATGTTTAGCCTGACCAAGGACTTTGAGAGTCGCATGGTCTGCCAGGGAGGAGGGGAAGCCGGGAGGAAGCAGGGACAGGACACCTGACCCAAATTAGCCAAAGAGGTATTCCATAGCACAGCACGTCATGCCCAGGATGTAACTGGGAGTTACCTGGAAGGGCTAGTTCACTGCTGGGTGGGGACGAGGTATCGGTTGATGGGTCGTGAGGTGTTGTATTCTCTTCCCTTGTTATTTCCCTTATCATTATTATTATTGGTGGTAGCAGTAGTGATTTGTGTTATACCTTAGTTACTGGACTGTTCTTATCTCAACCTGTGGGAGTTACATTCTTTTGATTCTCCTCCCCATCCCTCTGGGAGTAGGGGGAGGGAAAGAAGGGGGGGAATGAGAGAGAGACTGCGTGACTAACTTGACGATAGGGTTTAAACCACAACAGCTATAGAGCATGTGACAACAGTAAATCAGATGCTTATGTCTGGTTTGTAATAGAACTACAGGAATAATGAGTTAGATAAATCAATTAGTGCTCGGCAATTAAGAACACAGTATAAGCGTAACTGTGTATCTCTGCTTGAGCAGTCAGTCATCTGTTATGGATCAAATAACACAAGGATATGATTAAAAGAAACTGAGAATTCAAGGTCCTTGGCTCTTGAAGACTGAAAATATGTGGGGGAAAAAATACATAAGGATGCCCATGGAAGGGGGGTTGGAACTAGATGATCTTAAGGTCCTTTCCACCCGTAACTATTCTATGATTCTATGAGCAGGATGGGACATGTCCTGTCCAGATGAAATAATTATTATTCAGGTCAAATTGACCAGTAAGTAAGATGGTTGCTGAGAGCACTTGCATAACTCATTTGCACAATGCCCTAAAAACTGCAAGAGATCATGGAAACATAGTTTGAAATAAGCTGTCAGACTACATAAGCTTTTCTGCAGAGAGGGTGAGAAGCCCTTTTTTCCAACAGTAAATCATGACATGTACTGGAAATAAAATGTCAAGTCACAGTTGACATTTGAACAGCTTCCATTCTGATTCCCCATTACAAAATTCAGTCTCTTTGAAGTAGAGAGAGAATAGGTCTCATTGGTTTCTGAAAATTTTGTTACCTTGTCAGAAGAGTTATTTCAGAGTAAAACTGTTCAGACATTGAGTCCCTTGAAATCTTAAGGAACATGGAGTTTTGTTGTTCTTATTTTTTTAATATGACAACTTCTGATTGAAATGACTGCCAGTCTAAAGAATTCTGTCACCTCCCAGCAAGTGTTTGATAGTTTTTTGGTGTTTTTCTGCTTTGTAGCATGTGGCCATGCATTTCTTACATGGATTTTTACCCTCCTGTACAGCAGCAGGAGTTTTATAACTGGATTCTTTCATGCGCATGCCTGCATCAGTCAGATCTTAAAAAAGGAGGAGGGTGTGATCTTTCAGTAACTTTAGACTTTGAGAAGAGATTTTGGCTTGAGTTTTTCTTTTATCTTGCTCTGTCTCTAGGTCAATGCTGCCTGATGTTGTTGATAACTTTCGCCTGCAGAATCCTCATGGAAAAGGACATGAAACTATTTTCTATTCTTCTTATGTTTTTTTTACGAAGATGTCAGCAGGAATTGGCTTAGGAATTTCTGCAGCGGGACTGGAGTAAGTAACACTATGTTTCCACTTAGTGGATTTACTGTGAAAGCATTCTGAGGTTACTCCGCCTTTACCCTGTGGAGTTAATTGCCTTTTTGCCATGAGCCTGAAAATGCCAGCAGCTCCAGATGGCTGACCACTAAAGATGGGATTGTTATCTAGGCCACACCATGAAGCGTTAAGTTGCCTGCCCTAACATGTTTCAGTACAGAAAGACCTGACTTGCCTTTAGATTTTTCTGCTTTCCAAGTTACTCCTGTAAATTTTAGTGGCTTATATGAATAAAGAACTAAACCTGAAAGCTCAGCAGATGAAGGTCCCACACAAGTGATAGAACTGCTTTGCACATTCCCTGTTGCATCTGGGTTGGACTACGTATACAAGCTTGCTAAGTCTTTACGTGGACTGGAGTGCTTTCAGATGTGCCTAGTGGCCTGTTCAGCGTAAAGGGATCACCAATCCTGAATAGTTTTAGGGAACTGGATGCCAGTCAGAATCAGGAACAGTCTTTCTAACAGCCCTGCCCATCACCTAGATCGTGTCAGTTTGGAAGATGCTTTGTGTTCTCCTTTCACTTTTGCCTTGTCTGTTATGACTAGACAGGCAGAGAAATAGTCAGCCATCTTCTGCCCTACTTTTATACATGACCTGGCAGAAAGGGCCTTTGTAGCTTCTACAGCACACAAGCACACAATAAACACTTAAAAGGGAACTTGTCTGAAATACTATCTAGCCCTTGGCTCCAAGTTAGGTTTTGGTAACCACAATGTTTTGCTTCAGGGCCTTCAGCTGAAGCTGCTAAATAACAGGCAGTGCTTGCCTGAACATTTTGGGCTTAGGAATTTTAGATGCTTGCTGCTAACACCCTCAAACAAATAACTGTTCACCCATTAGCCCCTTTTCAATTGCATTCCATTTAGCTCCTAGCAATTTCCCAAGGTAGATGTTTGTGGGAGAACAGAGAAGACTGAGCGATGCTGAATGAGCTGTAGTTTTCATAGGTGCATGTTCAGAGGAAAATAATCTCATTCCACAAATTGTGAATGGGAATTTGAGTATATCAGCAGTTGTGGAACTGCATGAATCAATGAACTGCAAGTGTTTACCTAACTCTAAGCACTTGAGTAAATTTGTCTATCTTGAGAAGAGTGCTTAAGGGTGGGTTTAATTTAAAGTTAATTATTGCTATTGAAATTGGTCAGATTACTTACATACTTTTAAAGTGGAGCTTAAATACTTTGCTGAATATTAATAAGAAACACATAAAAGAGCGATTTCCTTACATGGGATTCCATGCTTCTTTTAACAGTTAAATGTTACATAATGAGAAAATACAGAGGTAATGCAGTTATCTGAAATTGAGCACAAAAATGAGATTTGAGCAACAAGATTTGAAACGTAGTGGGGAGAAGGAAAAAAGAGAGGATTAGGAAAAAATGGGAGAAAAGTCTTGAAGAGTGTTGGGAAAAAGAAGGGAACCTTCAGATGAACAGCTCCCATTTAGCTTTGGGGATACATACACACCACTGTTATTTCTATTTGTTTAGGTTTACTGGATACAAGCCAGGGATATGCAGACAACCCAATGATGTGATCCTTACACTGAAAATCCTCATTGGAGCAGTCCCTGCTATCCTCATCTTTGTAGGTTTATTTATACTTCTTTTCTACCCGATCACTGAAGAAAGCCGAAGAGAAACAAAGCTTGCGCTTGAGGTGTTAAGGTAGGTTTGAACTGGCAACAAACAGCAGTAACATCACTACAGCAGCTCATTGTCATACTGAGCAAAAAATTGTTAGTTACCAACATACACTTCTATACTCCTTACAACAAAACAAAATAACGCTCTATTAGTTGAATTATGGAATGAATGTACTGTTATATGCTCCAGCATCTTATTCTTGTAGTGTAATACTACCTGCTTAGAGGGCTATTTGTTAGATATGTCAGATATGTTTTACTTTTTCTCTGGTATGGTGCACATAGCAGTACTGCAGTAGTGTTTCAAGCCAGAAATGAAGAATATTCTACATAGATAAAATAAATTTACTTGTATATAAAAGAAAATGGGATTCTTGACTGCATTCTTAGTGCTTGTGGCATACAAGAAAATTCCAAACCATTTTAGAGGTGTAGGCAGGAAACATTGTGGGAGAAAATGAAAGGACAGCTTTGAGCTGTTCTTTCCCTTTTTACCATATTGCTGTCCTTTCCTCCCCTTTCTTCACTCTCTAAAGAAAATCTTGCTTAGCTCAAAATCATCCGCGTCTGTCAAACGAAGCTTCGATTCACTGAGGACATAAGTAAGAACAGTCTATCCTAGCAGACTGATGTATTAAATATCAAAATATGTTGTTACTCTGTCTTGTTTTTATTATCCCAAGTTACTGGAACTGGAAAGATTTCCATGCTAAGGGAATAATTCCAGGGCCTGAGCATGGGTATCTGAGACCAGTTAATTGCCTGAAGGTATCTAGGATATCTGCATGGAGTTGGCAGATATGCCACAGGCCTCTCGTGTACCAGCTGCCTTCTTGAAAAGCAGCTGCAGACCAGAGGGGATAGGCTAAACCATCTAAAACAGGACTGGTCCCTCTGATTAGGTACTGTAGTCACTGTTCAGAACAACTGAACCATGCTGGTGGTGCTCAGTTGTTTGAGATTGCCAAACTGTAGTTCAGTTAGTTAGCAATAAAAGCCAGAAGTCTGTTCATGTATCCTTTGTTCTGCTTTTAACAGGAGGAGCCATCAAAGCACAGACACCCTGGACAAAGAGGATACCTCAGTCTGAAAGCTCTGAATATGATGACTTTCCAAATACAGTCTCACATCTCACGCACAAACACTATGAGAGTCTCCCAGGTCATTTCTCTGCTCACATTTTATCAAAAAGGATGAAGGATGATTCTGACACAGTCAGAAATGAAATCAAGAGAGAACACCACTGTGCAAAAGAGATATCTAACTCTATGCACTGTGCTAAAAAAGACATTACAAATATTTAGGAATGTGAGCCGCTGAAGGCTTGGGTTTTTTTGTTTGTCAGTAATTAATGGAAAGCTGTGATCTCACTGCAACAGGAGATTCTATGGACTTGTAGGTCAGGGGAAAAGGATATAAATATTATGCACCACCCAAATTTTAACTCGTGATATATTTCACCCTTAGGGGCTGGGATGGATTTTGAACATAATTTCTACCTATAAATTGCACACTAGTGTATTTGGAAAGCACTTTGGAATACTAAAGTATACTATAAAGTTAGGATTTATTTTGTTTTGAAATGAAGCAAATCACTGATGCAGACATGTTTTGAGGATTTTCTCACAAAGAGTTTTTCTGAAAGAGATTTTGATGTAATTTATAAGTTATATATATGTTTATAACATATAAATTTATGGTTTTTATAAGAAACAGAACCTTATATTTCCCATTACTGGAGTTCTTTGCTTCTGAAACCTGTAAACTGATCTTTGTCAGAGAATTGAGTACTGAACATTTTCAAATCAACATCTTCACTCAGGATGCCCACAATCAGTAGTACCTTCCAAAAATTCCAAGAATAAAGGTCATTCAATTTTCTGGCCTTTAAGTAATCATGATAGTCACCCATTTCTCACATGATGTAGGCTTTCTGCCTCACAAAACACCATGACATGGCTGTTAATCTCATTTTGCACACAGTGTTTTATAGTAATGAGACTTAACCTGGCTTTTTAATGGTGATTTTTTTTTCAGTCAGGGATGTTATCATGCTTTAGATACATTATCTGAAAATTCATGTCTACTATAGATTCTGAACCCTGCTGATTCTGAACACTGAACCTATTTTATAGATGCCTGAGCTTAGATAGGTCTTTCACTTTCTGGAGGACTTCAGTTCAGACTGGTCATTCTGGGTTTCTTCTATAGAGAAATGGAGACCTCCAGAGGCTGGCTGCAAGCTTAGGCTAAAATGCTTGGACTCTGAAGACATATCTATATCTAGAGGGGAGAGTGATGAATCCAAGAGTTGAAGGCTTGTTCGCCTTGAAAGCATTAGCATTATGCAAGACAAGACATGAATTTACAGCCCACTGGCTTCATTCTCTGAGTATGTGGGAGGGTGCCTTTATTTTGTACTAGAAGTGCCTTTGGCTTGCTGCTGCTAGGGAGCACTTGCAGTGAGTGTATCACTGGGGACAGTGACCACAAGTAATTCACTCCGAGCCATCTGGGAAGTGACTCAGTGCTGGGACTGGAAACTGAAAGCTTTTACTGAAAGAAACTGTGAAGTATAATCAGTGCATCCACTGTGTGTCTCAGTAAGTTTCATACTGAAACCTTTTCAGGCAAGTTTGAAGTCTGTGGCCTAATGAACTGTATTAATTCAGCAAAACGCTTGATTATGAGTGACCTTTTAAGGATATATTTTGAGTGTGTGTGGGTAAAAGTTAACCGTGTTTAAGACTGCTGAATTGACATCAAAGGCTGGGTTATTTTTTCCTTGTTCCGGTTCTTGGACAAATCAAGATTTGTATGCCTGGGGCATACATGTTTACAACAATAAAAACCATAAGCCTGTTTACAATTTTGAGTCTGATGGATTTGAAATAGCAGATTTACTGCATCTTGAAGTAGGTAAGTTACGTAGTAATCTCACATAGCTCCAAAACATCTTAGAAAACAGCTTTGGGGGTTTGATTTATTCTGTAATGTTTGTAATATTCTGTAGTATTTCTGAATAGTCATCTTTAAAAACAATCAGAAGTCCCAGTAAAGGCAGGTTATGTTTTCAGCTGCTATAAATCTGTAGCTACAAGGCAGTGGATCTGTGTCAGTTTATGTAAGCCAAATACTTAGCCCAGTGATAAAAGGGTTGCAGAAACTGCTGGCTGTGCTTGATTGGAGTAATTTCAATGTGGCTTAAGATATTATTTCTAGATCAGTTATGCAGTTGCCTCTAAATTGCACAGCACCCAACCTGAATTCAGTCACTTGTAAGATAAACTTGGTTGATTGTAAACTGTTTTCTTCTTCTCCACAGAGACAATGTGATAATTATCTCACCAAGATGTACTTAGTCCTCACTTTGCATATGGTATCAATAATGGGAACTGCCAAAATAAAGTAGAAAGCCGCCATAGATGAATTTTAGTAGAGTTTTTTTATCTTTTGAGAATCTCATTATTTTGATTATCAGAGCTGTATTTTTGTTAAGAAAATGAATGTATTTTTGTAAATAAAAAGAATGGAAGAGTAAGTGCAGGGTAAGATTTTTTTAATTATTATTATTATGCTTGGTGACAGCCAGCATGGCTTCACTAAGGGGAAATCCTGCCTGACCAATTTGGTGGCCTTCTATGATGGGGCTACGAAACTGATGGACAGGGGTAGAGCAGTTGACGTCATCTACCTGGATTTGTGCAAAGCGTTCGACACTGTCCCACACAACATCCTTGTCTCTAAAATGGAGAGACATCAATTTGATGGGCGGACCACTCAGTGGATAAAGAACTGGCTGGATGGCCGCACGCAAAGAGTTGTGGTCAATGGCTAGATTAAACGCTAATCTAATATAAAACTCCTACCTGGGACTGAATGGCAATAACAAGGGTCAGGTGAATCTCCAGGGATTCTCATGCAAGTAATACCCAAATACAGTCACAAGAACATGGGAGATTGGATTAAACCAGCTGGGTGCCTAATGGACAGCACTTCTACACCTGCATGCCAGCAGTTCCAACAGATTTACACAAACCGAGGAAGAAAAGGATAACGGAGCCACGTGTCAGCAGTAGTCCTGTGTAAGGCAAACCATGCCTGATCCTTGCCCTTGCTGAAGTGTAGTGATGGCAGCTCAAATCTTCTATGCTGGGCCGATTGCTGGTGTAGTCAGCAGCTGAACCAGTCACTATTCTTCTCTTCCAGGTTCACCCCCCTTGTAGTTCCTGCCTAAAATCAACTCACCAAGGTTATACCAGCTGAGTGTTCTGCTGGTGACCTGTCAAGCTGCAGGTTGCAGCTGGCCAGGAGAGCTGTCATCCCCCCCCAGGCACTGAGGGAGGCATTGCTGTCAGCACCCACCACAGCCATGTCTGCTGCCTGGCTGTGTCCTGCCTGCCCCTGGGCTTGCTGACCATCCACAGCTTAGGTGGATTAGGTTGCTTCTGCTGAGTCCCTGACTTTGAGAGGTCAGTATCACCTTGGACATCTGTTCCAGGGAGTCCAGAAGTCTGGGACCTTCAGTGCGAGGTCACTGGGTTTTCAGGCAGGGCTCTGTAGATTTGAGTACTAATTCCTTAAGTCATTCCTGCACTGTGTAAGAATCTCTGGTAGATTCAATGCGGGCCGCATCCTCTCGTCTCTATTCACCTTCTGCATTCAAAGGAAAATGGTTGAAGTGGACAATGTTTTAAAGCCAAGCCCTGCTTTTTTGGGTTCACAGGTTGTTTCCAAATATCACTTGTTCATCTCCTTTTCTACTTGCCTTTCTGGGCTCTAGATAGAAACTGCAAAATTAAATCAGTCTTCTTGAGAGGAAGAGTTTCTTTAAGGGAAACTCAGGTCCTCTAAGACCTGGTATTCGTTGTCCAGCTCTTTGAAGATGAGGAAAAAGCATGTTAGTTCCAAATCTCATCCTGGCAGATACAGCCAGCAGCAGCCTAGTGCACAGTTGCCAATCACATACCTCGTATGAATTTCATATCATAGTTATGTAAAAACCAGTCTCAAAGTCTTACAATAGTCTCTCCCTTCAGAAAACTTCTGGAGTGTTCCTTTTCATGTAATCTTTTCTAACCCTTTTGGTGAACTGTCTGGAAGAAGTAAGCTGGTTATTCCAGTGCATTTGTTTATAAATAATACTTGGTACACTTGGAGTATTACGCCCCACATCACCTATATAAAGGTTGTTATTAACCCATATTACAGCTCAGCTAAATAGAAAAAGCAGTTAATGTACCAGTGGTATCTTAGCAAGAGACAACAGCCTGAGCTGCAGCTTCTGCTAGTTCCTGTCTGCATCCCCCTGTGTTAGACCATGGTGACTTCCACCTGCTTGCACATCCCTCTCCAAAATTTTCCGCATTGGAAAGTAAATTCTTGTTACCATCAGCATCATGCTTGATACATTATTACACCTGTAATGACATACTGGGTCTGGCTGGGATGGAGCTGGTTTCCCTCACCGCAGCCTGTACGGTGCTTTGGATCTGTGACCAAAGCAGGGCTGGCAACATCCTGATGTTTTGGCTATTGCTCACACAGCATCAAGGCTGAAGCTTCCTCTTTGTCCTGCTCTGTCCCACCAGTGAGTAGGCTGGGGGTGCCCAAAAGCCTCGTAGGTGACAAAGCTGGGACAGCTGACCCCAACTGACGCAAGGGATATCCCATATGGCATCATGCTTAGTAATAAAAGTTGTGAGAGCGCACATCCAGAGTTATGGCACTTGTTTCACCAAGCAACAGTTACACATGATGGACATTGCTTTTCCACAAACTTCTGGACAGCTGTCTGCCAACCGGACTGAATAAACTTCTTGTTTACTTGTACATGCAACTTATTTTATCTATGGTTTTTATCTCAACCTGAGTTCTTCCTTTTGCCTTTCTAATTCTCTCCCTACCCCGCACAGAAGCTCAGCCGCCAGCTCAACCCACCACAGAAGATGACAAATGTGAAGTCACTTCCCCAAATCCACACAGCGAAGCAAGCAAGCAGAGGCATGATCAGTGAGCACAGGAAGGGAAAAGGGTCTTCCACACACTAGGGATATCCCACATGATCCTATGTTGCTCCAAACTCTGTACACCTGAACTAGTGCTTACACCCTTAGTAACACTGGTGCAAACCACATGCACTTCTGGAGGCCCTGCTCCTAAAATAAAATGTGTCTTATTTCAGGCTTTGACAGAAGTGAAGAAAAGGAACACAACGCAGCATTTTCCAAGGATTTATTATGGAAGTTTACTCTCATCTAAAACTACCAACATATCAAAGTCCAAGATGGAAAATTTAGCTCAGAAGCTTCTAAGAATGTGTGTTTTCAACCACTGGTACAAAGCCCTAGTCTGTTCTGCAAGAGGCTCATTAAAAAAACACTGCTTAGTATAAAAATGTTAGAGTTTCCAAGAATCAAATAAATAATTTGCAACAAAAACCCCTATGGAAATCCAACAGATTTGAGACAGACTGCTGTTCAGAACTGCAGTCCTATACAGGGAGTTCAAAACTCTCCCGTTGTCAGACAGGCATTACAAAATCACTGTCAGAAATCACATTTTACTGCTAGGTGGTTTCGAAGGACTGCTGTCATCTAAAGCCTTGGAGGAGCAGTCTATGAGGACTTCCAAGGAACTTGTGATATCCAGACTTTCTGAAGAGGCGGGTCTGCACCTTTCTGTGGAACTGATGATGTCCAAAGTTTTGGAAGAACGGGAACCATAGCCTTTTGCACTGGCATCTCTCACCACTATCTCCTGCATGGATGTAAACAGCAGCGGAACAAAGCCCTCGCTGTCCGCGGTGAGAACAATCCAAGATGAACCTGTGAAGATATGAAAATGTCTGTTTGTAAGTTTTCATGTAATTAGGTATGTCTGAGGTATAAAAGACATTACTTCTAAAATTAAACATGCTTCTGCATGTTTACAGTTTTTCTAGGGGGAAAAGAAAGTATGTGGAGATACAGGCTGCATAATCTCAGACCTACAGGACAGTTGACAACTATGTGAAATACCTCCTTGACCAACTGGAGACGAGACTATAACAGAGAGAGACTTCAAACATGGAAGAGGAATGAAATTCTGAACAGAATCCATAAGACTTGTTTTAGGTAGGTATTTATAAGCTACTTCACACTTCTTAATCTGTGCAGATACTGTGAACAGGAGAAATTCATTAAATGACAAATGAAGAGAATAAAAACAATTTAGAAACTGCTTCTATTATGTAATTTCCATACATTTAATTCCAGTAAATGCAAGGAAGAAATATTGTCCTGCACTGTGCAAACCCCATGTCTCTGGTCCCTTGGCTGTTTGACTTCACGTGATCATTAGCATCATTTTTACCATTTGAAATTGTTTACTGAATCCAAAACAATGATTTCTACCAAGTCATAGAGACCAGAAAATTTTCACACTTGTACCCATTAAGTTGATGAAGAAATAAAATTGAGCTCAGGGAGGGTGAGGGAATTCAGAGAAATTCAGAGAAACGTTTCCAGCTGTTTGCAAATTTACATTACGTAATTCATGTCACAAGTAAGGTCACGAGAAGATTGTATCTTAAAAGCATGCAACCCCTTAATCTTTTGGCTTAATAACTCATTTGGACCAAACTTGAAAATCAATACAATTTGAGAAATTGAAAATACCATTCCTACTTTGCCCATTTACCTAGTGACATTTGTAAAATTAGTAAAGAAAATGATGGCAACACTGCTTGCTTTTAAAATGTATCTAGCAAGGTTAGTCATAGGATGACTGAGGGGGGGTGGGAGAGACTTAGGTTAGATAGGAGGAAGAAATTTATTACCATGAGGGTGCAGAGAAGCTGTGGCTGCCTCATCCCTGAGAGCATTCAAGGCCAGGTTGGACAGGGCTTTGGGCAACCTGATCTAGTAGAAGGTTTCCCTTCCCCTGGCAGAGAGGCTGGAACTAGATGATGTTTAAGGTCCCTTCCAACCCAAACCATTCTGTGATTCCATGATGACTATTCATTCCTGGGCAGCCAATTCTGTTAATTTTAGAAAGGAGAAGTTGAACTAACACAGGTAATGGGGACATTTTTTTTGCCAGAAAGAAAAGTTGTTCAAGTCTTGTAGCTCAAATTAAAATTCCAGTCTGAAAAACTAAGAGATCAGTGTCTACCAGAGTGCCTGCTCTTATCACTGGGTGTATCACACAGTTCTGGGTTGTGCCACAGCATAGGGACAGTTGCTCCGTAATCTTGAGCAGACAGCAGACACCAAAGGCAGGTAGCTGGAATATCTGTAGTAGTGAGATACCATGTTCCAGAAGTATATGCTCTACCTTTGCCAGAAGTAAGAGACAGAATTGACACATACCCAGACACATGGGATGAACAGAGAACAGCAGAGAAGGTGACAGCAATTGAAAGGTAGTTCTCTTCACAGCAAAAACAGAAGTGAAACATACTGCTAGAAGTTATAGAGTCATTTTTGTGTTTATAAAAAAAGACAAGATTTCTTTTAAAGGAGACCAGATGCTGGAACTACAGATTAAAACATAGCAAACTGTATTCCAAGTCCACCAGTCAACTCTAACCTCCTCACTACTCAGACTTCGTTACTTAGAATAGCTGAAAACATAAATAAAAATACTGGGTGACAGTAATTTTCCTGCACAACTATTTGATAAGGGGGTATCAATATGTAAAACTGGGTTATTTTTTTATGATGTAAAAAGTAAAAGCCCAGAGAAGAATCTTCAAGTTATAAACCAAATGAGAAAACTGTTTATTAATAATCTTTCATTACTTATTCCTTGGGGTTTTTTTCCAGATGGGATGATGCATATTGCTACCGCTCCCTGAGGATGTTGCCTGTGTTTAAAGTGCTTGTATTATTGGATAATTACAACTTACCATGTTGCATTTCTACAAGAGAGAGATTAAATATCTGCTGGACTGTATTTAAATGGAGTTTGCCACCACAAAGAATAACAGCTCGTCTTTCATCTGAATCACTTCTGGAAAGCTGCTTCTGTAAAGAAAGAAAGAAAGAATCATTAGATACCATGATGTATATTTAAGCAGAGATGGCAAAACAGCATTAACCAAAACAGGATCAGACATCCCTTCAACTGCAGCATTTACAGAAAGGCAAGTGCTACATTGATTCAGACCCATGTGCAAGATTTATACTCCAATGCCTCAGCTCTCAAAAAGACAATCTGTGAGTGACGGTAACAAGTAGCTGTGCTAACTCAGCATGTGTCAGAACAACGGATAGGAAATCCTACACTGCTGCTGAAGAAACCATGAGCTTCCCATCATATGTGAGGGACATTTTCCTGGGGAGTCTGTAAAGCTGCAGGCTTTCCATCCTTCTCCCTCCCTGATCCACAGCTTCAGAAGAGGTGAGAACTCCTGCCCATGAATGTTTGGGATGAGGAACAGACTGACAGATCAGAAGCGCTTCCTCTGCCTCACCTCTGACCATCACTGCCCCAAGACTTAAAAATCAAGAAGTGTCTTCAAAGCACACCCACCACGGAGCAGAGCAAAGCCTTTTTAAAACCTGCCAAGGAGCAGTTGTTACCAGAACTATAAACTCCATGTTGGATAAAATCCACACAACCACATCACTTCCCAGGGAAGCCTTGATAATGCCTCCAGGTCATGACAAAAACACAATGGAGTAAATTCTGACTCCTCTTCCATGCTGTGGACAAACCCATCCACACACAAGGAGGGCATGTGGTGCCTGCTGTCTGCTCAGATTACTGTCCCTATGCTGTGGCACAACCCAGAACTGTATGATAACACCCAGTGATAAGAGCAGGCACTCTGGTAGACACTGATCTCTTAGTTTTTCAGACTGGAATTTTAATTTGAGCTACAAGACTTGAACAACTTTTCTTTCTGGCAAAAAAAATGTCCCCATTACCTGTGTTAGTTCAACTTCTCCTTTCTAAAATTAACAGAATTGGCTGCCCAGGAATGAATAGTCATCATGGAATCACAGAATGGTTTGGGTTGGAAGGGACCTTAAAGATCATCCAGGTCCAACCCCCTGCCAGGGGCAGGGACAGCTAGACCAGGTTGCTCAAAGCCCCACCCAACCTGGCCTTGAATGCTGCCAGGGATGAGGCAGCCACAGCTTCTCTGGGCAACCTGTGCCAGTGCCTCATCACCCTCACAGAGAACAATTTCTTCCCAACATCTAATCTAAATCTCCCCTCTTTCAGCCTAAAGCCATTTCCCCTCGTCCTATCCCTAACATGCTCTTGTAAAATGTCCCTCTCCAGATATCTTGCTGGCCCCTTTAGGTACTGGAAGCTGCTCTAAGGTCTCGCTGGAGTCTTCTCCAGGCCGAACAGGCTGAATAAGACTCCTGTTGGATCCACCTGCATGCAGTGAAATCATTCATAGATATCAATTTGCATAGACTAAACATTCATGGGATGTCATCCTCTCTGCACACAATCTGACAGGAGTTCATGTTTTAAATCCATACAAAGAACAGACATCCATAAACAGATTTTTTTATCATTAAGGCTTCCAATATTAAAATTACCTGGCAGGTGATGTTAATAAAAGAGGGTTCCTGAGAAGATGGGTATATTGGAAGATTTCTCTTCCCAGATTTTAGCAGCTCAGTTAATTCACAGAGATGATGCTGTAATTCTGTGAAGTTACCAGACAGTTTTTCTATATTTTTTGAAAAGTAACTTGCTTCCTTTTCACATAATAAGTTATTCTTGTAAGAATTGGGTACTTTGAAAGCTGCATCTGCCTGTCTTTTTGGAGATGTTGGCTTGACAGAACACACCAGGGATGTGGCAGACAGTGCCGCTGCCCGATTAACTGGTTCAGCATCGAGACACTCAACTGCTGGAAAACAACTCATGGAAATCTTCTTATCTTTGAGGTCACTCATGTTCGACAAGCTTTGTTCATAAACAGGACTCTTAATTTCTTCAATGAGTTTCCTTTTGCTGGTAGGTGACTGAATGGCAGCACGATCTGGGATCAAGAGTCCACGGCTGAGAGAGTGAACTTCTCTAGAGAGATCATGCTGTATGTTGGAAAGGTTCAAATCGGAGCTCCCATTAACTGATGCTGATGTTGAAGGACCCATTTCAAATATTAGTTCCTTAATCATCAGTCGTATCATATATTTGTCTGATCTTGAAGAGGGAAGAAATGCAGGGTCAGTGAATCTTTGTTTTCCAACCAGTATCAGTAACAATTTATTGGTCAAGAAGCACAGCCCCTTTGGTTTCTCATTTTTCTCTAGCTGAATTTGTTGAATATTGGGTAAATTGGATGAAGTCAGTGAATAGACTAAAATAACATTACAAGTATTGGAGGCAACTGATACAATTTGAGTTTTGGGGTCAAAAGCCATAATATCAGGAACCAGAATGCCTGGGATGCTAACTTTTTTGGTAGAGGTAACCTTTCTTTCAAATGTCACCAAGATGAGATGTGAAGAATCCTGGCCACTTCCCGTTAGGTAGTCCTTGGGCCGCAGATGCAGAAGAGGACTGGAATCAGTGCCCTGCTTGCTAGAAAGTATGTGAGTTAGATCCACAGGGGATGCAACAACAGACAAGGGCTTCTCTGAGTCCAGCGACTTCTTCCCCCTATCCATAGAATACTCTTCCTCACCACATAAGCTGGACTGCGAGGGGAAGGACTCTGTTTCAATGCTGGCTGGAACTTCAAATGCCACACCAGCATTTAAGCCACAGATCTTGTCCAGAGGAAGTTCGGTAGCAACAGCAACTTGGAAATTCAGAGTAGCTTCCACAGCGCAGATGTAGCCTCCCACATCAAAGACTGGGCAAAAAGAACAAGCACTCAGTGTCTTCTGAGCATCATTCCAAATGTAAGAATGAAGGGCACTGCCTACTCCCACTACTAAGCGATTGCCTTCCTTCGTCCAACAAGCGCAGTGGATGAGGCCACTGCCTTTAATATCTGCATTAACTCTGGAGCTGTTGAGGTGAACAGAGTGTAGGACAGAAGCATCCTGTGTAGTTAGCACAGCCAGGATCTCCTTCTTGGGATGCCACACGCAGCCCTGGGGGAGCACTGGGAACGGCTCACTGATGTCGCATATCTGAGATACCAAGAGCTTATTTCTTTCTGTAGCATTAAAACAGAGCTGCCAAATGGTGATATGCTTTTTGTGTTGCACAGCAAGCAGAGCTGGGGCATCAGGGGGACACGGGCCCCAGTAGAGTCCATGGACATGTTCAAACTGACCGACAACACTCGAGTCACCAAATTCTGGGTCTCCTTTATGAAGGTGTAAAGCAGTCAGTATCACCTGTTTCCCATCTGTCCAGGCAATGCCATGCACAGGGTGAATTGCTTGATATAAGGCATTAAGGCCAGTTCTCAGAAGCTTTGCCTTTCCCAGCTCCATGATTTTTCATGCGAGACATCTAAATAAATCAGAATATAAAGCAAAACAAATTTATTTTGTAAGGATAAATTTTTCTGTAGAGGACAGAGGCCAGTACCCATATGAGCTTTAGATTGTGACCCTGCCAGTGCTGGGCTCCTCCTTCCAGTAAAGTCAATACACACATAATGTTCATCTGTGCTGAATCCCCAAGGTTTTTTTTGTTTATGATGTTTCTACAATGAAACACAATTCTAAGGAAAACCCTCTGCTGTTTGCACAGGCTCAGTCTACTGTGTTTCCACCACAAGACCAGTCCTTCCATTCACATCAACAGGGTGCTGCTTCTCAGTATTTCTGAATGACATCAGCATTAAAAAGTCTCAAAATATCACCTCTCACTCTCAGCTTCATGGGCTGTCTGTGCTCAGATAATGTAATCCCTTACAAGTATAACCAAGGATTAATGCATTATCTACATATCTGATCCTGTATTATAGTGGGTGAGAACAAGGCACCTGTATGCTTATTCCAGAAAGCTCTCTCCAAAAGCAAATGCAATTTTGAAGAAAGTTAAGATCAAAGCATGTTTTTCTTAGGAAATGAATGAGAAAAGAATTTAAAAATAACACAGGAGAGGGACAGACCCATCTACCTCAGGCACCAGCCATACTATGACAGCATATGAATGACTCTCAGTCTTTAACATCCTCCAATGCAGTGATTATCCCTTTTTCCCTTTTCCTAAGTGATTCAGCACCTGTCTGTCAAAGCTCACAAACCACTTTATAGCTCACTACTGTTTGTTGGGTAGAAGGGATGAAAGCAGTAAGCAGCTGACTGTGCCTGCAGCCTGGTATTTCCACATACCTACATAGGCATACAAAACTATACAGACACTTTTAAATGCCTTTATATATATATATATATATATATATACACTTAGTATCTGCAGTAATTCTGGGAACATTTTCATAATTTGGATATTGCTTTAAGAGTACTTATTTTCATATTGTCCTGCAAGTAGAAATTACTGATTTATAGGAAGGAAATGAAACCACAAAAACCTTCATTCCACTATTTTTGAAAGATGGGTTACGTGATGTGCCTGATTAGAGCCTTTTCTACATAACAGCTCCAAAAAGGAGAATGGGAAGCTGCCAGCAATAATTATTCTCTGTAACCTGGAACCAGAGACATCCAGAAGTCACATGCAAAACATCGAAACTTCAGAAAAGTTCAGGATTTCACACATATTTCTAGTTTTTTAGCTGTGAGCAATCCCTACTCTGTGCACAGAAGCCAATTCAAAGGAATTGATGGTTTCCTCACTTAAGATTCTCCATAGGATTTGACTCAGCTGCAAAGCCACAGCACAAGTTGCAGCTTTAGTACGAAATATGACAAAGAAGAAGTCAGTGTTTGAGAAAGTCAAACTGGAGGAGCTTATCACAACATGCAGGGCCTGGCACTACTTGGTATTTTAATTAACTATTTGTGGAAGATCCCAAACTTGGAGGAAGAAGGTTGGGAAAGAAGATTTCAGAGACTAAAATTAGATAGAAAAAGTTGTGTAATGATGATCAAGACAGCTTCTTCTCAAACTCATAATAAGTGCAAAATGGTATACTTAGCAAAGAAAAAACCCAGAGGCTTGATATCTCCTGAGTAATAACTCCCTGGGTAGCAGTATAGCAAAAAGAATCTGGCTTACAAATCACAAATCGATTTGGATCACATACTAAATGTTTCACTTACGTGAAAATGTTACCAAGTAAGAGAGTATCATTCTGGAATGGTTTTAATAGGGATGCCATACTCAAGGGAGATAATGGCCCCACTTCCACAGAGGCAACAATATCTTCACTGGAGTCCTGTGCCTAGTTCTGAGTTTAACAGTCCAAGGATGATGGAGATGCTTAACAAAGCTCAGGGACCAGAGAAACACAAGAAGCAGGTTCACTCAGTTTGGAGGAGAATGTGAGTGGAAGCTTGCAAACACCCACCAGTCTGCTGACAAGAGAACACTGACCCCCTTGTTCTCCAGGTCTGCTCTGGATAGTGAGAGATAATAATCAGCTTAGTTTCAACAAAAGAGATTTAGGTCAGCTATTAAGGAAAAATTCTAACTATAAGTGATAGCTAAGCACGGAAGCAGGTTACCTTGGAGGGGGGAAGAGACACTCCATGAATTTTACTATCTGTAAGAGCCAGTTAAGTAAACATCTGTCAGGGGTAGGTTCAAGTACACTGGATCCTGCTCTGGCTAAGACAGCATCCCACATACTTTCCAATTAACTTCACCATCTACCTGGCTCTCCTCTAAACTCCAATGTGACCAATCCCAACCTTGTTCAGCAATTGCCACTTGCAGGAAATCAAAACACTGGCTGTTCACTCTTTGGAGAACACATGCACGCTGCTGGGCAATACTTAACAGGAGATGGTACCATGCCTCAACACCACGGTTCTAAGCCTCCTGGGCCACCTGAGCAACCTCCTGTGATACACCAGTCATTCTGTGCTCTCCCCAGCACACCTGGAAAAGCAAAAGCAGCAAGATGCCCACTGGCCACTACCCAAACCACTCGCCCTCCACCACTTGCACACTGGCACCTCGAGGCGTGCTGCCACCGGCGAGGCCGCCCCAGCCACCTCTCTCCTCACGGTCCCTCCGCACCTGCCCGGGCCTCACCTCACGCCCTCGTACCGCGCCCCGGCGGAGGCCGAGCTCCGCGGAGGCACCTGCCCAAGCCCCTCTGGCGGGCACCGGAAAGACGCTGTGGGGCTCCTCTGGCGGGGCACCGGCGGCAAAGAGGGTCCAAACCCGCCCGCCCGCCCCGCCGCTCCCTGCGCGGGCCCGCCTGCACTGATATTCCCCGTTTCCCCCAGTAGCCCGCCCGTCCCCTCTGCTTCCTTCCCGACGCGGCCGGCAACCTCACGCACCCGGCGGCTCAGCCCGGCTCCTGCTGGGTGGTACCCGGGGCCGTACAGCGGAACCACGCTGCGGAGAGCGGCGCTAAGCCCTGGCGAGCACCTATCAGCCCAGCCCGGCCCCGCCTCCCGGGCCGGCCTCCAACCACGCGGCCGCACCCCGCGCTCTAGCGGGGCATGCTAAGCATTATGGCCCAGCGGGCGGTACCTCCGAGAGGCGGGAGCTAGAACTACAGCTCCCAGGAGGCAATGGGGCGGCGCGGTGACGTATCTCCCGTCGCTTGTCTTCAGGCTGCTCGCCTCTGCATTGGAGCTCGCGTGAAGTTAGCGGTGTCTTCAGGGTGCCGCGGCGGCTGCCGCGCCTGAAGGGGCCGATCGCGTCCCCGCTGCCGGGCATCACGGACCGTGTGACATGTCCAGCCCACGGTACCCCGCCCCGCCGAGAGGGGTATCCCATAGCGGGAGGAGTGTCTGGACACCAGGACGGTGACTGGCCTGACTGCCAGGGGTCGATTCAGCCCCCTGAGGCAGGAGGGTGTAGGATAGGTGGCTCCTGCGGGCCAGCAGACATGGCACTGGCCTGAGGGCCGAACCTGCAAGTGTCAACAGTTATTTGGATCCTTTTACAGAAGATAAAGATGGAAAATGGAATAGGTGCCTGCAAGAAATCTGGAAAGGAACGTTTTACAAGGGCATGTAGGGATAGGACAAGGGGGAATGGCTTTAAACTGAAAGGGGAGACTTAGATTAGGAAGGTCTCTATCGTGAGGGTGGTGAGGCACTGGCACAGGTTGCCCAGAGCAGCTGTGGCTGCCCCATCCCTGGCAGTGTTTAAGGCCAGGTTGGATGAGGCTTTGAGCAACCTGGTCTAGTGGAAGGTGTCCCTGGCCATGGCAGAGAGGTTGAAAGTGGATGAGCTTTAAGGTCCTTTCCAACCCAAACTATTCAGTGGTTGTATGACCTGTTTTGTGTTTGTTTTGTAGTTTGTTTTCTGTTGTGGTTTGGTTTGTTTTGTTGGTTTGGTTTAGGGTTTTTTTGCCCTTGGTTGAAGGAAGCATATAAATATGTTACAGTGCTACTCCAATACATGTTCTGGGATACTGATTTATTGCATTGGGCTTAAACTCTTATAAGTCTCTAAGGCCACTTTAAAGTTAATTATATGGTAAGACTGTGCCAATTTGTCACTACATAGTACTGCAGAGCAGTATGATTGTCCGGTTCTTGAAGCCCATACTTTTGATAGGATGTTGAAAAAACTGGAGAAGATGCCTTAAACAGGTGCCAAAGGCATGAAAAAAATGCTTGAAATGGTTGCAAGGTCAAATATGTAAATAGCTCAAAGTTACTGAAAGAACACTAGGGGGTGACTTGGGTATATTGCATGAGTGCCTTTACAGAGGAAAACATCAGAGCTGAAGAGTTCTTTAGAAGAGCGAAGGGAGGTTTAAAGGGCACCATGGATGGATTGACACATGTAAGACACAGCTGTGAGTTTGATTGATACCCAGAACAAGCTACCAATAGAGCAGACCCTCTGTGTGAATCTTCCAATTGCAACTTGGTGACTTCCAGGGACCAAGATTCTTCACATCTCATCTTGGTGACATTTGAAAGAAAGGTTACCTCTACCAAATGCAGAGTTTGCCTCTGTCTCAGAAAAATTTCTGAACTCAATAAATGGATTTTAGATTAAAATCAATGGCCTGTGATGCACTATAGGTGGATATCTATGTATGATGGGATACAAAGTAAAATTCCATGAGCTGTTTCTATCAAAAAATATAGCCTTTTACGTGGTTATACTGGCAAGGGTTTGTGGAAGAGAAATGCCTGCCATTAGTTTCCAGGTTCCTTTGGAAGCTTGTTCAGCAAAGAAGTGAACATGTCAGTGACATGGATAGTGGGATTGAGTGCACCCTCAGCAAGTTTGCTGACAACACCAAGCTGTGTGGTGTGGTTGACACGATGGAGGAAAGGGATAACATCCTGAGGGACCTGGACACTGGCCAAGAGGTGGGCCAATGTAAACATCATGAAGTTCAACAAGGCCACGTACAAGGTCCTGCACCAGGGGCAGGGCAATCCCAAGCACAAATACAGGCTGGGAGGAGACTGGATTCAGAGCAGCCCTGCGGAGAAGGAACTGGGGGTGTTGGTCAATGAGAAACATAACATGAGCTGGCTTCAGTGTGTGCTTGCAGCCCATAAAGCCAACCATATCCTCGGCTGCATCAAGAGGAGTGTGACCAGCAGGTCAAAGGAGGTGATCCTGCCCCTCTGCTCTCATGAGACCCCACCTACAGTACTGCATCCAGCTCTAGGGAGGATATGGAGCTGTTGGAGCGAGTCCAGAGGAGGCCACAAAGCGCTGAAGCACCTCTGCAATGACAACAGGTTGAGAGAGTTGGGGTGGTTCAGCCTGGAGAAGAGAAGGCTCCAGAAGACCTTAAAGCAGCGTCCAGCATCTAAAGGGACTGACAAGAAATCTGAAGAGGGACTTTTTACTTGAGCATGTGGTTGACAGAACAAGGGGAATGGCTTTAAACTGGCAGAGGGGAGATTTACATTAGATATTAGCAATAAATTCTTCACTGTGAGCCTGATGAGACACTGGCACAGGTTTCCTAGAGAAGCTGTGGCTGCCCCATCCCTGGCAGTGTTCAAGGCCAGGCAGGACAAGGCTTTGAGCAACCTGGTCTACTAGGAGGTGTCCCTGCTCATGGCAGGGGGTTGGAACTAGATGATCTTTAAGGTCCCTTCCAACCCAAATCGTTCTGTGAGTCTATGTTTCTATGAAGTGGCCATAGAAAAGAGACAGGGACGTCTACAGGGCAAGAATAGGATTTGTTTGAACTTTTGTATTTTTGAAATTACAATAAGTCTTTCTGCCAGCTTCAGGCACTTGATGCTGTAAGTTGCATTGCATAAATAAATGAAAACCAGATTTGAGTTAATGAGTGGATTTCCAATGTTACATTTTTAGTTTAGAAAGACAAGCAGTGGACCCAAATGCCAGATTTTCTGCATTGCTCCACAAATACACACTCTCTGGTGTATGAGGATTTACCAGAAAACGATCAAACATGTGTTTTGATTTCTGTGCTCTATTTTCCTTTTCCTCTGTCATTAACGACAGGGTGCAACCATAGAAAGAACAATCCCAAATTAGCCCAGAATGGAAAAGGAAATTGAAAAATTTCCCATAGAAATCTAGTCTATATTCACAATATATCTTAACACAGTCTCAGGGTTAGGGCCTTAGTATATCATGCCTCAGAGAGAGGTGAGCAGAGATCAGCCCTGCCTAAGAGATGGTGATGATAAACATTGTATTTGCACTTGTTCTTTTAGCTCTGGGAAGTACACGCTTACACAGTTATGAGAATGGCACAGCACTAGGAATTCCTGCTCTCCCTTGCCTGTGTCACACCTGGTGGGTTGGTAAGGGCTGTTTTCCAGTTCCACTCCCTTCTGTCTACAGGGTTTCATGTGCCTGAACACCCAACACTTTCTTACATCAGCTGTTGGTACAGAAGGTGCCTGGGGTGCTTGGTCCTGCGCATTGCAGAGGATAAGACAGAGCCTGTGCTTTCAATCTTCTTCTCCCTATGGATAACAAATAAGTGACCCAAAAATCCACCTCCTAATGATCTGCCCTGTGATTTGTTTGGATTGATGGCAGTGTGGTTTGCAAGTGCTGCCCAGGCAGTAAGAAAAATTTCTGGCACATGTTACAGCAGTGAGGCTGATGTGAAGCATTTGTACTGTGAAACACAAGACGCCAGGGGGCTTTACTGCACGGGAGCAAATCGCTGAGCATGATCCTGCTCCTGAATCTCACGAAGAATCTTGTTTAACGTGAATGATTTCACATTTTTCTCTTTTCATATAAGCCAAAATTGACTATCCATAGTAATGAACGGAAATAAAACATTTAGAAATTGTTTTATCAAATGAAGATATCACAAATTGAGAATGCCTCAGAAGATATTTTATTATTAAATGTTTATTTCTGTTTCCTATCCTTATAATTATACAGATGTTTTTAAAGACTTTTATTTTCATCATGTAAATTCTCTTAAATGCTAAGTGAGTTATACAAATGAACCAAAAATATCACCAAAACTTGTATTTTTTTTGCCAGTCAGTAGAATATGGTCAATTGTATAATGTCTTGACTGAAATGGAATTATCTCAGTCTACCAGCATTCCAGGATAGTGTGTAGGAGGGTAAATTTAAATTAGATCTTAGGAAGAAGTTCTTCCCTGTGAGGGTGGGGAGGAACTGGCACAGGTTGCCCCGAGAAGCTGTGGCTTCCCCATCCCTGGCAGCGTTCGATGCCAGGTTGGACAGGGCTTGGAGCAATCTGGTCTAGTGGAAGGTGTCCCTGCCCATTGTAGGGGATTGAAACTGGGTGATCTTGAAGGTCCTTTCCAACCCAAACCAGTCTGTGATTCTATGATTATTACACCTGAGTGCTTATTTCTGTGCCCAACAATGTGTACCTTATTTACGTAACCACAGGCTGGTTATTTCGTGTTGTAGAACAGCCACATTAGCTATGATGTGCATAGCCATGATGTGCATAGCCACAGTGGTTATTTCACAGTAGCTGTAATGCAAATAAAAATCTCTTGTTTTCTTTCTTCCCCCCCCCCCAACATTTCAAGCTGTTTACTGCTGATATATACGATGCATCTGTTACTTCAGGGATTTAAATGATGCAAAACCCCTTAGGAGAGAGATATAAGGTAGAAAGTGGGGCAACGAAATTATACAAGGAAAAGTGTTTAAAAAGCTGAAATTACAGAAATTGTTTCCTGTGGTCATGGTTATTTAAAGCATATATCTTGTCTTTAAAAAATCTGTGCTCACATTGAATAAGGCTTACCCTTAGACACTGAACAGTTTCACAAATCTCTTCTCAGTCCTTGCACTGAGAACAGATTTGTGTTCCCATAACTTGATTTGTTGTATCATTTGGGCGTCTGCTTTTCAAATTAGCTTGAAACACAACATTAATAAGAATATAAGACAGTCTGACAAAGAAGAATGATGAACACCACTTAGAGAGAAAGAAAGGCAGGGAAAGAAGGTGAAATGGATGTGACGGGGAAACATGCTGTAGAGTTGTTTTTAATGCACTCTGTAGATAATTTTTTTTGCTATTTTTTTCTTATTTAATATGTACACATTCAAAGAACATAATGTTATAAGGTACAGAATAATTTGAAGATACTTCCTGTTAACTTCGTTAGCATCATCTTTTAAAAAATATATTTAATTCAGGTTATGGATGCTACTGAATGAGCAAGTTCAGGTCTCATCATCATGTTTCTTAATAGGAAAAATTAATGAGGCACTGTCATGTAATTTAGATCCCTAAAATATCATATGGTAAAGTCTGAGATCAGTAGCTAAAAGGTACAAATGTTTTATGTGCTTTTTGTTAGTACATTAAAAATGTTTCTTCTTAATTTTGGGAGGTGCTTAGTAATAGAGATAATACACAATGAGCAATTTTGCAGAAAATTACCTAGACCCAAGGCAATATCATGCTTTTACCAGAAGGCTGACATGCTGGGAGATGGGTGAACAGGATCATTGTGTGTCAGACACATGAGTATTTTGTCTGTTCTACTTGGCTGAGTGAAGCCAAAAGGGTCACAGTATTTGCAGAGTGTAGGCAAAACTGAATTTTCTGCTCTGTAGCACCAGGCCTTGCAGAGGGTTCCTTGTGGCTTCAGGCTTTGAGGAATGGAGAGGATCAATGACAGTTTTGGTGATTAAGACAGTGACAAAGCGAGTGGGAATTTCTGCTTTTGTTTGCAGCAGTAGCTACCATGCCTCACCTCCTAACACATCAAAGCCTGCTTTAGCAGGTCAGATTTCAGCAGGTCAAACAAGTTGCTTGCTCTTGGAGAGACAAAGGAGACACAGGCTATGGTCTGAATTAGTTTTCAAACAGCTGATTGTTACCTACTCTGGGAAGAAGGAATCAGCAATGGAGAAAATTCATACTGCAGTGTTTTGTTATCCCTTGTTCATGCTGTGACAGCTGAATTTTTAAGTATGTCAAAACCTACACCTTTTTCATGTCTGAAACAGGCCTTCAACTTAATTCTACTAACCCTGCTGTGGTTTGAGATACTGAATGCTAGCCTAGGGCAAAGTAACAGGAGGTCCATGGGGGATGTCTGTGAGAGAAACTGGAAGTCTTCCTGAAGCCTTCTCTTTTCCAGATTGAACTCAGCCTGTCTCCATAGCAGAGATGCTTCAGCCCTCTAAGCATTTCTGTGGCCTCCTCTGGACTCGCTTCAACAGATCTGCATCTGGGGAAATGGTCCAATGCATGAGGTTTTCTGTTAAGACAGGAAAACCTGAAAGTAAAAAGTGGCTAAAGATATGTTTATTGTCCAAGCTGAGAAAACAGATAAGAATGAGAATCAGGGGAAAGGAAGTTAGGCTTGGTCGTACTGCTTATATTATTTCAGTGGCTGAAAAGATATTAAAGGAAATTCACATGAGTATAGGTAATAGTATTCTGTAGTAATAGAGGAGAAAAGGGAGGAACTAGTTGCAGGGCCTACTTCATATACTTCCTGCAGTAATCTCTCACTTTTTAACTATTATGAGGAATATCAAAGTAATATTTCATTGTGCAGTCAGCATCATAGATAGGCCAGCAGGATTTCAGCTGACTTTGATTTTGTCACAGTTAATTTTTATGTTGTTTTATTATTGTCCTCACAAAGTTTTTTTCAATATCAAAAAGAAAAAGCCTGTCTGGCATCTAGAACTTCTGTTGTTAGCATTTTCTCAAGAAGTGGGTCAATACAAGAAACCACGAAGGGTAAGTAAAGCAGACTGCTGCATGCTTAGCAGCAAAGTTATGGTAAATGTAAGGTAAGTTTTTGACTTTGAAGCAGATTGTACTTATAAGTAAAGATATGCCAACTCCTGAAAACGTACCAGGATACATAAAAATGTGCTGGATAAAGATGCAGAGTAATTAAAATTGAAATATAGATATGTTTAGTCCCCACAGGGAAAATGTTTGGGGGGAGCTGGTACATCATTTAGTCTTCTGAGCACCACTGGTATGGCATACTGAGTGAAATCATTCTTCTTCTAATTTAAACTCTTTAATTTTCTACCTTTCCTCTGTTCTTATTACAGAAGACAGACTCCCCTACCGGCTGCCTTTGGACAGGAACCTAGCACCAATAGTCTCACTATTCTTCCAGAGGAGCCTGTCCTTTCTACTTGTGGAAGAAGAAGCCCAAAAAAGGGGGTTAGCACCTTCAGGAAATTTAGGTGATCTGAACAACTTCCCTTTTTCTGAACTAATTGATTTTGGCTCTATAAAACAGCACTTCTAGGGGGTGGGGAGCACTTCTTGATGCTTTTCTCCTTTTCACAGCCTGCTGTCTGCTCTACTCATTTTGTCAAACTCTTCCTATCTTTCCACATGTCTTTATCACTGTTTCTGCAAAAATCTTCTGTACAGCTTGTGCTTAATAGAACGGTCGTTTTATATCTCTCTTCTTCACTGATTCTCCATCTGTTCTCCATCCAAACCAAAGCTAAAAATTTATCCTCTGCTTTGCATAAATCTCTTCAGCACTTCTTCCAGTGCTTTTATTACTTTCAATTTTAACTTTACAGCCCTGTGATAGACACTATAGTAGATAATTGTGCACTGCACTCCTAAATCATTACCTGCAACTATTTCTTCATTTAATCATTGTCCATTTTTAAGTGCGTGTATATGATTTGAACACTTATTTTCAGGTAAATGCACATAATGATGTGTTCATAAATGGGAGGGCAGTGCTATTCTTTAACATTATATGGTTTTAATTGATCATAGAATCATAGTAGAGTCACAGAATGCTTCAGGTTGGAAGGGACCTTAAAGATATTCTAGTTCAAACCCTCCTGCCACAGTATATGGTATAATTTCTCTAAGCCTTCCTAAAAAAATTTAAGTGTCCAACAAGATGAACTGGGGTCCTCATTTGTTACCAGACTAATTGTGCTGAGTGCTGATAGCACCTTCGGGCAGATATAGTTCTTACTTAGGGTCAATAACCCTGGAATCGTAGAGCAGAGGAAAGCAATGTTACTCAAAGTATAACAAATCCAAAAGTTCATTAAGCATCACGACTAAGTTTTTAAATTTTACAGCCAGTTATTCTCTGAAACTAATTGCTTTGTAATCTAAAAGTTTATTTGCCTCTTTTTATCTCTGCCAAAGCAAACCAAGCCAAGCCAAATTGATTCAGAGACGCTCCTTTCCCTCCTGATCTTCGCAACATTCAGATTTACAGAAGACAGAGTGACAATGATGTCTAATGATAATTACAAGTTGTGAAGCATCTTTGATGTGTAGACATTTGCCGATCTCTGCTAGTTAAGATTTCCACCTTCTCGTAATTCCCCTTTTGTCTGTTGCAACAGAACAAAGGCACAAAGATGACAAAGGTGGAATGTTAGTATTCCTCTAGCAACAAGGAGGTCTTTATGAATAATGTATATATAATGAACTCAGAGAAACTGTACCGTACAAACAGAGGTGTTTTGGTATGTTATCAGCCAATTTTTCCTCAAATTCGTATGTTTAGAGTGCAGGAATGTTCCATATACTGTACTTTTTGTGTTTCATTAGCCTCATTTCAAGTGGACCAAACAGTGGGACTACCGCTCACAGAAGATAATATTTGTAAGAAAAACTTTTTTTAGTATTTTCTTTAGTTGAGCCTAAGTAGTCCTTTAAAATATATCCGCCCATCATTATAGTTAGTTATAATCAAGTTTTATTTAGCATAAGCATTGTAAATACCATATACTGTTGTGAGACACAAGGATGATGTTCATGTGTATTTGCAGGATTGGAAACATCTGCTGCTTCAAAATGTGCTATGTCATTTAGAAACCTGATAATGTCTTCCCTCACCATACTAAGTCTGTGAACCTCTGTTACTTGGTTTCAATGATTTCCGCTGATTTCTGTGAAGAAAAGTGTGACTTAAACCAAACATTTTAAAGCAGTAATAATACAAATACCTTTTTGAAACCAGTTTTAATGCTAAGTAGCTGGAAATCCAGCTAACAAAGTAACTGTGAAGTAATAGATGCATTTAATTGTTAAAAGGTCAGGTTTGTTTTGGTTTTTTTTTGTTTTCAAACAGGAATACTCTTCAAAGCTCCTTAGAAGGTCTCTTTGAACAAGGTAGTACGAATATACCCAACTACATGGCATACCTGTGGTTATAGGTGGTATAGAATGATGATTCCTTTGACTCTGGGAGGACACTCACATGAGAAGGACATTTTTTATTCAGTGAATTGAAACTGTTCCTCATGAGATTTTTGGCTGTACACTGGAATGGCAGTAATGCCAAACCTCCAAACGCATTCAGTGCCTTCAAACTACCTTCTTGATTGAGCCTTCATACTGGGTGAAGTGTTGTAACTGGATTTTAGCATATCTGTGCTCCATAAACAGGTTTGCCATGGTTCCCAGGCAAGAGATAAAAGACTGCCTGAGAGTATTAACAGGATCCAAAATGCACAGTATGGAAAATAAGCCTTAGTAGTAGCTTAAATAAGTCTCATCCCTTTTATGTTTCCCTGAACATAACATCAACAGGGTGAAGCAGGCATGGCTTTCCATGGTTTCTGCTGGGGCCTGTGCAGCAGTATGAAATGCTAGGCTGCACACCCATGGCTGCTCATTACACTTTATCCATGTCTTTCCATTCAGAGGATGAAAAGTTAATGAGTTCATTCAGTTCTTCAGAGAACCATAGAATCACAGAATGGTTTGGGTTGGAAGGAACCTTCAATACCATCTACTTCCAACCCCCCTGCCATGGGCAGGGACACCTTCCACTAGACCAGGTTGCTTCAAGCCCTGTCCAACCTGACCTTGAACACTGCCAGGGATGGGGCAGCCACAGCTCCTCTGGGCAACCTGTGCCAGTGCCTCCCCACCCTCACAGGGAAGAATTTCTTCCTAATATCTAATCTCAATCTCCCCTCTGCCAGTTTAAAGCTGTTTCCCCTTGTCCTGTCCCTACCCGCCCTTATAAGACGTCCCTCTCCAGGTTTCTTGTTGGCCCTCTGAGGGTGCTCTAAGGTCTCCCTGGAGCCTTCTCTTCTCCAGGCTGAACAAGCCCAGCTCTCTCAGCCTGTCTCCACAGCAGAGGTGCTCCTGCCCTCTGAGCATCTTTGTGGCCTCCTATGGACTTGTTCCAACAGCTCCCTGTCCTTCTTAGGTTGGAGCTAAACACAGTACTGTGGGTGGGGTCTCATGAGAGCAAAGTAGAAGGGGAGAGTTATCTCCCTCAACCTGCTGGTCACACTTCTTCCCTCATGCATTTTTCTGTCACAATAATCATGATAGTTTCATTTTCACAAATCTGTCTGCCTGCTTCTCGGTTGTGTCTGTATTTCCTCTTGTCTCTGAGCATGAAGTTAATCTGACTAAACGTAAATGTGTTTAAACTAGTTACCTTAGCTTGCTTTTGCAGTTGGTGGCAAGGAATAGGCACTTATTTACTTGCTTAATAGAAATGGTTCACCACAATCAGTTTTAGAAATCTATGTTAGGGCTTGAGTAATCTGCTGTAGAAGTGCTTTTCTTTTTTTGACTGATCATACAGGAGCCTGGATGACAAGTTCAATGTAGACACCTGCATTCAGCCAAATGAAACTTATGTTCAATATCTTTGATCCTTAATTTACCTTGTAAGGTATTTTCTTTTCTGTGTGCATATATAAATCTATGTGCTGTGTAAGACACTGACAGGAGACACTGATGCAGCCTTTTAGTAATTGAACATTTTCATATAAAAATGAAGCATCTCTGGAAAGCTGCAGGTTTCCATGGGATCCAGCTGGAACAGAGAGCCTGAAGCAGTTTTCTTTTTTTTTTCTTTTCCCAGTTTTCCTTAATGAATATAAATACTCTAGTTGTATTTTCTTCACCTTTTGTGTGGACTATACACCTGTATTAGCTAGATTTGTTGTTCCTGCATGATTCTTAGTATAATATTGTTTCTCCAAGAACATCCTGACCACAACTAAAGTAGAGGCTGGTCTCTTTGCTTCAGTCCACTGGCAGCCATTAGTGACCACAGCTGTGGTAAACTTCACTCTAGCTCTCATCCTTCAGAAGAAATCATGAGGGTCCAGCCAACCCTAGGATTTAGCTATAGTGTAACCATGCCATGGATTTTACAGTTAAAATATATTGAAAGTATTGAAGACGGCTTCCTAGTCACTCAGTTTCTGACACTGCAGAATGTCTCTATATTGTATTAGACAAGAAGGTCATTAGCTGTCTTTGTTCAGAAATTATGTCACTCTGCTTGGCGGTCGACTCGAAATGCTTTTTTTGTAGGAGTGACCTCCGTAGATTTCTGAACTGTCAGTTCCATCCCTTATGATTATCTCTTGTGCTGCTTTGAATATTAATGGCACAAAGCCATCCTTGTCTGCAGTGAGCACAATCCAAGAAGAGCCTACAAAAAAATAAGCAAAAAAAGAACATGAATGCACTGCTCTGGTTACATAAAATGTACAAGCACATTTTAAAAAGCCAGCCAGCATGCAAGCGGGGCAGCCTGTCTTTTTGTGCACTAAAGCCTTATTACACTAATGACATTAAGGTCTGACAATCCATGCTGAACACACCTTCATGTAAATGCAAAGAGAGGCTAAATGAAAGGTCTTGAAAGGTTTGAGGCATTTTGTCCGTTATTTAAATTAAGTTGAAAAACAAGGTGCATCCTTGCTTGTTCTGATGGACAATAAGTATCTCCATTTTCTGAAAACTCAGCCAGCCTTTCTATGCTGACTTTTATTCTAGTGACGTCTACTTCTGCTTATGCTTTTTGCTCATCTGCTCTACCCCAATGATGAAGGGATCATAAAAACTGGAAAAGTTGGCAAAGAAATGATTGTGCTGTATTTGTTCTAGAAGAAAGTAGGGGTTTCCATCTCCTTTACTGTCAAGCCAAGATTGTTCAGTATGTTTTCAAATTCATATGGCAAATGGAAGGAAGTTACACCTTGAAGATTTACAAAAGGTATCATGATTTACAAAAGACTGTTTACAAAAGCTGATCTAATAAAATTTCTTTCATTGTTTATCAAAACTTCTCATGAAGAGAATGAACAAAATCTGAATGATGTTTTCAATCTTTTTCTTTCCTGAAGTTAAAAAGAGGCAAGATTAGAAACCAAAGACATCAAAATCATTAAAGTTCACTTTATGTATTGCATAGAAGTAGAAAATAAACCTTTCCTGCCCTTGCTTTTTTACTGTCCTTTGCAAGTCAGCTTGAAAATGAAGCTATATGTACCATAATTTTTTTTTTTTCTAGTGATCCATCTGTTTCTTTTTGGACTGGGTATTGCAGTTCTTATCTAAAATAGTGAATTCTCTATTTGGCTTTGTTTTCAGTTTGACATTTTATGAAAAGGAAAAAAAATCTGTGGCAACTGAAAAGCATTGCGGGAGCCTTTGTATGATGCATTTTTCTTACAGCATATGATCCTGTCCTTATGGAGCAGAGGCATTAACTGGAATATGAGGTAGAGAAAGCCCTGATATGTTCTGTTATTGAAATTTTTTATTTTGGGAGATGAAGCTGTGTTTTGAAAAGGAGTGTGAAAAAAAGGAACTGTAGAAAATCCAGGGGAACTGTGCTTAATTTTTGTCAGTCATGACAAAGCATGTTCCTGCACAAGGCAAATCTCCCCTCGTTATACTATTAACAAAGCACTTTTCCAGGCTGCTACTCTATTGCATGTTGTCTTGTCACCTGTTACATCATAAGAAGATTGTCATTCCAAACCATGAATCCTTAATCTTCTACTTTTAATTCTTTCTTTCTAATTCTGGACAGACTTCAGATTCTGTAAGCTATGAGCCTAAAAGTGGAAATCCTGCTGTCCAAACTGATGGTTGCATTGTTGGTCAAATGGATAAAGCATTTTTGTCAAACTCTTGGGACTTTTTCTTTTCATCTGTTGAAATATTTGAAGTTCTCTGTGTTGTTGATAACACTTGCTTTGAAGGATATCCCACAAAATATTTAAATGGTGGGAAAACCCTGTATGGAATGTAATACCCTTTTGCTATGGACAATTATTATGATGACACCCTGCTGAAAAGAGAGGCTTCTGTGTGGTAATAGCAGGGCACTATATGTCAGGCTGCATTTAGTACAGGTAATGGCATTACAGTCCTGGGCTTAGAGTGCAAACAGTGAGGCCAAGTTCATTGCTTGTGTAACTCTGATGATCTTCATAGCCTTGCTGCCGATATTAATTTGGCCTACAGCTGTGAACATTTTTCCCCCAGTATATTCAAGTTTAAATGTTTATTCAAAGTAAAAAATGCCAGGCTGTCACTGTAATACGAGCACACTCTTCATTACATCCCCTTTAATTATATAGTATTAAAGGATGGGAATGATATTTTTAAACTTCACATTTAATATTCATGCCTTGTGGCAAAGGAAAAAATTAGAAATGTAAACCTTTACTGGTCAGAACTGAATAAGAGCTACATAAGCTGCTTCTGCCCCAAACCTGGTAATTTTGCAAGATTTTGGTGAGTTGTGGAAAGATTCTTGTTTCATTTGTTCCTTTTGCTGTCAAGAAACAGACTCAATTTCAGAAAAGCCAAGCACCCCATTGAACATAAAGAGAGACAATTTATGATGATTCTGAGACACTGTCTTTTTGGTATTTCTGAAGTCTAATGCATGAAATTGAGAAGTGATGCTGTGCTAATTAAATAATACATATTCAACTGTTCTGTAGAGCTGAATATAGGTTTTCTCAGGCCCATTATTTATTATTTTCATACCAAAATCTAAGCCTCTTTTTTTCATTATGGGCATTTGTTTCCAAAATCAAGAGCTGGAAGTACAGGCCAAAAATGGTATCCTCCTTGCCCTGCAAAGCTGCACTGTGTTATTGCAGGAGCCTGCTGGGAAATGTCTCAGGCCTCAAGAGCAAGCAGAGTTTTTCATATATGCCTCCACTGCACTGTACAGGTGAGAGAGAATGCTGACAAAAATACAAACCCTGCATATCCTTATCTTCTGGAACAACTCTCTGAAACTGCTGTAAGCCTGGGGAAAACTGAAATGGCCAAAAGTGTCTTGAATAAAGGCAGCTCCCCTGATCTGTACTGTGGTTGTAGCCACTTTCCTTCAATCTTGTGGTTTTATCAACAAGGAGATAAGCAGAATATGAATGGCAGAATAGTGCATATTTTGCATTGCTTTCTTCCAACTGTTGTAGGTGCCAGCACCAGTAACATCCCAGGCCTGGTTTCTTTTTCACCAATAAGCCTATTATTTCAAAGTCTGGTATGTAACCGTTAGTAGCTAGAAAACTACAGCTAGAATATTACATTTTTCTTTCTTTTTTTTTTTTTTTCTTTATAGAATCATTGAATCACAGAATGGTTTGGGGTGGAAGGGACCTGCAAGATCATCCAGTTCCAACCCCCCCTGCCATGGGCAGGGACCCCTCACACTAGACCAGGTTGCTCCAAGGCCCTGTGTCCAAGCTGGCCTTGAACAGTGCCGGGAATGGGGCAGCCACAGCTTAGCCTCACCATCCTCGCAGGGAAAAACTTCCTAATATCTATTCTAAATCTCCCCTCTGACAGGTTAAAGCCATTCCCCCTTGTCTTGTCACTACAGTCCCTTGTGTAAATTTTCTCTTCGTATTTCTTGTCAGCCCCTTTAGGCACTGGAAGCTGCTCTAAGGTCTTCCTGGAGCCTTCTCACAGCCTGTCTCCATAGCAGAGGTGCTTCAGCCCTCTGAGCATCTTCGTGGCCTCCTCTGGATTTGCTCCAACAGCTCTACATCCTTCTTATGTTGGGATCCCCAGAGCTGGATGCAGTACTGCAGGTGGGGTCTCACCGGAGCAGAGTAGAGGGAGAGAATCACCTCCTTTCACCTGCTGGTCACACTTCTGGTGCATCCCAGCATACGGTTGGCTTTCTGGGCTGCAAGTGCCCCCTGCCAGCTCATGTTGAGCTCCTCGTCCACCAACACCCCCAGGTCCTTCTCCTCAGGGCTGCTTTCATTCCAGTCTTCACCCAGCCTGTATTTGTGCTTGTTTGCTTTCACTAACAGTTCATTTCTCATAAGACAGAGTATACTGGTTAAGCCAATATGTCTCAGCCTGTCAGGGGCTAAGGCAAGGGATCAGTAATTTATGGATCTGTCAGTGTGGAAACCTTGCAAGGAGATCATAATTATAGCCAAATACTATGTACTGTAAGATCATAATATACTTAGACCCTGATGAGGAAAGCCACCTGAAGCATTGTACAGAAATGGCTAAAAAATAACAGTATGTGTGTTGCTGAGAAGGTAGCATATGTGAGAAGACAGTGACAAGGTAATTCTGTTGTCAGGTCTGGGACATGCTTATAAAGATGGGCAAAGCAAAATGCCAAAAGGTGTCAAGGAAGCATTTCTATTTCTAGATAACACAGCATACTGATTATTTTCTCAGCCTTCCTCTAATCTAACACATTATTCTGATAATGGCTAGTTCTGCAGTTACTTAGCATTTAAGTGATTTCAAGACACTTTGCCGTATTTCAGGCAAAGGAAAACACACACTTATCAAAAAAAAGTTAGCTATCTCAGTTTATTACAGCATGGGGTTATTATTCTACCACAAATGCCTTTTACATTAAAAATCCCAGGTGAAAGCAGATACCAGAAATAAAAAGAACATACCGTGCTTCATTTCAATAACAGGCAGATCAAACAGCTGCTGGACTAAATTCAAAGGGATCTTGCCATCACAGAGGAGAACATCTTTTGTTTCTTCAGAAACTGCTCCATTCGAAAAACTTTTCTTCAAATGCATGGATGTAAAAGAAAAGATCTTGTTAAAGGCTTAGACATTGTGCCTGAGTTCTTTTAACCATTCCTCTGCCCTTACTCGTTCGGTTCTTTAGCAATTTGGTTTTTTCCTTCTCTGCGTTTGCTACAATTTATAGATGACACCATCCTGCAGTAAAATTCTAAACACAAACTCTTAGTCCCAGGTGAAGAGGAATATGACTCTTTGCTTTCTGCACTTATGCAGCTCAAAATTACATCTGCCCTGTATAAGTAATGTATCAGTTCATGTATGTATGTGGCCATTGGGCCTTTCTGCCTGAAGAGTCAATTCAGTGGAAGGAAATGCATCATGCCTGGAATGAAGTTGTCCAAGATGCTACCAGAGCAAATGAGTAGTCTGCTCAGTTTCAGTTGTACGTGTGGGTGGGTTTGATAGTCACTGATCAGCTATTTCACCCCTCAGTTCTGGCACAGAGAGAATTGCAGAGAGACTGGGCATAGCAACAGTCTCTCCGAAAAGCTGTCGTAACAAAGCAGCTTGGCAATCCTGTGACTTTCTTTGAGACAGAGGGAATGTATGGATTTACAGCCCTGGAATTTGCTCTGCCATTCACTAAAAGAACACACACATACAAAGATGCTTCATGATGTTTAGCTGGCCTTGAGAATCAACACCTTCGTGTTCCATCATTCTGATTACTGCAAAGTGCAAGGACCACAAAATGGTTGAGCTAATGTGGTTATGGAGTAGATATATGTTTGCATTGAGATTTTCCTATCGGCTATCGTTTGAAAGTTGTCTTAGCATTAAAATTTTCCAGAGACTCAAAGCCATTAGAAAATATATGTGAATTGGACATTTTCTTCTGGATAATCTTGTTATACTTTGTCCTCTGAATTTCATTTTGTTCTTTCCTCTCCATAATTACCACCTGTGTAGTTCCCATGTGTTATGGTTGGGGTTTTTTTATTCCTTTGGCAACCCTTATGTTTGCGATAACCCCAGATTTAACAGATTTTATTTGTTCTTTGAATTAGTAGTTTTACTTGTCCCATCTCCTAGACCTTTCCGTTTTGCGCATTCAGAAGGGATTCAAGTTACCATTTTAGAATGGATTGAAAAGATGTCATCTATTCTAACTCCTGTTTTAGTCCTGCCTTTTCAGTGTCTATTTCATGCCCTTGAATCTTTCTTGCTATATGAAATGCTGAATGAATTCACGACATCATCTATTTCTGTGCAGAATAATCTAACCTTTGACTAAATAAACGTCTTTTTTAATGCTTGTCTTTTTTCTAATTGTGCTGTCTTTTGACTCATTCACTCTCTCAGTGAGTGTGCCTTTTTTTCTGCTGTGTAATGTGTAACAACCTTTCTAAGTCAGTCACTTTCCTTTTTCTGTACACAATACATGTGCCGTCACACAGCCACACTGGATTCTGTAAATGCAAATGTCTGCCAACTGTTGCAAAAGTATTTTTCCCCACCTCTCTCATAAATTGGCCATGCTGCTAGACTACGGGTGGTTATTTATTTATGTATTAGGATTGACTGAAGATGTCAGAACTGTAAGGATATATTTCTGTTAAAAGTGTAAGCTTCCCAGCTTTCAAAGGTCTTCTCATCCCTTTCCCCATTTAAAACAGCCAGAAATTAGTTGCTGTGTAGTTAATAAGGAATTCATCAAAGAAGTGTATTTTTTTGTTGTTGTCATAAACCTATAGTAACTTTTTATTACAGCTGTAACTATATAACAGAATTTCTTTGTCATTTTTAGGTCTCTTCAAATTATATAATAGTACATTCTATTGAACCTAAATGCACTTAAAGCTCAATGGGCTCAAAACTAAATGTTCAGCAGTAGCAACTACTACATTTTCCTGAAATCAGGTTGAAATAGCAGAGTTTATTCAAACTTGTACTTCAGTTAATGAATTACAGTAAAAGGTGGGCTGTAAATGAGACAAGTACATTGTCTTGACCCCAAGTGGTTCATTTTTTCACATAGATATGCTTTAACTTAAAATTAACAAGAAGACAACCTATATCTGCCTCTGTTGACTTGAAATCACTTAAACAGAAATCTATACTAAGGATGACTTTGTTCTAGTACATTTCCTAGTTAGCCTTGCAAGTTATTGGAACAGCCATTGGAAGTGGAAGGTAGTTTTGTATATGCAGAACTAAATGGTATATATTTTTTTTTATCCTAAGCATTTTCTCAAGTACAGAGCTCAAAGCTTAAGTTTCAGAGTTATTTCTTTCATCACTCATGAGCATTCATGTTAGTTATTTTCTCTGTCTTTGTCATATGTTTCTGTTTACAATGATAAATGTAATCATCTTTACATTTATTTTTGTCTGCTGGCAAATTCTGTCAAGTCAAGAATCTTTCTCTGTTTTATTCCTTTAATTATTTTGTCTTTTTTAGTGTAAGTGATGATAGCATGCCTTTAATGTTTAGTTTAAATGATGATAACATGCCTTCTCTTTGAGGAATATGTTCACACACATCATAACATGGATTAACTGATTTAAACTCTTGTCTTTTTTTGAGAGGCAGGTAACTGTTAGTATTCCCTTTTTATAGATGATCAAACCATTACACAGGAAGATTAAGAGATTTACTCAAGGTCATGGAAGTAATTTGTGACAGTTATAAATACAAATAAAATCTCACCTTAGTACTTCCTATTTTCATGCCTTAAACCAAAGACAATTTTCTAGTCAAATCTACTTTTAATTCACCTCTTCCCAAAATATGTGATGGTTTTGCTCTGTTTCTGTTTATCTCCAATAGGAGCCAGAGGACTTGCAATTCTCAGATTAAAATCCCTTAATGTTAGTTGTTTTATCCTAAACCAAAGTTTATTGGTAGACTAAGAGCATATTAATCACAGAAAAAACAAGCAGATTTCCACTTATGTGAGAGAATATTTTCAGATTAAGTTTCTTTAGCCAGCTTGCTGCAGTATGCCAAGTACAACTTTCCCTCAACAAAATCCAACAGAAAGAAACCATCGATTCAATAATGGTTTTTCCTTCATCCATGTCAGCCTCCCCCTTGATCAGAATTTATAGCTTATAAATCATGACAGATCAGAATTTATGTCTATAAATCTGGGTCTTCTGGGCAGCAGCCAGACCATTGCAGCGTTGCCAAATTGTCTTTCAAAACTCGTGTTTTGGAATGCAGATATATTGGAGAAGAAGATAATTTCCTAAGGCAAAAAGAGTTCCCAGATTAGATGTTATACACCAGAAGACTACGTGATAAAAAAGCATGTCTTTTGTCACTTTTTTGAGCCCCACTGTCAACTAGTTCTGCCTCTTGACCTTTTTCACTATTTTGTGATTTCCTTGTGTTTCCTCATGTACTGCCTACACCTGCCTGGATGCTAAAATCATCTTCATGAATTTGAATTCAATGAATGATGAAACAGTGAGGTAAATATTAATATGCTACTAATCAGAATTGGTTTTACTAATTCTGGGTAAGTAATGGATTTTGCAGTTTGAATGTGTCACGCATATGGATGTAGGAATGTAAAACATTTTCCAGGTGAGGCCTCACCGCTGTGTTGCCCAGTATTGCATTACTTACTGGGTGTACCTTGCCAGTGTACCCACAGACTGCTTTGTTCCTTTTATAAGGACATCACATTTTTTATTCATAGTCATCTTGTATTCACTTAACACATGCAATCTTTTATCATTCATGGTTGTTTCCAGCTAATGAATATCCAGTTTATAGGAGAAATTCCTTCTATTAATCCTGGAAGGTATCACTATACACTTTACATTAGTTCATTTCAGTCCATTTTTTTTTTTAATTCTAGATGCTAAGGTCATCAAATTACAGGTGTGATATCCTGGTCCTCTATTGAAAATAATACTGACTTTATGCCACACACAGATTTTATTGGCATATCTCATCAAATCATTAATGAAACTTTTAGATTAGCCTGAAGATCAATCATGAGAAAATCCACTAGTAAATTTCTTCCATTTTCTTTTATGTTACTTTAATCATCTGCTATCTTCCTTCCAGCTAATTCCTTAACCGTCTTATATATCTTCTATTAATCCCTATTCTCTGCTGTTGAACAAATAATTTCCTGTGTGGCATGATTTCAAGTAGTATACTGTATTACAGGTATTTCAAATATTCTTGATGTCCTTTGTGTCAATAATCTGTTCTTCTATAAAGGAAAGGTATCCAGTTAGTCACTCACAGATCTGCACTGTAAGATGAATAGTGCTGTAGTGCCAGAACTCTGTTTTCATTTTCTTAAACCCTTGATTTCAGTTCTTTGTGTTGTGCTTCAGTGGGATGTCAGTTTTGATACCTTAGTACCCATTAGTCAGCTTGCTTTTGCCTTACCCTCATACACATTGTGGAGGATGAAGATCTAGTAAACTAAATAGACATGGGGTTCTGGTCCAGGGGACAATGGAAAGCATGTTAGATGGCTAACTGAGGAGGAATGAGAACCATGATTTTTGACATTCAAAGTACTGTGTCTCATTATGCCTTGCGCAGCATTGCCATGGGTAGTATTAATTAGGTTTGGCAGCCTACAGTGCTCCGCACTTCCTGTCATGAATTCCACCGTTTATGTGATTTCTGATTGATTTTTGCTGGATCCTGATTTTATTTTGGTAGAGTTCTTAGCATCTAAGCTTGTCCTTATGTGGGACATTCCAATGGCAAACCTAATTAAGATGTCAGAGAAGCATAAGCCTGTAAAACATTTATATTGGAAGAGATCCGATGTGCTCGTGGGTGCTCAAATCCCAGTGCAGTTTGCATTTATGCACGTTGGCATTTCAGGTGATACGCTAGCATTTCTCTATGCTTGGCTCCCTGTTGATAGTTCTGCAACTACTGGTTCAGGTTGATTGTCGTCTAAGATATACTGTTTGTCCTCATGCTTGTGCTTTCATGATGATTGTTTTCAGTGTGGATTTGGGTTTTTTTTAAACTCGGGTATTTACTTTCATTGCATAGTGCAAAAACTTGGATTAATTTTTGACATTACATGTGCAATGTGCGCTTGCAGCCCAGAAAGCCTGGGCTGGGAAAGTATGCTGGGCTGCATTGCAAGAAGTGTGACCAGCAGGTCAAGGGAGGTGATTCTCCCCCTCTACTTTGCACTGGTGAGACCCCACCTGCAGTACTGCATCCAGCTCTGGGGCCCCAGCCTAAGAAGGAAGTGAATATGCTGGAGCAAGTCCTGAGGAGGCCACGAAGGTGCTGTGAGGGCTGCAGCACCTCTGCTATGGAAACAGGCTGAGAGGGCTGGGCTTGTTCAGCCTGGAGAAGGCACCAGGGAGACCTTAGAGCAGCTTCCAGTGCCTAAAGAGGATGATGAGAAATCTGGAGGGGGACTTTTTATAAGAACATGGAGTGACAGGACAAGGGGGAATGGCTTTAACCTAAAAGACTGTAAATTTAGATTAGATATTAGGAATAAGTTCTTTACGATGAGGGTGGTGAGGCACTGGCACAGGTTGCCCAGAGAAGTTGTGGCTGCCCCATCTGTGCCAGTGTTCAAGGCCAGGTTGGATGGGGCTTTAAGAAACCTGGTCTAGTGGAAGGTGTCCCTGCCCATGGAAGGGGGGTTGAAACTCAATGGCCTAGCAGGTCCCTTCCAACCCAAACCATTTTGTGATATGGTTCTATGATATTCCTTTTCTTGTGCATCTATATATCGAACAAAGAAATACTCTGCTTTAATAAAAGGTACTGTGTCTCCTGTACAAAGCCTGCTTGTCTGCTATTGATCAGTCGCAGAACATTGTTATCAGAATTTGTTTTTAACAAATTCCTCAGCCTTTGTGCAAAATGTTACCTCTGCATTAATCACACCTTCTCTTGACTACTGCAGGTCTTTCTTTTACAGTCATCCTAAATCTCTTCCTTCTAACTTTAGGATGGCTGACCAGTTTCTTACTCTAGGAAGCAGTCAAATCGCCTTTCTCTTGCATCATTTTCATGACTTATTGCTCAACCCAAGTCAAAATTGCCCCTTAGATTTCAGTCGGGTTCATGGTCTTATTACAGTGGATCATTGCGACCTGGTCTTTGCTCGTTTACTGTGCCACCCTTATTTCCCCCTTCTTTATTTCATGTATTTCTATCAGAAGAACTTTATTGCCATATATTTGGATCCTTTCTATTTATCTCACAGCTCTGTGTAGAAAAATTGTTTCTTTTATGGCTGACCTTGGCAATAAAGTTTCCCATAGTAAATTGTATGAAGATGCTATAAAAGTATAAATTGACTTGTATACAATTATTGGTGAGTGCTAAGAAAAGGAAATCATTGTGACTAATTGCCAAAAAGATAGTTATTTCCTAATAAATTATGCAATATATGCTCTCAGTGACATATAACTTTTGACATAATACTGCTTGTGAGCAAAATGTGGGAGTTTTAAGATATTCTTCAGTTTAAGATGAATCTTACTCCTCCTGGAGTTTGCCTAAATGCCATTAATTTCAAATCCAAATTGGCTTTATTTCCACTGTAATTAGCTTTTGAATGAGACTAGTTTAAATATTCTGCAGCTGTTTCTTTTCTGGAGGAAATGGATGATAAAAGTATCTTTCTGCAAAATGAAACAGAAACAAATCTGTGACAGATCCTCATCTCTTCTTTGTTTTGGGTTTTTTTTTTCTTTCTTTCTAAATAATATCCTCTTACTGCATTTATCTGTCTGCCCTCCCACACTATCCTGAATCACAGTCTGTATGTGATGAAAGAGCAATAATATTTGCTTTTCAGGGTTGAATGATCAAGTCACCTCTTGTGGTTGAATGCTATTACACAAGTGATAGTGCAGTGACATTTCCAAAGTGTGAGTGATCATGTTGTTCTTTTATAGCTATGGGCTCCAAATTCTGGTAGTGCTGCATGGACGTGAGTTCAGAGGAGTTATAGGTAGGCTAGCAGTACAGAATAAACAAAGGTTTTGAGGACTATTTAGTGAGCAGACGTTATGAATTCTTAAGTAATACACATTAGGGTTTTCTAAGGAGAACTGGAAACATACATAAACACATCAATAACGCTTCTACACAACAGTGTTCATAATTGCCTGTTAATTATTACTACATTTTTATCTATTAGGTTTTAAACTTCCCTTTTATGTTTTTAATGCATAAATATGGTTATGCAGTAGTGATCATTATATTTTATAGTACAATAGATTTCTCACTCAAGATCGAGTCTCTGCCATCCTGGGGATTATATAAACACTTAGGAAGACATGCACTTGGCACAAAAAGCTGAAAGATAATGGCCATATTATTGACTGGACTGCAGTGTTCCTAAAGCTTAGAATGTTTTCCACAGGCTGATATTTCTATCATAAGGCAATAAAGCTATTTCCTGACTTTTTGCACTGTGAAAGTAGAGCCTTGCTGGAACCCACAGCCCAGCTGGTCTCTGAGCTCACAGCACTAATCAAGTCCTGAAGGAGGAACAAGGTTCCGATGTCTGAATCCAAACTAATCAAAACAACTATTTTCTGAGAAAATTATTAACTGCCTATGAAGGAAATATTTCCCTGTCTATCTGGAGGCCTTTTTGCCATCGGACTATTTTTCGCTATTTTTTGGCATCATGCTGTGGTCCTGTTAGATTTCAGGAGAGGGGCTGAGCTATGCAAGGCATTAGTTGAGACATACAGAGAAAAGCTGTGTGCGTCGGAAAGGCATTAAGTGGCTCTTTCTGAGTCACTATAATGTGGTACTAGCAGTGTTTCCTGCTGGCTCAATGTGAAGCTAACCTATTCAGATACATAAGAATCTTAGTTTCTAAATGCAGTTAGTCTAGAAGTATTTTAGAAGCACTAATTATTCTTTTTTTCTTCAAAGGGAAAAACCAGGATAATGAACTCTTACTGCTTGTGCAAGCAAATGTGCACAGTGACTTCAGATCTTAGATTAATGCTACCTGTCAAAAACAACACTTCTCTTTGGAAAGGTTAATCCAATCAAATCCAAGAGATAGTCCTGCTTGCTAAATAAATAAGTTGATTTATGTTAAGATATCAGAATTAATTTGAACATGCTGGAGAACAGAAGGCCTCGCTTCTTGGCAGATAAAATCCTGGATTATTTAAAATAGACGTTGCTTCTTTCACCAGAATTTGTATAATGTATTGATGCTAAATTATTGACTAAAACAGATCAAAAGGTTTGCTTTTATTCAGAGTAGCTAAGATAGTAGAATCTGCTTAAAAGCCAAGTAAACACTTGCTAAAACATAATGAATATGATGAATTGAGTCACCATTCCCTTAATGAGTGTTTAAGGAGGAGTACTGAGATGTCTGTATGGATTCCTTTAAAGTAAAAGGGAGTCAAATTGTCAAATTCGTTTGAGAAGTACATGCTTGAGCATCATCACAATGTAATATATTGCTTTGACATACTGCTGCTTATGTTGCAGTAGATAAGAATGCATTTATAATTGGCATCTACATCCTGAAAGCTTTAGCAACAATAACACCAGCCTCAGCATGACTAAAAATATTATCAATATAATGTTAGTATTACTGCAAGTCATACTAGGAATAATAATCAGAAATAATTACCCAACCTACATACCTTAGTTGAAATTCTTACTGAAGCCATAATGAATTTTGCCAAAACAAGGGTGGGATAGGAACATGGCGGTTTGACATTCATCTATTTATTTAATTAAATGATAATTACATATTGACAGATTATTTTTTTCCTCCAAAAGTCTGAAGTGGTGATATGCTTTACAAATTGAGCATGTCCAGCTCTGTGAAGATTAGTGGTGAGAAATTAAAGTAGAAATAGACCAACTTCATGTCATGCCCATGTAAATTTTCCATAAATGAAGATTCAATACTATATTTCAGTCTTCACGACAGTCTAGTTACCTTCAAACTTTGGAATTGAGCTCAGGTTTGAATTTATTATGTTTCTGGTGGGCTACTGTACTGCACTACTCATAGGCTCATCTCTACACTGAATGAACATATAAACTTTCTGTACATTAGCAACTGTTTGCTCTATTCTCTGTCTTTGATAGGTGCACACAAAATCAAGCACCCAAGGCAGTTGTGCATAATCAAACAAGAACAGACACAAATCTCCCATGTGAAGTATAGTCTTAAGTTACCCACATCATCCTGAGTTATTGTTTCAATGACACATTATAATACTATTTTAGATGAAGCTTGATGCTTAACTCAGGTTACATTTCTCATGGGTTGTTAAGAATTAAACTGCATCCTCTTGGTTTAAAGCTAAATAAATACAAGATTGGTCTAAAATTGTGTCCCATCACAATTTATTTGAGCTGACAAAAAGTTACCTGGTAAGTGATGTGAACGACAGGTGGTTCCTGTGAGTATGGATAGGTTAAAGATATCCTCCTCCCATTTTTAGCAAGGTCTTTTATTTCAGAAAGACTCAGTTGTAACTCACTGAAACTGCCACAAAGTCTCTCTAAATTTCTAGATATATGACTCATTCCTCTTTCACTTGAAAAATTGTTGTTTTTAGGAGAACTTGATGCTTCTTGGATCACATTCAACTGCACTTTAGGGGAAGTTGGTCTACCGGAAAGCCTGGTAGGTGTTCCAAAACCGAGAATAGACACTGAACGATTGGTAGGTTCAGCATCCAATGTTTCCAAGGCCACTGAGGAGTCACTTGGGAGGCTTTTTACATCCAGGTCACTCGCACTTGATGAAGAGCCCTGCTCATAGCTAGGGTTCTTTATTTCTTCAATGAGTCTTTTCCTGCCGCTAGGAGATTGAATCACTGTACTTCTTGGTGCTAAAAGCTCCCTGCTTTGAGGTTGCTCTCCTGTAGCAAGATTCTCAAAGAACTTTCTTTTTCCAGGAATATTAACAGAGGATTCAAAGTTATAGAACATATTCTGTTTAGTCTCTGGTAATGCTGAAGAATCTTCTTCCAGCATCAGTTCTTTGATCATCAGACGCATTACGTACCTGTCTGAACTTGAAGATGGAATGAGACTAGGCTCAGGGAACTTCTGCTTGCCAATCAGAATCAATAGGAGTTTGTCTGTCAAAAAGCATAGGCCCTTTGGTCTTTCATTTTTTTCCAGCTGGATTTGTTGAATATGAGGCATGCAGGAAGAGGTTACTGAATATACTAAAACAATGTTAGAAGTATTAGAGGCCACTGCCACAATCTGAGCTCTCAGGTCAAAAGCCATTATATCAGGAACCAGAATACCTGGGATGGTGACTTTTCTGGTGGTGGTTACCTTCCTCTCAAAAGTCACCAAGATCAAGTGAGAAGAATCTTGACCATTTGTCATTGCAGAGTCTTTGCATTTCAGAGTGATGAAAGGACCGGGATCAGACCGACGGTGGTTTGCAAGGGTATGGGTTAAATCCACAGGACCTGATGAAGAAGAAGCAACTGAATCAACACCTGATCGATCTGAATCTGTGGACTTTCTTCGCAGGTCCATGGAGTATTCCTCATCACCAAGCACCAGAGCAGACTGTGAGATTAAAGAACCAGTTTCTGTACCAGGTGGCACATCAAATGCAATGCCTGCATTCAAACCATAGATATTATCTAAAGGAAGCTCAGTAGCTACAGCAATTTGGAAATCCAGTGTGGCTTCTATAGCACAGATATAACCTCCCACATCAAAGACAGGGCAAAAAGAGCAGGTATTTAGAGTTTTCTGAGCATCATCCCACATGTAGGAATGCAGGGCACTGCCTATAGCAACTACTAAGCGATTACCATCCTTAGTCCAGCAAGCACAGTGGATAAGCCCACTGCTTTTAATATCTGCCTTAACTCTAGTACTGTCAGTACGAACAGCATGCAAGACTGAAGCATCTCTTTTTGTAAGCACAGCCAAGACCTCCTTCTTTGGATGCCAGACACAGCCCTGAGAAAGCAGTGGAAACGGCTCACCGATTTCACAAGTCTGGGAAATCAAGGGTTTGTTCTTCTCTGCAGTGCTGTAGCCCAGCTGCCAGACACTAACATGCTTTTTATGCTGAACAGCAAGCAGAGCTGGGGTGTCTGTAGAGCAACAGGGGCCCCAGTAAAGCCCATGAACATGTTCAAATTGACCAACAACGCTTGAGTCTCCAAACTTTAGCTCTCCTTTATGATAGTATAAAGCAGTCAGTATCACTTGCTTCCCATCTGTCCAGGCAATTCCGTGCACAGGGTGGATGGCTTGATACAAAGCATTGAGGCCGGTTCTCAGCAGCTTTGCCTTTCCCAGCTCCATCTTTTTAAACTTTCTGTCTACTGGTGGTTGTTCCAAAGTAGAGGATCTGTGGAATTCACTTGCAGATCACAACAAGGAAATTTTTCTCGTATCTCCTTCCCTTCCAGAATCAAGCTGTTTTTTCTGCTGATAATCCAAGAGCCTACATTGTGAACTCCTTCCCAGTAAGCCTGCAGCTGGTCTTCTAAGTATAAATCCATGTCAAAGCTGCTTTTGCTATGTCTTTTCCTGGGAGGAGTTATCATCTTCATGTGATGGCTAACAGGTTTAGCCAATTACTGTACCTTTTCGTAGAAGCCTATTTTTAACTCTTCACTGCTAGGAGTATATTTAAAAATAACATTCTAATACCTTGACCTTCAGAGAATGAAGGTCTTTGGTGAAGACAGGAGACAGATCATACGCTGTTAAGCCCAAGTATTAAGCTACAATCTGAAATAATGACCTGACACTTCTTTCAGCCAGCCTTTGAAGCATAAAAGAAGATTTAAACATACCTGAGAATGGTACAAGACAGATTGCAATCTCTGATGGACAGCATCTTTCAAAGATACAAGATCCTAAGTGCCTATGAAAGTAGAAAAGGGAAATCATGCTCTGTTCTGTTAGTAACAGCAAAAAATGGAGGAAAGTGAAATTTAAAGAAAAGCAAAGACAGCTTCATTTTACTGAGACAGATTTCCTAGCTACAATTATATGTTGATTTCGTTTTTGGTGTTCCCAGCTACCTCTACCTGAGGACTGTTCCCTCATCATATAGCCAAAATGCAAAGAGAAAGCCAACATTCTCCTGTTTCCCTAAACTCTGCAGTTTCTACAATATGTAGCATAACATCATGCAGAGATCCTTGAGCTGACAAAGACCCAACCAGTAAACTCATATAACACAGTGGGGCCATACAAGGATATGCCACTTTGGTTTGGCTCTATTGTTTCAGGACAAGAGCTGGCTCAACCCAGGTATCTCCATTCTTCCCTCCTCAGCATATCCTTTCTGGGGATAATTTGGACAGAGCTCACATATCACTGAACAGAAATTGTTATGGTGAAATTCATTACCTAAATATAAGCAATCATTACTATTTTCATTGCCCTAGGATGTCCAAGACAGCCAAGACAGCTGGCAGATACGGCACAGGACTTCCAGAAGAGTAGTGCCATTCTGGAGTGGCAGCTGGCAACAAAGAGATGATCCCTAGATAGTCCCTAGACGGTGTAAGATGGTATTAGAAGCTTATTTACAGGTAACTGAATCCCATCCTCAGCATCTCTTCATCGTTCTTGTTTTTCCAGCATCTCCTTTCTGCTTTGATGTAATTTTTGTCATATTAAAATCACTGTTTGCATTAAAAAAATAATGTGAGTAAATTAGACCTGGGCACAGGTTTACAAATTATCACTATAATCATTATGGTTAAAGATGTAAGACTTAACTACACACATTCTGCATCTCTGGCTGATTTATACTTATGTATTTTCATAGTACTACGTGGGAAAAACAGATTTCCTGTTGAAGTCAGTTGGACCTCTGCTGTAAGAATTTTTTTAGTATCCTTTGTCCAAGTGTATTTACTGAGGATGGTTAGTACACTGAAGAACACCCAAATTCCTGCAAAGTAATTGTATCATATTCTCATTCACAGCTACTTGTTTTTTGTAGATTAATTCATGGCAATTACATTCAAAATCAAGATTTATTTTTTTTTTTTATTCCTCAAGGACAAGCCAGTAGTGATGACTGGAATAGGTCAAAATCAAAAGGTTAAATACACAGGTTACAAGCTTCTTTTTTATGCAAGGCTCCTAAATTTTGGGCCCCAACTGTGCTTGCAGTGAAACCATGGTTTTTAATGATTTTACCTTACCCACTGCTGACAGAGATGCCCAGGCCGCACTTAAGATGCCACACATACCTGTTTCACTAGAAGCTCTGAGTATTCTGTACTTCTTCAAAGTGGTAGCAGGTTTATCGTGTCATATATTACTGCTAGCTATTTACACATAGTAGTTATAATGAGTACATTACATTAAAATACAATCCCAGCAGCTCCACAAATTTGCAGAGTCTGTAGAAGATACTTTTGGTTTGCTTTAAAATAATGGTGCTTTGCTGCTTTGCTGTCTTCTGGATGTATTTTACTGAAACTGATAAAGCTATTCTTCAGCACAGCCATCTCATCTACATTCTGCACCACTGCGCTTTAAATATCGTAACAAAACTACATTGCAGCTGGATTCTAGCAACCTAAAGTGTGTTTTGGATGCAGAAACATCTGCTTTAGTAGGATTGAAATGCTCAGAGGTGTTTTGCTAAGGATGTGTGTTCTGCCAGCAATGCAGACATCTTGAGATCATGGACTACTTGTGTGGAAGACTGGATGTTCTTTCCTGTTCTTTTCTTCATTTCATCGTCTCTCATAGCATGCATCTGCTCTTCAGCAGTGTCTGCGACATTATCAGAGGGTGAGACAAGGCTGAATCTGTGAGATTTGTCAGTACCAGAATCATCCTCAATTTTTGAATTAAGGATGTCTCACAAACACTGAGGTCTTGAAAAAATATTTGTAGCAGAGCCTCAGTGAGGTTGTCCTCTGTCTCTGAAAGCATTAGGAAGTAGGACTTCGTCTGATGTACTTATGTTTATTTCTAGTTAATTCTCTAAGATACTCAGATAGAAAAATCATATCCACAAATTTCTAGTGGCATGGCAGTGAGGTGGTGAGGTAGCGAGGCCTGACATTGACAGCTGATGACTGCTTTGTGCAGTGTTAAGATTTTCTTTGTCCCAAACTCTAGCACCTTCAGTTCGCCAGAATTCAGAATTCACCTCCCGTTTCCTACCACATAACATCTGTACATCCTGTGGGAGATTTTTCTAGCAAGTCTGAAGCCAGTCAGTAAAGGTGCTTAGCAGATAAGAAGGTACACAGTCCATTTAAAGCAAAGGAGGTTCAGAGCTCTCTGACTACATGGAATTGTTTGTAATATAACTTCAGTGAACGTGAGATAACACCCACTGAGAAAACAGACTAACGGAGAGACACAGAACCCTTGATGAGATTGCTGCGGCCTCTTTAAATATCTCTAAGGTTCAATGTTCCTTGAAATCTGCTGGGTTTGGACACACTGCAAGACATATTCTGTCGCAACTGAGCTTGAGCCTCAGGTTCCATTGGGATAACAGTTGAGGATCTTAAGGGAAATTTCCTCCCATCGTTCATTCTGTGGGTTTTTTTTTTCCACTGAGAGGGAATAATGTGAGCAAGAAACTTTTGTGAGAACAGAATCATTTAGTACCTCCATAAACACCATATATGATAAACTAATTTGAGATAAGATTAACTTTCAGGGTGTATCTTTAGAAAACTATGTCAATAATGGAAGACTTGTAAAATACACAAAGGATAAAAAACCCCTTGTTATGCCATGATTATAAAATTTAAACAAGTTATAGGATCAAAGTAAATTCCAGATGCAGGCACAAGGTTAATGAGAGAGACAATGAACTTCCACTTGGCATAGCCTCATTTTTCAAAAATAGGATAAAAATAGACAGAGAAAAAACAAGTTCCCCTCATTCAGTTAGCACATTTTTCTGGGAAAGAAGAGTAAATAATATCTTTGGTCACCTCGGCATGTACAGCACACTCAAAATAAAGGCTGGTAATTGGAAATTATCCTGGCAATACTACAGTTTTCTGGCAAAACCCAAGAAAGCAATACAGAGTAACCTGTTAGTAATCTGAGATACTCCATCAACCACAGTCCTTACACTGATCCTGAGCTAGATTCTGATCCTATTAGCATCTCCATGTGTCTGATTAACTTTGGTATAACTCAGATCAGAATGTCACCTGTGGTTTAAACCAAAGGGGTTTCAGCTGGTGGCATCTTGTCTGGCTCTGTCCTGCAGACTGATTCCAGCCAGCCAGTCTCCGTTCCTTTGGAGGAGCTGGTAGTTAGAAGTAGTATACAAAACCCCAAACTGAACACCCCCCAGCAAGCTGCACATAACTGTTAGGTAGTAGCCATAGTTCCCATAGTTCGTAATGACTGCTGGAAAATCAATTCAGCCTTCATCATTGCAGAGGCGGAGCTGCCCTTTTCTTATAATACTGATTTTATATTGCTGTTTTCCCCCATTGCTATACTTACTATTCACCTGTCTTGGGAAATGGTGAATGCATTTTGTGTTCACTATGGATCAGAGTTAATGAGTTCCAGGTTCTCAAATATATTTACCTGTCTATTTCTTGTCCAGTGGGAGATTGGTATCTATATATCTCTGGGGATCTGAGTTCAGTGCTTTGCTAGAAAAGCTGAGTTTCAGACTTCATTTTCTCCTTTATTCATGGTAAAATAACTCTTTCCAGGCTAGATCTTGCTTCAAGTTAATTAAATTGATATTAATATTGCTGGGGACTTCAAAGGAAGACAGATCCAGCTCAATATGTAATAAAAAAAGAGTAATAATTATTCTAATACTAATTTAACTCCACTTTATGAAACATCTAATGTGGTATTTTTGCTTCAGAAATATTTCTATTTAAAGCTACTCACCATGATTTCACCAATTCAAGTCAGGGTGTCATTCAGTTCAATACTTTCATGAAGCTTGTGTAATGTATTTATTTTTCCACCCTGACATTTCTTTGCCTTGAGAGCTGATTTTAAAAAATAGTTCTCTGTCACAAGCTAACTGGAACAGAATGTGAAAATGATGCACGGTTAATAGAGATACAAAATACGTAATCTGTCAGAGCAGATCTACCAATGACACTATGTAAATCAGCATTGTCTTGACAGTGATATGTTCGTGTGTTGTTACGCTCTCAGAATGGGATTTAACCCACTAGCTAGCACATTTTTGTGTGTATGTCATGTAAAGTGGGGAAGATCTAACGGAAGATTGTACTCTTTTGCATAAATATATTTAATAAACTGTTAAAAACATTGATTAATTAAAAATAAAGTTATGCAAATTATTATGTAAAGATAAGGCCCTGATCTTTTCTATGCAGTCTATATTCAGACTAAGGAGGCTTCAGGCAGGAAAGTCGCAGCTTCTTTCTAAGACTATTTCTTTAATACTTGCAGTGCCATGGTCTTACCCTTCTAGAGTGTCTGCCTGAGCCAGATGTAACAGGCTAGCTTGATCTGCCATCTGCTAAATAGAGGCATCTAGTGTGGGGATGCATATGATGGAGAAGACACTGCTGGAGTACAGACAAAAGTTTTGCAGCTTCTTGCAGAAGTTCACAAATTCTGTGCGCTCACTTCCACACTCAGTGGTATGCTGCTAGATGGAAGCTTTCCAAATGTAGTAAGTACATGACTAACCACAGTATATGACTCCTCTGACCTCCAATTCTCTGAAATCCCCCTGGGTCTCAGGGAAGCCACCAGAGATACTCCATCACATCATTCCAACCTGAGCCATCCATCAGTCTTGCAGGAGTGTTCTCAATGGTCCTCTTGGTGTTTGTGGTTCATGAACTCCTTGTCTCCTGTAATAGCAAGGCAAGTATCATCCAGTTCTAACATCACAGTCCAGCAGGCTTGAGGGAGTAGAGTTGGCAGAGCATTTGTTCATCTCCCAAGCCTTCCCTTTTGTGTTTTAGAGTGAAACTCTTATGGTTCATTGGGGTAAGGAGAAGAGAACCAGATTTTTTTCAGAAGGCCACTACATTCTTGTTCCCAGCAAGACTGTTGGGCTCAAAATTTATCTGGTTTTCACAATGCTAAAGCAAATAGTTGAGGAATTGGGAAAGAAAGCACATGAACAATAGTTATGCAAACACAGTCACAGAGAATGAGACTCGTTTAATTGTCAGGGTGGGATTCACCTCACAAATTAGCATTTCTACATTGAGGTATATGCATATGGCTGCCTGCATGAAAGTAGTACCCGAGCTCCCAGAGGGCAACAGAGTTGAGCCTCAGCACTCTAACATATCACTAGGCACATACACTGTAGTTGTCTAAGTCAGACCCTGCTTACCGATTCGCTTAAAAGTCAATGGTGAGAAATAGATAAGTTTAGGGCATGATTCATTCCATCCTGAAGTACCTAAAATAGATAAATGCTTCTTGTTTTATGAGTCTAGCAGAGGTATTCAGATAGGACATGGTTATGGACAGATGAATGCCAAGGAATGAGTAGTCATTACACGTGTCTGTTATAACCAGCACATTTATCAATGATCAGCCCACTGATAGCTCTTTCCAGAGCGACATGCTTCCTGCCCACATCCTTCCCACAATTGAATGCCCTCTCTGTCTCAAACCGCTATTTTGTGACTTAATACTCCCATATACATATGCCAGTCTCTTGCGCTTGCTTTATAAAGCAACCAAGTTTTTGATGGTGTTCTTAAAAAGGAATATTTCCTAAGCTTGAGCTGGGTTTGTGTGGAACAGAATCTTAAGGAAAGTGATAGGAACTCCAGTACTTGTGAAAATTAGTTATGAAAATTATACTAGGCAGAAGAGTATGAAATGTTCTTTAGGAAACATTCCTGTCTTGGCAAAGAGAGGGAATGAATGATCTAATAGGTCTTTCCATCTGTAAGTCAACATTCAGCTTCCAAATTATACCAGTCTTTTTCTTTCATAGAAATTAAATAGATTTGGTTTGAAGACATCTCTTATTAGTACCTTCTTCTTTACATGATGAGGTAAATTTGTACTTTTGAAATTATATTTTTATCATTTACACCAAACATATCAGATAACTAAGGAACTTCTTGCATGGCTAAATGCTGTTTGCTACAGTGTGCGTGCTCAGTTAGATCATTCTCATTTGAAAGCCCATTGTAACTTGAAGAAGAGCAAAGGATAGTAATATTTTAGCAGATATATATTTATCCCAGCTTGATAATTTGTAAAGGTCACTTAAACCCTGTCTGCACTGGGTAAAGAATTCATTATTTTAAAGGAACTCCTGACAGTGTCAGCTGAACATAACCCTCTATTGAAACTAGTTGGTTGACAGTGAAGACAGAGTCAAACTTTTAGCAAAAGCTGCTTTAAAAAGTGCAAATTTCACAAAGTAGATAAAAATCGGTTGCTTCTGAATCATGTGGATTCTAGTATCTATTCAAGCAGTTAAACTGTGGTGGAGAATATTGATTGAGAAAGACCATGCATAATTTTGCTTGATGTATGGGGTGAATATGATGATAATACGTCTGATGGCCGGGTTACATAAATAGTTCTGCTGCTGCTGACACTGGTAGAGCTACTTTAGGTAAGGGTGACTATGGGATAATTACAGAGGTAGCTGAAGAGGGCTGCCTCCCAGCCATGATTGGGAATTCTTGTAACAAATCACCTCTGACTTGGTCTTCCCTAGAAATCTTCTTGCTAGTTAGACTTAGCAGGATATCCCGACCTCTGCCCTCATGATATAGACAAATAAATTGGTGAATGTGTTCTAGCCCAAACCTGATGATTAGCATGAAGCAGTGGTAACATTGTGCTGCTATCCACCTGCTAAAAAAGCAGTTGACTTACAGCTTTCTGTGTAGGCTGAAACAGAGCCACAGTGGTTGGTTATTTTAACCCATAATCTTTAAACTGGTTTAAGTGTTCAGTAGAATTGTTTTGAAGGTCCTTTGGTGTCTACATTTTTCCTGAAAGGCTGCAGTGGTTGTTTTGGCCTTCCGTTTTGTCTCAGATGAGGCCTTACTTTAGAATTTAAAAAACCAACCCAACAACCAACTACTGTTCTACTTCATTAGTAAGAATGATTTGAAATTTTTCCACTTGAGGGTCAGTTTAAGCCTAAATACCTGTTCTTGAGGATTCAGCCACCTTGGCTGCATAGCGGCAAAACCCAGAAGGCTGACTCACCCTTGTGTTTCTGTAAGAGAGCTAAAGGCCAAACGCTGGGTCAGCCCTGATGAGGAGCCGAATACCAGGAAGATTTGTGTTTGTGTTTGTCCCAGAGATGACTGTAAAAAGCCTGGAATTTTTAGTGGCTGCTGTCAATCTGTTGACACTTACCTAGGGTCAAAGCTGTCCCTGGAGTATCATGCAAAAAACCACCCAGCTCTTTACAGTCTGTCTGTGCTGTCCTACTGACAGCTGTCCAGGTATGCGCACAGCCTGCCTCTGCCTACTCATCTTTTAGTTGTAACTTCAGATCATTTCGGCTGGGAGGTTCTAGAAGCTCATTAAATAGTGTTATAATTGCACATGCAGAATGAAGGAAAACAAATACGGCCTTAATTTTCTGAATCCATTACCCAGCTCCCTTGATTCATTTATCTAGAGGATTGAGAATGCCAGTTAATTTCTTTTCCACAGTTACATTTCCAAAATCATCGAAAGGCTAATCAGAGGCTTGTAGCTAATATTTGCAGTTTGTTTGGTTTTCTCCCGTTGTTTGAACTGCTTCCAATATGTCTTGCCGGTGACATTTCTTCACCAAGCAGAATAAATAACAAAACTGTAGAGAAAAAAGTTTTACTGGAGAAAGTAGCAAATGTGTTGCACTGTAAATACAAAGTTCCTCAAAGTCACTGACTTCCTTCTGCAGCTTCCCTGGCAAGGAAATGACAGAGCTGAAATAATTAGTTTACTCTTAATAAACGTGATTCCAGTACTGTTCTGTTCAATTTTAAAGATAGGCTTACATCTTTTAATCCATCTTTTGCTATGAAAGATTGGATGGAAGAGAAAATCTAATCCTCTTGGGCTGTATGCTTATGATATTGCTGTTATTATTGGAAATTGTATTTCTGAGACCACACGGTGTGACCCTGAGTTTAGGCTCTGGGCCCCAAGGTGTCACATTTATTTATAATTAAAAGAGGACCTCTGCCCCTGAATTCTTTGCAATCTAAACAGACAAGGCAGAATGATCATTCTCATTATATAAATGAAATGCCAAGGCACAGAGAAATTCAGAGCATATCTTCAGTTCAGCAAGCCGCCTCCAAAATGGTAGGCACTGAAACAATGTCAGTGCAGCAATCTGCATGTGCACTAGTTAGCCTGGCTGGCTGCTGTCATTTCATATTTATATTGCACCTGAGACGCCACCTAGTTTTTACACATGCTATTCTGCAGTGCCTAATAGATGTTGGGCCGCTTTGGAGTATTATGCATTGCAAACAGAACCAAAATGATTTAGGGTCATGCAGTCGATTTCAAACCCGTGGTTGATGTCACTACCACTTCTTTATTTCCTTCTCTTCTTCATTCAGTAGGAAAAATACTACAGGCTTATAAAGCATTTTAGGGGAAGGAATCTTTGGAGGCCACATGGTCCAACTGCTTCCTTGAACAGGCTGATTTCAAAGTTTCAGGTTTCTCAAGGTAATATGATAACCCATTTTGTGAAGACCTTTCTCCCTATATTTAGCCAGAATTTCCCTTGCTGTGACTCGTGTCCATTGCTTCTTGTCGTTTTGTGGCACCATCATTTCCACCAGCTGTTAGGTAGTTGTAGACAGCAGCTGAGATCCTTTCTTAGCATTGTCTTCTGCAGGCTGAACCAACCCAGCTCTCTCACCGTTTCCAGATTCTCTAGCCACTAACCACCTTGGATTGGTTGGACTTGCTTCAGTATGTCAGTGTCTTTTTTCGTACTGGGGGGACAGAAGCTTGAGGGAGCATGAGTCCATTTGAAAACATCAATCTAAACCCATGGGGTTCTTTGGAAGTGGGAAATTTCATTAATCTTTTCTGGAAGTGGGCTCCATTAGTTAGGTCCTGGTCTTGTGGACTTTTTGCCTCCATTCTGGAGCCTCAACTACCAATTTCATGGCTCTAGCAGCTGGTGGAGTATATCCTGATGAACTGGAGCTCCTCCCTGTGCACACCTGAGGTGACCTTACCTAGTACTGTAAAAGGTTTTGAAGAGCAGGATGGAAAATGACTCACATCTAAATGCTTTGATAGGGAATAAATGAATATCTGAGGTGGGAAGAGCCCAGTGAGGCAGGGGTGAGGTGGCAGCTTTCAAGTCAGTGCTACTGAAAACTTACGGCTCATAGCTACAGCTGGAAGAGGAAACTAAGGATACAGATGTGGAGGAGGAGTTCCAAGAGGATGATGAGGGTTCAGAATAATTGCTTCAGGAGGAAGCTTTATTCTGTTGGGGCATTTGTATCAAGCACCAGCTGGGAGGAGGTGACTGTGCTGAAGACCTGTGGTAGCCAGCAGTGGGGAGAAGTGAGACAGGCTTCCTATGACAGGCACGTTGCAGTTTTTGGTATGTTTAGGTCCATTCATCAAACAGCTGTCACCATGGGTATGCTATCAGAACTGCCCTGGCACCTGCTGCGAGGGAAATCCCTGATTCTGGCCTGACCCTCTGCTTTTTTTCATCAAGGCTTGTGATGCAGAGGAACATTCGCAGTAAGACAACCTGCTGAGCTGTGCGGGCTGGTGTTTTATTTGGTCGGTTTTTTTCTGGTGTGGTGCTGGTTTTGCATGTCCTGTACGCTTGTGAATTAAAGTTACTCGATGGTGCATGTTGATTCAGTGGGTGGAAAGGTCAGTATTTGTCAAACTTTTTTAGTTTGCTTTCATTATTTGTTCATAGAACAGTGCTGGGGTTTCAAAGTAATGCTGAGTCTTTCTCCGTGGATGCTGGTGAGGGCAATGTGTATTGTCTGGGGTTTCTTGTGGCCTCCATGAATTTATACATTTGCAGAATTTGTGCTTTCCATTTATGGATAATTTAGTGTTTTGGCTTTCCAGGGGTGTTCTTCACGTGCATATGGGATCTATTACACATGATTTGTAGATCCTTTGTAGATTTTAGAAACAGTAAAGGTGGGATTTCACAATATAGGAACTATGAACTAAACTGAAACACCCTAGAAACGTGAAAACTGTTTGTCTTCCTAAAAGTGGGAATGTGTAAATAGTTTGTAAACTGCAGGGGTTTTAACTAAAGAAAATAAGATACTCAGCTGCTAAACTTTCAGGTTTGGGGTTTCTGCAAATCCTCATGACTATGATCAGCCTGTCCACTGAGGAATCTTAAATGTTTGAATCATGTGGCTCCATCATAACATTCAGGAAGGAGGGTGCAAAGAATCCCCTGCTTTTCCAGGACGCTGTTTTTGTTGCCAGGATAGAAAGATGTGCTGTAGGAAGGTCTTGTGGTAAACCACTGTTCAGGAAGGTGACCTCTACAGAGCCGTGAAAGCTGAGACTAATGGACTTTACCCTTGATCCAGATACAGTGGATCCCAAAGAGGGGAAGGTGGATGTCACACAATAGCTTTCAAAGAGCATTCTTTAGAACACTCACTTCCTGGTCTGCTTTGATAATTTGCTTGGTTGTGGACTTCTGTTTACTTCGTCTCTCCTCCAATTCTTTGCCAATTCTAAACCACTTTCCCTTTTATTTCAGAGGCTTTCTGGAAGATATGGGACATTCCTTGTCTCAGTGTTCTCTTCCAAGATATTCATATGCTGTGTACGTGTTAACCACCGTGTCCTTGAGGACCTCGATGCCTCCAGTGAATACTATAAGGTGAAAAATAACATTATTTGTTGTTCAATGTTTGGGGTGACAAAGACTTTTAAAAATATTCATCCAACAATTTTGAGATACCCTCTACGGATCCTTAGTTCTGTCCTGGAATTTGGTCTCACCTTTCTTTCCATGTGCTTGGGAATATGACTGTGGGGAGTCTAATTAGCTCGTGCCCAAAAGAAGCTCTGTGTCTGCATTTAGAGACCCAGCATAGAGCTAGAGGCCATGGATGGGATGTTTAGAAGCACAGTGGGTTTAGACCTAGGTCACTGCTTGCTCCCTTCTAATTCCATCTTATGGCTTGTGCATTTTGCTTTTTTGTTATGGTTGTATGTCTGCCTGAGGATGCTGGAATCTGTGTTTATAGCCCGTTATTTGTGATGACTGTGGTCATGACAATATGGATCCATCACATGTGGATCTGTGGTCCCTTCTGAACTATATTATGTGATTGAATCCAACATCCTCATGTCACACGATGTTATTTGGGAACAGCTGTTCTTCCACCATCATGGAGAGATATGTAGCCCTGACCAAAGGAATCATGTACTTATAGAGGCTCAAGGGAAGCCAGCAAAGTATAAATTGCTTTTATTAATCAGTTATGCCTTCTGATGTTCTGATTGTCTGAGAGGAACAGACATCTACCTGGAGCCTGGATGAAAGCAGCTCTTTCCTGTAAAGTCAGGGGCCCTACTAGGACACCATGTACCTAGAATTTCACTTGATAGCTCCTCTTATATGCTCAGCATTTGCTGTGCTGTCCTTGTCACCCTGTAATGGCTCTGGAATTAGCAATGTTCATGTTTCCTTAATGCTTCTGTGTCACTTACCTCCTCCCTGGCATTTTCCTGTTTCTCAAATGCATTTTTAGTATCTTTGTACTGATGAGAAATCAACAGACATTCTGAGCATGGCACTGAAAAAAATCCCTTTTCAGAATTTACACCGCTACAGACCAGTCCTGATGAACTGAAGCAAGTGCGTGCTCTGGGGAGACCTTAGTGCAGCCTTCCAGTACCTAAGGGGGCCTACAAGAAATATGGAAAGGGACTTTTTATAAGAGCAAGTAATGACAGAACAAGGGAGGATGGCTTTAAACTGAAAGAGGGAGATTTACATTAGATACAGGGAAAAAATCCTTCCCTGTGAGGGTGCTGAGGCACTGGCACAAGTTGCTCAGAGAAGCTATGGTTGCCCCATCCCTAGCAGTGTTCAAGGCCAGGTTGGACAGAGCCTTGGGTGATATAGTTTAGTGTGAGGTGACCCTGCCCATGGCAGGACGTTGGAACTGGATGACTTTAAGGTCCTTTCCAACCCGAGCTGTTCTATGATTCCATGATCTTGAAGGTCCTTTCCAACCTAAACCATTCTGTGATTCTGTGTATACTACATACCAATGCAGAACTAACCGGTATGAAGGCAGGCTAAAAGAGATCTGCATCCAGTCCTCATTACCACTTCTGAACTCATGCTTTTCCCCACTTGGCCACTTCTGGGGAGCTTCAGCCAGCCAGCCCCAGTAATTCTGGAGTGTCCAATTCACAATGAAACGTACAGTAAAGCATGACAGTGAACAGACAGTCCAATCAAAACAGCATGGAAAGCAGAGAGATGGTCAGTATAATTCAGAGTGTAGCTGCAAGGGGCACATCACTGCAACTACAAAACACCTGACAGCTGCCCCATGTTCATGAAGATCCTTTTTCCTAAGTGGAATCCAGTTTGTAACAGATAGGAATCCTGAAAAAGCACAGTCAGAGAAGTGTAAGTTGGAATTAGATGGATACAGACAGCTCTTTCAGCTGGAAAACTGATGATGTCGAGGTTCCATTTTTACTTTTCAACCCAGAACACACAGAACTGTAAACAGAACGATTCCTTTAGAGTCAGTGGGGACCGTGGAATTCACGTCCACAGTTAGTTTAGGAGGACATAGTATTTTTCATCTGTTTCAGGTACACTCATCAGAAGCAGTTCTATCTCTCGCACAGGCTTTTGAATGTATCATCTCACATCACGGGAGCACCTGAGCAACGTGTACACCGATTTTCTTATTTAGAGCATGGATGAGTACAGTTAGTTATAGACTGTGTTGTGCGTTTCGAACTCAAGGTACCTCCGGGTACCTACTGGAGACCTGCCGCCGCTGGAGGGCTGAGGCACGACCGACGGGTACCGTAGCCCCTGCTGCCGCTCACCCGCAGGCACCGAGTACCTCCGCTTCACCGCGTACACGCAAGGTGCAAGCACGGGCGCTCTGCTCCCAGCTGCTCTTAACCGGGAAGGTGCTGACCCTCTGCCGCCCTGGTCGCTGGCTGGCTTTGGGAACCCGCAGCCCGGTTCCCCTTCTGTCCAACTCGGGCTCACGTCCGAAGCCCTCCCGCAGAGCAGCCTCTGGGCTGGGGTAAACGGTGGCAGGACCGGGGGCAGCGCTCCGCCGGGCACCACACGCGGCCGCCGCCGGCGACACAGCGCTAAGGTGGACCCTGCCCGGCGGGAGGCAGCCGCACCCCAGGCCTGTGGCGCTGGGTGCCCCCAGCCGCGGCGGCCCCAGGCGGGGACAGGCGGCCCCCTTCTTCTCCTCCCCTCCGCGGCCTCCCCGCCCCTGCCCCGCATTGGCTGCTGGTGGCTGACGGGCAGCCTGGGAGGCCCCTGCCAACCGGCGCGGCGGGGTATGCCTGTACTGGGGGTCCGGCCGCGCCGAGCTGAAGGGTGCTGAACCGAGCAGCGCCGCGCTAGTGCTGCCATGGGGGTAGAGATCGAGACCATCTCTCCGGGAGACGGTACGGGACTGTTGTGGAAGGCGGGGGGCGCAGCGCTGCGGCACGGGGCCGGGGTTGCCCGGGTCCGACCGGCGACCCGACCTGGCGGGGGTCGCACAGGGCTCCGAGACCGCGGGCAGCCGCCGGCCCCGCTGCCGGGCACAGGCGGGAGCGCGGGGTCCCGGTGTGGGGCAGCGGCGGGGTGCAGGAGATAGGGCATGGACAGCCTCGCGCCACCCCTTCCCGGTCCCCTTTGGGCACGGAATCCCGGTGCGGCGGAGCGGGGAGAGGCGGCCACGCGAGGTCCCGGCGGTAGCGGCAGGAGGAGCCGGTGGCTCCCCGGGCGGCAGCAGCGGCGGTGGCAGCAGCGGCGGCGGCAGCAGCAGGGGTGGCGGGGGCTGGTCTAAGGTATCCGCCGGCAGCTGCTCGGAGCCCGGCGGTCGGGGGCAGCGCGCCTTGCCGCAAACTTTCCGTGGCTCCTCAGGCAGCCTCGCCCCGGGGCACCGGCCGGTCGTGGCCGCATCCCTCCCGGCGCGGCAGCAGCGGGGCGGCTGCTTCCCCCGGCTCAACGTGTGGTGCCGGTGAGGGCTGAGGTGCAGCCCGGGTGGTCATAGCCTCTGCCTGGCACAGGCTCTCCTCTCCAGAGCGGGTTCGTGATGTTCTGCTCTCCCGTGGTGTTACAACCCCATTTCATAAGGTTGTGGTGGTTGTATTTTTCTTAAAGGATGTAATATCTAACATACAGCCATATGTATCTGTATAATAGGCCAGATTCATCCTTGGCTGGTACACAACTCTAAATAATTTGTTCAAGCTGATCTCGGCTTAAGTTTCTTGGCCCAGTATCTTTCCTTTCTTTGTGTGTGCTTTGAAATTGGCTTCTCCCTCTGTGCTGTTTAGCTCTGGGGATCAAATTCTTGTCTTGGTTGCATAGATATAAAAGCAGAATGCTTGTGTGGGTATAAGTGACATTGCAGGGTTGAGAGTAGAAAGAAGAGTGCAACTTAACCTTGTAATAGTACTTACTAGCTATTAAATATATCAAGGCTGGCTTTGTAAGCAATATGCTGTTCCAAATAAGGTTATATGGGTTAGTTTTCTTGATTGCAAGTCTTAATCAAAATCAGCTGACTTTAAACACTGTCTTAAAACCACAGCTAGTCAGTGGTCTTGAGAATCTCTGCTTTTAATTCATCTTTGATGTGAATTTATGCAGCCTCATTGACTTGGTGTTACACTCACACAGCAGAACGTGTGTCAGGAAGGTCTGATACTCCTTTTCTCGGGTCTCTGTACATCATTTGAATAATACCTGTTTTACCCAGGGTAGGATTCATCTCACATAACTTTCCTCAGGCTGGGTGCTGGTCTAAAGCAGTATTGTAGGTTTTTTCTGTAGCCATCTCCAGAGAATAATTCGTCTTGCCTCCCTCTGGATTGGCTGGGTTTCTCTCCAGGCACTGCTAATTCTCCACTGTCAACAGGGAAGGCCCAGGAGACTGACATATGATAGTTGTCTGTATTTTACATGGCTAAAGTTAAATGAGAGAAATTCCACTTGCGGGTGCAGTGGTGCCCTGACTGGGTATTTACTATACTGTGTTTTGTGCCACCGTAGCTAGAGATATTCCAGCCAGCCAGGTTGATGAACAAGGCTGTTCAGATGCTACTCAGAAGCACCATCTTCTCAATTTCATGTTATAAGTTCATTGTGTTTGCCTGCCCTTCTGTCATTTACTGCTCATGGTGGGTTTGGCATCTAAGCCTCAAGTATATAGTTTATGCGTTACTTGGTTATACTCTGTGATGCGCCCTGTAATGTGTAACTTGTTATTGTGTTAATTCAGACTATAGAGGCCAGAAAGCCAGCTACGATAGGAGCCTCACTTTATACCTGAATCCCCAGTTTCAAGCTTTCTGGTATGGATGTTCATTAATAACCAGTCGGATTCAAACTTGAAGTTCTTCTCAGCCTGGGCCCTCCACTGCCCAACCTTACCTGAGAAATCAAGGTTAGCTGCTTTAATACACTGGTGACACCTAATTGAGTCTGGAAATTCTTCCCCTAGCTTTTAGTGCCTTTGGCAATACCTAGAACAGGTAAAATGGAAATGGTAATATCATTTTCCAGTGGCAATAAAATAGTTTAAGCCTTCTCTTCCTTTCAGTATGAAAATTTTAGGAGGAGCTACTAGGCCTTTAAAAGAACTCAGTGTATCACTGCTTTATTGTTGCCTGATGCTACAAAATTAAACTGCCTTTGTATGTGAAAATTTTTTTTTAACCCATTTCTTGGCTTATTAAAGTAGCCCTTGTTAGAGCTGTCTTGAGTGAAAGGCATTAGAAATGTGAATACAAATGCAAATTTTCACAATGTCAAACTAAAAGTTTATTTGAAAAATTACAGCAAAAACATTCTGAGAATTTTAAGGTTATAATCTGTGGAGTTTTGACAGTCCTTTTGCACTTGCAGAATGTAAATGCATGTATAAGGCACGGGAAAAAATGTGTTGCATATTAGTGATTTGGCAACACATAGTCGGTACAAATCTCAGCATAGCACTTTTCTCTGGCAAGATAAACCTGTCTAACCACACAGGTCAATCAGAGAAAATAAAAGACTAACCTTTTATACTTTTAACAGGACGGACCTTTCCGAAGAAGGGTCAGACGTGTGTCGTGCACTACACAGGTAAGGCATGTTCTGAATATTCTCTCGATACCAACTGCCTTGCTTTCAAGAGTGATTTCCCATTTCAGATGTTTGTTGCATCTTTTGCTTTGTTCTGTCATACAGTCCATTTGATTATGTTCTGGTGGGTTTCCTGAATATATTTCGCTTGTAGCTGAGCAGTTCAGGATACAATGTCTACATGTGCGTGCTTGCAGATTTGCCAGGTGCGGTGTTCAGTGGTGAGAGGCTGACAGATGAAGCTGTGGACCTGATTCTTTAAGCCATTGTGCTAGCTAATGAAATCGAGCATGAAGCAGTGAAAATGCTGAGTCCATATTTCCAGCCTTAGATCTTGATACAGACAATTAATGATTATATAGATCTTAAAAGCATGTGTCTATATATTGACAGTAAAATTCATTCCAGATTGCAAAGATAAATACAAGGTCTATTTAGCACCTGCTTTATGGACTTGTATGAATCTTAAGTGGAGAGTTGGTTAATGGAGCTGTTTGTGCTGCACCTTTGCACAGAGGGAAGATGTCTTTTAAATCAGTTTGTAATGTCATGTTCTGTACATAGTTATGTAAATTGTCAAAAGAATGCAAAGGGCTCTGCAGTCCTAATTCCCAGCTGGGAAGTTCACATCAAGAGCTTCCATTTTATGTGGTTTTTTCCTTAAGAAGGCAAAATGTAGGTGATGGGAGAGATTGACAGCTACTTATCTAGGCCTAGATCTGTGAGATAAAGTTTCCTTATAGCATTCAGTATAGTAAGAAAGTACTCACTGGTAACTGTTGCTTGCTTTTGGTTTTGTACTTGTTTCTGTAGCTTACAGCTGGAGCAAGTTGGGAACACTTCCCTGTAAATGTAACTAATGAAGTAAACCTATTTGTATTTTCAAGAAGCTTTTTGATATAGTTTCAATTATGTCACTCTTAGGGGAGTTAGTGCACTGGCTTGGGATGTAGGATGTCTGTGTTTAAGTTCTAGTACAGTTGTATATTCGGAGTATTTTGTTCTGATGAGGATTTGTAGTTTGAATTATAAGTAGTTAAATACATGTGTCGCCTATGCCAGTCTCAGCTCTCACAAACGTTCCTCTGTAACTTAGTTCTGGAAATAGATGTTTTGAAACTATTTTTGTGAAGATGCTGAAAGATATGTTTCAGCTCCTGTCCAAACTTCAGAAATGTTATGAAATAAAATTGTCACCTCCCACCCCCGGTTAGTTTGGGATAAATTTAAGTGACAGAACTGAAATGGAAAAAGAAAAAAAACCAAACCCAAATGAGGCCAGTGGCTCCCACAAAGCAGTTTTGCTGGATAACTTCCTAGATAGTGTGAATGGTAAATGTGGAAAGATGACAAGATGCTGCATACTCTTATTGATGTTGGATACCATCTTAGATGAGGCTATCATAAGCTGGCTTTGACATAAAAGACTATGAAAACTCATTAAATCAAACTCCAGCATAAACTGTGCTTCCTCTGTATATCTTGCTATTGGTGCTATGCAACCTCTCTAACTCTCAGATTACAGATATCAGAAAAAGCTCATCCTTTCAATTCCAGCGCTGTGGCAATATTGAAGCAGTCTTTGATGGTAATATTTTTAATGGGGGCCCATGGTTAGCGGGTAAAGTGTTTTCTTCCAGTGGTCTGTGAAAAGGATGGCATATGAATGTCAAGGTTTAATTTAAAACTATTCTATATGAATACAACATAACTTCTTTTCATACTGATGCAATTCCAGAAATGTCTGGGATTTATCTTGAAATGATCTCTGTCTTATTTATATAATCTTATTAGGCTTCACTGCACTTAATGCTTATCGTTACCACACTCCTGTGAGTCCCGCTTTAGGAGGTAGCTAAGATAGAAATGTCTGCAGATATCCAGAACATCTGTCTTTTCACCTAAAATTAAGAGTCCTAGGTGCAAGGAAATGATCCAGAAATCCTGCTTTCCAGAGCTGCTTAATACTGGGAGTATGTAAAGCTCACAAGTTGTTCAGCCCTTGTGTCAGCCCTTGTGCCTCTAGGCAGATACCTGTAGGGAGGTGTGGTGATCTGGGAAATGAGGGAACCATGCTCTGACTGAACTGCACCAACATCTAGAGATCATTTGGATTCCCAGAAAAGCCTAACCTCACTGGAGTGCTCTGAGCACAGCTCTGAATCCAGCATCAAGCACAGCAGAGAGCCACTTTTAGTCAAAAACACTTGTCTGTGGGGAGCCCACTTCATGCATAATAACCAAACAGTTGTTTCAGACGTGGCAAACCTACGCTCAGTTACCTTTTCCAACAGAAGAGACTCATAGCTCTGTTTCACAGAATCACAGTACGGTTTGGGTTGGAAGGGATCATCTAGTTCCAACACCCCTGCCATGTTTGCCACATCCTCAATTGCAACCATTATGTTCTTGAGGAGGAGAAAGCTGAATTTTCCTGCTCCCTCCAGTTTAGCCTGGGACATTCAGCAGTGAAGAATGGAAGAGCCATGAGCAAGAAAAGGAGCAGGCAAGAGGGTAACTGATTCAGGCACTCATGCAGGAGTATTGAAGGAGTTGTGTTACAGTCCTTGTCTTCAGGGATTAATTTTGTACTTTTTTAAATCCAGTGATTTTCCCCTACAGTGGTGCCTGGTCTTGACAGCTTGCTAGGCCATGTAACTTCTGCAGTGGCCCTACCTCTCTCTTACCAATGCACACACTATGTGACAATGCAGCTCCTTAGCATAAACACAGTTCCACGAGTCCCTGAAGGGCTAGGATTTTGCACATGCATAGAAAAGACTTTGCCTGTATGCTAATTATTCATGTCTTGAGAGGAGACTAGAAGGGGCTTGCTTCTGCCACAGCAAGTTAGGAATTTTTAAGAAGACTCAAATGAGGAGTGGGCTGTGGACTCTGTTTTGTCTTGCTTCCCCATCTTGCCTTCCCTCTCCAGGAATCTCATAGATGCGCATTCACCATGTGATGGGGAGTGGTGGCAGAGAGCATGGACAGGAGGGGACTGCTTGTAATACAGGAGTAAAAGGCCTGTGGCTTCCTTCTGAAGTGTCTTTGGGGGAAAAAGGCTTTTAGGAGCAAGCTGTCTGGATGTGTTGTCCTGACAGTCCATACAGGAAAAGTCCAGACAGTGCCAAAGGGTGGTACCCTAGGTATTTGGCAAAACTTTAGAGTCCTGTCTGCTCATCCTCCAGGATGTTATGATTCATGCATTGCCAAGGTAGGGATTCAGCAGGGTAGTTTCTAGTCTGACGTCCCCACATGTTCCAGAGAAGTGGGAAGTGAGAACTGGAATCTCCTCAAGATGAAGAAGGACTGTGATTGAGTTTTACACTTCTGCTGTCAGCACTCCAGCTATTAGGCTGTTATATGTGGCAGCATTGCCTCTTTCTCTCCTTGTTCAACTAGATGTATAACCTCTGGAGCAGACTTCGTGTTTGATTCTGAAATGCATTTTATGCCTTAATGGACAGACCTAAGTTCCCATGGCTGTGAGAGTTAAGGTGCAACCTTACTAGGGAACAGTTTAGAGGAACCTCTTAGTTTAAGCAAATCTTGCCCCCTGCCTTAAGGAGTAGTTCTTGGCTGCTTTACAATTAGAGCAGGATTTTTGGATTACCCTTCAGAAGTACCTGATACCCTTTCTGGCTACATAACATGCCTTAGTGCCTAACTTTGGTACTGTAAATCACCTTCTGATTTTTCAGCTTTGCCGTGCCTGAGTTGAGTACACAAATAGCTGCTCCAGATTATTGCGTAAGATTAGATAGGACTGTGACAGAACATGAAAACAAGTTCTGATCTTCATACGTGATGGAAGAATGTGGTCAGATTCCCATATGTTTTATCTTTGTTAAGAAATGTAACAAATATGGTAGTTTCTTATCACCCAGCATCAGTGTTGTGTCTCAAAAGTTATCTGGCACAATATTTAAATAATGGGATTAATGGACAAGGTAGTGTGTTGGCACCAAAATGCATTTCCAGCAGCAGTGGTTTGTGTCCGGTTTTTGTGAGGGATTTCATTGAGCAAGCTTCTGAAAGCCTTTGGCAATCTGCTTACTCCTTCTGTTTTCCATCTGCAAAATGATAGTTGTACTTTCTGTCTCATGTAGGTAGATTGCAAGCAATTTGAGATACAAACTGCCTTCTTCATGCCTAATGTAATGGCGTCCTAATCTTGATTGGGTCTTCAGGTTACACTGCAGTACTGATAGTAATATAAGTAAACAAATTACAGTGTCATTAGTCCTGGAGTGTATCAATGGAATTGAGGCATTTTCTGTAGTTTCATTTCCTGTGATTTACATTTGTTGACTCTGGCAATGGGAATTAGCAGTGCAGAGTTTTCAAAGATTTATGAAGGTGATACAAAACATGACTTTCAGGTAGAAATGTGCCTAAAAAAACCCTGTGCTGAGGTTGGGAATACTCTGTCTAGAGACTGTGGGGTAAAACTTGCACTCGGGAAACTGAATCTCGTTCCTGACCCTTCTGTTGGGTGGTGGTGTGCCCTCAAACAAGCTTTGTGTGCACTGGTCCCAAATCTGTGCTTAATAGTTAGAGGAAAGGGTTTTTTCCAAGTTATTCAGAGCTGACATTCTTTCCAGTTGTCCCATGTAGCTTGTGGCGCAGCTGAATTCTTAACCTCTTAATCCTTCTCCTTGGCCACCTGTAAACCTGTGATATCAATTCAACTACCCTTTTTACGAAACTGGTGATGTTCAGTATTTGTGGCGTGCTGGAATAGACTTGTTATAGTGAGATGATAAAGGCACATTAAGTCATTAATGGCTTAGTAAAGTGAACTTCTATCAGAGAAGATTTTCTATAGACTTTTTAGGCTAGAGCAATGGCTCCAAAGTCTCACCAAATACATTTAGAATAGAACAGAAATAGACTATTTAGGTTGGAAGGGACCTACAACAATCATCTCGTTCAACTGCCTGACCACTTCAGGGCTTGCCAAAAGTGACCTGGTCTAATGGAGGGCGGAACTAGATGACCATTAAGATCCCTTCCAACACAAACCATTCTATGATTCTGTGTTGTTAAGGGCATTGTCCAAATGCCTCTTAAAGACAGACAGGAAGCCTATTCCAGTGCTGGACCATGCTCTCAGTAAAAAAATGCTTCCTTGTGTTCAGTCTAAACCTCCCCTGGTGCAGCTTTGAACCATTCCCACATGTCCTGTCACTGGATCCCAGGAAGAAGAGAATCAGCACCTCCCTCTCTACTTCAACATTTCAATACTGGGAAGTTGATTTATTTATGCTTTTTTAAATGCTTAAAGTGCAATTCCCTATTGAAATAAATGAATACTACTCCATTTATTTCAGCTGAGTTGTAAAATTAATTCCATTTTAGGAAGCAGGCTTTTATTTAAGACAGAGCAAACGATTAATTGTTCTTTATCTAGTGATGTGAGGACAAATTCACATCATCTTATTTTCCCATATATATTACCAAAATCACTTTATTTTTTCTTTAGCTTTGGCAGTGGTGTAGCATTGAGAGTTGCAGTTGTCTCTGTGAAGTTGAAAGCCTTTTTTTATTCTTTTTAATAGCAAAAGCATACTGCATAGGTGCAGATTAACACTAATTTATAGAATATGTGTGATCTATCATGTTTTTTTTTAAAAAAAGCATTTTCCATTTAATATAATACAAATGTAATGCAATTCCCTTGAAATAACTCATGCTAAAAAGAGAACAGATCTGTCTATTTTTCTTGGATCAAAATCAAACCAGTCTTAAGCATACGTAGAAATAGCCAGAGATTTCTCTATACTTATGTACTCTCAGAAAGACTAACATAAATTCAGAGTAACTTTTGCGGAGTTATATATTTGTCTATGAGCTTCAGCATCTGTATGACTGGGTGTACATTAGCTTCATGTGAAAGCAGTTTGTGCCTGGTGAGTACAGGAGAATGTTACTTCTTTGGTCCTCAGAAACATCTCTACCACTTCAGTGGGAGCTGTGTGTGTTTATCTGAGGGGAAAATTGAGGTAAGGAAGGAATTTAATCAAAAATCCTTGTTTCCAGGAAGCTGTCTAGCTGAGTTTGGAGGAGGATAGTGAACACTGCAATCAAGAGTTATCATTAATAAGAACTGGATTGTAACAGATGTTACATTTGAGCCTTAATTATAACCAGCTAAATCTTGCTTACCTAGAAAGAGCTTTATTGTTTTATCAAGCATGTTCCCAAGATATATTATACCAGGAAAGTGTGATGTCTGTCCATCTTCTGGGGCCTGCCAATTTTCTGTATTTCATTTATTTCTTCAAATTGCCCTGGTTTGGAAGGATGAAAGCCTTTTACTTCTGCAGAGATCTTGGCAGCAGCTAAGCACTTGTGAACATCCTTTTCCTTTGGTGAAGTGTAACTGTAAAAAGTAGTTTTAGTCGCTAGTGAAGAATGTGGTCTTCTAGTGCCCCTCAGAAATGATTTGCAAGTCTCAAAACTCTCTTGGTAAAAGGAGTAAAATTCTCATCTTTGCTTATTTAATGCAGATCAGTTACCTCTGGAAATGTTTTAGCAGTGACTTCAGGCTGATAGTGATTGAAGTCCAGAAGCAAAAGTTCGAGGAGAAGAAATTTCTCCTGCTTATTTTGCTGCCAGCTTAGTGATCGATTCAGGTATATTACTTGCTCATTCATTTTTTAAATTTGACAGAAAAGGGGGCTGTGCCTCTCAAAATGGGATGAAATTAATGTTTGCAAGTACTGTGAGAGTTGCTGTAAGAAAAGGCTATTCACATGGAAAAAATGATTTGATGAATATAAAAAGGTTCAGAAATTTGTAAGAAAAAATGTAGCAGCTGCAGCCACTGAATTGGTGAGTTTAAACTGAACATACCAGATTGTTGCCTGGTGGAAGAGGATCAGTGTAATAAACTGTGGCCTCAAGTTTCCCAGTTGCTTCTCCTTTGTGCTGAATGCTGCATTGCATGTACTGTGCCCATCAGTTTCGCTAAAATGACTTGTGGTTTTAAGTGCTCTTTAATGTGGGTGATTGAAACTTTCGAAAAGGAGCTTGGAATTGTCCAACAACATCCTTATTGGCAACCTCAGCTGAGAAGTGATGGCTTGACTAAGAACTTGAAGTCTGTCCGCGTAAAGGTGGGACAGCTGCTAATATGCTTTGTGCAAAGAAAGGGAAGAATTCAGGATTGTGTGTGAATGCCGTCTTATATTCATGTAAGAAAAAGACAGGATGAGTTTCTTGGAGAGTAAAGAAGATAATAAAAAGATTTCTTCAAGATAACATACATGGACATTTTCTCCCCTACAGGAAACACACTGAATGATTTGGTGACTGCTAGCTTTGATTCTGGAGCACCTACTAGCCTCTACAGGATTTCCTTTCATGGAGGAATTGTAGCGTCATGATCCCTTCCTATTGTGCATAGAAATGAAACTGATAGCAAATAATTTAACCTCCTACTCCTAACTCACAAAAGCCTTGAAGAAGTGGATTTCAAGATTTTAAAAAAGGGTTCACAAAGCAGATTATGGAAAGTAGCAGGGGACTTGCAGCCTCTGTTCATCAAGTTTTTAAAAGCTCAGAACTGCTCCAAACCAGTGCCATCCTTTAGAAAATCAGACCACTGCTCTCAGACACAATGTTTTTGCTGGGCCCTCTTTGCACTTATTATTAATGATCCCAGTGTGCCACTCTGCCTACTTACAGCTCATATGTGTATTTAAGGACTAGGACCTGAAAGGTTTGCATCAATTCGTGATCATTAGAATTCCAGGTCCTCGCAAGAATGACATCATTTTCTAATAATTTGTGCCCCCCAAAATCGAAGAAATAACTGTGCAAGGAGTAGCATTTGTTAGTGTAAAATGTACAAATGCTTACTACGTCAGCTAAATGAGAAACTCTGTCAGCTAGCACCACTCATAGTCTCATCTGCCTTTACTGACAAAATAGAACTGACAGCATGGTATTTACTTAATTAAGAAGCCTACATTGAGAGCTTAGTTACCTTAAGCTACCTAAATAGTTAGCCTGTGGATACGCCTCTCTATCGATTAGATAAAAAGCTTAATGCAGTTCTTAGGTCGGGCAATGCGGGTAAGCAGGGCTTGTGGAAGAGATACTGTTTTCTTAGTTACGCAACGTGTGGTGTCATCTCTCTGCAGTGGAAACGTGGCAGCCACGTGTCAGGTGTATTACCCAAGCAATTGCTGTGTGGCCAGAGATCTCTGCAGGCTTATGATCCTCAGAGCAAAATGGGTTGGTCTGAGTGCTGCAGTGATGTGTGTGAGACATCCTTGGGGAGGACCATTCCAAGATGCTCATACAGTGCCCATCTTTTGGCACTGGTAGGTGCCAGAATGGGTGGGCTCAGAGGAAACATACTCCTGCTGGAAGCAGTGATTCGGTGTTGGCATGAGTTCTGCTGAGTCTTGCTGAACCGGTGCCAGGGGGCTTTATATTGAAAGCGACGTCTTTCAATTGAGATACATTATTTAGCTTTAGTTACTCAAGGGCATTGTAAATGTATTTTTTTCCCCCAAGACTGCTGGCTGCAGAAGTTTGTACTCCCTTGCACATCACTCAGTGTGAGGGATCTTAAATGTTGTAGCCATGGTGTCATCAGGCAGAGCCAATGGGTCTTTGTAGCTGGGGCAGCAGCCAATCCATGCTGTCAGGCAGTATAGTCCTTTATCTCCCATCCAGCATCCTGGAACTTCTGAAACTCAGTGTTACAGCAGTGGTTGTGAGGCATGCTTGATTTGTAGCTATCTCTCTGTCTCTGCTTATGGTATCCCAAGTCTGGTTTCCCCTTCCAAAACTTTTCCATTTACTCCTGCATAGTTACTGGTTCTCAGTTTTCTCTTGCTGCTCTAAATCACTTCCCTTTGGACATTGATGCAGCTACTTTGATTTAGCAGCTTAGTTGTCATCTTTTATTCTATTCTCAGTGAGAAATTGAAGACTTCTGGTTTGATAAGCGTGGTTTCCTCCTGGGCGGAGGAAAAGACTTAACAATTTGTTCATTTTCCAATCTATGATTGCTACAAACAATACACTCCCTCATGCATTGGTTCTGTCTAGTTTTAAATGACCAAAGTGATAATGATAAAACCCATTGAAGTTGCTGCTGTTGGCAACATTTCAAGTAGCATCTTTCTGTTGAAATTCTTTACCCTGCATTAGGAAAAAAAGCAAACAAAAACCCCCACCAAACCAAAACAAAAATAGCAACAAAACAAGCAGGTGTTTGGAAATTACACTTCAATACTATATAGGGATTATGATTATGGGAATTTATACTTTCATTCTTCTCTGTGTGTAAATTTCTGTTATAAGCAGGGGTTTCCAGGAAAAGAGGAGGGCCTCATAGTTTGAGAGGTGAAATTTAGCCATATCTAGGGCACATAAAACATAATAGAAGACTAGTCACACAGTGAACAAGTTCCTGAGGCATCACCATGAACTGTTGACATTTCCAGACTGGAATGTACAATTTTCAGCCTCAAGAACTGACGTAAATTTTTGTTGTTGTGAAAGCTGTATTTTTGGTGGAAAAGCCTTTCCCACAAATTTTGTTTTGAAGGTTGAGGATCTGATGCTGGAATTCATAGGCTAGCTGCCAACTCTACTGTAGAATCATAGAATGGGTTGGGTTGGGAGGGACCTTCAGATCACCTGGTTCCAACTGCCTGCCCCACAGGCAGGGACACCTTCCACTAGAGGAGGTTGCTCCAAGCAAGGCCATCTAGTTCCAACCCCCCTGCCATGGGCAGGAACACCTCACACTAAACCGTATCACCCAAGGTTCTGTCCAACCTGGCCTTGAACACTGCCAGGGATGGGGCCGCCACAGCTCCTCTGGGTAACCTGTGCCAGTGCCTCAGCACCCTCACAGGGAAGAATTTCTTCCTAATATCTAATCTAAATCTCCCCTCTGTCACTTTAAAGCCATTACCTCTTTTTTTGTCATTCCAGGCCTTGGTAAAAAGTTTTTCCCTGTCTTTCTTATCCCCTTTTAAGTACTGAAACTCTGCAACAAGGTTTCTCCGGAGCCTTCTCCAGGCTGAACAAGTTCTCAGCCTGTCTTCAGAGGAGAGATGTTCCAGCCCTCTGACCATTTTCATGACCCTCCTCTGCTCCCCTGGCTATGGTTGGCTTTTTGGGCTGCAAGCATACATTGTACAGTTCTTCATCCACCAGTATACCCAAGTCCTTCTCCATAGGGCTGCTCTCAATCCATTCATTCCTCAGTCTGTTGATACTGGCGACTACCCTAATCCAGGTGCAGGACCTTGCACTTTGCCTTGTTGAACTTCATGGGGTTTGCATGGGCCCAATCCTAAAGCCTGTCGAGGGCCTTCTGATGGCATCCCTTCCTTCAAGTGAATCAGCTGCATCACACAGCTTGGTGTCATGTGAAACCTTGCTGAGGGTGCAGTCAATCCCACTGTCCATGTTGTTAATGAAGATATTGAACAGTACCAGTCCCAGTATTGACCCTTGAAGGACACCATTTGTTACTGATCTTCATTTGGACACTGAACCATTGACTGCATCTTTTTGGATATGAGCATCTAGATTCAGCAAATTCCTTGTCCATTGAATAGTCCATCCATCAAATCCATACCTTTCGCGTTTAGAGACAGGGATGTTATGGGGGACCATGTCAAAGGCTGTACAGCAGTCAAGATCAATGACATCAGTTGTTCTGCCTTTATCCACCAGTCATTCCATTATAGAAAGTCATCAGGTTAGTCATATTGGTCTGAAATAAAGAATGTACGTTAATTACAAAATTTGTGTCAGTATTTAAAGTTGTGAATCTGTATTTTACAGCTCAGGCCTGTCTTCAGTTGTAATCTGAATTAACCTTGCATGGTTTCTGCCCATTTTCATTGTAAGGCAGATTTCTTTTTTCTTATTAGGAAGTTCTTCCTTGCTTGTAAGTTATACTACATGATGGTCACCCTGCTACACATGTGCAGTCACATCAGAAACATCCAACCACAGTTTGCAGTACCTCTGTACATGACAACTATCCACACACACTTAAATTACAGAGTAAAATCAGAATTACATTTAATCTTCTCTCATTCTGAAACTGTTCTCCCTTTTTCTGGAAAAAGTTGGAACAGAAAGACTAACTTTAACCATTTGGGAGAAAACTTCTTCATGGAGAAGAGCTACCTTTCATGGAGAGAAGCTACCTTTTCTGCAGTGTCATGCTGGAATAGCTGACCCGGGCTTGGGCTTGAGATCACTCTCTGGAAGTGCCTCCACTCATGAGAGCAGAACATGTTCTTCTGTCATGTTGCCTGTGTGACCAGCTTCCCAAACCCTTCCTGTCCAACAGTGGCCAGCTTTCAACAGCTCTGGAAAAGCTGTGGCTGTCCCACCCTGCCAGGGCAGCTTCTGGTGTGCACAGAAACCCCATCAGTAGCTTTCGTTTTATGCTCTTGAATTTTCTTCTGCTGTCATTTGCACCTTGTCTTCAGTCAGATACATAGCAGGGGCAGGTTCACAGCTCTAACTTAGCTCAGTTAACCACAGCACAGCTGAGGGCTATCATCTAACGTGGGTTGAGCGCATTTTGTCATGTTCTACCTTCTCCTGGCTGGAACTCAAAAGTCATGACCTTTTATATCTGAACACTGAGGAATTGCAGAGCCTGTAACTATAAGAAGGGATGTTGTAAAGGCATTGGAATGGGATGGAAGTGCCTCATTAAAAAATGATCCTCACTTTTACCATTAAGACTTGTTCTATGTGAAACCATTTATACAGCTCATCTCCTTTCCAACATTTATTCCAGTTCCTGGCTGGGAGTGTAGGAGGTCTAAACACTTATGAGTCAAGTGCAAATTCAGGGTTGATACAGTCATGAAGAACTGCTGTCATTAATCTCCTGTGGACAACTTAAAACTTGAATCTCGTCAAAGTGCTATGCCCTTCATTCATAAACCCCTTTGGAAAGGGAAAAGCATTGTTTATTTTCTTTTAGAAGATAGGGACATTCAGAAGGGAAATGACTTGTCCAGGGAACACAGCAAGCCTCTGATAAAGATGAGGTAGAATTTAATGTGCTTTTAAAGTCCTTATCTATTATATTTACCTATGTATTTGTTATATTATCATCTACATGATACACATAAATGTATATATGTATGTATGTATATGTAGATATATGCATGTGTGTGTGTATGTATATATATGTATATATGTAGCCTGTATCAGTGCTGTGGAAGACCTGTTTCTTTTCTAACAGACCCCAGAAGTGTTTAACTTTTGAAAACAAGCTATGGTGGAAAATTATGAAGGACTTGAGTTTTTATTATGTTTTCTGTCTTGCTCTAACCAATACTGATTTGATTGGTTATATAAGCACTGTAAACAGAGTAAAGCCTCAATCCTTCCCTGCTATAAAGAAAAATAGGGGGTTTAATTGTAACAATTCATTTTATTTCAATGAAGTAACTAAAGCCTGCAGTACATTGATTCACTAAAACTGCAGAGCCATTTCTGAAGTGCTTCCCTAAGACTTCCTATCATGCACATTCAAAGCTCCTCTTCAGATGCTGAAGTTTCTGAAGATCATCTAGTTCCTGTGATGGGCCAGGATGCCTCACACCAGACCATGTTGCTCAAGGCTCTGTCCAACCTGGCCTTGAACACTGCCAGGGATGGAGCATTTGTCACTTCTCTGGGAAGCCTGTTCCAGTGCCTCACCACCCTCACAGTAAAGAATTTCTTCCTTAGATCGAATCTAAACTTCCCCTGTTTAAGTTTGAACCTATTACCCCTTGTTCTATCACTACAGTCCCTAATGAAGAGTTCCTCTTCAGCATCCTTGTAGGCCCCCTTCAGATACTGGAAGGCTGCTATGAGGTCTCCATGCAGCCTTCTCTTCTCCAGGCTGAACAGCCCCAACTTTCTCAGCCTGTCTCCATACGGGAGGTGCTCCAGTCCCCTGATCATCCTCGTGGCCCTCCTCTGGACTTGTTCCAACAGTTCCATGTCCTTTTTATGTTGAGGACACCAGAACTGCACACAATACTCCAAGTGAGGTCTCACGAGAGCAGATTAGAGAGGCAGGATCACCTCCTTCGACCTGCTGGTCACACTCCTTTTGATGCAGCCCAGGATATGGTTGGCTTTCTGGGCTGTGAGCGCACACTGAAGCCAGCTCATGTTCATTTTCTCATCGACCAACACCCCCAAGTCCTTCTCTGCAGGGCTGCTCTGAATCTCTTCTCTGCCCAACCTGTAGCCGTCCCTGGGATTGCTCCGACCCAGGTGTAGGACCTTGCACTTGGCCTTGTTGAGTTTCATGAGGTTAGCATTGGCTCACCTCTCAAGCGTGTCAAGGTCCCCCTGGATGGCACCTTCAAGCAAAGCAGGCTGGACCTGAGAGAGCTTGCAGCTATAAACACGGGTTGCCAGAAGTGATGGAGAGCTCAGAAATCATTTGCCTTGTAGAAAACCAGCAATGAAATCTTGGGCTGGGATTTTTCCATGCATGAATATGGGAAGAATCATTGACTGACTAGAACACTCCTCCGTACTGTTATGGAGTTATGCAACCTGTAATCTTTCTATTATTTAGTCTGTCACCGTAGTACTGGCCTATTTGCAGACTACAAAGCATTTAAATGATGACAGCTGTATTAGGCAGTAAGGGACATGGTTAGCTATTGTGTTTATAGAGGGCAGTGAGATAAGAATAGCTTCCAGTCTTCAGTGCTTGCCACACTTACTTTAGATTTTGATCACCTCTGTATGTTTTTGGACAAGTAGCTGTGTTGAAAAAGTAGGGGGTACTAGGGCAATAGTTATCTTAGCTCTTCTTTTTCCCTTGAGAAGCTGATGTAAAATACACGCCAAGAAGGTGTCAGCTGATAAAAGCCAGACAAATGTGAAGTGTTCTCTGGATTTGGTGTCAAGGAGCCTGCCATCTGTGAGAAACTGGACATACTCTGGCAGCACCATTCATGCATGAATGAATGAATGTCCTCAATGTGCCCTTCCACTGCATCTCTTGCTACTCTTTTACTACATGTAGCATCACCCTTCTTCTAGTTTTTCATTACCATCTCCATAAGTTGTAATAGACTCCTAGAAAAATCTTCTAGTCTGTTTGTTTAGTCATATGCATGTTGTATTAGTTTTCAGCATTAACTTGTCATGCAGCTTCTAAGCACGTGCTAGTGATACGTTGAATGATTAAACTTGTTTTTCTGATTGCTTCCTCAGAGATGAAGCAGAAAGAGTTTTAACACATCCAAAAGAATACGTGACTGCAGCACGTGTCAGGGCTGAGATTATCATTCACAACGAGAGCATTTTACCTTGAATAGGCAGACAAGGTGTCTCTACATGGAGAAAGAATTATTGTTATTCATATGTACATGACTTTGTTTAAAGAAAGTACTGTTGACCTTCTCCTGAGCAACTGCAAATTCAAGCCTTTATAATTAGCTTCTTATCAGAAAATAAATCAATGTCTCTAGCCAAGGTAACTTTTGTACATGGCTTGCATAAACCTGTCACCGAGCAGGATTCGCCAGAACCCCATTTGTTCGTGATCAAGGAATGGTAACGATTTGGACATGACAAGCCCTACCAGGGTGATGTATTTAAAGACCCCTTCCACCATAACCTGAAATAGTGGCAATGCTGCACAAGATTATCTGCCTGCCTTTTTCGCCCCACTAAAGATTCATGGCTTTTGGGTTTACAAGTCAAAAACCTCTGTTTTGCTGAGCCTTTCTTTTACTGCTCCTCATGAAGCAGTGTTTGCTAATTTAGAGATGCTTAGAAATACTGAGCCAAGTGAGGGTGGACTCAATGACTGCCGCTGCATGTGAGGGAGATACTTAGGACCTTTCTGTAGTGAGAAGCCACAACTCGTGCATGGTCTTCTACCCACTGTTTGCCAAAGAGTGAGGGAGACAACTTTAAAAGTAGTTGGTATATGGATTTAATGTTTCTCTAACTGTGGTGTGTCTCGTATACCATGGAATATTGTATTAGCTTAAATATGGGATCATTTATGTATTTAAGGTTCATTAGTGTGGATTTTTACCATTTGTTTTCCTGCTCTTGGATTTTCTTGGATGAGACATCTCTAATACAGGTGTATGTATGTTTGCATACTCGTGAAGTATAAAAACCTTAGATCATAATGTTAAAAACTTCAGGTCAAAGGGGTGGGGTTTTTTCAGTATTTAAAACATTTTAAAATAAATTCCAATTCTTGTTTTATCTCAGTATTGGAGTTCTGAAATGTATTATGTTATATTGTACCTTGTTCAGCTGGTCTTTCTCATCAGTGTTTTTGGTCAGTAATAGTGACAAAATTCTGTTTCAGGATAGAATAGAATGGAATAAGCTAGAAATAGACTAGACTATTTCAATTGGAAGGGACCCACAATGAGCATCTCTTCCAACTCTCTGACCACATCAGGGCTGACCAAAAGTTAAAGCATGTTATTAAGGGCATTGTCTAAATTCCTCTTAAACACTGACAGGCAATTTTGGGGTTATGGATAACAAATGTTGTCAAGCTGTCTCTCCAGGAGTAGCTATACAGATGACTGGACAATGTTTCCAGAGGATCACAAAGTCTTCTGCAAGGAATTAATGATACCTTGAATAAGAAACTAAAAAAGATGAAAAATAAACATGCCAGCGGATATAAATTTGGCTTTTTGAGTGAAGGACTTTCCAGTAGGCCTTAAAATGGACTGGTGTCAACCTCACTGTAAGTGACATTTTATCAGTGGCAAAAGATATCAAGCTGATAAAAATTAACAAATATATCCTAAATAAAGGGTCTTATTCCATCAGTCATTGATACAGTGTAATATGTAAAATGAGCACAAGTCAGTAATACATTTCAGTTTCTATAAAACCCTTTACAAAGTCCTTTGTGGAAGAAGAAAGAATGAAGCCAGTGCTTACAGATAAGAGGACTTTGTCGTGCAAAGCAGTGACATTGAAAAAGGCTTGGGAAGCCTTTGACTTCCGAGTGGTTGGACTTGGTTGACCGTCAACTGAACGCAAGCTCCAGGGCTGTCCTTTAGCCAAAATGCTGACTGCAGCCCATGAATATATGAACAGGAGCACTGAGGAAAAGGAGGAGGTCCAGAGGCCTCTGGCTACTATGGCTGTGTAAAAAATAGTGTGCTCAGTTTTGTAGTCTACAATGCTGGGAAGAGACATGAGTGGTAGAAGTGCTGGGAAACCTTCCTGAACATAAAATGCTGACTTTATTCAGCAGACGTTAAGGGATGTTTTGCTCCTTATATGGGGAACAAAAAATTGATGGGACCAAGATACATTAAGAGATCATAGCTGGAAAGTGAGTATTTACAAGTTCACCTTAAAATAAGGAATACTTTCGGACTGGAAATACTGATTTATAAGTGAACACCAATCAATAATTGCAGTCAGTTCATCTGCTCTGAGAAATCTTTATATCAGCTCTAATTCAACCAGGAATTATCTAGTGAAAATTCTACAGCCTGCATTAAAGTAGGAATTAAGATGAAGAGATGGCACCTGGCATACAGGTGCGTTAATTAAGAGTTTTGTCATGTATTTTGGAAGCATTGTTTGCATTCTCCTTCAGTGGTCTTTTCCTCATGTAGATTAGCCCTAAAGGCTTCAGGTCTTTCCTAGATGCACAGCTTTTAGGGTTGAGCTGGCAATTAGTGTGATTCTTCACATACCAACATTCGAACTTGAACTCATTTGCTTCCTTAGGTTTAATCATGTCAATTTTTCTTTTTTAGCATTTCTTCCTTTTTTTGTGTGTGTCCATATCTTTGGTATATTTTCCTGTATAGATATGGATGAAAACTTCAAAATGGTGTTGATCAAAATGTTACCTGCTTTTTCAACTGTTTGGGGTTATGATGGTCAAATAAATGCTCTGCCGTGGGTGGAATTCACTGACATTAGAGGACAGTGAGCATTTTATCGGAGATGCTTCATATCATGAAAAATGAGCTGGTGCAGAGTTTTGGAAACATTTATATCCACTTGCATTCTGCTTTACCAGCTTGCATTAAGCATCCTTAGAATTGGTCACTTCTCTAAAAAATAATTGGAGCACATTAAAATGTGATTAATAAAATAACTGATCAATTATGGAATGTAATATCATGTTTCACTCAAAATCATTTTCCATACTTAGCCAGAGGCCTTAAATATGTTTTTATACCACTTTGGTTGATACAAGTTTTACTAGATAATGCTTATTGTATATGAAAACCAAAACAGTTGCATCGAAACAGATGGATATTTGACTTCAAGGTATGTCTTTGATGTGGGGGTTACTGGGCAGAAACCTTTGACCAGTGCTGTGAATCTGACCAGATAGCTCTAATGGCTCTTTCTATAAAAATAGGTGAGTATTAGAAACCCCTAGCAGAAGACAGCAGGATCTGCGAGAAGGGAGGCTTTCCATCCTGATCTGCAATGCACAGAAATATTTGCAGCTGAGGAAGATTGACAATCCAGTGTGCCGTTCAGGGTAACCAATGCTGTTAGCATAACTCCTCTTGCAGTCATTGCGTCACATTTAATTGACATCCCTCTAAAACCTGTATCTGACAGAGTATTCTGGAAAGCCCTGCCTTCTCAGTTTAGCACAGGCAAAGCAAGTTTCCGCAGCAGTTTTCTTCAGGAGCCAACGCTGGCCATTTGAAGCCCTGTCCCACCTTCTGCTCTGCCCTGTTTTGCCACAGGACTGCTTGGCTCTGGTTCTGCTGCTTGCTCGCACAGGGTGTGCAGTTGTGTGGCTCTATGTTGCACATGCATCAGAACTGTATCGCGTTACAGGAAAACCCTGCGCTGGCAAACAGCATTCAGTTTGTGCTTTAAGCATACCTCAAGGACATTTGTGTATGGGCAAAATAAAAATAGCCACCCTGGAAAGAACATGGGAAAATCCTCCTCTAGAGAGCGGCTGTAAAATAGAAGGATCCCACCTAAAAATATGATGTGTGCTTAACATAGAGGTTCACTGGGATTTTGAAGCCCTGCTAACACTGGACTTGGGTTCGTGTTTTGGAGACGAATCCTGAGGCCGCTGGAGGACCCATGCTATGACTACACTGAAAGGTGCAGGCAGAGATAGATGGAACCACAATGTGGCTGGGGGCTGTGTGGACACACCAGGAGCCTGGGATTGGCTGTACATCATTGAGCAGTGCAAGTGGTTCAGTCTGGACATGGTGATAGTGAGGACCTTGATGTCTTTCCCAGTGTAGGCCTGCGTCATAGACATTACAAGAAATAGTAGAGGCCTGGTAGCCTCACAGCCTATATTTTGGTAAAATACAGCCTCATCCCATAGATGGTTTGGGTATAGGATGTTTAACTTGATTTTATGATAGTTTTGTTCTGTTTAAGTAGATATGATACCTACTCTGTTTATTTTCTAGACCTAGAGATCAAACCAAGTACACAACAAAATCTTTGTGAAAGACATCAAAATTTCCCCTCTTTTCCTCTTTCTTCTCTTCCCTTCCCTTCCCCTCCACTCCCTTCTCTTAATGTCCCACAGCAATAACTCTCATGCATATCCACCTGTAGCCCTGATTCTGCTGTGCAGCAGTCATGAGATGAATTTTATTATTGAAGTATATATTCATCATTATTTGCAATATAATGCAGCTCTTTGTTACTTGTGTTAGAGTAACCCCTAGAGGTCCCACTGGAGGGTTTCATCATGCTATGCGCAACTGACATAATGAGGTTAATTTTATTGAGTGTATTTGGTTCCCTGTACCCCAATGCTCCTGATTCATCATTTCTTTTGTCAGTGAATAGTGAGATAATGAGATAGCAGGTTGACAAGGGCAGAAATAAATTTAAGTTTAAAATGACAGATGTGCCTTTTGAGCAAGTTCAGCCAAGTAGGGCCTCAGTCTGTTCCATGGGAATTGCCAGGTCAAAGCTGACTCAGAATTAGTATTTATGAATACTCCATCAAAATGTAAGCATGAATAATGAGAAATGTTTTATTAATACACATATTAACTGGTATTTCCCACTACCCCGTATTTCTTGCAATATCTATGCACCAAATTTGTGAAGAACAATACTTCTGATACCATCAGATCAGAATTATGGCTGCCTGCTGTGTCGCAGTGTGTGTTCATAGCAGATAGTATGAATACATGTTTTGTACTGTGTGGACATAATAAGCTTTGCAGTGTTCTTGCCTGTCCATTTCCTCACTTTTCAGACTTGGGATTTTTTAGGTGATAAATGTCAGAATGTTTTCATACAGCATTGCCGCTTAGGAAGTTGAACTTCTTAAATGAGATGTTTAGGCTTTGAAGTGATGGTAATTACTGGAATTACTGTAACTTCATGATAGCTACACTTGATGTCTGGGGAAAACTTAAGAAACTACTTAGCATTGAAAAGTTTTTAAAAGAATTTAGTTGAAATCAAAGGACATAGATATCCAGATGCACTTGAGATGTCCACAGTATGACTAGTGCATCTTTGGATACCTACTGATCTTCAAATAGCTGCCTTTTATGCTGCGTTTGTATGCAAAAACTGTGCCCTTTGTAACTAATGTTGTGTTTTCTGGCATGGATGTGTTGATATATATGATGTAAGCATTGCAGAGGTATTGAGAGAAACATCTGTCTTCAACCAACATTTTTATATGATAGAAAGTGTGTGTGAGACCGGATATTACATTTCAGCTATCTTGGCAGGTGTGACATTTTTAATCTGGTTAATACTGCGTATTGTATACATTTGCAGTTAAAAGAAGATTGTGTGTGCTGCTCTGTAGCAGGCACCAAATGTTCCGTAGCTTCTACTGGGCTTTCAGTGTTATGAATCAAGCAGACAGGAGAATATTAAGCATTTCTGGCCACATTAAATGAAGATTGGTTCCATTTGGCTTGCAATTTGAAGTACTTAAAAGTTTATTTAATAAAGATTTTGACTGCCTTCTATTATGTATATGTGTGTGATTCACAGGCTTAGGAGACATGGCACATTCAGTCTGCAGTTGAAGAGGATCTGCTGTGTTGGAGACAAGCACGTTCTCACTCTCAAACACCACCCCAGGCCGTGTCTACATTAGAGCTGACAAGGGCTGGGAGTGGGATGGTTGTGTGAGCCATCACTTCTGATCACAGCCTTGCCCTGCAGGCACTCTACAGACTGCCCCTTCGTTCGGGTGCGCCGAGGTGCCTGGCAGAATATTAAACTGCCAGACAGGCTGAGACGTAGAGTCCCTTGGGCTGTGCCTGGGGCTGCGCTTCTAGTTTCGCTGTCTGAATATAGAGTAAGTCTGATCCACAGGGCAGCCTTTGGATGACCCCAGCATGCAACTGGAAATACCCGTAGTCTCAGAGCGTAGCCAGCTCTCTGTGCTGGAAAGTTAGGTTAAAGATACACGGCTACAAAGGAGAGCGAGTGAGCAATTTCAGCTGAGGAAACATCCATGACCTCGGCGTGCCCCAGCCATGATTTTGTAGCTCTCCACTGGTGATAATCCATGTTGGCTCAGACCCCAGCTGGGGTCAGAGAGGTCTGCTCCTGCTTAGAGATTTCTGACTGGGGAACAGAAACAGAGCTCAAAACAGAAGGAAAAGAATGAGAAGGTTTAGGATTAGACTGAGAATGATCACGTTTGTCTTGGTGGTGGCACACACACAATGCAGCATTTGGGAGCTGCTTCCTGATGGCACCATGTAAACTGCTCATGGAGCAGCATCCAGGCTGTGTATCAGGGCATTTGCTCAACTTGCAAATCTAAGTGTGGCTCTGGAGCCAACCACAGGGCTCGCTACGGGCTCACTGGGCAGGTTATTGCTTCTTTTATTTACTCCTACTTTGGGCAGACTGAGAGCCTGATGACATGAATGTCCAGTGCGTGATTTAGCTTCTGCAGATGGTCAGGACATGCCCGTCTAATTCTGGCATATAGTACATAGAGGCCAGCTGGGCTTAAACCGTGACAGGGCCAGAGGGAGAGAAAGCAAGGAATTAAATGGTCACTGCAGAGTAGTCGCAACACCCTCCTGGTAGTCTGCAGTGTGACGTGAGAGTCACACAAGATACAGTGTTTTACATATGAGGATGCACAGTTGTGTGTGCTTTATGGGTCACCTGAAGGCTAAGTAGGAAGAATATTCCTCTCTCTCTTGAAAGCTGCATATTGCTGCAGTTTGTGACATTTGGGGGGTATGCTACTGATTTATTTTCTTAGGAGAAAAGGTAAATAGAAAATCATTCATTTGCATGCATTGAACATCAGGACTCCTATATTAAAGTTCAAGGTAGCTGAGAAACAGGAAACACTTCGTTATTTAACCTCCCACTGAAGAGCTTGTTTAATACTTTATTATGTAACTGCTTTTTCAGAAAAATACTGTATTTCTCCGTGCATCTCTGACTGTTTCCAGTTATTCTGGTAAGCATGGGTGTGTAGGAAGGAGGGTAATAATTGCCTTTTAAATGGTTGAGAATAATGCAATTAAACCCCTGTAATCAGATGCTACAGGATTTGGCTATTCATTTCAAGGTCTCTTTTGCTAAAGATGCAGTGATCAACCAGTGGCATCTCTTGGGCTTCAGACATAAATATTCAGGCAGGCAAAGCTGAGGAGACCTTCAGATTGAATTCATCCACAGAAATTTTAAGGGTGGAGCGACAAGCTCATCTCTGGAAAAGTAAGAAATGAGCTAGCTACTTATCACAACTCAACAACCGTTTTAATGATCCTTTGGTTGATTTCAGTTCAGGTGCTTTTGGACAAAGTTCGGCTCTTAAAATGCGCCCCCCTACTATAGATGTTCCCACCATTATGTTTTTTATAGCATCAGCATTGTTTCCAGGAACAGAGAAAAGAGAATTTGATTATGTTTGTATCATAGCATCATTCAAGAGCTCCACTGTGCTTAACTGTGCAAAAAACTGATTAAGAGAAAGTCTCATTCCCAGACAGCTAAGGAAGATGAACAACGAAGAACAGAGGAGGAAGAGACACAGTCAGATACATACATATATATTGCTATTATATTTATTTTCTATTTTCAAAGGTAGAAAAAGTAAGAGATATCTCTCAGCCAAATCATCCATTTAATAACTCGTTTTTTTATAACATTAGGACCTGTTTGGGTGTTGAGGAGAGATGCTTATAGAGCGAGGTGGCCTCAGAGGGATGCCTGGGGAGAAAGAGAGCATTCAGGGCATGGAGCACAGGAGTGAACACCTCCTCCAGGTCTCCCAAGAGCATTTTGTTAGTTTTGAACGTGTTTTAGCCCACCGGCAGCCTTGCCTGTGCTCACTTGAAAGAGGGGTAGTTATACTGAAGTATGTACAGTATGACTGCACTGCTGTTAATACACTCCCAGGGAAAGGGAGGACAGCATGGTACAGCATGTGTGAAAAGACATCTTGTACTGGCGGCACCATGGTTGAGTCATTCCATCCTGTCTGCGGCTGCGGGCAGCAGTCACTGCTGGGCTGTAGAGCCGCCACCGGCTAATCATTATAATAATCACTTCAGGCAGAGTCTGGCTCCCCCATTTAGCCTCCCTCCACTTTAGGTCTGTAAATATTTGTCCTGTCCACATCTATTGTTGGCACAGAGGCAACAGAAGAAAGTTCTCCTAAGCCTTTGCTTGCATACCTGGCTTTGGGCCAGGGAAAGTTAAACCCAATCGTCTTAGCCTCTTACTACCCCTGCTAATTCTTTTTTTTCAGTAGTAAATGATGACTCTCTTCAAGATGGGCCAGAATTTCCTGAGGGTAGGTTGGCAGTTCCCCAAGGCATACACATTTACTAGCATATGCCCATGCAAGTAAACAGCAGGATAGAGGGTTCTTCTTCCTTTGGTGCACACTATCCAATTTGTTCCTTGGCAGTTTCCCCGCTCACATGGGAGGATGGCTGCCTCTCTATACAAGCCCAAATTTGATTTATTTCTTTTTTGCCCCCCTCCTTCTAGCTGTCTGTAGCAGGCACACCAGATTTCCCAAAATGAAGGTGTTAATACAAGTATCGCTTACTGCCCCTCCTGTGACATCTGCGTTATTTCCAAGTTACCCAAAATGAGAAATGCAATTTGGGTGAGTCAGGGATTCTGTCCTGACTCAGACTCTTTAATGTAGGAGTGTCTCAGGGTCATGCATATTTCTATTAATATAGGGTCAAACTTGAGTAGGGAGCTCTGGTTTGATTTGTCTATTTTTAGCAAAGTCACACCAATGCAGCTAAACAGCCAAACTAAACCTCACTCAGTTTGCTTTGAAATTGTGTGAACAAAAAAAAAGTATTTAGAAAAATAATTATCTTAAAGTAATGAAACGTGTTCGTTTTATTCTGTGCTCAGCCAGCACCGTAGCTTTTATGTCTATGATAGGGAATTTTGTACAAAATCCTCCTCTATTCTTACAGCCCCTGACTAATCAGATGTTCTGCTTTTGCAGTAAAAAGTGTTGAAACCTCACTATTGTCGTGTCTCGTACACAGGTCTTTCTTTTCTTTTTCTTCACAAAAATTAAGTCACAAAGACCTCTCTTGAATTCCAGTCTTTTCAAAGTGTGTATGCAAGGGCACTGCGAGAGGTTATATCATTTCTCCTTCCTACCCTCTTAGAAGGCTCTTGATGCAAGGACAAATGAAGAAAGCGTTTGGATCAAGGTGTGCTGTTTATCACTGTTAAGAAAAAGAAGTTTGGGGTAAATATTCTTGCTATATCTTTTGTGATCCCACCAAGGTTTATTAGTCCTGGGTCCAGCAGTGTAATTCCATGTTAGAAAACCCTTGTGGTGCTAGGATTAGAATATGTTAATTTTCTGGTTTCAAGGAAGGAAAATTGTCTTTAAATACAGTGAGTGAGAACAACAAATATAGCAAGAAATTGGACAAAATACCTAGGGAGCCAGGGAAACTGTGTAGGAGAGTTGAAAATGGGTATAGGAGAGTATGTGGCGGGAAGAGCCCTGCCCAAGTCTCACTCATATCTCTGGAATGGCTCAGTGAGAATTACTTCTCGTCTGGGACAAGCTAGCATTGCTCTATTGACCTTTTAGAGGTTCAACTGATACAGAGCAGCTTAAAATCTGACCTTCTGTGTCCAGATAGCAAGGTGGCATAGAACTTTTATGTCCAGATAGCAAGGTGGGACAGATCAGAGCAACACTTCCTAATCTCCATGAAGGCTTCTGAAGAAGATAAAAAGGTAGTGCTCCTGCTTTGCATTCTTTAACACTTTAGCAGAGCAAGCAGCATGTCGAAGTTGCTTTGAATGAGATTGGAACAAGGGATAGATGCTCTTGTAACCTTAAAAATACAGGTGACACTGATTTGTGTTCTCTTCTGAGAGCTTAAATTATTGAGATGTAAGCAACCAAACTGAGACATGGCTCAATGCACTTAGTCTGGTAGCACTGTAACCACAAAGACAGAATTAAAGATCATATCTGAGCACCAGCCTAAAAAGGTTCTTAGGGACTGTTAAACAACTTTGAGATCAGATAACACGTTTCCCTGTCGCTGAGACAGAGTCTGTCTGCCTTAGAATAAAAACATGTCGTGCTATAGCTAGAAATACTTACTGTCCACTTCATGTCACATGTGAAAATCAGTATCGTTTTTATAGCTGTGCAAAGCATTAGATCATGAGAAAACAAAAAAAGACAAAAATCTGTAGTTTAAATTGGCTTCACCTCTTTATTAAGCAATACCAAGAGTCAACACAGGTCTTGGAGCTTACCCAGAGGAAGTTTGGTATTTGATTTGAACATGCACAGTGCATCTAGTGATGCACTGGAACAGGCTGCCCAAGGAAGCTGTGAATGCTCCATCCCTGGCAGTGTTCAAGGCCAGGTTGGACGGGGCTTGGAGCAACCTGGTCTAGTGAAAGGTGTCCCCGCCTGTGGCAGGGGGGTTGGAACTGGATGATCTTCAGGTCCTTTCCAACCCAAATCAATCCATGGTTCTATCTCTAAAATTGAAACTTGATGTGGAGGCCAAGGCAAAGACATTCAGACATGCAGCCTGAGTCTGCAGTCTGTGTTACATGACAGCCTGATGTCAGGCTCTTCAATACAAATGCCTGTGAAGCATTTGTAGCAGCAGTCATCGTTGCAGCATGGCTAACAAGACCTTTCTGTTGGTTTTTTATTTGGTTTTTTTGTTGTTTTGTTTGGGTATACTTTTTCACTGCTAGGGCTTCACCTCCAACCATTATTAGATCACTAGACAGACAGCCTGACACACAGCTCAAGCTAATGTGAGAAAATAGAATTGTAAGTATCCATGCATGCACCAGGTCTGAAGAGCTGATACTGCTTGTGTGCTCATTGGGTGTAGATATGATCCATCTTTAGGCTGTACTACAACAGTATCTGCATCACTGCCTTCCCCAGGGCCACCTGTGATCTTTCTTGCTGATATTATTCTATGATTTCCTCTTCCTTCCCATCCTTCCAGTCTTACTTGCAGCAGGAAGACTGAAAACATGAAAGAAAATACAGCATTGTTGGATTTCTAGTCAACAATCTCCTGGGAGCAGCAGCTTTGGCTGCTCCACTGAAGAAGTTCCTACATGATGATGTCATCTGGCAATAGGCACCAAAACAACATGAGGTATTGCAGCAGCTAAAAATTACAATCTGCAATGCACCAATATTTACGTTTCATGGTCCAACTTTGAATGCAGTTCCATTCAAAGAGATGCAGCTAAACACTCTCTGAGTTCTGGCTCCTTGCAAGGTGCACTGTGCCTGTATTAAGACACATAATCTGGCATAACAGAAGTAGCAAAAATATTACACCTAAACAGAAGCAAGCTGTTATATTTGCTCCAAACGTGACTTCTCTGGTTAACACAATGTTGCAGTCCAAATGCAGCTGGTTTATAAATCACGTTTTTGTTTTTAAATCATACTACTTTCTGTTAAAGCTTTGGGAAGGCACTGATGAAAGATGTTTTTCTGAAACTCCTTAGCAGAATGTTAATTTGAGATCTGCTGTTTAAGAGTCTGGTGTCATAACCTCCAGATTCAGCTGTTCAGATCTTTGCAGAAACGTCTGTCCATGTTATGGAAGCCATCTTTGTATGAAGAGCAGATCACAAATGGGCTCACTGGTTTATTTTCAAGCTATGCAAAATATATACGAGGTTTTTTGCCTGGAGAATTGGCTGCTAAATACCAACCATACTGGGCTTTGAAACATGTGACTGCTTCTCTAAGAAGGCCATGAACAACAAGTAGAAAAGTGAAGTTCCATAAGAACAGAAGGCAGTATATAACCCTCTTGCTAGAAGGTAAACACTGGGGCACATAGTGCACAGGCAGAGGCAGATGATGTTTTGACTTGAAAAGGCAAAGCACACAAAAATCACTGAAAATACGCATCAATCAAGAATTGAATTACTGGAATTATTATGGCTGGCTTAGACTTTTGATCCACTAAACAGTATGATAGCCTTAGATATCTCTCCTTCATGGACTGTTCAGCCTGATGTTCAGGATAGGACAAGGGGGAATGGCTTTAAGCTGAAAGAGGGGAGATTAGGTTAGATATAAGGAAGAAACCTTTTACTGTGAAGGTGGTGAGTCACTGGCATAGGTTGCCCAGAGAAGCTGTGTCTGTCCCCCCCGGCAGTGTTCAAGGCGGGGTTGGACGAGGCTTGGAGCAACTTGGTCTAGTGGAAGGCACCCTTGCCCGTGGCAGGGGGTTGGAACTAGATGAGTTTTAATGTCCCTTCCAACCCAAACTCAGACTTCTCCAGGTTGAACAAGACCAGCTCTCACAGCCTGTCTCCATAGCAAAGGTGCTCCAGCCCTCTGAGCATCTCCATGGTCTCCTCTGGACTTGCTCCAACAGGTCCTTCTCATTGTGTTGGGGCTCAAAGTGTCCTGTCATCAGGGCACATCAGTAAGTTGAAAGCCATAAAATGATGCCAGAAATGGTAGGTGGATTTAGTGAAAATAGTGGTTTTATTAGACATTGATATTTATTGTGCTAGCTGGTTATAATATGGTTAGACAAAAGAATAATAGACAAAAGAAGAATGCAATATATTGCATATATATGGTGTTATGTCCAATATATGGTGCAGGATACTGCCTGAAACCACAGCCTGTGCGGAACATGTGAGATGAAAACTGAGATGCAGGACTTACTTTCATGCGGTTTGTTCCTGTTAAAATGAAGGTATGGCTTAAACATGCCTAATTGTGTCCAAGCGATCTTTGGCCACATGAGCAGGCAGAAGCTCCCAGATACTCACTTGTGTTGGGGAACACAGATTAGACATGAAATGTAAGTTCTCTGCATCCTTTTTCTCAAAAAAGGCCACAAATAATCTTGTTTTCTGAGGAGAGAGATTTGTGCCCATGTCAGATTGGAGTCGAATCAGCAGGAGTTTTTATTTGAAGCTTAGATTGCTTACGTTAATTGTTTTGATGTAACCTTCCCTTTTATTTCCTTTTTTTCCCCCTGACAACTGTTTGATAACATGAACAAGCAGAATACTTACAATTCTGATGAATGATTTCCAAAGGCTCAGTAGACTGAGTGATTTCTGCCCTATGAGTGGGATCATTGAAATTCCCTATGCAGCCAGCCAGTAAATCTGCACATACATGTTTAAGCATTCAAATGGCAGACAAAATTGAGATAAATTAACTCCCACAAATCTTTCTCTTTGCTGTGCAAAGTGGGAAGATGGAAGCAGCTGCCTAAATGAATTGAGCTTTTATGTGTTCTGTAAGATTACTTATTATGGATTACAGAGTAAGCCATGTTACCTGGTCAGGGAATATCTGTTCAGTTATTTTTAACAGTCATGTAGAATACCTCTGAGTGTCTGGGTGAATGATTATTTTAGACCAGATAACTCTATCCCACTCACATAAATCTCAGCTTCTTTGATGTACATTTTAGGTCAGTTCTGCCTTTCTTTTTTCTGGTTTGGCTATCTGGACACTTGCATTTTATCTGATATGCCTCCCCTTCAGCATGCTCTACTCTCAGCTTGTGTTGCTTTACATTCTGTGTGCTGTTTTCTTTTGTGTTTTTGTCAATGTCAATTTGTTGTTTGCATCTATGGACTTACTACTATTTCTATTTGTAGTAACTAAACTGGCTTAATTTATAATGTCTTCTGTTTGCAGCAGTCCCGATTATGAAAATATTTCTTCTTTTGGAAAAACATTATGGTCTGTGCAGTCCATCCTCAAGTTCCTGTTCTCAATGAGAATAATGCAGGAACAAATCCGACACAACACATCAGCACAGCTGATGTAATGAGTCCCAGGACCAGGGATTGGGATCCAGGTCTCTGCCCATCCCACTGACCTCCCTGATTACTACTTGCTTAGTTTTCTTCTAATTTATCATTCTCCATTTCCAGCTACTATACAGATTGAAGAGGCAAGCACAGAGGGCAATCTCACTGGGTGTTTGTTTGTCCGATGATGAGGATACCATCAGAAAAGGTGAAGGACGTGGGTTTAAATTCAGGCTTGAGGAGGAGTTGAACTTGGAGTGCTCTTGGTGAGTGCTTATGATAGGAAAGGTGGACAGCAGCACCCTCTCTACCAACCACCCTTTAAAAAGGATGGGACTTTCTTGTGTCTGTCTAAAATCAGATTCAAAGCTCTACATCCAGAGTGGATGATGATGCTACAGTCTTGGAAGAGCTGAAAATTGAGGTGCATCCTTGTACTTGCCATGTCCTGCTAGCTGCCTAAGGCTGTACTTAGTGCACAGGCTTTCTGCATCTCACCTTCTAGAAGTGACTGTTTGTCTCCATTGCCTCTATAAGAAACTTCCAAATCTTTTTCTGTCAGTCAGTTCAGTAAAACTCAAGGGGAAGTCACTAAATAGGTGATACTCACCTGATTCTCACCTCCTTCTCCGAGTTGTTTCCTCTAAAACATTTATTTTACATTCTCCTTGCTTCTTCTTTTTACTGGTCCAAGACATGAGTGGCTTGTTAAGTAGATGAAAATAGATACAGGCACTTGGAAATTCCTATTGTTCTCCAGAGAGACGACTGTCTAATGTCCAGCAGAGCAATGCCTGAAATCCATCTGTCAAGATAACAGCTGCCACTTTTTCCATAGTTCCTTTATAAGATCACTGAGATCAAAACTTAGAGATGGAAAAGACCTATTTATAATAACAAACTGCACTGTTACTAGCTCCTTTCCACTGCAGCTCTGAAGGTACTTTGAAGGCTTACTGAATGCTACCTAAGGCAAAGTGTATTAATTAATAATATTATTGCTGGATATGGTAGTGACTCTCCTTCTGACCTTGGTAAAACTACAGCCATCATTTCACAGGGAATAAAATGAAGGTGAATTATACTTACACAACTGTCTGGTGGCAAAACCCATTCTTTGTGGCATCCAGCTTTTTGCTCTGATCACAAATCTATAGTATTCTGTATTCTTGCAGGATTCTGTTCTGGAGAATAGTCCCGAGTGCATCATTCAACTGAGTGTTAAATTATTGTGATCCAGGTCTTAAACTGCTACATATATTTTTGTACTTTCATCAGGGGAACTGTGCCAGTTTACACCAATGAGGATCATCAGGAATGATGAACAAAAATAGGAAGCAAATGTGGCAAAAAAAAGGAAACAAAAAGCAAAAGAAGAAGTTCATAGCTGGTATTATTTCAGAACATACTCTCATAGTTCACAGGCAGAGGGATATTTATGACACTGCTAGGGTCTGTCTTGAAGCACATAGAACACTGTTTACTTTCAAAACAATACTTCAAAAGTACTCCTTTTTTGTGAAAGCAGGTGCATTCCTAGTAGGTGGGAAGAACAAACTATACATCTATAGAAAGACTGGTTCATTTGATGAGTGTATTTCATGTATCTTTTAAAAAGACATCCTAGAAAAATAATAGTATCTGAATAAGACATTCTTCTGCTGGTGTGTTGCAGGAAATGGTGCAAGCTGCTGAGCAAAATGCTGATTTTATCTGATCTTAATGGTAGGCTGAAATGATGATGATATAATGAGGGTTACCAACTTGTTAATAAACCCTTCTCAGAGTTCATTCAAAGACTGGAAGTGGCTTTTATCTTCTGTTATTTCTATAGCATGTTTACTGTGTGTATTACTGTACAGTAAGTGACTAGGTCGATGTAGGTAGATCTGCAGTCACCAAGTCTAAGGGCCCTTCAGCAACATAATGCACAGGAAGGTGTTTGGTGAACAAATCAAAACCAACTTGGCTTTAAACTGCATTTTTTCAGTAATTTTAACTGTGATCAAGTCATTTTGGGTGGAATTAATCTCAACTGTCTTTAGCTACCTAGAAGTCTATGGTCTGCCCATGTTGATGGAGAGAGTGCAGCATCTCCATCTTATGTGTGTCTGTCTCTTTTTCCAAGAGTGTTTTTCTCCTTCTTACTTAAGAACAGAGAAGTTGCTAAGTCATTTGCACAATGTTAGAGGATCGCTGTGTTTGTCAAGATGAGTTTCAGTAAAACACTGAAGTAAAACTCTCTGTGAAGGAGGTATAGCCATCCTACGTGTTAAGAAAGTTGGATGTGATAAAGAACTGGGTAGACAGGGGCCTGTGGGGGAGGAAGAGCATTCATTCACAAGGGATGTGGAGAGAAATGTTATTTTTCAGCTCCAGAAGCCCCAAAGGCTAACATACTGTTTTAACATATTGGTGTTAAGTCGTAACACATTAAGAATATATTTCTTCATGCTCAAATGTCTTGTTTCTGGGTATGCATAGCCTCTTAATCCAATGCCCTGCTAGAGATAGGTAAATTTGTCACTAGGCTGTTGTCACTTAAGCCAAAGGAATCCGAAGTGTTGCACTGGTAAATTAAGATTTCAGCTTAAATTTTATTCAGAAGGAAATGGAGGCATATACTGGAGGTATAAACAGTTGAAAATTAAAGGATCCCTAATCTGGGAACAGCTCATGATTAAAGCACACCTTTATTAAAGCAGTATTAACGTTGGGTTAGGAAAGCGTTTCTTGTGGCAGATCATTCAATGTCCCTTCTCCCTGACCAGAGGAGGAATTAATTAGGTGACTCTTTTCTTCTAAAACCCCTCTTTCATGTAATCTCAGGGCCACGTTCAGAGCTTTCTCAAGGAATGCTGAAGGTTCTTTCCTGCTTTCTGTGGTGTTTTTCTATTCTTCCCCCACCCGGATCTGTGTTCAGAAACTTTGGTGCCCTTCTTGTGCTATACACTGAAAGACAGGTGGCTGTCATATTCACCTATTTCAGTGAGGTTTAACCCCTACTGAAGTGCATAACTGCCCAGTAGAAGGTCGTCTGCACATTTGGTATGTGTACTACAGGCTGAAATACCAAATCAATACCACCACTGCATAGGCAAACATAAAACAGAAATGGTGGCAAAGGAAATACATGTGTGTGTTGTAGCATAGGATGAGACTTGAGAATAAAAACAAGAAAATAAGAGATTAATTGTATTGTCCTGTTACCTTGGTGCACTAGATGACTGGAATTCTTTGTCCAAGCTCTGCTGCATGTGTTTGAGTGGGAAATCTTGCAAAATGTCTTCTTTATATTACAGCTGTTCTCTTGAACTGTTCTTTGTGCTTCCTTGCTGGTACCAGAGGGCAGGGACAGAAAGACCTAGCACAGTCAGGAACGTTCCGTCTCCCTCCAGAACCAGTGTTACAGGATGTGGTATTTAGGGACAGAGATGCAAGAGATGCAAAGTATTTCTGTAGAAATATATTTTCTCTAAAATATGCTTTAGAACCTATTGTCCGACTCATTAGCATACCCAGATTGACCTAATTCTGCCATGCTTATTCAAATGAAATTTGCTTTATGCTGCAGAGCATGTATCTTTTACAGCTGAAGTTTGTAATGGTAACTGAATCAAACCCTAAAATAAAATGACTGTTTTAAGGCAACAGGATACCAGAGGAATTGTTTTGGTCTCTACAATTCATATAGAATATGCTTATTGAGCCTCATATGTGTCTTGAGGGTAAATATAGTTTTTCTTCTCTTTTAAAATTATGCAAATCTATAAAGCTGTTAGGACAGAATAATGCCTTTCAGTAGAGTGAACCAGACAATTGCATGTAATTTTCTTGGCTGTGAAGTCAAGCTAAGTGCAAGGCTTTTTCATATTGTCTTGTGGTTGTACACAACACAGATACATAGTGCACGGTAATGCATTATTGAATAGTTGTCTGTTGTGTCTTCATTGCATGCTGTCAGCTGCATAATAAATAATTGATTGTGTTGCTCTTACTCCACATTAAAGATATATGAGTATATAATACCGGAAGAAAATGAAGCAGCAAGGCTGCCTGTGTTGAAAAGATCAACCGTTATTGAAGTATGCTGCGGTTACAGGAACTCAGAGGTGACCATCACTGCTATCCATTTCCTATTTCTATACTTGAGTCAGTGATTGTTTGTCATGGCAACAAATGGCACATTCAAATTGTTGCTGTTGCCTTTTTAAACAACAAAAAAACTGTGGGGAAAAGCTGAGATGCTGCAGAGATGCACCCCCCAGTCTCTTCAACTGAAAATTCCCTTAAAAAAATTAATCATTTTTATTTAAGTGGCTATAAACTGTCAGAAAAATACAGTCTAAGGCAGCAAATCCTGTTTTTTCCTCATAAAGCTGTGTTTATATTAAGCAGAGGAAACATGAGCAGTGGAAAACTGAGTTTGTGTTTATAGTGGTACTAAACATCTGTTGTGGAACCTTTCCCTTGACAAGCCACACTTCCCTTCTTGGTTCACTTGCCAGAGTCCCTGCAGAGGACTCAGTAAGGTGGCCCACTGTTCAGATGACACATAGGAAATAAAAGTATCATCCAGTTCACATTAACACTCTTTATTTCCATTACAACAGTCATAATTGCTGATGAAAAGCTGATAAAAAGTAAAACTGATGAGATGGCAAATTTGTCCAGAAAAGACTTTGCTTTTAGAATCATAGAATCATAGAACAGTTAGGGTTGGAAAGGACCTTAAGATCATCTAGTTCCAACCCCACTGCCATGGGCAGGGACACCTCACACTAAACCATGCCACCCAAGGCTCTGTCCAACCTGGCCTTGAACACCGCCAAGGATGGAGCATTCACAACCTCCCTGGGCAACCCATTCCAGTGCCTCACCACCCTCTCAGTAAAGAATTTCTTCCTTAGATCCAATCTAAACTTCCCCTGTTTAAGTTTGAACCCGTTACCTCTTGTCCTGTCACTACAGTTCCTAATGAAGAGTCTGTCCCCAGCATCCTTGTAGGCCCCCTTCAGATACTGGAAGGCTGCTATGAGGTCTCCATGCAGCCTTCTCTTCTCCAGGCTGAACAGCCCCAACTTTCTCAGCCTGTCTTCATACGGGAGGTGCTCCAGTCCCCTGATCATCCTCGTGGCCCTCCTCTGGACTTGTTCCAACAGTTCCATGTCCTTTTTATGTTGAGGACACCAGAACTGCACACAATACTCCAAGTGAGGTCTCCCGAGAGCAGAGTAGAGGGGCAGGATCACCTCCTTCGACCTGCTGGTCACGCTCCTCTTGATGCAGCCCAGGATACGGTTGGCTTTCTGGGCTGTGAGCGCACACTGAAGCCAGCTCATGTTCATTTTCTCATTGACCAACACCCCCAAGTCCTTCTCTGCAGGGCTGCTCTGAATCTCTTCTCTGCCCAACCTGTAGCCATGCCTGGGATTGCTCCAACCCATTTGTAGGACCTTGCACTTGGCATGGTTAAACTTCATCAGGTTGGCATCAGCCCACCTCACAAGCGTGTCAAGGTCCCTCTGGATGGCATCCCTTCCCTCCAGCTTATCAACCGAACCACACAGCTTGGTGTCATCGGCAAACTTGCTGAGGGCGCACTCAATCCCACTGTCCATGTCACCGACAAAGATGTTGAACAAGACCGGTCCCAACACCGATCCCTGAGGGACACCACTCGTTACCGGTCTCCAGCCGGACATCGAGCCATTGACCACAACTCTTTGCGTGCAGCCATCCAGCCAGTTCTTTATCCACCGAGTGGTCCACCCATCAAATTGATGTCTCTCCAATTTAGAGACAAGGATGTCATGTGGGACAGTGTCGAATGCTTTGCACAAGTCCAGGTAGATGACATCAACTGCTCTACCCCTGTCAATCAGTTCCGTAGCCCCATCATAGAAGGCCACCAAATTGGTCAGGCAGGATTTCCCCTTAGTGAAGCCATGCTGGCTGTCACCAACCACCTCCTTGTTTTTCATATGCCTTAGCATGTCTTCCAGGAGAATCTTCTCCAAGATTTTGCCAGGCACAGAGATGAGACTGACTGGTCTGTAAAAGTCAAATCAAGGAAATCAGAAATATATGCCACTTACTGCATGGGTATTTGGAAGGAAGCTCATGGCCAGGTATAATTGTGGATTACTGGGAGATGTTGTTATGATGAAGAAGTAGAAAACAGTGAATTGAGGTAATGAGATGGCAAATGAAGATGTAAGAAGTGTGAGATCATAGAATTGTAGAATCACAGAATGGTTTGGATTGGAAAGGACCTTAAAGATCATCTAGGTTATAAATGGGAGAAAAATCAGGATTTCCAACCTTTGTGACATTCTCCTGACAGAATATTGGCGTATTTTGACATAGAAACAATGTATTATAAGGGAAAAAAGAAACACTTGAGATCAAAAATTCTTAATCCACAGCAACACTACCTGAAGCAAATGCTGCCTCCAAGAATCCTAGGAACCAAACTGAATGACAAATTTATAATAGCAGAGATTTATGACAAGGCATAGTTGGAAAGGTGATTGCATTAAAAGGCATCAAAATATAGTCCCTGTCCTGAAGAACCTCTGATGTACATAAAATGAAACAGGATAGTGTCCTAGAAACACCTTCTGAATGTCTGCCCCTTTTTCTGCAGCCAACATATGCTCAGAAAGTAGCTATTTTCAAGTGTGTGGATTGCATTTAAGTTCTGTATGTAACTAGAGTTTAAAAACATAAGATAATGGAATACTTTGCAGACAGATGTTGCTGGTTGTTTTTGAAAGTTGCCTGTTCAATTTATGCCCTTAATACTTCTGAGGTGAGTCCCACTCTACAGGATAAAAGAAGAGTGACGAGTGAAATCAGGGGATTTGTCCGGGATTAGGATCTCCGTCTTCTGATTCGCACAATGTGTCAATACTGCAAAGACAAATAATTCAGTAAAGACTAGAGCCAGTGAAGCCTGGTCTACTTCATTTAGGTATGGATGGATGAGTTAATACCTCCTCACTAGGGCTCTATAAAAAGCTGGCAGTCTAGGGTTTAAAATGAGTGTTGTTAACTTTTTTAACTTTGGTAAGTTAGTTGGCTGAGAATGATAAATGATTCCAGGAGGTCAGTCCTAGCATCTAAATCTGTGTGGTTTAAATTATTCTTGGAGAGCTCTCTCTTTCTCCATTAATTGTAGGTATAGCCTAGAGATGACAGGTTGAGACACAGTTTCTATCTTTGCGATGGCTAACGTTAGCAGTGGAATTTTACATATACATTTTCCAAATTTGGGCTTGTAAGCTTGATGGAAGATCTATGGAGGGCCTTTGGTATTCTCTCTCTCCATCTTTTGTATAGCTACATCTTTTGTATAGCTAATGGTTGGAGCATGATTTTTTGGGTGAAGGACCATAGGTGCAAGTTAGGTGTCCTAAATAGCTGGGCTGATCTTTCTTATGTGGTTGGTTGCTGAATCATTCTCTGATGAAGGAACCCTCTGGTGAAAAGAAGCTTAGACTGCTATCCCACTGCAGCGCTCAAGTCTTTCCATTCCTGACCTCTCCTCAATAATATAGGTTCTCTGATAACAGATTAAGATTGAGCATTTCTCTTCGTAGAAGCACTTACAGGATCTTCTTCCTACACAGATTTCTTTTCATTACATGCATAGGATCTTTATGTCAGTAGGAACCCTACTGCTCTGTCAAACTTGCTTGAAATTGGCTAAAAGATTCAAAAGTTATTAGACAAGTACAGACAGTGTCATTAGCTCTCTCCCCTTAGGAAACAGACTTAGCTGAGGTTGACTGACCTGAGTTAGCTGATTCATGTTAAAAGAGTAATGTAGACACACTTGTGTTTTAGTAAGAAATAATAACTTGTGTCAAACCTAGACTGAAGTTGTTTTCACTGCTGGTTTAGCCCAAATGGCATTGTATTTTTGGCAGTATAGATGGATCCCTAATCATGTTCCTTAACAAAATGATCTGCCTTCTCTTTGATCTTCAGCTTCAGTGAGCTGAACTACAATGATTCAGCAGGACCCATGATCTGAAACATCTCCACTTCTACAGCCACCTAATTTTTAAAATTCCTTTTAGAAAATTACTCATTTCTCAAACTCAGTTATCAGGATAGTGTATGGGTTTGAAAAAGTTGGTGCAATTAATAATTTTAATACAATAATTGTTCCCTTTCAGAATCAAACATAAGGTTATTATAACGAGTAAGCATATAGGCATCTAGATGTCCTTGCTCAGACAAAGCTCTTATTGATTGCTGTGACTTTGCAAAGCAATGTCATCATTCAATTCCAGGTTGTGGGTTTTTTAATCCTTGTTAGCTAGATAAGTAAAGGTGCTAGCAGGCTGAAGATGGGCATCCATCCTTATTGCAGAATATTAACACAAATCAATTTTTTTACCAAAAAGAAAAATCAATTGATGCATTAGCAAGAAAGAAAATAAAGCATTATGTTGTTTTAGCTCCCAGGAGCATGAATAGTCAGCTCTAACTTTCAGAAATAGAGAGATAAAAAAGATCTAAAGTTCAGAGCTAAATCTGGATCGGAACTTCTCCAGGGCAGATGGGGACTCTGACTCATTTCTAAAGTAGATGTGCATTTAAAGGGCAATCATATAAAAACTGACCCTCCTGCCGGATCTTCAGCAATTAAGGACGTCTGACTCTTTGAATGCCAGTTTGTCCTCCAAAAGCAGTAAGGTGGGGTGATTACAGAGGTTACCTTTTTGAATTCACCACCTGATGAATTTTCAGCCATTGCTGAAAATAGGATATTGCTGTAAACGTAGGAGAAGCAGTCCATTTTCTTCTATAGGCCTAACAGACCTTGTATAGGCTTTTGATGGTGAAATGGAAGTCAGTTTTTACATGATGTATATTAGGAGTCAGGTTTTATACGATGTATGTTAGACTGGCAACCTCATGGACAGCTAGAAACATTATTTTAAATGGGAAACACTATCCAGTAGCTGTTGTCAGGATCTCTGAATAGTTAATTCTGTTCTGCTGCTGGTTTGATGTGTGGTATTTAGTAAACCACCAGACCTTTAAGCTAAGTATTTTAATAGGATTTAGTTACAAAATGAAGTGAAAGCATATTAAAGTGCTGTGGAACTTTGCATCTGAATCTGAACTTCCAGACTGAGGCTATTTTATAATAAATATCTTCTTCCTCCCTGGGCTGCTGTGAGAAATAATTAATGTTTGCATACTGCTTTGAACATGCAGACTGTAATGACAGTACTAAGTTTTAATATTAAAACTATTAAATATTGGGATTCTGTAATAGTCTCCTTCCATTTCATAGAATCATAAGGTTTTATGATGTGTTTAAAAATAAAACTGCTGTGAGGAAGGACTGCCATTTAAATTTAAGATCAAATATTTCAAAAAGGATTATGCAATATGCCTGAGAGTTCCCCCTGAGCTGCTTCTCCCTGCCAGCCCTCCTCTACGTGCAGGCTGGTTTTCTACCTTACAAATGAACCCATGTTTGTCTGTAACTAGAAAGCCTGTGCAGGCAGCTGGTGTGACTTTTCAGCCTGCATGGAGGGGGTTTAGGGATATCACTGAGTCAGTATATTGCGTAATGTGTGTACGTACATGCATTGGAGCATAAATAAAGTACTTCACTAATATATCGTGAAAAACTCAAGGAATATGACAAGTGCTAACAGTGAAGGTTATGAAACATGCCTTTATAGGCAGGTTATCCCATAATTTTCCTCCTAAGGCCTTGTGTGCACACGCACACATATCTCTAAAGTACTGACTTTGACAAAAAGTGGACTTTGTCAACAGATAATTTGCCTTAATCTGCCATTTGGTTTTAGTATTGACGTAAAACATCTAGACACAGAATCCCACTGAACTGACCAAATATTGTGCCCTCGTTACTGCAAGGCCAGAATGCCACCACCACTGATTTAGCTACTAATGGATTTGGAGACATCTGTGTCTGAGCTACTTGTTTGGACTTCCCTTACATTCATTGCACAGAAAGAGGCACTGCTAGGATGCAATTCATTATGGCCTAGATTTGGTTAGATGAATTGCCTCTGAAAGTACATTTTTCTCTGACTTGATTGTAGAGTGAAGCAGAGTATTTAGCTAAAAAGTAGCTGGCTACATCTTAGAAGCATAAGGGTTGGTAAAACGAATCCTACCCTTTCAGTCTTTGTTCTGGCATGTCTCTTTATATTTACCTTTGATTTGTAACACAATTTTTAAAGCAAGCAGAATATGCCTTTTTTTGTTGTTTGGATAATAGCTGATGGGTTTTACTGAAAAATAAAACTTGTGCATCAAGTTGATCTATTAATACAACTGCTTTAATGAAAAGAAACTAGTACGACTGTATTTTCATACTGGATCATAAAGGCAGGATTTCTCAGCATTTTCTGTCAAAGCTGGGCTTGGTAGCATTGTTTTCAACCAGACGCTTTCTCAGATATTTGGTTATTAATGAACAAAACACTGGCACTACAGCATTACAAAGAAAGCATTTATTCTACTATATAAATATCAGCCAAACCTTACAATAGCCAAAGTATAGCATATTGAAAGAGCAATTAATCAGGTACTTTTAAGTGGAAAGCTACCATAATTATGCTCTGTTTGAAAAGAGAATGAGAATACCTAATAGTGTAGCTCTCTGTGAAGGTTATCCACTTGCTGTAGAAGCTATGTGTTCATAATACATGGGTTGAAACACTGTTGTGCCCATCCAAAGGAATGAGTGTCGTGGTTTAAGCCCAGGCCGTAAATCAGAACCACGAAGTCCACTTCCCCCCCCACCTTTCTTCCCTCCGCTCCTGGAGGGACGGGGAGGAGAATCAAAAGAATGCAGCTCCCACGGGTTGAGATAAGAACAGTTTAATAACTAAGGTATAACACAAATCACTACTGCTACCACCAATAATAATAATGATAAAGGAAATAACAAGCAAGAGAATACAACCGCTCACCAACCGGTACCTCGCCCCCACCCTGCCATGATCCAGCCCTTCCGGGAACTCTCCGTTCTACATCCTGGGCATGACGTGCTGTGGTATGGAATACCTCTTTGGCTAGTTTGGGTCAGGTGTCCTGTCCCTGCTTCCTCCCGGCTTCTCCTCCCCCCTGGCAGAGCATGAGACTCACAAAGTCCTTGGTCAGGGTAAACATTCTGACCCGCAACTGAAAACATCGGCTTTATCAGTATTATTCCCAGGCCAAAAGTCAAAACACAGCACTGCACCCGTAGAAAAAATGACTGCTACTGCTAAACCAGGACAGTATCCACCCCTTATTCCATACCATTCATGTCATGCTCAGATCCCACATTTTCAATATACCCTCACTCTCATCTCAGTGCACTGTTATCTTAGTGCACAGACCAATCCCTATAAAGCTGCTGAGTCCATTCGGTCCGTAATGGTGGGCTCCATCTCTTGTAACAGTCTTTCAGAGCAGGAGAGGCCCATTGCAAAGTCCACCCCTCGATCATGAGTCCATCTCTGTGTTGCATCTCTGCCCTGATGGCCTGAAGTGTCATGGGCCCATCAGGCTCAAAATAATTCACCCTCCCCTGCAGCAGTGTCTGCAACTTGTTGCTGGGGACTCCACACAGCTGCCTTCCATCTCCAATGCTTCCAAAGCACTGGAGGGGCCCAGTGGATTAGATACTCGCCCATACTGTCCCACACACCGTGACACTCATGACTGTCCAGCCTTGGGGAAAACCTCTCGGTCCCCCTGTATTGTCTAAACCCAGACAAGACCCAAACCTGACTCTGCTTAACTCTCGGGATCAGACAAAATGGTCGTGGGTAGAACTCACTCTGTGTGTGTGCCAACATGGTGATCCCTATCACAATCAACAGGCAGGTTCCAAGGGTACCCAAAGGCCATTCAAACCCTTCAAAACTCTCAAATGCTGCTGCTGTACTTGTCACTGGGGCTAGTGTAGCTGCTGTGCTTGAAGGCTCTCTCACCACCAGCTTCGCTTTTTCTGAGTCCAGATCTTCCTCCTCTGCCTTGCTGGAAAGTGCTGCGGGGTCTCCTGCATCCTCCTGCAGCTCAGGCTCACGGGGCTCGGCAGACGGCTGCTGGGGAATGCTCTCGGCCGCCGCGGGGCTGGGCTCGGCTGTGGGGCTCGGCTCCTCCGCCGCCGCCTCCTCCCGCTGCTCGGCAGCCGCCTCCTTCCCCTCCTCGGCAGCCGCTTCCTTCCCGGCCTCCGGCCCCGCTCCCGCCGCCGCTTGGTCCCCGGGGCCCCTCTCCCGGGCCGCTTCGGCCGCCGCAGGCTCCCGGGGCCGCTCCCCCTCAGCTCCCCGCAGCCTCACAAAGACGGCCGCGAGGACGAGGGCCAGGACGGGGAAGAGCAGCGGGACGGGCAGGTACAAGTCCACGGCCACGTCCATCCCGCCCTGCTGCCGGAGCCCCCCTGTATTACAAGCCATTACCATAAAATACAATGAAACAAGAACCTTAGCCCAAGGCCCACACTTGATAAACACTAACACAGCAAATACCGGCTCTAAGTAAGCTACAGCATACTGAAACTGTGGCATCAAGAGAAACAACTTTGAGAGCCAATAAATCAGCATTGTGCCTCGGTCAGATCTGTTGTTATCTCAACCCTTCGAGCCCCACGTTGGGCGCCAAAAAAGAACTGTCGTGGTTTAAGCCCAGGCCGTAAATCAGAACCACGAAGTCCACTTCCCCCCCCACCTTTCTTCCCTCCGCTCCTGGAGGGACGGGGAGGAGAATCAAAAGAATGCAGCTCCCACGGGTTGAGATAAGAACAGTTTAATAACTAAGGTATAACACAAATCACTACTGCTACCACCAATAATAATAATGATAAAGGAAATAACAAGCAAGAGAATACAACCGCTCACCAACCGGTACCTCGCCCCCACCCTGCCATGATCCAGCCCTTCCGGGAACTCTCCGTTCTACATCCTGGGCATGACGTGCTGTGGTATGGAATACCTCTTTGGCTAGTTTGGGTCAGGTGTCCTGTCCCTGCTTCCTCCCGGCTTCCTCTCCTCCCTGGCAGAGCACGAGACTCACAAAGTCCTTGGTCAGGGTAAACATTCTGACCCGCAACTGAAAACATCGGCTTTATCAGTATTATTCCCAGGCCAAAAGTCAAAACACAGCACTGCACCCGTAGAAAAAATGACTGCTACTGCTAAACCAGGACAATGAGTAAGGTGTTCCCCAACTATCTCTTGTGGCTGAATGAAAATATAACGAATGAGGGTACTATTCATATAGATGTCCTTTCTATTTTCATATTTTTAAATGCAGAGGCTTTTCTGTTCTTTCTGTACAAGGAGAGGGAGACACATGCAGTTGTAACATTATGTAGAAGTTTCACATGCGTGCTGTGGAATGGCCACATTTGTGTAATCCATGTTCTTCTTGGTACTCCTGAGTGAATCAAGTAGGGAAGGTAAACTGTCCAAGTTACCAGATATTCCTACTAGACATTCTGGTATAAATCATAGAATCACAGCATGGTTTAGGTTGGAAGGGACCTTCAAGATCATCCAGGTCCAACCCCCTGCCATGGGCAGGGACACCTTCCACTAGACCAGGTTGCTCAAAGCCCCATCCAACCTGGCCTTGAACACTGCCAGGGAAGGGGCAGCCACAGCTTCCCTGGGCAACCTGTGCCAGGGCCTCACCACTCTCACAGTAAGAATTTTTTCGTAATACCTAATCTAAATCTCCCCTCTTTCAGTTTAAAACCATTTCCCCTTGTCCTGTCTCTCCATGCTCTTGTAAAAAGTCCCTCTCCAGCTTTCTTGTATGCCCCCTTTAGGTACTGGAAGCTGCTCTAAGGTTCTCCCAGGAGACCTTAAATTTGCAGGAACAAGGAGCTGCCCTGTACTTGCGGGCATTTAATGCAGGCATTTAATGCGGGCATTTAACTGGCACCAAATCTGGTTCAAAAGTTCCCAAACCCGAATCTACATCCCCACCTGTGGAAGCATGTGGAAAGCTCCTGCTGCCTGTGCGGCTTTGGGTCACACATAGCCGAAGTCCCCTTGGCACTTAACATGTTCTCCACAACAACTATTCCCTTTGGTTAGTTACATGGTTAAAAAAACCTTAAAATAGAAGTATTTAATGAGGGGTAAACCCAGTCATATTTATGTTAAATTTGGTTTCTTTGTCTGTAGGCTAGTTTTAGGGAGCTTTTCTGTGTTTAGGGGCAGGCCTGGATCAGGCCCCTGTGTTGAGATTCTCTTAATGCTGCTTCCCACTTGCTCCTTGCCTGCTTTTATCTGCTGAGCCAGGAAGCTCCACTGTGCAAGCAACAGCTCTTCAGTGTGTCTGTGTAATGTTTGGTACTACATGAGTTATAACCTATAGCATTAAGAATAATAAGAATAATATATTTCCATTTTAGAAGCTAAATTACCAGAAGGCAAAGGTAAAAATATGGTACCTTTTGGTGCCATATTTGTGTCTGGCTCTCCTGCCTTATCCATTCTGCATGAGGCTTCAAAGTGAAAATGTGACCAAGACACTAATTTTTCACTCCTTCCCTCCCTCCAGCATTTAAATTGACATGTAGCTCAGACTGAAACTGCGTGTCTTGTTTTGGCAGGAATGCTGCAGAATGGAAAGAAGTTTGACTCCTCCAGGGACAGAAACAAGCCTTTCAGGTTCAAGATTGGCAGGCAAGAAGTCATTAAAGGATTTGAAGAAGGTGTGACACAGGTACAAAGAAATTATTCTAGCTGAACTTCAAGCTGGCTGAAGGATGTGTGAGCACAGCAATGTCCAGTGTAATGGTGGCAAGACTAAGTGGATTTGAGTGGACTCTATTATTTGCTTTGGCCTAGGAGCAGCTCAGGACCCAAGTGTGCTGTAGAAGCCAGAAGCCAGGGCAGATAAAGCAGCAGTAGCAAGTTCTGGGTGAATCAGTTTATTCCTTCCTTGACCACTCTCGCTCGCTGACTTCTGTCCCTTAATCAATAGGTGGCCAAAAGCTGTCCCAGTAATGGGCGTGCAACCCGCTGCCCTCCTGCTCCTCCTAGTGGATCGCTGACTGAAGCCGAGCTTGTATCTGTCTCCTTCCCTCCAAGAGTTTTGAGGTTCTGGGGGGTGGGTTTTGACACAGAGCATTTGGACAAAGGCTGTTCACTCTGTCTAGCATGCAGATTTTTCATTAAGCCTGGATTTAATGACTGTCGGATGCCACAGGCATCTGCATTTCTCTACTCAACATCTGACAGCTCAAGGTTGCCCCATGCCTGAAACCCATGCATGACTTGCTGGCTGTGTGGCTTTTAGGAACCTATCAGAGCAGCAGGCAGCCTGCCCCACACAGACCCCTGCAGGGGGCCAGAGGAGGTCACCTGCTCCTGCACCCCATGGTATGAACACTGCCTGAACTTGAGGAAGTTCGTATTCACATTTTTCTTCTACCTAAAGTCATAAAAGCTCTATCTTGGGCATATTTTATAGGACCTGAAAAAAAAATCAACAGGAGGTACCATGTAATCTGTTGTCCAGTGATGTGTCTCATCCTGGGGGAGAGGTGTGAGTTAAAACAATGCCTCAACTCAGGGACTGTTTCTTGGCCAGTGACTATTCAGTCACTATGTATGGTGCATGAACAGCAGTTTGAGATTGCTCCACCCAAAAATACTCTGTTGGAAGAGCAGGGATTTTATTCTTGATACCCCAAATCTCCATGAGCATTGTCACCTTCAGAGCTCGTCTGGAGTGAGAGAAATCAGTATCTCTGTCCATCCCACGGCAAGGGCCCTCTGCCAGAATAAGCAGCACCTGAGGTGAGATGTCTGCCCTCAGGCTTGGGTTGAGGTTAGGGAAGTAAGTACCTCTTTTCAGTAGGACTTTTTTGCTTTGCATCTGCCCAGCAGCAGAAAGTTCTGTGCCTACAGCATTAGTGTTTGAGCAGCGGCTTTGAAGGCGTCTCTGGTGGTGGCTGAAGAAGGAAAAATGTTGCTGAATGCTTTTCAGAAGCTGAACTGAAGTGCATTTTGGCACTAATCTCTCCTGTCTGTTACTAGCTCCATCTACCCTGCCCTGCTCATGGCCCCTCACCTCTACCAAAATTTGGCAGCTGAAGAGATGGAAAGTGATACTTCTCAAAGACATCCACTGCTTGATGGTGTTACATGTACCCTGCACTCCGTAGAAGGAATTCACTCCTTCTACAGTCCAGCATAGGCAGGGTGGGCTCCCAGACTGGCTCTGGTAATTTAAATAACTGCTGTGAGAAGCCAGGGGAGTCAGAAGGCCTATGTCTGAGCTGGGTGTGGCAGCTTGAAGCTGAGCCATGGTTGAACTTGATGATCTTAAAGGCCTTTTCCGACTTAAATGATTCCATGAATACAGTGGTCCTGACTCTCCTCAATTCTGTCAGTCTGACACATTGTGATTTGTTCTTTGTTTTCCTCCTAATACTGTTTGGTTTTGTCTTCTCTTTTCCTTTCTTCAATATCCAAAACCCAGATGAGCTTAGGACAAAGAGCAAAGTTGACCTGCACACCTGAGATGGCCTATGGAGCCACAGGCCACCCTGGGGTCATCCCTCCCAATGCCACGCTCCTCTTCGATGTGGAGCTACTCAGGTTAGAGTGAATCTTCTCAAGAGAGTTGGCTGGAGACATCTGTTAATACCCATCCATCCTTTCTCACCTTGCCAGCAGCGGGAGAAACCTTCACTGGAATCCCAATCTTCCCTGCTCAAGTTGTCCTGTCACTAGAGCCTGCTGTTCGGTTTCTTATGCCTTCCTTCTCTTTTTTAACTTTGTGGTGTCTGTATTTGCCTTTTATTAGAAGCTTTGCTTTGGGGAAAAATGTCTACTGTTGTAACATTTTCAAGTTGTACATTTTATTTAATTTGCATGTAAGAAGAATTCACAGTGATAGTTGAAAATATCTATAAATATAAATATATATATATTCCTTATTGAAAAACCACTGCCTTACTGTACACTTAAACCAAGAAGAAAACAAAACACAAAAGGTGCTCAAAGAACAATCCAGTGTACACCTTGTACATGAACGGGCATTAGCCAAACAGAGTTACCTGCGCTGCCACTTTTCTCAACTTGTATGTTTCTGCTTGCTGCTGTTTTAAAAATATTGTCTCATTTAAAAGTATATATAGAGAACAATAAAATCTTGATACTTTACAGTTTCTATATCCTGTTTTTATCCTCCTGCCACTGGAATTCTTTTTGATGTATGAGAAGTTCTTCTAACAACCATCAACCCATTTTTTGTTAATTCTTTTCTTGTATGAAACACACACACTTGCATGTGCTGCTGCTGTTACAGGTGGCACAGTGGAAGATCTCTGTGGGACCAGAGGTACCAGCAACATGCAAGTAAGGGCTGCTTGGACAGAGAGGTTTCCTGGCTTCATCCACCCTGCCCTCCTCATGGCCCCTAACCTCTGCCAAAAATTGGCTGCTGACGATACTTCTCAAAGACATCCACTGTTGGTGCAGGGATGCCATCCGGAGGGACCTGCACAGGCTTGAGATGGGCCAGTGCAAACCTCATGAAGTTCAACAAGGCCAAGTGCAAGGTCCTACAGCTGGACTGGGGCAATTCCAAGCACAAATACAGGCTGGGTGGAGACTGAATTGAGAGCAGTCCCAAGGAGGACTTGGGAGTGCTGGTTGATGGATGAAAAGCTCAATGTGAGTCAACAATGTGTGCTCACAGCCCAGAAAGCCAACCATATTCTGGGCTGCATCAAAAGGAGTGTGGCAGCAGGTCAAAGGAGGTGATTCTCCCCTTCTACTCCACTCTCATGAGACCCCACCTGCAGTACTGCATCCAGCTCTGGGGCTCCAGCATAACAGGGATGTGGAGCTTTTGGGCTGAGTCCAGAGGAGGCCACAAAGATGACCAGGGGCCTTGCCTATGCTCTCCTGTAAAGACAGGCTGAGAGAGCTGAGCTTGTTCATCCTGGAGAAGGCTCTGGGGAAACTTAGAGCAGCTTCAAGTACCTAAACGGGGCCTACAAGAAATCTGGAGAGGGACTTTTTGCAAGGGCAAGGGGGAATGGCTTTAAGCTGAAAGAGGGGAGATTTCAATTAGCTATAAGGAAGAAATTCTTCCCTGTGAGGGTGCTGAGGCACTGGCACAGGTTGCCCAGAGAAGCTGTGGCTGCCTCATCCCTAGCAGTGTTCAAGGCCAGGTTGGACGGGGCTTGGAGCAAGCTGCTGTAGTGGAAGGTGTCCTTGCCCATGGCAGGGGGTTGGAACCACATGATTGTTAAGGCCCTTTTCAACCAAAACCATTCTACATTCTATGATTTCACCAATAGCTCTTCTTCGTAGGACAGGCTAATTTCCTGTTAATATGTATATATTATATATATAGGGAATCAACCCTGTCAAGGCTTGATGCCCACTAGCTCTTCCAAATTCATTTGCCACTGCCCCAGCCACTGTTGCACTGTGCATATCAGCACTAGGTTGCAGATCACAGGCTGTCGCAGTAGTTGCACGTATGAGCTCCTATAGAGGTCTTGGTTGAATGTAACACATCCCTGTCACGTCTGTCAAACACAGGTCAATCCAGCACACTGGTCTAAAACTGCTCCTACTGACAGCCCAGTTTAAGTTAGTTGCCCTTTAAAAAAAAAGGAAGAAAACATCAAGTATGTGACTTGGGACCTTTCCTGAATGCCTCAACAGTGAGCAGCGATGCAGAGGATTGACTCAACATACCTGGAATGGCCGTGTGTTCCCTCCATCATCTCTTGGTCCTGCAGCCAGCAAGCTTCTGTCACACCTAAAATGAGCAGAAAGGCATTGCTCTGCCCCTCTGCCAGTAAAAAACATATTCCTGGTCATATTCAGCCTCCCTGTCTCCCTTTGCAGCACTGCTATGCACTTCCCTTTCGCCCTCAACAGCTCTACCCAGCCATTACAGAGTCTGTAAAATCCTTATTACAGCTGGCTGATGAAATGCTCTCCCTCCTCACCCTTCCTCTGCAGAGGCTGTTGTTGGAAGCAGAGGGTATTACATTTTTCATGCTAATTTCATTTAAAAAAAAAAAAATCTGAACGGAAAACTAATTGTGCTTTGTGATACTTTGGGAAATTAAGTCTTCAAGGAAATGTAATCTCCAGCTCTTTATTTGACTGCAAATGCGTTAATTTATTTAATTGTATCATCAATCAACACACTACATATAATTATTACCACTGTATAATGGATTGGAAGAAATTTACTGGCATTGCCTATGTAATCAGATATGCTCTTGTTACTAATTTCTAAACAGCATCGATGGAAAAAAATGACCTTCCAGGCTTAATTTCATGCCCTACTTCCTGAAAAATTAAATGGGAAGTGAGCACATACAAAAACCAGCACAGATGCAAAGTACAAGGCTGGTAACATCTGCCTTATTTGCTGCCCCCTCTGCCATTCATATAACTGATCTCATTTCCCTGTCCTTTGATATTACATTTCAAACAAAATCTTGAGCAGACCTCATCAAAACAATCCTCCAGGCATTCGATTTCCATTCCCTCTGTCTTGCAGGTACAAATTATTATTTCATTTTACATGTGCAGGGACATTGAAAGCCCTGAACAGGCACTAGAAGAAAAAGTATGAAATGGAATATTTAATGAAAGGCAGCAGCTGAGCTCTTGGAGAAATCAAAAGCTGCTGATCTTGAGGATGCATTGAAGGCATTTTTATTAATCTTATTACCCTAAAGAATTGCTTTTTATATATGTTTTTCAAACAGCATCAAATCCTCATCTAAACAGCCACTGCAGTGCAAGTACTGCACTCTCTGCTGTTGACAGAAGCAGTGCGGTATTTGCATGATTTTAAACAAGGCCAGAAGCCTGTAGCACCATTACCAGCACTTTAGTGGTTTATTATCAGTATTTATTATTATTTGAAGCATAAATCCAGCATGGTAACAAGGGGCCTTCTAAATGCCCACCAACTTGTGTGAATGGCCCTTATTTGGCACATGTGTGTGTATATATGGCACACATATATTGATACATATATACACATACGCAGTGGAGGCCATTTCTAACATTTAAAAGCTATGGCTGCTGACACAGAATCAATAGGATTTCATTCATTTAAATGTTTTTAAGGCAAGCTGGGTTTTGCTTTTGAAATTTAGGTTTGTATAATCTGACAGACAAGCCCCCAAAATCAAGCTGGCACGGGAGCAGTAACAGCTCACCTAAGAACAACAGCAGATCAGTTGTTTTGCATTTAATGTACCTGTGACACAGCTGCACCTGACCAGAGGAGCAGCACAGATCAGGTCATGACTTTTCTGTGCTTCAGAGACGACCACAGCCACTCACAGGCTCCAAGTCTCTCATCACCTGGTTCCTGACTGCAGGGACAGCTCTCTGGGGCCTGCAAGGCTGCAGGAAGCAGCACAGCTTTTAGGGAAGGACACGGGTATGAAGAGCCACAAAATGAGTACCAGACTTTTTACTAGAGACACTGGATGTAATTCTCACTTGCATCCCAAAAACTGGTCTGCAACAGAGGATATTGGCCAGGCACCAGGTAGGATTTTGAGCACCCACTCAAAGCTGAAATCACACTCCAGCCATTTCAGCTACCTCCTCACAGGTGCTCAGGGGTGAAAGAGTGAGCTCAGGGTATCACTGCCACCCTTCACACTCCTCCTCACCAGATGAGGAAGAACAAAGGATTTGCACAGCACACAGCAGCTGCAAGGGACTTCCTCCACATGAGTGTCAGACATGGTAGTACCCAGAGCTGGGTGTCCCTCCCCATCACTCACATGCTGAACACATGTGTTCATGTATGGCAAAAGGTGCTCTACAAAGTCTTCCTGAACCATGAGCGTTCAGGCAGCACATGACTTACTTTCTGAAAGGAAAGCTTACTTGCAGAAGTAGTACAGCATAAAGCAAGCCTTGCTGAAAAAAAAACACAAGGTAGGCAATATTTATTTTTTTACTCAACGGACCCAAAACCAGCATGGTTCTTTAAGTGATAATTTTCAACAAAAAATCCAAGAAAATAGAAATGTTCCTTTATGACGGTCCAATGCACTGAAAAAAACCCCCTAACTTCAATTCCAAATCCTCAGACAAAGTATGTTTGCATTTGCCCATGTTCTGCACTGGCTGGAAGTTGTCTGCTCAGGGAGTTAAATATCACATCCAAGAAGATAAATTCTCCTGAGGCAGGATACTACCAATCTTCATACAACTCCCAGCAGGTTCAGAAGAGAGGTAGAGGTGATTTTTTTCCACTTCCAAAATACAAAGTATGCATAACCCATGTAGCACACTAATTTTTATTCATAAGATGTGAGTGCTGAAAAAAAAGAGCCAAAAAATTTACATCTGTTTATCTTCCATCAGATGCTACATCTAAGAATTTCTGTACATGAAATATATTACAGGTCAAAAACACCAATTAGAAAACAATCACACTATAGGTATTGAAAACTACCACCTTCACCTACTTTTTGGTCAGGTGTTCTCTACTTAACATTAAAAGGCATCAGGTTTATTCCTGCCATTCCTAACATGGTACATGTGGTAACTTTCCTGTATCACCCTGCAGTGATGCACTATTAGAGGAAGATTATTTTACTGCAGCTTATCAGCTTTGTCTCAGCCACTGGGAACGATCTGACTGAAGTCACCTGAACAGTTGGATTCTTTTAAAAGGCAAATGATTTTCTGTAGTTTGTAAAAGAAACTGTTATAAGCATGGACTTGGGCTTGCTTTGTTTCTAGTAAGCAGCCACCTAATGATCACATAAGGAAGTGAGGTTACTTCAAACACTCAAACACTCCTAGAGGGAGAAAGGCACAACAATTTGGGTAAAATATACAGGTGTGAAGTATCAAACCATACTGAATTCTTCTTTAGAAAGCACACACACACACAAAAAATTGCTGTAACAGGAAGACTAACAGAAATGCTCAGTTTTCAGAAAGTAGCAAATGAAATTTGCCTGGCAGCAGCCAGTTCAGGCAGAGCCTCTTCAGCTCTCTGGATTAACTGCTGCCACCTGGAGGCTGGGTGGAACTTCACGAGGTGCAAAATGCTCAACCTGCTTGGTCCCATCTTAAAAGATACTGCTAGAAACAGGACTGGGGTTACGCTGCACTCTTACTGACAACACAGAGAAGCTGTGTCTATTTATGGGGATTTAATCTTAAAGCAGATCTTCCAGTGTTTTACATTTATTTACTTCTAATGTGAAGATCTAAAGATTCAAATTACAGCTTATAAGATTTAAAGGAAAAAATTATACTTCATTGAGAATTCCTATGTTTAGGTCAAGAATTCAGTGGCAGGTCTGGAAAACAGTTTACCAAAAAGAGCAGTTTATTTTGGTGGGTCTGTATTAATTCCATATTTTTCCTTGAGAAGTTTAAGCTGTTCCTCTTTCTTCTTTGTGTCCATCTTTTGGAATGCCTGGAGTTAGGAAAAGATGTGAGAATTAAAAAAAAAAATAAAAAAATGTCATCTTCTGTGTGTTATTTCCTAGTAACTGCAACCAACATCATTACAAACTACACCAACAGCGGTATTTAATCTTTGGCCCCAGAGAATGCCTCAGTATCCTGCACACCAAGTCACAGGCAGAACAGCTTTTTACCTGCACACAAGATCTCACATCCTGCTGCAAACGTGCAGCTATAAGCCCCTGCTTCCTCTTCTCCAAAGTACAGACTCCAGAAACACATTTTTTTAACACCTTTTTTTCCACACAGATCACCAAGTAAAGATGAAATCCTGTCAATTTATCCAATCAATTCCCACTGCCAGTTTGGATTAATTTCTTAAAATTATCCAAGCACCTCTCTTTCCAAACTGAATTTCTTTTTGTGCTAGCTATGTTCACAGGTAACTTAAAAAACCCCAAGTGTACATACCCTGTTTGCATTATAGTACAGAACAACAAGGTATCTGTTGCACACATTGAATCCTGATAGGTGATCACAAGCGTTTTTGGCATCGAAGATGTCTTCATAGACCACATAGGCTGTTCCTCTAGTTTCAGGAGTGTTTCCACTGCAAGGCAAGAGGAATTTTAATGTTCAACAAAATTAACAAGAAATAGTTCTATTGGTCTTCAGCACCAACTGAGATTAAATCAACTAACACAACTTCATGAGAAAACAATTTACTGTTATTTTTTTCTAAATCACAGAATGGTCTGGGTTGGAAGGGACCTTCAGTATCATCTAGTTCCAACCCTCTGCCATGGGCAAGGACACCTTCCACTAGAGCAGGTTGCTCCAAGCCACGTTCAACCTGACCTTGAACACTGCCAGGGATGGGGCAACCACAGCTTCTCGGGGCAACCTGTGCCAGTGCCTCACCAGGCTCACAGTAAGAATTTTTTTCCTAATACCTAATCTAAATCTCCCCTCTGTTAGTTTAAAGCCATTACCCCTTGTCCTGTCAAGATGTTAAAAAACATTCCCACCTTCCACACCAATCTTTGCTTACAGTCGAGTCAGAGACAGGATACTGAAAGAGAAACACGTGCTGCATTATGCTCCTTAAGGGAAATTTACCTCTCCACAACAGCCATCAGAAGCTGTTGCTGTCAGGGGTTGCCATATTTCTGGAAATACTTCAAGTTTTCATTACAGCCATTAGCTTAGTTTATTTAATATTACAAGGCTGGGCTGTCAGCTAATGGCTGTCTGGATCAGATGTCTCCCCAGGATGGAATACAGCTGTGGGCATATCACAAAGTCAATTTAAAAGAGTCCAAGACCAGGTCAGGTGCACAACCATTGCCTATCAGGCCATCAATCTGATTTCCTTTGCCTGAGGGACCGGAGACATGTCTGAGCACATAAGCCTAACCAGCCCAGAGAGACTGCAGAGTTTACAGATCCAAAAGACCTCAGCTAGAAAGATAGTTACAGCAAACCTAATAACCAGAACTGTCTCCGAGGTGCTTGCTTCTCAGAAGAGAACTCCTGAGGATAAATGATACCACACATATCCACACCAGAATACATACAAATGCAAAGAGGAGAATGGAATAAAAACCACACAAGTGACTACAACAGGATTTCCATGTTATGGATGTGGACAATATCAGCCAGGATTTCTGAACAAACCTTTGGACACATACACCAGCGCATCACTGAGGGAAAGCTCCCCTAATACATCTTAATTCTTTATATCCCACTGTCACGCTGTTCTAACCTAATTTTCAGGAACCCTTTAGTATTTGTTCTCCTTTATGTTTATTAGTGAAGAATCCCACCTATTTGGCCAAGCAGTAAGTTTACTTTGCCCACTTCTGTTGCACTTCCCTGCATGAGAAGAATCTCACTAGCTCCACCTTCCCAACACAGCACCAGCAGTATGATTGATCCCCTCCATTCTCGTTTGTTTACTGAAGCAATTCTAGATGTAAAACTCACGTTATTCTATACAGTGAAAAACCACACTATGGCTTCAAAATGAGCCATAGTGGGTACTTATTTGGTACACTATTTGGGGTACTTAATTTTCGTCTGTTTAACTGTTTACATATTTATATCCTGCACAGTCAAAACAATTCAGTTTATTGTGGATTAATCACCCTTCCCAGTCCCAGAGCATGGGGAATCGGAGAGCGATATAAATGAATTACAAAGATACGTTCCACTTTAACCTCATCAGCAACAGAGATGCTGCAGGTTATTTTGCCACCAATACAAAAAAAATAAAAAACAACCTATGTCAAATATAAACTACATTTCCTTTCTATTTGTACACCTATTGAGATGTGACTTACAACGTTTTAAGTATTGAACACCAAGTTTAATTTCCTCCCCCTTACTTCCTAAATATTTGCCTTAATAGGAAAAAAACCCAATCCTTTTGTGTGTCAGTACTCTAACCAGCGTTACTATAGCTCCTAAAAGTGCTTCCTGAATTCCAGCTTCAGCCAACTCTTCCCTAGAACCTTAGTGGAACATAATACTAACCAGATGAAATTATGGTTTAATCTGCAGCATTCAGACAGTACTCAGGGTAACAAGGAACATCAGAATGCAGGTCTTTATGTCTGAAGTAACTAAGACAAAAACCTCAATCTGCTGTATAACCTCAATGCATTTTAGAACAGAATTCCAGTCAGACTGCCATCATCCACAGCGGTATGGCTCAGGGACAAGCTATATCTGAAGCACAGGGAATTGTTTCTGGTCAACACGTCGAGCAGCAACAGTAATATCTCTACTTTCGCATCAGTCAAGTATCTAATACTCACTAAACATCAAAATTGACTGTTTTCAAATGTTGCCTTTCTCATTTTTACCTCTAGTTAAGATAAAAGGTTAAAGATATTTAAGATTTGCTTAGGAGAGCCTCCCCTATTTTCACCAGCACACCTAAGCCCACACCAGAATTAAGCTTTTTTCACCTTACCTACCAGCAATATCATTTTCTAAGGAATTCACACATAGAGAAATATCATCACACCCACCTTTGGCACACATGAATACTGCTAAAGTGCATTTAACTTTTTCAGCTACAAAACCCAGTTGCTATCTACTGCAATAATACTACTGATACTAAAGCTGATTAAATCCTTAACTTTTCACAAAGAACTAAAATACTTACACTCTGATTTGTCGAATAGGCCCATATTTCCCAAAAATATCGTACATTTCTTCTGCTGTGATTTTATATGGCAGGTTCCTAATATACAGAATCCGATTGACTTCTGGAGGCAGCCGAATCTGATGCAGAAACAACATATGGTGGGTTAGACCTAGTGTGCTCACTTCAAACCTTAAAAGCTGCTGCCTATGAGCTAAATCTTTGGGCTAGCATCACCGAGACAGTCTGTGTGCTCCACAGGTCCTCTTTTAACCCTCCACAGCTACAAACTTAACGTGTTTCTGTCAAACAAGAGGCCTGCCTGGACGGGAACGGGCTCCCTCAGCCGAGGAAAGTTCACGCCAGGCGGGAAGGCCTGATCTCAGCCTCCGGGCCGGGGGACTTCTCCTCACCACCACGGAGGGCTGAGGCGGGCCAGGGAGTGGACGAGGGAAAGCACTCACGTTGGCTCGCTTGGCCGCTTGCATCGCCATGGTGCCGGTCGGAAGGAGGGGGCTGCCGCCTGAGAAAGAAACACCGGCAAGGCAAACGGCCTCGGCAGACGTGCACCAGCCTCCTCAGCAGGGACCCCGATTGCTATCCCAGCGTGCTCCGCGCCGGAACAGCATCCGGACACGCACGGGCGTGTGGGAGCCACGTGATCAGCGTGCTGCGCCGGCCCCTAGCCCCGCCCCCGCGTGGTTACGGGGCTGGGCGTGCCCCAGGGCCTGGGGTCGGTGGTAGCGGGGGTTCTTAGGCCGGCGCCTCAAGGGGAAGGCCGTGTGGCCTGTGCGGAGGGTTGGGGAAGCAGGCGGTAAAGGAACCCAGAGCTGGACCTGGCAGTTCCCTCCCGCGTTCAAGACACGATGCTAGAGCTGCAGTGTGAATCTCTTTTTAGTGAGCGTGTTTTGTAAGGCACTGCTTTACACCCCCCTTTTTGGCACCTTCCCACAATAAAACCATTCCGATGTGGAAGCAGAAGTTAAATTTCTCTGTTTGTCAAGCACTCCTAACTATTGAGTCCCTGGAACTAAATCAGGTATTTGAATGACAATCTTGCCAATGTTCTTGTTTTTTTCCATGGTCCGGTGTGCCTCGGCAATGTCATCCAGACGGTAAACACTGTGGACAGCTGGTTTGAGATGAGGGGACATTCTTCTGGAAAAATACGGCAGCACCTTTTCTGTGAAGTCCTTCACCAGCTCTTCCTTATACTGAAGGACAAAAGAAGCATTTTGAAGGTTATTTCCGTATCTCTAACCACAGTGCACAGTTCTCAAGGAGATGCTTCCTGACATTTTCATAGTGAGATAGACGTGTAAATAACTGACAGGTACAAGTTACAAACAAGAAGAAAACTTGTAGATTATACTTTAATTTACTGAAATTCTCCAAAACAAGTTGTATAAGCTTAATGCAGAACCATTTAAACTCAAACTGATTAAAGTTCTTGAGAATATTATGTATTAAAACCATGGAAAAATCTATCCTAGGGCTCTGCACTGCCGTCTTTCACTGTAATATCTGAGAATTTTACTCATAAGGTGATTCTTCCTTGGTAATTTCCAGGGATCCAAATCCTTGGTCTCTACTTTGAAAAATGATCGGACAGGGGTTTTCTCCCCACCCACCCCCAACTTGATGAAGTTTCCTGATCACTTGAGGGTTTTTTTATTCTTAGGCCAAACCTTTGAACTATGGTACTTGTGAAGTACTTTAATAAGTCCTGGGTATCATTCCTCTGATTCAGCAGTTTTAAAAGGGATGCATTTGATAGAAAAGGGAATTTACAACTTAATTTTGCAGTGTTTTCCAAAGTATATAGTAACAGCTCAAGGTGCTGCTTTTTGGTAATAATGTGTTAGATTCTGCTTTAACATTGGTATCAAAAGAAAGCTCTCAAAACTCATTGATTTTAAGATAAAACTGTACACACTGTTGACAGCCATTACTTGCCTTCTTGTCTCTTGATCGTAATAGACTTGTGTGAATGGTTGCCCTTTTGCTAAGCAGGCTTGAAAGCAAATCTCCATGTACTTCACCTCCACCTAGTAGTCCATAAATAATCCACCGGCCGTCAGTACTCAGACAGTTGATATTCTTCTCCCAGTAAGAGCCACCAACAGGGTCCAAAATGATATCTACTCCAGAACCTCGAGCAGAAACAGAAAATATTTCAACAATGTAGTTAAGCTGCATTAAAGGCAGGAGAATTTCAGGCAGAACTAAAACCTTATACTTTACAGGTACAGAATCAATCCTGCCATTCTCATTTAAATCTTTCAACTGAAATTAGGAATTGGCACAATGATTTGTGAGGAATTCTAGAATTTGGAAAAAATAATCATTAGATACAGATATCTAGATGTAGTTAGATAGCTATAGATTGATATGGATATCTAGAGGTAGACTGCATCATAAACCATCCCAAATGCTTAGAAAAGCTAAATTTTTCTAACAGAGAACTAATTTTTGTTCCTGTATTCAAGCACTTAAAAAGGCAAGTGCAAGGATCCCACAGTTCCTTGTGGAGGCAGCAATAACACAGGCACAATATTTGTGCCCCAAATAAACAAAGAGATTCCATGCAGAAAACTGAGTGCAATTAAACTAAGGAAAGATACATTCTTGGGCTGAACAGGAATGTTTAGCCTGAATGGGCTGTTGGTTGTTCCAACATCGTCATTATTGTCTGCTCCTTCACCAACTAAGGTGACAGTTGAAACTGAGTGTATGTGCATGTAGGTTCAGAGGTGCACACTCCTTAGCTGTAACAGTGTCTTTCACATTGAGGTTCTTACCTTGGGTGAACGCCAAGACCTTTTCACTAAAATTTTCATCCCTGTAGTTGAACCCCACAGCTGCTCCAGCTTTTTCTGTTGCTTTCAGTTTTGCTTCAGTTCCTGCTGTCACAATGGGAATAGCTTTTGCCAGTCTTACTAGCTGAATGGCTGCTATACCAACTCCACTAGCTCCAGCGTGGATCAGCACTCTCTCACCCTCCTGTACTTTACCTGAAGGAGGATATAAGGGAAATAGTTACCTCTTTGTCATCACATTTGGATTAGAACACAAGCAGTGTGGAAAATACTGAAGAGGAAGCTGAAAGAGATGCCCTTAAGTGGGCTTTGTTTACATCTTCATATCCTTCCTAAAAGAAACAAATACAGAACTAACACAGCTCACAGCGTATTAACAGGACTCCATTTTACCATCTCCAGTGGAATGACTTTAGCTTGGCCCTGTGTGGTTCTGGGCATTTGTGAGCAAGCTGCTGAGGTGAGTGCAGTCAGCCTTTTTATACCAGGACTGTCCACTGCCACCAACAGAAAACACTTGGAGGATATTACTACTGAGAAATCAGGCACTCAACAATGAAGAAATACCAGAAGTGCTGGATAATGTTAAGGAGCAGTTTTAACTATCACTTTACCATCTACCAGTTGCCCTCACACATTCGTATTCCACTGATTGTTACTGGAAGTGAGGCACTGAGGAGTCCTGGAGACATAGTCCTTATTGACCACAGGCCCAAAGGAAGCAACACTGTTCACAGCAAGTCTGTATTTTGGGTAGTGAGGAAAGTTACTTGTTTGTAACTCCTGTTCTTTAGTGGAGCTTTTAGGTGCTGCTGCTGAAAAGGGTAGGAGAAGGATACTCATCACCTGAGGAAAACCCTGGCAAGTGCTACTTTTAGTGCCTTGGTAGCTCATTTTCAGAATGAAGAGTGTGAGCTTATATCTGTTTTAAATCAGCTCAGAGGGGATTTTACCTAAAATTAATATCTCTGCAAAACAAGAGAGAAGATGTGAGAAAGTTCATGATATGGTCATGCTTGCAGCTACATTAGAAGTAGGATGTGTTTGCAGTTGTCTGGAGAACATGTTAGTTATTTCAGGGTTTAGGCTTAATGGAAATTGCCATTCAAGCTAAGAAATACAGATGAAAAGAAAACTGACCATCTTTCCATATCCTTCCTTGTAAATAATGCAATCAGCAGAGTAAGTTGTGACTTGGGACATGTGGTCAAGATTTGAGGATTTGTGTCTGGCATACCAGATTCTGACCCATGTGAATGGACTGACAGAGAAAAGGTTCTTTGGAGGCAAACAGCATACAGGTGGAGGCAAGAAGGAGAGGATTTCAGAACAGAGAAGAAGACAAGCTTCCTTTGGTGGGATAGATTTGCAAATATGCTTCTCACCTACAAAGTGCAGCAGCTGAAAGGCTGTTATCCAGGCTTCAGGAATAGCTGCAGCCTGAGTAAAAGTCAGATCTTTGGGAACTGGCATGAGACAGCCTTCAGGTACTGTAACGTATTCTGCCTGGCCACCTCCAGAAAGCAGAGCCATCACTGCATCACCAATCTTCCACTGGCCCCTGCAGCCAGGTCCGAGCCCAACCACATGTCCAGCTGCTTCTAAGCCTAAAATATCGCTTGCTCCTTCAGGGGGAAGGTATTTCCCTCTCCTCTAAAATAAAAGAGAGGGCAAGGAAGGAAAAGCCACATATCAGTGAGTGTAATGACCTGCAGTATTTCATTCACATCCAACCTAAATTCCTACTTACTTAATCCCGATTTTTGCACTGTGCAAATGCTCAGTAAGTTGAGCATCTTCTATACTCTAGCAACACTTCTTGTTTCCCAAGTATGTTTTAGTCTTAAAATTCTATCTGCAAATTCAATCTGTTGTCAGTCCCCTTTGAATGGGCCAGTCCATACTGGGAAAGTATTGTGGTCCCCGGTCGCAGAGCATGGCTTTCAGCTCAAATTAAAACAGCTCATGCTTAACAATTTGAATGTGATTTTTCCCTGCTGTAATGGAGCCACTGAAATATTTCATGTTCATCTCAAATGCCCAGAGAATGATCTAAGTATCTAGAAAGACTGGAGCTCTGGTTTTATATCTTTTCTTGAAAGGCAGCTGCCTTTCCATGCCACTCCAGCATTGCAGTGAGCCGAACAAAAACACTTAACTGCTGAATCAACAGACATAACTTCTTGAACTCTCCCATCCAATTGCTCACCAAGTCTCTCATTAACTCTTCAGATTTGTCAAGACTTCAGAAAGGGGCTGGAAAAAATCAGTGTCATTTTCAGGTGCATTCATCTGCTTAACATACACATACCTGGAGTAAATCAGCCCTATTCAGGGCACTGGCAGAGACCTTCACAAGCACTTCTCCTTCTCCTGGGTTTGGTTTCATCACATTTTTCACATAGAGATTTTCTGGGCCTCCTGGGCAATCAAAATAGGCAGCCAACATTTTATCTGAAAGAAAGAAAAACAAACCCCAAAACCTGGCATGAATGCAGGCACACATGTGCAGCTGGAAAGTCTCAGTAATCATTAACCACAGCTCCAGAGACTCCACTTTGCAGATGAAGAATGCAAACTGTGACACAGTTCAAAGGTAGAAGAGGGGAGAGCTGCCAGAGAAAGCTGAGGAGTTACAGCGCAATGAAATACATTAATGTTGGGAGACAACGTATCATTGCAAAAACCATTTGACAAACCACAAAGATCACCTTGCATCAAGGCACAGGCTTTAATCCTGCACAGAACCATGTGTGGAGCTGGCTGTGCTGACCACCCACCTAAACTGAAATGTAACACACAAATGAAAACAGCCCCCCTTGCTCTCGACTCCCTGTGTGATTAAGTCTCCAATGTTCAACTGACTGAAGGACAAGGCCTCTTAAAATGGTAGACACAAATGGGATTTTAAAACTCTCAACAGAAAGAGCCTTTATTGAACACATCTAAAATCACGTAAGTGCTGCTTTACAATTCAGCCCATAGACAACAACTTGAAGATACATAAAGGCACAATGGTTATCTAGCACAAATGAAAGATAACAAATGGTTTTAAAAATCCTTATTTATCCCCTTTGCCTCAGCAGGTGATTCCTGTGTGCCTAATTTGCACTGGTAGAGAGTTCCACTGCTGCAGGAGTCGCTCAAGTAACTCCTCAGACACTGTTCTGGGGTCCTTGCTTTTGCCTCCAGCAGCTGTTGAGGTGGGCTGACAGGTCCAGCCCCCTCCTGCCTGGCAAAATCAAACCTGCTGCAGTCTTCCCTGTGTCCACTAGGTGGAAGGAAAGCACCAGTGAGGATCCCAGTACATTGCTTTCAAATGGGCAGAAGACCGCAAGAATTGAAAAACAAGTTTCCAACCAAAAGCAACAACTTCAAACTGTCAGATCTGCCAGCAATGGCCCAAAGCAACAATTCAAAGAAGTTATGTGGTTCCCGAGCACGATTCGTGACTCACTTTTTTCCTGTAACGGAAGGAAGGATGTTCTCTGCACCGGGAACGAACCCAGCCTGTGTTCAGGGTCAGTCTGATCCCGGTTCCTCCTCTTCTGGCTCTTGCAATTGGCGTTCCCGAGAACAAATATGTCTCACTTTTTTCCTGTAAAGAAGTATGTTCTCAGCACTGGGAACGAACCCAGCCTTTCTCAGGACCAGAGTCTGATCTCAGTTCCTCCTCTCCCAGCTCTTGCAATTGGCTGTTCCCGAGCAAGTCAGAGGGTGGAGTACGGTGAGGGTGTGTTTTACTTTGGAGGAACAAGCATGAACAGAGTCAGAAATATTACTACATCTCACCATTATTTCTACCCACGGACCTAGTCCACCGATTGAGGCACAAATCTACTTTCCCCTTTGGCATTGAGGTAGAGATCTTCTGCTCCCCCCATGTCGTGGTTTAAGCCCAGCTGGTAACTCAGCCTCTCACTCACTCCCCCACTTCTTCCTCCCCCCATTCCCAGAGGGATGGGGAGGAGAATCAAAAGAATGTAACTCCCACGGGTTGAGATAAGAACAGTTTAATAACTAAGGTATAATACAAAACCACTGCTGCTACCACCAATAATAATAATGATAAGGGAAATAACAAGAGAAGAGGATACAACTGCTCACCACCCACCGACCGATACCCAGCCCTAGCAGAGCAGCGATCTGGGCCTTCCAGGTAACTGCTCCCAGTTTCTATACTGAGCATGACGTGCTGTAGTATGGAATACCCCTTTGGCTAGTTTGGGTCAGGTGTCCTGTCTTTGCTTCCTCACCGCTTCTTGTGCTTCTCCTCACCTGGCAGAACATGAGAGACTGAAAAGTCCTTGATTAGGGTAAGCATTACTGAACAACAACTAAAACATTGGTGTGTTGTCAGCACTGTTCTCAGACTAAAGCCAAACCACAGCACTGCACCAGCTACTAAGAAGGAGAAAAATAACTGTTACAGCTGAAACCAGGACACCCCAGCACAGAGGGAGGTTTGATCCAATGCCTTTGCTGTGCCAGTTTGCTGGATGTGTGTGTATTTGTATGTTCTCATGCAGAGCACTGAACTGCTGATTTGATTTCTGACCAGATATACTAAAATGGCATTAAGGGTGTGAGAGCTGTGACAGTCCTTATACTACTCAACCAACTTAGGAGGCTTTATTGTGCTTTGTTTCTGTAAGCAGTGTTCAAAGTTCACTGGCTTATGTCCACAAGCCCCATGCAATTCTACCTGATGGTTTAGGTGCATGATCGCACCTCTTCCTTAAGCTTTGCTCTTTTCTCCAGAAGAAGGATCAGATTGTGCCTTTCTCTGTGTCCTTGTTACCAGCTCTCGACTATTTGAGTTGTCAGGGAATATAACTGACACTTCAGAGTATTTAAAAATGATAAATTGTATGTCTGTCCATGTGTGGGATTATTCTGTTGATTTTTTCCCTATCAATTTTGAGATTCAGGCTTTCAAACTCTTCTTTGAAATGACACTAATTCAGAATCAAATATAGCTAAAATGTCTTTTCTTCTCACGTGACTCGAACAGCTAATGATTTATTTGTTTCTGCAAATGAAAAGATCATGGAGCCTGGTCTTCTTAAGACTGATCTTCTTTGCTGTCCTTTACACACAGTGTGATTCAAGCCTGGTAGTGACTTTGTCCCTCCTCCCCAGTCCTCACAGAACTTTGCAATCACTACAGTTCAAAATAACTTTATAGCAGTCAATGACAATGCAAACTGTCATGTTAAAAATGTGTTTTATTTGTCATATTCAAAGATGTACAGGACAGTCTGAAAATATGTTAATGTAACGTTTTCGTTTGTCCCTTGGGTCAGTGACGCTTTGCATAGCTGTAATGCTATTAGAGAACTTACTTCGCTTAGTGAGATTAACAGTTTTCTTACCTGGAAACAGGTGAAAAGACACATTAAAAAGATTAAGCAGAGCATCCTGAACCAAATCACTTTCAATTCAGTTAAGTAACTTAGAGAACAGATGCATAGAGGAGTCCTCCTATGAGCAGTGAACCCCCAAGCATTCTTGTAAAAACAGAAGGAAACTCAGCAGTTGGAATGTTGTAAAGCAGCAGTTTCTTGCTTAAACTGGATAATGCTTCAAACTCCTATACTTTATCTCCTTGTGAGCAGTCCTTTGGAGCTTAATGAAGTTCAGGTTTTCTGCACATTCAGCTACCTTTCTCTCTAAAGTAGTCTGCTATAAAAATACAAGGAAACAAATAAAAAAAATCAACAATAATAAAAATCATACAGAGAATTCCTGTAATAGAGATGGGTTTTTTCAAGTTCAAATCCACCTCAGACTATGCCGTACTCAAAAGCAGAGAGCAGTATTTCTAGATGACTATTAAAAATACTAATATGTATATTCATGAGGTATCATCTGTTCCAGAGAATCAACACTGAGCACTTGATATCATTTTCAGACATGTCTTGTAACATGTGAAGAAAAGCTGCTTTGTTTTCTTTTCACAAAGAAATGATCCAGAACATCAAGAATAAACTCCAGAGAATGCACTTTGTCAAAACCACTGCAGATCTGGCTCCGGAAACACTTACTTAAACCTTACACTTTACTCAGGAACAGTGACCGATTACAGACAAGGCGACTATTTGCAAGACCAAATAACTTGTATGAAAACTGTTACAGGATTTCGCAAGTGTTGGCAGTTTTTTGCAGTCTTCCAACTTCACACTTTCTGCCTTCCTCCCGTGGCAGTGAAAGGAGCTACTATCAACTGTGATATAGCTCCTGAATTTATTACTGAGCCAGCCAACCAGACTTGGGGCTAAATAACACCTTCTGGACCTGCTCCAGCTGCATTTGTAGTACTGCAGAAAAATACTAGGCTAAAGGTAGTCTAAAATTATCTTAAAATATGAGGCCTAATTCTTAGATTTAGTCTCATTAATGTTGCCCTAGGTGGAAACACTCCGTTGAAAACCTTCCTCATCTGGAAGGACCATTCTGCTTTGGTATTTTATGCCCATTTTGACCCAGTGAATAAAAACTCCTGGTCATGCTCTCAGTAAACTTAACCCAGTAGACATCCTGGAAGCTCTTTGTCCTTATCTATGCCATACAGTATCCAAATGGGAAATTTGTCTGCTTCTCTGTTCATAGCCCAGCACATAAATGTCCACCAAAATCACTTGAAGTTGATGTGCTGGCCATGCATGTCAGTGACAAAGGCTTGTAATACCTAAGCTTTCACACAACCATCACAGCTACTATGGCAGGCATGAGCTGGAATCATGTCTGGAGCACAAGAAAATGGAGGCTCTCTAGGCAGTGCAGTGCTGGTACAATGGTTTTGTGTCCAACCTGCTGCAAGACACAAAGTAATGGCTAAGAACTAAAAGAAAGTAGAACATTACACAAAGCAGAAGTTGCTGTGATATTTAAGGCTGTAATGAACATAGGAAGGATCCAAAACCATGGGCAATCCAATTCTCTCTTCTTCCGGTCCATCTGCAGTCAGATGCATTTTGGTTAAACAATGTTCAGGGGCTGTAAAGTGTGAAGAAGTGAAGAGGCTGCAAGGAAGGCTAGTCTTTGCCAGCCTGACACCAAGGACAGACCCACCAGCCAAGAACCAGACTTCTGAGGGCCCAGCAGGCAACTTTGTTTTTAAACCTGCATTATAGCCCCTAATATCCTACTCTTGATCATAGTGTTTCCAATTGTAAAAGCCTTTTGAAAAAGGTCTGATGTAAAATTTGTCACTAAGAGTCCTGCAGTTCATTCCAGACAAAATAGCTTATGCCCCAAAACACAAAATAAATACCACTTACTTTTAGGCACCTAAATGAGGAACAAAAGCTCGGGACACAGGGGCCTATAATTTCATTCCTATTCAGTGAAAGAAGATGGGAATATACGTAGATGAAGTTGAATCTGCTGTACAAAATATTCCTTAGAAATGCCCATGAAATTCCTTAAAAATTTCTGAAATTACCCCTATGGTGAAAATCGAGGCTGTTCTGGGAATCTACTCTTGTGCGTTTTATCCATTTGGATTATGCAATAAAATGACTGTATTCTTGATATGCAGTCAGCATATATTACATCAATAAGATGTGTAACCCTGTTATTTAGCTCCCCGGCCAAGGACAATGAAGAGCAGTTATGCCTTGCCAACACCTCCACACAAGGAAAAACTACATTTGAGATGCAGTCAGGATTCTGCAGCTGGTCTGTGAAGAGCTGGGGTTTGCAGTATTCCCACGCAAACTGGAAACAAAGAGTTAGATATTAACACTAAGTCTTAAAAACACTGAGCCCAAGAAAGCTCACAAAGAAAACTCAAGCAGGCAAGGGAAGGAAATGGGCACTTTTCCTGGAGAAGAGGTGCTTTGTTACTGTGAGACAAGGGGACTAGCTTCATGATGTCTCAAGATGTAGGAAAAGAGACTCCAACTTTCTCCTAGAGACTCGGCTTTCTAGAGAAGGTCTGAAACTCTTGGAGACCTCATGTCTCTTTGAAGTGGACTGCGAAGCAGAGTACCAAAGCTGATGCTCTACAAAAGTGTGCTTAAGACCTCAGCATGAGGCATATGAGGTCAAGAACCTGTGACTGCCAGATCCCGTTTTGCTGAAGGGTATCTAACAGAAAACTTGTGCCAGAATGGCCAAGGGAAGAGAGTTTGGCAATGGCTTCATATCTATGGAGGAGGCTCTGGAACACAGTGGGATGTGATGTCTGGAGAGGGTTTATCTGTAGAGCCATAACCACATCTGTGTTCAGTTACCCAGATTTCAGGATTTGGTAGTTTGTCAGATTGATTTTTGAAGCTTTTTGCAAGGGCAGAGCTGATTGGTGAGATGCCAGCATGCAGGCACACAGGTACAGGCTTTTGTCTTACCTAGTTTCTCCACAGCTTCCACACACACACTGGGATACATGCCTGCTTTGTAAGTAGCAACCAGGATGAAAGTCTTTGTCTTCACAACTATCAGTCCTCCATCTGGCTGGATAATATGGAAAACTGGTATAAGGTTACAAGGCTCTAAAAAACCCACATAGACATACATACTGCCTGACAGTTTGGGCCAACTAGAGGCATTTTCTTTTCCAGTATACCTTTTTTCTTGGGGAGAAAAGGGCAAATACTGTCTTAAAATATAAGCCAGGACATGATAAACAGTGGCATTGCATATTCTGAAGATTATTGACTATTAAAGCAAGTCAGTCAAATGCTTTATTATATTGCCTCCCACTGATTAATGTATCACTTCCATAGACTAATGTATTACTGCACAGCATTTTGAAGACATGTTATCCTAGTGCTCAATGTCATATGCAAAATCACTGATAAATGCAAGTAGAATAACTAGTATTGCTGTGAGAGCATGCCCAATGTTTTATGAACCCTGTCTCCCAAACTCTGCCTTGCCAATTTATAATAAGGAATGGAAAAAGACATTGCAAAGTACTGCATTTTCCTGAGAGGGGATCTAAACTTGAGAGCTGCCCAGCCTCTTCTGCAAGTTGCTTAGCTCATTTCAGTGTGGATTTACTCAGGAGGGGAAGAATTAAGATCTCAGTAACACCCAGTTTGATGGGTGTCACTTCAGAATGTGTGACTTGGCTGTAGTAACAAAACTCTGTTGTCTTGAGCATGGCTGCATGCAGCTGTGTCCTCAGTTTGTGTCTCTGAATTTCAGAGGTGAATTAAAGGCTGGAGCCCCACAAGGTGAGTGTCAAACAAGTCCTGCTCACCTGGGCCCTTTTTCTCCCATGACCCAGCTACCTTATTCTGGCCCTGGGCTCACCAGGCCCTTCTATTACCTGTTTAATTAATTAATGAGGCAAGAAACCAATCCAGCAAAAAAATTCAGTGATAGTTTTTTCTCAGCTTAGGGAGATGAACTGTTTTAAAGGAGAACATAACAAGCCTTGCAGGTGGTGTTGTGGTGTTAGGGAAATTAATGGTGTTACCCATTAAATTTGTATTATACAGCTATCACTTCTTTGTATTCTGCACTGATTTCACTCCACACCTGCTGAGAAGGTGATATGTAGAGAAAGAAAGAGGCATTTGAAGGTTTTCTGCTTGTGTTACAGTGTTCACATAACCAGGCAGCAAGGGAAGGAAGTAGGAAGTCCCCAGATTTCTCAGGACGGCCACAGCTCTTATCAACATACATTTTGAAGACAGATGGAATGCTCATCCGTACGGACACATTTATAGTGCTTCTCCTTGAAAGAGAGTCCTCCCCTTCTAACTTTCAATCAGTTCTTGCAGAAAGTGTAGATAAGGTTTAAAACATTCTCTGGCGGCACCTATGTTAGTACAACACAGTGTTATGGACCAAAAATGCACCTCTTTGCAATGATGAACTGCTTTCCACCCTCCATCTTTGACAGCTCACTTAAAATTACAATGTAAAAAACCCACCCAACCAACCAAAACACATCTGCCTGGCTCTGAAACTAGGCCTAGTTTCTATACAGTCCACTATATTTTCAGAGACTCATTTAAAACAATCTGTTTAGTCTGTGGTTACCCTCTGCATAGTCTCATTCCTCAGTGACACTCCTCTAGGTCAGCAGGGTGATGGACCCTGCTGTTGAAAGGCAATACAGGGCAGGGCACGGCACAGCCTTCCACGGGTCATGCAGAGCTCACCTGAATATTTCAATTTCAAATATTCTTGGTCATAAGTGGGGAAATGTAACTTTTATAAAGTCCAGACCAGATCCTCGCAGTGGATGGAGCAGTCTGCATGGGTCACAAATCTATTCATGTCAATATGCTCTGGGGCTCAGTGTACGCAGAAGTAGGTCACTGGTTTGGCAGATTTATATTCAGCTGGTTGCATAAGATGATCCAATGATTCTTCCTGGCCTGAAATTCTTTCAGGTCAGTGGAGCTGGGTATGATTTACACTAGCTGAGGACTTTGCTCTGGACCTCTGTATATAATCTGCCTTGCTGAAGAGTCAGCAGGCTGGCACCTCTGAAAGCTGTGGTTTATATTAATTTCCATATTAAAGATGATGTCACTATTACCTAATGGACCGATGCCACTCTCTGAGAATCTGTCCCCAGGGATGGGGCTGTCTTAACAAGTGCTTCATCTTTGAACACATTCTTCTGAGCATGCTAAAGTTAACAATATGGAAAAACTGCTGGGAAATGTTTGAAAGCTGGCAACAGGGGGATTAGGAGACAAAGTGCTACCTTCCAATGACATGACTGTGGTGTGGGAAGCGTTCCTGAGCTCCTAGGAAATTCATCAACTCTGTCAGGGAGTATAATATGATATGACCAGAAATGCTGTTATTCTGCTGTTCATCAGCTGATGGACAATGAAAACAGATCAACCACAGCTATACCAACAAATTTAAGGTGCCAGGGAGCAGTTCTGAGTACTGTTGGAACACTTAAGTAGAGTTTTGGCCTGGGCCAGCAAGCAGTTTTCCAAATAATTCTGAGGCAGGAATGGCCCAGGACCGCTCCTTACAGGCAACCTAGTATAGCCACTCTGTGCTGGGGTTGTAGTGTGGGCACAGCACATTCCACACCAGCAGGTCTCAGTGCCAGGGTATGGACCTACGTACATCTGTTTTGAGCACAGACTGGTTAAAAAGGAATTCTTGAAAATGCCAGCTAAATGGCATCTTCCTTCCAAAAATCAAAGATGTGAAATTAGCAGCCAACTTTGCAAGTTAGCCCCCCAACACAGCAGCTAGGCTGTACCCCGTAACTTCATCCCCAAGGTAAAGGAAGCCAATGTATTTAGTAGAGTGCTGTGCTCCCTGCCATTATCGCTACTTTGTGCTCCAGATTCCCAGAGTTTCTACCTCTGCTTCCTAGGACACTCTTCGATCTCTTACATTAAAGCCAAAGGTTGATGCACAGACTTGTCTTTCCTTCATGTTGATGATAGCTGTGTTTTCCACATGCTTTGTTCTGATAAGAGTGTCATTCAGCAAAGCCTGCAGCTGGTTCATTTTCCTTCTGTCCTGTGAAAAGAAATAGATGTATAAATGTTCATTCCCCTTCCCTTTTATATTAGAAAAAACAGATCTTACTGCATTTGGAATGTAGAGTTGCCACAGAAGTAATGCTAGGCTTCAGACAAGCAAAATAACAAAATAAAAATCCTAAAAAGAGAGCAGCAGAACAGACCGGGAGGGCTGGGAGTCGGTGAAATGGTCACCTTTCTCAGAAAGGCCATTAAAGTCCAGTTACATTTTTATAGTGTAAGTATTTTATGGCTTCTTTTTTTCCTGGTGTTGTGGTTTAAGCCCAGGCCGTAAATCAGAACCACGCAGTCTACTTCCCCCCCCACCCTTTCTTCCCCCTCCTGGAGGGACAGGGAGGAGAATCGAAGGAATGCAACTCCCATGGGTTGAGATAAGAACAGTTTAATAACTAAGGTATAACACAAATCACTACTGCTGCCACCAATAATAATGATAAAGGAAATAACAAGGGAAGAGAATACAACCGCTCACCGACCGGTACCTCGCCCCCACCCCACAGCATTCCAGCCCTTCCGGGCACTCTCAGTTCTACATCCCTGGGCATGACGTGCTGTGGTATGGAATACCTCTTTGGCTAGTTTGGGTCAGGTGTCCTGTCCCTGCTTCCTCCCGGCTTCTCCTCCTCCCTGGCAGAGCATGAGACTCACAAAGTCCTTGGTCAGGCCAGACATTTGAGCAGTAACTAAAAACATCAGTGTTATCAGCTCTGTTCTCAGGCTGAAAGTCAAAAACACAGCGCTGCAACAGCTACTAAGAAGGAGAAAAATGACTGCTGCTGCTGAACCCAGGACACGTGGCATTTAATTTTCCTCTCACTAAGGAAACAGTCCACAGTGAAAACACTAAGAAATGAGATAGAACTTGTTACAACCAGCAGATCAGAGCAGAAACAGGGGGGTAATGGTTGGGATTTCTGGGCCAGGCTTGACCTAAACCAAACATTATTTTACTTCCAAATGGTCAGCACTAACATGGTTATTGTTAGACCTCCGGGTCACTGCGGCACTACGGGGCTGCCGTTTGGGATTAAACCTCACATTTCTGTTGTGTGATGGTATCTCTGGCAACAAGAGAAGTGAGATACTGATTAAATCTTCAGGTAGCAGCATGCATCTCATCTGGTTTACTGCAGTAAAAAAAAAAAATACACTGCAGACCAACACTTCTGTTAGTGCTGTTGTGCTCGAATCATAACTGATTAGTAGAAAATGTGTATTTTCTTATCACTGGAGTACAGCCATATCGTACACCAGATTTCAGTTTCAATTTTAGTTTCATTAAGTCAGTATTATACAATAACGTATGAAGTCTTGTAATAGAATTTAGTGAGCTAAAGCTGGATATACCTTGCGGCTTTATTGCTGTGTAGTCCAGAAGGGTTTATTTTACATGAAGGTATTGGAAATGACATTAGTATTTCAGTTAAATACAGCTATCAGGCGTGTTATAAAGTCACCAGACAGAGTGTTTATTAGTAAGCGCTGAGCAATGAGGATGTATTTGAATTACAAACGAGGAATGAAGGAGTTCGGGGGTCGTGGCCAGACGCCAAACCCTACACGAAGCCTGGCGGAAGGCGGCGGGGCTCGGCGCGGCAGGCTCACAGTCCGGGGCAGTGTACCCGGGTTGCCAGCCGGGCGGTTTCCGGTGGTTCCCACTGCCCGAACGAGCAACCCTCTGCCGCGGGGGCCCACGACCGCCGGCCCCCCTAACGCGTTTTCAAGGCAACCCCAGTGAGCCCGACTGCGCCTGCGCCCCACGTCCCATCGCGCTGCCAGGGTGCTGGGTGTCGTACCCTCCCAGCTGCTACCTCACGCGCGGAGGAAGGCCCTCGGCTCCGCTCGGCGCGTCCTTTCGGGAGCCGCGCTGCCTCTCACCTGCCCTAGAGGCCGGCTGTCCTCGCTCCTGATTGGCTCATTCACCAAGGTGCTCCCTTTTCTGATTGGTGGGAAGACCTACGCACGGGCACGGACGCCGGTGGAGGGCGCCAAGGTCCGGGTTTCCATGGCAGCAGCGGACGCTCGGCGGCCGGGCGCGGAGGGACCCGGCCGTGCCTTTAATCGGCCTTTGTCAGCGACGCTATGCCTCACAGCACTGGCTCCCACCGCAGCGGCTCCCCCCACAGCTACGTGCAGGCTGCCCTGAGGCCTCCCGGTGCTTCACTGGACGTGGTGAGCAGACCCCGGCTTGGGGATGCCCGGAGTGCTGCTGCCTGCCCTCGCCTCCCCTCGGCCCGGCCCCTGAGGCGGCCCGGCCTCTCCCTCTGACCGGTGCTGTCCCGTCGCTGCCTCCGAGGTGGAGGGGCCAGGCCCGTGCTGTGGGTCCTGTGGATGCGTGCACCTTATCTGTTAGTTTGACTTCACCAACTGCGAGGTTCTGTTCATAGAGCTGCCCTGCTTGCTAATCTTGGTTCACTCCTCTCACTTGGTCCTGGCACCCGAGGGAACTGGAGGGGACCAAGCCCCCAGTGAAGGCAGCCAGCTGTGCTCTCAAAGGGTGACATCCGTGTGTGCTGTCACAGTGACACGTGAGTCTACAGGCATGGCCCACATCAAGGCTTTTGTCAGAAAGAGGCCTTTGAGAGGACTGAGGCATGCGTGAAGTTGCTTAGTTTTTACCACAGAAACAAAATCTGTCTTGTCAAAGCTGTTGCAAAGGCTTGTATTTGGGCTCAGACTGTGAATTTTAGCAGATGGGTGTTTGAGGGAGAATGTTCTACTCTACTGAACAGGCCTCATGAAGCAAGAGAAACCTGTCTTTAAAAAAAAATAATAAATTACTGATACAAAGCGATGCTGCTGACAGCAAAGCAGGATATGGGTATATCTGGCAGGAAATTTTAAGCAGGGTTATTCTCAGCTTTGATCATATAAGAACAAATGTCCTAACACAGAACAGCCAACCTGCTCATGGGGTGTAGCTTTTGCAGACTGCAGCAAAGTTAGATAAACTTCAGACCTTGATTTAACCACCCAAGACTCTGGAAATCCTTTACTGTATTTCTGCCAAAGCATGTGATTAAACTTTAAGACCTGTGAAGCAGGTGGTGTCTAAGTGGGCCCTGCCTTTGTCAGCAATGAAGGGTTGGTATCTCCTAACAGGAGTCCAAACAAAATGGAAAAAGAAAGGATTAAGATTCAGTGGCAGCTTGAGTTATGAAGACTGGTGGGAAAAATTGCAGCTAGAGACTTTACCACGTGTTTCTTCAAGATTTCTTTAAAGCAGATTGCTACAGCAGGCAGATTTTCCTGTTTGATCTGTTCCGTCTCTCCTGGGGTCCCAATTGTCCATGTGAGCAACTTGTGCTCATAGAAGAGCTTGGTCTTTCTTTGTAAGATGGATGAAGATGGAGTTCTAATACTAGACACTGGAACCAGATGGAAAGGAGGCCAGTGAGGGTTTTTTGTTTGTTTTGCAAGTGTAGAAACGATTAAAATATACGTTTTTTCCTCATTATCCAGGGATTTACAGCATCCTTATCTCAGAGCAGAAGTACTTTGAGTGGAAGGACATCTGCAAAAGATGGCTTGAACCTGAAGCCTGTGGCATCTTTGCAGGTAGGGAGTATATATTGCTCATAGGAAGATACATTGAGTTGTCTAATACCAAATTTGTAGCACCTCAGGTATCCGGATGTTCTTCAGTTCTCACTGTTCGTCTGTTTATTTGATATCAGAAATTAGTTCAGTGCTAATCAGCGTGCTGTTGCTGTTATTTAACCATGTAGGTAATATAGTGCACAGCCTCCTTTAATCAGTCATTGCAGGAGGCAGAATAAACTGTTGGAATACTTCCCCTGCTGTTCAGAGATGATGAGGTCAGATATGCTTTACAGCATTCCCTGGAGCTTAGTAGGCTTGGGCTGTCTGGAAAAAGAGGAGATTGTTGTCAGAGCAGGGGACTTCTCACAGGGAACGCCAGCCTCCATGGCAGGCACAACACTCTGCAGAAGCTATGAGGCACACATAGACAAATAAAATGTCTTCATACCCAGATGGAGGGAGAAAGGGTACCTGCTCTCCAAAGCATGTAGTAGTGTCCTGATTGTAAGCCCCTGTTTTATTCTGCATCTTTTGTTTCCTCTGTACAGAGAAAGCAGAAGATCATGTTAGAGGAAGTGCCTGCCACAGTGCTAAGTCTTGTACTTATTTCTGGGTTTGGAAGCTGTCTTACAAGAGCTGAAAAAATACAGCAGAAGATTGGGATGTTGTGACCTATTCCACTGCAGATCTTTTTGTTTACCTTGTGTCTCATGGAAGAATCCTGCAAAGTTATGCAGGAGGGAAGGGAAGTCCTTCATACCATTTATATTATATAGGCTTTTGTCCTTGCTTTGGCTTGTCCTGGATTATGTGGCAGAAGAGAGAATTTTTCTTTCATAGAAGCAGTTGGAGTGAAGGCATGAGCTTATAAATTTGAGGAAGGAAAGTTTCAAAGCTTGACTGGGTGAGACACTGAGCAACCTTGTCTGAGAGGTTGTCTGCTCTTCAAGCAGGCAGTGGGACCAGATCACCTCCAGAAGTCTCTTCCAATGAGTGCTTTCCTGGGGTTTTTGACTCAGTCACAAAAGACAGGAAAGCATTGGTGTGAGGAGGCAGGAATATCCAGGCAGATGTATCTGTTAGTGCTTAAAAGCAGGGATTATGAAATGAAACAAACTGAGATGTAGATTAAAGACTTAACGTTGAACCAATGATAAGTGATTTGAATCTGCAGTGTAGTGAGGTCTGTTAAGAGTCAGTACCACTGAAATGCCGGGTTGGATAGAGTAAAGTCTTAAATGTTGTCTTGTACAAAACCAAAATGTTGTTATTGTCTACACATTCAAAGAGTCTGTAGACTCTTTTAACTAGATGTTGCCAATAACTGAAGAACAGATTTGTTTCATAACTGAAAGGTCTGGCTGAGGAGTGTGGATGTCAGTATCTGCAGAAGTAAGCTCTTATTTTGGTTTACTCTTTACCTAAGTGATTTTGTGAATACAACATTTCCTGTAAGCAGTGTGTCTCTAGTGAATCTGGAGGAAATCAAGGTTTAAATGGGGGTTCCTCTAAAGGGCATTTTGCTTCTGTGCTTCTTATGTCTCTCTGTTATAAATTGATCCACATATACTGCTGCAAGTACAATAGAGGAGGGGGAATTTTCTGGCTGGAGCTGAGAGTTAGTGCTTCAGTGTAAGCTTCATCTGATAGATCCAACTTTAAAACCCACTAAAATTCAGAGATCCCTATGATGGAATGTGGAGATTCTTTGAAAGTGACTTTTATGTAATTGAAAAAAGCACAAAGGAAAGAAGTAAAAAGTCAGGAGCTAGAATTTGATAGTTCTGAAATATTTTCAAAGCTGACAAGGATTCTGGAATAATTTGTGAGTCACTCTTCTCTGAAACAAAATGTACTATCATCCATTGATAATGGAGTTGAGGACAGAATATCAGAGGATCTGATACTTTATCTCTCTGTTTAATTTTGTGTGATAGGAAAATGCTGCTGCTATCAGCAGTTAGAATTCCTTTAGAGATTTGTTTCATTGTTTTGTGGGAATTGTAAGAAACCCAGGGGGTTTGCCATTTATACAACAGTTTTATATGCTTTGAATATTTTAATGTTTCTCCCAGACTAGTCCAATAATCCATAACGTGAGTAGCTCAGAGACTCCATGGTGGCTACCAAGATTTATGTGCCCAAGACCTGTGGGAAAACGTGATCAGCAAAGTCTTTGGCAGGTGAGTGACTCTCAGCGTTCCTTCAGCTGTAGATTCTACTGTGAAGACACATGAAACCAGTATCTGTAACTGGGATCCCAGGACATTTGGGTGCAATTGAGCTCCTGTCTTGAAACAGTCACCCTAATACTAATGAAGTTCTGGGCAGTGATGTGATCGGTTGGTCTGTGTGTGCTCCAGGACTGCTGTCCCCAGCATGTGCTTGGATTCATGTATGAGTCCTCCTTAGCAAGAACTCTGTGCTTCAGTCTGTCCCCCCAGACATGCTCTGAAAATTGTATTACAGAAAGATATGTGTGCTCTGTCCTTCCTGTCAACCTGTTGTAGATTGAGTCTGTCTAGTGTGAATTGTTCGTCTAGTGTTCAGGTATTACATGAATCAGGCAGTGAGGTGTGAAGATGTTAGATTTACTTCCTACTGTTCTATCCCTGTTTGTAGCTTGATTGTGGAACCTAGATGAGAACCTGATTTGTGAGAAGGTTGACTTTCTTTGCAGACCTTTTTCTTTTTTTTTTTTTTCACATTTATCCAGAAGTTCTCCTCAGCATCAGCAAAGAGCGGCACAACAGATACTTTTGAGTGCAGAAGAAATTTTGAGAAGAAAAGTAATACTGAAGGTTGGCTAACAGAGAAACACTTCAGCTGTGAGAAGGTATGAGTGGAGGAAGAAAATGCAATGGAAGGTGTGGAGAGAGGAATGAAAAATGGTGATTTGCAAAATTCTGTAAAATCTGAGATATGTTTGTTGTTGAGAAGGGAAACAAAGAACTCTGGAAATAGCAATCCAATGGGTTTTATCAAGCCCTTGCATCCTTTTGAAGCAGGTTTATTGAATACCATGCAATTTGGTGTGTGAAAGTTTCCCATAACACCTTAAACGAGCTTATGACTTGTTAGAATCATGGACTTAAAGAACAGTCAGGGTTGGAAGGGACCTCGAAAAATTGTCTGGTCCAACCTTTTATGGGAAAGGGACACTGGAGGAGATTACCTAGCACCCTGTCCAGCTGCATCTTGAAAACCCCCAGATATGGGGACTGCGCCCCATCCCTGGGAAGCTTGTTCCAGTGAATGGTTGATCTCGCTGTAAAAAATTTCTTTCTCATATTGAGATGAAACCTCTCCCAATGCAACTTGTACCCATTGCCCCCTGTCTTCCCCATATGACTCCTTGTGAAGAGAGAGCCTCCATCCTCTCTGTAGCCATCCTTTCAGTACTGGCAATCTGTCATGAGGTTCCCCCAGCCTTCTCTTCGCCAGGGAGAAGAGACCTAACTCCTTCAGTCAAAGGAGACTCCTTTGGTTCTGTAAGGATTCTTCAGATGTGTATCAGCCTGAAGGAAAAATTTTCACCTGTTCTCTGATGTGTGTTCTGAGTACATTCTGCTCGTAGTTCTCAGCTGCAGAGATGTCTGTGTCTCCCTGGTGCTGCGGCCAAAGAGGGGAATGGTCTGGTACCACTGAGCATGTACATTACAGTTCTTCCAAAACTCTTCTGTTGCTACATTTAACCTAACTGTTCAGAGCAAGTCTGGCAAGGCGAGGTTGGATGGGGCTTTCAGCAACCTGGTCCAGTGGAAGGTGTCTGCCTGTGTCAGGGGGCTTGAAACTAGATGAGCTTTAAGGTCCTTTCCAATTGAAACCATTCTACCATTCTATGGTTCTATGATTTGCCTGCCTGTGCTATCCTGCCAGCTGGGTTATGGTATAGTGTGCCTTTAATTACAACACAAGTAATTATTTTGAATTCAAAAGTAATTGTAATTCCTACTGCTGCTTTTACTTCATATGGGGTTTTTTTGATGTTTTGTTAGGCAGCAGCCGATCAAAGTCGAGACATCATTGTTTCTGCTCACTGCATCTTGGACAGAGAAAATTATTTTGTGAGGGTAAGAAGTGGTATCTCTTTTCTCATTTGCTGTGTGCTTTCCTGTATGTCAGTGTTTTTTCTCTCCATCATTGATTCATGAGAAAACATCAGTTGTCTGTATTCTTGAAAAACTAAATTTAGAAGTACAAGTTTCTGGCCTCTTCAGTCTCCTTTGGATAGGACTGTAGTGGTAATCCTAAATACGAGCTTGGGAATCATCTGGCTTTGGTGATTTACCTGCTGCTTTGCACCTAACTTTTGTTCTGTGAGTGTGATTAGATGGTGACAGCCTGGGAATAAAGGGCAGGAGGGCTGATCTGATCTAGCAGGTTGTCATTGCTACAGGGAGAAGGTCCTTCACCTGCCATCTTATTTTGCACAGTCTTGGGCTTATCAGACCCCCACTCTGAAGTGATTTCAGCTCACAAACCTGGTGAGAGAAAGTGAATGGTTTTCTGCCAGTCTTACACTATAGCTTAAAAAATGAGAGTCTGAATGCCAGAGCTTGTTCCAGGGAGAGCTTGGAAACAAGTGGTGGGAGGTGGAGAGAGGGAGGAGCAGAAAGAAGGGCTGGCAAACAAGGCTTTCGCAGCAGTGACCAGTCAGATCAGGTCAGCCAAGCTGCCTGGCTTCATCCATGGAATCTTCAGTGTGGTTGGCCGATAGGTTGCACGGGCTTTATTTTCCATTTCTTGCTTAGGACGTGGACAGATATTTGAGACACAATGAATTCTTAGATCTGAGAAAGAAGGAGATGCTCTACAAGAAATGGCTTGAGGATGTTTCAGAGCCACTGCTGCAGAAAATCGAGGACAAAATGGACAGCAAGTCAAGTGAAGAAATACGGAAAAGGAAAGAAGAACAACTCTCTCTCTATTTAGACTACTGTAAAAAGAAGGTATCAATGAGAAGTGTATTCCTGTCATGGAGAGGGTTGCATACAGCGGGTTGTGGGCAAGACACATGGATTCTGTAGTTCTGTCTATTTCAATGCTCATAAAACTTGGAGTCACTGCAGGAAATACTTGTTGGCTTTCTTGATTTTGCCCTGAATCTCACTCCACTGTGGGGTACCAGATCCCATGACTCAACTTTCTTCATCTCAGGAATGGACATAGAGCAATAGAAGCAGTTATATAATTGGCCACAAATAGTATTTTATGTAAAGCAGGCTTTTGTTGTCAGTGGAAACCACTGCACAGAGGAGTTAAGAGACTGCAAACAAGCTTCCCATCCAGAAATGAAAATGTTGTGGGAACTGTGTTGTTATATGAGAGCAAATGTTCATTTCTTCAAAGGTCTGATGTGAAAGACCCACACATTTAAACTGCATGTGATGACAAAGAGCTGCACCAGTCTTACTGCTGAAGTTCTGGGATTTAGGAAATAACGTTGGGTGTCCTGTACATATCTGGGTCTACCTCGGCCCATCTCGCAAGCTTGTGTGGCGGGTCAGGACTTTGCTGGGTGTCCACCAAAAGCAATGGATGCTGTAGTGGGATGTGTCCTTCTCACTGAACAAGCACAGCACCAGTGATCAGCTTCGTCCTTTTTTCCTTGCTCTGTGGTGCCGGCTCTCTCATCAGCATGTCTATGAAGCAGACTAAAGCCCATCAGATAAACAGGGCAATTGATTTGCATAAGCTTGCATTAATTGTGGCAGTATATGATAGATTGTGCAAAACTTAAGACACTTTTGTGGTTTTGTTACTGTAGTGACTTCTGGCTGTGCAGTTCCCTACCCCTCTGTTTTGTCCATTTTCTCTTGCTCTCTTCACTGCTATTGGGCTTCTCCTTGTCCTGTTCCTCAGATCTTCTCACCTTCCTGTGTCTCTGTCACTGGTCCATTCCCTCTATCCATATCTATTCTTCTTCCTCCAGTTGTGCTTCTTGCACTCTTCTTCTCTCCAGACAACCGTTTTACTCCATCCCCAAGTCTGTCACTGTTTTGTCCCTTCTGTAGACTCCCCAGTGCTGTGTCTCCCTTTCCTTGTTGCTTCTGATGACTCCTCCAAGTTCTCCACTGTCCTTTGCTTTCCAAAGGTGCCTTCTCCCCCTTTACTCCGTACTCGTCCTCTCTAGTAACACTCTTTCTCCTCACTGTCCTTCCAGGTTCCTCCATCTCAGTTTTTCTGTGAGTTTGCATTTCTGCCTCCTTTATCATGCCATCGCAGCCTTCCTCCTTTACCTTCTTTCCTTGACTCTCCATTGTTCCAGTGACCTCATATATATATTTTTCCTTAAATCTGCCTCCTTTTCACCCCCATTCTCACCTCCTCCTTAACTCCAGTCCCAGGGACATGGTCTGCAGATGCATGATGAGGTGGTTGGTCATAGTATGAAGATAGCAGCAGCTCTACTTTCTTTCTAGCACTGGCAGAGAAGTGCCACACTGCAGCCTGCAAGGCCAAGGAAGTTTCTCTGGCCTGGCTTGCTGCTTTGTTAGCCACAACTCATCTTTTGGAAGTCCAGGATATTGCAGGTGTTGTGTGCTGAAATGCTTCAGAGTAAGAGACCCTTCTGACTCATTTTTCACGAGCAGGCTATTAAAGAGCAGGCTTCCTGCCAAGGGGTATGTGAGTCACCAGACATCAACTGCAGAAAGGGATCAAACATGGGTGTGCTGCACAGCACTAAGCACAACTGAGATAGCATATACTGTAATGGAGTGATGTGTAATAATAAACCAAAGGGTGGCACTAAAACCCTGCAAAATGAGGGATGTTAATGCTTAATGGGAGATGGTGAATGTGGCTGCTGCTTTCACTCTGGGGAACTGCCAGATCCTGGGGAGCAGAAGCCCCTGCAAATGCAACAACATTCCTACTCAGCAGTAGCTGAAGCCCCATGGAGCTGCCTGGGTGCTCACTGAGTGTTTGGGAGCAGCACAGGCACTTGAACCGTGGCTTGCTCACCCATGTGAGCACCTTCAACACAGTGACATCTTAAACCTACTGTAGAGCCCACATTGTTTGATTTGGACTCATCTTGCAGTGCTCCTGAACTGTTTAGATTAAAGCATGGTTTTTCCAATTCTTGACTTGCAATCACATCCACAGATTGCCAAAAAGAACTGTTTAGGGCTTAGATCTGAAAGACCAGGGGCTGAACATTCCCTTCCTTCCTGGGACCCCTGAAGAACTGTCTGCACAAGAAAGCTGAAAAACTTCATTTCCAAGGTTTTGGAGGAATGGCAAGAGTATTAGGGAGAAGTATTTGATATATATGCTTGCCCTGCTGTTACTGTTGTTAGAGTGCCACTTATGGGTTCTGTTCTTTTCTGTTGTTGTTTTCTCTGTTGTGTTTTTTTTGTTTTACTTCTGTTTTGTTTTCTCCTCTGTACAGCTCTTATTTGATGCAATTTAGGTAAGTCCTGTCTTATTGGCTGTGAACAGTGCATTATAATATGAAGATGAACAGTTGCAATTTACCTTTCTCAGCATCAGGCTTGGTCACCGTGTCAGTCAACCTCAGTCTCTGTTCAGCTTCTTGATGGCCTGTTTGATCTGGTATTCTTTGGTCCTGGCATCAACAGTGGATGCCAAGTGGTGATACTGGCTGTTTCCCTGCTAACTCTGGTCATAGAGAACCTGAACTCAGCCTCTTTTTAATATCTGTTCCCATCTCTGTCAAAACATTTTCCCTTGAGCAAAATTTCCTTTTTCTTGACTGCCCTAGCTGTGGTTAGCATTTTAGCCTGTAATTACGTCTGATGCTTCGTGAAATCATTTCTGATGTATTCATGCCTATAATAAATTAAAATAGACGGAAGAATTTTCCTGTTACACTTAAGTCACCTTCTTTCTGAGGTGCAGTGTGTGAAAATTCAGGATTCCTTTTCTCCACTACCCCTGGTGCTGCATTCGTATCACACCTGGGAGTGTAATACCTGAGCTGGCTGCTGTCACTGTTTTATCACCAATAGCCTATGAGACCTGAACCAGTACCTGCTTCTCCCACAGGGCTGTGTGATTTTGGATGCTTATGACCCATCAGAATATGACCCATTCTTCCTGAGGACATCTACAGACTGGCAGAAGGTGTGATAATTATTTATACCATGAGGTCTAGGGGTACTTTTTGGCCAGCAGGAAGTTAATGGCTGGAGAGGAGGCAGAGTGTGTTACTGATGTGCTGCTATGGGGCTGGCATAGAGCAACGTGTTACAGTTTTATTAACTGAATGAATATGGGTCCCAGCTCCTACTGCATTTAAGCCCAAGTGCGTTTGAAAATGTTTTTCACTGGGAAATGGTTTGGATCCATACTAAGCCCAGACTTGGAGGCATAGTAGGCAATGGCAAGGGGGGAGGTTTGCTTTCCCCATCTCAAATTCATTGTGGCAGCGTGAGAAGCATCCTATCTAACAGGGGTTGGTGTGTTCTCAGGCAAGCTGCATGTCTGCTCTGTAGGAGGCAATCTAACAGTTCAGATGATCTTTACAGAAGCTCACTCAAATGCACCAAGGGCTAATAGAAGAGTTAGGGAGCACTTGGACACAAATCCATGAAGTGCAGTTCTCTAAATCCCTTCTAGATGCTGTGAGCCCTCTACAGCCGTGGGGATGGAGCTGATACTTCATTGCAATGTGTGAACCCCTGCAGGGTTCATCAAGATCAAATGCCTCCAGATCAGATCTCATGCCTATGGTCTAACTCTGTGGCACAGTTGTTGAATGCACTATATGGCCTGCCCGAGGATCTGAGAGGCTCAGCATTTCTGAGGCCACTCAAGTCTGCCACCTGTTTTTACCCATAAAAAATGAGGTTGATGCTCCTTCCCTGCTAACCAGTGGTATCCTGACATTTACCCCTGACTTTGGTCTTTTGAGGCTGACAAAGTGCTTGTGTTGCTGCATAAGCATGACATAACTGTTTTTGTCACAGGTTTCAATACCAGCTTTACAGGATCCTCTGTTAAGAGACATTCAAAGAAAGTTTATTGAGACAAGCATTATCAAGCAGTGCGAGACAGGTACTTTAAACAACTGGTATCCCTTGAAAGTGTTTCATATTAGGGGGGTGCCGTTGCTTGTGATGGTAGGTGCTCACACGAGGCACTTGTTACTTCCTGCCAGGAAGACCATGCTCTACCAGAGAACTGAATAAACTCAGCAGAGAACTGCCACTGCTTCCTTTGAGCCGGCAGCATATGGATGCAGTTGAGTGGCTGAAGATACCACACACCTACATTGCTAGTGATGTTTACCAAAGAAAGAGGTAAGAGGTAATGTGGTGTTTATTGAGAGGCAGCACAACAGGTACAGAGGATGAGGCCTTTCCTTCTTGGCTGCATAGAAAACTATTTGTTAAAACTTTAATTTCATAGTGAATTCTGCTTTATTGTGTATTTCTCTTGAGAAAGAAGTGTTGGTGAAGGGAAAAGCCTTCAGGGTGCTTTACTGGAAGATCTGAAAAGATTTGATTCATACTTGCCTTGGGTTTTAGGGTTGGTTTGTTTTTTTTCTATTAGTTTCTGGATTTTGGGAGCAGTGGGAGGTCATACTTGTATCACAGACTGGTGGAGGTTGGAAGGGATCTCTGGGGATGGTCTTGTCCCTTGCTAAAGCAGGGCCATGGAGAGCCAATTGCCAGATACCATGTCTAGGCAGCTTTTGAGTATCTTCTAGGATGGGGACTCCACAACTACCCTGGGCAGCCTGTGCCAGTGCTTGGTCAACTTCTCAGTAAAGAAGTGTTTCCTGATGTTCACACATCCTGTGTTTTGCTGTGTGCCCATTACACACACACAGTATCACACACAGTGTGCTAGAGATTGGAAGGGACCTCAAAAGATCATCTAGTCCAATCCCCCTGCCGGAGCAGGAACACCTAGATAAGGTTACACAGGAATGTGTCCAGGCGGGTTTTGAATGTCTCCAGAGAAGGAGACTCTACAACCTCCCTGGGCAGCCTGTTCCAGTGTTCCGTCACCCTCACTGAGAAGAAGTTTCTTCTCAAGTTTAAGTGGAACCTCTTGTGTTCCAGTTTATACCCATTACCCCTTGTCCTATCATTGTTTGCCACTGAGAAGAGCCTGGCTCCATCCTCATGACACTCCCCCTTTATATATTTATATACACTAATAAGGTCACCCCTCAGTCTCCTCTTCTCCAAACTATAGAGACCCAGCTCCCTCAGCCTTTCCTCATAAGGGAGATGCTCCACTCCCTTCATCATCTCAGTTGCCCTGCGCTGGACTCTCTCCAGCAGGTCCCTGTCCTTCTTGAACTGAGGGGCCCAGAACTGGACACAATATTCCAGATGCGGTCTCACCACGGCAGAGTAGAGGGGAAGGAGGACCTCTCTCGACCTACTGACCACCCCCCTTCTAATACACCCCAGGATGCCATTGGCCTTCTTGGCCACAAGGGCACAGAGTTGGCTCATGGTCATCCTGCCATCCACTAGGACCCCCAGGTCCCTCTCCCCTACACTACTCTCTAACAGGTCATTCCCCAACCTATACTGGAACCTGGGGTTGTTCCTGCCCAGACGCAGGACTCTACACTTTCCCTTGTTATATTTCATCAAGTTTCTCCCTGCCCAACTCTCCAGCCTGTCCAGGTCTCGCTGGATGGCAGCACAGCCTTCTGGCGTGTCAGCCACTCCTCCCAGCTTAGTGTCATCAGCAAACTTGCTGATTACCTCTGGTCCTGTCACTCAGCACCACTGAAAAGAGCCTGGCTTTGTCTTCTTTGTACCTTTCATACACATTAATGAGATTCCCCCTGAGCCTTCTCTTCTCCAGGCTGAACTGTCCCAGCTTTCTTGGCCTTGTCTCGTATTTGTTCAACCAGTGTCCTTTGACCATTGAGTGTCGTGGTTCAAACCATGATGCTGGTTCTGCAAAGGAGTGGCCTGTGCTGAGGGAGCTAAACACCACTCCAGAAAGTTGTATCCTATAGCTGAGCTGAGAGGTTGCTTTTTGGCATACAGGATGGTTGGACTCAAAAACTAGAGCATGGATGTCTAATGGTGAGCTGAACTGGAGCAGCGATGCAGCTGCCTAGGCTGAGAACACTAGGGAGCCCGAGCTAGCCGGTCCTGACGGAGAAGCAGTTGGGATCAGAGTGGTTCTATTTTTTTAATTATCATGCTTTTTTTTTTACAGTCCAGGCTCTGATTCACCCCTTTGAAAGCTCTCTGGTTCTGCCATTGCAGTACACAACACTTAAGGGAACTCCTGCTCCCCAGTGACAAGAATATCAAAGGTGACCTGAGAGCCTGATGTCCTCATGAGCCAGGCGCACTCTGCCCCTCAGCCCCTGCCTTGGAGTTTTGTGGTTTTTACTAGCCCAAAGCTTTACTCCAGCAGGAAAACTGGTCACAATGACAAACATTTCCTGGAGTGACTCAGTGTGGGAAAGAGCTAGTGCAGGAAGCTGTGCTGGGCCCCAGCAGCCTTCGTGCTGCATGGACTCCAATAGTTTCTACTTCTGTTTGTTTAAAGGCGAAAAGCCATCAGCCACGACAGAGACAACATATGGTATCATCTGTCCTCCAGCTGATTGCAGCGACACGCACAGCCATCAGAAGGTACTGTCTTCAGAGTATGTTGTTATCTCCTGCCAGAGCAAGAGGGAACAAGCCAGGTCTTCTGGCAAACTGCAATAAACTCGTCTCAAACACGTCATTCTGAAGTAGTTACTCAGCAGCCAGAGAAATATTTGAGACGTTGATCCTGTTATTTCCAGCTCCAGTTCATCCTCTACAGGCCAAACCCTACTATTTTAGGAGGTTTAACTTAGGGTCAGTTCTACAAGGACAGTCCTGATGTCCTCTGGTTTATATAGTGAGAGTCTTCTCACCAGTTCATCTCCTTTAATAAAAAAGGTTAGAAAAAGGTCTGGTAGGCCCCCGACTCTGCATGTTATCCCCAGCTCTGAGACTGCTGTATTTCATATGACGGGAAGTGTGGTGTTAGCGCTGGGCAGAGGGAATGGCAAAGCTTGCACAATTTTAGCTGCAGCTGTTGCAATTTTTTGTGAAGCTGAAAGACCTCACCTTGAGATTTAAGAACAAACCCTCTCTTGAATGAGAAGGAGGCGCTCCTGGCTATGTGCCTCATCAGCAGATGTGTGCAGAAGAGTGGCTTAGAAAGCACTGATAAGGAAATAAAGGTTTGGTTTTGTTTGTTCAAATCTTTATCAGAACTCCCATAGCGAATATCTTGCAAAATATTATTTGCAAAATAATGCTAGGCTATACTAACAAGGTTTCAAAGGACTTTCCCCTGGAGGCTGTGTACAAGCAGTAAATCAAACTAACATACAGATGAGTGTCCTGAGAAGGCAAGAATTATGAGGGGAGACAGGAGGAAAGTGTTTTGTACAAAGCAGAGCTTTTTGGAGAGCCAGTGCTGAGCACCATGTACTGTCAGTGCCTGCAGATGGGTTTCTCTCCTGTTCCAGTGTGGTGACTGCACAGCAGCTCTGGTGTTGAAACCTGAGAACAGAATTCCTCATGGCTTGTACGAGAAGCTCCAAACTCCCACTGTACAGACACAGACTCTCAAGAATTGCCAAGATTTAGTTTTATTTAGAATTAGAAATACTGAACCACAGAAAACTTGTTAAAAGAAACAGAGGTCGACTCAGCCCCGTAACAGGAGGGTGTACAGGCAGCAATCGGGTGTGAAACTGTCAGATATCAGGAGGTGCTGCTGTCCCCATGGAAGACAAGGGCCCACATTGCTCGGAATTCCATGCTGTGCTTTTCCAACAATGCAGTTTAAGGAGGCAGTAAAATGGTTACAATGTATCAAACCCTTTACAAACAAACTCTTCTTTTGCTTAACCATCCTTGATTTTGATGCCAAGAGAAAGTTTCTGCTTTCAAATAACCTCGTTTTACAGATTCATACTGGGGTGACAGCTCCTCCCCAGTGAACCCTTTCAACTTGTAATAAACTTTTCTTGAATTTAATCCTCTAAATTTTTTCTCATTATTTCACATTCCCCTGTAAAATAAAATATACTTTTTAAAAATCACTGCATCAATAAACATCTGTAAACAAATTACATTAATAAACTTATATTTTACTCTCTATATACATGTTGGCAATGTCAAAGCTTCAAGATTCACTTGGAGGTCTGCAAGACCAAGGAAATGTACACAAATAACTTACATTTAGGAAAAAACCAAATGCTGAAGAGTATTTTGCCACATTACTGTGGGTCACAGTATTAAAATATCTTTTTTTCTAGTTATTCTTCACAACCACATTGTCTCAGCAGAGAATGAGGAACTGAACCGAAGCAGAAAGAAAAATCAAGTAGCAGTTACTGATTTCAGTGCAGAACTAAGTCAAGTAAGGAACTACACTTGATTCTTAAAGAATATACAAGGTAACAGAGTATCCAGTGCTAAGGCTTCTTCAGCGTTTAATCTTTAAAACTATCATCCTGAGACGGGAAGATTCCAGTGGATATCACTTTACAGATTTCAAATGGAATGATTCTAGTGCTGAGCTTAAACCATTCCTCAGTCTGGATGTCAGACTAAGTGGTAAAATATACATGCGTCTTGATGCCACATTTCTACTGAATACTTCTTATGGCCCTGAAAATGGAAACATTGGCATCCAAACCCAAGATATTCCAACCTAAAAGGCACTGAGCTATAGAACTGTATATACAGTAACATTTGTGTTTGCATAGATCAACAACAACTTTGAATGCTGCAAGGAGCTAAACACAATCAGGAACTAAGAGGAAATATGGAAGCAGCAGAAATTTTGCTTAATAATCAGTGTGGGGCAAGGCATCTTTTACAAAAAAGCTGTTGAGGCCATCAGCTTCGGTTGTTCTTCATAAATCAAGAAAGTGTTCTTAGAGGAGTGTTTTCTGGTCAAAGAGCTGCAGGTCGAAACGGACCCACACTTCACCTGTTGGAACTTCATGCAGCAGTAAGTGCTTAGTTGTGGGGCCTTTGCTTTCTTGTTCTGTTCTGATTTTTGCAACTGGAACTTCAGTGCGACCCAAAAAATCTGTTGGCCAAGCAAATAAGAAATTTCATTAAGCAAAGACGTTAAGCTTAGAAAATCTGAAAGTGTCAGGTTAAGCAGCAATGTTGTGTAGTAAATATTTAGTTCCAGAGCACTGACTAGCCCTCAGCCCTGTGTAGATCAGCCAGGTCTTTTAATACAGAATTAGGATGGAAAATATGCCTTTATGTCACGGTTTGATCTAAGGCCTTTAGAAATACAGTTCCCTTTCAGAAAGACAATTTCAAATGTTCTCCTGCCTTAGAGCTGGAAGGTCAGAGATGATGGAACCTGTGTACAAGTCAGCTGTGATGCTACAAACACAGCTAAACCCCACCAACTGTATTGGCTCAACCGACTTTTACTTAGGCTCATAGACTGTTCTTTTCACAAGAACAATGACCTCGAACAATTACTGCCACTAGTAGGTTCACAGTCCTATTCATAAATTATAAATCCTCTTTTGTGGCCATTTCATCTTGGCGGGTGTGTGTGCATTAAAAGGTTTATCAAGAACTGAAAAAACTACAGCCTTAGCTGTTCAATGGGGAGAAGCAGCCTAGCAAAGTCATGTTACCGCACAGGAGAAAAGACTGAGCTGTAGTTACATGCAGAGTATCCCAGGTCAAGGCAGGACCGTGCAAATGTGCAATAATCAACTGTGTGTCAGAGCTCTGATAAAGCACTTAACCTTTTGAAGAGTACTAGAAGCAACTGGCTGCCAAAAACATGTTCAAGCGAAAAAAGAAAGCTTATGAAGCTCTTGCTGTGTAAATGTAACCTAGCACCTTCTTTCTGGGCACCTACAGTGAGAGAGGAAAACTTCTGCTTTCAATTTCTTTGTATCCCCAGTCTCACATAAATAATTCTGTGTCCAATACAAAAGTGGGATCAGACTTGCCCACAGCTGTTTGCTCCGGAAGGCTACTGAACCTCTGAGGAAGGAGGTGTTGTTTTTACACAACATTTCTCAGGAAGCAATCACACAGGCTCTTGGAACTGCTGGCGAGGAACTGTGTAGCCCAAGGCACAAAAAGGAATTCCTTTCCTGAAACAAATGTCCACACTTACCATCAGGTGAGAACTGATCCCTGTCAAACATGGTGATACACAGGACATCCTGATAAAGATCCTTGATGAAGAACTGGCAGTTAAAGTTCCACTTGGGGTTCAAGGTGTCTTGCAGGGTCCTTGTAGTGTAGCTCTGAGAGCCCATGCTGATTTCACAGTATGGGTTGCTTTTCCCTAGACACAGAACAAACCATGAAATACCTCTGAGGTATAGAAACCTCCTTCCCCATCTGGATGCTGGTTGGACACACATCGATCGATACTGCTGTCCAGAAGACGTGAGGAGGGCAATCCCTATATCCTACAGCAGCACAGAGCTGGCTTCTCACTCACTCCTCTGAAGCTAAATTAATGGCTAAATTGTTCAGAAGCCGTAGCCAGCCTTTCCATGCATTTCAGGAATAAAAGCAATTTGACAGTATTTCCTTCACTTACCATTGGGCTTACAGGCCTTTAGTTCTGTGGCTTCAATCACATGCACCATCAAACGTCCTATTCCTGAGGTTTTCTGTGAGCGAGCTGGGAACAAAGAAGTCAGAAACAAATGGATTTGCTGCAACTGTAAAAACTGGCATTAGATCAGAAGAGGGAGATCAGATCCTACACAGACACTCTGGCACCCTCCCGAAAGGCCCTGCCCATGTGTCCACATGGATGAGAGGGAAATACAGAATGTGGCAGGTACCTTGATAAGCCTTTTCACGTTTCTTCTTCTCAGTTTCAATGTACTGCTCGGATGCTGCTTTGATTTTCTGGACCCAGGCAGTACTGCAAAGAGCAATCCCTATGGTCAGGGTCATACCACAGGCAGGAAATTCTTTTGTGTCAGCAACTCTGCCCCCATCTTTTTTGACACTTTTTTCCCCCCACTGTTTCAGAGGCATCACGAATCAAGCTAGTTTAAAGACTAAAGTAATGGAGATTTTGGATTTAAATGAAGTAAGTGGAACTGCTGGTTTATTGAAGCATGCTGGGTTATACTAAAGACTGACCAGGACTGGGGAAGAATCCTATGGGATGCTGGACTTTGCAGCCCGAGTCTTCTGTACAACTGTAACATCAAGGAGCAGTAGATGTGAGTGGAATCCACTGCACAAGCAGAACAAAAACCAGAGAAAACTTGAAACTCAAATGAGAGGCAAATGAATTTATTTCCTAACCAAGAGACTAAACCCTGTTCTTGAATGCAGAGATCCCCTGTGTCTGCCCACTGGAAACTCAACCCACAGCCATGATCAACAAGTTTCAGCTCTGCTCTACCTTCTCACTACTCACCGCTCATTAATGTTGTCAGTTTTAAGCGTGTAAACTCTGTCAATGTGCGATATGTGGAAAACTGGCTCATCGCTTGAAGGGTCTGTGGGCAATTTCACTAGGACTTCGTTAAGGAAAACAGGCTGAAAGAAGAGCAAACATCACTGTGGCAGCATCACTCTGACAGTAAGTGGAAACCCTACAAGGATGTTTAAATACACTGTATTACTGCAGGGAAAATGAAAGTTGTAGGACACAGGATGAACAATCAGATCTCCTTGTAAAGGATGTGAGAAGAGACTGAAAGAAAAACTACTCAGGTGGTACACTCCATTCTGTCTTCCCTAGATGGAGAGCTTTGTGAAAGGGGCAGGACTGTGTAAGCAGAGCTGCAGTGTGGTGTTTGGAAATCCTGGAATCTCTCAGGTTCCCTGTTGGAAAGCAGCCCTTAAACTTATCTCCTCAGCTGCAGAGTCTGGAGAACACGCTCTGTGTAGACACAGGAATTAAAGTTTTGCACCTTTTACTAATTTCTAAAGAAGGACAGGTATTTTCTTGTGGAACTTGTGCAAACTTAAGTCAAGGTTCCTGCTTCTGAACCCAGCTGCTCAGGCATGATACTATTTCTGCCCTTTCACACCAAAATGGATGGAAGTGCTTATTAAACTAGGACACAGCAGCCTGTCCTTTTCCAGGGACTAAGCCAATGGCATGCATGCCCATAGGACAGCAAACGATCAGACAGGGCCAGGCAGCTAATCCTAGCAAGGAGAACAGCATTCCTCATCGGAATGCCAGGTTCCACTATATCAACATGACCCCCTTGATGCACTCACCATCTTGTACATTTTGAACTGGGAGTTGGACTTGGGGCTGAACAGTTTATCAGAGCCAGAAGATACAAACTGTTTAACCATGTAGGTGAGCAGGAGGAAGTCATTGAAAAGGAAGCCATACAGCTCCTTACTGCTCTTGGCCTTGTACAGCTTGCCACTGTGCAGGAGTTTCCGTGGTCCCAAGCAGTTAGTGAGGGAGTTGAACACAGGTTGCTAGGAAAGATAAAACCCATTAGCAGCAATAAGTTAGTGCAGAGATCAGTTCCTGCTCCTCTTCACAGCAGAGGTTGCTCAAGCTGCTCAAAATGCTCTTCTGTTTTGTTTCAGGAATTTAGTTACAAATGAAGAAAAGAGAAACTGTCTTATGATCTGTCATGCTATCAGCACTACTCCCAACTTAAAGCAGTTTAAGCTTTACCAACACCACACACATGGGTCTGACTGGATGAAGGCATTTACCTCATGGCACTTTTCTGTTGTCCAGAAGCCTTGTTTAAGAAGAGCCTGCAGAGTCTGCAGTCAGGTCACCTCTTAAAGGTGCATGACTAGGTGATGGAACTAGGACAGACCCTTCTGGCCTGTCAAGCCCTGGTTCCTTATGAGCCAGTGAAGAACTGTCACAACATCTCATTTTGAAGGCTGCCCTGAAAGGTACAGGAGCCTGAACCCCACTTATCTATGAGGATCTGGCATTGAGGGCTTCTGTGACTTTTCTCCATGAAGGAAAACCTTGGGAAATAGACACTACGTGAAATTCAACCTAGTAACACCTGACGCAGCATGAACAGAACTTCAGAGATCAGTTATTGCTATTCCTTTAATGGTTTTAATGGTATCGGTTTTGAGATGATATAATCAGGATTTCCCCACTGCTAAAATCTTGCAAACCCCAGAGCTCGTCACATTTTGGCTGTGAGCAGAATTTAATAAAAGCTTCTCTGCCAAGAGCTCACCAGTGGATCACGCTCCAACAGGAGATGTGAGAAGGACTCCCATTCCCTCCCCAGCCTGACTTGGAAAAGTCTCTGCCATAGAGCACATCAACACAGCTACCTCAGCAAGGCCTTCGCACTGGACATGGGACTGAATCCATTCCAGCCTGTCTGAGTTCTCCTTCTCGCGCACCCCTTCGTTAACTTGAGAGCACAGCTCCTCCGCACGCTCCAAGGCAAGTTTGAGGTTACTGTGATCCGGGTGATTTTCTGGAGTGTTCTCTAGAATCTGGTATGGATCAAAAAGGGAGAAAGCAAGATAAAAGCAGAGGTAAGCACAGGTAATAGTCCTCTGTGCTCTCAGAGAAATCCCCATAAAGGGACAAGGCTTTTTTTCTGCTTTTGCTATCAAGATCAAACTCAAAAGCATTCACCCATAAAATCTTGCTTAGGGTACTCACACTCTTTATGAGCAGAGGGTAGCGGGTTATTCTTTGCATAGGTTTCAGGAGGAAACTGGAGAGGGGCATTCCTTTGCAGCGAGGGTCCAAGGCAAGTTTCTATGGTGCAACCCAGATATTTTACAGAGACACTGCATTAGTGATCAAGAAACAGCTGCCTCACCACACTAAAAACTGTCTAATCAGATTCATTTTTCCAGACATTCCAAGAAATCTTAGGTTTTTCAGTAAGCAAGCAACAGTCATATCTAGAACAAACAGGAAAGCTGTCATTGTACCTGGACGCTTTGCCAGCATAAGGCGTAGCGTCATTGTTCATGCAGAATCATTACATTCAAAACTGTTCCAGCTTTTATTTTGGTATTACAGGCTCCACTCAGGTTGAAAACAAAACAAAGCCATAAAAGAAACAAATGACTCATGTCAACAGTTCTGGCATCTCTGCTTTCATGGCCTCAAAGCCACTGCATCAGCTGCAGCATGGCAGCAATTTCTTACTTACTCCTGCTGTGTGCCTGCCTATGATGCTCATGGCACACCTCTGGCCCCAGCTACGGCCCCACTGCTCAGACACATTGAATTCCAAGTGCATTCAGAACAACAGCTTTTTTATTTCAGCTCCACAGACTCTTACCCCTTCTGCCAGCATGAATTTTTGGAAAGGTGCATATACTGGCACCATAGGTTTGTGGTGTTAGTGTTACACTGATGTAACAAGCAATGGAATGGGAAATAGAGAAATAAATTAGCTAGAAAGACAGGTATATAAATAAAAAGCACACACAGTGTTATGCATGGTCATCACACGAATACATCTTGGCAGGTTCTTAGCTGTTTTTACAGACTTTTCTGGGTTATTTTGCTCCAGTCAATGCTGGTTAAATGGGCTCCTGTTATTGAGGAAATGGGAAGGCACAAAAGCTACTGAATAAGATACCTTTAAGTAGTCTTTGAAGTCAGCATCTTCATCAGTTTTCTGCTGCAGCAATGAAGCTCCATTAAGCTGGCAGCTGCAGAACCGAATGTAGGCCTGCATGTGAGACAGCTCTGCTGCCAAGATATCCCCGATCATCTGCACTGGCATTTTTTCTCCTCCTGTTTTCTTACGCACTCGCAAGGCTCTGAAGAGGAAAGCAATCATGATCCAACTTGGCTGCCAAGTCTGCGAGGCCTAAATCAAGATCCTCACAACATCCACCATGCGAGCCAGTGAGGTGAATTCCCTCCTGTGGCACGGGCGCTTCCAGGCAGCGCAGGGTCCAGCCTGGACCCCTAGGCAGTCACCGGCACAGCCCACTGAGCCTGATGGGGTCCGTGGGACTGAGACGCTATTTCTGACTCAACTGGCATCAATCTCTATGTTCAGCCAGCACCCCATTTCTATGAATTATTAGCCACTTTGTCTCTATCTTTACAGAACAGAAGGTTGCTTTGCCAAAAAGGGGGAAGAATGCCTCATGTGCACATGCTTTTTCTGTAGGCTGTGTTTCTAAGTTATTACAACAAATATGCATCTGTTCTTGCTGCTTATTCCTTCCCCCTCTCCCCTCCTCATTTATTTAGCTGTTCTGAATACATGCATGCACAGGAAATAATAGGCAAGGACAGAAATAGTTACTGTAAATGCAGAAAACCTCCTGGGGAATGAAACAAGAGAATGAAGATGAAGAGGAAAATATGAAAATGCAGATATGTACTCACTTCAGTAGCTTTGTATTTGACATGATGAGTTCCTTCCAGTTAACAAAGATCAGCCCCATTTCTCCTTCTGTGAGACAGCCTGAATCAGCCATCCGTTTTTGGAAAACCTGCAGCCAAAAATCAGAAAGGTGAGCAGCTCGTCAGAGGCGAGAGCAGCCCAGTCTCTTGGTCAGCCTAGCAGTGATTTTGCTTTTTCTGAATGCTCAGTGTCCAACTTCTCCAAAGTTACAAGCAATCCCTTACTGGCACTTGTGACAGCTGCTGCTAGTTTTCCCAAGTGTGTGATCTCATTCTGACACTGGCATCAGCATCTGCAAAGCAGGGACAAGCACTAGAACTTGCAGGCAAAAGAGCATTCCCTTGATTGTGGAGTCAATTGCTACACAAATTCCACTTAGGCATCACTCCATCCTCATCCCCAGAGCACTCGCAGTCAAACCCATGTGCAAAACTACAGCTTCGTCCAGGGCCTCCCAGTGCAGTACCTCTGGGTAGCAGAATTCATATGTAACTCAGTCTATTTAACACCTTCAACACTTCACCACCCAGCTGATTTATATGGAGAAGTCACGTCAGATACCCATGGTCACCTAATGCTGGCCAGTTCCTGCCCTGCCTAGTGAGGTGCTCCTGCTTCCAGAAATAAAACTGGAGATGAAGGGAGACAATAAACTTTCATGGTGCTTATACAGCTTGTCATGAGCCTATGCAGCTTTGCCAGACACCCTGGGCCAGCCCATCACCTGCACACTGAGCCCGAACAACTAAGAACAGGACTTTGAATATAGGAAGAACCAACAGCATTCACAACGTGGTGTTTTTGCCTGGTGGACAACCACGTAACATGCACTAGAAAGGGAGGTGCTCACACACCTTTCTTCCTCAAGCCTTTCACAATCCATGAGAATCCTTTCATTGTTATTCATCAGGACAGAGGTGGGTTTTTTTCCAAATGCATTTTCACATCCAAGACATCTCACCTCTAAGACGAGCTGAAGATCATCCATATACCTTTCTTCTGTCTGAATGAGCTCATGAATGTAGCCCTGCCTTTTCCTCTCCATCGGCTGCATAGTGTCAAGGCTCTGGAGATCAGCACACCCTACAAAAAGAAAGCCAGTGTTTTAGATCCCACTCAGGCCATCAGATCTGATGAATTAACAAAACTGCATCTACACAGAACAGCCTGTGGTTCGGCCTACACACACAGCCAAACCCTGTCTGCAGCAGGAGTGGGTTTCAATACTGAGTGCTGCAGTGATCAACCTCCTCCCCCTTTATACTGTCTTTCAGTCTGTCACCTTTTTATTTCTTTGAATATCCCTTGCTCTTGTACTGTGGTGCAGAATAAGAATTCCCAACTTCCTGCCCCTCCATTTGTCTCACGTTTTTTCTCATTTCTTCTCCTTTTCTGCCACACAGTTTCAACACTGATTTTTCTCTTGCCTTATGCAATGTCTCCTGGGAGATGAAGTCAGCTAAAATGTGTCTGGTTCTGATTTAGGACATTGCCCCTTTGATCTCCACCCTATTTCTAAGGTACTCTGCTTTGGTTCTTAATTTAGGACACAAACCACCAGTACAAACTTGTAAAGTTAGAATGCATGACACTACAGTTGTACAACTTTTTCTTCTCATTTAGAAACAAAATGAACGTGAAACACATTGAATTACTCTCATGCATCAAGTGTGAATAGTCACAATCATGCACAGAACACACAGACATTCAGCAACAGGAAGCCCGAGTTTTCTGTAGTGATGCACAGACCCTACAGCTTCACGCTGCTTTGTCTCTACTCAGACATATTAGTAAGCATGACAACAATGTTTGAGACTTGGTAACTGAATCAAAAACTAGTAAAAACAAAGTGATGAGTATGTTTAGGTGGGTGAAGGAGAGCATAGGAAGTCAAACTCTCATCCCTGTGTCAGCCACTGCATGCAAGCAGGGTACTGCCAAGTAGCAGGGTGGGGAAAAATGACAAACAGAAGCAATTACAGAGCATTTAAGGGCATCCAACTACAGCTTGATGAGATGGCTTCAGGTTGTAATACAAAGTGAACTGTGGCCTCTGCAGAGAGCAGGAACCACATCAGAGGGACTCATTTAGATCCAGTGTTTGTAGAGGAATGGTACTTTCTGAAAGCTTACAGGCGTCCTGGAAGGCAGTGTAGCAAGAGGGGCTGTAGGTCACTGACCCTTGTCACCCTAACACGTCTAGGACACTAGAACTTGTATTTATTCTATTAACTGGCAACACATAAATCTGCTTATGGGAAAGGCTGATCTAATTAATGAAATTAAAATAAGTAATCAATTTTGGCGGAAAAAACACCAAGAAACACTAAAGATTTAGCTAAACTTGATGTCATAGGGGCCTAATAGGGAACCTCACAGGCTGCTGCACCGGCATCAAGCTGCTCTGAAGGACCAGCAGCCTTCAGCAGATGAGAAACACTTGTCAGATGAGCTTTACGATACCATTCGAAGTATTTTAACAGGGAAACGGAACACCAAAAGGAAGTAAAACAGTAAAGGCAAGAGCCAGATTTAAATTTGGGACTCTTCAGTTGTTTCATACCCCTAAGGAGGATCACAGATCTCTGACGAGATTTGGAAAAAATGCCATTTTTTATGAAGAGATCAGGGATTGCAGCGTTTTTGATCGTGCAGAAGTTATTCTGTCCTCAGTTATTCCCAAAGTTACAATCAGACCAAAATTAGATGAGAATAAGGAGTAACATTACAGATCAAAGTGATTCCTATGAAGTTCGGTATTTCAATCCATTAAGATGGACTGAAGCCAATGAGTGGTACTTCTGGATTCTAGGATCATTCTTTAATCTGCCCACAACCAAGTTTAAGCCCACCTGGTTCCAAGACATGAGATTTTAGGGTAACTGAGGGCTTGCACAGTAATCAGACTTTACTATCCGGATCTGGCAGTCTCAGCATTGACCTTGGGGTTCTTTTTCCTGCTGCAAGGTGCATTCCTGCAACCAAAGAAGGGTTGGACTGAAGCCCTGTTGCTGTTTGCTGCTATCACAGCTATTACAACAACCCCCAATTTGGCTTTGTGTCTCTCTCATGCTGACTGCTTAAAGCTCAAGCAAACACTGGAAGCAGAACAGGCCTTTTTTTATGCACCTAAAATAGATTTGGTTTGTAAGCTCATTATCACTTACAAAAATGCAGTTAAATTAACTAGCTCCTGTGCTAACCTTGTATTTGGACTGTCAGCTTTTGGGATGAATGGGTGAGTGCTATTTCATACTTAAATAAGCAGTAGTGAAAACATCCTAGATTTTGATGGGTCTGATGATACTGGTATAAAAACCCCCAGTATGCAATCCACACGTCTGATTTGAGAAGGTGAATTCTCACATTTGGATCTGAGAAGAAGAAAGGTGAATGAGACACAATAAAACAACCATAAAACAACCTACCTTATGCATTTGCCAATGTTTTTCCAAAGTGGCCATAGTGGCTTAGGGGTATGGAATGAGTGGATCTACATTTCTACTCATTCTCCTCCCACATTCCTGTTCCCTCCTTTCCTTGCATCAATTCTGACACTTACCTGATGGCAAGCAAATTCTGAGGGGAAAAAGAAAACACTGGTTTTCTGCTAGTTTAGCAGCCAGGAATGAGCGTGGAAGCAGTAAAACTGCCTTTTTTTTTTTGACTGCTGAAAGCTGTTGGTTTGGTTTCTTTCTTCTGAATCATAGAATCACAAAATGTTTGGGTTGGAAAGGGACCTTAAAGCTCATCCAGTTCCAACCCCCTGCCACAGGCAGGGACACCTCACACTAGACCAGGTTGCTCAAAGTCTTGTCCAATCTGTCCTTGGAAGCTTCATCCTGAGGTCCCCAAATTGCTGAGGAAAAGCAGTGGGAAGCTCAGCTCCCTCTGGTGACTAGGCTAAGAGGTTTATGTGACCTTGGGAGGGCAAGCCAGCCTGTCCCTAACAGCCAGAGCACGGGACTGCTGGGCAGCTCAGGCAACCTGGAGCGTGATCTGTTGAGCTCCCTCCTGACAACATCTAACAGAGCAAGCAGTGGGTGTCCTGTACCTATCAAGCCGAGGGCATGGCAAGGGAGAGATGCCATCTGTAACCACAGCTCCCTTCGTGGTAAATCCTGCTCTCCAAGATGAGGAAGCAGCTGTCTCACCAGGGCAGGGTAAAACAGGCTGGAGAGTTTATAAACAGGAAATCCCAGTCTTCAAAGTTGTGTTTAAAATTGTGCGTCCCTCTCCAAATATACCTGAACAAGAAATACTTTCTTCCTACTAACAGAACTAGCCCTGTGTGAAAAACTACCAAGTTTCAGAGTCAAAAGATGCTCTCCTCTACAGGAGAATCAACTGCCTGAAAAGCATGGGGAACTGGGGTAGAAAACCTTTCCAAATACTGGCATGTTTTGGATTTAAGCACGTTCAAGGGCAAGAATAATGCTTTCTGTAGAAAAGAAATCCTCCAATGAAAGAAAGATGAATGAGACCTATCACCATTGAAAAAAAAAATTCCTTTTCTAATTTGTTAAAAAAGGGGGAGTGAATTACAATTTTTCTGTTAAATGCCAATTCCAGAGAATTGAAGTAAAAGCCAGATGGATAAAAGGCTTTCAAGGATGTCCAGATCTGCTTGGGCATCAACTGCTTTGTTCCCTTCCCCAACAAACTTCCCCAATCAATGAACAATGAAAAAACACATTAAAAATGACAGCTCTGGAAAGATGTCTTAAACCTCAAACAGGAGCTCAGGCCCTTGCCATAGATTAATAGAATCACAGCATGATTTGGGTTGGAAGGGACCTCAAAGCTCATCCAGCTCCAACTCCCTGCCATAGGCAGGGACACCTTCTGCTAGACCGGGTTGCTCCAAGCCCTGTCCAACCTGGCCTTGAACACTGCCAGGGATGGGGCAGCCACAGCTTCTCTGGGCAACCTGTGCCAGCGCCTCACCACCCTCACAGGGAAGAAGGTCCCAAAGGATCTCTCTATACCAGAGGCATCACTGCTTTGGGTCACCAGTGAAAACTATTTAAGGGTAGAGGGTAGCCTGTAGAAACTATGTGTGTAAGGAAATAGCTTGGTTTGGGTTGGGTTGTGGGTTTTTTTTCGGGGAGGAGAATGGGGTGGTTGTGGTTTGGGCTTTCTTTTTAGTTATTATTTTTTTCTTTCCTTCTTGGTTTTTTAGCTCAAGCCAGCTGATGTGGCTGGAAAAAGCATGTTGATTGTTTTGCCTGTCCCTATTTCCCCAGGTTATCATAGAATTATAATATCATTATAATATCATATATCATAATATCATAGAATTATCATACCTTACCTTAAGTACCATGGGCTGGCATTAAAATAATCCCTTTAGCCCAGCCAGAGAACAGGCGGATGGCATCATGGGAGGTCACCCATAGCCAAATTACAGTCTCTGCTGTCACACATATGGCTAACTCACTTGCACTGTACTCCTGTTAGCAGTCTCTGCCTACTGAAACCTGTTGAAAGGAATTAATCCAAGAATTTTTTTGCCATGGAAGTTAGCTTCCACCAGGCCCTCGGAAAACAATAAAAACTTTCATCCAGTCTCCCCTAATCCACAAATGCAGTTTATTCTCTCTGAAGAAATTTGATTCAATTTGCAAGAGGTGAAAAGCAAAATCAAATCACTCCGTCACCGCACCAGGTAACGAATGCTCGTACCAAGCTACTCAGGTAGGAAAAAGAAATCCTCCAGAGATGGACCAAAAAACCACAACAGACAAACTTTTATGTGTCCCTTTAATAAAACACATTTGCATAGGTATCTTACAACTTTGTTTAAAAACAAAGATGAACAATTGCCTCATGCAAAGACAGCCTGCATTTGCATGTTGTAACAACCACCCCAAACATCAATACTCTAGCTTGAAAAGAACAGCAAGAAGAGATTTGAAGGCAGCACACAACACTATGTAGCAGTTTTATTAGTTCATTACATTAAAGTAGCATTACCCTGTAGCAGCTCCCAAAAGCACTACAGGCCATGGCTTGTCGGCATTCCTACACGCAGACTTATTTACAGGTGTTGTCAACCCAACTCAAGAAAATCACACAGGGATATGATCTGACAAAGCATCAGGATGGCATAAATATCCAGTTATTAGCACGTAACTTTTCCAACAGAGCTTTATGCCTTCTGCACTCCTAACTGTAACGTTATTAACACTGACATTGTGACAGCGCTTTGAATGCTTTCACAGCCCTCCACTGTCACTGACTACCCTCACACCCCAGCCCTGCAACTGGGTCTTGGTGGTGGCACAACTGTCCTGCACGGATCCAACTGCTGGAGCAGGAGCTCAGCTCTGTGAACTAAGCTTTTGTAAAAAGCTTTTGTAGGTTGTTGGTCCGTTATGCAAACTAGACAGTTACAAAATTAGGAAGCGTTTAGTAGCTGGTTTTGTGCATTTACAGCATCGTTTACATTCTTACTCCCAGATACAACATGGCCCCTGTTCTCTGCTGGCCCACAAGAAACAGTATTAAGCAGTATTACACTGCAGGCAACATTGTATTTTGCTCTCCTGGTTGGTTTCAGTTTTAACTGTTAGCTCTGAGCAACATGTGGACTCTCAGCTCTTGACTGGGGACCATCAGTTCAACAAAAACCTCTATTTTCCACCTTGTCCTTTGTTCCAAAGCCAACCTTTCTCACCCAAATACAGGATGAATGCTTCAACACTAGTTTTACAACACTAGGTGGGATGACAGCTGAACTCACTTTATGGACTTTTATCACCAAGAGAGTGGATTGCACACAACCAGAGAAAAAAACACCATTTTTAAATCAGACTTTTTTTTTTTAAAAAAAATGATAGAGGTCTGATTTAAGTGCAGCTTCTATCAGCGACACCTCTTCATTGATATGGGACACTGGTTTAAAATAATCTTGCCCTAAACACACCCTCAGCATGATCTGATGTATGCATTCAACTCTTTCTGCACCAGTGTGCAGTGGGAGAGCAGAGCTCTTGGGTGACTGTGCTTGAGCTGTATTAGGCAGACATCTGCAGCAGAGATAAATACTGAAGGCAGGGGCTATACCTCTTTCAATCAGCATTATTAAGGTGTATTATTACTGTTATCTTTATTATGACAGTTAGAGAATTTAGAGCGTACTCGGGTAAATACTGAGACATGAACAGGCAACCACGAAAGCCCAAAATGCTTTGTTTCAATATTCATTAGTACAAACTGAGGGGCAGCTGTTCCAGTAATTATCAATACTCATATCTACGTAGCCAGTAATAAGGCTACGTGTATGACACTTCACCTAAAATTCAACTGTATCAGTTAAAAAATGGGTAGAATGCCAGGCAGTTTTGGCAAATGCCACTTAACTATTTCCTAGAACATCCCACATAGGATGCGAAGTTGGTTCTAATTTTTTAGACATTAGTAGCAATTTGGTATTTAAGGAGAACTGTCACTGAGCATCGGGAAATCAGTTTGGCTCAAATCCCACAAGTTAACCCTTTATAGAAATGGGATAATTTGTAAGATCACCTAATTATTAAACTATTGTGGCTGCTTGATGACACTGGTGTAGCACAACACACTTCAACCTGCATTAAACTGGCTTTCAAAGTCAGAAATTCAGAGAAGGCAATTCAGGGTGATGAGCATATTTTAGTAGAAATACTTAAGGTTTCATAAGGAAATCAAGTCCGCTAGAACACCTGAGGAATTATCTAGCACATCATTTGCCTACAATAACATGATTTCACTCTATAACAAAATACTGGTTTAGACAAAATAGATCCAGAATAAAAATCCATTTGTAGCTTTATGTAGGCACATTGCTGTAGTCCGTATTGCACAAAAGACGTATCTCTGAACGAAAGGGTACATATACATTATTTGATCAAATATATTAAATACATAACATAGAAATTTTGGAGAAAGGCTTTTAAATCTCTGCAATTGGACTAACCTTTTCCTGATAGTACCTTCACAACATTCATTCATATATATACACATATATATGTATGTATGTATGTATATAGTAAACAAGTAGTGTTTTGTAAACATTTCTGATTGCATAAGTGACCTTTGCTGTTTCATAACCATGTTCAGAAAAACAGCTAAATTAAATACCATGTCTACTAGATCTCTCCCGTTGTTACAGGAGCACAGAACTATTTAAACAGACAAGTAGTCTGCTATTAAATTAATCCTTTTATTTAAAGGAGTATCAGGGTTATAGTCCTGAAGTCCTGGTCTGTCCCTCCTTCCCCCCAGACTGCTAGAACACAGGCACCCTCACTGCACCACACTGCTGACGTGCCACAACTGTACTTTTAAGGATCACTTTTCAGCTGAGGAGTGTACTTCCATTTCTAAACCCAAATGCTCTGCCTTCAGCTCCAGGTATCTGTTAGTGTTTCTTTTCTGGCAAAACCTCTTTACCAAGATTACCTATGTTCAGGCTGCTGATTTATTTAACAGAAAGAGCAGCAGCAGCAGCTTTCGGACGGTATTTATTTAAATCACTGCAGACCATAACCAGATAAAACTCTCTAGTACCATTAACTATTTAATGCAGAAAAGGGGCAGGGAAAGGGCCTAGTAGCAGAGTTTAAGTACTTACTGCAGTAACTAATACATGTTTGTGGTTTCCTAAAACTGAAAGCAAATATGAATTATCAGAATAAAGTACTTAAAGGATAGGACACAGAGAGCCAAAACAACCTGAATTCCTGCTATAGTACTACTGTGAAGGAAGATTACAATATCTCCACTTAATTGTACTTTCCCCAGTTAAAAGGGGTATTAAAAGGCTGGATGGACCACACCAGATCTAAATCTTAGATCTTGTAGCATGTTTGTAATCACAGTGACTATCATCAGCAGAGACAGTTAGGATTTGTTTTCTGGTTGAGCCTTGTAGGCTGTCAATTTTAAAAGCTCAATATGCAAGAGATTATATCAAGTCCATTAGAACAGTAATCAAAGAACATTTTAATTCTGCAAAGTATGTACATTACAACATTGAAAGAACACAACTGCCCATTCAAAAGAGCTCAAACAAACTGTGCAAATAGTGGGTCTTTGTGTGTCTGCAATCCCACCATACAAACGATAACTTGATATGCATGCTAATGATCTACGATTATCAATACCAAAGAAAAATACTAAAGGAAACAAGAATGAACAGCAGTGAAAGCCACACAAAGACCCACTATCCTTTCTGCTTTTACAAATCAACTGTAAGTGTAGATTATAAGAAAACCCACAAAAACCTAATTTCTTGACTGGATCTAACGTTCAAACGAAGCAAAAGGATTGTGTCAGAGAAATGTGAGCAGGGCTGGCCACCCTGCCTCCACGCTACAGTCAAACTTGGATAGTGGGTCTCTGAGGTGCTTTCACACTGGAAGACAACATTGGGTCCTAAAAAAAACAAAAAAAAAAATGAAGGATAAAATGAACATAAATTTGAAGAGTGAAACACGTGAGTTCTACGGACACAGACAGAACAACACCAGCAAGGTCAGAAAGGAATGGCAAACATTCAACTTTCTGAAAACAGACATCATGAGCTTCTACTCTTGCATTTTCATATTTATAAACACACACAGTACCTGTGACCAGCCATCACTGACTCTGAAATCACCTGTAGCTGATTGACTTGAATACACTTTCTTCCCAAGGAAAACTTCTGTTATGTAGACTCAACACAAGGTCAAACCCTAGGGTTTTTTTTAAAGGCAACAGTAAAATTCCCTGAGATTTCAACAAAGCCAGGATTTCTCCTGAGAAACTTGTAATGAGACATTAGAAAATCCGATACAAACTGAACTTGTAAAGAAAAGCCACACTGTAATTTACCCATATTGGCACACAAAAATTAACCTGTTTGACTCTGCTCAAAGCCTGAAAGGAATTAAAACCTTGTAATATGTGTCCATGAAGTAGGACGTACCACATCACTCAATACACCCATCAGAAACCAAGGTCTACACGCTCTGGAAGAGGCACTGCAAAGTCAGGTTAAAGGCAGATGTGTGACGTGGGCTGCATGGGCAATCTGGAGACTATTCCAGACCCCAGGATTTCCACCTGGAATCTTTATTGAGCCTGACTGACATCCTAAAACTACCAAGTAGTTTTAGAAATACAAAATAACCATGTTCACTATGAACTAAGGGATTGATTCTGTATTTGATCCTTGGTAAAAGGGGTAAAATTCTGGAGCTGTTGAGTAAAATCTTAGAACAAATTAATTACCTTCACATGTTAAAAAATGAATGTGGACTGGCAACATGCAACACCTCAAAGCCATTGATACCACAAACTCTTACTCTATCATCATAAAGAGAAGTTACTTGGCAATAACTAGGGAACTCCAGAATGTGTTGTCCATATACAGACACACAAATGCACCTGACATGAGCAGGTCTGTTCAGAAGTTGTTTTTTTCACTATCAACATCCTTGAAAATTGGACAGCTTCATTCATGAGACAGTGCTGGACAGGAATCCTAATGATCTTTTGTGCATGGAGATGAACTTCGGGAAATACAGATCCTTGCTGTTGAAAGGACACGATTTGCCTCATGTCTCTCATTGTGTCACATCTACAGGTAAGGTTTGGGGAGGAAAAAAACACATAGATCTAGTGATATTACTATGAACATCATGTTTATACCCAAGGAAATTCACACTATCATCATACACGTGAAGAACAGCCTATGGAGAGAAGATCTGTTCTCAGCCTAACTTTTGCCATTGCACTGGCAGAAGGCAGAGCAGGCAGGTTTAAATGGGGGATGAAGTTGCTTATCAGGCTATGGGGACTACCAGGAGCTCAGGTCTGAGCACCTGAAGGGGTAACTTAGGTGGCTGAGGAACTGCCCAATGCTGGGCTAAGAAAAGTAAAAAAGAGTGAACAGAAACAATAATTGTATGTACATTAGAGTAGAAAGAACTGGTACAACATTCATCTCTATAAAAGACCAGTCTCACAAAGGGAAACAGGTACCTCAGGTAAGACAAACTGGAAGCCTCCACACACTGAGCACAGGTGTTTCCACCTGGCTGGGCTGTCCAGCTCTCAGCAAGAACATCTCTGAGAAGTGAACTGATCTCTCAACACTGAAAAACATCCAAGTATGTAGCTGGAGCATCTGTCTTGCCTCCATCCAAGGCACCTGAGCAGAGAAAATCTCAGCTAAGGAAACTACAAGGACAAGGCTCAGACTGGTCACATGGATAAGATGAAAAATTGGAAAAAAAATCTCTAGCTGAAAAAGGCAAGAGATAAGGAGGGAACAAGTTTCTGAGAGCAACTGCTTAATGCAGACAGACTGGCTGAAACAGAAAAATTCTCTCCAGACGAGGCCATTGGGTGGAACTGGAAGTGGCAGATGCACAACACCTACCTGCCTTACATAGCCCTTGGGTACAACAAGAAGAAAACCTGGTAGACATGTCCTAGACCGGCAAGACAAGAAAGATCTGACTCTGAACAGCTTGAGCAAGCACTTAAAGAACAGAGATTATGAGACTATGCACACTCCTTTACTTTAAATCTATACCTATTTATATTTTGAAACCTCCTGTATATCTTATTGATTCTTTCTGATTACTTCTGTGCAAACATCAGAGTAAGGGCTATTAAAATGTCATTAAAATGTAAGCAAGTCTAACCATCACCACAGTCACTAAGAGCATCACTCTCAAGTATTGTGTGTTCTGCAATTACCAGGACACAACTGTATGTAAGAGACCTGTTGACAGACCTAAGACACCCTTAGCTGATTCCATTTCTTTTTCTTTGTGGAAACACTAGGCCAGGATGTGCAGCCACACCAACAGGAGAAGTGATCTTGTTAGCACAGTTTATTCCATTCCGAAAGCTATTTCAGCAACCAGAGAAGAAACACCTCACTAACCTAAGGTCCCTCTTTGCTAGAGAAGCTTGCCATTACAGCTATAACTATTAAGTCTCAGGGAAGACACCAGATACAAAGGTGGTCTGTATAGCAGAGTTTAAATTTGCAGGAAAAACAGACCTTTCCTAAGCTGCAAACCTATTTGAGTAAACCAAATCTGTCCGCTCCCTTTCAAATACCATTTATATTTGACCATCCAGAAAGACAGTGGAAGAAACTGCTGTTCTTCAGCAAACATTAAAATGCACAGATTAACAATCCTTTAAAATACAACAGCCTATTTTAAAAATTATATTGTCATATGTCTAAGCTGGTCCCTAGAGGGCCACATCAACATTTCTATGGGACAATTGCTTAGTGATTTCTCAAGAATAGTAGTGACAGTAGCTGCACTATATTTAAGAGCAAGCAGAAAATATTTTAAGGAAATCCAAGGAAGTTTGAAAGTTCAGTCAGTGCATACTTAAATATCTCTCTGGTTATGGAAGAGTGGTGCAGCACTAGCTTACTGCTAACATAACTTACTGGCTCATACTTTGCACCATATCAAAGCAGCCCAGGTGAAATCTGTGTAACAATATTTGCACAACTCTGCGCTTGAGCTAACAAGCCATGCTGGTTTTGAGCAGGCTCTGGACTTAAAGCAAGACTTTCCCTGAAGTTTTCAAATGTGTATGTTTTAATATCACAAGAGAGTGGCAAATCCCAGCACAAAGCTGATACATAAGTCAGCTCATGTGAAATGCTCAGAGAATTTAAAACGTATGAAATTCAATGTATTCTTCATTCACCAATAGGAGGATTTTTTTAATTAAGCACCAGCAGATTTGCTTCATAGCAAACAGACTACTTCTTAGACAAGAATTTAACAAACAAGTACGGATGACCTGGTGCACATTGGCTCATCCGACTGCCACTGCCTGGCCTTTGTCAATATACTGTCAAAGCAAAGTTCTGTTCACACAGGCACAGTTTGATTTGGATGGAAATATTTTTACTCCACAACTTTGAGATCTGAGAAGCAGCCTAAAGACATATCAGCAAATAATGACAAAAACCTAGCCATTATATCAAAGGTTTCCAATTACAACTTGGTCTCAGCACTGCTTCTGTTGAAAATGAGTGGTGTATGTAATCTCCTCGCACTTAGCACTTTCAGCCGCATTACTCTATATGGCAACACACCTGGTGTGATAAGCCAGTATCTCCATAGCTTTTGAAAACTCAGAACGTTTTAACACTCAGACAGACTCTAAATGCCAGAGCCCATCTGGGTTTAGCTTACACAATTTCTTCAAAACTGAGATTTTGTAAAAAACACCACCACTTTCAAAGGATCATTTTAATGATTTAGATAGACTGAAGTTAACATTCTTTTGATTAGGCCTAACTGCAGAAGTCTTTGTTATCACAGCCACACTGGCCAAAAGCATTAAAAAAAGTACATAGAAAAAAACAAAATAAATCAACGTGTTACCAGAAATGCGGGCACAGATGTAACATAGCTAAAACCTCAAGAACGTGCATTCTATCCAGGTACCATAACAAGCCACTATCCTGGGTTCAGCAGCAACAGTCAGTTTTTCTCCTTCTTAGTAGCTGGTGCAGCGCTGTGGTTTTGACTTTCGGCCTGGGAATAATACTGATAAAGCCGATGTTTTCAGTTGCTGGTCAGAATGTTTACCCTGACCAAGGACTTTGTGAGTCTCATGCTCTGCCAGAGAGGAGAGGAAGCTGGGAGGAAGCAGGGACAGGACACCTGACCCAAACTAGCCAAAGAGGTATTCCATACCACAGCACGTCATGCCCGGGGATGTAGAACTGAGAGTACCTGGAAGGGCTGGATCACTGCTGGGTGGGGGGGGAGGTATCGGTATCGGTCTTGGTTTGTGAGTGGCGAGGTACTGGTCGGTGAGCGGTTGTATTCTCTTCCCTTGTTATTTCCTTTATCATTATTATTATTGGTGGCAGCAGTAGTGATTTGTGTTATACCTTAGTTACTAAACTGTTTTTATCTCAACCCGTGGGAGTTGCATTCTTTCGATTCTCCTCCCTGTCCCTCCAGGAGGGGGAAGAAAGGTGGCGGGGGGGAAGTAGACTGCGTGGTTCTAATTTACGGCCTGGGCTTAAACCACGACAGCCACCCAGGTTAAACATTTTAACTTTCCTATCCAAGCGGTACCTTCATCACAGCATTTGTGAATTCTTCTGTAAGAACACATCTACGTTGATCAAATCTTAAGTGCAAACTGGTCCTACACGCTACCTATAGACTATTAAGACTTCTGGATGTGTGTCTTTATACTGAGAAAACTACAAATGGTGCCTAGGGAAAAAACAGCAAGGGAAGGGACAAGGCTGTCAAAGGAGCATCAAGATATATTCCCAAACCCACTGGTGGCATGGGCTGATATAAAAGTTGGTTTAATCACAGTGCCTCAGGATGAAAAGCTGAAGGAGTAATAATGGTGGAAGAAAGGGGAAAAAAAAGGGATGTGCGTGTGCGTGGGTCACCAGAAGCCTTTATTGTGTTCATGTGCAAAAAGGGCAGAGAAAATTGAGTGTCAGGCAGGTGCATATTCTAGCGTTCAGTTCTCAGCCTGCTGCTGATAATTTTCTGCTTAACCTATGTTTTTATGTGTATCTTGTTTCTCAGCACTGGATGAGAGCTGGATTGCTGGGAACCAGGACAAGCATATTTACCATAGGATAGATCATTTGGTAATGCTAGAATCTTTTTCCTACCCTTTCTATGGTTACTTTTACTTAACTGATTGTTTAGTAACTTCCTTTAACTCTAAGTTACAGATGACTACAGCAGACACTTCTTCTTGTTTTATAAAACTCGAGCAAGTTCTATAGTGGAGCATAGAATGCCTGTACCCATTCCCAGTCTCTATCAGTTATCAAACATCAGCATCTTTACTGGAAGGGGAACATTTATGAAATTTGGCATTTTTAGCTCACCTGAGCACTCTTACTACCACCCCTTGGCTGGTTGGTAATGTGATGGTTGTTTGTAGGTTAAATAGAAAAATATTTGAAGTACTTAGTACTGTACTAAAATTATTTAAAGAAAGAGTATTTAAAGTACCAAGAAATTCTGCTGATGCCTGGAACTCCAAATTCCAAACACAAAGAACAATAACAATGCACCTTTGAAATAAGGTAATAAAATGAATAGAATTTGCTTACACTGCTGACTTGGATCACAATCTGTGGTCATCTTCACATAGTTTGAGGGGAAGAGACCCGTCACACCGCTGATTTCTCCTTGCCACCAGTCAGCATCATCTTTGTTCAGTACATTGATAAGCTGCCCTTTGGAGAAACTGAGTTCATCTTCATTGTTTGCCATGTAATCGTACATAGCTATCACTTGACACACTGTGAAGAAAAAAACAAAATACCAGAATAGTTACACAAGTATCAACACTGTTTTTTCAGTGCTTTACATAACCATAGGAAAGAAACAACAATTTCACATACACTGTTACATAAGAAAAGTGCTACATGATCTGATCTTGATGTGGAACTAACCTCTCTTTTCTTTCCAATTGGGCCAGGCAGTAATCTTTAGTTCTACTTTATACACCTATGCACTTATGTAGCAAATGGATTCAGTTAGTATAGCATACAGCCAAATCCACTTCTAAACATCATAAAATAAAATCAAGCATGCTCCTATCTCTTTTACTGTCTTGGAAAAGGAAGTGAATTTGATTATCTGACACCTGATACTTGTGCGAAAAAAATGTAGCAAAGGAAGAGGAAATGTGCTTTAGTTAATTATGAGGTGCTAGTTTATTTGAAGTGAAGTTTTGTCCAGTAATACCCAGAAGCTGTTGTATAAGCAAGTCATAGCTGTGGAGAACAGCACAATTTAAGCATGTAGAACCAAAAAAGCTCATTTTCTGTGAAATAATCTCATTTCTACCTGGCCGTTCAAATGGAAAAATCTAGTGGAAATTTGCTGCTCAGTCTCCTTCCCTGGAAGGAGCAGTACCTGTAATTGCAAGGTGTTTTGTCAAGGATTGTTAGTTTTCTGTAAGATTTTTGAATAAGGAGTTTCCATATGAGAACAGTATGGCTCTCCAGTGCACCCTGCAAAACTAGAAAGCTCTTGCCATAGAAGATGGACTGCTCATTCTCACAGATTTCTGGATATAAACTTCTTTGTATGACAAGAGTTTCTGTTGTAAGGTATGTAGAGAACAGTATATGCTAGGAAGGGACCCTATGAAGAACTGTTTTGATTAAGAAGTTGTGAGATTTTACCTTTGTTGGACACAGGTAACAGCTGAATGGTCAAGTCTGTCAAAAGATCCAAGTTCTAACTAGGACTATACCTTCCAAAGTGACACTACAACCAGATACAGCTATGTACTGGGTTTGGATGGCAAGGTTCTGGTAGCAGAGGGGCTACAGGAGTGGCTTCTGTGAGAAGCTGCTGGAAGCTTCTCTCACATCTGACAGAGTGAGTGCCAGCGGCTCCAAGATGGACTCACCGCTGGCCAAGGCTGAACCCATCAGTGACGGTGGCAGCGTCTCTGGGATAACGTATTTAAGAAGGGGAGAAAGTTACTGCTCAGGAGCAACTGCAGCTGGAGAGAGGAGTGAGGATATGTGAGAGCACCAGCTCTGTGACACCGTCAGTGAGGAAGGAGCGGAGGAGGTGCTCCAGGTGTTGGGTCAGAGATACCCTTGCAGCCCATGGTGCAGCCCATGATGAGGCAGGCTGTGCCCTTGCAGCCCATGGAAGACCACAGTGGAGCATATCTCCACCTGCACCCCATGGAGGACCCCACACTGGAGCAGAGGGATGCCCAAAGGAGGCTGTGATCCCGTGGAAAGCCCATGCTGGTGCAGGCTCCTGGCAGGACCTATGGCCAGTGGATTGAGGAGCTCACACTGGATAAGGTTTGCTGCAGGACTTGTGATCCTGTGGGGGAACCCACACTGGAGCAGTTAATGAAGAACTGCAGCCTGTGGGAAGGACTCACATTGGAGAAGTTCATGGAGGATTGTCTCCTGTGAGTGGAAGCCCATGCTGGAGCAGGGGAAGAGTGTGAGGAGGAAGGATCAGCAGAAACAACATGTGAATTCTGCATTCCCCTGCATGCTGGGAGGTGGGAGGTAAGACAATTAAGGAGTCCTTTTGAGCCCAAATGAAGGGCAGAGTGAGGTGAAGGTGTTTTAAGATTTGGTTTGATTTCTCATTACCGTGCTCTGATTGTACTGGTAATAAATTAAACTAATTCTCCCAAGTCAAGTCTGTTTTGCCCATATTAATGCTGAGTGGTCTTCTCCCTGTCCTTATCTCAACCCATGAGCCTTTTGCTATATTTTATGGCCCCTGTTCAGCTGAGGAGGTCTGTGACAGAGTGGCTTTGGTGGGCACCTGGTGTCCAGACAGGGTTAACCCACCATAGGCCATTAAATACGGTATTATGCTAGTTACGTAATTCAGACTAGGAGCAGAACAACTGAAGCAGTTACATTAAATACTCTAAATTAAATATGAAGTCTTTCTTTGGTTGTTTGTTTTCTTTTTTTTACCTGAGGGAGCAGCAGATGTGGTTCTTTCACTGCTCAGACCCAGTAATTTCACATGGCTGGCAGGGAACCATCCTTTCTGTCTCTTTTTCCCTCTTGCCTGTAAATGTTTAAAATGGTCAGTACACAATTAAGAAACGAAATAGTCTATAGATTGGGAAAAACGCAACAAATAAGTCACACAGTTATGCCAACACAAGACAAAAAGTCAGGATTCCAAACACCAATAAAATACTAAACAGACCTCAAAAGCAAAAAAAAAAAAATCTGCTTAAGGATAAAACAATCCAATTAAAATAAAGCTGCACCCTAATATATTCTAGCAACTGTGTTCATCCTGTATTTTCAAGTGCAGCTAATGATTTCAGTATATAATTTAACTGTGTGGCTCAAAATCTGCTCTACAAACATTCCACTTGCGCATTGTGCCAGGAGTCTCCGAGGAGATATCCACAACAGAGGTAACAATTACCATAAGCTACATTTGAAAATCCTGACTTAAGTATTCGATATCACTTCCTACCTACTGCACCATGTGAGACTTGGAGAAGATTTTTATTTTGCAGTGTTTTCTTTTTTAGTCCCATAGGTAAAAATGATCTCTGCACACACTGAAGAAATAAATATACTTCAGAGTATGCACATACACACAAATCTGGATGTAAAAGCGAGCACAGATTTTAGAAACACCTAACTGCAAACTGAGGTCTACTACAACAAAACAAAAAAAAACCCCTCAAACTATCAAGAATTGACAATCAGAGATCGCAGTTTCCCTTCTCCCACTTTTTTATTTAATTGTCTTTTTATACTTTGAGGCTTCTTCCTGAACAAGCACTGGGCTTACTTTTCTTCAAATACAAACTATTCATGTATTTGTACACGCTCTGAGTAAGCTTTCCACTGCTGTTAATCCATCGAAACTCAGTGCAGCAATTTCTTGACTTACTCACTGTAATCTCTCCTCCTGTACCTGTAAAGCAGGCTTGTTTTAAAAACTGATGCCGAAGGGTTGTATCAGCCCTGTCTAACTGTGGGAGAGGGAAGATGGGTGTTAACAAGAGTATTCGCTCAAAACAAGAGTGTGTGCGGCTGTAGAATACCTTGGCAAAGGCCAACAAACTGATATTAAGAGGACAGGACATTCTATTGTACTGAATGTTCAATCCCAGTAACTGGAAATAGCATTCATTACTGGAAGTAACATGTTTAAATTCAGGGTAATGGTGCAGATTCAGCAAACGGGTAACAAAAGACATTATAAGATCATGATTAAACTTTTTGCATTGGTTGCAAAGATGAAGGCTATTACACACAAGATTCATAGGGCTCCAAAAGTCAAAATATGAACTATGATTTAAGAAGAACGTCATGTAACAGTATCCTCAACACCTAGGACTAGAAATTCATCACTAGGTGGGAAAAGAAGAAAAGTGGGATCACTAACCTTTGCAATAAACTAGCTCCCAACTCCAACTTCCAAGATTTCCAGTTCTTTCATTAGAATAATTTTACAATGTAATGTTTTACCAATTAAATCCTAACCAATTTATTAACAGTCAACAACTCTCTTCCCCATCTCAAGCACACATTCATTGACAGCTTTACTGTTTTCTGTGACCAAAAAGCCCACCCCAAAGCAACAAACAAGAACCCCCAGCAACCCAAGGTTTAAATAAAAACCTTTTTCCCCCCCTAAATCTGGTTTATACCATACTTATGATTTCTAGCCAGCTTTTAGAACACTATACTTAGCTGTTTTCTCAAATTAAAGCCAAGATCTCCTCCTTGCCATTCACGAAGTCACAATTATTTCTTCTTCAATAACTACCTGCAACTCTCCTTGCCACCATCCACTAGCGTTTTTCTTCAGAATAAGTATTAGCTGTCCTGGAGCAAGACTAAGCTGCTCAGTTCCTGATGCAGCATAGGCAGTAGTAACCTGAGCAATTTCTGAAAAGATAATACATGAATTGCACTTGTTAGCAAGAAAATATATTAACTGCATTTTCATTACAGTAAGAGCTAGATACATAGAAATATCCTGGTACATATCTTGCAGCTAAGAACATAACCCACCATTAAAACACTGCTATGAACCTAAATGCTCACAGTCAGGAAACAGTCCTAAATGTTAAAAAGTTATCACACACTTACCTGGTTTCTTATTTATAGTTCCAGTTTTGCCAGCATTACTAGAAGCCTAAAAAGACATAAAAATCAACTTTTAATGCGCAATAAAACCAGCAGAGTTTACATCAACTTTAAGCATGTGGACAGAAAAACATGTGGAGATTTTAATTTTGAGCCTGTACTCAATGTAACTGTCAGAATTCAAACTCACTTCTTGATCCTTTGGTCTGACATAATTGGAGGGGAAGATTCCAGTTCTGCTGTCAATGCTCCCAGTCCACCATTCCCCTTCCTTCTGGGTCACTAGGATTTCCTCACCTTCCGTGAACGTCAAGTCACCAGGCTCAGAGCTTGAATATGAATAGAGTGCAACATACTCTGTGCAAACAGCACATACAAAGAAGGAGACAACAGTTTCAGATAGGAGGATAAAAGTAAATCAGATGCAAGTAAAGGTACCTTTGATATCAGTGTTAATCAGTATGTTCACAACATGGATCATGTCTTCACAAGTCTTTGAATCAACCTAGCTACTTGCTTGATTGTAATCACATCTCACCTCATGCTTACAGCTTTGAATTACAGGTACACAACTTCGTATTAATTTGGCACAGTAAGAGTTACTACTTTGCCATCATCCCACAGATCAGCAGTGGCTTGTACACCACAGCTTGAAAACTCATCTCCTGCATTAAACATTCCAGCCTCCCTCTGTTTCACAGCAGGCATGTACATTCCACACCTAAACCTGATTAAAAGCATTCTTATCTAACACAGCAAAAATGAAAACAAAAGTGAAATTAAAATATAACTGGTGAAGCATGGAGAGACACTAGATTAAAAAGCTTAGAAAGTGCTTCCCACAAATTTTTCTCTAGTAATATTTATATACTCCCTACTGATTAAAAGCAGACAATCCACACTCGGGAGACTAAAACTCCCTTCTGATGTCTCTATGGTATAGCATAACACAGTAGAGAACAACAGGAAAAGAACTCATGGGTATGAGACATATTTAAGTTTTCAGAAATAAATTAATGCTTAAGTAGTCATAAAAACAAAAGAAAAACCCAAGCCTATGCTCAACCTGAATTAGTTATAAGCTTTACTTACATTCCTCTTTTACAAATCTCGTATCAGTAAATCAACATTTGCACTGTTTCTTTTGGACAAGCATTAAGGCCTGCTCAGCAACCCATCACATATTTAAGCTTATTCACATGCCACGAAGGAAAACCAGACTGTATCATTAAGTAGCATATTTCATGCTGTCTTACCCTCTCCTGCTGTGTAAGACTGCCTATTAGGCTTTTTGTTTACAGCCGCATAAATAGCTTCTGGTCTGCAGAAAGAAGCAAAGGTTTGTGTAACTATAAGGCTGATCAAGACCAGATCTCTCTATTAAGGTAAGACTTTGATTCTCTCAAAGCTGGTACTGCCTCTGAATTAACTGCAAAGACAACCGTCAAACAGTGACAGATACTACTGATATTTAAGATAAATGTCATACAAGGCATACCACTTAAAAAAAATAGGGAAATGTGATGAAAGATGAGAATATATATCTGCAAATTATGCTATTCAAAAGAAGAACAAATTCAAGATTTTGTCTAAATTCTCTCATTCTACAGAATTTCTAAGAAGTTTCATTATAACACATGAAAAGAACAATTCACACACAATGGTGCAGCTATCCCTCAGCAGTTACCTGACTTTGAATTGCTACCTGAACAGTTGCCCCGCAGCATTAGAATAGATACAAACATCTTTTCAAGTAAAGAAAAACACACTATTTCTGCAAGATATACAAGATTACAACTATTTGTAGGTCACTTAAAAACTGACACCTTCAGAGGCAGATCGTAGCTACACTGCAAGAGAGCCGACTCAGTAATGAACCAAAACAAAGTCTGGCACTTGAGGAATAATCAAACACCACTAATTTTTCACAGCCCTCAGCCTTGAAGACTCTCTATTTACACAGCAGTGAGCCCAGCATTACTTGGCCTGCCAGAATGAAACAATAAAAGCTTGAAGTGGCATGGTTTAAACTGTAAATGGTATTTATAATTCTGCACTTTAAAGCACTGCAAGAATTTTGCACTCTAAACCGCCTCTTTTTGTGAACAGTTGAATCAAACAAAAAATAAAAGTTGCACTTACTCCTCTTTCTTGATTTCGCTCCCAGGTAAAAGCTTGACATACGATTTTGGAAACCAACCCCTTCCTCCATGTACCTCTCCAAACCACCAGTTTTCCTGCTGCTCCAGGACAGTAATGATATCATTTTTTGAGAAATTCAAGTGGTTATCTTTTTTTGCAGTCCAAGAGCAAAGTGCTTGTGCTTTTAGGTTCTCAACAGGCTGCCCCTGTTAAGACACAAGGGGAGATGTTGATCGACCACACTACCCCAAACTGGTGCAAGCACTAAAAAGCAAACATTGATGTATTCTTTACTGAAGTTTAAGCAAGTGAGGGCTTGATGTGTACAAGCTGCTAATCGAGGAAAAATCTCTCAATTCTATTTCTTATTTGTTAGAAATATCTTGTGTGTCCCATTACAGGTGAAAATTATTTTTAGAATTATGAAACAGTATGCCTTTTTGCTCAGTGGTCCCTGGAAACATACGGAATTATGTCAAAGCACACTAGTGGAACATTCAGACTAGCTTCTTTATCGTCTAGCCTGTTCAGGGCTCCCTGTATTAGAAAAGTTGTGTTTTGGACTGTTTTTTCTTTAAATTAGTTTCATTAACATGAATCTAAAATACAGCAAGTTCTCCACTCTCACACAATATACCTGTCCATGAATGGGTGAAACAGATCCAGGGGACACAGTGCGAGTGAAAGCTGATTTCTGTTGCCATGCTGTATTAACATTCAGGCTAGAAAAAGGGATGTTTTGGTAGTCAGATTCTTCTGCAGATTTACCTGGTGAAAGTGGTCTGAAAATTGAATACAGGCATATTGAACACATTACAATTTCTATTTTAAAGGCACCTCAAGCAGAATAATATTTTTTTAACATATATAAAACACATTCTACACATTGTGAAGCAGACTGTCAAATACAAGACTTTCAGGTAGGTTCCTCAGTAAGTTTTCTGCATTTATATTGAAACCAAAACCAAACCAAACCAACAATACCCACCAAAACCCAAAACAACAATAAAAACCCCCAAATCACCAAATAAAACTATACAGCACATTATGTCTTTGCTAAATTTAGAAAAAGTGACTTGAACACAAACGTAACAAAAACTCACTCTGAAGCAGCTGAGGTAGTAGATAAAGATACTATGGGAGGAAGTAAGGCCTTCTTAGGAGATAACGATTTTTCTCCTTCTGGTATTTTTTCTACATAATTGCATGGAAACCAACCAAAATGTCCTTGAAAACTCCCATAAAGCCAACCAGGCTCTCCCACATTTTTTTCATCAACCTATGTACAGGCGGATAAATACAAAGAAAACACAGCAGCATGAAGCAAAAAGGGTATCCTTTAATCACAGTGACAGCACCTACTAGCAGTCTGAACTGAACAGCATGAGCAGCACTCATACTGGATCAGCATTTTCATTCTCCTCCCTTCCAGAATGGAGCTGATTTTGCCCTGTTCAAGGAACAGGGTGATGCAATGCAACAATTGCAATGACTTAAGAGTCAGGTAGAGACAGGCCTCAAAGACATATTCCTTCAAACAGATCCCAAACCTGCACACTGGGGATCATGTACTACACCTGGAGCCGCTCTGCCTTGCCAGGAATGATGATGGCTTGTGTTGTGTTTTGTCAAATGCACAGCCAAGAGGCAGCAGCTGGCAAGCCCAGCAGTGCATGAAACCAACTGCTGCAGTTCTGCTTACAGATACAATTAACTGCCATTTGACTACATTCAGAATACATCAAAAAATTCTGTTATTTACTATATGATTAAGTATATAGCATCTCTAAACATTCATAGCAATATTGAAGCCTCCACTATGCTACAAATTAGCAAATTCATCAAAATTAGCTAAAAATTACCAGCTCATCAAATACTATCAGCTAGTTAGCTCAGTTGAGGATTGAGGTAAGAGGAGGAGGCGGCAGCTGCTAGACTATTTGTGAAATAAGTTACCAGTAGTTAAACGACACAGTTATATCTGAGAAGGAAGCCAAAACAAAACCTTCTTTTCTTGTTCCCCTTCTATGCTTCACTGGTATAGAAAAAAAATGCAAATAAATGATTTAACACCATCAAACTGAAGGCTAATACTTCAGAGTTTTAATAATTCGTACTACATTGCTTTGTAAATTCTCCCTCATCACCTACATATATCGCTTATAGTCTAAATGAGGAGGAACCATACATACTTATGTATTAGATACATATTATGTTAATTGTACTCCCATGGTTGTAAATCAGTTTTCACAAGTCCACCTGAAGGCACATGCTTTCAAAACTGTGTATGCTGACAAGTAATATAATTACACAGTATCATAGAATCACAGAACAGTTTGGGTTGGGAAGGGACCTTCAAAGGTCATGTAGTCCAACCCTGCTGTAATGAGCAGGGACATCTTCAACTAGACCAGGTTGGCCAAAATCACACCCATCCTGGCCTTCAGTGTCTCCAGGGATGGCACATCTACCATCTCTTCGGGCAACCTGTTCCAGTATTTTGCCACCCTCATTGTAAAAAATAACACATTTCAGCTGAGATGTTAGAAGACGTTTCCAGTCTTATAGTCCTGCAGTAATATTACAGATGGCATATTCAGATGAATCCAGAAAAGTGCTACAAAGACTGGACACAAAATAAACTACTGTATATGTCTGCCTGAGGGAATATGCATAAAGGACCAGCCAACAAGAGGCAGAAGTCAATGTTAACAATACATCAGAAAACAGTGTTAAGATTCAGAAGAACTTTTCACATCTACTTGTTAAATAACTACTTTTATTTTAATTCAAATGCATTAATTACTAATTCATGCCTCTACATACTATGTTCATATTTCAAGCAGACATTTAAAGGCCAACCTATAAATTTACAATAAACTGCAACAACTTTTTCAACGTTCCTGATCTACTAATTTTGGAAAGTTTACATTTACCATTCGCTATTGTTATTTTAAACAGAATCTCAACACATCTAGGATATGTAAAATCCAAAGAAAGATTTTGGCTGAATTAACATTAATTTTACTTGTTTAAGAAAAAGCAATCAAATTTAAATTTTGAGTAAGCTTTAAAATGTGCCAATGTAATGCTTTTGACACGTAAGACCTTGTGTATCTCAAGGAGGAGTAAGGGGGTGGGATTTCTGCAAGTTAAATGTGAATGGCAAATCTTACCTGAATTATATCCCCAGTATTAAAGCTCATCTCATCATGATTCCTTGCTTCAAATGGATATAAAGCTCTGTAATTTACCAAGGCAACTGAATTCCCAGACTCTGAGACACTAAATGCAGTGCCTGAAAGGGTAAGAAAATTAGTTATCATTTTAACTCAGCTAAAAGACATGCGCTTAGTTGAAGCCCCATCATTCTAAGCAACAGGTATGAGTACAAGAAGAGAACGGTTCTTGCCCCCAGGCAAGTATCGAAGGAGATGACCAACTACAGCAGGCCAATGGGATACATTAAGTGCAAGACTTCAACATGCAAATCAGTGTCAATGTAACACAGGCACTAAAATGCACTGTCTTCTGAAGCAAAAAAATTGTATCTTTATCTTCTCATCTTTCCTTGCCAAACTGCTCTGGCTAACCCACTGCTTTACTATAGTAGCATTTAACACAACTATAATTATCCAAGTTGAAAAGATACCATTGTTGAAACAGTAAGGGTTCAGCAGCATGTATAAAGGTTTTACTTAGAAACCTACAAGAGCAAAATATCAGTTCTAGTTTCTTTGTACCTCTGTTCTCCAAGTCTGTGATTGACACCTGCTGATGTTTTACAAGGTATAGCTGAAGCGTGCAAATATCCTCCAGCACTGCCCTAATTTGGTTCTTGCTGAACTCAGTGATAAAGGTGGCTAATAAAAACTGACAAGAACTAATGAAAGATGGAACTAATCAAAACTGCCTTTAGCAAAAATACTGTTAAACCACTATTTTTCAAAGTCCACAACCACAGTTAGGTCCTTTTACTGCTTCCAGCATCTGTGATTTATCGACCAGGATCACTGGAAGATTTGTAATCAGTCACAGGTTACTTCTATGAGTTTTCAGCACCTAAGTTAACAGGATAATTTAAAACAAACTAAAGACATTAAACATTGTTTCTTTTTTTTAAATAATATTTTAGACAATAAGCCTGCCATAATGTCACATTGATAATACTACTACAAACTGCTCAGGAAAATGAGAACCATTAAAACAAAAATCTAACAGACTAAGATTACCTTCATTTTTCCAGGGTGGCTTAAGACTTTTACCCTCTGTTGCTTTCAAGAGATCTGCAAACTTCTCAGTTATATTTAATTTAGAAGTGTGTTTCTCCATCTCTTGAGAGTTGGTCACTTCTTTTATCTTCTTTATTTCTTCATTCTGCTTACGCCTCTCCTCAGCCTCTCTTGCAATTTGTTCTTGCTTTCTTTTATCTTCTTCCAGTTGCCTCTGCCTTTGCTGTTCTGTCTCCCTCAAGATTGCAGTTTGCCTATTTTTCTCTTCCTCTGCATAAAACTGTTGTTTATTTTCCCTTTCCCTCATCAGAGCAACTGCTTCTTCAGCTTTCAGCTTTTCTTGAACTTTCTCCTGCATTCGTTCTTCCTCCAATCGCTTCTTTTTCTCTTCCTCCTCCCTTCGGATGTTTTCCTGCCATCTGTTCTCCTTCTCCCGTTTTGCTTTCCTGAAAGACACAGGAGAACATTCAGATAAAAATGAATGAGACTGTGTTCATAGAGTAATTGACTGCATTTGTCAGTAAAACTGAGTCTATGACATTGATCACTCTCCTCTCAGGGCGATAAGCTGCTCCGCAGGAGACCATGCTTTGTCTTATCATGAGTGCCACTATACTTCACATATAAATAACAAAGGGATTAAAATTCTTGGCATAAAAACACTGGCATGTGTGCACTTGTGCAGTGCTTCCAAAAACACTTCTGCTCACCTATATCCTGATGTGGAAGAAATGATCTGTTAATTGAACAAAGGTGGTTTTAAGCTGTCCACCAAGGTAGTATCTGTATCTCATTATTGGATTGTAGTGACAGGACAAGGGGGAATGGATTTAAACTGAAAAAGGGGAGATTTAGATTAGATATTCGGCAGAATTCCCTGTGAGGGTGGTGAGGCACTGGCACAGGTTGCCCAGAGAAGCTGTGGCTGCCCCATCCCCAGCAGTGTTCGAGGCCAGGTTGGACAGGGCTTGGAGCAACCTGGTCTAGTGGAAGGCGTCCCTGCCCGTGGCAGGGGGGGTGGAACTAGATGAGCTTTAAGGTCCTTTCCAATCCAAGCCACTCTATAATTCCATGAACTATGATTTCCAAACAGATTAGTAACAAAAATTAGTAACTTATTCTGGTACACACAGCTAAAATAGCCTTTGACTATTGATCTTTGCTGCTTTATTTTTTTGCCTTTGACAGTTGTAATCCATTCAATACACTTATCCTCACCAACAGCCACACTCTTCAGCAGACAGAATCTCGAAAACTGACTGTATTCTCTGAAATTATTCAGATTTTATCCTGTGCCTCATCTCTCCAAAGTTATTACCCAATTCAACATGCTTGAAAACCATTGTATTTTAGCTGTCAAGATCTTTCCTCTGAAAAGTGCAGACCTAACCCTTAACGGGATATTCCTATACATACAGTATATGGATCCTCTTAAAGGGACTGTCACAAGTGTTATGAAACTCCACCACACTGTTGTAGAAAAATGCTGTCTTGAGTTGAGGCCATGAATTCCATATACTACAAGGTCACTAGCTTTACTTCATTAAAAACAGTCAAAGCAAATACGTACCACTGAAAATCTCTCTCAAATTAAAAAGAGAAAACACAGCAATTCTCTGAATGAGAAGTCAAAACTAGTACATCAAAGCAATTTTAAGCTGAGGACCGCTCACTAAGAATACCCATCCACCCTCTCTGGCACCGTTTCAATCTAGGGATGCTAAACCCAAACCAAGTAGCTGATAGCAGAAGGCTGGGAGAGAGGAAAAACAGACTGACATTTTAAGACAGCCGGAATCGAACCCTAGAAACTATGGTTTCTTAATCAGTGAAACAAAAGAAAATGAAACCAGTTGGTAACAAGACCATGTGAAACCAGGAGCTGAGGACAGTAGAAGTTTGAGTGCTTGAAACAAGGCTGGACTGAACAAAACTAGCATCATATAGGTGAAGGTATGATCCTCTCAAAAACATGTTTGAATTTCCTTATTGTCCTCCTAATTTATTTATTTTAATTTATTTATTTATTTTAATTTATTTTTATTTTTATTTTATTTTATTTTTTATTTTTATTTTATTATTTTAATTTATTTTTTATTGTTCTCCTAAAAAAAGGAACCAAATTTAAAAATCAAAGCTCAATCAGTCATCCAGCTTTTAAGATTAACATAAGAATTAAGCAGTCAATTACCTTCGTTTTGTCTTAAGTATCAATCTCACAACAGTCCAGATATACATAACAAAAGCCTATTAACTGCTCAGTCAGAAGGGATGTTCAGAGGCTAGCAAAACAAGTCACAATGTATGAGGCATTTTAAATGTGTGAGGATTATTAAAGAAGAAGAAACCTTAATAGCAAAGTGACTAATTGGTTTATTTATGCATCAAAACTGAATTATAAGTTTTAGGTTTTTTATAAGAAGAAGATAAAAACAGATTGGAAAGAGTAAATTCAAACCATTCTAAAACATTTTCTTTAAGGGAACTCAGTAGGATGTATTTTTACTGATTAGATCTCTCATTTAACACAATCAGCATCTTAAAAGTCACCACAGCGTTATTTTGCTTTAAAAACTGCAACACTGATACATTCAGACATGGTACCTTGCAGCCTCATCTTCCAGTCGCTTTTTCTGTGCAAGTTCAGCTCTTCTTTTTTCTACCTCTCTTATTTTGTCCTGTTTGATCCTGTGGAGTTGCTCCAAGGCTAATTGCTGTGTGCTGTAACTTTCTCTCAGGTCCTAGGGAGGAAATGCAATGAAGTACATCAAAAGGAACAAAGCCAATCTTGCAAGAAAAGGCTTCAGGCATTTTAACGTTTTGTGAACAAAGTTTTAATACAAATGGACAATGTAATATTAATAGTCCCTGGAGGTCACTGTAAAGAAAAGTCAAATCAACAGAAGTATAAAAGTAGATAGCAGGTTTGCAAAGCCTTTGATATAACTTTGGCTTTCAAAGAGCCCTTCCAGTCATACACCTGCTGGAAACAGCAAATATAACAGAAGAGAAGGAAAGATATAAAACTGAGTGCTCAAACACAACATTATCTAAGGGCACAGAAGGCAGTGAAGCATATTTTAAATAAGCAATAGGAGTCAGACTTCAACTGAAAACCAACACAATACCATAAACGTGAGAATGCATCCCTTCTGTAGGGTGTTCCCCTTTGTGATGCTTCCTGAAGAATCAGTCCCCTGTTTAAATCAGTAAAACTTTATAGAAATATCCAGCAGACTTACCCCTGTGGGAAGCCATAGCCTAAAGACAATAACTCAGACTGGAGTTTCCCTGCATTTGTAAACTTCACAATTTTTCTCTTTTAAACACATCCTTCAAGTCCTATTCCATTTCCCTCTGATAACAAACTTTTTCACAGCACAAAAATCAGCATGAATCTTTGGGATAATCAGATTCACAGAAAAAGTCAATATTAATAGAATTACTTTAGATTGTACCTCACCATGTTACAGAACATCTGTAAGATGCTACATTATTTTTTTCTTAGGAATCCTACAGATACACACTGAAAAATGCAACACGTATACCCTGACTTTTCATATCTGATCTCATAAACGCAAATAAAGCAATTAAGAATAATCTATTCCCACTAACATATGCACCTCTACCACTCACGCTGCCTAAGAGATACAGCGCAATTTATATGAAAAGGGCAAGATGAAAGTGAAAGCTTTTGCAGCAACAAACTAAATCAAGCAATTGACCACAATTTTTCCCCAAACACATTCAGATGACAATATTTCTAATTTTGCATAGAATTTGAGGACCACTGTGGAAATAAACGTGCATCATAAAAACTCTCAGATCTTCGATTTCAGGACAGAATAACCCAAAATGGAAAGGTCACTAAGCAATTCTGATTATTTTTTTTTTCTCATAAATCATTCTCAAAGTCAGATTTCTAACCCTGGCAGGCAAAAGCAGTGTTGAGGAAAAACAGCAAGTAGGGTTTAGTACGGGGTTAATCTGCAGGTTTAATAGCATTGCGCTTGCTGCATCATATTCTGGATACTGATGCTATTTCTAGACTTTTGAACTTGGACTAGAATTCATATAACCTGATACACGGTTTAAGATGTATGGAATAGGTAGAGAGCAACAGATGGAAAAGTGGAAGAGACACCGTTTCCATCTAAGACAGTAATTTTTTTGTTAATGTTACCTGAACTAAAAAGAAAAATACCTGTGTAAAGTAAACTAGTGAACATAGTCTATTAAGAAATAAAATGGCTATTTGTATTTTGTAGTTTGGATTTCTAAGCAGGTAAGAAAAGTTTTTAAGAGGACGTAAAAGCTAGCAGAAACACAAAGTGCCTATCAATTATCTTTTAGGAAAATGTATTTAATAGAAGTTATACATCCAAACAGAAAGGGTAAGCAGAGCAAAGTTGCGAAATAATTAAAAATCAAAAAAGCCAAAGATTAGAAAATAACCTTAAGTAAGAGGAAGAGGTTGTTGAGACAGCTTAGCAGAGACAAAAGGCACTGAAGAACAGAATCATCCATATTCTCACACTGTAAGATAAGGCAGATAAAAAGCCAATTAATCTTTGCACTGTATTTTGAAAACATATTTTAGGGATGACTGAATTGTGGAAGCAGCCACTGAACACAGCAAGCCATGCAATAAACAAGTAACTAAAAAAGCATGTTACATTTAGCCATTTTTTAAAAAGAAAAGAAACTCCTTAAAAGTTTATGAATTTTTCTTGGTGTTCTCTTTGGAGAGTGCAGAGCCTTCATACTCACCAAGCATAAATCCATAACTTATGAATAAAGTTCACATCAGTGCCACCAGGAGTAAGCTGGCACGTAAAGTTAAGTGGATGCATGCTGCCCTGCCTGAGAGTTGTACCCCATTTTAGACAAGTCAAGAGTTGCCTCTGGAACAAAAAAACCTTCAAGTCTAGCGGTCTGTATTTCTTACCTTATACACAAATAAGAGGCCTATGCTTACTTTTAGGACAACACCTTAGTCTGCTACCTTAAGCTGTACAATGCACTATGAAACCATGTACTACGTTCAATAAAAGTTTAGTGTTCGGTCCACAATTCAAAAACATTAGCCAATATAACCACAGTACTATAAGAACAGAATTTGCAAAGGCCTGAAAAACATAATGTTTACATCAAAAGGTATTCTCGAAGGCACAAGTTGAGAGTGAGCAAAGTTGATTCATGCAAAGCGATGATTAGCAAGAGGTTCATATTTTAGTATGTTAGCAATAGTTCTAAGTACATTTTTATTGCATTATTTACTCCAAGTTCTTTGGTAATTCTTATTTCACACTGGAAGCTGGGGAAAGCTTTTTGGAAGCCTGGTAAGACTGCCACCAATTTGTGTGATTGGATGGAAAAATAAAAGAAACTTAAGGCTAAGTATTTAGATAATCCATGTACCTTAAGCTGACTGTTAAAGGCATCCATTTCAGCAAGTTTAGAAGCAGTTTCTTTCTCAAGGGCATCTAGTTGTTCCTTAAGTCTTTGGCATAATTCTTCCTTTTCTAGGGACTTTTCGTGCACTGAACTGATTCCTGTACCTGCATAAGGAAAGACAAGCAATTTTACAAGAATTTCTGTTTTCACTAATTGTATTAATATATACACACCTTCCCAACCTCTTTTCTCACAAAAATGCCTTGATTTACCTTTCTATTTGCATATAGCACAAAGAAGAAATGTCTACAACATCTGAGACATCTGGGTATTACATGTAATAAATACAGAGTGATTTGCAAGTTGTCTTTTTTTTTTTTCCATATATCACACCAATCCATAGGAAGCTTCTCTAGATTCGGACTTCTAGTGGGTTTGACATGAGAACCAGTGGAAATTGTACATAAAACTCCCTTGAGTTTACACTATTAAAAAAGACAAGGTGTAAGAATATCTCTGGGCTGCATAGTCTGTACGAAGTTTCAAGCAAAAACTGTGTTTTCTGAAGAAAAATGTGTTTGTTTGTCCCTTACTTAGAACATGAAGGAAATAAGGGAATGCAGATGAAACAATACTAAAATGGCACTAACTGAAGAGTCAAGGTGTGATTAACACCTCTGCATCATTCAGCATTTTTTACAAGTGATGAAAAGCCAGAAATCAAACAGAAGAGAAAACATTTGCAGGTACTTACTTTGAGTGTTTTCAAGTTGAGCATTTCTAATTCTTTCACTTAACAACTGCTTTTCAGGAACTAAATAGGTTAGTTTATTCTGATACTCCTGTAGATATTGAAGAGAACATAACTGATGTTTAATGTTGTTTATAAATCAGTAAGAACAAATAGGTGAATTTTCAAACATAACTTCATGTTAATGACGTGAATGCAAGTTATCATTATGGGGTAGAGCAAAAAGATTACTCCATACTCTAAGAGTATTTATATTATAAATGAATTATACTATAATATAAATTATACCATTAAAATTGAATGAGTTTTGAACAAAACACATTAATACAGCTGGGAACAAACCCTGACATGCTAGAAGTGTAAATATTACCAAGAAAACACTTAAGTTGCCTGTCTCAAGCCTAACAGTAACTTTCCATGACACACAGGAACAAGAAAAGAAGTTTCCCTAATGTGTAGGTGCATTACATAAAATCGTAGCAGAGGGTGATTTACGGTAGTCAACTGATTTGAAATAATTCATGTCTTGCTATTAAAGAAAAGAAGAGCAGCAAGGTAATTCAACCCAAAGACCAACTTGCTCTGCATACAGAAAAACATTCCTCATAACGCTTTGAGTCTGGAGCCATAAAATAATTTATAATTAAAGAGAAATCACTATTACTGATTCACAAAACAACAGCTGAGGTTTTGACAACTGTCCTCATTCAGCTGTCAGCTTATTGTAATCCATATAATAATTTCTTTAACATAAATAAAACTAAAAACCTCTGCAATGTTGACGACCTTGCTGATTTCCTCTCTCCACTATAATCTGATTCACTGTTCCTCCTTATGTGGATGTATTATGAACAGCATTATGGAAACACATAATAGGAAGTAAAGGAAAACCACAAGCTTAACAGTAAGTTACAAACCTTAAGCTCATGTCGTAGTTGATTAACTTCCATGATCCCTTGGTCATATTTCCTATCTAAAGCCTCCAGTTCAGTTTTTCGAATTTGCTTTTTGCTTCGAATATCTTGCAATCTGCTTGAGATTTGCTGATGTTTTTCTGTCTACAAAGAAATCAAATACCACACACTAAATCTGTGGGCAGATCAGTTTATGTTCAATTCTTTAAAACAACACAAATTACCTGTTTGAGGTTCCTCATCTAAAACAGAGCGATAAACTCTTAATGGGCCATTAATGTAGATTCTAAGCTTTACACACTTTAAAATAGTGTTTCAAGATGTGTAGTGAAACTTCTGTCTTACCAGGGCTTCTAATTCAAGATTAAGGCTCTTCTTTCTAGAGGTCAACCTGACAATTTCTTCTTGTTCCCTGTTACGTTGATTAAGAAGTTCTTGGCGACGAATTCTTTCCCATTCCAATCGTCGCTGGCGCTCAAGTTCTTGTTTTGCTGCCTGCAGAAAAATTACATTACTTTAAATTATAATGGAGATGCAGAACTCGGAGACCGTGATTAATATAATGTGCCCTGTTTCTAAATAGCATAATGGCAACATAACATAGTGTCTTTTGAAAAGTGTTCTTATATATAAATTTCAGCATCAAAGAATGGAGGAAGTCATCCTGTAAGATTCTTCATACCATGCTCTTAACTCAGGATGAAGAAAAGCTACATAATCCAGAGTGAAAGTCTGTTTAGCATCGAAAAATGCTCATAAATGAGCACACAGACAGATATTGCTTATAACCTTTGAGTATTTTATATATAAAATATGCAAGTAAGTCTTATGCATGGCTGAGACAACAAATAGGAGCAAATCTGTCTCAAGTTCAACTGTCAATTATGAATTCAGTACAATCTTGGCTGGCTTGCAGATTTTTGCATAAGTCTAAGAAATCTATCAAAGAAAACCTCATCTGTCCTGAAAATCTTCAACCTATACCAACACTTGATTCATTTACAACAGATACAATGATTTCAGGCAGAAATAATGGTCTCTCTGCAAGACAACTTGCCAATGGCCATGTGAGGAGACAGAATCCAAGCCAGCATTCAAACCCTGCATGCTCTGTGAAGTGAATACTCTATATGCATGCACATATTCCTTAAAGCATTAAAAAAAACAATTTCAAGAAAACAACCTCCCGCCTTTCTATTTCTTTCCTCCTCTTTTCTTCCCTTTGTCTTTCCAACTCTTGTTGTCTCTCCAGCTGCTTTTCCAGTAACAGTTGTTTTTTCCGTTCCAGTTCTTGACGTTTCCTCTCTTTTTGCTCTTGTTTTTCTCTTTCTCTCTGAGCCTTACGTTCAGCCTCTCTCTGCTGCTGTTCCAATAGGACCTGACGGCGTTTTTCCAGCTCCATATTTCCCCTCTCATAGTTGGCTTTCCTTTTGTCCTCAAATGTCACTAAAATAAAGAAAAGGTAGTTATTTCTGTTCTGTGCAAAACACTGCCCTCAGACAAGTCCTTTGGTTACATTACTATACATAGATACTTTCCTTCTGGCAAGCTCAGGTTGTTGGGTCATGGATGATATAAGCATGTTGCATTTGTTAATGTATAATTTTTCTTTTCAAAACTACCTTTAAATTTTCCTAAGATTATTCCAATGTATGTGGGGGGAGTAGTTTAAAACCAACCAAGAAAATTACTTGAATTTTAGAGGAAATGTGAAAGAACAGATTTTATAAGCCATGAAAGACTATATTCTGTTAAAAAGGTTTTCAACTGTGCAAGAAACATTAACACAAAAAGAAAGAGCTTAGTTTTTAAGGGTGTTCCCTGTAAGAGTTTCTGGAGTTAAAAACAGCAGAAAAAAATCCAGGATCAAGTTCAATTACTGCAGCATAGGATAAAAAGAGATACAAAGGAATGGTTTAGGCTCCCAGCAACCACCCTTTCAAAAAGAGAGGCAAGTCATGTCTTGCAGTGTGCATGTAAGAGACCTTTGCTGGTAGAATCAGGGAGTCAACAGCAGAATCTATGTTACATGCAAGTTGCATCTAGTTTCCAGAGAATTAAACTACATTGGGACCCCCTGCTTCCAAAATGTTCAGAACAAAGTAATGTCTGGAACTTTCAACTGGAAAAAAAATTTTGCAGCAGCATGGCAGTTATTTGGCCATAAAGGATTTCTTATCTAAAATACATTATTAATCAGCACACTCTTCCTTTTCTGCAGCTAAAACCAGCCCTTATTTCTGCCTTCTCAATCCTATTAGATGTAATAGGCTGTCCACTTCCACTTAACAACCCTCCTACCATCCAAGTTAAAAGGGATCTATCTTCTGAAATGTAGCTCCCTAGTGATTTGATTGTGTCTTCCACTTTCTAAATGTTTCAGTGCCCTTCAAATACAGCCCTATACATTAAGAATGCAAACCCTATTTTACCGGGTTGTTTTTTCTGTGGCTCCTCCTCTTGCACAGGTTGGTAAGATGGCAGAGTTCCATTTATATTTTCAGTACTTTTTGCACTCCTGGACGAAAAAGAAAAACCAGCCCACCATTGTTAGAGAAATAACACAGTTCTCTTCTTTGTATAAAAAAAAAAAATTCATTGAACATGTATTACGCTTCACTGCCCTCAGTAATGTACCTGAAAGAAGGTGGTACCAGTTCAAGAGGCAGAGTCAGCGGCAGAGGTTGCCCAGCTTTGGCCATATCTGTTAGGTGCATGGCCAACACAAACTCATCAGCTTTCAGCTGTCCATCTCCATCAATATCAGCTAGTGACCTGCACAGTTTTAACAACAATAATGATTAGAACCAAGCATCACAATCATTCACAAATGACAGCTGAAACAATTTACTTTAAAAATTAGTTTTAAAATAGAGAATTCCTGTGAAATTTCCTGGTAAAAATAATTAAAATTAATAACATGAATAGTTCATGAAGGCAGATATTATTTTGTTTAATAATATACTGCTATTCAGATGTTTTCATAAAATACACCAAAAGGATAGGAAAGGTTAAGAGACATCTCTTGATTTACTGCATCACCAAGAGACAAACTGGGAAGAGAATCCAGCATCATTCTTAACGAGCTCAAAATGCTAGAAACCACTTTTCCATACTTTTTTTAATTAAACAAAATAAAACAAAACATTACATAAAATTACAGCAAATTCTACAACAGGAATCTTTGCATAGAATTCTTTTTTCCCTTTGTATCTTCCCAACAGCGCAGGGAGGATGTGAGCTGCCCCAGAGTACCTTGCAATGAGTAAGGAAAAGATCACCTACCCTCTTGCCTAAGGAGAGGGCAAACCACACAATCATATGATTAGCCTACAAAATGCTTTCCACACAGCTGGGGTGGTGTGTGTACTGGAGGTAAACCAGCAAAATGTTTCCAGAGCTGCAGGAAAGAAAAGGAACCTTTTCCTGCCAAAAGGCAGGAACCTTTCTCAAGGAACTGTCTGTGTAGATACAATTGCAGGAATGTGTCCTTAGAGCTTACTGAAGTTTAACACTTTGTAAAATAGCTGCTTGTTAAAAAAAAAAGAACCAAAAAAAAAAAAACCACGCAGCTAAAAAAACCCCAAACCCTGCTAAAATCAAAAAGGAAACAACAAAACAAACACCCAACACACACACACCACAGTGAAAAACAAAAGCAGGAGATGATGAAATGGGATTTTTATTATGTTCACAGACCAGCACTATTCACACAAAACAATACCATTACAGTAATCACCATGAATATAGCACCCCAGTAGAAATATTGGTAATTCCTTACTTTGGGCAAAACTGAAACTTGGGCTGTTAATCCTCTCTACAGGGGTACACAGATCTCCTCACATTAGTTACTGATATCTTCAGGCTAGGCACCCAGGAAGGAATCAGTCATTATGCACCTGTTTGATTTCCCCATACTCCAGAGTAGAGGAATACAACCTGACACTCCATTTTTACTTTCACAGCATACAATCAAACAAGCTGAACAAATGTAAGGAATATTTCAGCTTTCTGCTGCTAGACACAAACAAATGACCGTCCTGAGATAAAGAGGAAGAAGAAAGGGAACTTGAAAAGGGATGTAACACACCAAACTATTGTGAAGTCTGCTCGGCCAGTATATTTTATGTGTAACATCTGAGTTATGTTTGAAGGCATAATCCAGCAGAGCAGATTATTCAAGCTTTCAGACAACTGTAAACACTTCCACCACCACAGTAAAGACAAACCTTAACAAAATTGTAGTATGCAGATATCTTTATAAGAACCTCAGTAAAACTCTAAAAAGCTGAAAGGTAACCATTTTAAATCTTCCTCCACGTTTTAAAATGGACAAGCTTGACTTCTGAATCCTTCTAAAATGAACAAACCCTCATCTCAGTTAAACTAGCACATCACTGAATCAAAAACTGAAGTTAGTATCAGCACTATTATATGGAGTTTAACAAACAAAAAGAATGAAAAAATAGAGTCAAGGTACCTTTTGAAACAGAACTAATTCAAAAACTAGTTTTAGTAACAGCTTAGTTTCAGTTTATGATTTTAAATCTATGGTTTCCCTCTGTAATTTCTTATTTAATACAGTTCATTTCCTCTCTTAACACCATAAACACACTGAATTTGTTATCAGTAACTAAACTTACCAAATAGTAGCCAACTGAGTCTGTGAAAGGTTTGATTGCAGAAGTGCATTCCTTGCTTGAAATCCTTAGTGAAAATTTAAAATTTTAATAACAATAAACACTTTCAACAAAGACTCACATGTAGCAAAAAATGGGCCACGAACTGGGCCGTGTTTATTTTTAATATTAATCTAATCCACTTTCATCAGTGGCTGACAATTGGCTTCACTTCCAGGCTTAACAACGGGCTTTACAACCTGAATACAATGAGGATGTAAATATTTGTGGTTTTTTCACTCCAGAGCACCTAATAGAAACGCTGACATGAAAAATTGATATTTATGGTAATCATAGAATAGCTCCACAGCTGTTTCAAAAGCACAGCTGACTGTCTACCTAATCTTGAGCTAGCATACTTGAAAGCTTTCCTTTGATAGTAAAGAACCATATACCCTTCTGGCAGGTCAGTGAAACCTTCAGCCCAAAATCAACTGAATGAGATAAAAAGCACTGAGTCCCTTTCTTGGTAAGGGTTTATTTAAAATAGGAAATACAGTCAGCTACAGACATACACACTGACTTCACACCTACTAACTTCTAGACAAGTGCTCTACTCTGCAGTGAGTAATCCGGTCTTATCAGGACTTTGTAACAAAACTCTACTCTTGTGTTAACTTTGTGTGGAGTCTTCCGAAATGACCATAATGCTGTGGCACAGCACAAATGTCACTGAAAATCAGCACGGAATGACTCCCTTAAATTACTTTTTAAAAGTACCAATGAACGGCTGCAGTACCAGTGTCTTTCCCAAACTGCTTTCTTTGAAAAGATAGAGCCCAAATATCTAAGCAATTACTAATATGCATACATAGGAGCACATGGCACAAAAAATGATTGTGAGATGTCCTCCATTTTATAAAGTCATAAGAAAGAGTCTCAGTCCAAAGAGTGATGCTTGGAAAATGACTGCTGACTTTATGGAGCTAAATTCCCCAGTCTGGTTCTCAGGCTCTTTTAGTTAGATCCTACTATTACTACTCTTCTCCTCTTCCCCTTGACAGCTGCTGTAGCTTCAGTTTACGTGGGGAGACTTCTGTCTCCTTGACTCCCCCAGGTCTAACACAGAGCCCAAGACAGTAAATTGATGGTTATTTTCATTTCTTGGCTGACTGGAATGAGCACCTGAAGCCTACTTTCTCCTGCATAGGTCTGAATATCAATAATTTCAGCTTTTTATTTCATATGCAAGTCAACCCCCAAGCCAGAATTCCATCCCCCAGAAAACACTGCTGGTTTTCCCACTCCATATCAAATGCTATACTCACCTGATAAATATCCACTCATACTTTTGTCAAGACTGTTAAATTTCTGTCTGTATTTTAATCTGGAGGCCTGAGGGACCGCCCAGTCCGAGGATACAATCTTTGGTGAATTCCCAGCTAGTGAAGCACTAGAGGAAGAATTTGAACTGTGACAGAATTTAAGAAAAGGAAAGAAAAAGAGATAAAGAAAGAACTCTAAGTTATTTGGCTTAATAAACAGGCATTGAAACAGAAGATATATAGTATATTCTGGTAACATAAAACAACTTTCACAAAGTTTTACCTCTGCTAATGTGCTATAAATATTTTCAACACTACTATGGGATTTCACTGTGAAAACAGGGACACATATCTAAAACAAAACTCTTGAAATCAAGATCCTGTTCCCTTGGTATCACAGGCACTAATTGCCCCCTAATTCATTAGTCCACCACTGCAAAATACTACTACAGAAAACCACAGGAAAATATCTCAAATCTCATAAGAATGTTTACAAGGGCAGTGAAGCACTGGGCAGATGTCTAAGCAATTTTAAGATGTATGCAAATGAACAACCATAAGCATAAAAAGTTATCTGATATACTGACATGCAAAAATCAGCTTCTAATGCTGTTAAAAGTCACTATATTCCACCTCTCTCTCTTCTTTCCATTAGAGACAATGACAGGCTGAATGGAATTTTTCCAACTCATTCAATTTCTGCAGAATAGTGATGATGGAGTGTTTAGATATACCTATAAACCTTCTACCTGTGAGTCCCAGCATTTTCAGTGTTCCATCTTTGAAGATCAGACAAAACCAGGTGCATCCAGCCTGCCTTATTTAAGGCAACCCCCTATTCTGTCAAGTTAAAAAAACTATTTGCAGTCTTATTCAAGGCAATAAAGAATGCTGATAGAAACAAAGCCTTTCCAGCCTGATTCTGGACAGACACCGTTTCCATGGAATTAGGTAAGGTGATGGTGAAAATAGTAACACTGGTTACTATTTGGTCAATAGTAACACTGAAGGAGAGCTACTTTGTAACACTACAACACCAGCAAATAAAAGCTTTTGTTAAAAAAAAAAACAAACAACCAGCTCAGAGATGATTACAGGCACACACCATGCCTACAATCATCTCACTGAACATCTGCTAACATCAGGCGCCTGCACGAGGAGCCCGAAGTCAGACGTGTTCACCCTAGATGCCGTGTATTAACAGAAACAAAGGTGCACCTTTTCTGAGTCCCCTTCCAGAACTGAGCTGTGCTGAGATGCCCACTGTACTGTTTTTTGGGAGACTGTTCCCTTGATGCCAAATGGGATAGATAGGTCTAATCCCTCACTTTATCTATGGCAAAGCTCTAAAATCAGTGAAGCAGAGCAGCTGACTACAAAGATTCATAATCTTGTATTATTCATAAAACAAATTAATGCATAAATATTTATAACAAATACTGTTCATACATGCCTGCTCATTACATGGTGCCTTCTATAATGAATGAGCACATCAACCCATAAACATTCCTTTTATAACCACTTGGGAAGTTTTACTTCTATTTACTAATGAGCTACCTTCCCTTCTATTTGGCACCGCTGTCCCACATTTGAACTTCTCTCCTACTTCTGACGGATTTGCCAGACTACTGAAAATATTATTGTGCATATCAAAACAATCTATTTTCAGACCTGACAGCTTGTATTAAATAGACTAATTTTTAATATACTTTGAAAATAGAAATCTTCCATGAGTTTTGTAAGGTATACAACTCACAATACAACCATTTTAAACTTAATTTTCATACCTGCTAGATCCTAAATCGATTAGTGACTGTGCCTTCTGTATATTAGTGCCACCAAACCCTCCTGCCATGGGACCTAAAGAACCAGTATGAGGCAGTGCTGAAAGAAACAACAAAAAAAAACCAAAACAAAAACTGTAAACCAACCTGGTATAAGGTAACGTTTTGCAACAAACACTCAAGGTTTTGATAGAAATAAGAAAATTTGATCAGTGCCTTGTTAACTAGTTAGAACTGATTTGACAAATGTGAACTCTGGAAAAAAACCACATTTTTTAGTTACTTTTTCTTAAACTCACATTCAAATATTAGCATTCCTGTCTGGAATTAGCCATAGAGAAAATAAGATTCACAATTCTGAAAACAAGTACTGAACTTTACTATATATCCTGGGTTCAGCAGTAGCAGTCATTTTTCGCCTTCAGTGGTGAAACACAGTGCTGCGGTTTTGACTTTCAGGGAAAGCACTGATAACACCGATGTTTTTAGCTGGTGCTCAGCAATGTTTACTCTGACCAAGGACTTTGTGAGTCTCATGCTCTGTCAGGGAGGAGGGGAAGCTAGGAGGAAGCACAGACAGGACACCTGACCCAAACTAGCCAAAGGGGTATTCCATATCACAGCACGTCATGACCAGTATATAAACTGGGGGCAGTTACCCGGAAGGGCTAGATCGCTGCTTGGGTCGCACTGGGTATCGGTCAGGGGGTAGTGAGTGGTTGTATTCTCTTCCCTTGTTATTTCCCTTATCATTATTATTGGTGGTAGCAGTAGTGGTTTGTGTTATACCTTAGTTACTGGACTGTTTTTATCTCAACCTGTGGAAGTTACATTCTGTCGATTCTCCTCCCCATCCTTCTCGGAGTGGGGGCAAGAAAAAGAGGGTGAGTGAGCGAGTAGCTCAGTGATTCTGAGTTACTGGCTGGGCTTAAACCACGACACTGTACTTACTTAAAGAGAAAGGTACGGACAAAGGCTGTAGAAGGTTAGATGTTCCATTTGGCAGCGAGGACATACTGACAGAAGGCACCAGGGGAGCGGACATAACCAAAGGAGGAACAGAAGTCATGGAGGTCAGAGACATGTTAGCTAATGGTGTGATCGTAGACACAGACGTTGGCATGGACAGATTTGGCATACTACCCATTCCTAGAGAAAAAGACAACAATTAATGATTTAATATTGCAGAGGCTCCAGCAAGAAATGGGGTCCACTGTGCTAGGCAAAAACTACACAAAGTTGTGACAATCCTCTATAGGAAAAAGCTGATAATGTTTCTGAGCTAAGTCTCTTCCAAGCATTGGTCTTGGAAGGATCCACACTGGTGTAAAGTCCCTACTTTGGGACCCATGCAAACGGTTTCTTTCAGGCAGCTGCCTGAAGTGATTAAGGGCACTTGAATTTCTGGATGAGCCTTGTGGAAGATAATCCTTGTATGCAGATGAGATGACAGAAAGTTAATAGGAAGTAATCATACGCCAACCACAGCTGTCTATAAATGCAGGCACTTGTATGCAAATGCACAAGGTGTAGCAATGGGCAGATATTTTAAGTCATGTGTTTAATTAATATATGCATACATTTCATCATAGAAGTATGCATTAATTTTGGAATACAGCTCAGTCATTATATATATTTTGTTCTACAAAACAACAAAATACCAACAGGCATGCACTGAATCTGAAAACATCATCAGAAAGGGGAAAAAAAGTTAAAATAATTCTGTTCAATTGATCATATAACCAAACCAGGCAAGCTGATTAATTCTGAAAAAATATTTAAAGTAAGTGTTCCACCAAAACTTTGACCTTTACTAAGTTTAGCTTTAAAAATCCCAAGTATAAATAGCTAGATGAGTAGGAGGGAGACAAAAAAAAGACTATCAGTACAAGATGAAAGCCTGCAAGTGGGATGGCAGATGTGAATGGCCTTCTTGCACCTCATGTCTTAGAAAGTTTACCATTAAGTGTCTTCAAAGAATGAAATTATCAAAAATATCAAGAAAGTAACTTTGTGAATTTCCTAAATCAGAATATCCTTGGGTTTTTCTTCCTGATTCATTCAACTGTCATGGTCAGAATAACACTTGTATTTGGCTGCAATTAACTGTGGATTTTTACCTCTGAACACTAAGTAATTATGTATTCATAAGTACCAAAGCGAGCTGACATTAGCGGTGAAAATACTGGAGTTTGTTTCATGACAGGAGGGAGAACTGCAGGCAAGTGCTGTCCTTGCAATTTCAGCTTGATGAGTTTCATGGCTATAGAGAACTCTTGTTGATCCATTTTTCCATCCTTGTTCAGGTCCGACAGTGTCCTTAAAACCCAAATAAAATAAAATTAGAAAAGCCCACAAGGAAAAAATGCAAATTTAACTTCTTCACTTAACGAGAAGCTTTTCTATCAGTTTTATTTACTGGTTTTGTACAAGAAAACAGGAAAATTCTTGCAACCACTTACAGATTTCCTACTTTTGATAACATTCAAACCCTCAGAAGTTTGACTACACACTTGGTCATCTACTGCAGAGTTCAGTTTTAAAGTTGCTGTATATGAAAAATTTGAGAAAGAAGGAAGACACTTGGAAAAGCAGTAGTCCTCTGCTCAGTGGAGAGACCTGCTGCCTCTGCTAGACTATTTTCTGTGGTACAAGCAAACTAATTATTTTAAATTTATGTCTGGTAATGTAAGGAAGAAATGCAAGAATTCAAAACAGGAGGATGCAGAAACCTGCTAAAGGCACTATATACCCACTATGAAAACTCCATTAAATCACAAAACGTGAGGGCTTTTTAAGCCCGATATCCACAGTGTCTTCCTCTGACATTTTTGCAAATAAACTTAATTACAACAGAAAGTATATGCAACAATGAATTTCTGGTCAGACAGAAAATATGAAATCTTAGTAGATGTGAGGCCTGGGCACAGGAGTGTAAATAAAATCAGGAAGGAAAAAAAATAAAAATCAGACTTAGCATTAAGCTACATTTAGCCTATCATTCTGTTACTACTCATTATAAAACCCCAAGACCCTATACAAAAAATTCTTTACCACTCTTTTCTAGGCAATTTAAGAGTCTGAAGAAGAAACTAAGTTTGCATTTAGTTAGTTTCATTAATATTCTTTCACAACTCCCACACAAGGAGTTATTCTTAATTATTATGAGCCTCCACTGTGTACCTTTTAGCACATATGTATCTTGACAACAACCAAGTACCCCAAAATGAAAACAGTATTCCATTGAAGACTGAAAAGTGTTGCAATCACCACATATATGCTGCAAAGAACAGGTGTTTTTCTGGTTTCTGTATTATAGCATTGGCTGCTATCATAGAATGGGTTGGAAGGGACCTTAAAGATCATCCAGTTCCAACAGCCTGCCATAGGCAGGGACACCGTCCACTAGACCGGGTTGCTCAAAGACCTGTCCAACCTGGCCCTGAACACTCACAGGGATGGGGCAGCCACAGCTTCTCTGGGCAGCATGTGCCAGTGCCTCACCACCCTCATTGTAAAGAATTTCTTCCTAATATATGATCTAAATTTCCCTTCTTTCAGCTTAAAGCCATTCCCCCTTGTCCTGTCTCTCCATGTCCTTGTAAAATGCCCTTCTCCAGATTACTTGTATGCCCCCTTAAGGCACTGGAAGCTGCTCTAAGGTCTCCCTGAAGCCTTCTCTTCTCCAGGCTGAACAAGCCCAGATCTCTCAGCCTGTTTCCACAGCAGAGGTGTTCCAGTCCTCTGAGCATCTTTGTGGCTTCCCCTGGACTCACTCCAACAGCTCCATGTCCTGTTGGGGGCCCTGAAGCTGAATGCAGTACTGCAGGTGGGGTCTCTCAACTGTGAGATGGAGATTTCTCAGTGTATTATAACTGACCTACTAACACTTTCTGTGGCTTTAGATTTTTTTTTCCTGTCTTCTACTTGTAGTGTATTTTCCATTCCCAGTTTAGTAGCATATATTTTTTCCCATACTTAACCTTATTGCCATTTTAGTGGTTACCAGTATTTCAAACATCATTCAATTTGGTATCTCCAGCAATTCATTAATCCATTATTTACCTCTTTTTTAATTTACTGTTATTTGAAGTGTTATTTTTTTACCTCCTTTTCCATTATATTATTAAAAATCATAGAAGTGGAGAACCATAGAATTGGAATAAACCTTAAATCTCATTTAGTTCCAAGCCCCCTTCTAGTGGAAGGGACACCTTCCACTAGACCAGGTTGCTCAAAGCCCCATTCAATCTGGCCTTGAACACTGCCAGGCATGGGGCAGCCACAGCTTCTCTGGGCAACCTGTGCCAGCGCCTCAACACCCTCACAGTAAGAATTTCTTTCTAATATCTAATCTAAATCTACCCCCTTTCAGTTTAAAGACATTCCCCCTTGTCCTATCACCACTTGCTCTTATATGTATTTATAAAAAAAATAAAGATAGGGCTTAACCTTTGTGGCAGTCCAACAGGCACTTCTTTCTATGAAAGTCTTGCAATTTATCGTTGTTTTTTGTTTCAAGCACTTACTACAGTTTAAAATGGCTGTCTTCAATCTGATACAATCTGAATTAACGTCATGAGAAATATTAAAAAGATACTGCATTTTAATTAAAATAATGATTCAGACAACACCCCTACTTCAACTGCTGAAAGCCTCTTTGAGACAACAAACCATACTAAATATTTGAATGCTACACATCTCCTAGGAAAAAAGAAGAAAGAAAACCTTACCATATTTCAGCAAGGACTGAAGCTGGTAGACCCGACTGCATAAAAAAGTTACGTGCTTGGTCACCTATGATAAACAGGAAAGACAGACAGACTTTTACACTAAAGACACAGATTTTCAGAAGACCTCTGTACTCCCTTGTGGGATCAAAGTTTCAAAAAGGAACCAGCATGCTAAATACCAAGCTTTCCAGTTTCATACCACCTAACCCCTTCCGTAGTGACAGCGACTGGCAGCTACCCATGTATTCTGCAATCCTGAATCTTTGCTCTGAGAAGTAATTTCAGATAGCTATAAAAAGCTTTAACAGGTCACAAGTCAACAGCTGCTAACAGTTTTAAAGATGCAAGACTTAGAGAAGTAAAAATGACTGAAAATTTAGTCCTGAACCAATTGCTTTGACAGGAAACAGTGGGCATGCTATTTCTTTCGTTCTCCTTTATCGAATTTAACTTGAGCCAGTATTGCTTCTCCAGAAAACCTGGGAGAATATCACATTCTGAATAATATTCTGTTCCATCAGAGAACATCCACTATTTCAGTATTTCAGGAAGGGAACAGGAACTATTGTGCAACCTCGTATCAAGTTCCAAATCAATTGGCACAGATTGTGCTGTAAACAAACATGTAGTAAAATGTGGACAATGGTGCTAATGACTACCTATGAGTGAATTACAGATACTTCAAGCTAAGACTTCAGGTTATTCTTTCACCTCTTTCTTCCCTTATATTCATATACCACCTTCCATTTCAAGCAGTTGCCGAATAAATAATGAAGCCTGCAGACATACGTGCAGGTAAGAGCTAGATGTGGCCTATAGGTAATCCCTGGGACTGAATACTTTTCAGCTAGTGGTAAACACAACTTCCCAGTGCTGGGTGACCAGAGCAGGAGTTATGTATCACTTAGCCGGAAGATGTGCATGTTCCAAGCAGACAACTTCCCACTTGCTCCTCAGTCCTTTTTGGCCCAAAAAGAAGAAAAGCTGAGGCAGTGAAGTCACCAGACAGGGCATCAGCAAATAGGTAGGTAGGTAGAAACAATTAAGGGTAGTGTTTAGTGCCCACGCACACACTTGATTTAAGAATGGGGCATTTTTGCCAGTGAGCTTGAGTTTTTTCTTGATATCACAAGCAGATTCTTATACTTAAAACCTGCAAATTCTGAGATGCACAGCAACATGACTCAATTGTTTCAGAGCAGAAGCAGCTGAATGCAACTGGAACTGACAGAAGACCATTGCAAAATGCCATTAGCCTATCCAGAACTCACTGAAGGCCCAAGGGTTAATAAATTTCAAGCAGGCATTAACAAGGATAAGCTGTCAGCATCTCTCTTCCTGCCTCTTCCTCCAAAACAAAGACATCTAACAGCACAGTATTCTCTAACACTGTTCAGACAGAGGAGAGCCACTTCTGGTGTCTGCGGCGTCACCTGCCATAATAGCTATTGTAAGTGCTCCTTGGCAGTCTCCCATCTAAGCATAGATTTCACCTGATACTGTTTGATTTTGAACCTAGACAGCACATAACTGCTAGCTGCAGAAGTGACAGGGTTAATAAAAGAATGTTCCTGTGCCACACTTTAGCAGAAAGCTTGTATAAGTTTAATAATAACCTGTGGCTGTTTGTCCAAAGAATATGGTTATTAGTCACACAACAAAGGGATAGAAACAGGATGTAGTTTGCAAACTGTTTTACAAAGATACTTATGCTTACACGGAAGTTAATGTGTAGTCCAGAATCTCAGACCAACCTGTAATGTAGCCTCCTGTGGGTTTAAGGCTATCAAACTGCTTGTCATGTTTGGCCCGCTCTTCAGAGGTGATGGCCCATATATTTGGACCTCCTAAGAAACAAAAAGCAAAAACAAAACACTGAACAACCAAACAGACTGAAAAAGTTTAAAAATCAAGCATATCACTTGCAAAATAAAAGCTTGGTTTCTCAAGAAACAAAATTAGATCTAGGCACACCCCGCTCCTACCAGTTTGGCAAGGATGTTATGAAACACAAACCTGCTTCCCAGATGTGCCAGTGCTAGCTGAGGCAATTCCTCAGCTAGATCTCTTTACAGTCAGCTTTCAAAGATGCTCTGTCGTCCTTCAAACCTGGTGCAATGCAGTTTCCTGCTGCTGCTGACTGTTTGCAGCCTGGGCAGGATGCACATTGCTCACTATACCCTGTGTGAACCAAATGCTCCCGATTCACCGATAAGTAAATGGCATTCAGTGTCACTTAAAGGTTCTCATACAGAGGGCTAACACCCTACAGCTGCGAAAAAGACTCACGCTTCATTTTACCAATGCTTTAGAATCAAAACTGGGACTGCTACAAAAATATGTTTGTTTGTCTGACAAAGGAGTAACATTCTGAGTTTTTAAGCAGCGTGTAATTTCCACTTAACTATTTTTCAATGCTAAAAAAAAAAAAAAAAAAAAAAAAAAAGTGTTAAATATTACAGCCTCAAAGTAACAAAGAGAAACTGCAGGGAATAATCATGTTTACAGAACTGTGCTGATATAACTGGCAGAACCAAAGTGACTTTCAGAAATGCTCCAACCTGCTGGATAAAAGGTCAGGGTGTGCGTCCTTTGTTGGGAAAGCAGTTTGCCAGAATAATTGGGCTTACTTTTTAAGTAGGAAGAAGTTTTAGTTGGGAAGTTCTTGACAAGTGTCTAATTTTTCAGATCTACAAGATTGGCAAGAACTGGCCAAAATTCTGAATGGAAACCCCCAAAACAGTATTAAAAGATTACTACTTTTAGAATACATTCTATTAAGCATTACCACTTCCAAAGAACTGTTAACCTGTTCTTCAAGCATTTGTATTGCTCACTAAAAGAACTGAGGGAATAAGTAATTCTTCTAATAAGATACTAAGAAATTGCTTTAAAATGCAGAGGAATTTGAAAGGAAGTTACTATAAAATGCTTCCTCTTTTCCTACATAAACCTCATATCAAAGTGTTGAATCTACAAAATTTCAGCAGTTTTCACTGTTTTTAAGAAAACAGCAACACAGCAAAGGGACTGGGTCGGAGCAATCCCAGGCAGAGCTACACGTTGGGCAGAGAAGAGATTCAGAGCAGCCCTGCAGAGAAGGACTTGGGGGTGTTGGTCGATGAGAAAATGAACATGAGGCAGCAGTGTGAGCTCGCAGCTCAGAAAACCAACCGTTTTGGTTGCCAAAAAAGCCAACCGTTTTACATCCTGGGCTGCATCAAAAGGAGCGTGACCAGCAGGTCGAAGGAGGTGATCCTGCCCCTCTACTCTGCTCTCGTGAGACCTCACTTGGAGTATTGTGTGCAGTTCTGGTGTCCTCAACATAAAAAGGACATGGAACTGTTGGAACAAGTCCAGAGGAGGGCCACGAGGATGATCAGGGGACTGGAGCACCTCCCATATGAAGACAGGCTGAGAAAGTTGGGGCTGTTCAGCCTGGAGAAGAGAAGGCTGCGTGGAGACCTCATAGCAGCCTTCCAGTATCTGAACGGGGCCTACAGGGATGCTGGGGATGGACTCTTCATCAGGGACTGTAGTGACAGGACAAGGGGTAGCGGGTTAAAACTTAAACAGGGGAAGTTTAAATTGGATGTAAGGAAGAAATTCTTTAAGAAACCAACATACATATATCTCATAAAATCATTATTCTTAACCAAGGTTACTTTGCAATTGCACAACTTCATACATGAAGCATGACCCATCTGGATGAAGCTAAGTGTTTGACTACTTTGCATTTTTAAGAATCAAAGCTCAAGAAATGCTGAACTTGGGAGACTTTTTCCCCCTAAGATCTTCCTTAGAATAGAGTAACTATTGCCTTCACTTGCTTTCTCCGTTTATGAAAAAACACATTTCTGTATTAGTAAAACTTTGGAGACAGATTTGAAACTACCTGTCTTTTCTAGAGAAGTTTGTCACCTTCAGAGAAGACTCTGAATAAACATCAGGACTGGCAAGTGTTCTTGAGACCAAGTGTGGGAAACCTGGACTTACAGTCCAGTAATGTCTCAGTGGATTCCTTATACCAGATCAGGGAATCAACAGAAAAAGCTCCTCTACTTGCCTTCTCCAGAGCTCTACAACACATTCAAGAGCTCAAAGTCACATGTGGATCTACCCATGTGGAAAGTCTGCATGGAATAGCAAAAATGTATACTGACCTCACCTTCATGTAACAGGTATCAATGTGTAATTCAATGTGATAGCAATTCCAACAAATTTTTTAGTGTTGGAAGCAAGTGACCATGCTGGGCATTAAACAACATTTTCTGTTCCTTTAAGCTCATCTTAAATAAAAGGCATCTTTCTACGAGAGTGTATGTGGGTCTGTTTACGGCAGGATCACAGCACCTAGTAGGACAGCTCCAGAAATGTCTTTACAACACCAATCAGACAGATAATCTCCTGAAGAAAATAAAGGACTTGCTTTGATGGGCTGCCAACATCTGAAATGGAAACACTGTTCCTTCCCTAAAATGGTAAGTTGCCATTGAAAAAGAGGGAAGAAAAGAAAGTGCAATCCTAGAAGAAAAGTAAATAGACTTGAAAATGCTCTGTGTGACCTCTGCCCCTGGTTAGTAATACCCATAGCAAAAGGTAGTTGTACCAAGAGCAGTACTATTAGTGTAAAGGATAAAGGCAACTTTTAATTTGTGGAAAATCACAAGACATTTCTCACATTCTCCAAAGAACTGTGTTTTTCACTGACAGGCGTTGCTTGCTTTTCTCTAATAAAAACTATGCTCCTATGACCTACAAAGTTAATTAACTCCAGAGAGATAATAAACCTAAATTGAAAGAACATTCCTTGTAGACATAAGTCACGAGGATGAGTGATTACACCACCACCTTTTAAACGATCCAAAAAATCTAGCATTAAGTGTCATAATGACCCTAAATAAATATTTATCCCCATGTTTAAAGATGGGGAAATTTCAACACAGACATGCAGCAGCATGCCTCAAGCTGCACAACAAGGGGTTTTCCTTAATGCAACCAGTAATCACACTACTGTCTCTCATTAGGAGCCATGAGAGACTTGTTTGGTGTAAGGAATACTGGGATAAATCTAATAATTCCAGCCTTTCTCTTTGTTCGTAGATTAGTTTACCACATTATTTATTACAGATCATATTTAATGCTTGAGACGTTGAATCACATTTCTAATTTTTCCTCAGTGGTGAAAAAAACACTCCAGCAGTCTGAAAATATACAGAACATTTTACCATTAGTTGGAATTTCCAGAATCCTTATCAGTGTTTTTGCTATTTTCCAGATTTGCCTCCCACTTTTGTTGTTGATTCTTTATATCAAACGTAGGAGAAAATGCTTACTGATAATAAGCATTTATTCTTATTTAGGTGTGCAAAGGTGTTACAAACTACTACTGTGGTGGCTTTGGGTCCATCTCAAAGTACCACTTGCCCTTCCTTAAGGAACACACCTCTTATTCCCAGCTCCCATGTATTCTGGCCACAACAGGAGACACATGCAACCTCACTCATTTCACAACACATACATTCATCCCAATACTACTTGTCCTACCAGAAATGCTTCACAGAGGCTCTCAGCATATTAAGCAACACTACAGCAACTGCCAGAAGAAAAGAGTATCTCTATGCTTAACAACTTCAGTGTAACTTCAGTTAAAGGCTGCGTGGAAACACATTTCTCCTTCACTTTTGTATTTTCACTAGAATTACAAGAATTGTGTTCACTGAAGCCAAGAGAATCTTCAAAGATTTTCAAGTGTCTCTGATGTGCTATCCAAAAATAACCATTACTTGCAGACAGGCTGTAAATAGCATCGGGCAAGTGCAGCGCTTCACAGATTTGGCCAAGAAATGCTTGCTTAATTGAAAAGCATGCTCACAGAAATGTGGACATGGCAGCAGCAGCCACACTGCATTTCAGAGTACAATTCCTATCTCTATATTACGTACAGGATTTCTAGATATTTTGGTGTATTGGGAATCCTTAAGTTCAGCAGTCCGCTAAAATCAGTGCTGTGCTCATGTAAACTAACCACTTGCTCCTAAAAAGAGCAGAACTCCAAATGATGCAGTATTTTCCCTGATACGGTCAGTGGCATCCCTTCACTTCTATATGCAAAATCTATCTGTAAAAGAATAACACTAACATTTCTGTCCCATGCAATGATCTCAGTGTAGAAACATAATCCCTGCTTTCAGAATGAGTATAATCCCTAAAAAAATTTAGAGATACATAATAGTCCAGTCCATGCCACCAGTAAAGATGCACTTGCTTTCTGAATTTTCCAGAACGATTCCAAAGCAGTTAAACTATCAATTTGTAACAGCAGGGCAGTATTTCTATGCTTGATAAAAATCATAGAATCATTTAGCTCATTATAGCTATCCATTTTCAGAAGCTCATTTTTTAATTAAATTATTGCGAAGCAGCACTCAAACATAAAGCAAATACATCAAGGAAGCAAAGTAGTAAAAAAAAACCAAACAAAACCCAAAAGCAAACCCCCAGACATAGAAAATTACAGCAAAGTTTACTGAAAGATGTGTCAAGAGATTTTTTTAAAGTTTTGTTAAAGCTCCACTAATATAAAAAATACATTAGGAAATGTGTATAAACCTGACAGTATTCTCAGCTGCACACTAGCACGCCACCTTTCACACGAGTTTTCTGTAGGATATGTGACAATTCATTCAATAGTTTCTTCTGAAGTTTTAATGAAGCAAGTTTTCTATTTCTCATTAAGAAGTGCAACTACTATAACCTACAACGTTGGTAAACTCATGCTTTATTCTTGAAAGCTAATTTAGCTTTCTCTCTTCTTACACAAAAAAGTTGGCACACGAACTTGGCTTAACCTAAGCCTTCCCCATATCTAGATGCAATACTAGCAACAAACATAAAAGTATTTTCTACCTAATTCTGGAAAAACAATGCCATTGAAATCAGCTGTAGTTGCTGAGTTGCAAACACTGATGCAGCACATGAAACAAGCCCATTCTTCTATCCAATGACATAGCCGTATCTTTGCCCAGAATCACAGAACCACAGAATCATTCAGTTTGAAAAAGACCTGTAAGATCATCAAGTTCAACCATTAACCCAATACTGACAAGTCCACCACTGAACCATAACCCTAAGCACCACATCTACACATCTTTTAAACACCTCCAGGGATGGTGACTCAATCACTTCCCTGGGCAGCCTGTCCCAATGCTTGACCCTCTTATTGAAGGAATGCAACCTAAACCTCCCCTGGAGCAACTTGAGACCATTTCCTCTCAACCTATCGCTTGTTACTTGGGAGAAGAGACCAACCCCCACATCACTATAACCTCTGTTTAGGTAGTTGTAGAGAGCGATAAGGTCTCCCCCTGGGCCTCCTTCAGTCAAGACTAAACAACCCCAGTTCCTTCAGCTGGTTCTCACAAGATTTGCGCTCCAGACACTTCACCAGTTTCATTGCCCTTCTCTGGACCCACTCCAGCACCTCAATGTCTTCCTCGTAGTGAGGTGCCCAAAACTGAACATAGTTTTCAAGGTGCAATCTCACCAGACCTGAGTACAGGGGTACAATCATTGCCCTAATCCTGCAATTAATACTTCTGGATGGGTTTTAAAGACAGAAAAAAGTCACACCAGCAAGAATCTTTCCAATGGAAGCTATTAAAAGTTCAAAGTAAGCAATATTATCAAAGCATAAAATAAGCATGCTTTGCCAAATTCTCCCCTACCAGGTGCAAGACCTGCCTCCATTTGTTAAGGTGGGCATACTTGCAGCTGACAAGATTCCACAGCCTTCCTTTCCAGCATGACACAGAAGATGGAAGATAATCTTACCCTTTAGTTTAAACAAGTCAGAAGACTTTTTTTTGAGCAGAGTCCTGTCAACCTGTATAGCACCACAGTCTTCAATGAGGAAAACAAAAAGTTTTTAGTCAACATGTTTGAGGAAAAAGGCCACCAGAGCTTATACTAAACTTTTCTAATTCTGAAAATGGATTTTTTATGATGCTGCTGCTCACCAGCATTGACCAAAAACCCCTACAACTTAAGTAAAAATTTACAAAAGGATAATTTATTTAATTATTGTCTAGCAAATATCTGGGGAATGCCAAAAAACTAAAGATTCAGGTGAGTTTCCATCTGTGGCAGCTAGTAAATCTTTCTACACCAGGAGAAATGCAAGCAGGAAAAATATCGGGCAAGAGAATGCAACACAAACTATGAAATTATGTGGAGTAAAGGAAATGACTGTCCTATAAAAACATACACTGAAACAAAATCAGAGCAGAACTCTGTTCAAGGGATATTAGATCTTCTATAGTAATTTTTGTAGTTCTCATCATTATCTGGCCATTAAACCACTATTTCTGGGTTTTCAGACTTCACGAGGAACCTAGAGGAAGCCTGATGTGCTATATTTATAATGGAGAATTGGGATACAGATTTGAAAGGAAAGAGGAAAAGAGAAGAACAACCAAATTTAAAAAAAAATAAAAATAAAATAAATGCACAGGAAGGGTGGGAGAGAAGGAAATTGAGGAGCCATTTCCTGAATGATCCATGGAACAGAATTAAATTAGGAGATAATTTTGGAAACGAATCTCAGTAACAAATCTGCCAGCACAGACTGAATATTGACCATCTAAGCTTCCAGCAGAGTGACAGACTGAGGTCAGCACATGGTGATACTTCCCCAGGATGTCTTCTGAGCCCCCAGTGCAGCTCCTGAACCAGAGGCAGTAACTCAGGAACAGAAGGAAAATCCACCTATCTCTAATTGCTTAAGGAATCTAAGTAACCTTTTGTCATCTACAGCTTCCTACCATTTGATACAGTGCAAAGTGCTTTGTTTGGTATCTGCCAATGACATTTTCATTCGATACTGGTTAATTCTTGTGTTATCAGAGGTTAATTACAATTCCCTTGCCTATAAAATGATGAATGACCTTGAGAAGGTGACATCTACCTTACCCACCATCCCCACTGTTTCTTTTCCAAGCTATGTCTTAATCAATATAAATATTCCTCATACGGAAGTTGTTCTGTATCTTTGATCACTCTTGTTACCCTCCTCTTTGTAATTTCTAGCCCTGATGGAAAGAAAACACATAGGAAAAGCTGGAAGAAAACACAAAGGTGACAAAAGCAAGAACAAGAGTTTGCTTAAACAGTACTCCTCATAATGTTAAATTACTAATTAGCAGAACCTGCCAACTCTATCCAGTGCACATACAATACCACTTTCCCAGTGCCCCATGGGATTTGATTTTAAATGTAAGAAATTAAAAACTGTCTAATTTATGTTCAGAAGACTTTTGGCATCAGTTTATACCTTAGTCCCTAATCCTGCCTCCACAGTGGCTCATAGAGCCACTTATGGAACAGAATTAGGAAGAGAGTTCTTCCTTGGGTATTAACAGTTCCTCAGCTGTGAGAAATCAGAAATTTGGCAGACTTCTTGAGCAAAAAAAAGAAAGAAATAAAAGAAAAACAGCCATTTAATAGCTATGGCATAGATCTTTCCTCCCCAAGTTTTGATACCATGTACTTGGAACTTTTGGTTCCTAAAGATCTTGTGACAGCGAGCCCCAAAACTGAGCTGCTCATTATGTGAAACCAACCAACCAACAACTCATTTTCTTCTCCCTGCCTTACGCTTAATAATTTCACTAGGTATTGCTTCCCTTTTCAGTTACGAAAAAGCAGTAAATATTCTCTCCCTTATTAGCCTTTTCTATACTATTAAGGCTCTACAGATTTCTATTATACCCTCAGCTGTCTCTTCTCTAAACTGCTCTAACCCATTTAGTCGCTGTTAATGCAGAAGCCACATTCTTTCTTGGCCATCTTTTTCACAGGTATCCCTAGTGCCTAATCCTCCTTTTTTTTCCCAAAGCCTTGAGTGTAACAGATGCTGGCAATAGCAGAGTGAATAATTTCAAGGAAGTTGAGCCTTGTGGATGCTGAGCTATCTTCAGGTTAGGTTAAAAAGTACTCTCTGTGTATTTCATAATCCAGTCTCAACAGAGAACATTAGACATAAGAGGAGTAATTCTGCTGGTTTTCCAACTCACATCATCTACACCAGAAACAGTTTATACATCAACTTGCACCTGTATTTTTTTTCCCCCAAACTTGAAGATTTCTTATAAAATACAGTGTTACGAAAGCATTATCACATGTTGCACAGGAAATTTTACCTGAAGCTCTTGAAAATTATAAGCATGCTCTTTTCCATCCTATCATACAAGAATCAACACACACTGCAACAAGTGTGGAGTTCTTTGATAACAGTGAAACCATGACTGTCAGGAAATATGTGCTTCCTAAAGAAACAGCTGTACTAGAGAGATCTCAGTTAAACACAAGATTATGGCTATGAGAAGAAATGCAAGGGGAAATGCTCATATATGCTTTAAAATATACCATTATTAATACATACAACTTTTAAACAAATTACTTCAATAAAGAGCACTAAGACAGCTCTTGATACTCAGTTCATCTTACCTGTTCTTAAGACTCACACACAAGGAACTACACATCCAACTAAACCACAAATATCTGAGTTACTTTAATAACTTCTCTGAAGGTACCTGATAAGAAGGCTAGTCCCATGGACACTGATATTCCTTCAGCTTTCCAGGGTTTCACCCCTTCTAGCTCTCTCACTTATGATTCAAGGTTACTGTTCCATTGTAGGAAAACAAGAGGTCCTAAAGAACTGATGGAGTACATTGAAAAGCCTGCCCATACAAGATTTCTAAGTAAAGCAACACAGCATTATATAAATACATTTGACAGACAACAGTGTCTAAAAACGTGTTTACTCCTGCTATTTTAATTAGTGGGCTAAACCTGAATTCATTCTGCCAGTACTAATTAATACCGTCTATGGCCTGTTCAAAGTGGCCACGATGATCACAGATGACATGGAATTTAGTAGATGTTAAGATGGTACCACTTCACACAATGCCCATCAACCATGAATTATAACAACCACACCAAGTGATTTATCAGATTAGTAAGTTTCCCAAACTTCTGGAGCTAAACTTTCAATAAAATGAAAATTTTAACTGTCAAACCCCTTTGAAGCTCGGCCATGTGATAGATTCATGTTTCTGAGTCCTTTCTGCTAAGCCTTCAGTAATGTGGCTGCACTTTGGGGCAATATTTGTACATCATCTTGTGTTTTTTGTTTAGGCTTTTGTATGCTTTGAAGAAAATCATCAGGAAGTCTCACTGACATCAAAATGAAGAAAGCAGCTTACATTATAGTATTATTACTCCAGATAAAAGCCATCACTCAGTGTAATCTTACTTTACAAAAGCTAACACATGATACTAATAAAATAAAATCTTAGCAAGACAATGTCTGGAGACATTCAAAACCCACCTGGACACATTCCTGTGTAACCTTATCTAGGTGTTCCTGCTCCGGCAGGGGGATTGGACTAGATGATCTTTTGAGGTCTCTTCCAATCTCTAGCATACTGTGATACAAAACAGCTATAGGCTTAAACTAAGTCAATGGATGAAGATCTAACACTAATCTTTATTATGTTATTACCTACTTTTTTATTTAGCTTATTTTTTACATTTTAGGAGCACAGGATTGGAAGGGACTTCCAAGGTCACCATGTCCAGACTGCTGCTACTCCAAGAAACTCTTTAACACATTCATTCCTTCCTAAAATTCAAGCTCTGCCTTAAGGCGATCAGATGTTTTCCTTGACCATGATGCAGAACATAACTGCTGACAAAACCGTTCCCATTTCCAAACCAACTGAACCAAGAGCTGATTCATCTCTATTTAACCTTGTGCTAACAATGTACTTAAAAAAAGGGTATTTTCCTCCTTGTTTCTCTTTCTAATAAGAAAATATAAAGAACAAATTTATTTACTGTAAAGCAATACAACAAAATAAAAATAAAAAGTCAGGTTTTCTTTTGATAGGTTAACAAAGGCAATCTCTTTAGTCTTTCTCAACACTTTTCATTCATTTATTCTGAATAACACTGAAGCCTAGTGCCTCTATTACACTTCCTGGGTTTTTTTCTCTCCTAAGCAGATAACCCAAATTCTAACCTATATGTCATAAGGTGTCTCACCAGTCCCTTATGCAATAACACATAGTAATCCTTATTTCATCCACCACATTTTAGGATGCATTTCCTTTTCCCTCAAATCACGTAATTATTACGTGATCATCTAATACATCCAACTGTCTTCCTCCTTAGTCACAGCCAGCTGCTGAGACCCCAGCATGCAGCAAAAATTTTTCTAGCCCATAATGGTATGACTAAAAAGCTATTTGAAGACAGCACAACAGAAGTGTGATGAAATTCAATGATATGCAGTTCATGCTGTATAGTTCTGGCTGGAAAATTACTCCTAAGTTTGTGTCATCAACCAATTTAACCAGCATATGTTTGCTTTTTACTGATCATGTTGCCATAAACAGTAACAACTAAAACTGGTCTCAAGCTAAAAATCCAGAAGAATATAACTATGACAACATCCCAGCTTAAAATTTGCACTTTCTCTCCCCTTCAGCCAGTTATTTCTCTAATGAAGTCTAAACATGGGATCTGTTTATACTTTGTCTACAGAATTCACCTACTGAAGAAGGCAAAAGATGAAACCTTCCTTTCTAAAACACTTAGTTTGACTTATTCCATTTAACATTTACCTCCAGGTCTAATTATTTCTTCCTTCCATGATTTCTTCTTACATTTTCTGTGTGAATCATATCATTCTCATAATTAAATATGAATAAGACACTTTGTATTCTGCAATCCTATAGCCCTATTTCTGACTTGTCAGGAGTGAGGAAAACATAATACAGCACACACACTTGGAAATCTTTCTTTTTGCAGGGTGTGGCAGTGGAAGATAGACACCCTTCTAACTAGACACCCTTCTAACTACAACATATGAATTTTGCTCCCTACCAACAGACACCACTGTCCTCACTAAAAAGTGAGAGGAAGGATTAATTTATAAGTAAGGACAGAGAAAATATTTGTCCTTGTCTTAGAATTTCTTCCCTTTTCCTTCTTTGAGATGGGAGAATAAGTTCTGGTATTTTCTTTGCAAGGTCTAATTCAGCCTAGTATTTTTATCTACATTTGTTGATACCCAGGTCTACAGTTTCCTTATCTACAGTGCACACAAGTTTAAGAGTCAGGTTGCATTCAAGTACGTTTTAATTGAACTGTGATGACCAGGGTTCCTCCTAAAAAAATTCAGACCATGGATCTTGAGACAGACTTTTTAATAGAGAAGATTCAGCAGAACTTATCATCAGTGGTTTACCCTTGACACCAGTGGAACCAGGACTTCACTCAACCCATTCATGTCTACCCTAGTCTCTAACACACCTCAGTGCAGCGACACAAAACTCAATTCTGTTCACAGCAGTATAAAATCCAGTTTCACTTACGAAGGTTGAGGAGCATGTGACATGAGTTACAAGTATTACTTTTTGCACCTCAGTTTATCAGAGGTATTTTCCTGCTGCACCACAAAAAATTGTATCAAAAGGAAACAGGTGGCAGGAGGGAAGAGGAAGGACAAATAAAAACATAAACAAAAAAATGCACAGCCCAGAAATTCCAATGGTACTAAAGGAAACAATGTGAAAGATACTGATCGGCAAATACTGCTTTCCTTGTTTCAGCTGGATTGTCAAGATTAAATCTCCTCAAACCAAGAAGCAGCATCAGTAGGGACATTAAACCCTCAAAACCTCTACAGCCTACAAAAGAAGGAGAGTTAGGAGAACAGGAACATCTTGCAACTGCTCTCCAGTTGTAAAGACGGCATCCTGTGGCAGTGCGGGCTACTTCTTCCTGCTCTGTGCTAAAGATAGCAATCACAAAGACAAATTAAGTGGGAGTCCATTTTAGTCTATTACAGCCTTTATCCCTTTCACTGCTGTTTGTGGTTAATATATTAACTCCTTCTTTAAAATACAATTGTTGAAGGTATTTGTTACTTAGTGTAACTAAATGCCATTTCCAAAAGCTTCTGAAGTCTTGGGATGCGCTCCTAAGAAAGTTTTGTCCAGATGGAGAACTGTATGTAATGAGCATAAACTACCAGAAACAGTGTTTGTTTTACCATTTTCAGAGATAATGACCAATATTCAGACGGTTACAGGATAAAACTAAATCCTCAGTAGGGAATCCTTGGTCTTGTTTATGGCCTGGAGAGATGGATATGCCTGGAGCCGTTCTTTGATAGAACTGGACTCCACGGAGATACATGTCTGTTATCCATCTGGTGCTCTGTGTGTGGTTTGTATTTGGCAGCCTTTCTACATAAGAAGAAACATGTTACTCAGCCTCACCTATTCACAAAAACGTCATCACAACCTTTGTATTTTGCACAGGCGATAAATTTGTGAAAACTGGCAGGTCTGCGCTGAGTTGCAGAAAAACCAACGCACACTCTTCAAGTCTTACTTTTCCTCTTTATATTTCCAGCCTGTTGGTGAGGCATCCACAAAGGTCACGCTGGACAGAAATGGAGAGTCAAAGGGACCACCTTTCTGTTCACTGCATCCTTCCATGACTTTAGAGAAGAAAGATAAGCAGTATAGCAAGAGCATGTGCCCCTTGAGTACACAACACCTCAACAAGCTGAAGTTTACATGCGGCCACACAAGCAAAGAAGACTATGCCAGTTCTCAGTATAACACAGTTTGGCCATCAGCCACATGCTGAGGCTGGACAGTCTTGGTAGAATGCTCCGGTGGAGGTATATTCTGAGCTCAAGCTGCCCCCAGTGAAGTAGCATCTCTCAACTAGAACTCAAGCACAGAACTCAGTCACCCTTTCTTCTTGAGGTCTTGCATGGACTTCTCTTTCTCTGCTTAGATTAGTAAATAAAGCGTTGTAGCATTTTCTACTTGTGTGGGTTTGAGACTATATGAGTATCATGCTTTGTCACTTGAACTCACGTCACCCTGTGTCATATAATCACACACTTGCGCATACATCTACTCCCATGTTATTTACTCACTTTTCTCTAACACTGAATGACAAAAGTAGTCCTGAAACAGAAACTACCTCATGCCTCACAATAATAATGAGCAAAAAGCTAAGTATATTGTACCTTAGTAAGAGAGTTTTTTTCCCCCAAGGAAAACCTCCCGTTCCCCCTAGTAGGATACAGAAGGAAAGGGTCAACACTCTTTAATACAAAGGTGTGGCAGCCAGCCAGTGCTCTCAGGCTGCAGCAATGCCGAATGGTTTAGTTGCCTCACGCACAACCTCATTCTTCATCTCATGCTTGAAATCACTACCAAGGGCTAACAATATAATTAGAGGTTTCCACTGAGCAATGAGTGGTAAATGTAGGTGAACTACTCTGAATACAAGCAACAGTGGTAGTAAGCAGCAGGGAAGAGGAACACAGATTAGAGAACTACAATTTCAACAGCAAAGGTTATTCAGGATTTATCCAGAAATCACATTAAAACTACTTTTTTTCCCACCTGACTTGTTTAAAATTTAATAAATTCTGGTAAGAAATATGACTGCAAAGCTACACTCAGTCATTCAAATATATATATGAGAAGCAATAACTTAACTATTCCCTGGAATCTTTCTCACTTGCATTCTCCTACTATGTTTTTCAACACAGTAAAATTCTGTGAGGGGAAAGGCTGCATCTTGAGGCACCATTCCTTTTGGGAGCAGCAGACAGTACTCCCAAGGGATTTCAAATGAAGGAAAGGATCATGTTCCCAAACTAAGACTTCAGAGATCAAGTGATGTACGTGCTCAGTGCCGATACACTTGCAGACCTCCAAAAGAACCAAGGACTAAAAAGCCAAACCCAAATAGTTTATGCATAAATCAACCACAGAGACAGCCAACAACATTAACCTGTATCCTCCCTCAAGAGAACTTCTGTTTGTTTGTTTTAAACTAAGGAGCAAAGAGCATGTGGCAAATAAATAAAATGCTTTACGTTATGTCCAAAAAGTGGGGGGGAAAAACCCCTGGTATTTGAGGTTTTCCCTATTATATACAATATATTGATTCCTTTTACTTCTCTCTTACTGTTAAGTCTGTGAAATAGGTCTGGAAGAAGGTGCAGCTGACTATATAAAAACAAAGGTGTTGATCACACCGATCATTTCTTCATAAAATATTTTACGCACACGTGAAACTCTAAACCAGGTTTAATTTGAAATCTGAATGTTGTTGTTCTGCAAAAAACAATTACGTTGCCTTACTCACCCAATTGTCTCAGCAGTGATGATTTTCTAAATTAGTTAAATGAAGACCTCCTGCAGTAACCTTTACAGGTAAATCGGGTAAGAAATAGGTTTTCTTACATCTATTTCCCTATTTTTATCAGGAGAAATATTCCCCATGTGGAATATCTGAAGTAATTTGTTTTGGCCAGCTCTGTAAACAACAACAACAACATCCAATTTCTCAGCAGATGTTTGCAAATTGTGTTTTCACAAATAAGATAGCTCTAGAAATAAAGAGCTCAAACACATACACACATGCACAGGCAATTTTAAGGTTTCTACTCTCATACATCTTTGACAGGAAATCATCAAGAAACATATTCAAAAGTTTCTATAGTAGATGAGGCACAGAATCAAGAGGAAAATTCTTAACTTTTTTTTATTTTGACAAAGACTAATTATTTTTGTCAATGTAGCAAGACATTCAAATATTTCGGTTTAAAATAAGTAGCATAGTATATTATAATGAAACACATTTTGTGCTGGATTACGTAAAAGGAAAGGTATGCAAGTTTAACCAACTATTACTTAGCATATTCCCCACTTGCAGTCAGACAGTACTCTCACTAGAAGTCACACATTCCTCAAACCTTTAATATTGCAAGATTACTAGATGCTCCAAACATATCTGTACTCCAAATAACACTGCAGTAATGTTTCTACTGAATTTCTACCAGTATTACACTACAGGTTCGGCTACAGGAGGCAATCTGCTGCAAACTGACCATAATGCTGCTGCAGGTACTAAAATCAGCATTTAAAAATAAAACCCCAAAATCAAATGTTCCCACCGCAACTAAACAAACCCAGCCCAGCTACTCACCATTCACGGCTGTGGGAAACTGAGCCATCATGATCCTGAATATGCCTTGCTAGCTCTTAGCCATCTGCAACATAAAAACATTGTGCCATTAATAATGCAACAAGGGCAAAACGTAGCTCTGTGCTCCCGCTGAGCAGGGGGAATGTCTGTCCCCTTTAGCTCCCACTTCCGATAGCGAACAATGCCAGGCTTGAGGCTGCTGCTGAACAAGCTGAATTTACATTTGGGAGGAGGTGGAGGAATTATTTTTTATAGGGTATGCAGTGCAGTCCTGAAGCTAGCGGCACATTCTTAAAGGAAAACAGTACCAACTGTTTAGCAACTGCTGCATAATGTACACAAACAGTTGACAACATATCAGAACATATGGTGTGGAGAAGAGCCCTCTCCTAGCAGGAGGAGACTCTCAGGGTCCTAGCAGACCCTGGTATGAGCTCTCCCTGGTAAATATTTATGCATATCATAAGAAAAGTTCAAGGCACAGCTCCATAACGGAATGCTTCAACAAAGAAGAGTGGAAGAACAATTATTATTCAAATTCATCCATTCCGCTACTCCATGCACTATTTACAAAGAAAACACTCTTACAAGATATATTCCAAAGGAAAATTACTTGACCTAATAAAAACCTGTAGTCAGCCAGTTTTCTATAACCAGCACAGTGAAGTTATTCCTTCTCTTGAGGTATTGCATAAAGACTCAAAAGCAGCATTTAAAGTGGTCTCAATATAATTTACTTTCATAATAAATATAAGAGCACTAAGACTTATTTTGGTTTTCTAGTATGCATCCTTTCAAGAGTACCTGCAGTAATGCTTTTAATCCTGCAGAGTAGCAAAACACTAACTAGCACTTATCTGAGAGGTAAGCATAAGCACCCCTCTATAAACAGAACCAAGACAATGCCACGAGCTTTCGCTTTGGATGAGATAATTTTGTTAAATATTGAAATTTATACATCATTATCCTGTGCTGTATGTGGAGAAACTATTGTTCAGGATGAAAATATAAAAATTACATTTTAATTAAAAAGAAATAAAAATCACATCTTGGATCCCTCCGTCACTCCCTCTTCAGATATCAAACCTTCTCCCCCAAAAAAATCCTCCACCTCTCCATAAAACCATGTATCTAATATTATGTACAGAAATAACACACACACCCCACTCCCTCTCCCTGCAAGCAAATTCCTGCACATTTCATCACAAAAATCAAACAGCTGGAAAGCCCTCTGGTTTCACATGTGGACAGGAGAGCATTTTTTCTATCCACTGCACATTTCTGCAATAAAAATAAAATGTCTAGGATCAGTTGTTAACAATTCCCTCTTTATCATTATCATCGTCATTATTATGGTATTTTTATTTTTTATATTATTTGTACTATTATTAATATATCCTATAAATAATATTTAAATCATGTTATTGTAATAGGACACAAATTATTCATTTTCCCCGGGTTATCTGTAAACCTCATGACCATACATGCACCAGGTCCCCCCCAAATGAATGAACAGTATTTTATCTGAAGTTATCTTGCTCTGTGTTGTTTATGTTCATTCCTCACTGGACAGTTACAATCTAGTTTTGATTTACTTTTTTTAAATCTGACACATTACAAAACAGTGTCATTAAGACACTTGACATTCCCGACTTTTACATACCTTATACACACGCACATTTGTGTATAGACACACATACATACACATATGTTAAAAAAAAAAAATAGTAAATTGAATTGAATGATTGGCAAGTCCAAATGATCCCTCAGGGTGACAATAGGTATCAGCTGCAGAAAGATGAAAAAAAAGGAAGCATGGATCTATTCCAGGACATGAATTCTAAAAGAAATGGGAGTATTTTTAGTTTGCTTCCAGCATCCCTTCCTAGGCCTTACCAGCAACCTACTAAGAGACATTTGAAACCTATATATAGGCTTCCTGAAAAACACTTCCAATGTTGTTAAACATTTCTACAGCATGTTTCTCTGTAAAAGCTGTTCTGTTAAAGAGGGAGAGCCTGAAACCATGACACAGAAGCAGGATGCTAAAGAATATCCCGAGAATCAATAGAACAAAGCTCAATAGAGCTTTGCTTTGACAAGAGATATCCACCTGCATGCAACTGCCTCTGGACTTACAGTCTCACTGGATAAAGGCTCCACATTTGCCCTTTTCTCCAATGTATTTTATTTTCTATTTTCAGATTTTTATTCTTTTTTAAAAAAGTAATTATAATAAAATCACAGAACCACAGAATAGCCCAAGTTGGAAGGGACCCACAAGAATCAGGAGGTCCACAGGCTCCACACAGGACAACCTAGAAGTTAAACCATGTATCTAAGAGCATTGTCCAAACACTTCATGGCTTGTGGCCATAACCACTTCCACTCGTTACCAACAGCTACCTATGTGTACAGGCATCTACCTTTCACTGATCTCTGAGACAAAGCATCCCTGCTCTGCGCAGCATTCAAAGAAGCATGGATAGCAGGTCAAGGGAGGTGATTCTGCCCCTCTGCTCTGGTGAGACTCCCCCTGCAGCACTGCATCATGCTCTGAGGGCCCCAACATAAGAAGGATGTAGAGCTGTTGGAGCAAGGCCAGAGGAGGCCACGAAGATGCTCAGAGGGTTGGATCACCTCTGCTATGGAGATAGGCTGAGAGAGCTGGGCTTGTTCATCCTGGAGAAGAGAAGGCTCTGGGGAGTCTTTAGAGCAGCTTCCAGTCCATGTAAAAGGGCCAACAACAAATCTGGAAAGGGACTTTTTACAAGGGCATGGAGGGATAGGAAAAGGGGGAATGGCTTTAAACTGAAAGAGGGGAAGATTTAGACTAGCTATAAGGAAGAAATTCTTCACTGTGAGGGTGCTGAGGCACTGGCACAGGTTGCTCAGAGAAGCTGCGTCTGCCCCATCCTTAGCAGTGCTCAAGGCCAGGCTGGACAGGGCTTGGAGCAGTCTGGTCTAGTGGAAGGTGTCCCTGCCCGTAGCAGGGTGTTGGAACTGTATAATCTTTAAAGGTCCATTCCAACTCAAACCATGCTATGATTCTGTGATAACAGCAGTTTCATAGCACATATCAAGCAGAATTAGAAGCTGTAGCCAGATACCAAATATAACACACTCAAGCTATCACCCATACCACCTCCTGTCCTCCCAAAAGGGTGTTCCTAATACCACACTGCTTGTTCCAGTGCAGCACTATCAAAAATAAAGACCAACCCAAATTATTTGCAGAGGTTTTTTCAGCATACCTGAAAATTCCCCAAGTTTCCCACACCTGGGCTGACCTAGCCTGGTAAATCAGCATCATATATTGCCACGTAGATGCAGCAATCTTAGACCCAAAGCCAAGAATGAGTTGCCCAACTGAGACTACACTACACCAATGTGATGAGATTAAATCACCGTTTAGCTCTGTAATCTCACTATAATGTCTATGGGCAGATCCTGTCATATTTTAAAATACCAGACCTAAGGGCACCAAGAAACTCCTGTATTAACCCTCACGAATAATACAGAAACAACCAGGAATCATAAACAGGATTTTTACAGGATTTTAAGTGTACCAGCACTAAGACCCCATCCTATCCTTTGCACAGATAGGGCACCAGGGTTACACAAAGCACACAATGCATCTCTTGTGACAGATTCTGATGTTGTGCCGAGAGGTAAGAAAAAGAAAAAGGAAGAATAAAAGTATCACTGCAATGTAACTTCCCTCATTCAGTTTTTTTAGGGAAGGAGGAAACAGCCCAGTAAACTCAATGTCAACACACATTTTTCAAAGGTCTGTGGAAACAGTCCTTTCCAAAGAATGACACTTGCCCTCAGCAAGTATTCTGTCTTCTACGTTTCTACAGTGTGCTCTAGAGGCTTGGATATTATGCATGTATCAAAGTTTAAAGCACCATTATTTCCACAAACTCCAAATAAAGTTGTTCTAGTTGCCATCGGTAAAAACACCTTGCAGCTTTAGGACACCAGAGTGCACCATTTATTCACCACAGGGAATCTCAGCAAAGTATTCTCACTTTAGGCCAAAGGTATTTTTTTTTAATGACTCTGATTACTTTTAATCATTAATCGAGGTGAAAGTTGTAAGTTTCCAAAGAACCTTATGATACAGTACTACAGAGGAACCCAATGCCATATAAAAACACTTATGGAAGAAAAAAACCCAGTAAGAGACTATAATCAGTATCCCAAAGCGATTATACAGATGAAAAAATGGTCATCATAACCAGAATACCTCACAGAAAATTACTTGTTTCTGAAAAAAGTTCTAGGAGAGGTGCTTGGTGAACTCAGTTATCAGCCATAAGGAACTGTAGCTGCCACAGCACAAAATCCACGTCGTAATAAACCAGGATCAAACATCCATGTGAACACTGTAGATGACATTAAGCCCTGCTGCCATTTAGGGTGAAAAAAGGAAAACTTGGATGTCACATTTAAATAGCAGAACATCAAGTTCTTGCAAACAAACCATATGACTAGATCCAATGTTCAAGCACTGACTGTTTTCACAAACTGACCTGCCAAACTGCAACTTCTGTTCCCTCTTTCAGGGTTCATTACAGTTGGTAAAAGTTGAGAAAAGAAATGAGGAGACTTCAAGAAGCAGGGGAGAACCTTACAACCATGCTGAAATCATTAGACAACATCAGAGTGGGATGACTGCAGGAAAGAGAAAAGAAAAAGCTTCTTTTCCATCATAGGCACACTGCCATTCTATGAAGAACAGCCTTACCACAACCTTTGTTAATATTTATACTTGAATCCATTTTTTTTTCCCCGAAATATTTCTCAGGAAAACCACAGCCACATAGTTTTAGCAGGAATGAAGATCTGGTGCATCAGGCTGTGCCCCACCGTTTTAACTGGAAGAAAGCAAACACCATAGAAGCACCTTGTGTGGACACACTACTACTCTTTTGTTTTTCTCAGGGACAGAAAGAAGATACATTGTGGATGTAAGAACTGTAAGAACCAGTTAGCAAGGACAGAGACTGCAGTACTAGTTGACCGATTTACTCTTTGCAACACCTGTAGATGTGGACAACAGACTATTATTAGTGCTTGCAAAGCAAACAGTGACAGTGTAATAGCCCATGTAGTTGCTCTGTGGTTTTTTTGGATTATTCTCTTGAAAAATCTGAGAATAATAAGTATCAGTAAGGGATTACAAACCAGCACAGTCCAGGATTTCTGTTTGTTTCAGACAAACCAGTAGAAAAAATTACTGATTAAAAAATAAAAGAAACCCACCACACATTTTGGCAGGCCAACAATTTATCTCCTTTATGCAGTGGGGTTACACACAGTGGCATGGCCTTTTCACAGTGCACTGTGGCCAGGCTCACAAAGTCCACCCACTCATAGCAAATGAATGTCATCAGTAACAAAATGAAGAAGTCAATCCCAGGCAGCCAGCACATCGCTAGCTCTTCTCGCTCCCCTCTGTTTCTGTGGGTAAGAGCACTGCATGCCTTATTTTCACAGTTTTAGGGAAGAAAAAAAAAAAAAAAGAAAAAAAAAAAAAACAACCACAAAAAACCAAAAGCAAACCCAAGGAAAAAAAGTGTTAAATATTTACTGCTTAACCCTGTGGTACAAAGTCCCTTCCTTGCTTGCTGTTAAAGAGCAATTTGCTTCTAAACAATGATAAAAACAGAACACCAAAAAATGTTTTTTTTCCTGACAAATATCCTTCTGCCAACCTTACCCAACTAACAGGCTTTCTGAGTATAGTGACCATGCAAAATGGATGCCACACGAAATACAAGAATCTCTGTTTCTGTAAAAAACATAATTGTGTGGTCAGTATTGACGGGTTTACTCTGTTTCTTACACAGCTGCTCAGCTGTGAAAGCACCCATTCAAAATATCAAGACCCAGTTCAACTCTCTCCTCTGTCTCTGGAGACTGAAACTGATCTTTCCTTCCTCCCAGGAGGAGGCTTTCCCACATTTTATTACACTGTCATTTCAGGAAACCCATGCCCAGTGTCTGGAATAGTAACATCAACTCAGGACTTCAACCTCCTACATGAAATTATCTACCATTAAGCCAAAGGGCCACAAGTCCCTCTCTGTCCATGCCCCTCCAGCTTTGCTTCTTTGCAAAGAAGAAGAAATTCTGAAGGAGGGAATAAGAATCCCATTTCAGGAAGCCCACTATTTAGATCCCTGGCCCTCCTTCCAGGAGATGCGTACATTAACTTCCTCAGGAAAGGATGGGAATGGAACCCAGCTCTGTCACGCCTCAGAAGCATACATTCACTAACCTGATCTCAGACACAGATAGAAGTCACCACCTCTGCTTGCACTGCTTAAAAAGGAAAAGAAAAAGAAAAGAAAGCAAAAAAAGAAAAGAAAAAGCAGACGGTACATTATTTATAAGATACATTTTTAAAAGGTTCCCAGCTTCTATCTCAGAGAAGGAACTCCGGGCTGCATATCACAACCCCTCCAGAATGCTGAGTGATACATTTGCTCCTGAATGGGTGGTAACTTAAAATACATTCTTGTCTTTTTTGCTTCCTACTTTCTAATTTACATGAGTCCCCACTCCATATGCTGTTTTTTCTAGATCCTGGTTTGAGACACACCAGTCCTCACATCTAATTATTCGCAAGCATTGTACAAAAGCCTTAAGATGCTGTTCAGTGAGGTCCACACACCTTGAAACCTGCAGCTCTGCACTTCCATATTGTGACTCTTAATTCATATTGATGTGGACTTAGGCAAAACAAATCTTTGATGAGTTTTCTTTTCTGTTATTTTCTTACTTGAACTGTGACTGGAAACATTCAGAGCATATTATTTAATAACTTATCCATTTCAAATCTTGCCACATTAGAGGACGTTTCTGATCCCACTTCTATCCTTCCATCAGAAGCGCAAGCAAAATCTGTCTCCTACCAGAGGAAAAAAACCTAACTGAAGAATTCTTAATGTTAACTTCTTACAATGCAAGGGCTTCTATTAACTTGTTGCTCAGCTTTCAGTCCCAGGTAACAGTGCAAAACATACAGAACATCAAATGAACTGCTATAGCTAAGCATAAACCAAAAGATATAGAAAATGCAGGCAGTCTTCAATGCTCAGCAGAAAACAATCTTTCACTATTTATAAAACTAATGAAGGTAAAATGTTCTGCGAAGACTTGGATTTACATTGTAGGTATCTGCTTTCAAGTTAGGCAGGCTTAACTTCTCAAACCTGAGTAAGCTGACAAGCAGAGAGGAGACAGGCCACAGGATGCCTTTAAAGCAAAGAAAGGTAGTTTTATCTTTGATGAAACAAAACCAGGGGAAACCTCATGGGAGAAAAAGCAAAGATCAGCATATGGCAATCAAAACATGAAAAATAAGATAGGTAGCATTATTTTGGATGGGTAAAAATGCATTCCCCAAATGAGACAGAAGAATGTGGGGAGATCTTGACCAGTACGTGAGCCCCGTGAGGCACACTCGTCCTGAGCTGGACCTAGGACTCCGGCTGCGAGGCCCCAGTGCTTCCCACCTACCCCAGCTGAAACCTCGTGCTTCTGACCCTGCTCTCAGCCACAAGCCCTGTCCATGCCATACTACCAAGAACAGTCCTTCAAAACATCCAGTTGAAATTTGGTCTCTTAGCCTACAATGCTGAGCTCCATAGCACACAGCAATAATGTTTTGACCACGACAACTTCATAAACTTAAGGAATTAATTATCATCTGGGTTAGACAAATATCTCAATGTCATATAAAGTCCCCATGAGCAAAAATACCTCTCAATTACAAGGACACTAGCCCTATCTTAATAAACTCATAATAATATGACTACACTAAGAGTGCAGTGGAAACAGCAGGAGTTGCAGATTTCAACTAGTAAAATTCTTGATCTTTGAAAGATAAGACTAAAAGCATTATTTAAGGCAGGTCTGTTTTTTGATACATTTATTAGTATAGCCATAATAAGTAATTTTTTGCATTCCAATCGTAGTATTTTTAGCAACAAAGAGTAACTCCCATTTCCTGTTCTTCTCTTACTTCATGTGTGTGTTGTTGAATCACTAACTGCAGATATCACTCATCACAGATGCCACAGAATTTCACAAACTCCACTTGCATCACCCTTGCAAATTTTCACTGAAAGAGCCAGCTCAGAATTATTATCTGCTACTTCTGAAGCTGAAGCAACAACAGCCCGTATCAAAATGTCGCAAGTCAAACTGGCTGCTCTCAGAACTGCTCTTCCAAAGAAGCTGTGACTTATCTGGATCAACCATGCTTTTTTCAAGTATCTGTAACTGCAAAAATGTTTAAAAATAGTTCTCAGGTAGTTGTCCTCTATTAGGTAATTGTAATGCATTGTGCTGCTACTGTTATTATGTCACATCATTTGAATTTCATGTGGTGTTCTGAAAATAAGAGTTATACAACCCTGTGCTCGTTCATGTATTAATTTTAAAATTTTTTTTAAATTTAAAAAAAAAATCTATTACTTTAACTCTGGGAGCTAAGTAACCAACCTGGCCAGGCTGTGTTCCTATCCTGACAAAGTCTTAAAACATTCTGAATTTGAAAAACAATGACACTTCATCAGCTCCACTTTTACTTTATGAATTTTATGCGACCTAATCCTTACCTTTTGAACATTTGGTGCTAATGGCACAACAGTACCAGCAAAACAAGTTACTACAGTCTCTGTATAGTCTTGCAATGGGCAATAAAACAAAGTATGCATGGAGGTAATAAGAATCAAGGACTCTTCATGAAATAAAATCCCCTATCTTGTTTTCTAGAGAAAGACTTATCCTCAAATAAATCTGAGAATTAAAAAAGTATTCTGATAGACAAGTTAATAAAAGAAAGGAGTAACATGCTAGTAACCAAGTAACCAGCATACTTAAGTTCTTAGCTTGGCTTTCTAAGGGTATGAGACATGAGTAATTAATACATACTTTGATGAATTTCATCATTCAACATGAACCAAACTGTAAAGATCTTAATTGCCTACAAGATTCATGAAAGCAGGCAACCAGACAGAGAAGACACTAACAAATTTAGTGCCCCCAACAATGAGAAAGACTGCTCTATGATTGAGTACCATTATTGTTAGATGATGATCTATCATCAACCAGGGTACACAAGGAAAACACAATTTTAAAAGGTGAAGTTCAAGGGTGATAACGTGCTTTTCAAGCTAAAAAGAATAAAGTAAATACCCTATTTCTCCCCATACCTAGGATCAACCTCTGAACCTGAAAGTACACTTTGTGTGAAGTGTTTTACTGACAAGTGATAGTGCTTGAAATAGGCCAGCCAGTCATAAAAAAGGAGAATTATCTAATTAGCACTACATTATCTTTATCTTTATAATCACCAATCATTGGAAAGGTGAGGAAAGGTCCTTCACTTTCCCACATCATCCAGCCATATGAAATGAGCCCTACGATCTAAAAGTAACACCACAAATTCACAAACCAATAACCTATTGCTCTCACAATTTTTACAAAAGGACTATGTTGACATCAAGCCTCCCCCTAAAACTTAAAAAGAGGGCAAGGTATATTAGATGGTGAATCCTTCCAAGAGATATGGCATTACACTGAAACTGAAAGCAGCTTTTGAAAGTCTAATACAGTAACTTGACAACAAGGAAGTATAGCAGTGGTATATACATACATATGGAACAAATCACAATACCAGTGCTGCCAGGAACACTGGCTGATGTCATTGCAAGACCAAGCTCTATGATTTTTGGAAAGTCATGGTGACAGGTCAAGGATCCTGATGACTGGAAAAGGCAAACATCCCACACATCTTCTGGAAGAGCAAGAGGGATGGTACAAAAGGCTGCTAAATCAGACTTCAGTCCCTGGAAAGATTATGCCCAAATCCTCCTGGGAGCCACCTACAGATGCTTCAAGAACAAAAAGGTGATGGAAAACTGCCAGCATGCATCTAGCCAGGATGAACCAGGCCTGATATCTCACAGCTTTCTAGGTTGAGATGACTGGCTCTGTGATGCAGGCAGAGCAGCAGAGGTTTGAATTTATTTAGACTTTCAGAAAGGTCTCCCACGGTATCCTTAGAGCCAAACTGGTGAAGTATAGTTTGAATAACTTGACCGTAAACTGGGTGGAAAACTAGCTTGACCACTAGACTCAAAGGGCTGCGACCAGCAGTGCAAAATCCATCTGGTTGGAATCAGCGATGCTCCCCAGTGGTTGATATCACAGACAGTACAGTTTAAGGTCTCCCTGGCAATGGGATGGGATTCAGTATGAGCAAATGTGGATATCGAAGTGGAGAGGGCTGCTCAGTGAGTTTTGGAGGTAGTCCAAACACAACCAGACATGGCTCTGAGTAGCCTGATCAAACCTGGTCATGCTTTTCGTGAGGGTTGGACTAGATGACCTCCGTAAGTTCTTTCAAAACTATATAATTCTATGACTACATTTTAGGTAACTAAAAGCAAATGGAAGCAGTTTAAAAGGTATTTCTAAAATGGAAATATCTGATTTCATTTCAAACGAAAATAGGACAGAAATGAACATAAAAAGTAGAGATATCCAACTTTTGAACCCGTTTTAAAAAGGCAAAGAGAACAAACTAGACTTTAAAAGTAAAACTCATGAAATGCCATTTTCATAAATTTTACATGCCAATTGAACTAAATCTTTTGACACAAGAGCAGAGACTTCATTTGTAAACTGTTAATTAACAAGTTATCTCTCAGACCAGAAACTTCTGTTGCTATTTGCAACAGGAACTAGTGATCTGGACTACACTGCTCTTCAGGAACTAATCACAAGGTCTTCCTGACAAACACCTGTTTTTAGGGCATACAAAGCTTTCGCTCTAAGTGAAGCATGTGCATTACTTTTAACTATTCAAATGCTGCCCCATTTTTCCCACCAGCTCCAGATGAGCAGCTCAGTAAAGAATCCCCATCACCTACTTACCCTCATTTCTCATTGCCGCTACTATGCCATGTCATAAAACTAGTTCACTTTTCAATATTAAAGACTAAACCAGAAATATCTGTAAAAAAACTACTGTCAACTGCTGTGGTCCCAATCACTGTCATACCTGAATCCCAATAAATAAAAGCCTTCTCAACTACACCCTGAATCCCAATAAATAAAGCTTTCTCAACTACCCAACTCAAAATCACCCACAGGTCACTTTTGCCTTGACCCGTCTCACTCTGTTCATATGAACGATGAAAAAAATAAGCAGCTATAAAGCTCTGATAGCAGAACAGCACCTATGGCAGGTAACCCTGTATGGCGATCAGCACAAACAAGTCATAGTTACCACATTTTTGCTATTGTTAGTGCTAAAGGAACATACCCTCTGTTTATATTACAGTGGCAGCTAACAACTCTGTCAGAACCACATTCCATACCCTAGATCTTGTACAGATGGAGGAGAAAAAAATAAATGCAATTCCCTCAGGATGGTAATTTAAAAGATAAGCAGATTCACTTGATCTAATTTAGGCATCTCAGTTAGGAAGCAAAGCTTACCAAAACTTCTGTACAGCAGAGAGCGCAGAGCAGCCTAAATCCATGTTTCAGGGATGTATGCAATTCTCTTAACATCATACAGAACCTAGAGTCTGAACTAAGGTTTCTCTAAATATCCTGAGGTATGGTGGTGTGAATGCCCTCCCAGCTTAAGCAGAATGAAAAAATATAGACAAACCAAACAGGAAGGCATAGTAGAAACAAGGAAACAAAAATGAGCCAGGTTTATTAGAAGAATGAAGCACAGCTAGCTTTAATTTATCCTATTAGTTCCTAATGCTCATTATTTCTAAATATCACTGTTGCATTAGTGGATATAGATGTTTGCTACAGCTATAGCCTTTGAATGTCAATCACATTTCAGATGAACAATTTAAGCTTCTTGAAAGCAAGCTGCAATTTACATACTGCTGCTGTTACCCACTCTGCATGGCAAGGCCATACTGTTTCACATGCTTTGTACCTTTTCCTGTGTACATACAAGTGTGGGAGCTGCTGCCACCACAGGCAAGCAGGAACAAAAACAACTTTAAAAACCCTCTTGCTCCCTAAAGAGAGATGCATACAACAGACAGCCTGAACGCAAGGGCAAGCAGCTTGTAACTTCCAGTTTCAGGGCTTTAGATGGGGAATTTCCAACTGATCACAGAATTACAGAATCACAGAATCATCACAGAATGGTCTGGGTTGGAAGGAACCCCAAAGGTCATCTAGTTCCAACTGCCTGTCACAGGCAGGCATGCCTTCCACTAGAGCAGGTTGCTCCAAGCCCCATTCAACCTGGCCTTGAACACTGTCAGGGATGGGGCAGGCACAGCTTCTATGGGAAATCTGTGCAAGCGCCTCACCACCCTCACAGAGAAGAATTTCTTCCTTATAGCTAATCTAAATCTCCCCTCTTTAGGTTAAAGCCCCTTGTCCTATCCCTCCATGCCCTTGTAAAAAGTCCCTCTCCAGAGTTGTTGTCGGCCCCTTCAGGCACTGGAATCTTCTCTAAGGTCTTCCCAGAGCACTCTCTTCTCCAGGCTGAATGTTTAAAAGAACTGCTGTAAGCCTACGTTAAAGATCACAGGTGCTATCTAAAGCACAATCTACTTTCAAGTTCTACAATGTGACAGGTGTCAAAGCGTCAACTGCTATGAAAGTAATTTCATGCATTCAAAATAATATCTTAATATTTAGGGAACCAAATCATCTTAAAATTTACAGAACCAAAATCTCAGCCTCATTTTATTTTCTGAATTCCTATGTGCTGCGTTGTGAAGTCGAGACCGAGGAACGCCAGTCTCTTTACAGACGGTTTACAAACTTTAACTGCAGAAATCAGTTCAGCTTCTCCAAACTCCAGGATTTCCAGTAACTACGAGAAACAAAATCACCATTACACAAACCGGGGTCTGTGAACAAATCCAAGCCACCTCACCTCACCACGGCGCTCCCTTGGGCACTGAGCTGTTCGGTCACCGACACCGGTGTTTCTCTGCCTAGCAGGGCGGGAATAAAGCAAGGGCGAGCAGCAGACGCGCTAGCAGTAGGAGCTGCCGCCGCCGCCACCGGCAGCCGTGCCCGGGCTGCCGCCTCCCCCCGCCCCGCAGGCAGCAGCGGAGCTCACCGGCCAGACTTGACGGCGCGGGGAAGGAGCCGGCCCCGGGAAGCGCAGTTCCCAGAGGAACACTGGAGCGGCTGCGTGGGAGCCCGGCCCGGCTCCCTGACAGTGCCCGCGGCCGAGCCGCGCGGCCGGGCGGTCAGCCGCGCTCCGGCAGCGCGAAACGCACCCAAACGCTGTTTTAAAGGAAAACAAAAACCAAAACAACCGAAGAACCTCACCAGCCTAAAGGCGGGAGGGAAACAAACACAGCGGCTCGGCGCAATAGGACCCTCGACTGTTCACGCCCGCCCCTGCCCGGCACGCTGCCGTGCTCACAGGGCGGCAGGAGCAGGTACTTCCCCGCACGGTAGCCCGCAGGCCGCCCCGGGCTCGCAGCGAGGCCCCGCGGGACGGCCAGGCTGACAGCTTCGCTCCGCGCCGCAGGAGCTCGTCCCCCCCGCACCCCGTGTCCCCTACACCGGCCGCCCCCCCGGAGACAAGGCTGCCTCGCTGGCCGGGTCGTGGCCGCGCTCCTCCAGAGGCGAAGGAGCCGCAAGCCTCCCCGCCGCTTGTACCTGTTGCGCTGCCCGTGAGCGGCCGTTCCGCACAGGCTGCCTTCTCCTCCGCCTCCCGCGGCGGCGGCGTCAGCCCCACAACATGGCGGCGGAGGCGGGGGCCGCCCGGGAAGGAAGAAGGGGAGGGAGCCGGAGCCGGCGGGTGCGGGCCGAGGGCGCCGCTGGGTGCCCACTTCGCGCCCGGCAGCGGCGCGTGAGGGCCTTGGATTGGCGGCGTGCCCCGGGCGAACATCGACAGCAGCCCCGAGGCGGGCGGGCAGCCCGGGGCGAGGAGCGCGTCGGTAGTCGGGGTGCAAGGCGGGAAGGGTCGCCTTGCCCTCAGGTGCTGGCTCCCAGCCTTGGACCTGGATTTCAAGGTGGGAGACATGGACTTACGCCGCTGCCTGCATGGATCTGTACGGTGCAGAAGCCGGATCCCCCGAGGCAGGAGCTGTGCTGCCGGCACCCATCATCAAAATCACAGAGCGGTTTGTGTTGGGGGGGACCTTAAGGCCTTCAGTTCCAACCTCCCTGCCACAGGCAGGGGCATCTTCCACTAGACCAGATTACAGAAAGCCCCGTCCATTCGTTAGTGTTGTTTGCTCCACAGGTCTGCAAAGTAATAAACTACTGTTTAAAGACCTCATCTGACAGAAAATTTATCACCTCCTTACTAAAATTTTTCTCCATCTTGATTCAAATCTCTGCCTCCCCATCTGCTCCACAAATTACTTTTTTCTTTAGATTTCCAGCTGTATACATTTAGGAAAAGAAGGGGTAATAAACTCTAAAATAATCTCAGAGACTGTTAGTTCCTTGTGGAAGCTGAAAAGCCTCTGGTTTGATCATTCTGCACAGGCAGAGCTCACAGATACAGCTAATTTTCCCTCACTGTACGATCCGGGAGCGGGATGAGAGTGCCTGTGGGAGTGCCTGGAGGTGCTCCCGATGGGAAGTGTGTCCCGCTGGGATGGTGAGAAGGAGGAGGCTGGCACCAGGAACTAAATTTGGCTGACACCCGGCGTTATTCAGTATTCTGAAATACGGAGGGTTTCAGGGATTTATCTTTTAAAAAGTTCAAGAACCTATTGAAAGGAAAGGCATGGAAAATGCCATCATTTTTAAACATCATTTTCCGCCTTCAGTGAGTAGATCTTGCTACATACAGAGGATCACGGCATCTTTCTGCTATGTTTTTGCCGTGTACATAATTATGTATCACCTTTGTAGTGAGCAGATTTTTACAGTGACTCATTCTTCTGGGTTCTTAATGAGCCTTTCCAGTTTGTTACACCTCTTACCAGTCATTGAGTCCAGAACAGTTGTGTTACCGTGCCATGCCTTGGTCGTGGTCACATACTAGCACATGCTACTCTTCAGTATTTTTGCCTAGAGACCTAATGTGTAGATGTGCTGTTACAGCTGCCATGTTGCACTGGCAGCTCACACTCATGTATTTATCCCTCAGGATATCCTCAGCCCTCATCTGATTCGATGCTTTTAGTGTTCTCTTTCCCTACTCCCAGCCCAAAAGCACGCTCTGTGGTTTTGTTCCAGTGCACAGCCAGCAAACTTTTCTTTGAGGCAGACATTTGCCATGTAGGTGGATTAAAACACATGTTCTAGGGGCACCTGCTGACTTTGTGACTGAAATGACTCAGTAGCCCCCAGCCCCGGTGGCCTTCAGCTGCTTTGAAGTCATCTGCAGATTCCATGAGCAGTATTTCATTTAATTCCAAATAATTGACTGAGATAATAGAGCAGCCCCAGGTCAAGAACAGACTCCTCTGGAGCCCAGGTGAAGTGTCTCTCATCTGACATTTTTCATTTGAATTACTTTATAATGTCTCTTAAAATACGTCCTTTAATCCATTTAGTACACATTGTAGTGGGAGTGTAGTTCTAAATGGGACTGTTGTGTAGGCAACACCTGCAGCCTATTTTACAGTGAAGATAGGTGCTTGCATCAAACATAACAGTCTAAAGGTTCATAAAGTCTATTGTAGAGAGGATTAAGATAACTATAAGCCAGATAAACATGTTTCTTCTCATAGGAAGAAAAAGATCAGGTTACTGATTACAGTAGTTAAGTATTGGGAAAGGCAGAGGAAAAAATCTGTCGACAAATGTCTCTAAGAACAGGTTAGACAGATACCAATGAGGAGTTGGTAAATACAGTGGATCCTGCCTTGAACATTGAACCAGCTGTCTTCTCAAGGGACCTCACGGCTCTTTTCTTCTGTAATTGATGCTACCACTAGGTCCTGCTGAGCAAATGGACTTGGGACGTGTACTGTCTGACATGTGTCAAAAAGCCATGCAGAAAGCCAACAGGGAGAGCTGGGAAGCTGTGCCAGGGGCCGAGCATGCATTTTGTGCACATGATAAAAGGGAAGATGAATCTTACAAGGGGTGAGTTTTAATGTCTATTTAGTTGATTTTAATTTGATACACAGTTCCGCAACCACTTAAGCCTACGGATAAGCTAGAATTTGACTTTTAGTGACTCTCATTACCTGCTTTGACACCTCCATTGCCTCTGTTGCAAACTCCAACAGGAAAATGAGGTTAATACCTGGAAGCTGTAACATCTTAGCTTTGAATACCACCTTAGAACACTATGTGGAATTTTGTGCCCTAACAGTGTTCACAACTATTATTTACGTATTTTAATATTTTGTGTTCTTACTGTTAAACATTCCAGTCTCCCCACATTAGATAATTCATGGATAATTCACCAAATAATCCATATCTATCACCAGAGCCCAACAAGGGACTCTCTCTGGAAGTTGGAGAGAATGCAAAATTCAGGTGACTCCTTAGAGAGAAAACCTTGTGTTAAAAAAAAATCAGCATATCAAAGCTTTAAGTATTTTTATTATAACCAAACTGAATGCTGTTTCATCTGCATTATCACAACCAGAGGTAATCAGAGCTATTAGAACAATAAATATCTGTAAGATTAATTAATTAGTAGGAAGAGGAGCAGGACTTACAGGCTGCTGTGAAGACACATTTGAATGCAGCAGCCGCTCAATTGCTCTTCCTTGGAATTGCAACTGAGCAGTCTAAAGTTTAGTGAGCTAAAGTTTAGTGAGCTGTAAAAAATGCCACCTTAAAGTAAAGCTGAACTAACTCTTACTGAAACTGAGAAGACTCTTACAGAGATGGGGTTTTTTTTAGTGATGCCTGAAAAACATCTAGTTTGTCTAAATCTTTTGTTTTCTTTTGTGTTAATTAGTAACTGCATTGCCATCTCTTTACAGTGAAGAATTTTCTCCTCTGGTTTGCTAGAATGAAATTTGTTTCCAGTCAGAGTTTGACTACTGCTTAAAGTAGGTTCAAAAGAAAAAAACTCCACTTCTATGAAGGTGAAGTTTCTCAAGGCACTGTTGCAGATGCTGCTTTTGGGCATGTCAGGGTTTGGGGAGAGTGCTTTTTTCAAACTACAATATGCAGTTTTGGGGGCTGATGTCAAGTACCAGGTGAAATAAAAGTCCCTTCAGGTGGTAGGTAGTACCCTTCTAGCAAGGAGTAGACAGTGGCAAAGCAACTTACAATAGGGGAACAAATATGTTTATCTCAGAAAGCCATTAAGGTAAAGGAAATTACTTAATAACTGATGAGTAATAGTAAAGAGCTGAAAGAAGAAAACTATGTTATGATTGCAGAGAGACTTGTTCTAGACATACGCACAAGGTTGCAGCACAGCAGCTACCCATAAGAGACCCATTAAGATGAAATGTGGGGGAGAAGCAGAAAAGGAGGAGAATTTACTTTAAGCAATATCTCATCCTGTAGTATGACTATGTTATCATTTACTATCCTGCATCTCCTTGTCATATCTGAGCCAAACACAACATATGACAGCAAAAAGATATAATGAAGGTGGAGAAACTATAAATACTAATTAATAAATTTTATTTTTCACATTAAGGCTTTACTTTTTAATCATTAACTGTACTCTGTCCTCAATTTCCTGTTGCAGGCAATTTTGCTATCTTCAAAGTAATAAGTGAAGATCTTCACTGACAGCAAAAGAGATCACATTAGCAAAGTTGCTTAGCCTGAACTGAGAGGCAGTAGGTAAAATATGACTTACTCCCTTCTCTCGGCTTACTCCATGTTATTGCTTATTTTCTCTGCTGTACTGCAGGAAAACACACCAGAACTGAATTCTTCATTCTCCCTATCCGAACCCTCTGACCAGGCAGTGCCTAAGCTTGTTGACAGACGTGTTTCTGCAAGTGTACGTTTAAAACAATATAAAGTTAAGGCAGAACAGAAGAGAAAGCAGAAATCAGTTCCTGCCAAAAATAAGTCGTGCTTTGTGTACAGTTACTGATCAAGGAATGTCATGTAAAGCAATGAGTATTTCTGAATGGTCAAAAAGCAGTAGTTGCAGGATGGTGATTTGCACAGGTTCCTCATGTGGTGTCCTGTTTAATTCTGCTTGCTAATGGGAGGCATTTCCTCATCTGGGAGAGTCCAGCTTATTGTCCCAGCTATAAAGAACTACTTAGAAATAGCCACACCTACCTGATGACTGACAGCTCTGACTCTTTTATTAGATTCAACTCTATTATTCATGCTAAGTTTTCTTTTCCGCCTCCTTTTTCCCTTCAGCTAATACAGAAACAATGAACCCCCACTTGATACTGCTGCCAGGTTTCATTTTTACATCAGTATTCAACTATTTTCTTTCTTTTGAGCAAATGATAGATACTGTCTTTAGCCTAGGTGTTTATTTAAACCTGGAGGCACAAAATACAATGAGATAAACAAAAGGACAAGTTAATATTTATTTTCCACACCTAACACAACAGAGGTGGTGCATTTCTGGTGTTGGTTCTGAGGAATAATTTATCAAAAGAGTATAAAAGGCACAAAGCACGTGCTGCATCAGAAATAGTACTGGTACAGATGCTGGTTTGGTTTCTGAACCAGAAACCCACACAGTTTCTGAAACAACAAATGGTACACGCTACTGTATTCATTTGCAGGATTTTCTGTTACTTAATAGTTACAAAATATAGTATAAAATAAAATATTAATGTCCCAACTTTGTACCCTGCCAAGCACAGGTATTATTTTGTAAGGGATGGAGAGCTGGATGGTATTTGCTCAAAGAGTGGCAAAGGCTTCTTTGCCTACCGCATTGAAATTATTTTGAGATTTGTAGAACATCTGTGTAACCATAGAGAAAGCAGATTTCCAGACAGGCCAGAATGTGTTGTGAAGGAAGGCAGTGCTGACTCATGTAGACTGAATTATGGCAAATAAAATTTTGCCAACTGCTGAGCAGACACAAGACTTTTACTTGCAAAACCTAACTGCAGCACAGGCAGTCAGAAACATTCAGGTACATGTAAATTTCACAGGCTTCAAGTGCTGACAATAATACAGTAATGGGGTTACGCAAGGTTATTTGTAGCAATTTGCAATCTTCACACTGTAATTAGTAAATAATACCTTGGTAAGCCAGAGTTCCAAGTTCATTTCAGATGTGTTTTTCTCTCCACACTCACATTTCAATGCAAGCCAAGAAGCGAGTCGAATACCAGTAAGCTGGTATCCCTACTGCGTTTACTATAAGAGATTTTCTTCTGGCAAAGCTTTCTATTTTAGGTGCTAGAAACCTGTCAGTGGGTACATATGTTATGTGGTAAAAGCTCACGTGCATGCCCACAGAGACAATTACTTGGTGGGGATAACCAAGTGATACCTGTTCCAGCTACCCATCACAGGGGCTATGAGCCCATCAAAAGTCCATCTCCACAAGCACAGAGGAGACATGGGCACAAGGGCAGGTGACAATCCAAGTTACAGACTCCTGAGGGGTGAACACCTTTTCTGGGCCTTACCCAGGGCTGTCCCAGCATCCTGGTATGAAACTCATCAAGGTGAGATTTGGGAGCAGCCCTCCAGGACCATAATGGGCCTTGGGGGTGTGCTGCACCTTATGGCATGTAGGGGAAGACCAGTTGGGATGCAGGGGAAGAAGCTCAACATGAGCCAGCAGTGTGCACTTGTAGCCCAGAAAGCTAACTATGCATCAAAAAGAGCATGACCAGCAGGTTCAGGGATGTGATTCTCCTACAGCACAGAAGCTGTGGCTGCCTCATCCCTGGCAGCGTTCGAGGCCAGGCTGGACAAGGCTTTGAGCAACCTGGTCTAGTAGGACGTGTCCCTGCCCATGACAGGGGGGTTGGAACTAAGGTCCCTTCCAACCCAAACCATTCTGTGATTCTGTGAAGCTGTGATTTTTGTGTTGCACAGAATTTACTATGGAATGTTTGAGGGAGGAAACAAACGCGGGAAAAGGGAGGGATTTAGGTGATCTGCGAAGAAAAAAGTGTGGGAAATGGAAGGGCATTGAAGGGTCATATGTTCAGGTGCCACCAACTGGTGAGACTGGAATCCAGAGACCAGTACTACTGTTAGGTAGCATACCTCATCTTACCTGATTTTTTTTGGGCTCTCCTGGAATTACATGTTGCTTTTAAAAGTTGAGTGATGTAAGAATCAACTTTGAAATAAATCGTCTCGGATCTTTCAGAATGTTTTGTGAGTTGCTGTGAAAAGGGAAGTTTTCCAGATTCACAGATTCATGGAAAGATGCAGGCATGGTATGGAGGAAATAAGCACTATGATAAGATAGGTGAAAGAGTGTAAGACAGTAAACATATGATTAATAACATAATAAAATCAGATATTCATTGACAGGACAAACAGATCCTGCTGGTTTTAAGACGGCTTATGGAAGTGTACCAAAGCTTTGTGTTGATGAGAAACGCAGAAGTTTGCCCTGTGTCTCTTGCTTGCCAGATGCAATGCTGACAGTCTGAGCGCTACTGCCCTCCTCTGTTTGACATTCCGCTGGACTTTTCCATGACAAACAGAAGAGAAGACGTAACTGATCCCCCGGCAGCTGCAAGTAAAAACATTGTGCTGTGGCTTAAAGTTGTGGCATTCGGGGGTTGGATCTAGTTTTGAAGACTTTTGCCAAAACCAAGTTGACCTTTTAGATGTAGGGATTTTCTGCACTCGAGAGTTGTGTTTGAAAAGTGGGCAGTCTTTTCAAGTAAGTCACTTTGTAACTTACATTGACATTAAAGATCAACAGAGCTCAAGGAAGAGCTGAAATCAATGGAGTGTGAAAAAGAGACCATACTATCAGCCATTAATGCTTCACTTTTTCATGCAAGGTTTATATTGCTTTCATGCTGCTTCTTGCTTTGGTAAGGGAAATCTATAACAATTTGCTGTTTTACTTCACTGATCTCTTCAGAGGCTTTCTTAGAATTCATCTGACCAAATAATGTTATAATAGACCACAGAGTCACTAAAAGACCACCAGTTGTCTAATAACTAATGATTCTAATATTTTTGACCATAATCCTCACCTGTCTGTTACCTTTAACCTTCAACTCTAAATAATATAAGACAAAAATATCTTTTTGTCCTATGTCAGCACTGTCAGGAAAGGCCTTTTACTGCCTAATAAAATAAATCCATTGGCACTTGGCACTGGCAGTCCTTCCAAAGAGATACTATTCTGCATTGCTGCAGTTGAATGTGCTTTTCTTCTGCACTGGGATCATCTTGACTGGATGCCACAGCCTAGATTAATATCTTTGCACTTAGCGAGAATATTAACTGGACTGACAACTGCAAACATGACAGTTTCAACCTGCTAGAAATAGCAAGCATACAATGATGGTGTCTCATGTTTTTGCCATGGTGAAGTCCATCTTGTCTTACAAAGAGCCAGCTCAGTCTTGCCTAAGTAGCACTCACTCGACTGGGAAGATTTAAGTAAGATAAAAAACCCCCTCTTTTATACATACTCACAGCAAAGGAAAGGAGCTTTGTCACTGTTATAAGGACGTCAGGATAACAACAGGTTCCTGGTAAAACTCAAAAAATCTTTGTTTAGCATCATGAACTCTCCATCAGACTGCATCAAAAGAAGCTTGACCATCAGGTCAAGGGAGGTGATTTCCCTACCGTGCTCTGCCCATGGCAGGAGGGCTGGAACTAAATGATCATTAAGGTCCCTTCCAACCCAAACCATTCCATGATCAGTCCTGGAGTGGTAAACCAAAAATAAGTAACTTTATGGGGATTATTCCAGGTTAATCTATGTCAGCAAACTCTTAATTGTCCAGGTTACAATGGAAAAACTCAACATACTTTTGCATCCCCAGCGTATTCTTCATCGCTCAGACAGAGAAACTACAAAGGGAAATCATGTATCAGTACCACAGAAATAAGGCAGCTTTGAATCAGAACTTGCGATTAGTCAGTTTAAGGCACAAATCCATAGGGGAGTTTCATTCCAGTGCTTGCAGAACTACTTTATTTATTCACCAGGTTTTTTCAACCTTTTTCAGTGTAGAAGATGAATAATGCTTGGAAGATCAATGGTGCTTACTGAGTTGTTACAGGTTTTTAAGGCTCATTATTCATTGTATAGCCTTGGGCTTTATTTAATATATACCATTCAGAAGCAGTGCTGAACAGAAAAATATTTTAGTTGATTTTCTCTTGGGTTTTTATATTGTTTTTACTGTAATGGATGCTTTGCAAATGCAGCTCTTTCTTCAAAAGATTCCTGAGGCAGGTTAATATTAGCGTCTTCATTTTACAGATGAAGGACAGAAACATGGAACAGTTTCAGCAAGAACATTACAAACATTCTCTGTTTTGGATACTTCTCTTGGGACACAAAGGCCTTATTTGAAAGACGCGCTCTGCCTCGCTGTCATGGTTTCATTTGAAGCTGGATGTGCTTTCTTTCTGCATAGCCCATCATACATAACTCAAGTCAGCACTGCAGAAATCAAAGGCTGGCAAAAGCTACAGTGCAACTCCTCACTAAGCAAAGCGATTCAAGCCATCACACACCACCTTCCTTCTCTTCCCAGCCATATGCTCCCCTCCCCGTGCTCCTGATTCCCTTACCGAGCTAAGCCCAGAGAAAAGAAGAAAAATGTGTGATCAGTTTTTGAGAACAAGCTACAGAATGAGCCTTATACTTATAATAATGTATTATTAAAATATTTATTTATTATCAGTCTGTATTATTAATAATTCTAAATTATTTTATAATTATACATTAGTAGTTATATATTATTATTCATTCACATAGTGGCTTAAAACTGAAAAAGGGGAGATTTACATTAGATATTAGGAAGAAATTCTTCCCTGTGAGGGTGGTGAGGCGCTGGCACAGGTTGCCCAGAGAAGCCGTGGCTGCCCCATCCCTGGCAGCGTTCAAGGCCAGGCTGGACGGGCCTTAGAGCAATCTGGTCTAGTGGAAGGTGTTCTGCCCCGTGGCAGGGGGTTGGAACTGGATGAACTTTAAGGTTCCTTCCAACGCAAACCATTCTATGATTAAGTATAATAATTATAAAACCTTTATTTAGAAATGGTCATTATTAATTATAGTAATTATTGTCCCTGTCCCCAGCCTCCAAGCCCACACCGTGCACCACCTCCCGCCTCACTCCCTCATGACACCTGTCCCCGCCCACCCGGCGGGCCCTCGGCCGTTCAGCGCGGGATACGCCCCTCGCCCTCATTGGACAGCTGTTCCCGCGCCCCGCCCATGGACGCGGCTCTCCACCGTGGGGCGGGATTTGCTCGGGGGTGGGGGTGGCGCTTTGGGGTTTTCGTGCGTGCGCGTTGAGGACGAGGCGTGCTTGGGGTTGCGCGGCTGTGTGCCGGCCGTGATGTTCCGGCGACCCCCGCGTAACTTTCGCGGCCGGCGGCGTGCAGCTTCCAGCAGCAGTGAGGAGGAGCCCGAGCCCGCTGTCGCCCCGTCACCGGCCCCCGGCCCCAGCTCCTGCTCCGAGCCGGAAGCGGAGCCTGAGGAGGGCGAGGGAGGCCCCGGCAGCACCGCCGCGTCCCCGGAGGGGGCCAGGACGCCCGCGGCAGAGGGACCGTTACCCGGAGAGGGGCCGCAGCCCGCAGAGGAGCCGGAGGGCAGCCCCGGGGGCCGGGAGGAGGGCGGAAAGGCGGCAACGGTCCGAGGGCCGCGCGTCGCCGGAAGCGGGCCGGCGCGAGGGGGAAAGGTGCTGCTGAGTTTCGGTAGTGAGGAGGAGCCAGAAGGTAAGTGTCCGGCAGCGTCCTCCCATCCTAAGGGCCATCGAAGCCGCACCGGGCCGAGCCTCCGCGCCACGCGTTCGGTCCGCGGATCCCGAGGCGCCTGGCTGCTGGTGCGGGGAGCTGCGAGTCACCATTAAGCCTTTTTCTCTGTAAGCAAAAATAGGGATTCTGCGTCAGGGATAGGGCTGTTGTGGGGATTTATAAAAGAAACCCGTGTAAAAGTATTTTGAAAGATTATGTATGTTCGTGTGCTTTTGGCCGGGAAGCATTTGAGAGCTTCTTAGGGCTGGAGAAAACCAGAGAAAAGTGTTACAGACTCACATAATCCCAGGTTGGATCCCCTGGTCCAGCCTTTCTTGGTAAAACATGACCTGGACTGCATGTCCCAGCACCCTGCCAGCCAAATCTTTAAAGTGTCCAGTGCTGGGGAGTCCACCGCTACCCTGGAGAGATTATTCCAGTGGCTGATTGTTCTCATTGTGAACGTTTTTCCTCTAGTGTCCACTTGGCCTGTTATAAGGAGTAACTTGTGCCCATTACTCCATGTCTTTTCCATGTGACTGTGAAAAGGTAGTCTCCATCTTCCTTGTAGCCACCCTTTAAAACCTGGAACATGGTAATAAGCTGAGCCTTCTTTTCCCAAGGCTGACCAAACCCAGCTCTGTCAGTTCTGTAGTATGTGATTTTATAATTAGGATGCTTAATGATGAAGAAGTTTAAATAACTGAAGTTTAAATGTTTAATTTGCTCTTCTGGGCTGTTGCTTTTGCGGCTGGTGACACAGGGCAGGTCAGGGCAGCATACTGGAGTCACTTGGATGAGCACAGACTGCAAAGAAACAATTTCAGCAGTACAGTGTTGCTGTATTGAGGAGGCTGAGCTGCATAGTTTTAAATCAAGCGCTGGTGTTATCTTGAGCAATAAAGCCATGGAACTAAGTGCATTAGCTAGACTTAATGCAGCCAGAACTTCAAAAATATGCTGTGCGCACACAGAGAAGACACACAGTTTGGATGTAATACGTATGTGTATATATATAGAATAATAGAATACTTACGGTTGCAAAGGACCTTAAGATCTCTAGTTCCAACCCCCTGCTGTGGGCAGGGACACCTCACACTAAACTATGCCACCCCAGGCTTTGTCCAGCCTGGCCTTGAACACTGCCAGGGATGGATGCACATATACTGCTCTCTGTTAGTGTTACTCAGAATAATTTAATTTTATATAAATAGGTGAAGAATGCTTTAAAATTAAAAAGCCATCCTTCAATGAAGTAACCTTTAGAGTTCGAAAGGAAAGCCTGCTGCCTGCCCAGACAGAAACCGGAGAAAGCAAAAGTAAGTACTTCTTTCAGTTAAATATTTAATGGCATGCTTATATGAAGATGTATTAAAAAAATCAGTAAGTGAAGAGTGATGTACAAATACTGCTGTTAGATGTTTTTTACATGCTAATTGAGTCCAGGATTATAGTTACAATGTTACTTTAAATTTTAAAGGTTTAAAATTTTCATCTTTTTGTGCTGAAATTATTTTCCATATAACCTTGGTAAAAAGTATCAGAACTTGGAGGCTGTTCTTGAGAAGATTTGGTTATGCAGAACCCCTCTAGTACATCAGGGTTAATAAACGTCTGATAAATTGATGATGTCAGCACTATATCTTTCAAACTGTGGGGCAACTTTCCACTGCTTATTGCTGTCCAGTTGCAGTTAGATCTGAGTATTTTGTATTGAGAGAAAATGTAAGCTTAGTAAAAATTTGTTTAATAACACTTACAGTAAATCTTAAACTTCATGTTATTAAACTGTGTGCTGTTACAGCGTTTGAATACTTTCATTGTATGCAGTCAATAGCCTTGATTGTTCTGATAGTAGGTGTCATTGAGCTGTAGTAAGCTTCCTATTGAAATACTTGGGCTTTGTTTGTTTTAGAAACAAGTGTGTCTGGAAGTTCTCTTCCCCTCTATTCCCCTTTTGACATCTCTACCAAATCAAAGATATACCCTAATTGCTACTGTTAGATTAAAATAAATCAGGTTAAGAAATGTTTTAGCTCTGAGCAACCTGCTCTAGTGGAAGATGTTCCTGCCTGTGGCAGGGGGGGCTGGAACCAGATGATCTTTAAGGTCCCTTCCAACCCAAATCATTCTATGATTCTGTAATTCCCTTTGAGATTGTGCTTCAGATGAGATGGTAAATTTTCTTTGTAACTTCTCATAGAACTATACCTCATACCCTTACAAAATGTGACATGTTCTGTTGTTCAGTAATCTGATGATTTACTGAAGATGTAGTGACAAGCAAAGAGAAATCAATGTTTTTAAAGAATTGAAAGATAGTTGGAGGCAAAACAGTCATAAATAAACCTTTGTAGTTTAAATAAAGACTCCCTCATTTTTAACGCTTACAAAATAAATAAGGCAGTTTTTAAATACAGTTTATAAAATTAAGGGAGGTGAACCCAAATGTGCTATGAGCTATTAGGACATTAATCAGTTGTCATCTGGGAGCTGATACCATTGCTCTTGTGCATGTAAATGTGATCTGTGTCTCAGAATGACGTATCAGTTTAGGCCTATCATGGATGCTTGGATTCAAGACAAGAACTGGCTTGTAAATTACTGTCTTGGAATATCATAACATTGGACATGTTTTGATGAGGGCAAGTGGTGATAGATACATGATCAGTTTTTGCTGCAGCAAGGTGTAAATAGTTACTGGTAACCAGTCATGGCACATCAGTTTCCAGCAGCTGAAACTGAAATCATGAATCTTACTTTTTTACCCCTAATACAGAAATCTGTCCGTTGGAGCCTAGAGCTCGAAGCGTCAAAGGCCCTTGTGAAGAAAGGGAGGAGAAGGAGGATGAAAGTCATTCTTCACTAAGTGAGGACTACAACAGCTCAGATTCTGAAAATGACTCCAGCTCTTCACAGAGTCGGAAGGATCGATCACCAGGTTGATTTCCTGTTTTCCTGGTTTTTTTTGTGGTGTTTTTTTTTTTTTTTTTTTTTGGTTTTTTTTTTTTTTTTTTTTTTCTGTTTTTTAAGGAAGTTACTTAAAAAAAAACCCCAAAAAACCAAGAAAGTGTTTTTTTGTCTGAAGTACATGACAAGATGGGTGACATGAATCCTGCTCAGCTTAAAACATGTAATGTATAAGCATCTTGTTTGTCCTGACTCATAACTGCCCTTCTTCTGAAAGATAGTGGCAGTTTTTGGTTGCAGGTATTTGTTGTATTTCCATGTTAATTTTGGAAATGGATCAGTAATTGTTGGTTTCAATCATTGGTTTCAGAAGAAAGGCTGCGAAAAAATTCCTGTTTGGCAATGGTATAAGCTCCCTTCATAAGATTAAAATATAACCCACGTGTGCTGATTTGTAAACTTTTGATTCCTTAGTAACTCTGAGTTTTGTAGCCCTGATTTTTTTGGAGAGATGGGGAAAAAGGAGGACAGTCGAACAGCAATTCATTTAAAAGAAAAAGGTCTGAGCTTTGTTTTCACACTGAGAACCACTTTTCAAGGATGCATTTCCAGGTCCTTATGGAAAACACAGTGTAAACATCTTGTGTCCTATACTCAGAATTGTACGGTGATCCTGAACAGTGGTGGTTATTGACATTAGGAGTGGTACGGGGTGTTGGTTTTAGTCTTTTCCTTAGTTTTTTTTTTCTCTTCAATGCAGGTCACATCCCCAGTGCAGATTGTATTGAGGCTGCTCGGAGGAAACGTCAGATAGCTAGGACACAGGATGATTATCTTCCACTGGATGTTTCCAACAGTCATGAGGTCTCTCGGAGGAGAAAAGGCGGTGATTTAGAGAGTGAGGATGAGTCTGATACAGAGAATCTTGATTTTGTTCCTAAAATGAAAACTCTTGGGCAGAGGATAACGGAACACATGGGTGAGTTTGTACTGTTTCTCCTAGTGGTTGTGGCTTTGTTTTACTTATGTCTGAAATAGTGTGGGACTTGTCCAGTAAGGTTGTGCAGTGCAAGGCTTTGCCCCTCAGGGCCCTTGGCAAAATGCTGTACAGCTGGTATTTGAAGTTTCTATGGGACATTATCCTGGTTTAGGTCTTACTAATGTGGTGCAGGATGGTTTGAGACACATACAAGAAAATATTTTTTGGCCATATTGACTGCAAAAATAAAAAAACCCCACAAAACACAAACAAAAAAAAACACCAAAAAAACCCCCTTGTAGGAGTCACAGCATTTAATGTGAGTAAAATTGCTGTAAATCCTGCCTCCTGCATCTAGTCTGGTCTTCCAAGTGCTTTCCCTGCACTGACACCGTGATTGTTCTTGAAAAAGGGGAAAAAACCCCAAACAACACAGTCCTTCAGAAGTGAACAAACCTATTGCGCACAAAGCATATCTGGCATTTCCGTTGCTTTTGTCCTCTTACAGCTGCTTATAGTTTTGTTTATGAAGCACAGATTTACTTTATTATTTGAAGAAGGGTTATGAGGAATGCATAACTACAAGCTGATTCTGCAATTCTAATTAATGCTAATCAGATTTTTGTATCTATAGTAGAGTGTGTGTTTTGGAACAATCAAGGATTTGCTGTGCATAATGTCACTCGCTGTGTTGTAGTCTATACTTACACCTTATTTATGTGTATTATACATGGCTTTGCCTTCAGACATAAACCCAAGATGTTTGTGCTGCTCTTACTGCAGTAGTTGTCTGAGAAACAGTATGTTGAGGAAATTGATATTGGTGTAAACGCTACAAATCCAACTAGCTATTTCCAAGCCTTCCTTGCCTTTCAGTTTGGAAGTCCTCCATCTGCAGATTTTTCATCTGCTGTTTTTCGTGTGTAGTAGTGATGGGGAGATCCATTGTTGCTTTGGGAGGGGGGTGCAATACAGGACGTAATTATATCTATTAATGATTGTTTCAACTTTCAGTGTCTGAGGGTGATGAATCAAGTGAAGATGAAGCACAAATTAAGTGGGAAGTTCAGCAAATAAAGAAAGCCATTAAACTCTCTCAGGTGATGCATGCTTTTCTAACACCTGGAAGCTGCTTTTTGCTCATAGGTGGTAGAGCTTGTATGGAGTACTCCTGTGTCTCCTTCCTGTCATTTTGCTAGAGAGGATTTGGGGAAGTTATACACTGATTCTTCACGGAAAAGATGACTAGAAATATGGGAAGGCAATAATGAAAATCTGTAATCTCTGCATAGCTGTTTAGAAGTAGGGTATTGTTGCCTACATCAAAAGCCAGTACCTGTATGGAAGACTTTGAAAAGCAGAGAATAGAATTCTGAACGCTTGAAAGCAAAAGTATTCAAATAACAACAATGATAGTAAAGCAAAAATTATTCTTTTATTGTGCTAAATTCTTGTTGGGTGCAATCCAAGAGCTCTCTTCAGCAGTTCAGCAGAATTCTGTTTTCTTTCTTTTTTTTTTTTTTTTTCCTCTGGTAAATAATTGGCAAAAATAAACTCCGTATCTTCTGATGAGCTGGAAGTTTTGTTTCTGGCTTGAATCATTTACTCTGGGTCAGATTAGGAAAATCTGAATAACCAGTTCTTTATGTCTGAATAGACAGTTGTAGAAACTTTTGCCTCTTAAATGGGAGTAGTTAGAGGACTGAGAGAAAGTTATACCTTTCTGCTGCTGAATTCCAAATTCAGTATGGTTGGTGCTCTTAGGTCCTCATACTTGTTTCTGGAAAGCTTAATTTCTGCTGTTGAGAAAACCGCAACAATTTTTAGTAGTGGACCTTGTTCATTATAGACTTGCTTGCTTCAGTGGATTGTGTTTTGGCTAGATTTTAATATACAACCTTCCATGGGTTTAGAACAATGTCTTTTAATTCATAAGCTAAAACTCAGTGGAATCCTTCTTTAGTTATAATTACAGTGAAGCTGAGTTGTGAGTGAAAAATCTCTCTCTTGACCACAGGCTTTGTCAGAATGTAGCATTTATATTTATAGGGGGAGTGGAATCAGAAAGTTTGATATGAGAAAATAGACAAACAACTAATAAATGGCAAATAATTCATCATAAATATATTAAAAAGCTTTAAAAAAGCAAGATATAAATAAAATCAGGTACTGCCTTCACTACTTAGTTGTAGCTTATTTCCACATTCTATATTTAGAATTTTGATACTAGTTAAGTCTCAGTTGTCAGTGTAGAAGCATTATGCACTATTGAAAGCTACTAATATTTCAGGCCAAAACAGCAACTCAGGTGTACCCTAAATTATGGATTACTTTGTGCTGTTTATATGTATATGCACTATATGTGTTTATACAGCATATATATGCAGGGTTTTATACTTTGTTTTCTTTGCCTCTGTGTTGTGCTTTTCTGTACATTTTTCTGTACTTAATTTGATTATTGAAATACATATCTTTATATCATATGCCTTGTGTATTGGAATGATACATCATGTTGATCTGGAAAGCTGCAGAGGGAAAACTCGTATAAGTTATATATTAAAAATTAACACTTAAAATTCTTGTAGGAAACTTATGACGATACTTCCCTGTATGAATCACAATCAGCTAAGGCAAAGTTTGATCCCTCTGTTTCTCTGCCACCTGTGAACTTGGAAATTGTGAAGAAGCGACTGACCGAAAGGTAAATCCTGCTCTTACGAGCTTAACTTTTGAGTTCTCTTGAGTTTTTGTCACAGAATGGGAGATACGGGTTTGAAGTTTTATTCTTTTCCAGGATATTTGAGGATTTTTGGGTTGTTTCATGTGTAGTAACTCCTGTTATGATGTCTAGTAGATTTTTAAGTGGCAATGATTTGTCCCTGCCCATGGTAGGGAGGTTGGAACTAGATAATTTTAAGGTCCTTTCCAACTCTATGTATTCTATGATTCTGTGATTTGTTTTAGGGGAGCATTAAGAGTATTTTATCAACTAGAACTTGGAGAGTAAATTGATTTAAATGGCAGCAGCTTTTTATGCTTTCTAGTAGTATTTGACAGAAGCATTGGTTCAATGTTATGTTTGCCCAGCAAGCAAAACTTCAACTGGGGCAGGTGGAGCTGACAATCCTAGCACCCTTACAGTGGCTCTTACACCAGTATTTCCTAAAAGCAGCAGTAAACTCTGTACAGCCTGTTTAGGCAAACTAGAACCTTTCTTGATATTTCTCTTTAGTTGGGAGCCAGGCTGTGACTTTTCTTTAGCAGCTCAGCTGCTGTATGGGCAGCTGAAGCATCCTGGAATGGAGGTTGGAACCTCCCAGAGGGTGTGTGAGAAGGACAGTTGCAATCAGACATCCCAGGGTAAGCCATCGCCTGCCATCTCTCAGAGCATCAGGAAGCAGCTGCTCAGATAAGTTTAGACAAGTAATGTTATACAGCTGAAATATAAATAGCTGCTATGAACTTGCACTGTGCTCTCTCTGTATATGCTTTGCTTTCTACAGACCATCACTGACCTGCTTGTTTAAAAATTTGTAACTAAATTGGACTAAATATTTTTGTGGAATTTTCTTATGCTTTCTTTGCCGTAATCACCTGAAAGGAATTGAGTTAAATGAAGTAGAAATTTTGGTACAGAATCAAGTAAGAAAAATAAGAATAAAGCTACCAAGAGTGGGAAACCCATCTGGCAAATAGCAAGAAGTGGAGGGGGGACCCGTTTAACGTAAGCTTTGTAGATCTGTTTAACATGGTAAATGCTGAAATAGTTGAGTATTTTTAATTGTAGCAAGGTAGAGAACAGTAGTGTAGTTCAGTTATCTTTGTTGAAAAGTGTTCCCTGCTTCAGGGAAGTGAAGTAAGTTGTGGTCTGTTTCTTGATTCTGTTACAGGCTTGCTCAAGTTGAGCAAACACTTGGGATATGTGAGGAGGGAAGGGGGAAGAAAAATAGGAAGCGGAGTTGTGATACATATAAATGTTCCTGTCTACTAGAGCTATAGATACAGGTTCCTGGGTTTTATCAACTACTTGCAGCAGGAGTCCTCAGTTGGTTTGTATTTAGTAGCAAGCACATGGTGAATGCTGATAGATACTGCTATCCATGCAACTTATACTGAACTGGTGTTATGGACATGCTGACATGAGCTGTAGTTTCTTCAGATTACATTGGGTAAAATCCAATTAATGTGATGCCATGAAATTTGGCTTTTTATGGTTTTAGGATGTATGGTACATTGAGCAATCTAGGTAAGATATCAGGTAAAATATCTAGGTAAAAATCTAGGTCAAATATCAAAACTAGCACCACATAAATGGTGTTTGAATCTTCAAACTATGATGCTTGTCCAGCCCCATACTTCTGAAAATGCTGGCATGCGTAAATCTTCCGGCGCTGCTTATGTGCAAGTACTAGCACAGGCAAAGATTTTTATATGTGATTATAATGGAAAAAATGTTTAGAAATGCATCAGCTGTTACCTTGGCAATAGTTTAGTTTTCTGTGTTTCTCTTCTCTTAGGATAACATCACTACAGAATGTGCACCGTGCCCACCAGAGGGAGTATGAGAAATACAAGGAGGACATTGAGAGTTCCAAGGTGACTGTCCAGGTGCTAGAGAAGTCTTCAGATGCAGCTCTGAATTACAAATTCTACAGGTCCATGAAAACATATGTGGAAAACTTGATAAACTGTTTGAATGAAAAAGTATGTATTTTTTCCTCCCTTCTTTTTTTTTTTTTTTTTATCCAGATGATAAAGATGCATTCTGTCAATGAAAGATGAGGGGGGTTTGTTTGGAAATGGAGGGATACCATCCAGTTAAAAATCAGTTCTGTCAGAAATTTTAATGTAACAGGAAACAAAATAGCAGGAAAACTATCAACCTTCACCTGAAGTGATGATCAAGCTAGTATAGGTATGTTTGCTTGAGCTGTGGTCTCAGCTAGGTTCTGTTGGATGAAAACAAAATGTTATTGGAGGGAGTTTTCTGCAGGTCTAGTAATGAGAGTGCACTGAAGTTGCATGAGAGGTGGCATTTAAGTTCACTTTTGGGATCTCAGAATGTTTTTACTCAGGGTTATGTAACAGAGGTGGTAAGGATTTTGTGTTGGGTTCAAGTTGGGATTGAGTTAGCGGAGCTATGTGAGAATTTGTGGACATTATTGTCTGCAACTGCCTTGTGATCTGCAAGCTTTGTGTATTTAAAAAGGTGAAGGTTCGGAGAAGGGGAAGAGCCATCTGAGGTTTGGCCTCAGTGAAAGTAAACTGCTCTTATCCTCTACAGACTGTGCTACCACATCTAATTTATTTCACTTTGTTGCATTGCAGTTGTGAATTTCTGTATGTAACTTTAAAGAAGAAAAAAAATTAGTTTAATAAGTACGTTTTCTGTAATGGCTGGTGGCTCAAAGGCAAACTGAAAGCAAACAAAGCACACCAATTATATTGTCCTGTTGAAGCCTTTTATAGGAAGTCTTAGGTAGTCCTGTGGTGAGCAACTGACATTTAGTTTGTGCTTTTTCAGCCTTATAAAAAAGCCTGCAAAACTCCAATGACCAGGAACTTATTTTTAATCTATGACAGTTTGGTTCTAATTTCACAGCTATACTGAAAAGCCATAGAAACGGTTGGGTTTTTCCATTCTTTTGGGATTTTAATTAATTGAAAACCTGATTAGAATTTATTATATTTCAGCTGAAATCCATTAATGAGCTAGAATTGGCTGTACATGTACTTCTTCAGCAACGAGCCATGAGAGTATTGAAACGAAGGCAAGATGAACTGAAAGATGAATCTGCTTATATTCAGCATCTGACAAGTTAGTATGAAGTTAAAAGTTATTTTCTTGTTGAAACATTTACTCTTTGAGCAGAAGCTCTGCAGTTCCTTTTTTACTCTTATCTGCTTTTTCCTTTCCATTGTCTGTAGGTGTGTTCAACTGAGGTGAAAAGTAGGGTGTTCACTTGCAGCACCACTTCTACATGAGACCATCTTTAAGGCTATTTGTGCTCAGAATTGAGATTCCATATTAGGTGACATGTGAAGAGAAGGGCATAAAGAAAAAAGCACCTTTGTGTTTTATCTAAAACAAAATGGTGTTTTTCAGTCACTGTATAAAAAATTATTGCAGTTACCTCACTTTCTTCCCACACCAATGTATTGTTTGTATGCCATATGAATCTCTAGCTGCTGCTATTTAGAAATACCCAACCAAACATCCAAAACCAAACCCTTTAAAACTGCTTAGTCAAAAAGCAGTATGCTTGGAGATGCTGGGAACAGATGGAGGCCAGATGCACCAGTTCCTGGTAACTGCTGATCATATGGGTTCAGTTTTCTCACTACACAGGATAAACTGCTGATTAGTGGAAGCTAGCAGCCTGTATGATTTTGTAAAATGGTGTAGCAAGCTGACAGCAGGTGTTAAGAAGAAAAGGGTAGTGCCATAATAAGTTGGCATTAAAATGATTTTACTTCTAACTCATTACAAATGAGACTGGACTTGCATGTTTAATAGCACTTTTAATTGGTTTTTATGGTCCTAGTTGTATTTAGTATAGTAGAAAGGCTGTTTTGTCATAAATAATACTTCCGTAGTAGTAGTACACTTGTTTTGGCATGTTGTGCACATACCAGCTAGCTAATAGGGCTACAAATGAATGGCCAAAATAGAGAATGCTTCTAGTTTCTAATTCTGTGTTAGACTCAAGATTCAGAATAAGGGTAGTTGGGGTCAGTTACCACTCAGATAACAGGAGACAGTGGGGGCTGACTAGTCTTGAAATCTAAATGCAGTGATTTTTGAATAGTGTAAATCAGGGATTTAACTTCCATTACAGTGTTGGAACTGGAGCTCAAAAGTTACTGTAATTTATTACATGGTTTCATTTTTGAACTACAGGATGAAGGTAGACCTCTATGCTTGCCTTTCACGCTACTAAGAACATATCATGGAAGACACTAAGTTCTTTTTCCAGGATTAGTAAGCAGTGAGGGTTGTCTGGAATGTCATGAAACTCACCTTTTCATCAACTGCTATAAGGAAACGATCACATCTGACTATATGCAGTTAAAAATAATACTTACTGTGCATTGCTCTGGAGATTAGGTTTGACTTTAATTTGCCTATTTTCCAAATGAAGAACAATAGGAGGAGAATCTGTTTTTCCTGACTGAAAAAATAGAAACTTTAAAATCAAACCATTTTATTTTTGTATGTTTTTGTTTTCTGAATAGGTGGGAATGACAAACTTGGTAATGATGGATTAAAAGGTCATAAGAAGACACAGCTTCTGGAAATGTGTGAGCGTCGAAGGTAGCTATTACATATAGGTGCACTTAACTCTGATTTAATGTACTGTGCACTGGCTTCCTGTCACGTACTCAGTGATGAGTGTAAACCTGTAGGATTACTAAATGAGATAACACAAAAAAATACATACTTGCTTTCCAAAACTTGAAGTACTTGGAAACCATCTCTCTGTTAATATCATTCTGTTCATTTTGATTTGAATCTGAATGCTTATAGATCTTGTTATTTTAAATTAACAAGTCTTAAGTGAGGAAAAACTATATGAGGGGAGCTTTAATAAATAATATTATGACTTTCTACAGAAATATATATTTGTATTATTGTATAGATAGCAAAAATAGGTGGTATTGTTGCTGCTGGGAGTTGATGGCGAGTGAAAGCAAAGCGACGTCTACACTCTCATCAGTATAGGTCAGTTACTACATTTTTTTTATAACGACTGTGTTCAGGGATTGGTACCAACTCTTTAAGTATTGGGAGTTTTTAAAGTTTTACAGTTGCATTGGTGCCTCAACTCATAACTGTACTTTGAAGCAGAAAGAACCTTGGAATTCCCTATTATATGATTCTATTATAATTTTAATGGATTTTCTACATACACTGGAGAGGGTCGCTCACCTGAGTTCATTACAAAATACAGGACTTGCAGACGGCAAGCGAGAGAGTGTTCAGGAGAAGCGGATCATCATGAAGGCATGTCAAGTGATGATGAGCTGACTCCAGCAGAGATTAATGAATTCCAGAAGAGCAAAGGTTAGTGACTGTCTCAATGTCCAAGAACAAAATCTCTTTGATATATTTTTTTTTAATGATTTTAGGAAAGATAAAGAGACAAATAATTCAAGGTAAAGGAATACTTTGAGTTACATATTCCTGGTTGCACACTGTAGGAAAGAAATGCACTCTTGACAGTTCTGACTAATGGCTCAGGAAGAATAGGTGCATTTGGGTGTAGATTTCTTTTGGTATGACTTGTGGTGGTGGCATTACACATGACTGGTTGAACTAGAAGTAAGCTGTTTTAGATCATGCCAGAGCTAATCTGTCAGTACTCAATGTGATGCTACAATGTGTTTTGTATAATCAATTTGTTTCCTGAAGACAGAGTGAATGAAAGGTTGGTGTTCTAGTTATCTTAAATAAATGGATGAGGGGGAGCAGGGAAAGGCATAATACGCTTTTTCCAGATAACCCCAGAAGTATTTGCATGTTTCAAATTTTATCAGTGTTGTAAAGTTTGAAACGTTGTTGTGTAAGTCTGTGGAGTAGATCATGAAGAAACTTGCCCTTTTTTGGTCTTCTGACAGTATCTTTTATGAAACTGGGATTTCCAATGAGCCAGTTTTAAAACCCATTTCAGTAGCAGATGTGTCAAAGATAAATGACAAATATCATACAGATATTTCTCATGTCCTATAGATGCATAAACTCTTCAGCTTATACTTCAATAAGTTCTGTGATTGTTTCTTTTTATTCCCAATGAATATTATCCATAGATAACGTTTTAGAGGATAGTAGGAAGGTCTTTGAAGATGTACATGCAGATTTTTGTGACATCAGAAAAATCCTGTTGAAATTCCAGGAATGGAAAGAGAAGCTTCCTGACTCTTACTGTGATGCTTACATCAGTTTCTGCCTGCCTAAGCTATTAAATCCATTGATCAGAGTTCAGTTAATGAATTGGAATCCTCTTGAGGTAGGTGCACCAGCTGACTTTGTTTTCTGCAAAAATTGTACATGTGTTTGTGTATTAATACACAATACGAAAAATCAAGGTGTTTTTTCTATACGTAGCATGGTGCATTAGAAATGAATAGAAAGATACTGTGTTGGTCTCAGAAATTGAAGCATGTGGTTGGAGTCTTCTTAACCTTCTCCTTTCCCTTTACATCCAGACCCTTTTGCAATGCCCCATATAAAAAGAATTCTTCTCTTGAGTTGTTTGAAGACACTTTAGAATTCCCACCTTTAAATTTCATCTTTAAGTGTAGTTTTACTGATTTGCCATTTTGGCCTGGTCAGTGAAGAGGGTGGATCTGAAATTAAGTGGGAATCTCTGGTATCATTGGATGGAGCTTTTCTTTTAAGCCTGACAAAGTGAAAAACTAACAGGAATGGTCTTTCAGCAGAATTTTGCAGAGTTGGAAGAGATGCCCTGGTTCAAAGCTATAGAAGAATTCAGCGGTGCCAAAGCTGTATCAGAATCAAAAAGGGATGATGATCCTGATCAAGAAGTTTTGCCTAGGGTGATTGAAAAAACTATTCTTCCAAAAATTGCAGGTATAGTGAGATTGTCTTGAAAGTGTTCATTGAGTTAGGCAATCAAACCTTAAATAAAAGCAATAGCTTTCAAATAATGTTAGTTATGTAATGGTGCTCCAAGATGCAATGATTCCATAGCCTCACTCTTGGGGACTAAAGTAACCACTTTGTGAGATCAGTGAGGGTGGCTTAGCTTTTTACGTGTTTGCTTCTATTACGTTGCGGTGCCTTGAACTAGAGCGGATACGTACTTGCATATTGTGATTGAAATGAATTTCCTTATTTTCAGCATTTGTGGAGAGTGTGTGGGATCCTTTATCTACTTCACAGACAAAGAATCTTGTACAGCTTTGCAACAACATCTTTGTAAAACAAGTCCTTTCAAGAAATAAGCGCAGTCAAGCAAGAGAGGTAAAAAAAAAAAGCTCTTCATCCACTGTGTGTGCTCTTAGGAGCACTGTCCTGAAGTTGTTTGGTTCTGATTACTTGTTTGCTTTGACAAGATTTAACAGATAAACTTTCAACTCTCTAATGCTGTCCTTATTGAAGGTGGTGGGAGATGGGACGGTCTTAAGGCAGAAATAGCTCCTGTTCTAGAAAAATTCTGCCTGTACCTACCAAGAAGCTGATTATACATCTAATCTTGCTTCACTGCAGTGGCGCTGGTTAGAATTTACGTTTGCATTTAATTATCTTTCCAAGTTTGAGCTTTACATGCTCATAATGCTTCAGTGGTCAACTCCTTAAGCTTTTACTTATAAAGTAGCTATAGAATTTTAAAACTTGAAAATCCCTAAAGGTTAATTATTTCACTAGGAGAAAGGCTGCTTTGTAATCTTGGCAATCTTTTAATAATTACTTTTATACCCATAGTTACTCTAGCATGCCCTTCTTCAGTCTGATTCCAGTTTTACTCTGATATAAATCTGGAGGTGTATCTAGTATAAAACTGGTGAAACAGAATGGATGTTTAGGCCCTGAATATGAAAAGAAGTATTTTAAGAAAATCTTTATCCCTTCTGAGCCTTCCAAAGGTGCTGATTTGAAACCATGACTTGAAGTCAAGTGGTACAGTTGATCTTAGCTAAGATATCTTAGCTAAGTTGTACAGAAGGTAAACTAAACTTTAAAAAAAGGTAGGTGGCAATCTAAGGCACCTGAAACCATGTTGCCTAAAAATACATCCTAACCTAGTGATTAAATACACTAGGTTAACCCTATAGGTATAGCTGTGATTTGTCTACTCTTTTTAATATATTACTTTTCAGTGTGTTTTATATACAAGTGGCAGCTGTACTTATCTGTAACACTGCACTTCTAGATGAACAAAATAACCAATGAAGTTGTTACAAATGGAAGACGAAGTCTTTCTTGTGAGACACATTAATAATTCTTTTTTAATAGGATTTGATGAATGTGGTCGTCCTAAGAATGAAGAAATCTGTAGAGGAAGATGTCTTTATTCCTCTGTATCCTAAAAGGTAAGCTGACTCTGGGAATCTTTTGAAAAAATACAAGTTTAATTCCTCTACCCTTCTCCTGCACAGCTATAGATGAAATATTGTAAACATTCATTAATAGCTCTGGAACAAACGTGCCTTCTACTGTTTTATTACGGGAGAGGTTATGAAGCCTTTGTCCTCTTCATGAACCCTTTCTAAAAGGGTAACCCCACTGACTTAATGCTTTTTTTTGCTCTTGTAACTGAAAGCTTTTCAATATATGAGATGTACAGTCTGGTTTTAGCATAGCAGTTTATGTCTGAGGGCCTGTCTTAGCCCAGGTTGTCTGGTGGTGTGTACCTGTGTCCCCTGAATTCCTCCTCTTGTTCCAAAAATAGGGTTTTTATCATGGATGCTTATTTCTGGGCATTATTTCAAAGATGGGAGTAAGTAAGAGTCTGGGAGATGTGGGGTTAAGATACAACTATGAGAGAAGCTTTGCTAAAGATGGGGTAGGATGTTTGGTTCTAAGCAGTTCTGTTTTGATACATATCCATAAAATGCAGACACAGGTTTTTCCAAATGGTAATTCTATTGGAAGTTAATTCATAGTAGTGGTATTACAATGGATTCAAATTGGCAGCTGTTTCCCTAGACATTTATTCTGGTTGTGGCTGTCACTGCTGAAACAATTCCAGAATTAATGTTCACCAGTATCTAAGAGATCAATTGTCTGTTTATCTTCCTTTAGAAAACAAACAAAAACTCCTGTTATCTTTTTTTCCTTCTTTCCATGACCAGCACTATGGAAGACAGGTCATCACCACATTCAAAGTTTCGAGACAGGCGGTTTTGGTCAGCTGCTAAGGTAGAGAAAATACATCTTTTTTTTTTTTTGTTTTGTTTTTTTTTTTCTTTGCAATTCATTTTATTGAAACAAAATTTTCCAGTCAGTCAGAAGATGCATCTTCGCTCAAGTCTGCCTCCTGAGTCGTTGGCCTTGCACATCATTGGTCCTGCCTGACCAATTTGGTGGCTTTCTGTGATGGGGCTATGAAACTGATGGACAGGGGCAGAGCAGTTGATGTCATCTAACTGGACTTGTGCAAAGCGCTCAACACTGTCCCACATGACATCCTTGTCTCTGAATTGGAGAGACATCAATTTGATGGGTGGACCACTCAGTGGATAAAGAATTGGCTGGATGGCCGCACGCAAAGAGTTGTGGTCAATGGCTCAATGTCCGACTGGAGATCGGTAACGAGTGGTGTCCCTCAGGGATCGGTGTTGGGACCAGTCTTGTTCAACATCTTTGTCGGTGACATGGACAGTGGGATTGAGTGCGCCCTCAGCAAGTTTGCCGATGACACCAAGCTGTGTGGTTCGGTTGATACGCTGGAGGGAAGGGATGCCATCCAGAGGGACCTTGACACGCTTGTGAGGTGGGCTGATGCCAACCTGATGAAGTTTAACCGTGCCAAGTGCAAGGTCCTACACTTGGGTTAGAGCAATCCCAGGCACAGCTACAGGTTGGGCAGAGAAGAGATTCAGAGCAGCCCTGAGGAGAAGGACTTGGGGGTGTTGGTCAATGAGAAAATGAACATGAGCCAGCTTCCATGTGCGCTCGCAGCCCAGAAATCCAACCATATCCTGGGCTGCATCAAGAGGAGCGTGACCAGCAGGTCAAAGGAGGTGATCCTGCCCCTCTACTCTGCTCTCGTGAGACCTCACTTGGAGTATTGTGTGCAGTTCTGATGTCCTCAACATAAAAAGGACATGGAACTGTTGGAACAAGCCCATAGGAGGGCCACGAGGATGATCAGGGGAGTGGAGCACCTCCCGTATGGAGACAGGCTGAGAAAGTTGGGGCTGTTCAGCCTGGAGAAAAGAAGGCTGCATGGAGACCTCATAGCAGCCTTCCAGTATCTGAAGGGGGCCTACAAGGATGCTGGGGAGGGACTCTTCATCAGGAAGTGTAGAGACAGGACAAGGGGTAATGGGTTCAAACTTAAACAGGGGAAGTTTAGATTGGATCTAAGGAAGAAATTCTTTACTGAGAGGGTGGTGAGCCACTGGAATGGGTTGCCCAGGGAGGTTGTGAATGCTCCATCCTTGGCAGTGTTCAAGGCCAGGCTGGATGAGGCCTTGGGTTGCAAGGTTTAGTGTGAGTGTCCCTGCCCATGGCAGGGGGGTCGGAATTGATGATCTTAAGGTCCTTTCCAACCCTAACCATTTTATGATTCTGTTAGGGTGTGGATAACCATTGTGTTTCTCAGGAAGGTGTGTTCTTGGGCTTTAAACTGAATGAGGGGAGATTTGGATTAGAGTTAAAGAAAAAATGTTCAATATGAGGGTGATGACGCACTGGAACAGGTTGCCCAGAGAACCTGTGGGTGCCTCATCCCTGACAGTGTTCAAGGCCAGGTTGGATGGGGCTTAGAGCAACCTGGTCTAACGAAGGGACATAACATTATCTTTATCTTACACAGAACTTGTGATACTGTGTTTAAGCACACTTCCAGCCACCCGCTATACATTCTCTGTTTCTTCATTACTGCAGCTGCTCTTCAATGTTCTTCTTTGGGATGGAATTGTACAGGAAGATACCATCCGTGATTTGGGACTATGCAAGTTGCTGAATCGTTACCTTCTTCTGAACCTCTTAAACACACCACCAGGGCCTGATAATATAGTAAAGTGTCATAAGGTAAAAGATTACTTGTACATTGGAGGGAGGGTTTAAGCTAAAAGCTTTTATTTTGTTGTTTTTATGAAGAGTGGTTGAAACTGAAGAGGGAATATTTAAAGATTTTAAAATTTAAACATAATTTAAAATTTGTCTTAATTTTTTTTTTTAATGACCTTGGTGCATAAAAGCATTTTAGAGCAAATATTGGTCCACAGGTTCTTATGAATAACTCCTAGTAGGGATAATCAATCTTGGTTTCAAAGAAAAAACACATGCTCCTGATAATAACCGAATGTGCCAGAAGATTCCTGTCAGAGGTGATGGGACTTCATTATATTGAAAGATTTTCTTCTTAAAAACTTCTGGTGTGAGCAGGTGGTTGCGTGTCTCCCAGAAAGGTGGTTCCAAGATCTTGAAAGTGGGTCAACCCTCCCTGAATTACAGAACTTCTGCCAGTACTTGCTCCAATGCGCCCGTACACTGCACAAGAATAACCGCAGGTAATAGATAAGGCTTTCCTGGGGATTCTGGCACTTCCTTGAATAATTTATGTTAAATACTTCTTTAAGTACCTTAAGCCTCATGTATTTGACACTTTCAAGGTTGTTTTCATTGCGTATATTCTATAGACATAAAACAAAAGATGAGGTTAGAATGTAAAGCAGTGCTTCTGCAGTTCTAGTTTAATTGACAGTTTGAGCTGCCAATGTTGGGTACTGTTAGTGATCAGGGTAGCCAAGGTCACTTGATGACAAGCAGCTGAGGATAGATATCTTACTCTTTTTTTTAAGATGAATAAACATAAAATGTGCTTAAGGCAGGCACATGGAAGTGCTGCAATATAATATTTTCTTGGGTTTTTTTGTAGTGATGAAACAAAAGAAGTCCTCTTCTTGCTGGTGAAGGTCAAAGCTCTGGATGTTGTTGAAGGCTTCACTGAAGAGTGTAAACTTGAACACCTGAAGTCGATGATTGGGAAATAGAAAATTTTGAAGGCCCAATACTGCAATAAGCCTGCTAGTTACACTAAACCAGCTCTAATATGAAATTTAATTAGTGAATCCTGCCCACTCAAAGATGCAGTGGTAATTGGTCTGTTAAATACTTGAGGTCTCTTTTCCAAGTGTCTTCTACTGCCATCTACTCCTAGGTTAAGAAGTCCTTTTACAGGTTACAGTTGTCAAAGTAAAGTGATGTTTTGGGCATTCTAAGATTATGACAATGTTTTATTGCTTTATCCTTTTTGGAAGGATTCCTGGAAAGAGAAGAAAGTGCCTGTACAATTTGTCACTGCTCACCAGTATTCAACTTCACAAGCTATTTTCAGTATTAATGGCTAAATACCACTCTGACTTGGCACCAGTAAGCTCTTCTAACTTGTGGTCCATAGTGATTTTGGGTGATGTCGAGCCATCCCTGGTGAAATAGAATTTGTCATGTTGCAGGGGTTTTGACCGTAACACAGAAACAAGCAAAATCAGTGGGCAGTGAGGAGTGTGATGGTAAATGTGGCTTCAGTGAGGGAAAAACTTGCAGAAGAGAACACCTGGGGAAGAGCAAACACATTGTGAAGACAGCATCTGATAGGTGTGGTCTTGTGCTAGAGTGGTACAGACAGAGATGGTGTGCCCACAGGCAGAGCTGTTGGATGTCCTGTTCTGTCAGGCTTTTAATTACAGACACCTCGATGACAAGCACAGGAACCAAGTCAGTTAGTTTCTAGTAACTGAAGCTCTAGGAAGGTCTTCTTTTTGGTTCCCAGCAAGATCTATTGCCCCTTAGTTCATCATACCATGATTAGATTTCTAATGTTAACTTTGTATATTTGCACTGAATATTGTTAGATAATAAGAAGGATGCTTTATTGTAGAAACTGTGTAGTGCATCACAGACTGTGTGTTTACTTGTGACTATTTCTCCATAGTCTTCTGGGACTAGAATTTTAATTCTTACAGCCTTAATCCCTGTGATTTCTTTTGTATTTTTTTTTTAAAGTTAAAAATGTATTTTTGTAAAAAATTTTACCTGTAAATAGTTTTGATCAGTGTTACAGACAAGGTGATTTTTAAAATGTATTATTTTGAAAATGAAGTAAAATATATTTTGCTGTGTTAATGACTCCTACAATTCAGTTCTTCAGCATGTGACAGAAATGTTATTAGAAGCATGAAAAAAACCTCAGGCACCATTAGTCTTCATTACCTCTAGGAGTTATGAGCTGATGTTCCACATCCTGCTTTCTAGTAATGGTGAATTTCTGTTGCTTTTCCTCTCAGAATGCCAACAAAATTCCAATAGGTCATCAGCAACCCCCACCAGCTCCTGACCTCACTGCTTATCTTGTTCTTGTCTCATCCCAGCTGTCTCTCCTGAAGCAACCAGCCTTGTGCTATTGTGATAGAACATCTATCACATTTTCATAATTTAGCTGTGTAGGTGGTTCTTTCTGGAAGAAAGATCCTGTGCAATGACTTGTAAGCACAGGAACACAGTTTACACTGAGCTTGGAACCCGTGTGTTTCTGCTATGGATGTATAATTTTGTGAAACCAGCTGTCCCAGTACTGAGAACCTGTTCTGACACTCTGTGAGCATTTATCTTGAACCTTACACTAACTCACATGATTTAGCTTAAACAGCATCTGGTTCAGTTCTTCAGAACTTGTTTCAGAGCATTTGTATTTGCTGGTTTGTTGGCAGAACAGTAATACTCATCTCTCAGAAACAGGACACTTTTTTTTAATGGGAAAACTAAACAGTGCTTATGCTGAGTATACAGTTGGCTCAGACATCTCCACTTCCCTGCTATAGCTTACTACTGAAGTCAAGCAGTTATACAACTGGCCCCTCCCTAGTCTGCAAAGAGAGAAGCAGCAGATGTATTTGGAAATGACAATGCAACTAACTTGGCTGGGTGATACAAACCCATCTATCTCCTGCACTGTAATTTAAAAAAGGAGCCAGGTTAAAAGCCAGGCTGGACAGGGCTTTGAGCCAGCCTGGTCGAGTGGAAGGTGTCCCTGCCCATGGCACGGGTTTTGGAAGTAGATTATATTTAAGCTCCCTTCCAGCTCAAACTGTTCTGTGATTCCATGAGGCTCAGCAAAAGGAATGGCTGTTTTCAGAACGAGAAAGTCAGTGCTCAACCACAAGAGTCTGTACACTTTAGAAGCTTCTGGAAAGGTTAACTTCATTGCTTTTATTGCTTACATTGCCTATGCATATAAAAAAAACCCAACTTGACAACCAATAATCTAAAGTCAAAGTAAGTATTAAATTTCTCCATAATTCCCAAAGTGCAAAAGCCATTACTATTTTTTAAGCTCTTCACTCACTTCTTTCCAAATTTTTTCCTCTATTTGTGAAGTATCATACTCCCGCAGCATATCAAACTCCAGCCAGGGCTTGCTCCACTTCTGTGCTTCTTTCATTTTTTCCTCAGGTAGCTCAAACTTTATTCCTTTTATGTTGAATTGTGGCCTTTCCCACCGTTTTGACCATGGCTTAGGTTTCATTCGTACCTGCAGCTAGGGTGAAAGATTAACAAATAAACAAATTCTAAAACAACCCAAAAGGTATTAATCACAATTTTGCTTGTGAGTTTAGCAAAAGGTGAGACAACCACTGCTCTAACAAGGAAATAAGAGAAAACAGACCAGTTTATCAGTATTAAGGAACTACTACTTTACTCTGTTAGACAAAAGGGAATTTTTTGTGTCTACATGACCATTGTTATAGTATCTTGTGAAAAATTTTAATTAACTATCTTGGTTAATTGTACAGTCTTTAAATTGACACACTGAGTAAAGTTAAATCATCTTTTGAAGTTCTGCTCCTTATTAAGAAAAAAGAAGAGTAGCCTACTGGGAAAAGGAGGAATGATCGCTCTAAGCTACTGAGTTACCAGACAACACTCTTAACTGGCTCTGCTGGTTTCTGGCTCTTCTCCCAGAATGCAGATTTTAGCTGTCTCCTCCCATCTTACCTTCCTTCTGGGCACCTCCCACTCCCATACCCATAACCACATTACCGCTAATGTTTCTGTAAGAAAGAGCTTTCCCCTCTGCACAGTGTTATATAGAGGCATGTGGAAGCCACCACTCCATTCTTATCTTCATTCATCATTCCATTCCATATCTTCAAAACTAACTAGGGAGGATGGTAGGTATTTACATTTTCAACATTCCGTCACTACAGAAATTGCATAAAGACTTGCCTTATTTTGCCACCCTGGTAACTAACATAGCGCAGAGCTGGTTAACAGCCTGCCAGTGTATCAGTCAGATACGAAAGTTACTTAAATGATCCTCCACTTTAGCTCTGAAACACACGGCTCTCACCTTGTTTACAGGGATTTCTTCATGGGCTAAACGAGACACAGGTTTCATATTCATATCAAATGTACTATATTCAGGGAGAGCATCTCGCAGGTACATCAGGTTGTCATCCAGCCTCTTTTCCAGCTTCAGAACCTCTATCGACTGGATTCGAGGATTGTACAGTTCATAACGTATTTCAACACCTTGGAGAGAGAAAGTCTGGCTTAATGAACCAAATTCATTAGAAATATTAACACCAAATCGGTATTCAGTGTTACACATTCCTGTATTATTCAAGAACCGCTTTCTACTTATCAGAAAATTAAACATACAGCGCTGTGTGCACGTGTGATTGTATATGTGATTGTGTCTGCACAGGCAAATACCAATTTCCAAGTCAAGTCTTTGATAACAGAATGTCTTAAGAGACATGGAGGGCTTGAATTTAAGGAAGACGAGCTTGGGTTTTAAGCTTCCTTTTGGTTACTATGGCTGGTACTATTTAGCTCACTGTATGTGTAGTGTATCTAAAGAGATACCCACTCCTTTCATAGTGTTCTCAGAACATCAGTATTTGCACTGCCCCCCATTTTGTCATAGACCTGAATAAGAACCTGTTAATAAATGCTGCTAATCTGTTGCTTGTTAAACAGTTCACGTGTATATCCCCAGTTTATGCAAATACACAGCGCTCAAACTGGGCTAGTATTTGTGTGGCTACCAGAAGACTACCCAGGCTCAAGTCTAAGCACAACCATAGTGGATTGCCTTCGTCTTTCAGAACACAGATCTATAAATCTCTAAATATAGACAAAGAAATTACTATGTAGTTCTATGCCTTCAATTATAAAGCACATCAACATCTCTGTGTATACAGTTTTAAACTTGTGCTATCCTTAGTAGGTAGGATCATGATTTCACTTTCATCTACCTTCATCCTCTTCGCAGACTAAATTTCTACACCAGGTATCACGTCACATACACCTCTAACCTTTTTTTGGCTTAATTTTTTTAGCGTAAGTAGTAGGGATAGGACAAGGGGGAATGGCTTTAAACTGAAAGAGGGGAGATTTAGATTAGGTATTAGGAAGTTCTTCCCTGTGAGGGTGGTGAGGCACTGGCACAGGTTGCCCAGAGAAGCTGTGGCTGCCCCATCGCTGTCATTGTTCAGGGCCAGGTTGGACGGGACTTGGAGCAACCTGGTCTAGTGGAAGGTGTCCCTGACCACAGCAGGAGGGGTTGGAACTAGATGATCTTGAAGGTCCCTTCCAACCCAAACCATTCTATGGTTGGTTCCATGATAATTACCACAGTTCAAAACCCACCTTGATCTTCTATAACATTCCGAAGAACAAAGGTAGCACCAAGTCCTCTTCCTCCTCTTTGAATGCAGATGCCTACAAACCGGTTGGTTTTGTTATTGGCATATGGATCTGCAGTAGTAACAGCGAGGATGCTGCCTGCCAAAAAACAATACATGAAAATAAATAAGACTGTTCAAATAAATACATACCAAACTGTGGGAAGAGACATTTTGTCAGACAAAGTACATGCCTTCAGTTATGTTCTGAAAATGTTTTATTTTCCATGAAAACTGCCAGAATCAGAATAAACTTCTGACATGCCCTGAATTAATGTATGTTAAAGTGATTCTGCAGGTTAACTATGAAGCTTCTTCACCTTTGCACCTTCCTCTTTATCATTTACTCTTGACTATCCAAATTGAATACAAATAACGTATTTTCCTTTCTTAAGCCTTACTGGTAAACCATATGCTAAAGTGCCAGGACTGAAAAAAACATGAAAGAAACTTATCAGTATTATATTTTTAATGGAAACCAGACGTAAATATGAAATTAAAATGTGAAGTAGCATGTATAGGAACACATATGAGTTGATCTAACACACCTGACACTATTTAACAAAATCTGACCACACTTTTTACCCAACCCCACACCATAAAACACTGATGAGAGTTTTAGTGCTGTTACTGACCAACATAGAACTCGGGTATGTTGAAGACTTTTCTTCTCTGTATCATATCCTTCCTTTCTATATAGTATTTAAAGGGATCTGTTCTTCCTCTGGGAGGTATAAATTCAGGGCTCAGGAACCTAGAAGAAAATTCAAACTTTTAAAGCATGAACCAAAAGGATTTGCATAAAAAGTACCAGAGAATTTCAAGTATTTGGCCTAAAAATTAGCCACCTGTTAACCACTGATACCAGCCGCCTTTGCAGAGATACAAACTGCAGTTCAGGAAGTTACCAATTTTTTTTTTTTTTTTTTTTTTTGAGGTTTTGTTGTTGGGGTTTTTTTGTTCACTTATTTCATTCTTTTAAACAATTTTTCAAAAACAGTAACAAATTTTGGTCTTCATGAGTTGACTGAAAGAGCTGAAGTTCAGTTACTGCTGTCACAGCTGAAGAATAGGTTATAGAATCATAGAATCATAGAATAGTTAGGGTTGGAAAGGACCTTCAGATATCTAGTTCCAACCCCCCTGCCATGGGCAGGGACACCCCACACTAAACCATGCAACCCAAGGCCTCATCCAACCTGGCCTTGAACACTGCCAAGGATGGAGCATTCACAACCTCCCTGGGCAACCCATTCTAGTGCCTCACCACCCTCTCAGTAAAGAATTTCTTCCTTAGATCCAATCTAAACTTCCCCTGTTTAAGTTTGAACCCGTTACCCCTTGTCCTGTCGCTATAGTCCCTGATGAAGAGTCCCTCCCCAGCATCCCTGTAGGCCCCCTTCAGATACTGGAAGGCTGCTATGAGGTCTCCACGCAGCCTTCTCTTCTCCAGGCTGAACAGCCCCAACTTTCTCAGCCTGTCTCCATACGGGAGGTGCTCCAATCCCCTGATCATCCTCGTGGCCCTCCTCTGGACTTGTTCCAACAGTTCCATGTCCTTTTTATGTTGAGGTCACCAGAACTGCACACAATACTCCAAGTGAGTTATGTCACTGTTGAATTGTAATTCATGTGACAGAACACATGAACTACATATTTAATGACTTTATAGTAACAGATACAGAACAATATATTACCAGCTTTTACAAACCAATTCTACACAAGACACCACATAAATGTTGTGTTAGAGAGGCTTAAAGGGACTCTCAAAACTATTTTCTGCTCCAACAAATTAAACAATGCCCAGGAATTTCCTCATGCCCTGGAACTCAATTATCCAAGTGCTGAGCTGAAGGCACACATCCTGACACGGTACTGGCCTGGGTTGAGGACTGTTTCCAACAGACCATTTGGATGTGGTCACTCTGGTTTGGATGGTAAGACCAGCTGGCCTCAGGGCTCGAGAATTAAGCTGGACACACCTAATTCACTAGCATAGATGTATCTTAAAAGTTCTGGATCTGACCAGAAGAGAAGTGCCCAACACAGAAAAGGAGGACAAATGAAAACCTGCCTTACAAACCTTACAGGGGCTGCAGGGGGGAGCAAAGGGCAATGTCCATGACAGCACATAGGCTGTGGTTGGTGCTGCTGCCTAAATAACTTCAACCTTACTCATGATCTTCAAAGCTGCACAATCTTGGGAGAATAAAACATCATTTAAATGTAGCTGCCTGTCCTGCTGCATCACACGCTGCATTTCTTACAGGAGCCGCATAGACTCTTCACTTCTAAAAGATGTAAATTGGAGAGACATCATTTGATGGGCGGACCACTCGGTGGATAAAGAACTGTCTGGATGGCCGCACACAAAGAGTTGTGGTCAATGGCTCAGTGTCCGACTGGAGACCGGTAACGAGTGGTGTCCCTCAGGGATCGGTGTTGGGACCGGTCTTGATCAACATCTTTGTCGGTGACATGGACAGTGGGATTGAGTGCGCCCTCAGCAAGTTTGATGATGACACCAAGCTGTGTGGTTCGGTTGATACGCTGGAGGGAAGGGATGCCATCCAGAGGGACCTCGACACGCTTGTGAGGTGGGCTGATGCCAACCTGATGAAGTTTAACCATGCCAAGTGCAAGGTCCTACACCTGGGTCAGAGCAATCCCAGGCACAGCTACAGGTTGGGCAGAGAAGAGATTCAGAGCAGCCCTGCAGAGAAGGACTTGGGGGTGTTGGTCAATGAGAAAATGAACATGAGCCAGCTTCAGTGTGCACTCGCAGCCCAGAAAGCCAACCATATCCTGGGCTGCATCAAGAGGAGCGTGACCAGCAGGTCGAAGGAGGTGATCCTGCCCCTCTACTCTGCTCTCGGGAGACCTCACTTGGAGTATTGTGCACAGTTCTGGTGTCCTCAACATAAGAAGGACATGGAACTGTTGGAACAAGTCCAGAGGAGGGCCACGAGGATGATCAGGGGAGTGGAGCACCTCCCATATGAAGACAGGCTGAGAAAGTTGGGGCTGTTCAGCCTGGAGAAGAGAAGGCTGCGTGGAGACCTCATAGCAGCCTTCCAGTATCTGAAGGGGGCCTACAGGGATGCTGGGGAGGGACTCTTCATCAGGGACTGTAGTGACAGGACAAGGGGTAACGGGTTCAAACTTAAACAGGGGAAGTTTAGATTGGATCTAAGGAAGAAATTCTTTACTGAGAGGGTGGCGAGGCACTGGAATGGGTTGCCCAGGAAGGTTGTGAATGCTCCATCCTTGGCAGTGTTCAAGGCCAGGTTGGATGAGGCCTTGGGTTGCATGGTTTAGTGTGAGGTGTCCCTGCCCATGGCAGGGGGGTTGGAACTAGATCTTAAGTTCCTTTCCAACCCTAACTATTCTATGATTCTATGTTTCCATAAGGAGATCTTAAGACACAGAGGAAATTTTGCAGTCCAGTTTTTAATACCTTCCCCACTCCTAGGCTGCCTACATGCTACGGGATGGGTTTTTTTGGGGCAAGACGGGAAGATGAGCAATACAGTACTACCACTCTCCTTCCAGACACAGCACTGCAGTTTTAACCACCGTGCTACCTAAAGCAATGCAAACTGGTTGAGGTGAAAATAAAACCACTGAGAACAAGAGATGCATCAGGAGGGTTACCACTGACATCAGATCCATTTCACAAACAGCAATGTATGTGCTCACAGCTGATCTCAAGGGCTAAGGCAAAGGGTGACACAGGACCCACGTCCCTGCCACCACGTGGAATAGTGAGGGGATGCATGCCTCTAACAGAACCACACACATTAACCCAAATTTGCAAAAGTGGTTATGCTATACAGTTTTTTCATGTTTCACAGCTTTCAAGAACCCCAGAACACAGCATTTTAAGGTGTTCTAAAACATACTTCAACACAAATGGTCTTTATCTTGTGATAAACACATAAATGTATTGGCTTTCACAAATCATAGGTGTGGTTATGTGGATATAACTGTACGAGTTTACAATAATAGAAACAAAGCTCGCTAAAGACACAAGATTAGACAACAAGTTAAAAAGGGCCGGAACTCTTGAGCAAAACAGAGTCACATAGCAAAAGAATTTGTAAAGGTAAAAGAAAGAAGGGGGGGGGCTTGATATAAGAAAAGCTAATGCCTGAAAAATATACAGTTAAAGTACTTTTTAGCTTAACTTAGGTTGTAGAAAGAGAACAATGTTTATGTTTTAGGTCTATGGAATTTAGTGGCCCCACTAAACATGAGTTAATTTTTTCACACTAGTCTTCTAAAGTATCTTTAGCTTCAAAGAACAATGTTTGTGTTGTAGGTCTGTGTTGAGATAACATGATTTAGTGGCCCCACTAAACTTAAATGAGTTATTTTCACACCATCCTTCTGCTTTTCAGTTAGTTTAGAGACAGAGCCTCCCAAACATCTTTTAGCTTGGGATGCTCCTTTTCTGCCCGTCCTGCAATAAATTTTCCAGGAAGGTCACACTGTTTCAAATCTTTGCTAGTTATCAGAAGAATTATAGATATGGCTGGTTTCAGCTGATTTGTGATTACTGGGGCGTCCAACTGTGCCAAAGGTGAAAAGTACACTGTGAGGAAGACTGCTTACTTCATCTTGAAGACCCCTACTCCCAAGAGAAAGACTGCTTACTTCATCCTCAAGACCCCTACCCACAATCACCGGTGAACAGTGTGCAGATGCCAAGAGGAGGAGACTTAAAGCATATAAACCTGTAACAAATACTAATCACTTGCACCTCTGGTTACGGTCAGGTGCCCAGTGCTGTTGCTTTTGCTTTATTGACTTTGTCCCTCAATAAAACCTTGTTATCTTGTTTAGAGGAGTGAGCTTGTATTTAACAATCAGAACTTTGAATATGCTTTTTGTGTAGTAACACCTTGCAGCTTTAAGGAGGTGGTCACACGAATCCCAGCTCCCACAGAACACTCGCCTGCTGCGATATGCAGCAGGACACCCTACCTCCTCTCCTCTTGCTGCTTCTGCTTGTCAACAATGACGGGCTTTGGAGGCGGCTGAAATTTTGCTGGCTTTCCATCGCTGTCCGCTCGACACTCTGAGGAAGAAAAATACCCTGCAAAAGAGAAAATAATATCAAACCCCGTGTTTTCAAGTTGAGCCGCCCCCAACAGCCGCGCAGTTCCAGACCCCTCTCCCGCAAGCCCGGGGCACCCCCACCCGGCCCCGCTTTCCGGCACACTGAGGGAAAGAGACAGAGACAAGTGCGGACGGGCAGAAAGAGGGCAACGAGCAAGGCGGATGCTCACTGCCGCGCAAGGCGACCCGAACCGCAACACTCCGCGACAACAGCTTCCCGCAAGCAGCTTCCATGACGACTGCAGCCGCTTCCGGCCCGACGGCGCATGCGCGTAGCTCCACTATGGCGAGCGCGGGCGGACAAACTATCCCCGAGCGAGGAGCGGGGCTGGGGCCGTGGCCTTGGCGCTGCTTGCGGCGAAGTGCGGGGCCAGGTCCGTCTCGGCTACTGTGGGGCTTTCGCACTCCAACACCTGGCTGCAGGGCGGCCCAGCTCCTACCTAGGAGGATTTTTTGGGTGAGGAAAAAGTGTTCAAGGCCAGGTTGGACAAGGCTTTGAGCATCCCGATCTAGTGGAAGGTGTCCCTGCCCGTGGCAAGAGGTTGGAACTGGATGCGCTTTCAGGTCCCTTCCAACCCAAACTATTCTATGACCAAAAACGAGGACCAGAGAGCACCCCGGTCCTAAGTCAGCCGTGGAAGGGGAGATGGGTAGGTGCTGTGGTGTTGGGTTGCATGCTGCAGCTGCCAGTGTGTCCCTCGGTTTACCAGCGTCAGCAGGAATACAATGCACGCACTCTCATAGTAGTTTTTCTGGACATTCGGGGAAACCAACACGGTTTATTAATGCTGGTTTTGATGTGTGCAAGTGTTTATATGGTGTCCAGAAACCAGGTCTTACGTGTTTTTGTGATAGAAAAGCTCAGCTAATATTTTTTTCTAGGCCATTGTTAGCGCTATCTGGAATGCAGATGACCTGCAGTCCCAGTGTTTTCACCATTACTGGTTTAGAAATTATGATACACATTAGTGTTATGGAGCTATTTTTAGTATGTATCATGAGGGGAGAGGTGGGACGGTCGTAAGGGATGAGGGGAGATCATGAGGTAAAAGCAGGGGGTGGCCATGAGGGAAGATCATGAGGGGACAGGAGAGGTGGCCATGAGGGATAAGGGGAGAAAGTGAGGGGAGAGCAGAGGTAGCCTTCAGGGAAGATCGTGAGGAGAGAGTTGGGGTGGTCATGAGGAGAGATCGTGAGGGGACAGGAAGGGCAACCATGAGGGGAAATTGTAAGGCAGCTTGAGGGGTGGCCATGAGAGGCGAGAGGAGATCATGAGGGGACAGGAGGGGCAGCCATGAGGGATGAGGGGAGATTGTGAGGGAAGAGCAGGGGTGGCCATGAGGGAAGATCATGAAGGAAGAGATGTGGCAGTCATGAGGGGTAAGGGAGATTGCGAGAGGACAGGAGAGGCAGCCGTGAAGGATGAGGAGAGATTGTGAGGGAACAGGAGGGACAGCCATGAGGGGTGAGGGGAAAGCATGAGGGGAGGGCAGGGGCAGCCATGGAAGAAGATCATGAGGGGAGAGGTGAGGCAGTCGTGAGGGATGAGGGGAGATCATGAGGAGACAAGGAAGGGCAGCCATGAGGGGTGAAGGGAGATTATGAGGAGAGAGCAGGAGCGGCCATGAGAGAATATCATGAAGGGAGAGATGGAGCGGTTATGAGGGGAAATTGTGAGTTGACAGGAGGGGTGGCCATGAGAGGTGAGGGGAGATCACGAGGGGAGAGCAGGGGCAGCCATGAGGGAAGATCATGAGGGGAGGGGTGGGGCAGTCATGAGGGGGGATCGTGAAGGAACGGGGGGGCAGCCATAAGAGGAAATTGTGAGGGGACTTGAGGGGTGGCTGTGAGAGGTGAGGGGAGATTGTGGGGTAAGAGCAGGGGCAGCCATGGGCCGTGAGATAACAGGGTAGCAGTTGGGCTTGATGATCTTAAAGGTCTTTTCCAACCTAGTTGATTCTGTGATTCTATGTGTGTTTCTGCCAGATTTCCTCAGTTATCAGTAGCAGTCTGGATTCAATTAGCAGCTACACAGGCAGGAGAAAAGTGAAGCTTAAATGCAGAGTGTGGAGCTATAAATAATGCCTCACTGTTTAAACTTTGCAGGGATTCACTTCAAAATGTGCCTGACCTCATCAACTAATTAGATCAATCATGTTGCCTGTGATATTCACTGAGCCCCTTGTATTAGTGGCAGCTGATTCTGTAGCCTGCCTGGGTCCCTACATTAACAGGAGTTATTTTGTAGTTTGTGATCAGCTCTTTGGTTATTTAACCGTGCTTTAGAAGACGATAGGGTGTGCAGAAGACAAACCGCAGTATTTCTTGGTAATAATCAGGGCATGGATAGGACACAAGAGGGCACTCTGACCCTTAAAATAACAAAAATCGCCAGCGATAGGCGCACCACTTGAAGCACGGGCTCCTTCTCAAGATTTTTGTGTTTCTTTTTCTTTTTTTTTTTTTTTTTAAGTTCTTGTCACTACCTGAACACTATTAAAAAGGCAGAAGAATGTATCCCATAGGGATGAGAAATAGAGCTATGGGGTAATTCCAGTAACTTCATGGTGATCAAGGAGGTCCCAAAACTGTTGTAAAGGAATATTTGGGTTACAACTTGGAAAATTGTGAGTTTGTGGCTCACAACTGTCTTTAAAGAGGAAAGTTAGGCACTTCAGTGTAAGGGAGCCATTTACATGTCCTTGGTTGACCATTGTTGATTTCAGCTTAACAAGATCATCCTGACAGGCTGGAACTGCACTGAGCTCAGGGCTTCCCACATTACCACTAGGAAAACTCACTTCACTTGAGGTGCCCTGCACATGCCTTGCCCCTGCACTGTGTGTCTAGGTCCTGTGTGGCCTGTTGAAACACCTTGGTATCAAGGCACTGCAGATTTGCTTGGGACTGGTCAGGTATGCCCCAGCTTTCCATTTTTAAGAAGCACAAGGGCTTGTTGAGGTAGACTAACAGACAGCATTGCACTGAGAGATTGAATTGGATGTGCTCCCATCTCCAGCGTATTTGAAAACCAAATCTCTTTTAGTATGGGCAATGTATTCTCTCTCAGGTCACCAGTATAACTGGTGCCTCTTGGACGTAGTAGAAACACAATTCCTAAGTAAAGATTTCATTGAATGATGGTTCTCCTTATTAAAGGAAAAAAAGCTGACGTTTAGGGACTAAGTGGGATGAAGGAGACCTGCCCTGTGTTTTGCTCCACCCTTTCTTTGTGACTCTGAGTCACTGTTTTTTGTTTTCTATGCTTAATCTCAACTTCATTGTAAGCAAAGCCTGAAGAACAGACCTTCTCAGACCATATGCTGCTTTTGGCCAGATAGAGAAATGGTATGTATTTCTCATGTGGAGATGCCCAACAGGCTGTTGGCTCAGAACAGGTTCAAAGACAGCTGCTTCAGGTCTAGGACACACCTGGGTTCACAGGACACTGGATGTGAAGTAAGAAATCCCAAAAATTGTTACCAGCATTCGGGCAGGACTCTTGCTCTGAGTTATGTGAAAATTGGCAGGATGCTTCCTGGCTTGAGCTGACTTGCCTGCCTGCATCTAACACATGGATTCTTGTGTCCCCATGAAGCCAGGGATGCAGTGCTTCAGTCCCAGCATAGATGTATGCATCAGCCTCTGCAGCATCAGGATAAGGGCTGTCAATATCACTGTCTGAAACAGTCTGTACTGCAGTCTGAAATCCCACAGATTTCTTCCTAAACACCTAAGGCCACTTTGCAGCAACCCCAACACAGCTGTCTGTGGCGTGGCAGAAGGTGTGAAGAAGGGAGTGGATTTTCATGCTGCCTGAGGAAACTTGGATGTCTTTTTAGAGGAAATACAGCAGAAGATGGTAACACATGCTCTTATTGTTATTATATCTCTAAACAGAAAGAGGGGCTGAGCTGCTCTGGAGATGTAGTCTGTTGTGCATTCAGGGTTAAGAAGAGGCAGTTGGATGTCTCCAGATTCAAAAAGAAATGGGGCTGGCTCATGGAGGGCCTTCCCCACCTCATCCTCTCTGGGTGTGCAGAAAACCCCTGTGGTCATCTTCATGAATCGGAACAAGCATTGGCTCAATACAGACCTCAAATCTTGCCACAGTTTGGTTTCAGTTGGATTTGGAAATGGAAACATTGCTTTTGATAATTCTTTTTTTTAAAAAACCTTACTTTGGCATTTGTTACCTCAGGAGTGAAGCTCCTGACATTTACGCAACACTGTGGCACAAATGCATCTCTCATCCTCTTGCTTCTGTTTTGTTGGTTTGTACAGTTGTAACACCAGGTACAGAGCCTGGAAGTGATCCCTGCTCACAGAGGCATCACTCAAATGTCAGAGTGGGAGAAAGAAGGCCTATGGGGTGAATTCCCTCAAGCATTCAATATACCCTTATTGCTAGGAGATGTTGGGCTTCTGAGGGTCTCCTGAGATGCTTTTCCAGTGGAGGAATGGAGGCCTAAGTAAGCTAACTGAAAGGACAAGGACAGGCTCTGGTGTGGAGTAACTCCACCGCTCCATGGCTTGCATGGTGACATCTTCCTGGGAAAAGCATCCCAGAATCTGCCTGTGTCCTAGCCAAGTTGTGCCCTTTACAGAACAACCATCAAGTCATTCATAGTTGCTGTAGCCTTACCAGTGGCTGGTGGAACAGACATAGCTTCCTTTGGACTGAGCGGCCATGTATATTACACAGTCCAGGAGTATCTGAATCCTTCAGGCTCTCTTGCAAAACCAGGTCAGCATGGGCACAAGGCAGTGTCTGGATTCTTCTGGGTCCTACTTATCAGAGGTATCAAACCAGCTCTTTAAACTATGCTATGAAGTTTTGATTATAGTGGATTTTATTAGAATATTTAAACGATCCGGTGGTGGCTCTAGTCTTTCTGGAAGCTTCCTTTTAATGAGACACAAGTTGTTAGTTTAATGTGAGTCGACCTTGCTGAAACTTAGTAATTGGAGATATCTCAAACTGTTGCTTAAAATAACCTAAGGTGTCAGACCCTTTTGGCTTCAACAGCTGTTCATTAAGGTGGCCACCAAGCATCCACAATTACATATTCTACCTTACTGTAGAGCAAGCAAAGAGAAGAAGGAGAACTGTTCTTCAGACACAGCGTCCTAGCACTGTACTTGGAAAACTGATGGACTGGAAAATCTTCAGCTCACTCTGTCAAAACACCCCCAGTCCTCCATTGTTTTGGAGCGTACATCCTGTTGGAGCCACGTGCATGTAGTTAACTCTGCCACACCAACTGCATGTTCTCTCCTTTGCGTGCAATTGCTGGAGGAGTGATCCACGTCTACTCCCCTGAGCCTGAGGCTCCTGGAGGGCCTCTGGCAATGGGCATAGCTTCCATGGTACATCACCAGTGTGTTCATGCACACCTATTTTCTTCTGTTCCCTTCTCCTTTTGTTGCATTCCAGCCTTGAAGCATAAATTGTTATTGTATAACCTTTATGGGAGAAGAAAAAAAAAAGGTGTCAATGATTTCTGTCAGGGTGCAGGAGATATATGAAATATGAACTGGCCTGTTGGCAGCTTTGCCAGTGCCTTGGTAGATACTGGCCCTATGTTCAGAGTCAGAAGTGTATTTAAATTACTCTTGGAATCTGTGTGGTTTTCAGATCATGGAGAATTTAAGATGTGACTATCTGTGCAGCTTCTCTTGGGGTTTTGCCTCGTAGTTGTGTCTGCACTCACTACTGAGTTCCCTGTAGGGTGCCTGGCACCCTTGCAGACTACAGAAGAGACAGCAACACTGTCTTACTTTGGCATTCATGAAACACCATTCTCCTAATTTTCTGATTGACTCAGACATTAAAAGGAATTGAATCTAATGTGGAAGCCAATGTTGAAATGAATCTGAAGTCTGTGTGGAAGACAGGTATGGTGTTGCTTCAGAGGTTAAATGAGCCAGACATCATGAGTTTGGAGGGAGGTGAAGTGTGTGACAAGGTAAGATTAAGTTCAGTAAAAGGTGTCAGAGGCACCTTTTTATTATTTATTTATTTATTTAAGAGGCACTCTTATTATTTTCTCCCTGATACAGTGAATTCTTGGGTCCTCTTGAGTCCTGTATGGGTTCAGATGCCAACAGGTGTCTGTGTCCCTGAGTTTCTATAGTTTAAGTGATGGAGGGTGACTTTCTGGAGACATCTTACAGAAAGGTCCACCAGAAACACCATCAAACAGAGAACTCATTGACCAGCCCAGGCAGCATCTTCAGTACTTACACCAAACTGAAGGACAACTCTTGGGTTGGGAGCATATACCTCATTCCAGAAATTGGAGGTACTGTCCTTCAGAAACAGTTTGGAACATCTTGAAAGTCTAAAGAGACCACTGAGCTGAATGTCCCCATCTTGTTTCCTGAGATGCTAAATAAATAAATAAATGAGGGAAAAAAAATAAAAATATTATGAAAGAAATCCCATTGATCTTGAAAGGCAAATGTAATCTCAAGACTGATGGGTGAACTCCCAGGTACCTTTACATTTCAGAGTCAATATTTGTTCTTTCTCCATTTATAACCCCATTACTCTCTCTAGGTGGGCAGGAGATTTCAGAAGGGGACCATTTGTTCTTGATTAATGCATTAATACTAGTGGTTTATCATTGTAAATTATACCTATTATCACAACCTCCTCATGCAGGAGAAAAGGCAAGACAAAAAATTATGATCAAATTGCTCAAAGTCACAGCTTCTCATTGTTTTAAACAAGGCAATCCAACTTCTATACTTTGTTACTATACAAACAGTGACTAAATTGAGGAGAAAATGAGACCCAACATACTTTGTTTTGCAAAAATGTTTTAGAAATCAACCTTGTTTTCCACTACACTGCTTCAACAACATGCAGTATTATCACATGAAGATAGGTGGGAGAGAGAAACTGCTGCTTTGTTTTATACCTGCTATATCTAATCCAGCTTCCCCTGGATTCACAGCAAGGCTTTCACCTGAGAACTGGCTTTTGTGTCTCTGCCTCCTCCTCTACAGAAGCAGCAACATCTATGGACACTGGCTTTCTAAGCCAGCGGAAGAAGTGCTCAACTCTTCTAAGTATTCATAACACCATTTGTGGCAATCTTCTTTTGGTGAAAACCAAACTATCTCATATCAGCAATTAGGACTGGGACTCCTTTTAATGAACTCAGCTGATCTTCCTTTAATGTCAGAAGGTACATTGTGCAGAGGGAGGCTAGCTAGTGTGCTCTGTCAGGGTAGATTCAGTGAGCTGAAAAGAAATTATTTTACCTGTCACTGCAGGGAAGAAGGTGCTTTGGCTAGTTATGTACATCCAAGATGGGGCTTGCAAGAGAAGTAAGAAATTAGCAGCAATGTTGTAATAAATAGAATAGATTCCCCATGGGCAACAGCATCTCAGGTTGATGACTAGAGAAGGGCTGTGCATGCAATAGCACCCAGGGGATAACTGATGGAGAGAGCAGAGAACAAACAGCAGGGTATTGGACAAGGGAAGGCTGGGGAGGATGTTGCTGGCTTATCAATCTATTGAGAATTACAGGTCCAGCAAAATGGAAAAGATGTTGGTAGCTAGGTGGGCTTTAGTCCCTTTTTATCTCAGCTGAGGTGTTTCTGAGGCAAGTTACTTGTGTGTAGAAATGCCACATTTCATACCAGTCTTATGCAATTCCCTGTTGATTGCAACCACTAAGCTTATGATTAACATACACACACAGCTCTGCATGTAATGCTGCTGCCAGTCCAGACGGCGTCTAGTGGGTGAGCTCAGACATCTGCAAAGCTCTTGTAAGCTGCTGTACAGTCTCATTCCTTCCTCTGCATTCTTTGTAGCTGGTCCAGTAAGGAATGTTACTGCATTAGGTATCAGGGATGCATCTCCAAGCCAGGTGCCGAGAGACAGTAAATGCAGTAGAGTATGAGCTTTGTGCAGTGGGAAGTGTCTCTTGCCCTAGAAGCAAGTTAGCTGGAGTTCCCTAATGCTAGTGTTGTGGCTATAGGGTGCAAAGGTTTGAATGGCTTGAACTTCAATGCCACTGTAAGTTCCTTAAGCTGCTTTAAATGACATAGTCCAGCATTGTCTGCAATGCCCAGCACACCTGGACTTTGTCACTGGACAGTCTCTTGAGACTGTTGTAAAACAAATTACAGGTGATATTATTGTCCTGAATACTTAAATGCACGTGGAAACATACAGTTACTCTTGAAACAGTCATTTCAAATAGAAAAGATTAAAAAAAAAAAGGAAAAGAAACTGTATTTTTAAGCACATGTGAAAGGAGAATGTAAACCTGTTCTCTCTACAAATGGCAGACCTAGTCCACTGTTGAATTTGCACTGATGCAAATTTTACCCATTCAGCAGAAAGGCATTTCCTCTGATTCCCTTTGATTTCTTACCAGTTTGTGATCTGTGAGCCAGAAGTTTTTGTGTGATTTGCTGTCTGTACAAAGCACCCTGTGCCCCTAGGCAATGATAAGCCTGAGGTGAAAGCTGATCTATCCAAGTCATGCTGGAAAGAGATTTGCTGACTGTATGTTCCTCACATGTTCTTCAGCTTTGCCATCCGTTAGACCTGTCCTTTGATAAAGAGAACATTAAAAAGTGTTAAGCTTCAGTGAAATCACTTTCCTGCAATCTAGAATTGTTCAAATGCATCCCAGAGGTAAGGATGGGAGGGACTTAGGAAAATGCATTGTTTGTTCACTCTCGCAGGAGAAGGCAGCTCTGGCCCTGAGCTACAGAAGCCAGTAAAGTTTTTTTCATTGACTTCACCAACTCGAACTTGAGTGCATTCTGTGCTAAACACCCCTGTAGGAACGATCCGTTCTGCTAACCTCTGTAGCATGGCAGGTAGAAGCTTGGGCTGTATGTAGCTGTGCTGGAGTCTGGAGGTAGTCTGCAGGATGTACTCTCATTCGTGAGCAGCTGTAATTAGGCTTGCCTGGGTAGCAAGATAGAGAAGATGGTAACAGTCTGACCTCGGTCCTGGGTAATTTATTCAGTTCTTAGCCCATGCTACTGTGTCTTCACCATGACTATTAAGAACTTCTGCAACACTGGTGGGTCTTTTAGCACACATCATCTGGCCATGTTCATGCTATCAAACTCCAAAGCAGGATTCCTTCCTGCCTGTTAGGAATGGTCAAAGTTCCTGTTGACTCCCAAGCCGTGCTCAGGAACTGTCTGGATGGACAGTTGGTAGGGAAACATGAAATTAAAAGAGGAAAATATAGTGGAGATCAAGATTAAAAGGGGTCTGTAACCTGAAGTGACTCTTGCCTGTGTAGCAGCAGGATGGAGACAATTCTCCCTTGGTTACCATAGCTGAGATAATAGAAAACACATACTACTTCTCACATTGAACCAGCTGGGATGTCTCTGCTCTTCAGAGCAAAGACTGTCTAGGTCAGGGGTAAAATCCATCATCTTATCTAACAAGCATTCCCAGAGAGCTATAGAATATAAAAAAAGAAAGGTAGCAGAGGCAAGAAAAATAATGCCAGTACATACCATCATACAATTGACAGAGAAATCTTTCCAGGAAGACTGTTAGGAGAGAACAAATGAGTCGGGTCAAGTGGGAGAATAGTTTCACATTGCAGATATAAGAAGACAGTACGCCTGCATAGCAAAAAAGTCTCAGAGAGCAACATCCAAACAAGCAGGATGGATAAAGCACAGGGGAAACGAAGGATCCAATTCACAGCTGAGGAACTCTGATCCTTGAAATTCTTGTCTCTTGAAATTCTTATGTTATTCACAGTGAAGTACAAAGATGAAGTATAAAGGTGACTCCAAATCCCTGTAGTTTTAGTATTGTAATTAACCCAAGAACATTGTGTGCACAAGGCACCAACTAAACCCAATCAGATATACTGGTTCCAGATAAAGCACCAGACTGTAGAGTATCCTGTAACACAGAGCATACAATCACTACACTAAGGAGAATGCCAGCTGAGAGAGGTTTCAACACCAATTACTTAGTGCAGACATGAGGAGAAAGTTTTCAGCTTTGTTGTGGATCACTCTGTAGTCTCCAAATATTTTAGTTTTGACATTTTTGCCCATTGGAGGATTTTGCATCTCTCTGTACAACATCTCCCAGTCTTCTAGTGAGATAAGTGCATCACCTGGGGCCTTTGCTCTACACAGAAGTATGTTAAAGCAACACCCCCACTCCAAACCTGTCCCAGTATGAAGCAGTCTCTCCCTGGTTTTATGTTTGTTTTGTAAACTGGGGTGATTGAGTGACACAAAATGTGAAAACTTCAAAGGCGTATCAATCTGAATATTCTGCACAGCTGTTGTGTAACATTGAATATGGAGACAGGGGAAGATCTTACTTGTGAGATACTTGGTGTTGTATTGCAAAAATGCATTATGAGAAGTTCTGTGCCTTCAAATTGATGAAAGCAAACAGGGTTTATTTCCATGAGTAAACCCATCTGTTTCCATAAGGCACTCCTAGGGGAAAGATTAAAAAAATCAAAACAGAACAAAAAGCTGTACTATGCTGGGAAGCTTTGCTATTTTATGTTTGCAGGTCTGTCCACCCAGTTTAGATGGATTTCTATAGGTCTAAATGCATATATACTTTGTCATTAATTTACATTAATTTACAAGGAAGCAGTGTGGCCAAATGAAAGAGCTCTAACTGAACTTAAAAATTAAACATATTTAATCTTTTCACATGTCTGACAGTTCCCCCTGGCAGATCTTGAAAAAGTAGTGACCTCAAATATATGACTGAGCTTTGTCCATATGTGAAACGGCAGAATGCAATGGAGGTCTTTTGGAGAGTGCTTTGAAATCTTACAGAAAACACAGGAAGAAGTAAGTAATGTTACTAAGATTTAGAAAACAAGACTAGTTCTAGCACACTCGCACAAATAAACCTGCTTGTGACTGTGTAACCAAACATGGCTTCAAACCTACGTATGGTTCTCTAGCTGAAACCTAATCCTGGTAAGGATCTTCTGCTGACCAGCCCTTCTTCAAGCTGTTGATGGTTTAGTCAGCAAAGTAGACATTAGTGGTGCAGGGTCAGAGACAAATAGGAAAGCATTACCAAAAATCAGCCCTAAAAGGAAGCAAGATCAGCACATATGGCATTAAACTGGGAGTCATCCTAACTGGGTCCAATCCTAATTACCATTTATAAACTGGGTGATGTTGGGATGACAAAATTGAATGACAGATTGCTTCACTACTCACTCAGTGCCTCAGTTTCCCCAGTTGCAGTTGTACTTAACTGCTTTTAGAGCACTTTGGTAATTTGCATGCATGTTTCAGATATTACAGGTTTATGTGTAGCAGGAGAAGGAAAGGATCTGCAAAAGAGTATGGAGGAGAAAGACCATGCATTTAAGTATCATAGTGAAAAAGGAGGAGTGAGATACAGTTGTTAAGCATCCTGGACTAAAGCTACACTGTGATTCAGGTGCCTGACTCATAGGTTAGCTTTGGCTGGAGAAGTACCCCAGGAGGTGGGAATGGTTTGTGTGCCACTTACTGGTTACTGCAGGGAAAGCTGAGAGGTGCTGATCTCAGGCCTAGGCTCTGTGTACATAACTAGATGCTATGGATGTATTTGCTTCTTAAGCTGGACATGTAGACCCCATGTGCTTTTTGCCATGGTCAGGAAGGTATTAAATCCCAGGTCAGACATAAGGCTCTGGGTGTTCCAGAGGGAAGAAGTGTTTTTAAGTACACCCAAATGCTGTGTCTAAAAAAAAAAAAAATAAAAAATGAATCAATCATTGTCCATAGTTACTCTGTGAAGAGAAAGAGACAAAATGATAATTCCTCCAAGCTAAGATGTAGTGCTGAACATCATCAGTACTGGCTTATACCTCCTTGTGGGTGGCTTTGGGGACAAGGGATCCAAGAAATTGTATATAGTCATATGCATTATTGCCTATCCCCAGAAGACATATTTGAAGGCATGACTGGATTTCAAGGGCTGTTACTCCTGAAAATAAAGATCCATATTGGTGTCCCCTTGATTCATGTTTACCCCATGAGACTACCCATGACAGAAAAACCATTCTTTGTCTGTTCTGCAGTTGGGACAGGTGGCCTCTTTCTGTTTGAAAGACACAGCTGATGTTCCCACAAGCTCTAAGGAATAAGGGCATTATGGAGATGGGCTTTAACTGATTTGTCTGCTTCTCAAAGGCTGATGCATATGTATTTGTTTGTTTATTTATCAAGAGTTGCTTTCTGCTTTCTTTTTGGAAGGCATCTTTACAAAGTTGCTTAAAAACAAAGCCTTCGCGTGACACTGATGTAAACTTCCTCCCCACTGGTTTGACTTTATTAATAAAAACCTAAAGGACTGCTCGAGCACACTTCCCATGTTTAGCCTTAAACCCTTTGCCACCAGAGTTTTTTTTCTTCCTGGTATACTGAAACAGCCAAACCTAATTACTGTTTAAGCAGTAAAATGAACACCTGCTAACAGGGTGGGCTCTTTTCAGCAAATAGTGCTTCCCTTTTCCAGAGGGCTGATAAATTTCCAAGGGCCCTATTGTTTCTTTGTCCTGCTGATAAGCAGCTTTGACTGATAACCTAGTAATGGGTATGATTATCTCATGCCTATAAGGCAAGAGTGATGAATCTTCCCTTTGGCAAGGGCAGCAGAACTAGGTGAGACAAGAATTATATGTAGATGCCAGGAAGAAATTGTCCTGTTATTTTCTCTAAAACTTTGGTCAACTCTGGAAAGCATGGGTCAAAGAAGTCTGTCATGTGGGATTAAAGTCTTAGGTGAAATAAAGAGTAAGGCAGTCCATAGAAGTTCCTGGTCTTTGATCTTGCTTAAGCAGCCCTCTGCGAGAAGGTAAAGTGGCAGGATTGTCTGCAGATAGGAGGGACTGGGTCTATACAGGACCTTGGGGTATGTCTGTGCTGTCAGGTCATCCCAGAGCCAACACTGTCCTTGAGAGGTGACTTATCTGCACCTGAGCTGTGGATCCTCAGTGTGTGAAGAGCTGTTTGTGAGAAGGAGGGTTGCTTAGATGCAGTTCAGGCCAGACCAGCCTCTGCTTCATGTGGTCTGGGCAGATGGATCATGGAAGGGATTCAAGCTCAAACTCAAGATTTCCCACACTACCCTTATCCTCACTGTGAGTGATTAGAACTTGGGCAAGTGGCAATATGGCCAGAAAGCAAATGAGGCTGTAAGACTTACAGGTCCCTTTGAGGGGGAGCACACAGATCAACACAGGACAGATTTCTGGTGGAAACAGTGGCTGTAGTATTCATGGCAGCACTCTTGAAAATGTCTTTCATGTGTAACCTGACAGCCAGCCCGATTTTTGTCTGAGAACAGATGAAACGTTGTTAGAAATTTCAGCACAAGAGACTCTTTACAAGTACACTCTGCTCTGAAAAAGAAACAACCCAGCCCTTTGGGTTGAAATCTCTTACATTTGTTTTCAGCAGTAACGTGAATGTTCTTTGCAAGTTTCACTTAATTCTATGTGAATGAACAGGACAGAGGAGTGAAAACCAGTTGTGGCATTCCTTGGATGTTCCCACTTGGATTATTTTTGCTGGATAGAAGATGCAGCTTTGTTCAGCAGCTGTGCATGTGCCTGGTTCCATCTCCACTTCTCTGACAGCCCCACACAGTGCTGCTCCATAGGTTTGTGTATCTGTATACAGACTGCTAAGTGGCTGGTGTTGGCTTTGATGAAAACTTAGATGAAAGCTATCTCCTGCTCTCTGCACTGACACTCAGCCTCTATTCTAGCCTAGATATGTTGGTTATGTCCATTATTTATATGCAAATTTATGCCTGGTCTGCAGTTAATGCTGATGACCAGAGCCCAGGATCTCCTTCCTGGGACAATGTATCCAGGGAGAACAGGGTCCACTAGTCCAGTCCACCTATGTGTCCCCAGAGCTCAGCTCAGTCCTTCCAAGTTGGCATGGCTGACTTGATGCTGCCGGGATATGGATGAAGATTAGGCAGCATCAAGTAACAGGTAAGCTGGAGCTTTCCTTTAACTCTGCAGAGTGAGCTGTGCTTGTGTTAACAGCTAAGACCATGCTAGTTGCAGGTTAAAGTAATTGCTACAGAAAGAGACCATTCTGCTGTGTCTGAACACCACAGATTAAGATCTGCATGAAAATCCTTATGCAGTCTGATGGAGGGGAGAGGGGTCCAGTGGGATAGAGGAAGGCTGGCATGGCTGATTGCTGCCAAAAGGAAGGAGGATTTTGGATATGTGGGCTGACACCAGCCCCATCCTGCAATGAGAAGGGTTTGATCCCTTGTCCTATGCGGTCTCTTCCACTGTAGGATCACTCTCAACAGTGGGCACAGCTGAAGAGTTGTCCTGGCAGGACACCACTGCTCACACTGATTTCAGCAGCAGCCACAAATACCCATCACTCCAAAAATCCTTGTGAATCCAGGCACTTTGTTTTGGGCTGCCTCCTTTGAAAATATTGCCCATCCTTCTGTTTGTCTGTCTGCACCAGACAGACAAGATCCCTGGGTATCTAAACCCACAGCAGCTGGGCTTCTCCAAACCATCTTCCTCACAAATCCCCTCAGATTCTCCCCCCTGACAGCTTGCGATGCTACTGCTGGACAGCTGCACAGTAACAGTTTGCAGCAAATTTGTGTGAAGCGATGGCTTTTAGGACCCTGGGACCTCCGCCAAGCCTCAGGTAGGTCTGGCTCATTCGTCAGCCTCCCTCAGCCGGGATTCATTCACTGCCAGGGATGTGTGTGTGTGAGTGTGTGTGTGTGCTGAGCGCCTTTCTTTCCCCGCTGCTTCCAAGTGATGGGACTAACGCTGTTCTCCGGGCAATGAGGAGTACTGGATTAGGACGGAGAGCACTTTCTTTTTCTCTGGAAGAAAACAAGCCTTGAGGATACTTAAGGATGTGCTGCTCAGATGTGTCTCCCACCTCCACCTTCCTCATAGGACTCATGTGCTTGACAGCTTTCAGCAACTTTGCAAAGACTTCTGCGGACTTCTCAGGTAGGGGAGAAGCGCTGATCCTTTCGTACACGGACGGCTGCTTATGGATGAGAGCTCTTATTACAGCGTTCAGGAGCAGCTCAGAGGAAGTGAATGCGAGCAGATCTGGGGTAGTTAAGTGGGGAGTAATTTTAGTCTTTTAAAAATAAACTGATGAAAAGCATCTTCTGTAAGAGGATGCTGAGTTCGTTAAAAGCCTTTCTCAATAACCCTTCATAAAACTGTTTCAGCAGTTAGTCTGAGCAACTTTGGGAACAAGGAAGTGTTACCTTGTGTACGTTTGTTGCAGGTTTTGTGCTGTGTTTCTTCGTGGAGTGAAAAGAGCTAGGTTAGGAGACTGCAGAACTCTAGGATGTAAATTATAGCTGATGTAGCAAGATCCAATTATTTTATAGGGGGTTCCTCCTCTTAACATGAGGCTCCTGATTGTTGCAAAAACCTCCTGAGCTAAAGATGTTACATGCACAGAATTAATTATATTGAGCCTGTTTACTTAAGCCAGGAGAATTGTCTCATTTCTAAATAATTTCTGAATCTCAAACTGTTTACAGCAGTTGTTTTGAGTTGTGTGAAGTGAGTAAATACACAGCACTTTGAGGTATGAAGTCCCATAGAAGTTTTGTAACTACGTACAGCTGCTTAAGTCGCTTTAAAATTACATTTCTCTCTCTCTTTTTTTTCTTTTTTTCCTGTGCATATGGACCAGAAAATGTAACAGATCTCATTTTACTGTTAATTGGGGTTGATTAGTTTGCTGGGAAATGCCTAGTTAGGGTCACTTTGCTTTTGGGATATCAGTTCTAATTTAGGGTCTAAGACTAGTGTAAAGAACTAGCCGGACATATTTTATAGGGGTGTGTTTCAAAACTCTTGTAGTGGATAAGAGATTCCAATTATAGTTTGCTGATGAAAAAATGCCATTTGCAAGAGCTGAATCTCACCAGTCTTGGGATTCAACACATTACAACCCTGCTGCTCAGTGCCTGGGAGTGCCTGTGTGCCTCGCAAGAGATTTGTGTTAGAAAGGAGCTTGTGGTGAAGCTGGGGGAGAGTATACACGGAAGCCTAAAGTCTTAATGTAAATTGAAGGGGTCTGGCTTGCTTGTGATTCAGTCTCCTTTGGAGGCAGATCAGTCCCGGGTACTGCCATTCAAGGCAGATATGCCTCTGAATGGAAAGGACTGAAGGAATCCCCCTGTTTGTTTCTAGTGGTTTTTTTTTATCTCTTTTTGGCAATGAGCTTTCTCTGTTCTTCTCCTTACAAACAACTCAATACAGAAGGGGTGAATGGAGTGGATGTGACAGGAGATATAGCTTCAATAGGGAAAATACTGGTCCTTCTGAAATACAGATAAAATTTATCTATAATCTGGCTATCAGCCAGGCCAAATTGCTAAGCATTAAAATGTGCAAGCGTCCCAGAGTAAGGGTACTTTTTATTGTGTGTATACAGCATAGCCAGAGCAGTGGAAGCAAATTGATAAACTCTGTGATGTTGGCAGTTGGGGTGGGCAGATGCTGTCCTCTTAAAAAAATTGGTAAGAAGGTTGCTGATAACAAAATCATGTTTTCTGCAACATCTCACTGTACTGTTGCACTCTGGGAGAAGGGGGGTGGCTTAAAACCCTTGTGTATGTGCATGGCGAGGCTGAACTCTGAAGCAGGGTCTGTAATCCCAACAGCACAACCTCCCTTGAGTTTTCACAACTGTTGAAATCTTCTGCCAGATCCAGGCTATGTTTCCTGAAAGCAGGCTTGACAAATGTCCCCGATCTTGTTGGACTGACTGTACTTTGCAGGACAGGAAACATGGTTTGTTACAGGAAAAGGCTGCACCCAGTGTGTAGCCAGTTGTGTAGCAACTCAAATATGGTTTTGTTAAGTTCATGAGCTGGGTAGCCACGCGATGAAGTGGGTAGGAAAAGGTACAGCATTTCCCAAATCACACACTGTGCTTTCCCAATACATGTAGGGGGGCCTACAAGGATGATGGGGATGGACTGTTCATCACGGACTGTAGTGACAGAACAAGGGGTAACAGGTTCAAACTTAAACAGGGGAAGTTTAGATTGGATCTAAGGAAGAAATTCTTTACTGTTAGGGTGGTAAGGCACTAGAATGGGTTGCCTAGGGAGGTTGTGAATGCTTCATCCTTGGCAGTGTTCAAGGCCAGGTTGGATGAGGCCTTGGGTTGCATGGTTTAGTGTGAGGTGTCCCTGCCCATGGCAGGGGGGTTGGAACTAGATGATCTTAAGGTCCTTTCGAACCCTAACTATTCTATGATTCTATGATTTTGCAAAGATTCCATTTGTCTGCCCCAAGTCCTCAAGGGCATGCGCCACGTGCCTCTGAAAGAGCAGTGGTCCAGTGCTCCTATCTGAAGCAGCGCCTTATTTGTTACTGCTACCCCCATATATGAACTGTCAGCTGGCATGATGAATAGGAGAGTAACCTTTTTGTTTGTTGTACAGCCTTTGACTGTAATGGTTTCTGGCCACATATACTTTTTCTGCACTTCAGGGTGTTCTAGGTTCTTCTCTGGTGTGGCTGGAACTGAGCAGGTGAACATCTTTGGGAAAGCCTTATAGCTTTACCATATACCATCCCACCTAGAGGTGATGCATCCGACACATAAATTGTCTGCATTCCAGTGAGATGAAAGGATTTGTATTGGTTATTGCTGCTGAGGAATGCAAGGCTTGCTGTGATTCCCTAGAGGTTTCTTTAGCAGTCTCACTGCCGCCTACATGCTGCATGGAGATGAGACAGCTCACTGGGATAAGGGCTTTTCCAGGCTGCAAATAGCAGTACTGTCTAGAGAGAGCAGCTGATGCTTTTTGGAGAAGAATGTTTGGGTTTTTTTAAACTCAATCCTATAGACCTTTGTTTAGCAACAAAGCTTCTCTGGCTTTTCAGCTTGCTTCATCTTGGCACTACCAGGGAGGTGCTGCTGTCAGTAATAGGTCATGGCCTTTTCATGGTGGGCCAGGCAGAGTGCATTGGTCCAGCCCTGGAAAGAGACACCTTAGAAATGGCCAGTGAGCTCTAACCAGATCACAGGAAGCACTGATCTGACTCCCACACTGCAGCTATGCAGTAGGACTGGCTGAAAGACTTATCAAGAATTGCACACCTAGCCAGGTCCCACTGCTCCCAATACTTTCCCACTGGTTAGCTTTTCAGAGTATGTGTCTCCTGGCTGCAGGAAGATTTCTTTTTCGCATAAGCCATAGCAAGGCACCCTGAGAAGGTTCCCAGAAGTGTGGTGAACTGAATCGATCATGGGGAAGCCCAGGTAGAGCTAGTGAGAATCCGTGTTGTCTTTGCTCCCAGGCTTCTGAGCACATGGTCTCACACTGTCTCCATCCCTCCTGTCTGAACAGCTCAAATGCCACAACGTTAACACGATGAGTGTATGTCCTGCTGGGGACCGGTGCAATCTGAGATGTAAGAATTAAAATTCCTTTTAAGTGAAGTATTTGAACTATGTGAAGAGTTTTGAAGTTGTTTTCTATAATAGTTCTTTAAACATTGATGTTTGCAGGAAGGTGAGAGAGTAGGAAGGGGATCCTTGGGAAGAGAAAGTGGAGTTACCAGACACTTTGCAGCCACTTCTTAAGAAGGCCTGGACTTTTTCTCTGTGGCTGCTTGTAGTACGGGCTGTTGATCTAATCTTATTCTGTGATCAGTTCTTGTGCTCAAGATTGTTTGAAGGCTTAGGACCTAGTGTCTTGATGTGTCACATACCCCTTATGTTCAAGGTGACACTTGAAGACTGTGATGAGGTGTGGGGAGAGAAGTTGGTCTTTTGAATCTCTGTGCTTTAACTATAAACCCTTAATCCTAATCTCAGTCCCAGCAATGAACTCTCCAAAATCCTTGCTGGTTGATAAAAATTCGCCTTTGTTTTAGCCCTTGTCTGTTTGTGGTGGAAGCCCAAGACGAAGCAATGTCCTTGCCCTGCTAGAGAAGCTATGCCATAGCTACTCTGCGTAGGGTTTGGGAGGCAGTGTTCCATGGCAGTGTGCAGAGCTTGCTCTTTAGAAGGACTAGGTTAATGAAAATGGGACCAAAATTAGTCTTTGGTACTATCTAAAATGCTTAGTCAAAAGCTTAGTCATCAGCTGTTGCTCATATCCTGTGTGCTGTCTCTAGCTCAAGCCGTGGGGTTCCTGCCCCTGAAGCTAAACCATGAAAACACATGTTGAATTCTGCTCTGCCAGGCAAGGTGACCATTTAATTTCCAGCTGTATACCTGCAGGTAATTAGGCTTATGTGATTATGATGCCATGCTCCAATTCTCCTCAATAATTTTCTCATTCATTAGCTGATTTCAAGCATGTTGGACAGAAAGGTAGTGGCATCAGACCTATGTGATTGCTGTGAGTTTCATGTTAATGGAGACACACCCCTTAACTACTGCTGCGGTGCAGGAAAGGTTGTGCTAAGAGCTCAACTGTTTGTAAACATCAGAAAATCCACTGCAGGGACCTAAGCCAAAAACTTAGGGTTTTAGGCATGGAAAGAGCTTTGATGGGATCTCCCACCTTTTCTGACACAGAAGAACCCAGCTGCAGGACGTAAAGCTGTAGGAATAACAGCTCCAGTTGTGCTCGTCCCTCTGGGCCTGCTTTAATGTTTATGTTCTTTGCACTGTATTTGGCACAAGCTGGATGTGAGCAGCACTTGGCTTAAGGGAGCTGATCTGGTATGGAGCCAGATGAATACTGATAATTCCCATTCACACCTTGCAGGTGAGCTCTGGGTAGCTTTTGGGACCTCTCCCTGGAGGCTCTACCAGGCATGAAAGCATGAATAGTTTTTTGTTTTGTTTTGCTGCTTTTTTCTATCTTTTCTCAAAAAATGGCAGGTTTCAAGTGAAAGCTGCTTTTGCCACCTCCCTGCTAATTGGCTCAGTGTGTTTGTTTGAGTTGATGAGGGCTGGAGTTGGGAGGGAAAAGGCACTTCTCCCTGATTGCATTTAATCAGTCCATAATAAAGGCAATTTGTTTGTCAAGTCCATTCACCAAATTATCACCAAAATCTACATGCTAACAGCTTCTGAATAGCTAACAGCCCTGAATGGGTGGATGGTGTCAAGGGGGTTCAGGGATTTAGCTGTGTTGAAAGCTGCAGCCTGTGAAAGGGGGATTTTCAAGAGAAAGGCAGATACAATTTCTTTTCCAGTGATGTGGTGTAACTCAGTAATGAGGTTTGAGCTTTTGACCCCAGGAGCAAACAGACGTGCTGTAAACTTCCTTTAAAGACTGGGCCAAACCCAGGCCACCTCCATACCTTCTCTTTGTGGAGGAGTCTGAGTGATGAGGTTGGATGCGCCTCAGGTTGCTGCTTGAAGAGGTCCTTGCCCCAGGCAATGGTTTGCTCCTCAGGTGGAGGTCATATCTGCCAACCCATCCATCACAGCTGTGTGGTGAGCTGAAGTTTGGCTTACTGAGGGAGGTCTGTGCTGGGGTGGGGTTTCGTTTTGCAGAGGCGACATCCAAAGCCAGTTAAAAAGTACTGTTGGTCCCTTCTGGTAATGTTGTGGAGATGTGGCTGCCTGGTGAGCTGTAGAGGATGGGTCTGGGGAGCTGAAGGGGATGGCTGAGTCTAGCCACCATGGCTGAGTGGTTCTAACAAGGGGGAGGTGCATTGGCTTTGAGTCAGGTATGTCTGTCTGTCTCTCAGTGGGAAGTAGTCTAGAGAGCTGAGAGGTGTTGGAGAAGGAAATAAATAGGTGGGTTGTGTGTGTGTCTATCAAGTAACCATTCTGCTGTTGGGCGAGGAGGAAAGGAAGCAGCAGTGCAGAAGCTGGAGCTATTTTGATGCCAGTTTGCCAGCAGGGACGCAGCTTTGTGAGCATCAATATATCATTAAGGAAAAGTATAATCATAGAATCACAGAATCCTAGGTTGGAAGGGACCTCTGAGAATCATCTGGTCCGAACTTTCTTGGCAAAGCATGACCTAGACTAGATGTCTCAGTACCCTCTCCAGATGAATCTTAAAAGTGTCCAGTGCTGGGGAGTCCACCACTTCCCCGGGGAGATTATTCCAATGGCTGATTGTTCTCATTGTGAAAAATTTTGCTTTTATCTCCAATCAGAATCTTCCAAGGAGTAACTTGTACCAATTGCCCCTCATCTTTTTTGTGACTCCTTGTAAAAAGAGAGAGAGATCCATCTTCTCTGTAGCAAGTGTCTGTGCATTCCTGTCCTGAGGCCTGCTTCAGAAAACACCATGGATTTCCCAGCAGTTGTGATGATAATGCTGTGAGGGAGAACTTGGAACTTCCTGACTCTTCAAATATTCAACATTTACTGACAGCTGAGGGGACCAAACTGAGCTTCAGGAAGAGAAGCATGTGTTTTCAACTCCCTCTGTTTGTTGTCCTGGGCTGTGACGGAGGTGCTGCAGGTCTGTAGAGACAGCAGGCACTCCCAGGGATGGATGGATGGATGGGGTTGCTCTGTGTGCCAGGATGTCTTCTGAGGGGTCTGTGTGAAACCTCATGTAGGCAATGACTTCAACCTCAAGAGCCATATGTCTGCATCTGGCTTGAACCTTGTGGAAAGCTACTGTTGTAGCCATCAGAGCTGTCAGCAAGAGCAGAGACCTCAGGGATCCCAGCGTCTGTGTGATGATTGGCGATGTTGATATAGTATCTACTAATTGCTGTGGCCCAGAAACTGATCCAATGATGCAAACTTGTCAGTAGTATTTTTATTATTAGTATTATTAACAAACAAACCCTGAAAAACTCACTGTGGTAATTTTAATCACTTCAGAGTATCTCAGGTTGTCAGTACCCACTGAATCCACACTGTATTTGAGGAAAACGTCCTTGCAGTATTATTCCTATGCCTGTCTGTTCTTCTGGTCTCTTATGTCTGTGTGTTATTAGGGATACAAATGCTGTAGATTTAATGAAAGTAACTATTTATGTCTTCAGGTAACAATTACTCCCTGATTTAAGACCCTGTGAAGCAGGTTTTATATAACGCAAATAGTTTGGTCAATTAAAAAATAAAATGTATCCTTTCTCAACTTATATTTAGAAACTAAAATAATAATTTAAGCTGGGGGAGGTGCAGAGTAAACTCATTATCTGCAGGGAGAGAAAACCTATGTATTTATGTTTGGCACTTTTGCTGATTCTTTTGTTGGTGCTAATTTAAATGTAGCCTGATCTCCCAAGGTGCTTGGTGTTCAGAACTGAAAATTGAACTATGCTGTGTTTAAGGTGGGTGGCCAACATCAGGACTGTTTACATGTCTTGTTTACAGTTGTCTGCTTGTGCTTGGTGTGTTTGTGCATGCGTGGATTGAACTTTCTGCTTTCTATTCCAAGACAGCAATCCCAGTCCCTGTGGGGGACCATTTGCAGCAACCACATGGTGTTTTTTTTGTTTGTTTGTTTTTTTGGTTGGTTTTTGTTGATGCATTTTTGGTTTTTTGTGTGTGTTCTTGTCATTCCTTTTTATCCAGATACCCAAGACCTTCCTAGATTCAGTCTGTTTCTGTCTCTTGAAAGGTATGTGGCTGCCTGCAGGAATCAACCCAACGTGCTGCTCAAAGCAGTTCAGAGGGGTTTTGCTCAGGTTGATTTGATGCAATACTACAAGGTTCCTGTGTCCTTGCCAGTGTTATGCCTCACTGATCCAGTATTTCTGTTGTCTGGGATTTTTGTGCTTTTTCCAAGACAGAGTCAAGGGCCAGATTCTGCTCAGCTGCGAGGCAACTTTGCTGTCTTGCCAAGAGCTTTGCAGGATGCACAGCAGCACATAAATTAATCCCAACTCATGTTCTTGCTGATTAAGTCTAATATTAAAGTAATAATTGTGAATACTTTTAAGAGTACCACTTGGATTACCTATTATCATTACTTTTTTATTTACTTAGCTGCTCCTTTTGCCTGAGGGAAGATGGTGAGTTGTGTTTCTCTCAGTCTGGGTTTGGACTGATCCAAGTATGCCTGGCTTAGCTCATTAACTAAGGATATGAGCTCATTTGTAGTAAACAAAGTATGTATGTGTTCTCTTTTTGGGATGCTTAATGCTTGGCTGCCTGGAGCCCAGTGTGTGTCCTCATATGTCAGAGAAATGATGGTTTGGCAGTTCTGAGTTGCACAGTAAAATATGTCTTGGCTGAGACTCTTTGAATACACTGTGTGCTCTTGAAACGTGTTAGCAGACACTGTGGTATCAGTGTTGATGGGTCTCCTGATGCTAAAGCTTGCTGTACAATAATCATTGTTGAATCCATCTGGATCCTTGCATGAAGGTGGAACAGTGTGCGGGGCCTGCAGTTTGTTCAAACTCTCTGAGTGGTCAGGTTTCAGATGTGTATTTGAATTAACAGACAGATGTAGCATTCTGCTGAAGAATTTGCAGTAGATGTTGTCTAAGCACTTTAGTTGTGATGGGGAGGGGAGGTCACATCCACCTGCTGGCAAAGTATCCCACATCCTTAACAACAGAGGAAGAAAGAGGTAAAAAAGATATTTCCATTTCCTTTTTTAAATGTTACATTAAGAGAAGAAGGCCTAGAGCCCTAGAGTATAAGAAGTTTCATCAGCCATTTACAATCAAAGAACTTCACTATGTGCCTTTTTGCCCCATCTTTTGATGTAGTATAAGCGCACTAGTTGCCAGCAGGGATGCTTTCCACTTCTCCAGCAGCCCATAACAGTATCAGAATTGTCAGAGTGTGAGAGAGGTCTGCTTTCAGGTAAATTATCCTAAATCCTCAGTAGACTACATACCTGGTGGTGCTGCTTGTCAAAAAAGGGGCCATTCAGGCCACCTACTCTGAGACCCCCTGTGTGATTGTGTTATTTTATTTTCATCTGCTATCAGATGCCTGTGGTTCTGGTGCTATGATATTATCAACGTGTTGTATTAGCCTCAAGGGTTTAAAAGGGGCTTTCACTCCAACGAGTAAATATGAAAACAAACAGCAGTGGGGGGATTTTCTGCTGTGTTTTTCCTTTGTGATTTTTGTATCACACTGTGAGCTAGGGTGACTTGCATCCTGTGCCTAGGACCTGTGGCTCTGTTGCGATCCTTTATTGCTTGCTCATCTGTGTGGTTATGAAGGTTGCTTTCCAGCCAGTGCTATCCTTGGCATTCATTTCCCTTGTTTGCTGTATTTTGCAAAGCCTTTTGGTTCATACGTTTTCCCTTGAACCTGTGTTAGGCCAAGAGTGTAAATACTTAGTGCAATTAGACTATTAGGTGGTAGATTTGAGCTGCTGTAGCTGAATTATGTTCAGTTTTGGGCCTCAGTCACTGGGGAATCCCTTACCTCTGTTATCTATGTGGAGCCTCTAAGTGCAGTGCTGCTGTGACCATGGCAATGCCCATAAGATGCGATGGGACAAAATCACGCACTTTGTTTTTGATGAAGTTAAGCTGCTGTGTGGAATGTTTAAAGAACAGCATGAAGTTTGGAAACTGAACATTTGGAAGTTAATAAATGTTAAAATTAAGGTAGTTTTAACTACTTGAATGCAGCCATTTGGGGTTTTACGTTATGAGTTACTTTTTAATGAGAACATACTATTTTCCAACTCCTCAGGACTTCCGTGTTGTCCAGTGCACAGGAAAGTTGCCTCACAATGTTTTTTGTTTTAATTCTTCTGGTTCATTATGGCACTACATGCTTATTTACCCTGTGTTATTTAAACCCTATTCTGCTTGTTGTGAGTGTCCTACAACCAGAGATGTACTAAAACTTCTGGAAGGAGAGTCTGGAATGTTACCTGCATTGCATAGGTGAGATCAGAGGCAGGGAGATTAGCATCAGGAGCTCTAACTGCCCAGTATTTCAGAGATTGTTCAATATCTACCTTTTTGTCCAGAAGCAGCCCCTCATTCTCTCAAGCTGTGATAGGCAGGAAGAAATGTGTCATACTTAGTACACAGTTCCTTCTCCAGTGCTGAAATGCATTTGAATTAACAGATGGATGTTGCATTCTGCACATGGACTGCACAGATTAAAATGAACATTGCATTTGCAAAGTCACATGCACTTAAATAAGTGTAGTGGGTTAACCCTTGCAGGCAGCTAAGCACCACACAACCTTCCCGTGCTTGCCTTACCTTCCCTATCCTGAGTAGGAATAAAAGCAAGAAAAATCATGGGTCTAGGTAAAAACGTTTTCATAAGTAAAGAAGTGGAAGAAAAAAGAAAATAAACAAAATGATGCAAAGGCAACCACTCACCACCTGCCACAGGTAGACTGATGCCCAGCCATTTCCCAAGCCTAGGATGGCTGACTTACATAAATCCAACTGTACTCTGTTTTATTGCTGAAAGTGATATTATATGTCATTGAATATCAATTTGGTTAGTTGGGATCATTTGCCTTCTTGTGTCCCCTCCTAACTGCTTGTGCAGCTCCCAATCATTTCACTAGGGGGTAGAGTGAGAAACAAAGCATTGATGCTGCGCAAACACTGTTCAGCAACAGCTAAAATATTAATATGTTATCACTACTGTTTTGGTCACAGATCCAAAGCACAGCACTATACAAGTTGCTACAAAAAAAAAAAAACAACTCTATCACAGCCAGACCCAATGCACTAGGAGAGAACAACATTACACCTCTATTTTATATGTAATATGAGCTAGGGATGGATACGATAGTAAGCTCAGGTATGATCTAAGCCCATAAAGTGCAGTTGTGAGAACGGTCTGATTTTGCATATTTGTCTCAGAGCAGTCATGCTTTGAGGATTACTTTACTTGGGATACAAGTACTTAAAATTAGGTTACATATTTGGGGTCAGTCCTCGGAATGTATTCCAAGAGAGCTTTAAAAATGATTTTTGAAGATATTTTCTCTCCAAATTTTTGTTTTTATTTCCCCTCATAGGAGAAAAAAGTAAGTATGTTTATTCAAAGGCACAAATAAAGATTCTCTGATGCAAGTGATATCACTAAAAATAGAACCCTTGGGATCTGTCCAGTTTAGATTCCCTGTAGAATTTTATTGTGTGGTAATCCCTTGGAAACTGAGGGTGTTGATCTGGCTGTTTCCAAAGCACGTTCGTCTCTTCATGTATCTTTTGTACAGGGGCTGCTTCTGTTGTGTTAACACTGTTTGCTTCCTGGTTTATGTGCTCATCTGAATTCCAGCTCAAAGAGGTTAAAGCTTTATAAAAGTGAGTGGAGCAGGGAAGTGGCTCCACAGTTGATGATGAAGCACACACATCTATGACCCACGCTGTGCTCACATGTTAGTTTATTGTTAGCCTCACAATAAAGGATAGCACTGCTTTTTGTTCAGCTAAACAACTTTGATGGAGTGTATTGTATAGAAAAAAGAATAGATGAAGTCTGGCTGTTATTTGCCAAAATATTCTTTGTTTTAGCTGCATTATGTGGGATGCAGAACTCCCAGAAGAGTTTTCTATAGCAGCCAAGGGGAGCTGATGGATTGGATAGGGAGGAAAGAGACAGAGGTTCAGCAAGAAGGGGTGAAAAATTTTTCTGGTTCTTCCTACTTTTTAGGTTTGCTTGTCTTTAGGTGACAGCCCAGGCTTTCAGTTTGGCTATACTACAAGAGCAGAGGCCCTGCTATGCCAATAAGTTGCACTGTGAATGCAGTTGGTGCCATTTGGTTCAGAGTTAGCATGCACAAACAGTGATTAGAACACTTTGGCAATGGTATAGCCCGAGGCTGGTGTGTAAAGGTCTATCAGCAGCTGCAGGAAGCTGACTGCTTGGTGTTAGACAATCCATTTTTCTTGCTGGATAGAGGAAAATTACTTTTCTTTAACATTGTCCATGTAATTGTAGGGCAGGGTTCAAGTTCAAACTGATAAGATTATTTTGCTTCCCTAAGCTGCATGACAATGGTCCCCTTGGCACATTAAGTCATGGATCTCCGTTTGCTGTAATGGGAACCAGTCTCATTAGAAACAGAGCTGGATTAGTAAAGAGTCCAACCTACTATATAGATATGCATTCTGACCCCAGCAGGGTGAAGTGCCTTTTGTTCACTCCAGCCTCCTCTCCATTTTCCCATCGCTTAGACATCTGTGTGGTGGAGCTGGTGGTGATTATTTCTGCTTAAGAAGAGCCTGCTGGGGGATGAAAAGGAAGTTGGTTGGCCAGTGTGATATCACAATGTGAATGTGAAAGTGGTTTTTAAACGTTTCCCTTGATTTAAGTCATTGAAGTATAAGACTGATTAAAATGCCTGTTGCAGGGTATTGGCAGTTAAGGGTGAATCTTCACTGGTTTGACCTGTGAGACAGAAGACTATCCTTTTGTGCCTCTCAGTATTACTCTCTCCTACAGATCTGAAAATTTGGACCAATTCACACCAAACTCTCCAACATCTGGACACAGGAAGCTCCTCTTTGGGGCTTTTCACCTGAAAAAGTTCTTCATTATGAAGGTGGTGAGACACTGGCACAGGTTGCTGAGAGAAACTGTGGCTGCCCCATTTCTGGAAGTGTTCAAGGCCAGGTTGGAAGGGGCTTGGAGAAACCTGGTCTAGTGGAAGATGTCCCTGCCCATGGCAGAGGGCTTGGAACTAGATAATCTTTAAAATTCCCTTCTAACCAAAACTATTCTTTATTCTATCTGTCCTTCTTGGTGATGGGAGATTGGATATGGGAGATTAGAGGTACAGGCCTGGCTGATTCCAGCTGCTGCCATGAAATAGAGCCACACTAAGGATACTAAGAGTGGTGAATCCCACCACTTCCTGCATTAAGAACCATTTTCTGATCTTTAAGGAACTCCTTGTGGTCTTGCATCTCTGCTGTGTCTGATTGACTTTTCTGACTGATCTTGTAGGTGTTGCCTGGAGCTTTACTTCTAGCTGGAAGTTACTGCTTGAAGCAATCCAGCAGGGAAGGCAAACTGTGGACAGTGTTTGAGAGTGGCACCAATGAAAGAATGAATCTGGCAGTTACTGTAGTAATTTGTTGCTACTGATTAACCTGGAGGCTATTTAAGTGGTGAGGAGTCCTGACGTGGTGAGTAACTCAGCAAGCAGTGGGGCTATTCACATGAGAAAGAGTTGGCTTCTCTATCCTCACCCCAATGTGTATGAAATGTTTTGGTTTCTTAATAAATGGTATTAACAAGAAGAAGGGTTAACCAGGGTAATTGACACTGCTAAGCTATAGTCTCTCTGTCACCAGCCAGGATGCAAATAGCCAAAGAAACAGATCTGTTCTCTGTTCTTGTTACATTTTTGGATATATTTTAAGGTTTCTCAGAAAGACCAGAACAATGAAACACCCTTTGACAATAGCAATCTCTTTTCTTCATAGCACAGCCTGAAAAACATTCAGACCCTTTCCTTCTGGGATTGCTCATTTCCCTTTTTTTAATCCTGAAAGAAAAACAAAAGCGCAACTACTGCAGTGCCAACCTCTGTTGCTCTATCAGGCAGGCAACGGATGGGATATTGTCTTCTGTTTTCACCCTCTCAGCTGCAACTCAGGGAAAACAAATAATAGCAACAAAGAAACTCTATTTTCATATGTTTCTCTAGTGGTGTCAAAAATAGGAACTATTGCCCACCCTGAATTTCCCTGTGCTTTTTCAAAGGCTTCCATCCTTTATGTGCATGGAGGAGAACAAAGCATATGGGCAATAAGTAGCATTTGGTGAAATGGAATATTGTCAGGAAAATTGGAGCCACAATCCTTGGGTCTCCTGAAGTCTGAAGCTGTAGCCCCAAGCTTTGTTCAAGCGTGAGGGGAGACTGTCACAGACCTCCTTTGTTTCCCTGCCTACATAGCCCTGAACCCATTGCAAGAATCTGGGCTCTGTGTGATTCAGTCTCTGTTTCCCTGCCTGTCTGTTTTGATTACATGTTTCCTAATTGTTTCTGCGTGTCTTTTACTGATTGCTTGCTGGTTTATTCATGGAGTCCAGATCCCATAGTTACTTGGATTGTGGTGACTTCTAAAGAGTTTTGGGGCTGGGAAGTTGAAGGGTATGTGTACTGCCCCATTAATAGTGCCACCTCTCTGAAGACTTTCTGGTACAGAAAGGTCTCCCAAAGCAGATAAATAATTCTGAGCAGATAGTTAGATAGATAGTCCCATCTATCTGCTGCTTTCAAATATATGTTTTTACTTGAGCCTGTCTGTGACTAGTTAGAAGTTACTTCTGGAAAGAATTCCTTTATTTGCACTTCTGCAGTCCAAATCTGCATTTTGAATAGGCTCAAAAGTAGCAAACAGAGGGTTTATCAGTGTCTGTGAAGTTTGTTGGCAAATGTTTTTGATGAGACACTGCTCAGCAATTTGCTAGCCTGTAAGACCTATGGTGGCTGCCTGCCTATACCACACAGAGGACCTTGAGTAAAGAAAGGGTACAGCTCTGGCTGGTGGGTGAATTTTCTATGCCAGCTCAGCCTGAAAACAGCAGGCTTTGTTACCACCTTCCCCATGCGCCATCCCTAGAAGTGTTCAAGGCCAGGTTGGATGGGGCTTTGAGCAACCTGGTCTAGTGGAAGGTGTCTCTGCCAATTACAGGGGGGTTGGAAGTAGACAATTTTAAAAAGTCTCTTCCAGTCCATAGAATCTTATTTCCATGATCATAAAAATTTCAGAATTTAAAGTTAGACCTGTCCCTTCATGCAAAAATCTTCTGCTGGTTGAAAACTACTTTTTTGCTGTGGGGTTAATGAGGGCTGCAGGATGCTGTTAGTACCCTGAGTGAGATATCACCCTAGTATCCATGCCTGCTGCATGTGGAATTGCCTTTAAAGACCTGCTCAGCCTCACCAGTGCGGGGGGGTCAGTACAAAGCTGCATTTCACTCCCTGGTATCCAAAGCAGCCCAAGCTAGAAAATGCTGGGTGAGGATGGAGGCTGGCTAGATGCTTGATCCCTTGTTTCAGGGGCTTTCTAGTCCATTTTGTAGCATAGCTTTCTGGAGGAAATCAGAGCTGCCTCCATCCCAGCTGTATGTCTTTGGCTTAGTGGACGCACTGATGGATGTGGAGGGAGATCAGGCATTTCCCTGAACACTTGGCCTGGTGGTAGTAGGGCAGAAATGAGGTCAACACCATTTTCTGCTCTCAAAGACCTGTGCTCCAGCCCTTGTGAGATGTGCAAGGGGGTAAGAAATTTTCTTAGATATTAGACATGTGGAAGGCACACTTATCACAGAAATGTGGTGAGTAGAGGTAGGGAAATGTCCATCTGATGGTGTATTTAAACAGAAATTGAGCACACAGGAAATTAGTGAACAAAGGTGGAAATTACTTTCCCAGGCTGTTCTCCATCTTAATCTTGCCATGCCATGTGAAGGGAGCATCCAGTCCCCCTGATGCCCAAGCCCGAGCAAAGCTTGTTGTGTTTAGAGTGGTCTGATGAAGGGCTATTTTATTCCCAATCTGATGCTTGTTCATGCTAGTCCTTCAGTGATAAGTCATTATTGGTGTTTCTAATGAAGCTTTTAGGACTGCTCTGGAAACTTTAAAACCTGTAGTAGTAAGGTAAGGCTGCAGGTTGAAAACCTTGGAGGCTTTGTGTGTGCCTGCAAGGCAAGACAACCCAGGTGCTTTTTGTTCATGATTTAACTCTAAATTTTCCAAATTTACTTGAAAGTTGTAATGTTTCCTCCCTCCTCTTCCTCTAGTCCTGAATTTCCAGCAGCTCTCCAACTAACATGTTCAAGCACACTCAATAAATCTATAAAGAGTAATTTACAGTTATATAGCATTGACCATTCATGGCTGTAGAAGCATTTTGCTGTAGAGAGTAATAGTATCTTGAAGATGATGAAACTATAATCATAGATTGTACATTCAGCAGTGGGATTCAGTTTTTCTTAAGTGTTCCATAGACACTTTCATCTGACCTAAGCTGTTTCTTTGAACTTGTAGGGGATGCATCATCTAACTTGTATTACAGCTACATCTAGAGATCACGAGCATCCCATGATTGCTGGTTCCTCTCCATTGACCCAAAGAAGGTCCAGACAGCTAGCTTAGACTAGATGAATACTGCTCAAAACTGCTGAAGTAGAGAGCAATAAAGCTGACAACCTGATTTCTAGTCCATCTCCTGTGCCTTTTTCAGTTCTTGGCACTTTGCTGATATGCAATGGATATAAGGTGATTCTGTAACTCTTATGACTTTTTAGGACATTTTTGCAGGAAACTCCCTATTAGGGTGGTGAGGTATGAAGTGGGAATGTCACCCTCTGTTCGTGTCTTTACAAGTAATGTCTATGTAGTGGATCGCTAGCCTTGCAGTTGCTCCCTTACCATGAGGAGTGCTAGGTAATGCTCCTTGTAGTGCTCTGAGAGAGATAAAGAAGCCTAAGGAGTGTGGAGACTGGCCTCAGGTTTGACCACTGATGCCAGTGTGTTTGTTTTTATTTTCTATTTCTCATTTTCCAGCCTGAGGACATTCATTAATTGTTTTGTTGTATGTGCCATCTCCTAACCTTAGAAATACTGTGCCTGTTCTAGGAGCAGAATGACATTCATTCACTCTGAAACAACCTGGGGATTTGTTTTCTTAGGGTTGTAAAACAGACTAGGTATAAATGTTGCAATTAGGAGGTGATGGGCTCATCTAATTAGTCAATGGGAGGAAACACTGGGGTCAGTGGGTTGGATAATGGAATCTGAAGGTGAATTTTGATGTGCTAGATGGCCTCGCATAGTCGTTCCACTAATTTGGAAGGAAGAAGAACCAATAGTAGCTTTGAAGAACAAAAGCCGTAGCAAAAGGCAGCATGTGATTTTTCTGAGCTAAGAACCTGGTTTTGTGATGTCTCAGTTGAGCACAGGCCTGTGGGATTCATTCAGGCCACGTTTTTTTGCCTTTTGGCCTGTTTTGAGCAGTAAGAGACAGGCCTTTAGCAAAAGTTAATAAGGCACTGGCAGTATATTACTGTGCTTGTATGATCAGTGGCTCAGCAAGAAGAAATAATCCTGACATCTCATTCTTTTGGAAGGGGCTGGTAATTTAAGTGTCTGAGTTCTGTAGGGAAGGTTGTTTTATGTAATAAATAAATATGTAAGGCTTAAGATTCAGAAATTCTGATATTTGTTTTTGGGAAGAGATTGGAGGCTTTTTCAGCATAATGCTTTGTTTGGGTTTAATTCTTCATTTTCTGTGATCAGTACTTTCATCCCTGCTGAAGTAGGCTAGAAATAGATGTTCAGGGGCTGAAAAATAGAGGAGGAAAAAAATCCAGTTTTCAGGAGTGAACCCTGAGATCATAGAATCATAGAATAGTTAGGGTTGGAAAGGACCTTAAGATCATCTAGTTCCAACCCCCCTGCCATGGGCAGGGACTGTTTTGGCTTGGTCCAGCCTGAGATAACTATCATCAGATTTTGCTTCCACAGAAAACCCACTGTCTCATTCCATTCAGTTTTAGTGTGCTCAGCACTGGCATACACTGCATCAGCACACACTGAGGTGCTTTCCATCCTGCAGGGTTGTGGCCTAAAAGATACCTGAAAGGTAAGTGGGAAGAAGTTGAATATGGTCCTTCTTTCCCACATTGCTCCATGCTCAACACAAATACTCATTCCTTACCTCTCTCACCTACCCACACCAACATTTTCCCAGGAAACAATGAACCAGGTTTGCCAAGCTTTGCTGTATTGCCTAAAATAAGAACTGACGAAATCAAATTGCACACTCTGGCCACCTTACCTTTCAGCACCCTGGTGCTATTTTCTTTTAGAGAGTAGGCAAAAGCTGGTCCTGGGCTCTGAGCCATTGCAACAACTCTTCTGATGAAAGCACAAGCTTGGAGCCATCTAATAAAAGCTCTTAGTCTTTAAAGCAGTGTCCAGGAGAGTAGCCAGGCTTCGTCTGGCTGTGAAATAATGAAAAGTGTATTTATGATAAGAAGTCTTATTGAAAAATGTACTTGCTGACTGGCTGCGTCCCAGTTACATGTGGATCTCCTGACAGAAGGGAAAGGAGGAACTTTTTCAGAGTAGTTTAGTGTGTTTGGTGTTATGAAAACTTAATAGGATGGATCTCCAGTGAGCATACAGCAACACAGGTCTGACAGCAGTGATGCTGCAGTGATCGTGATCTGTATACAATCTGAGAGTAGCTCAGGTTAAACATAGCTGGACCAGCCTCCTATGATCCTTTACCATCCCCACAGAGTAATACAAGCTCTAGTTTCTTAGCTCCCATCTTAAGTCAAATTTACATTACCATGGCTTAAACCCAACACTTTTTACCCATAAATGCCTTGCACACTGCAGCACTTATAACAATAAAAACCAGTATGGCTGAGCCACTTCCAACCTACTGTCTTCCTTAGAGCACACCGTGTACTGAAAGTAGATTTTAATGTGGAAAATGTTAATCTGGCAAGTGACCGCCTCCTGCTCCTGCAAAGGGTCTTGGTTCTGCTGCTGTAAGGGGACCCAACTGCCAGGCAGTCTGGTGAGTGGAGATGCTTTGCAGTGGCAGGGAAAGTCTCAGAGGACACGTAGCTGCAGGGGGTGGCTGTTATAAATCACAGTGGCCTCAACTGTCAGGCGGGGCAGAGGGGAGATTGATGGGGTGGGAGGGGAAGCTGAGACAAGGAGAGTTCAAGCATCACCCTGACCCACAAGAAGGGAAAATAGCCCTAACCATCAAGAAGGTTTGATTGAAGCCTGCTGTTTCCCCAGAGGGGAAAGGTCGGGCTCTGCTTTGTCAGGCATTCTCAAACGAAAAAAATCCATGTTTACACAGGACCCACCCCTGTACCTTATGAGATGGAGGGTAAATGGGCTTGGAGACATTCAGTGCCCCTCTCTTTGGTAGCATTTGTGTCATTGAACAGTGGAAATTCAGACTGGGCTGGTAGTAAAAGCCTGTAAGCAAGTGGACAAGTTAAAGCCCCACATAAACAGTAACTACAGTTGGCCTCCATAAGCGGTCCATTGGTGCTGTTTAGCACATTGGTTCCCTTGCAGAAGGCACAGATTATGTTGAATGGTGGTGGTTGTTGCCAGATTGTCTGAAGCACTGCACTGCTGTATGTATGTATCCCTGGTCCCAGGCAGCCTGAGCAGGGTGCTGCAAGCACCTGCCCAGAGGAGGGTTTCCATACTTAATTGCCAGATCTGTGCCACAGGTACCCCAATGACCTGGCATAAGGTTGTACCAGCCGTGATGGTTTAGCTGGAAGTGATGTATATATATATTCTATATATATATATATGTGTGTCTATACTGTGTGTCTGAGGACCTGCAGTCAGGAGGACAGTAATTTAGAAGTGTATTGAATTCCCAGTGGTGGAGGTCTCTGCCAGAAAAATTGGCCTTCTCTGCTCCCAGGCATCCTCTTTCCTGAGTCTTCCCAACATGTAGACAAGGAATTTCTTCTGGCCACTTGAACTGTTATTGTCACCTGCTCTGTGTCTCAGTCTTTCAGAGGGACTCTTGGTCCCATGTAATGTGATGGGTAGTTGTCCAAGTGTCATATGATACAAATACAAAACCCTCTGTCGCTCGTATATACGTGCCAGAAACATGGATATTGGGAATCAGATATGACTTCCACATCCTGTCCTGCACCTGGTTTGTGCTCATATTGTAAATAAAGCTGTTGAAATAACGGTCCTCTTTGATTTGCCCTAGGCAAAGGCACTCTTCAACTAACTAAAGTAAGAACTGGCAGTTCAGGAGTTAATTTGTGTGTGGATTGCATGTTTCCATCAAAGGAGAGGAGGGATGAAAACAGGTTCAACCATCTGACTTTAACGTACCACCATACGTCTGTCTGTGTTCTCCCAGCTGCTTTCCAACCTCTCCTGTCCCGTAGAGGAGAAACTGAACCAAGTACAGCTCAGCCAAGCATGGGCAATCTGGCATCTCTGCTCTGGTCCTGCATGGCTTTTGTCTGTTTGAAAGTTACTGGTATAGAATACATTGATTAATGGCCCAGTAAATTAATTGGCAACCTCTGTAGATTGTTTTGCAGTGGATGGCTGCAGAGAGCTGTTGGAGTGGAGAAACATAACAAAGCGCCAACTTACAGGGCTGTGACATGCCTGCTGTATGGCAGGCGTTTTCCAAACAGGAAGGGAAACAAAGGCATTTCACTGAGGAATGTTGCAGGCAGAGTGACTCACAGGCAGGGTGGGGGAAAGGAATTTTAAAATGCCCCAAACCAGGGGGGAAAAAACCCAAATGCATAGTTAAAACACAAAGTTAGTGCTCTTCAGATAATGGAGTCTTTGCCACGGGACTCTGGCTCAGACCTGACTCTGATTTGATTTTACAGAGTTTGACTACATGGTGTTTTGTGTGTTGAAGATCAAATTCTGCCCAGATCTGAGGTCATGAAGTTCTCTCTCTGCTCTTTCTTTCCAAGGCAGCATAGACTTAACTAAAGCGGGAAGTACAACTGTATCTCTCTGCCAGGTGCTGCTCTCCAGGGTCACTTTCTCATCAGTGAGCAGAGCAGCAACTGGGAAACATGACCCTAAAGTACTCCTTCTGTGTGCCAAACAAACTGCTGATATTAAATATCAAAAGCAAAATTTCTGTTGTCCAGTAGCAAATTGAGATTCTGGTCTGTGCAGGGAGCGAAGGTGCCACCAAGAAAGAAAAATGAGACAAGTTGATACATATGAAATAAGAGATATTATGACATTTTAAAATGTCATTAAGAGCATACTCTCATCTACTTGATGCATTCATTTAGCTCTTTTGTGTGAGTCCCAGTATTTTGTTTCTTAATTTTTGTAAAAGTAGCTATCAAGGCTCATTTGTGTTGTCTAGATAATATAGGAAGTAAAGCAAAATGCCTTGTTGTGCCCTTGTTTGAGGTAGTTGCTTGTGTGAAAAGCCTGCTTTGCGATGATCTTTCCTAATCTCGGGGACTGGAATTTAGGTCCTTCCACATTCAGTATGGTTCCCTTAATGGGCAACAAGGAGGCAGATGCAGCTGCAGAATTCAGTTCCTTCAAATGGTCTTTGACACACTGACTTAAGTAGGGCCTTAACAAAGTAGGATCTTAGCTCCGGCTCATAGTCCTGGCTTCTTGGTTGATTTTTGGTGGGAAGTAAGGATTTCAAGCAGAACTAGAGCTAAATATTGTATTTAATCTAAGTCTAAGCCCATGTCGCTTAAAGTTGATGGATGGTTTGCCTTTGGAATAACTAATGGTGCAAAACTTTGCTGTGGGAGTCTAATCTCACCAAAAAGGAGATCTGGCTTTAGGGTTTCTGCAATCAAAAATGCTGCAGTATTGCAGTGGAAGAACTTCCTCTGCTGGTTAAACTCAGAAAGCTGAGTTTGATGGGTTTAATTTTATATTCATTCAGAAGTGTGGTCTTGTTCTGCAGTTGGAATGGAGGAAAATGTGTACAGGATTTGTGGAAGGGACAGTAGCAGAGAGATTTCTACCTGTTGCCAGGCACTGTGGCTTTTTCCCCACCACCTGGCTTGCTGTCACTCTACCTTCCATGGGAGAAGGCCTATATGTGGGGATGTAAGAATAATCTGACCAAAATAAAATAGAGCAGTTGGTTTGGAGGTGAGAGCTAGAGATAGTGGGGTCTGCTGGCTTGATGGGTGCTACAGATTCTCCAAAGAGTAATGAAAAACCAGGAATATTTCACCTGAAAAAACTCACTGTGCAATCCAGAGGGACCTTGACAGGCTGGAGAGGTGGGCCTGTGTGAACCTCATGGAATTCAACAAGGCCAGGTGGAAGGTCCTGTATCTGGGCTGGGACAATACCAAGCACAAATACAGACTGGGTGGAGACTAGGTTGAGAGCAGCCCTGAGGAGAAGGACTTGGGGGTGTTGATTGACAGGAAGCAAAACATGAGCGGGTAATGGATGCTAACAGCACAGAAAGCCAACTGTATGCTGGGTTACATCAAAAGCAGCATGACCAGCAAGTCGAGGGAGGTGATTCTCCCCCTCTACTTCACTCTCATGAGACCCCCCTCTGAAATACTGCATCCAGCTCTGGGGCCCCCAGCACAAGAGGGACATGGAGCTGTTGGAGTGAGTCCAGAGGAGGCCACAAAGATGCTGTGAGGGCTGGATCACCTCTGCTGTGGAGACAGGCTGAGAGAGCTGGGCTTGTTCATCCTGGAGAAGAGAAGGCTCCAGGGAGACCTTAGAACAGCTTCCATTGCCTAAAGGGGCTGCCAAAAATCTGGAGAGGGACTTTTTACAAGAGCATGGAGGGATAAGACAAGGGACAGCTGATTTAAACTGAAAGAGGGTAGATTTAGACTAGACATAAGGAAGTTTTTTCCTATGAGGCTGATGCGGCGCTGGCACAGATTGCCCAGAGAAGCTGTGGCTGCCCCATCCCTGGCAGTGTTCAAGGCCAGGTTGGACGGGGCTTGAAGCAACCTGGTCTAGCGGAAGGTGTCCCTGTCTGTTGCAGGGGGTTGGAACTAGATGAGCTTTAAGGTCCCTTCCAATCTTCCTTCTGCACACATCATACCCAAGGTGGTTGATCTGTGTATAATAAGACACCAAAGTATTGCTTGTCTTTGCCAAACAACAGAAATTGGCTGTGATGAATTGCACTTGTGCCTGTTTCTGATCAGTTTAAGGTGCCTATTTCAAGTGACCAGGAAGAAAGATGAATGTTTACATTTTCTTTAAATGGCTGGTGCAGGCTGTTTGCCCCTAAGTAGTCCAGATTAGCGCATAGCCAAGAGTTCTGGCATAGGGCCACAAGGACAGATTATTCACTGTGCTTTCAAAGGGTGTTGGGTTTCTAGATCTGACCTTTTGGGTGGATAAATGGGAGGATTAGCTGCTAAGGAAGCAATTATCCACTCTATAATTAATATCTCCTTCTTATTTTCTGGTGTTACTTCACCTGGAACCAGAACCTGTTGGTGTTGCCAGCTTCGTGTAATTACCACCTTTACAATGAGGGCTAGAGTCCCAGACCTTTCAAAGTCAGCAAAGTGGAAGTGGGAAGTAAGAAAGCAATGGTGAAGTTATTGAATCAAGCTCCAGTGTCCAAAACAATGAAGACTGGGATGATTAAAGACTGTAGTTTTGTCCCAGAGGTAACTCTTTACCCTTTAATGCCACTGTGTCTTTTGACACGAAGATTAAATATGCTTGCTATTCTTAAACAAAGCCTGCCCTGTCAATAAAGCAAACAGGTGCCTAATGCTTCTGCACACACCTTCTTAAAGGTTGTGTTTCCCATCAATTCTGCTGTGTTTTCAGCTGTCACAATTTAAAATGCCATGTTGATCAGGTGCAGCTAGAGATTGACATCATTTCCCATTTACAAGCCCATGCAGATGTAGCCAGATGTTGATAGCATCTGACAGTTTTAGGTAGAGGATATATTCTTCTTGCTGTAATTTTTAAAGTCACCTTGTATTCGTTATTTATCTCTCTGTCTATTTTAAGGTATTTATAATATCCACTGCTGTTGTAAAGGAGACTGAGATTCAAAAAATATTTAATGATTCCTTGAAATATCCAATTTTGGTGTGTATCTGGATTTTATTTTTTTTTTTAAGGACTATAATAAATAAAAAATAAAAATAAGTTTGCTGATGACACTAAGCTGGGAGGAGTGGCTGACACGCCAGAAGGCTGTGCTGCCATCCAGCGAGACCTGGACAGGCTGGAGAGTTGGGCAGGGAGAAACTTGATGAAATATAACAAGGGAAAGTGCAGAGTCCTGCATCTGGGCAGGAACAACCCCAGGTTCCAGTATAGGTTGGGGAACGACCTGTTAGAGAGCAGTGTAGGGGAGAGGGACCTGGGGGTCCTAGTGGATGGCAGGATGACCATGAGCCAACACTGTGCCCTTGTGGCCAAGAAGGCCAATGGCATCCTGGGGTGTATTAGAAGGGGGGTGGTCAGTAGGTCGAGAGAGGTCCTCCTTCCCCTCTACTCTGCCCTGGTGAGACCGCATCTGGAATATTGTGTCCAGTTCTGGGCCCCTCAGTTCAAGAAGGACAGGGAACTGCTGGAGAGAGTCCAGCGCAGGGCGACAAAGATGATTAAGGGAGTGGAGCATCTCCCTTATGAGGAAAGGCTGAGGGAGCTGGGTCTCTATAGTTTGGAGAAGAGGAGACTGCGGGGGGACCTTATTAGTGTATATAAATATATAAAGGGGGAGTGTCATGAGGATGGAGCCAGGCTCTTCTCAATGGCTAACAATGATAAGACAAGGGGTAATGGGTACAAACTGGAACACAAGAGGTTCCACTTAAACTTGAGAAGAAACTTCTTCTCAGTGAGGGTGACAGAACACTGGAACAGGCTGCCCAGGGGGGTTGTGGAGTCTCCTTCTCTGGAGACATTCAAAACCCGCCTGGACACATTCCTGTGTAACCTTATCTAGGTGTTCCTGCTCTGGCAGGGGGATTGGACTAGATGATCTTTTGAGGTCCCTTCCAATCTCTAACATACTGTGATACTGTGATACTGTGATAATTTTAAGAAGAACAGAGCAGTAGCTCAGCCAAATCAAATCGGATTCCCCTTTTTGAAAGCATTCCTTGTTAAACTTTCACTCGCAAATATCACTTTTGGAACAAAAAGCCAAAGGCGCATAAACTTTTAAAACATGTAGATACAAAGTTAAATATTAACTTCTTTTTAAACTTCTAACAGGATTAAGTGGAGCTTTTAAAATACACTTGTGAGTTAGAGATTTATTGCAGACTCTCATTTGATGCCATTGTTGAAGCAGCACCATAGGTGGAAGTTAGTTATTTTTCCCCTGTGCTGTATTTTGAGATAAAGGGAAACCAGAGTTAATAAATTAAGGACAATTAAACCTTTTCTAAGATACATACTTTAGAATATGCTATCTGAATACTAAGGGTGTTCAAGAGGATTGCCAGCTGAGTGAAGAGTCACTGGGCAAATGCTGCTGGGTTTCAGGGAATGACGAGATTTGAGCCAGTAAAGTGGGATTTTGTACAGCACATAGGTAAATGGGGGAGTCACATAACTATGTAGTGAGATTATGCACCACAACCCAGCTGTGGGATTATCTTCCTGCCTACCGCACACTGAAAGCAAAAACAAACAAAAGGGCTTAAGCATTTATAGTGCTGAATAGCAGCTACTTTACTAAAAGGAGACCTCCTAAATTGCCTCCTGGGGACCACATCTAAGGAAGAGCTAATCTATCAAGTGGTCTTCTGCTGAGTGCTAACTCCAGTAAAAGAGCACCAAATACTATGTTTACCGAGCACTGAGTGAACAGAAATTTTCACCAAATAGTCAAAGCAGAAATTTGGTATTTGTGAACCAAGATCTTTCTCCAACTGAGCACAAGAGGCTGAATTCCTGGAGAATATACCTTCCATATTTACTGCAGATACTACAAAATGTTGTTTTCTTGATAGCAGAGGTTTTCAACTGCTATTAATACTGTGGAGTCATTCTCAGAGTAGTGAGCTCCCCCCGCCTCAGGAAGGATACGTGAGCTTGTTTGTCTGAGCTCAGTGGGAGACTGATGGAATTAGCCTGACTTAACCCTGTGCAGTGCAAGAACCTGGGCACTGTTATATTACCCTTAAGGCAAATTGAACTTGGAGACAAACATTGACAGTGCAGATTCAGAAGAAGAAAAACATGTGGGGAATATGAAAGCTGAACATCTTGTATGCTCTTGCAGATTAGTGTGGTGCTGCCTTTTATTAAACCAAGGCGGTCACTCTGCTATTGTAAAAGTTGTTTGTCTTGGTTTTCAGAATACACAAGGACCAGCCTGCAGGGAAACTTCAATTAATTCCCTGTTCTCTTCAGTTAAACATACTAGTTCAATTCAAATGATAAATTCAAATAATAGAATAACACAAGTCATCTTCAGTTAATGGATCACCACCAAGTGATAGTAGCACCAGTTTAAAGCAGTCATAATTTCTCAGTTGCTGTGTAGAACTTGCATGTCCTGGGCCAACACTTTTTTCTTTTTTTTTGTAGCAGGACAACTTCAGGAGCTGCATCTACCTTGACATGTTCAGATTGAGAGCTTGATGATTTTTCTGTCTCAGCTGACTTTGTATATAAGTATCTTTGTAGGTCTTCTTGGCCAGAGAAGTTTTCCTTTGGGAAAGCAAACTTTGGACATTTATGGTGGTAAGAGTTGATACTTGATCTCTCAAAGTTACTCTCAAAGTTACCAGTAAAGCCGAAGTGAGCTCCCTTGGTACCTGCAGCATTTCTGCTGGTTGTGACTGCCCAAACCTCAAAACTCTTGTGCTCATCCTTTTTCCTCTCAGCCCCAGAAGAAGGACTTTTTGATTTCTTTTGATGTTCTCAGCCTTGTCTCAAAGATAACTCTGCAGTCTGTCTCCCTCTGAACATTAAACAGTTGGAAATCATGACATCTGCCCTAATGTTAATCATTATTTGTCATGAGAAATAAGTAAAGTTAGAGTTAATTCAATTTGTCTTTGGTTGTGCCCATACATATGTAAGGGAACTCAAGGCACTTCTAGATTTTTCCACAACGTCTAAAATGTACTTTTAAAGGAAGTAGTGATTCTTCCATAATCACCTGTCTCCAGGAGATGGAGCTCCAAGAAAAACACTAATTACTGTTGGGTTTGTAATTTAAATTATGAAGGTTAGCAGCACTAATTCTATGTCCCTGGCTGGGAAGACTTGTCAACAGCTCAATTACGATTAGTGAATCTCATTTTGTATTCCAGAAGTGTAGTGAAAGGAACAGAGAAGAGAAAAATACACTCATTTACCTCAACTAGAAAGAGCCTGAGCCTGCATCCAGTTGTGAGTAATGCTTGCTGGAAACAAGACATGACCATTTAACAAGGAGGGTAATTAACTGTTAGTGTAGCTTATGAAGATATACCACAGATTTTTGCTTGCTCAGAGCTTTTCAATCCAAAATGCAGGGGTTTACTCAGTGAATACTTCTTTTTGAAGCTTTTAAGCTTTAGTGAAAGATCTGTCATGTGAACACCTAAGACCTGTGTTATGGTAGAGGTCTGGCTAAACAGGCTTAATACAGCTGCGTGGTTTTGAAATCTCAGTAATTGGGTTGCACATGGGGATATGGGGCCTAGGATTTGGTCTTTACTGATTAAGAAAACTTATACCAAAGAAGCCCCATGCATTTGAAACTTGAATAGACCACTTTCTTTTGGCTATAACAGCTTTCTAGAAGTTCTGAAAGAGGTGAAACCCCCAATCCATCAGCAGCAGAACCCTTGTGCCCTGCTGTTCTCCCTGCCCTGGCTGCCTTTCCTCCCTCCCTGGTTGGTCTGGATGTGCTCTCCTGTGGTCTTTTGGAAAGCAGAGCTTTCCCTGGAAAGTAGTCTCCTCCTGAGGGAGAGCTGGCTGTGCATGTATGCCAGTCCTGGGCTGAGGTTTGATGGGGGGAAATTCAGCCTATTCAGTATTGGACTTCTTTGCAAATGGATTAAAGAAAACTTTTGCTCCATGGCAGGGACCATGACTTCACCTGAGCCTTAACAGGCTACCAAATAGTTCACAGCTATTTAGCCAATGGCTAGTCAAAAGTCTATTACTATTGTGGTGGTGGAAAACACCTCATTTTGAAACAACACCAAGTAACAGTCACAGTTTTTATTAAAAATGAAAGCAGCTTCTGCAAGTTCTTTTGTCCTATGAGGGTTTTTCCCACTTTTTGAACCTGAAAATTCCAAATAAGATGAGAATTTTTATACTTCTACTATAACTCTGTCCCTGGATTTTGTTATTTGCCATAGATATTTGGGAATGGTATGCTCCTATCACTTTTCAGGCTCTGCGTGAAGTAATGACTGAAGAATGTGCCTGAAAGGTTGCTGTTGTGCTATCATTTTGGTGTGAGCTATATCCTCTCCATGGCTTCTTTTTCCTTGTGATTTATAGGAGAAATCATGGATCATGACCATAATGCCAGATTGTTTCATAGTTTGTTGTACTGTCAGACCAGTTTCCCAGCACTTTCCTACCCAGTTTGTGGCCATTTCTGGAGTTAGGGATAGGCATGTGGGGTCCAGCAGTACCAGTTTGGAGGCTAAAAGAGATTAACAATATAGCCAAAGATAGGGGAAGAAATGTCCCCGGAGAGTGTCACTTATTTATTGTTTAGGAAATAACTTAATTGCCACACAAAAGCATGGAGCAGGTATCTCCAGAGAATCAGAAGTCCTAATAGCTGCTATCCCTGGTCCCATGGTGCAATTACTTGTGCGTACCAGCTTTTACTTCTGCTGTTTCAATGGTTGGCAAGAGGATGGTTTGCTTTCTGATTTAGTGTGCTTGGCTCCTTGTGAACTTCTGGTCCATGTTGTTTATTATTGGGGAGAAATACCAAAGGCTTGGGGGTCTGGAAAAAGCAGTTGAAGTGTATTGCCTTTCTCCCTGATTTACCATGGTAAATTCTAGATGAGCATACAGGTCCTTCTCTGCTTGTCATTGTGAAGATCTGGGCTTTCTATGCAGCTAGTGTTTCTTGGCAGCCTCTGTAGGTGGGCTGACTATGTTTGCAAGAAATAGATGTTTCTGCATGCAGATTTACCCTGGGTTTTCAGGGGTGATTCAATGAATCCTGCAGGATTTCATTCTTCTCTCCACTGGACTTTCTCCCCTACTTCTCCCACCACACCATTAGAGCTGCTGCTAATTGGCCTGACAAGTGGAACAGCTCCTTTCTGAGGGAATCCCATAGTCTGTTGCAGAGAGGAATTTGCTTTGAAGTTGTCTTCCTGCCTGGTATTGTCTACACACCTTGCTTTGTGTGAGTATGATAAATGGAAATCAAACAGTCCCATACCAAGGAAATGACTGCTAAGTCCTGCCTGTCATTCCAAAATGTTTGTCATGTTTATGATGAAGCTGTCAGGGTTGCACTGAGCAGCTACATTCAAAGCAGCCAAAATGCTGAGTAGCCAAAGTAGCCAAAGGCCTCTCCCCTCGGTTCTTTTTTCCTGGGTAAAAATGCACCAAACCTGATGGAAGTGGGTTGAAGTGAGCTTGTTATTACTAACATCCATGTGTGACACAGTGTCAGAAACACTGCACAGTGATACTGTTGCTGTAAGAAGCCTAAGACAAAGTTTGTAATAGGGATACTCAGATTATTCCCACAGTGGTGTTATTGCTTAGACCCCTCAAACATTTTTCAGCCATGTAAAAAGGATGATTTCATGGTGTAATGGTTAGATGAGTAGGGCAGTACCATTAGGGCTAGGCTTCTGTTCCCTGGTACTCTCACTGAATTGCAATGTGGCTTGGTAAGGAGTTTCATGTCTGTGTCTCTTTCCTTCCTCTCTTCATTTGCCTTTATTGTCTGCTCTGAGCCAGATGGTAAGACTGAATTGTACTTACTGTACTTACAGAGGTGATAAATTCCTCAATTTTGCTTATTTAATGCATCTGGATGAGGGAAAATGAAGTAGTTATTAAAAAAGAAGGACAATACTACAAAAAGCCTCATTCATGTTACAGGTTCAGGCATGGGACAGAAGAGAAATCCACAAAAATCTCTCTTTCAGCTCTTTCTGTTGCCTGTGTTTGAATGCGAAATTGGATATCCCCGGGATCCTGGGAGACAGCACAGATGAAAACATCACCAAATTCCTCCAGGGGTATGCAAGCAGGAAGTGACATTTGTTTTGCATCCAAACATTACTTGAAGTCTAGTTAAAACTGTTGTTGTGACAAGGGGGTGAAAAAACACAGGGAAAATCCTTCTTCTCTTTTGGGAATCAGTGCAGTTAGGCAGGGGGAATACTAATGGAGGTCTCTGATCTTTCCTCCACTCAATGCCATCCCCATTTTGAACAAGCCACTTAGTCACCTATGGTTGAGTCTTCAGTAAATGTGAAACAACTTGTTAGTGATAGACAGGGTCATTCACATTGGGCCATCTTGTATGAGAAAAAGAACAGTATTAATCTAAGGTATTCACTGTTCTTCAGTTAATTATTTTGACTTAATTTGATGGTTGGAAAACAGTGGCTTATGTAAGTTAAGGCTGGTATTTCAAAGGAAACATGGGGGATTTAGCATATTGAAAACTCTTGGTTAGGGGTGGACAGAAAATGTATGTCATTAAATGTTTTGAGGTTTTGGGCTTTGAAGATCCCTAGACATTTTTCATAATCAGAGACACGAACTCTTTCCCCTTACTCCTTTTTCTAGAATACACTTTCCTTTTGTGCACTCACCTGGAAGCTGGGAGAGCCACATTTTAGTGCCTAAAGGCCCAATGTATACAGTTAATTCTCTTTGAATCACCCCAGCTGAAGTTTCTGTGTCCTGTGGCATATTCCTTTGGTGAATGAGGTGTTAGCTGATCTTCACCGTGAGAGTGCAGTAGTTATGGCAGCATGAGATAGAGAATTCATGGACGAGAACCTGTTCCATATAGGACAGCTCAGAAACCTCTAGATCAGCTTATTTCTGTATCCTAAGGTTGTAGCTGCTCTAGCATTTTGCTCTGGGAGTCAGGAAACACCTCCATCAAAATGAAATCAGAATGGAAACAAGTTTGGAAGTGTGGAAATACTGCATTTCCTGTTGGATCCTTGCACACAGAAATAGCTTTGTTCTTTTAAAATGTGTTCTAGGTCTTTCAGCCCATACCTAGGCAGGTAGGTAGGCAGGCCTGCCGTGTAAAATATCCCCACATTTTGTATATGCCCTGTGTTGTGGTTGTTGTTGAGCCTATGTAGAAACTCAAGTTTTTTGGCAGTGAGTGCAGTGCATAGTTCACCCTGCTTGCAGGGAACTTGAGCTGCTGCTGTCTGAACTGAGATGCTTCTAAGCACCCATGTAAACAAGGCTGAAAGCTGAATTCTTTCTTTTTGTTAGGTAGAAGGATCAAGCAGGCAAGTTTGGGCTGAAGTTTGCTCTGCCTTATGAGACCACCCAGCCAATCTCACCTGCTCTCTGCTAGACAAAACACAGAGCCTGGAGGTGGGAATAAATGCTGGAGGAGGCCAGTATGGGGAAGGACTGCTGGGATTCAGTCAGGGAGCTTTTACCTGTGTGGTATAAGCAAGGCAGCTGTGCTGGCTTTCCTCGTCTTCATACATTGAAATGAATAATCAGAGTATTAGCTGTCTGGCATTCATCCTGTTTCATACCCCAGTTTTGAATACCCTTCTAATTAGGGAAGAATGAATCAAACTAAGCCTACAAGTCTAATTGCAGGAGCAGGTGCACATTGTCCATTGGTCTGTGCCTATGATGGTTTGTGTGTTTGACTGATAAAATCCTACTATGTCTTTCCCTTCTTGGTCCAGTTCCACAGCCTCCCCATGTAGCCTTGAACTCCTCACTGTGGAAAGCAGAGAGGGAAGATGGAACACCAGAAGTATCCTAGTATATGTGGGACTGTGAGTACCATCAATCAGTTGATAGCGTGAAACGTGCATGGAAGAAGATGCTGCAGTGCAGTTATATTTGGCTACAGAAAACTTTGCCAGTCTTGTAATAAAACTGTGGTATTTTTTGCCAAAGAGCAGGTTTTGGAGCTGAGCTCCTAAACTTTTTTTGTTATAAAATTATGTGTAGTGTTAGTACTAAGGAGGTGGTTAAAAGGCTAGACCTTTGTGTGGTGGTTAGTTTCACTCTTTGGTGAATGCTGGCGTCATGCATGGCCGTTCTTACATTGACACAGGTAGCAAATGCGTTTGTGTGGACACCTTTCTGGGTAGTAGGAGCAGCAGAGTTCACCTTGCTTAGCATGGCAGAGATGGCAAATTAATGCCCCAGATCTGCATAGAAAAGGCCCTAGTCTACTGAGACATGAGTGAACACATGCTCAGTTTTAGTAAGTGGGTTAATATTTCCATGTTTCTTGTCAGAGTTTCAGGTTAAATGCATAAAATGTTGGCCTGGATTGAGACCTGAACGACATGATAGCAGCAGGGCCTGACTGAGCTAATGTCTAATATCAGGAATGGCAGCAGGTCTTGAACTTCACACTTGATCAATCTTTGAATGTCCCTTTAGTCCAGCAATTAGTATTTATAAGGCTCTGGAATGGAACAGTTCTTTTAAGTTTTAGATCCTCAAACTGCTCTGCTGTTGTTTTGCTCTCCCAGGATGACTCAGAGGCATGATGTATGCCAGTGGCTGTTGTTGCAAAGAGCTGGATTATAAAAGTCTCTTGGTTCTTCCCTTGTTAGAAGCTTGTGGTTTATGAAGTTAGAAGCCTTTCTGAGTTAACCTTTCACTTTGTTTGTGATGATAAGCTGTTTTACAAGAGTGCAATGAATTTCTCTGAGGTTATTTTTGACTACATAGGCCCTTTTCACTATACCTACAGCAAAGGAGAGATCATCTTTGGGGTTTTTAAAGAAAGTCTTGCAAGTGAGCAACTCAAAGACAAACAGTGGGTAGCTATATCAACACATAAAAGCAGAGAGAGCTTATTGAAACCAAGAGACTTTTTTGTTGGACTTGGGAATGTAACTAGGAGTTTATTTTTATCCTGGCCATAAGGGCTTTACTAAGAAAGCAGTGCCTGGCACAGCTTTCCTGCAAAGAGTGGGGGGATAGTGAAAGACTGGATTTCTCTGGGTGACCCCCCTTAGCTCATGTATTCTTAAAAACCTGCCTAACAGTTTTCAGTATCTAAGTGTTGGTCTTTGTGTCATTGTGTATTCTTTGTTACACAGACTGTAAACGCAACTGCAGCAGAGTGGATTCAAAAATTATTAACATTGATGTTGAGGTATTGGTACTCCCATACTGGGGGCAAAACAGGGACTGTAGGAGCACGTAGTGACTGACAGATTTTAAGGGACAAAGGGTGCAAAGGGAGAGGGAAGTAAATATGTAAAACAGGAAACGAAGAAAACTAACAGGACAGCACAACGCAGTTTGGTGACTTGGCTGGAGCCTTAGAAACCCAGTCTAGTGCTTTATCCATTAGAAAGTGGCCCATTCTTGGCACATTAATGTTTGATTTTTTTAATTTTTTTTTTTTTAAGATTGCAGTCACCACATTTCACTTCACACCATATCATGCATACAGCTTTTATGTTGAGTGAGCTTGTTTCTCAGGCGAAACTGGGATGATCTCTCTCGTGCTCTGGTGATCTCTTTGGTGACCATGCTCTAGGGATCCTGTGCAGACCTTTGCACACAAGTGGTGTAGGTCAGTTTACATTTCTCCCTTATCCTCAAAATGTTCTTGCCTGGGAATGACCCAGGACTATTCCCTGCCCATTGGATTCCTGCGTAGATGGCTGCATGGGGACATGCCTGGACGTTTGGGTGTTTTTTCCCTGTGTATGTTACACTCGTTCAGGCAGTGTGTGGTCCTGTTGGCTGCAGAAAGTCTGTCTTCTTACTTCTGTCTCTGTAGCATGCTCTGGAGTTTGTTAGTAAAAGATATGAGCAAAAGAAAGCCAAATAATTAGCTATCCCAGCCCTAATTCCCTGGGCAGAAATTCACTTTTCAGTAACTGAAACTGGCTTAATCCTAATCCCCTGCAAATCCCCTTTCCTAAAAGTCTTTGTGAGGCTCCCTTATTGCTGAGAGCTTCCAAAAAGACCAGTGCTGCTGTTAGGGTGAATTTTCCTAAAGCCTGTGGATGTTGTATCTGCAATGTGATGTAATACAAGGAGAGTGAATCTCTGAAGCCACAAAACCCCTTAACGTGTGGGTGGGATTATTAATGTGCAAAACAAACTGGCAGAAGAGCTCTAGTGTTGCAGGCACAAGTCTTCCCCCCTCTGTTATTGATATAAGCCTCCTTTCGTGCCTGTCACATAATCTGGCCATTTTCTGTGACAAGCCTTTCTCTAAAACAGCTCCCACTGACTTTCTACTTTGTTGACTGACAGTGGTGGGGATGAGGAGGTACACTGGCGTCACTTGTTATTACTGCCTCATTTAGCCAGTGGAGAGAAACTGCCACAACTGATACATTTAGATCATAGAATCACAGCATGGTTTGGGTTGGAAGGGACTTTAAAGATCATCCAGTTCCAACCCCCCTGCAACAGGCAGGGACACCGTCCATTAGACCAGATTGCTCAAAGCCCTGTCCAGCCTGGCCTTGAACACTCCAGGAATGAAGCATTTACCACTTCTCTGGGCAACCTGTACTGGTGCCTCACCACCCTCACAGTAAAGAACTTCTTCTTTATATCTAACCTAAATCTCCCCTCTTTCAATTTGAACACATTACCTCTTGTCCTATCACTACAAGTCCTATGGTGTACTTGTAGTCCCCCTTCAGTTACTGGAAGGATGCTTCTCCATCATCACTTCCATCTGATGATCTGAGTGATGGGCTGCTCTTCTCCATGTTGTCTGTGAAAGGAACCAGAGCCTTACTGCACAGAGCAGCTCCTTGTGCTCTTAACTGTGAGATGACCCACTAGTTAGGGCACTGAGTTAGCCTATCTGAATTGTAATTCATGGGCTGCATGTCTCATGCATATATAGGAATTAAAAAAGGTATAAATCTCAGTCATGAATCCTCCTTCATCTTCACAGGGAGAGATATTAGAGAAAAAATGAGATGTTCCTAACCTTTGCTTACAGTGGATAGTCAGTCTGTTCATTGCTGATGAAACTTACAGCTTTTTGTTTGTTTGGTTGATTGTTTTTTGTTTCCAGACAAATAGGTCAGTTTCCCCTGTCTTCTCACATCCCTCCTTTATCTCTTAGATCTGATCTCTTTGCTGTTCCAGTTTTCATCCTGGGAAAGACCTGAGTGAAAGACTCTGTGCAGAGTAGTACAGGTATTGCCTACTCTTCCTCTGTTGTTGCCTTGTCTTCTCTGCCATGGGGATCAGGTGGGGCACACATAGCCCAAGGCAAAAAGGATAATTATTTATCATGACGACTTGGGAGGTGAGAACCTTTCTTTCTTGAAATAGGTATGCTAACTCAAGGCACTAATGGACTAATTACTTTGTCCCCACTGTAACCAAGAACTCCTGGGAACTTGCAAGTCTCAACAATAAAACGAAGAGAGGATGGTTTGGGGACATTTATGTCTAACGCTAAGTGAATCTGCCCTTTTTACCCCTATGGATTTAAAGAATAGTCTCTTTTACTTGCTTCCTTCATAAACCTTTGGATTGATTAGCTTGGATTACTTACCTTCTGAAAAAGGAATAAAGAGAAAGAGTTAGGAGATAAATGAACCTTGAATGTATATTTTGAGAATGTTGCTGTTATTATTTTCTTCTTTTTTAAAATTGCAAACTGGATCCATCTCCTTTTCACTATGCATTGATAATGAAGTGTCAAGGGTCTGAGATCATCTTGCTGAATCTTCACAGAATCATAGAATAGTTAGAGTTGGAAAGGACCTTAAGATTATCTAGTTCCAACCCTCGTGCCATGGGCAGGGACACCTCACACCCGAACCATGTCACCTGAGACAGTCCAACATGGCCTTGAACACTGCCAGGGATGAAGCATTCACGACTTCCTTGTGCAACCCATTCCAGTGCCTCACCACCCCCACAGTAAAGAACTTCTTCCTTGTATCTAATCTAAACTTCCCCTGTTTAATTTTGAACTTGTTACCCATCATTTCATCCTTGCTTTGGGATTCCCCATGCCTTGAGACCATGTTGTTTGGTAATTGCTTTTCCTCCTTCATAAACTACCCCTCACTCCAGTTCAGCACATACAACTCAAAAGAGCAGAGACAATAGTGGTTTGTCTGGAGTTAGGTCCTAGATCAGTGGCAGCATCTTAGGAATACTTGGGTGAGATTTAAAACAGTCACAGCTCAGATCTGTAAAGCAGTTATTTGAACACTGACAAGATGTTGTTTCTTATCTTTAGAGGGATTTACATCTGTCAAAGGTTTAAACAGCACTAAGGGAAGTAATCTGTTATATTCCTGTAAGTAAAAGAGATGTCTGTGTTAGGCATGTACGTGGCCTGGGCCCACGGTGTGATCTGTGGAGGGAGCTAGGTACCTCAAGGCCAATTTGTATCTCAGGCTGTCTGAATTGCCCTGCTGGAGCACCCCTCTGTCTTCATGAATGGCAGAGGGATCATGGGGTATTGGTTGTCCTACATAGCACAGTAAATTGGTGATATTAGGTAGGTGACCCTGAATGCATTTGCTATAGCCTAGCAAGGACTACAGAGTTGTTTTCAGAGATGCTACATAATTGCCTTAGAAGTGCCTCTCCTTAATCTGAAGTGAGCATTAAATCCCAGACTGCAAACTGTCTGGGGCACTGTCTGGTGCATTCCCCTGACTTGCTTGCAGAAGAAAAGGCAGTAGTCTCTAGGCGTGGCATTGCTACTTCCTCCCTTTGTTGCTGAGCTGCTTCATCCAGGGCCACCAAACGTGGGCATCAGGATGTGTTCAGAGCCTGAACTAATCCAAATAGCTCAACTGTGTGAAAAGAGAGGGACCCAGGTAATACTGGCTTTGGTATCCTTGAGGACTTTCTAGATTACTGGCTTTTGATACTCTAGCTAAATCTACCAGACTACTCTTCTGCAGAGTGTGCATTGGTAAGGGTCTGACTGCCCTGAAGTGAGGGAGTCCTGATGTTAGCTTTAATGAGGGAATTGACTTCAATGTACTGATGTGGAAACGAAGGCTTCTTGAGAGGACCCATGTTTCTGAATATAATCCTCTGTGCTTCACTGCTCCAGATACCCACTTGTCTCAGGGGCTGGAAGGGCTTCATAATGTCATGCTTAATTTTAGGAGCTGTCTAAGAAATGCCCTTCCCCAGCTTCTAGGCTGAATGGAACTTACACCAGCCTCTCCTTGTGTCCATGGGCCATTTACATTTTATGTTTAAGGGACAGCATAGCTCAGATCACAGTGCTTTTCAGAGAAAGGTGATAGTTCCACTATCAGCTGAGATTTAATACTTCCACAGCAGGCAAAGCCTGTCATATCAATTTGTTGGTCTGGCCCATTCCCAGGCTACATGCCATTCCCCAGTATAAAAGCACCTATTGTTGCCACTGAGCCAGTTCCAATGTAACATGCTATATGCCTCCTCCATCAAAGAAGTGCAAGGTGCAATATGAAATACAATTTTAACGATTACAGATTAAAACTAATTCTCACCAGTTCAACAGAACAGACTATGATAATTATGAAAGTCTTATGAGCTGGCTGAAGATGAGAAGTAGATAGATATTACAAGTTTAATCCTCCAAATTATTGAAAACACATTTAATAAAACATACTGTCTTTTGGCAAGAGAAACTTTGATTAAAATTGTTTAGGGGAAGAGAAGGAAAAGGAACAGGTCCCTAACTCATGAAATTGTACCTGTCCTGTAGATAACAGCTGTACTATGTGACTATGCACTAGAAAATGAAACACTTTTAAGGGACACCAAAGGGCTGGAATTCAGTCACAGAATCATAAATGGATTTATGGTAGAAGGGACTATTGGAGGTCTTCTTGTTCAAACCCCTGCTTAAAGTAAGGTGGACCTCATTTGTGTTAGGGTGCTTGTGGCATGCCCAATTGAGCCTGATAATATCCTGAGTATAAGGCTTCTACAGGCTCTCCGGACAACCTGTTCTAGGATTTAACCTCTCTGGTGGTGAAAACGGTGTCAAAATACACATTCAAGGTTCATTTATCTCATAACTCTTTGTCTTTTATCCTTTTTCAGGAGATAAGTCATCCAAGCTAATTTGGCTTTGGTTGTTGGCATAGACACTCCTCAGGGAGCCAGCTCGCTTTTGCTGTCATTTTAATCATATGAGTAACTGTCATTACTTGTTCAACATCTGTTGTCTTCAAGTAAATTTTTTGCTGTGTTTGCAAGATTGCGTGTCATAGTTATTGAAAGGAAGACCACTACTTTATCATGTTGGTGCTTTTATCCCTCTGAAGCAAGTGTTTGAATGAGATATCTCCCCATCAGAAGCTCAGGGATCTGAAATATCAATACAGTTAAGACCACTCTTAAGTGAGGGATTTTGTTAATGCCACTCATCTCTCTTTCCCTTGATTCCCACTGGTTCTGATGGAAAAAAGAGTCACTATTACTCTTTTCAATGATGTGTGTATTAGTTAACCACATCAAGCCTTTGGAAGGCTTGCTGTGTGTCACCTACCTCCAGCATTCTTTGAGAAGAATGTGCTCTTTGATCTTCCCTTGTGTTTTTGGTTGAGAACAAGGTGAGGGGTTGAGGGATTGGCATGACCATGAGAACCTCATGACAGCCACATGTCCTGCCTGCACGAGAGCTATGCTGAGACTGTAAGGAACTACTTGCACCTAAATATTAATGATCCTGTCCTCCTCCATCTCATCTGATAAAAATATTGATACTCAGGCTGGGTCAGGCATGAACAAAGTATAATTCTGAGGCAATGTTGTTAGGTCTAGCGTCTTGACATGAAGAAACATATGAAAATCCTTCTAACCAGCCCTTCTGCCTGGGTTTGGACAGGCTGTGGAAAAACTTTTCAAATTACTGTTGATTTTGGAAATTCTGGATCAATGAGCTCAATGTATATGAAGGTGTGAGCAGCAGATCAGACTCTTTTAGAGATCTTTAGATCCATTGGTCCCAAATGGATCTACTGAGCCTCCCATTTTTACCTTTTCCTGTGGGGAACAAGAAGTGCTGGGAGGAATTATTGCAGTCTCATGGGATCTTACAGTCACTAAGCTCTGGAAGCTGCTCTTTGGGATTGTTGGTTTGCTTTTGGCAGTTATTCTTTGCTGCCCTACTCTTTCCAGTCCTGAGGAAGGTTTCCATCACACTTAAATGCGCTGTTTTTCTTTGGAGAGTGATTCTGCTTGACCCCTATAACTTTAAAAACAGTATGTAGGAGGGTTCTGGGGCTGTTTCCCACTCCTTAGCCAAGATGTAACAGTTCTGTTGTTTCTCAGTGCAGGGAAAGTAATGTCTATGCTGAAACCATATCCAAGAATTTTCTCTCCTTGGTAAGGTGCAGGCTGAGGAAACCCAAGCTTTGTGCCCTCGGTTTGTCCTCTGGGTGGGACAGTTCTGCTCCACAGAACCCGAGGCATTCTGCCAACTCCCCACTGTTGTTTTTATCCCCTGACCTTTCTTCTGGTTTACTCCCCTCCCACCCCAAGGGTGAGAGACAGTGAAGGGAAGATGGAGTTACAATTTACTAGACATTTGGCTGCTTCATCTTTTGTACATCACTTCAGCTGACAGGACTTTTTTTTTTTTTTTTTTTGAGAACATACCTTGCATGCTAATCTCTGTGCATTAGCTGGTCACAGCATAAATGCTTGTCCATTAATCCAATGCCTTCCTGTGTGTCTTTCATCTCCATGCTCTCCAGCATTCTCCTGTTTCACTTTTCTCCCTCCTTTGTCTCTAATTCTGCTTAATACAATCCACCTCAGTACCACTGCTCCAGGCTATGGAAACAGGGATAGATACTGTAAGCAGATTGATAGACCCTGTTAATAAACATGCCACCCAGTGCTGAAGGGTATGCTCTTCTGCAAAGGGCAATCTCCATGTAACTTTGACAGACATGTTCCCTTCCACTATTTCTTTATCTAAGAGTACCCTACTGACTTCTGCTGTACCAATATGTTACCTAATACACTACAGCTTATTTCCAGAGAATTCAACTATTATTATTTGTGCTTTTTTACCTTCTGATAGATAGGACAGGCTTGAGAGCAAAACTCAGTACAAAGTAGGGCTGGGACTACTCTGTCCTAACTTCTTCTGAGTCTACTATGCAGACTTCTGTATTTGAGATACTCATCCTTCATTCCCTGTATAGGCACTGCAGAGATATAGGCACTTTAAACATCATGCAGGATCAGCTGAACTAGCTTGAACCAAAAGGCCACCCATAACCACTCTGGAAAACCTGTTCCAGTGTTTGATCACTCTCACTGCTCAATAACTTCTTAAATCAAGATTTGTGTGTGAACACTTGATGGGGTTTTCTTCCATTCATTGATGCTATGGTGTTTTTAATCCATGTAAACGTTTGAGACCTGCAGAAGGGCAGTGGCAGGAAGTGCCACAGCTCAGTTTCACAGAAGATAAGGAAATGCCTCTTTTCCTCATTTGATGCCCCTACACCAACTTCTTTTTTTTTTTTTTTTTTTTTTTAATTGGAAGAAACACTTTCAATGAGTGTTGAATTCCTTTTCCTCCCTCTCAGTTTCTGTGTGGTCTGCTGCACCTCTCATATGTGGTCTTACAGGTAGAGGAGGAGTAGTTACAACTATCTTTCTCTTAGCTGTCTCTAAGTCCATTGCATGTGTGGAGGAAGATGGGAGGAGGACCCAGGAATGCAGACAGTCTTCTGGATATGAGTCCTTGAATAGTTATACAGTGATAGCATGGCGGTTTCTGAATTGCTTTCTATTCCTTCTGAACAAGGCCTGTTTTTTTTTCCTTTTTTCCTGGTTATTAGTAAATATTGATTTTTATATTTTCACAGAACTGTTACTACTCCAGAACCTCTGACATGTGTTACTTTACATTTATTTACATTGACTTTTATCTGTGACTTATCACCAAGTCTCTCAGTATCAGGTGATCTTTCTGCTGTTCACTCTGCAGTACTTCCTGCATGTGATACTTCAGTCCTGGGTTGGACATACGCTTTAGCTTAGGGCATGACAGAAATGCCTGCTTCTGTTCACTAGCTCTAAGGGGAGGCTGAACATGTCGCTCACCTATGAAGCCCTTTTGCTGAACAGCATGTGAGGATAGACTGGAAGGTTAGAGATTCCACAACCTCTCTGGTCAACCCATTTGAGTGTTTGACCACCCTCAGAGTTATATGTACATGTTTAAATGGAATTTCCTGTATTTGTGCCCATTGCCTTTTGTTCATCCGCTGGATACCACTGCGAAGAGTCTGGCTCTGCCTTCTTTACCCTCAACTGCTCCCCCCAGTTATTTATACACATTGAAATGATCCCCCTCAACCTTCTCTTCTCCAGTCTAAACAGCCCTTTCAGCCTCTCCTCATGTGACAGATACTCCAGTCCTTTGGTCTTCTTTGTAGCCCTTCGCTGGACTTGCACTAGTATATCCATGTCTCTCTTGTACTGGGGAATCCAGAACTGGACATAACACTCCAGATAGTCTCACCAGTTCTGAGATGCAGGCTTACCTCTCCTCACCTGCTGGTGATACTCCTACCAATGGCTGTCTTTATTCTGAGGGCACATTACTGACTCTTGGTCAACTTGGTGTCCACCAGGACACCCTAGTCCTTTTCTACAAAACTGCTTTACAGCCTGTTGGTCCACAGCATGGTGCATGGGGATACTCTTCCCTGTGAGCAGGACTTGGCATTTTGCCTTAGTTAAGATTAATGAGATTTGTGTTTGCTCATTTCTGCAGATTATCAAGGTCCCTTTGAATGATGGACCTATCTTGTCTATCAACTGCTCCTTCTAGTTCTCTATCACCTGCAAAATATACAGATGGCATACACGTGCTCAGAAGTGTTCCTTAGTGTAACAGAAAAGCATAACATTAAACACAACAGCAGGATAACTGAGTGCAGTTCCATGTCCTGTCCCAAACTAGGATAACGCAGGACATGATATTCATCAATCTAAGCTGTCTCAAGATTTAAAAAAATAATAATAAAAATAGAATCACCTTTTCTGGGGAGGAATGATGTTGTCTGGTTCCAATATGGCATTGGGATACAGCTGGGATATGCACTCAGATCCAGTGCTCCCAGGTCTTGCAGTTTAATCACAGCCTTTAGCTGTAATGCTCTCCATATATAAGCACAATTCTCACTGAGTTTGGCAGCAGCCAACCCAGAAACTGTTTTGGTACAAAATACAATAGGTAGGAGGAAAACGTGCTGTGGATGCAGTTGGTGTTACAGCTGTGAGGCAAAGAGCCTTTCTTTCAAAGTGTTACTCTGCAAAAGAAATCCGCTTCTCTAGCCTATTAGTCAAAACAGCTGCTCTGAGTCAAAGCAGCATAAATAGCTTTTAGCCAAAAACCTTTTCTAACTGCTGTTATGCTGTGGCCATTCTGCTCTGTGTGATTGCTGTCTCTATACAAGCGGTTAGTGTAGTATGCAGCTTAATAAATTCCACTGTCAGATTTCTATTGTCTCTTTGTTCTTCGTTGCCAAGGAAGCCAAATATTATTTCTGTCCTTGAAAGAAGCTGCAAATATGAGGAATGGCCTCAGCAAGAGGTGGGGGAGAAAAGCAACCCTGCGTAAAAATACCTTTTGTGTTTTCTGTTATTACGTTTATAGAGATGATTGGGGTGATGTGGAAGAATGGGGCTGTCCTGCCTTTCCTCTGTTAGATATCTTTATTATTGCTATTATTGACTTATATTCCAGGCAAAGCAGTTCACTCTGTTTGTGTATCCTTTCATCCTCTGTCATGTCCTGAAGTGCTACTAGGGTAAAATAATGTAGCCACTAATTTTTAAAGCCCTAACAATAATATTACACATTCTGTGATCGTATGATGTGATTCTTTGAGAAAAATAAAACTAAGTTAAACTGGTGAGATATTTTGACACAGGCAAGGCTTTTCACTTCAGAACCAGGAAGGTATAGCTTATTAAATAAGCAGAAAGGAAGCTCCTGCATGAATGCTCTATCTTCAGCCTAAGGTACAGAGACTATCTTGCTTTTACTCCCAAACTCTGATTTTCTGCCCATACCTGCAACGTCTTGTGCAGGAGTGGCATGTGGGAATTTGAGGTTAGTTAACTTCAGGCTAGTTGAGTAGCCTGACAGCTCAAACTGATGGTGCTCAGGATGCCTGTCTTATGTTAGGATTGTTTATATCAAACAATAAAACCACAATTTACCTCTGAAATTATTATTCCTGCTACCCTGACATTTATTGTTGCTTTAAGTGGTCCAGTTACTGGCGAGTAATAAATTCCCTCTTGGCTGAAGTCAGTGGCTTAAACAGAAGATGCTGATCCGGCAGTTTTGCCTGGTTGTTGCATACACAACACACTGCATGTTCTGTTAAGGTGATATTTGAAGTTTGTAGCCAAGTAGACAGAGATAAGGCATACCAGAAATAGGGGAGATTCAGACAAACCTACTTTTTTATCTTTCTTTTTTTTTTTTTTTTCTACATCCAGTCAGAGCTGAATTTTCTCCTGGGTAATTTTTATCTTTAACAGTACTTTTTGCAAGCAGGTATGATTTTGAGCTCAACCAAGTGGGAACATAAAGAGAGATCATTTACAAATAGATTTTGAGCAAGAATATCTTTCTTCTTTTTAGTATTTTAAATCTGCTTTCTGTTTCTCCAGTTTCAAGTGACCCAGCCTCCATGATGCTTCCAGCTGATTCTTGCAGGCAGGATGAGCTCCTGGGATCGCACTGGGACCACACACACACACATATATATATATATATATATATATATATATATGAAAATATATATATGAAAATGGAACTGTTGGAACAAGTCCAGGGGAGGGCCAAAAGGATGATCAGGGAATGGAGCACCTCCCATAGGCTGAGAAAGTTGGGGCTGTTCAGCCTGCAGAAGAGAATGTTGTGTGGACACCTCATAGCAGCCTTCCCGTGTCTGAAGGGGGCCTACAAGGATGCTGGGGAGGGACTGTTCATCAGGGACTGTAGTGAGAGGACAAGGGGTAATGGGTTCAAACTTAAACAGGGGAAGTTTAGATTGGATCTAAGGAAGAAATTCTTTACTGAGAGGGTGGTGAGGCACTGGAATGGGTTGCCCAGGGAGGTTGTGAATGCTCCATCCTTGGCAGTGTTCAAGGCCAAGTTGGACAGAGCCTTGGGTGGCATGGTTTAGTGTGAGGTGTCCCTGCCCATGACAGCGGGGTTGGAACTAGATGATCTTAAGGTCCTTTCCAACCCTAACTGTTCTATGATTCTATGATTCTATATGTAAAATATATATATACATAAATATTTTAATATGTCTACTCTACCTGTTGTCTGCTTTTGTTTTCTCTTTTTAATTTCTTTCTTTTTAATCTACTCTATTTTTTCCTTTCACTGTTTAGCCTTTTCTATCTTGTTTCGGTCTCTCCTCATTTCCTTTCCTCTCTTGGGGTTCATAAAGCTGCCAAGACTTGGCCAAAGCAGAGAAATATGCATTTCACAGGTGAAGGTCAGACAGAGGGCAGCATCATAGCTCTTATTGCAGGTCCTGGGGAAAAGGATGCAGATTCATTCTGAAGCTGTTGCATTCACTGAATTTGTCAAATCTACCGTGAATAAGTAAATAAAATATGGAATTGAAAGGAGAAGGAAGAAGTATATGTTAAAATTCCACTGTTGGAAACAAGCTTTCGCCTAATTTTTGAATTTTCTTGGGAAGTGAGTTCTGAAAGAATTACGCACAAGGTCTCTAGTTTGGAGTGGAATGACAAGTGTGGATTTTCCACAGTGTCTCAGCAGAGCTCACACTGTACGTCTGTGAGCAGTATGTACCCCTCCCACTACAGATAACAATTTGTCATTGTCCTAAAAGGTTTCCTGCTTCTTCAGTGGAAAAATTTCTAAGATGCAAAGCCAATCCAGAGTGATTTGACCTACTTGAGCAGGAAAATTGCCTATCCCCTGCCCTTATTACACAATGTCAAATGAGGAGGCCTTGAATTTCACAGTTTGCAATAAAAAAACTTTTCTAATAGAAATGACCATTGCAGAATTGAAATTCTTGTTAAAATCAGTGAGAGAGACTACAACCTGATTGGAAGTTTTTCCTGTAGGAGAACTCTTCACAGCAAAGATGGTATTTATACATTTAAGTCACATTGTATCATTTCATGCAAGGTAACGGGATTTTAGATTTGCTCTCTGGAGTAACAGGAATTGTTCAACAGTGTGACCTGCCAGTTGAAATCTACTTTTTTCAGGGATGTAGGTCACTCTAAGAGCCCCAGAGCTGGCTCCTGGCGCTGTGTGCGAAGCACTCACATCTACTTGTGATGGCTTTAGCAGCAGCTCCCGTACGGTTATGCACTTTTGCCTTCACTCCCGCCATTTGCCCTGGTCTAAACAAAGCTGCCATCTCTCTGTACCCATAGTCTTGTCAGAATAAATTCTTCTGAATGGGCAGAAACCTGTTTATTTAAGTGTTGGTGTTTCTTAGCCCTTGTCATATTGTCATGGCTTAGTTCTTGATTTGCTTAAAGAATTGGTCAGTGTGGATGAGGTCTTGTCTGTCACTTGTGTGGTCAAACAACTGTTTTCTTTGTTCCATGTCATAGTGCGATATGCTGTGCAAAAGCTTTCTTTTAATTTGGGTGGTAATAGGATACTTCCCTGTTGCTCCTAGTAAAGCTGTAGGCAAAGGCCATGTTGCCTTTTAGGCGCTTCTGCTATAGCTCTGCGACACTCATAGTTATAGCAAGGCTGATATATATTTCCCTTGCTGCCTGTTTCTAATACAGAAACTAACCCTTCCCCTATGTTTGCAATTATGAAAGTCTGTGTTTTGATCAAATTGGACAGTACCCAACCTTCTCTGTTTGTTGGTGCTCTGTTTCTTACTGTCACACTGCATGGGGACATAAAGGAGCTGTCACAGACCTTACCAGAGACCTGATTCACAGGAGCTGCTTTCATGACATATGCTGAGTATCTCCTATTTTTAGACAAGATTTGGGACTGAATCTTCTTAGGTATGTGGTGATCTTGTAAACCCTGTGCTTTCACAGTACTAGAGGAAAAAACAAAAGGTGCATTCTCTGGGAATGGGGGTGTACCAGAAGACTGCTGTCAGCCACTGTGCTCACCAGCATTGACTTCTCTGTGGGTGATATGGCTAAGGAGGGCCCAAGAAGAGATTTGATGGAGATAAAGGGGTGCCTTGCGGAGACTTATAGGCTGCTTCTTTTCTGGGTGTGGAGAGAGTGGGACAGTGATTGTAGATTGACTGCACAAGTCATGGAAGTGCAAATTCTATGCTGTGCTGTGCTATGTTGTGCTATTCTATATTTTGGGTTAGGTGGTCTAAGATGCTGATCACTGTAAAATGTTCTTGGCCTCTTGAATACGTAGTAAGACATTCAGTGAGCTCAGAGCTTGTGCTGAGGGAAGTGGACGGATCCAGCTCCTGACTCCTTTTGCTGTTACATAAGAATATTGTGGTGTTAAATCACTTTAGCAGCACATGAATAAGTTGGTCCCTGGCCCTTAAGAAATGGTACAAATTTGATTTCAGTAATTTTAGTGACTGATGCAGAAAAGCTGTCAGTCTCTTGCCACAAAACCCACTGATGCTTGTAGGAAAGGTTGAGCATCAACATGCGCTGGGAGCAGGCTGTGTGGGACCAGATCCTGTCTGAGCTCCTGAACTTCTCTGCAGGCAGAACTGACTATGGCTGCAGGAAGACACCAAGCTTTGGGATTGCTTTTTTCTTAGCTAGGGTATTTCCATTTGCATGTAGATTTGTAATGATGTTGACTTCCAAGGGAAAATTTGTTTTCCATAAGAATTGTCACAGAAAAGGGTGGGATCAAAAGGACTTTATTGTGGAACTGAAAGTCAGAATAAACACCAGTGAAGTTTGTCTCTATGAGGAAGTTTATCAGCGAAGGTGCATTGGTAGTTCTGCAAGTGTGTTCCCATGTGACTACGTTTACTATGGAAAATTATATGGGTATCATTATAGTAGCCTAATTATAATCACTGTAGGTTTTCTGTAAAAATCTCTTGTATATAAGCCACCTAGAGAAAACTGTCTTTTCAGTATAGTAAGCCTGTTATAACTTAATTTAGAAGAGCTACATGACCCCTGCTGGTGTGAGCTCTTTATCACTACCTAGAATGCAATAGCAAGGCCACAGTGATTTGTGTGATGACTGTGTTTGGAAAGTACTTGGTTGACAGCCAAGGAGGAAAAGCCAATTGAAGCTGCTCAGGAAGTATCACCCATGTAGCTCCTTCAGCTAGAAAGTGATGACCTTAACCCTTACTGCAGCTGTATCTCTAGAATAAAATACTGCCTAGCTTGTCTATGCTGCATGGAATTAATCTTTTTGGGCTGTAAGAAGTATACACTAAATCACTCCCAACATTATACCTCTCATTATCTGGGTAGTGAGCCCCATAAAGCTTCTCAAGGTGACCTGGTAATTATCTTTAGGTTATGCTACATGATATATATTATAAATATGATTGTGCTATGTGCAATGTACTTTATATAATTGACACATAATGTGTACTAATGCATGCGAAGTTATACTTTTTACAATTAGACTTTAATATTTATAATGCTGTAACACCAACATATTAATTATATAATGTATTAATATTTATACTATTTTAACAAAGTGTTCTAAAAATTTTAGTGCTGCAAAAAATTAACTCTACAGGGGTGAACCTGGGGCTTCTCCTGTAACTTAAACTAGGAAAAATATTCTGCAAAGTTAGGTGTTTGTTGTTTCTGGTTTTTTAACATGTGTGCATGTTTGTCTGCATTTAATGTATTCACACACGTACACACATAAATGGAATTTTTAGTGGGAAGTGTTAGGAATTGCTAGATCTGGTAGGCTGATAAAGGCAAGGCAGTGACAACTCTGTGTTCCCAGGTGCAGGCAACAGTGATGGTAAGCAGCTATTCCCAGTAGAGAGATTTGTGTGTCTCAGGCCACTCAGATCAATACAGGCAGAAATAGCATTCATGCAAACACAGCAGCACCAGCAACCTCACCCTATTCCTCTCTCTGGTTGATCAGGATGAAAGCATGCTAGGGGAAAATATGCATGCGCAGCTATGATGTTGATCCCCCCCAGTAACTGGCCTTAGACGGTCCATGTAATAGCTGGTTCATGGGTCCAGTCCCCTATACTCCAGTCACCTCATACAGATGTGTGCATGCAGGTATGTCTCTCAGTTGACTCCCTGAACACTGGTCTTCCCGTAACTGGCCTGGACCTTCTGGTCTCTCCTTTAGCCAACTCATGGGTTGTCTGGTCTCTCCAGTATTTGACCTAGACCTGTGGCCACTTTCACACCTGGCTCCCAAAGCTCTTATTCTACATGCCAGCTAGTCCAACTTGAGAGTCTCTAGTGATCAGAGACAGACATGCACAATATGCATGTCTCACCTCACTTGCTCTGGTTGCTAGCCAGACACATGCATGGACCTGTGGTCTGACTCTGGTTGCTGTCACTGAGACTCCATACATCCGCATACACACAGATCAACAGAAGAGGCTTTGATCTGAGATAAAGGAGCAGGAATAAGCAGCTGGAGAGAGGGTTGCAAGTTGGTGAAATCCTGGGGCAGCTCCTTCCGGCCAAATTCTCTGTACTGTCAAATTTCTTTAGACATCATGGCTGCCTGCAACCATACAGCTAGTAAAGCAAGAGCTTTTTTAAAAAAATCCTTAAATCCAGAGGAATTGGGTGGTCAGCCCCTTGAATTGCAGGTCATGATACTGGTACAAGATTATAAGAGAAACTCTGACAAAAAGGAGGGACTCCAGTGGAGGGTTAGTAGGATAGTTTGGGGCTAGAGCACATGCCACATGAGGGGAAGCTGGAGAAGAGGAGATTAAGGGGTATCCAGATGCTTCCTAAAAATCGTCATACATAAACCAAAGCAAGGTTCCTCTCAGGTGCAAAATGAAAAGTCAAGAGGCAACAGACACGAGTTGTAACACGGGAAATTCTGAGCACTTATTTGGAAAAAAAGTGCTGTAATCAGAAGGGTGGTGAAGCACTGGCATGGGTGCTTCAGAGAATCCCTGTCCTTGCAGTACTTGGTCAGGGCTGAGCAAGGTGCTGGGCAGCTTGATTTCACTTTTATATTGGCCCTACTCTGAGCAGCAGTTTGTGCTAGATCACCTGTAGGAGGCTCTTCCAGGCTAAATTTACTCTCATCTAGAAAGACAATTTTTTAAACTCTGTTCATTTGCTTTTTCAAACTGTAAAAGATCAGAGAAAAACCCCAAACAATCTTCATAGCCATAAAAACTTGTTTTAGAAAAAAGTAAGTTCTCAAGAAATCATAGGCTTACGGGTCGTTCAGAGAACATCATCTAAGATGATGTTGAAATAACAAACAATATTTGTTGTATTGGATTAGAATTGGATTTTTAGAGTGATTCTTTAAAGTTCTAGGGCCAAAATACTTGCAGTTGGACTTGCTTATTAAATTCCCTACAGTTATAGCAGTAGTCTGTGGAAGGGCTGTAGTGGTTTATTAAATTCTATAGGAGTTTACAGTTATGAAATTTAAGGGAATAATTAACAATAATCCTCATTAGTATCTGATCTATATTCAAGTCTGCGGAGTTTAAAACCACCACGTTTTTATTCCTGTCACCCCTAGCCTTCATCAATCTAATTTCCACTCTCTTCTCATCCTTACATTAGCCCATTATGAAATCCTACCGTTCAGGTTTTACAAAATGTTACCTTGTTTAGCTTTGAAATGCTGGCACTCAGCTGCAGTTCTAAATTCACTCTTGTTTTAAAGCTATTTTGCCAAAGTAACACTGGATACTGTTTGAAGCTGCAACTGCAGTACAGAAGATCAGACAGTGGGCAAGGAACTGTTGAATTAAAATAAAAATATTTTCCTAAGTATGCTTACAAGATGTTCAAGTTTATTCAGTGCTGTATGGTATCTGAAAGGTGAAAGGATTGGGGAGGAGCTGGAGTGAAAGCAAACCTCTCTGTGGAAGGTTTGTAACAGCAAGTTTTAATCTCCGGTATTAGTAACAACGCAAAACAAACCCTACTTGTCCATACTAGGCTGCTCTGTGATTTGAGAGAGCTGCTTTTACTACTGCAGCCACAGGATTATCAGTAATGCCTGGTATGAAATGCATTCATTGAGTTACTTGCTCTGGCTTCAAGCCTTGCCTGGGATCACATTTCAGCCCTGTTGGCCTGTCCTCATGGCCTGTTATTCTATTCCACTGGCTTAGCACTGTTTCTGTAAGATGTTACGAGTATCAGTGTTCTGCATATAAAGAATAAGCTGAAATTCTCCACTCCACAACCTATATGAAAACCAGTGTGGTGTAGGGGTAGTCCGAGCTCCAGAGAAAGTATCTGATTAAGGTCTCTCTTGGAAGAAAGTTCTGTTTCTCATTTAGAGTCTCAAAAAATCTGTAAGGAAGGTGAGAATAGAACAGTAAATACTGTCACCACCAAGAAAAAAACAACCCAAGATTAAAAATAAAAGAATCTGTGTCAGCCAGGAACAAGACAATGTTTTGTTCACTAACACAGTTAATTGCACTGACTGCATGTGTTTCAGATAACGGAAATCACTTGTTTCTGAGTATAATGTTCCTTATTCAATACATTGGTTTTTCTGTTATATGTTTATACTACTATATGTGTAACTGCAAAAGCTCAGAATTGGATATTTTAAGAAGACAGTACTATAGCTTAAATATAGCTTGATGCAGGTATTAATGAAGCTCTGGCTTGAATTATGTGTAGTAGTTTGTTAACTGTTAAAATCATTTGAATTTCCTTGTAATTTATTAGAAGTTTCAGATCATATCCAAACTATACAAAGAGTTAGTTTTGTTGTGATTGTCTCTATTCCTTCAGCACACACCCACAGAGATGTTTCCTGGTGAAAGATTAAATTAAAAGTCCTCTGATAACTGAGGAGCTGGTGTGTTGCTATGGCCCTTGTGAATCAAAACTAGAACTGTATTTAGTGGAAGTAGAAGAGGACTTACTGCTTTTAGGTAACCATGGTTAAAAAGGATATATGAATTGAGTGTTTGCATACTCTACTATTACCCTACATTTGGATGCAATGGAAGCTCTTATGTCATCTGTGCTTTTGTGAAGCAACTTTATTAGTTGCTTTGATTTGAAAAAGGCAGGGCTATTGCTCTATGACAGTAAGTAAAGAATTATGATTAGATTTACAGTACCTGTAAAATGATGATATTCTGTATGAAACTGTTATTTTTCTCTAGTCTGTATATGTGTTAGAGCTGGCTGTTGGATGAGAACTGAGCAACAGTTCTGTGGAGAGGCAATGGTGAAAATGGTTCTTGGGAACCGACATTGCTGGGTGGGATAGAGTTACAGTCAGCATTAAGTGTTGTTTATGGCAAATAGTGAAGTTTATTGCTGATGACTGAAAGTAGTCAAAATCTGGACTTTGGAAAAATAAATTGCAAGTGGTATGTGAAAGGAAAATTTCCCTCTTGTTAGAGAGAAACTGACCTATTGTTTTTGTGATCTACTTCTTTTGGTTGTTCTGTCTTCGGAGTGTAAATCCCTGCTTTCGTAGTGACATTGGTCTCTTGAATCAGGGAGTTGTTTAGCACTTGACTCCTATATATTGATTTAATTTGGGAGTGTGGAAGTCCACCAGCAAAGGTTCCATGTCCTCAACACAATCCTTCAAAAAAGAGAAGTGCTAAACTCAAAAGATTTTGAGATTATTTTTGTTATCCCAGATTTTCAGAATGTATAGCATTTGGAAAAGTTGAGGTGGCTTAATGCTTTAAATTTATTTTATGCTTTTACCAGACTTTCAATTGAAATATACATTTTTGAAGAAATGCTCAAATTACTACCTGCTCTAGCATTTTCTTTGCTACACAGGCTAATATGTGAACCACTAAAAAATTTTGTGATAAAATCATGAGAATTTATGTCACTTCCACTCTAGATGAACCACAACAAAATAGGGTAAATTTGACTGTAGCAGTACAGCTGGAATGTTTTCCTCAAATAATTGGTTCCTTTCAGGTCCTGGATATGACAATGGTGATATCACATCACAGAATTTGAGGGTGAAAAAAGGAGAGGCAAATGTCTTTGGCTATCTTTAAAACCAACCTACCTTATGTTTGTTTTGAGTGGGTGCTTGTAAGACTGTAGCTTATATCCTGTAATGCAGAGACATACACTTGACGGGGAATGGCAACATATTTGATAATATGTTTATTGTCTCAGTTTCTTGACTTATATTCTGTGGTTTATGAATAGCTGATTGATGATCTACTGTATCATTTTCCTAAACTAGTTTCTTGCAGCTATCCAAAAGAGATTTATACATGCTTGCCAGGAAAGAGTCTAAGAGTTCTGTAAGCTATTCCTTGTGTCCTTATGGAGGGCTTCTTGCCATTGAAGTCCTCAAACACCTGGCATTTGCTACATGTTTATGCATTTAATTCAGTAAAGAGCATCCCAGTAATACCCTCCCTGGTACCACATGTAGTGGTACAAAATGTCACCGGAGACTTGTTATCAAAAATTCAGCAAGGATGCTGAAAACAATTCAGGTTTTGGGTTAAAAACCATGAATCAATGGGTAACAAAATGCCAACACTTGCAAAAGAACTAGCAACGAATGTAATGCAAATTTGGCACCCTTAAAGAGGAAAAAAAGTGCAGTAATTCTCTACAGCTACTTCCTTTTGCTATTTGAAGATCATCATGTCATCCCTGATCATGTCCATACCTAATCCAGTATCTTCTCTCTGACAGTGGTCAGTGCCAGATGTTTCAGATACTGTGCTTAGTTTATTATTAGCCAGAAACCATCAAAGTGTTCAATCCCTTCAATATCTTGAGCTTGAATGAGCTCAAGTTATTTTAAGATTGCTGATGGAAGATGAGAGGAAGTTGTTGTTTCAATAAGTGATCTGCACTAATTGCAAGGGTTGAAGTTTTCCCTGATCCTGAATTGGTAATATGAAAGGCATGTTCCAGGATGGCGATTCTGACAAATAGTTGAATATCCAGAGAATCCAGTAGAGTCTTGACTGCATCTTGGTTGTATTTCTCTGGCTCCTTAATAGGTCAGCCCCAGGGAAAAGTCTTAATGCACTGGAGTAACAGCATGGAAATTAGGGTTTAATGTTTTGTGTTATATTCTGGTTTTGCTTGCAGTTGGCTTGTCCTGATGCACATCTTGTATGATTGCCCTACTTTTCATGGAAAAGAGCTGATCTGATTACAGGACTAGATGTACAGCATCACACAGAGCATGTATTCTACTGACTGGGAAAGGAGATGCACTCCAGTAGTTCATTCTATTCCCAGAGTGCTTCCTTGAACAAGTGAGATAAAGAAACTAAATTAAATAGCGCTATTCCCTGATCTGATGCAGCCCTGTCACTCTAATTACTGGGGCTGTGTCTCAGACTTTTTCTTATGAGCAAATGCAGCCCTAGGGACTTGGAAATTACTATGCAGGTTTGAGTAAATATCTATTTGGCACACACCTTGAGGCACTGCAGCAACAGAACTGCTAAATAAGAACTAAAATTTAGAGAAATCAGAGGATCCAGCCCTCATAGTGCAGCTTGAATTCTGAAGCTAAATTAGGGTGTGTTGGTTATCTCTGAGAACAATAATTATAGGTGTTTTGGGCATCTTGACATTTGTTCTTTCACACAACTCTTGAGCTATGTTTCAGTGTTGGTATGGAAGCAGAACTACTCCCATTCAAAGTTCTGGATGTAAGCCGTTCTGTTTTGGAGAGTAAAAGGAAGTTGCTGGATATGGCTTTAGAGACAGAGAAAAGGCCAGGGAGTGTTTAACTTAGTGGAGTAAGTATACCCTACACATATGTCTGCAAGGATAGCTAGAGATTATTCTAAGAAAGCCATGTTAATTCTTTCAAACCACATGAATTGTGCTTCCCTGTGTCTGTTATCATGTCTTGGAAGATAAGATGATGAATGTGAGGAAGCAGTGCACCTTGCAGTAATGAAGGGTAATTGTATACCAAGCTGGCATCTCAATATAGCAAAGATGTTGAGATCCAGAAAGAATCCTTTTGGCTGCCAAGAAGGCAAGGGTACTGGAACATACAATAGGTAAGAGTCCGAGGGAGCTGCTCTGTTCATATAGGAGAAGTAAAGAAAAAGGAGGGTGGGATCTACCTAAATGTACGGAGGAAATGGAGCCAGTCTTTTAGCTGAAATGTACAATAGAAGAACCAGGGGGAACAAAAAAGTCATAACATGGTAAATTCCAATTGCATGGAATGAAAAAAGATTTCATTGTGAAAATTGTTAAGCATTGGCACAGGTTACCCAGACAGGTTGTGGAGACCCTATCCTTGGAGATATTCAGAACTGGGCAAGGCCTTAGAACGCTTGGTCTAAGTAGGCCCAGCTTTGAGCAGAAGATCAGGCCAGGTTGCTCAAAGCTTTATCTGGTGAGACCTCACTTGGAGTATTGTGTGCAGTTCTGGTGTCCTCAACATAAAAAGGACATGGAACTGTTGGAACAAGTCCAGAGGAGGGCCACGAGGATGATCAGGGGACGGGAGCACCTCCCGTATGGAGACAGGCTGAGAAAGTTGGGGCTGTTCAGCCTGGAGAAGAGAAGGCTGCGTGGAGACCTCATAGCAGCCTTCCAGTATCTGAAGGGGGCCTACAAGGATGCTGAGGAGGGACTCTTCATCAGGGACTGTAGTGACAGGACAAGGGGTAATGGGTTCAAACTTAAACAGGGGAAGTTTAGATTGGATCTAAGGAAGAAATTCTTTACTGAGAGGGTGGCGAGGCACTGGAATGGGTTGCCCAGGGAGGTTGTGAATGCTCCATCCCTGGCGGTGTTCAAGGCCAGGTTGGATGAGGCCTTGGGTGACATGGTTTAGTGTGGGGTGTCCCTGCCCATGGCAGGGGGGTTGGAACTAGATGATCTCAAGGTCCTTTCCAACCCTAACTGTTCTATGATTCTATGATTCTATGATTCTGAGGTCTTGAAAACCTCCAAGAATGTAGGTTGCACAACTTCTCTGGGCAACCTGGTCCATTGCTTGACTACCCTCACAATGAAAAAGTTGCTCCATATATCTGGTCTCAAACTCTCTTTTTTCATCTTATGCTTGTTATCTCTCATTCTCCCGCCATGCACCACTGTGAAGAGTGTGGCTCCATCTCCCTTGTAATCTCCTTACAGATCCTGGCAGGCTGCTATTAGTTTCCCACAAAGCTGTCTCTTCCACAGGCTGAACAAGCCATTTCTTACAGGCAAGTGCTCCAGCTCCCAACCATCTTGGTGGCCCTCTGTTGAATTAATTCCAGATTATGGAAGTCTGTCTTGTACTGGGGGTCCAAAAATTGCATGCAGTATCTAAATATGGTCTAAATGATGAGTCTGGCTCAGCTGCATTTCCTGTAAACTTGATAGATATGCTGATGGAAACAAATGGTATGATCGAACTAAATGTTTGGAGCATCTGACTGTTGCCTCCACCAAGTATGGCTGAAGGTCAAACCACCAAGCCTCCACCCATGCCATGTTATTGTCTTTCTCCTTTGTGCTTGTGTGAGATGAATAATGAAATCTGTGTCTCTTATTGCTTGTAAGTTGTTTGTTTCTTAGACTGCAGTGGTGTAAATCACCTAAGTATTAACTTCCTTTCACTAATGATAGTTTTTGTTGTTTTTGCAGGTTACATATCACAAGTACTAAAGAATTACACTGACCATGCCTGCGATGGTGAATATGTCTCTCTGAGATGTCCTCACAGAACTACCATCAGCATCCAGTCTTCTTTTTATGGCCGAATCGTACCAAGTCATCAGATGTGTCCTTCTCGCTATCCCCACTCCTATGCAACTTTAATTAAAGAAAATGTTGCCTGTTCAGTTGGCACTTCCCTTCAGGTACTGCATTAAACTGAATTCATTCCTTTGGGACTTTTGTTGGCCTGGCAGCGGCTGTCCATGCTGATGCTGCATAGAGCTCTATTAAGGAGCACTACCCAGCATGGCAGCACTGACACCTTACACAGCTTAGTGGATAATTCATCTTGGTAGTTTAGACAGGACTGGATTAGATTTTGCTGCTGAATCTCTCAACTTTGCTGTTACTCTGGTCAGTAACAATTCAGGAATGTGATTGAAACAGAATTACTCTGCAAGACCACAGTGTGTTTGACTGGATTTGAAGGTAGATTTTTTTAGTTCTCCTTCCCAATGGTTAGCTTTTTCAACACATTCAGAAGTTGCTGTCGTGTTTCTTTTACTTCAGAACTGATTCTATTTCAAGAGACTTCTGGTAACTTGAAACCTAGAGAGAATCCTGGGCTTTACTTCTGACTCATTTGGCTCTTAGGCCACTGTAAGTGATCATACATCTCTTAAGCTTTTAATGTCCCAAGCATTGGTAGTTAATCACAGAATCCCAAGGGTTGGAAGGGACCTCAAAAGATCATCTAGTCCAACCCCCCTGCAAGAGCAGGGTAACCTAGAGTACATCACACAGGAACTTGTCCAGGCGGGCCTTGAATATCTCCAACATAGGAGACTCCACAACCCCTCTAATCAGCTCTGTCCATTTATGTAGGGGATGTTGACTACATGTACCCTCCCAGGAGAATATGTGATGTCAAGCAAATCAAAGGATTATTTGTAAGGTGCCAGTGTTACTCAACTGTCAGTAGGAACAACTAGAATCAGAAACATGAGTTGGCTGATGTTGTTGAGATGAATGGGTTCTGCTCCTGGATGTTGAAGTAAGCACAAGACTTTCAAAGTGCAGGCTTTGGGACTGAATACTATTGGGCAAAAATCTCAAGCATTTAGTGTGTTTATGGCTATGAATCAATAATAACTCATAATAAAAATTTATAGCAGAACTAGATTAATGCACCTACAGGGTGCATCATAATTTATTTCATAATTTGGCTAAAGGCCAGAGTTTCCCACATCACTTCTAACTCCTGCATCAAAGGTTTTTAAGAGAAATTTGCAACATATTTTAAAGTTGATACGAGTACTTTGCCTTGCTAATGTCAGTGGTAAGTTCTCAAGAAACTGCACAGGGTTGGTGTTTGCTGTGGTGTAACCCTTAAGCTGACAGATTTGCAGTTGCTCTCATAACACTTTTACTGCACAGCAAACGACTGAGTTGTAGTGTGGGAGGACGTGGTCCTTAACAGTGGAAGGTTTTCCCAGATATGATAATGAAAGTTCATAATACAACAGACAGGAGCCAGCTGTTTTGTTTAAGGTGGGGGAACATGGACTGAAAACTTTGGCAGAGGCTAACCTTCCCTCCTTTCCTCTGTTGATTTACTGCAAAATTTACTTGAAACACTTTGTTTCCCAGCATGCGCATGCCTTTAACCCTGGTGGGTGAGTGGCCCACTTAAGACATCTGGAAGAACTTGAGAGCAGGGGGGATGTAACCTTTGGCTTTCCATGCCATGGTTTTGTGTGCAGGAGGGATTTCAAAGAAATCCTTAGCTGCCTGGCTTAGCTCATTATGTTGTCAGAGCTGTTCCCATTAGCTTTGCCTCCAACACTTACAGTACTTGTAATTACAGTTCCCCTATCTATCAGAGTAAGAACTGTGTTCTCTGTAGGTAGTCTTGTAGCATATCTCTTGTACGGTATGTTTGTTACATGACTGAGACTGGAAACGCCTGTTCACCCATTTTGGGGATGCAGATGTGCTAAGGAAGTAGCTGACATTTTCTGTTCTGCCACAGATTTCTTGGGGGACCTTGGGCAAGTTCCCAAGTCTCTTTGGAGGAGATCCACAGTCCCTTTTGGTGCTCCCAAATGTGGCTTTGATACCTCAATGTGCTGTGCTTGGCCAGGGTGGGGTGAGTCCAAATGCCAGAGATGAATCTTGTCTTCTTTTTCAATGCTGGAGGGGGTGAGGCCTCTCTGAAGGGTAATCCAGAAACTCCACAAGCTGAAAGGCAAGCTGCCTGAAGCTCACTGACAGGAAATGCATGTATGTAGGAAAATTGAAAAGTTATAGACAAGGAAATTATGTGTAGTTTTGTGGTTTTGAAACTCTGCTGTATGGCTGCTATAGGCAGGACCAATTGTGTGTGTATTCTGACTGCAATTTAAGAGTCAGCCAAACCAAACCCTTCAAAATTAAGTTTATAAAATTACTGTGTCTAATCAAACCCATGACTGTATAAATTTGCTTGCTTGTCTGGAGAGTTGCCTGGAGGGAGTGTAAGGGGCAGTTTATTAATACTATTCCCTGCAAACTCTACTTGTGAGTAAAAGTTCATTCCCATTTAGAAGCTCTGTCCCCTGCAAATTGACAGTTTAGACATTGTTTCTATGTTAAAAATGGAAAAGAAAGGGTTGATTACACTGACATAACTACTATAAACCAGCCTTGTGTGATTGGCTGCCAGGATCCCTTGCTTCAGTCACTTGTTTTTGTTTGAAATGAAATGCAAACCACTTGTGAGAGCATGTCTAAGACATTAAGGCAGTGACCCCAAACTACACATTTCTGTTAGTCTAACATTGCAATGTCAGATTCAGTGGGAGATTGCCAAATGTACAAAGAATTTGGACATTCATACCAGGATTTTAGTTTCAAAGTGGCTGGTCTCTTGTTAACTTTTTGATCAAGTCACATGAATATGGAGAGATGAGAACAACAAAATAAAGTTGTCTTGAAAGCCAGACATTATTTTCTTTTTAAACAGGTCCCCTTGCTCCCCTCACTCCACTCAGTTTAACAGGGGAGCCCGGAGTTAGCCTAAGTCTCATGAGATACATGTCAGGAAACAAGGAGAGTTGAAGCATCTTTGATATATTTTGAAGATGGAAGTGTAGAAAATTCCTACTCATCCTTTAACAGCAGAAGCTAATTTGGGGCACTAGTGTGGTTAATTAGTGTTCTGGTCTTGTATTGGCTCTTTTTTACTTTCTTTGTGGAGTCCTGCAGAGAGTATTCCTGGCTGTGAAGTAATGGAAAGCAGTGTACTTGTCCCAGCCAGGAGGGATGGCTGGGGAGAGAGAAGAGGAACATCTGGAGCTTTGGTTGCTGTGATAAAAGGGACCTATAGAGTGCACTATCCTGCTTGGCAGAAGTCTGTGAGCAGGAGCCTCATGGTGGAACTATCTCTTATCTTGCTTTCAGGTCAGGGAGAGCAGATGCCAGGACCAAAATCTATTAATTTTTTACCCAGAAAAGTAAATCCTTGAGTATTAAGGGTCATTTGGGTGTATTGAAGTCATGCCACTGAACATGTTTGGCAGTATGTAAGAAGGTGTTTATCCACACTGAATAATTTCCGCAGAGAAATTAGTTGTATTCCCACTAGAAAGTCTCTATCTACTCTGGGTACTGACAAGCAGAGCTGCATCAGCATACTCCTGTGTGTGTACACATTAGCATGGCCCTGTGTGTGTTAGTGTCTTTGTGATGACCTGTAACTCCCACATACCTTTATCTTTTTGGAGAAATAGTGCAGGTGCAGTTGGTATGAGCTTGCAACATAACAGTTTTGAGAACTTGGAGATTTTTGTTAGGTGTGTGCATTTTGCTTTTGTGGTGGAATTTTGTTCTGTCCCATGTCACCCAGATAAGGTTGGTCAAACTTGGTCAAGTCTATTTTTAATCCACCCAATGTCTGATTTTTACTGTAAGAGTGTGGAGAAGAAGCTAACTTACATTGCTGCGCAGCAGAGGGTGATATAGGAACACCTGAAGACACCTTTTACTTCAAGGGTATCTCCTGGGGACCATCGTCATCTGCTTTAGCCTTTCCTTTGTGCCATGGTTCTCATGGTCACACTACTGAATACTTTTGCACTTCCATGAAAAATATAAGGAAAGGGGGAATAAGGAAGCATCTGGGGAAATAAGGAAACTGATAAACTGATACATATTCTCATTTTGGTAAATTGACAGAAAAGTAAAATCACAGCTTATTTGGAGGAAAACCAGAATGTCCTGGAGCAAAGCTTAGTTAGAAGGAAAATAAAAAGCCTTGGAAAGGCAGTTATCCATTGGTTTCTCTTCCCAGACATTTATCAAAGACATTGTAGCATAACTTCTGTCTTCATGTATACATGCACTAAAATAAGCAGGAAACTGCACTTCAGGAGGCAATGTTTTACCATGTGACTTGTTTCCCCAAGAGAAGTGGTGCTTAGGAAGGTGCTGTGGAGCCAGTCATGCCTGTCCTTAGAAAGATTAGCTAGTTTGGAGAGTGAGCATAGGCATTGCCTGTGGCCTGGGTTTCTTTCAACACTCTCCAGGACAACCAGTCCTTGGTGACAAGAATCACTAGCGCTGCTGATGTAATATTTCCTTTCGTCTTTTAAGTGAGATACAGGACACCTTTGCTGCCACCATCTCCCACTGTCACTCCAGCAGCATGTAAGGCACCAGTACAAAAGAGAGTGGATTCCTTGCATGCTAACCACAGGATTCCCTGAGCCCCTCTTCTCCCATTTTTGTTTGCACCTATCAGGAAGGTTTCTGAGACAGAAAGCAAAGGGGAGCTATCCTCTTCGGTGGTGGAAATATGAGATAAACTGTCCACTAACTGTGTGACTCTCAAAGCATGGGCCAGTTGTTGATCACAAAATGAGGGAGCTGCAAGATGTGTATGTTTGTTACCATTTCTGAAAAGGGTTTTGTTTTCTGCAAGAATTCTGGATTAGCAGTATGGCAAAGTAAAATACAAAGTTGAAGAAAATAATCCAACTGCTCTAGCTTTCTTTGTAGGGCAAGGACAGTGGCTTCTGCCATGCCTAGTCAAAGGATGTTGCATGGTCTCACTGACAGAACAACCCTAAGTGGCCTCAACAGGAATTAGAAAGGGTCCTTTCTTATGCCTCTGAATGTCTATAGGATGGTGATGGTCAAGAGGAAAGAGGGAGGAAGTTTATAGAAAGGAAGAATAATTGTCATCAGTACCACTGGGAGGAGAACAGTCATATTTCATGTTAGATCTCCACAGCTTAGGTACACCTTGAACAAGTAAAGTTTCAGTCTCAGAAATGTCAGTGAATTAAAGAGAATTTTGGACAACTCTTTGTCAGACTATATTAATTACTTTGCAGAGGATGGTGAACCCTGAGCTTGGGGTCCAAAAGAGAAGTTACTGCGGTGCTGAAGTTGCTCTTAAAAATCACAGAACCCGTGCAGCTTCATTCATGAATTTTGCCGAGCCTGAAATATTACTCTCTGTCAAGCAGCTCCCTCAGCTAATTATTTGCAAGTAGAAGAACTGCTTGATGCAGAGGTCACGATAATCTCTAAATTGTCATGTCTAAAATCTTTGGCTTGACTGAAATAGCTCATCAGAGCAGTGTAATTGTGTACTGCAGAAGAAGAGACACTGGAGGCAGAGGTGGCCTGTCTCCCTGATTAGGCAGGACTGCTTCCTGGAGTGTAAGCCTTCTAATGCTTTGTTTACTCTAAATTTAAACTTTCCATGTCATGGGGCTTCCATCATTGCCACTAAGACCCTGCTTGACAGCGTAATGGTTTGCTCTCAATGATTTTTTTCCACTTTGTCTTTAAGCTTTACCTTTCTTTAATCCGATGGCGTTTGGTTATGCACCCTTTTGTATTTCTTCAGTTTAGACCTCCTCTCCCTTTGAAGCCTACCCTGCATACAGATTAAATTTCCCACTGTTAGGAAATGTAGATAATGTTAATTAGGTGATATTTGTAATGCAGCTTTTATCGGGTCCTTCTACTTGCTAAGCATGTTCCTGCTTTTTGTGAATCACTGTCTATGGGCTCTTTCAAGGCTCTGCCAGAGGAGCTCTGGTGAATCTTGCTGTTGTGTTTTAACATTCCAGACTACTGCTGCCTGCCCTACTGCTCTGCTGGTGTTTACTATTCCCATAGCAGAACTGGCAAAAGGGAACATGTGCCCAGTTTTCAGCTCTTTATTCCACAGTGTGGTGTGTTAATGTGAGTCACTAAATGTGTGAGCATAGTTCCCTCCTCCTGAGTCTGCTATGCGTGTTGCAAGGTCCATAAGAGATAGCTAGTAGAGTGCTAAAACCTGCCATAGATCAGCTGTCAGGATTCAGGTCCTTTGATCACTTCTTGAGATGCACAGATTGAATGTGGTAATTTGGACAAAGATGGATTACTTTCTAGTGAAGCAGGCTGGGAAGGTTGCTTGATGAAGCCATAGGTGGGCAACCTGTATCTCATCAACATGGATTTTACTTCCTCACGTTGTCCTTCCATGTTGCTGATTCATAGGAGATCTTGCTCCATGGACTTCTGTAATTTGTGTGAATGAATAGAGAGGAACATGCAACCTTCAGATAATCAGAAAAAAGAACTGTAAATAAGTTTCCAACTTGAAATTAAGTTTGCTGTGTGTTTTAAAGTAAACCAACATTTGGGGTATGTAAAAGAGTATCAAAACTCACATGAAATGCAACATGAGGGGAGATGAAACTAGGTGATCTTAAGGTCCTTTCCAACCCAAACCATTCTAAGATTCTATGAAGCCATTATGAATGCATTGTGCTGCATGGCTTTGTAGGGAGAATTCATGCTGCCTTGTTTTATTGTATTTACTTCTTCCCATTGCAAAACTCATGGAGTTGCACCAAATATAAGTGTTGATGTAGCTCCACCATAATGGCTATACCTGAACTGAATTTGACCCAAAAATGATTAATCATATTTTTAAAAATTACTGGTATCTTCTGGTGTCAAATTCTTGGTACAAATCTCTGCCCATCTTAACTCTCTGAGTTATTCTCCTCAGCAACATACAATTTCAGCAATTATTTAGTGGGGTTCCTTTGTGTAATTTCATGCCTGACTGACATGCCCTGCAGTTAACTTTATATTCCTTTGATGATGGAGGCTGTACAGAGAGCAGCCCTGTGGCGAAATCCTAGTTCCCATTGAGTATTACCCTTTGCTTCTATAGGTCCAAAGTTTCACCCTAAGTGTGTTGAACCTATCAAGTACTACAGGGGACTAAGAACTGAGATAAATTTAATTGCCTTGGGTGTTAAGCTCAGTTGTGGTTTATTTTAAGAGTTCAGGGGAAGCGCTTCTCAAAGAGTGATTTGAAGAGATGGAATAAAAATGAGTGCACCCTTGGGAATGGCTGAGGACAGCCTTCTTGCACAGCTCACATCCAGTTCCAGATTTAAAAGGTTGTTATCTAATGAGCACAAGCAATTACTTAGCTAATAAGCACAACAAAATGAGCACAAAAAATGTGTTTCATCTGCAATGCTCACTAGAAAGACATGCTTTTGAGCTTGAGGCTGCCGTCGCTTTAAGACCTGGGTCACCACAGTGAGATTAATCCAGGGCATAAATCACAGGGGTTAGATTAGTGTTTGTTTTACTTGAATTCACGTTTCTTGTTCTCTTATCTCTGCTAAATCTTGCGGCTTCTTAGCTCAGTCATGAACTAGAGAATGGAATGGGTTTGAACAGTCACAACTTCCCTCCTGAGCAGTGGCAGTCAGCCCCCTGGCTTGATTTACCACTGGAACACAATTATAAAACAGCACAATGCAATTAATGCATCTTCCCTCTCTGTTCATGCCAGACGGGAATTCTTCCTCTACCTTCTTCAGCTGGAGTGATTTTTATAATATAATCTAATCCAATGCAACTCTATTTTGCTTTAGTCAGGAGTCTACCAGGTGGCAATGGCATAAACAGCTGACTATATATCCCAGTGAGGAATGATTCTGTGTGTCTACTACTGTTCCTGTGCAAGTTCAGATTGCCTGTGGTCCTCTTTGTGTTTGGTTTTGTGGTTGTGTTTTCCTGCCTTTACAGCTGACAGTGACAGCCAGAAAAACAAGGCAAATGTAGAACAAATTGCCTAAATTTTTCCAGCGACTACTGCATGAGCTCTGGACATTCACAGAATCACAGAATCACAGAATATTAGGAATTGGAAGGGACTTCCCTCACTACCAAGTAAACTCACAGCCTTACTTGTGTCAACCCAGCTGATCATCTGCAAATACTTCAGAAATGACATGTGACAACTGCCAGAGCTCTAATACTGTCTAGAAGTATGATTTTTGAGAATAAGACCAGAAAGCCAAGATCTTGGTTTGTAAGGGCCCCTGTAACACCAGATACACTGGACCTGCAGAAGAAGTATATCTGTAGTGGGTCATTTTGTCATGCATGTGCTGCAGATTTGCTGTGTTGCATAGTATTTAAGAATGTATATAGCTGATATATAGCACATAGTGATGAAAGCAGTGCAGAGGAAGATCTCTGTGTATGTTAAGGATAGGTAAAAATAGCATGTGCAAGTTTTTAAGTTGTTAAAGGTGGTGTAACATCTTTATTCTTTATTTTTAAACAAGAAAATGGCACAATCATTGCTAATTTTCTTTGCTTTTTTTTTTTTTTTCCTGGTGTATTTCACCAATGAGCATTGAACATTTTAATTTTTTTTATTTTATTTTATTCTTTATGGATATATTTCATTATGTCTAAGACTTTGCTCAACAGTCTGCAGGATATCTCAAATCTTAATGATTTCCCCTTTCAGGGGGAGACACATTAGAATGATGGGAATAAAAAGGAAATATTGATTTCTTTCCGCCATGAAGTGACTTCTCAGAGTCATGGCTGTTATTAAATTGAGTTGAAACTGTAGCTAAACAGTAAAACCAATTAGTAAAAGGCATATTCAGTCTCAAGAACACTTCCCTTTTTCTACAGTCTAACAGTGGCATAGAGGACTCTTGCTCCTTAATTTAAGTACAAACTTCTCCCTTGGGCTCTGTGTTACTTTGCATAATGCAGGAAGTAAACTCAGGAGGTTTTACTTATGTGAATACATGCAAGAGCTGCCAAAAGTTAGAGGAGAAATAGCAAGATGAAATAGTAATATATGGAAGCTGTCCATGATTATTCTTCTTTGAGGCTGGAAAATAATTGCCTTTGCTCCTGGTGCTGAGCCTAAGGAGAGATGAACAAGTGCTGTTTCAGGCATCGAAGCTGAGGTTTTCAAAGAGGTTTCTTGTTGGCCTAATCAGTCTCTCCTGAAACCCAGGGTGGTTTTCCCACTGATTTTAATAGCACCTATTAAAATGGATGACCCGGGGAATTACAGACCAGTCAGTCTCACCTCTGTGCCTGGCAAACTCTTGGAGCAGGTTCTCCTGGAAGGCATGCAAAGGCACATGAAAAACAAGGAGGTGGTTGGTGACAGCCAGCATGGCTTCACTAAGGGGAAATCCTGCCTGACCAATTTGGTGGCCTTCTATGATGGGGCTACGAAACTGATGGACAGGGGTAGAGCAGTTGACATCATCTATCTGGACTTATGCAAAGCCTTTGGCACTGTCCCACATGACATCCTTGTCTCTAAATTGGAGAGACATCAATTTGATGGGTGGACCACTCTGTGGATAAAGAACTGGCTGGATGGCCGCACACAAAGAGTTGTGGTCAGTGGCTCGACGTCTGGCTGGAGACCGGTAACGAGTGGTGTCCCTCAGGGATCGGTGTTGGGACCGATCTTGTTCAACATCTTTGTCGGTGACATGGACAGTGGGATTGAGTGCGCCCTCAGCAAGTTTGCTGATGACACCAAGCTGTGTGGTTCGGTTGATATGCTGGAGGGAAGGGATGCCATCCAGAGGGACCTCGACACGCTTGTGAGGTGGGCTGATGCCAACCTGATGAAGCTCAACCAAGGGCAAGGTCCTGCACCTGGGTTGGGGCAGTTCCAGGCACAGCTACAGGTTGGGCAGAGAAGAGATTCAGAGCAGCCCTGCAGAGAAGGACTTGGGGGTGTTGGTCGATGAGAAAATGAACATGAGCCAGCTTCAGTGTGCACTCGAAGCCCAGAAAGCCAACCATATCCTGGGCTGCATCAAGAGGAGCATGACCAGCAGGTCAAAGGAGGTGATCCTGCCCCTCTACTCTGCTCTCGTGAGACCTCACTTGGAGTATTGTGTGCAGTTCTGGTGTCCTCAACATAAAAAGGACATGGAACTGTTGGAACAAGTCCAGAGGAGGGCCACGAGGATGATCAGGGGACTGGAGCACCTCCCGTATGGAGACAGGCTGAGAAAGTTGGGGCTGTTCAGCCTGTAGAAGAGAAGGCTGCGTGGAGACCTCATAGCAGCCTTCCAGTATCAGAAGGGGGCCTACAGGGATGCTGGGGAGGGACTCTTCATCAGGGACTGTAGTGACAGGACAAGGGGTAACGGGTTCAAACTTAAACGGGGGAAGTTTAGATTGGATCTAAGGAAGAAATTCTTTACTGAGAGGGTGGTGAGGCACTGGAATGGGTTGCCCAGGGAGGTTGTGAATGCTCCATCCTTGGCGGTGTTCAAGGCCAGGTTGGATGAGGCCTTGGGTGACATGGTTTAGTGTGGGGTGTCCCTGCCCATGGCAGGGGGGTTGGAATTAGATGATCTTAAGGTCCTTTCCAACCCTAACTATTCTATGATTCTATGATTCTATTACACAATGCTGAAGGCTTTTGAAAATCCCTATCTGCATTGAACAGATTTCTTGACCAGAAACCTGAGTCTGCTGCCTTTGAGGGCAGAAAGCTTCCTTTGTGGGAAAGAAAACATTTAGGGTGTTGCTTCTTTCCCTTTGCTCCATATTCTTAGCACTGCTTGTGTGTAAACACAGCCATGGCTTTCCAGTACCTGCAAATCCTTTTAGGTCTGCAGTGATTTGGAGAGGATTTCTGTCCATATGTGGAGCACTCAAGACTTGTTCCAGTTGTCCTTTGCCTTTTGAGATCAAAAGAGGTATCTGCGTAGAGGCCTCACATTCCTTTTCAACTCATTGGATTTTGCATTAAATTAAATTTCACATGCTGAGTGAGCAGTCAACCCTTATGAGCCTAGAGGAAAGAATATGTTGTTTCTATGCATTTTAACGTGATGGTCAAGTTGCGGCTAACACTCCCAGGCACCTCCTTCAGTGTTCACCTTTCAGCCTTTCCACCCTGAGACCTGTATTTTAAAATGAGATGCCTGCATTTTATTATCTTTGTAAGTGGAAAAGGACAGCATATGTTCTCTACTTGCTAGAAAAGGCCTGAATTGTCTTGGTTTGAACTTTAAAATAAAGGTCAGACTTGAGGCAGGCACAAAAGGTGAAAGCTTTAGGAAGTTATGAGCAACCACAAATGAGGCAGTTTCAAATTGCACTTGAAACTGGAACAGCTGTTGTTCCTGTTATTTGGGGAGTGACATTCAGAGTTATAATGCTGAAGATTACATGCATTATGTTCAGGGAGAACTCAAAAAGAGAGAGTAGTCACTGAGGCGGAGAGAAAATTAGTCTGGTGGTGTGTGGTGGAGAAGGAACAGTCTTTATGTTAATGGCACAGGGATAAGATTGTGGGAAAGCCCAAATATCGAGGTGGGTGTGAGAAGGGAGAAGACAAAAGAGACCAGGGGAGTCTAGGGGAATTTCTGAGAAGGGATTTCCCAGTGCCTCCTTGGATGTGAAAATTAATTGTTTTGGGACTGGAATTCGCAGCTCTGTATTGCAGGGATTTAACGAGGCTGGTGGATTACCTCGCTCTGTGGTCTCAAAGTGCTCTGACAGGTTCATGTGTGTCAGGCAAACATTATTGTAATTTTAGGGCTTTAGGGGCTCTGCAGGAATATGTAAATACCACCTAAGCCATCCAGCTGAATTTAAAACTTAATTACTGCCCCACTTAATAATATTTTCTCCCCCCACTACTGCTTTAGGAGGATCATAGGGTTAAAAGAAATCATTAATCTTCCTTAATGAAGCTGTTTTCTAGCATGAAACAGAATGCCTTGCCCCTGTAGATTCCGAGATGAGTATTGTGAATGGAGAAGTGGGCACCGAATGCTAGAGGAAAAGCAGTGCAGAAAAGGTCATAGGACCCAAAATGTTGTTGGTGGGAGAACCCTCAAACTCAGAGGTCCTTGTTGAGTTTAGCTAAAAGGAACATGATAGTCATGGGGGAAGAGGAGTGAGCCCTATTAAAAGCTGAGTTGGCTGTATAACAGTGTTCTCACCAGGACTACTGATTATTGGCGTACCAGCAATTGCCAAAGCTTTTATATGACTGAGGCAAGACCTCTCTTGAAATCTGTGCTTGAAATTGTGCATCTCCACAGAAATCTAAAGCAGAATTGTGGTGGTGGAATTCGGGTCTCTGCTTTTAACTGTCAGTGCTGATCCATGTCCTTAAAGCTGCTTTTCCTGGGACAGTACTGGCTGGTACTACAATTAAATTGCATGCAAATGTTTCAAGGTTCCTGAGACCCTCCCAGTGCAGATCCCTCCTTTTGTCTGCATGAAAGGGAAAGAAATCCTGCTACTTTAAACAGTTCAAAGTTTAGTCCTTTGCTAGTCCACAGCTCCTGTGGTACCCACTGCACTGAGCACCATTGCCTGCCTTGTGCTGGGGCCAGCTGGGGAGGCAAGGATGACCTTGCTGTTCTCCTGTTTCTCTCTGTTTGACGATCCCTTTGGTGGAGATACTGAAGTGCTGTTGTTTCTCTGTTTCTTGTGTGCATCCCTGACTGCAGAAGATGCTGGATGAGTGTCAGGACAGGCGGAGCTGCCAGTTTCTCGTCAATAGCCGGCTGTTTGGTGCAGACCCATGCCCAGGAACTGGCAAGTACCTCATCGTATGGTACAAGTGCAGGCCAAGTAAGTATCTTGCTATCAAATCTGTCTGCTCTGGTGAGACCAAAACATTTTTGTACTTTCACCAGAGAGGCCTCCTAGGATTTTTGTTCCCTTCCTCCTTTATTTTAGATGCAATGTAATCCCCTGGGTGCGGAGCGTGTCCCCTCTCCCCTTTGCTTGCTGCCTTGCTGGGATGCTGCTGCTCCAGCTCCTTCCTCCTTGCCAGCAGCCCAAGTTGCAGATTGTTTTTGCAGGTGCCAGCAAAAGCCTTTGCCAGCACTGAGCTCAGACTATTGGTGGTGGGTGGGCTGCTCCTGCTTCCACCTCAGCCGCTCTCCTGTACTGGTGGGCTACTGGGAGCTGTCTGCTCTCCACCTGCCCCTCCAGAGAGACAGGGAGCTCTTTGCATGGGCAAAGGCTTCAGAACTCAGTGCCTAAGGCAGACGCTGAAGATGGTGGTGCAATGGGAAGCTCACTTGCCCATGCCATGCCATAATCCAGCTTTTAATTGCTCCCAAATCAGGCTGGGAAACGTTAACCTGTGTTCCGTGTGATCTCATTAGCTGCGTTTAAATTAAATTGGGCTGGTGCCTGGGTACTAGAAATGTAATCATGCAGAGGAGTGAGCCTGGTGTGGCTTTGGCCCTGGACGCCCAACACCCTCTTGGCCAATTCCTGACTCCACAGGGGAGTTAGCACAGCCTGGGCACCATTCTCCATCAGTGTTTTGGAAGCAGACACATTAGTTAGGGTTTGATGATGGTCAAGCTGTGCCGATTTATTTCAGACACAGAGCAAGACCCAACTCTGAATTAAGTAGTCTGAACACAGCATTTCAGATTGGCATAATCCCAAGCCTTTTAGACAACATAAGAAACATGGTTCCAGCACCACATCAGCAAACTTTTTGGGGAAGAAGTAAAAAAAGTTTGCACAGGGAAGAAAAACATATCTGATTTCAGAACAGGTTTGAAACAAAAGCAGAAACATTCAGACTGTCAACAGCACAGAAGAAGACTTTTTGCCCCAGCACGTAGGGGCCTGTGCTAATGAAGTGAAGGTATCTGGCAAGATCTGTGAGGAATTCAAATGAAAAGTAGGTAATGAAGCACCTGCATTTGTTGTGGGGTTTTTGTGACTGATTGTAACATCCCCTGTTGGGTGAGAAATGCACCTCTCAGAGTGGGGTGATTAGCAGGGTGTTTTGACAAGTCCTCCTGAACCTGCAGGTTTTATATCAAAGCTTGCTTGAAAAATCTGGCTATTGAAGCCTCTGCTGAACTTCTGAAGGTACAGAGATCCCATCTGTGCATAAATAGTTATGGCTTGGCATTCTTTGCTAATTACAGATATGCTAGAAAAGGAGTTAGTGTGTGTGCTGGGTAGGTGATTTTCCTGCAAGAAAGCAGGGGAAGCTCTTTGAAAACATTTCCCCAAGACAATTTTTCAGGCAGCCCCAATTTTGGAGGGTGAAACAGGGTAACCTGACACAAATTACTGTTTCTTAGTCGCAGGGGAAACTTTTAATCAGAACCCACTGGATTAATAACAAGCTTTGAAATATACAAGGATTAGCTTTGCACAGAGTTACCAGGACATGCTCAACCTTTCGTTGATTCACAGTGTGAATTTTAAGTCTCACAAACAGAATCTAGTACTTGTGTGAGTTCGATAAGCCTTTTGATCTTTGTTGTAATGAAGGGACTGAAGAAAGATGGATCCATAGAATGGATAACGACTGTAAATGTAGAATGTAAATCTGCAGAGAATGTAAATCCATAGAATGTAAACGACTGTAAGTTTAAGAGCTCATCCCAAAAGCTGTGCTCCTATGAAGTGGTGACCTGCTCCAGGAAGTCTGAGCATGCATAATTGTAACTGAAGAGCATCAGAGTGTCCTTTCAAGAGCTCACTGCCTGATACATGGTTTGATCCCTATCTTAATGAAAAGACAAACACAGTTTTTTGAGTTCTGTTCTGGAATTTGTCCTTCTTAACAGTAGACATAAGTACTTTAATAAGAAGCTGATTAAGATCTGGATTATGCTCTACAGACATCTATTTGTTTCCTTTGCTTATTGAGGAAGCCTGAGGTGCCCATGTTACTGAATTAGATACCTTGGTTAGGTACCTACCTAGGTAAAACAAATATGAGTTTTCCTGTATACAGGTATGGGAGGCATTTTGGGAATTGGCCTCCAGAGTTTGGACAGGACATCTTTAAGATAAAATAAAGATGCCCAAGCCTTCCCACTTCACTCGGAGTTGTGCTGGAGCCTCAGAAGTCCGCTGAATAGAGGTAGATATGTAAAAAGAAAGACTTACTTGAAAGAAAGCAAAACTAAAGTTAGTGGCATTTACTTGTACCTTTGCTGAAGAATAACTAGATGGTGCAGTCATCCCCTCCAGCCACTGTCACTGCAGTTATGCCTCTCTAACGCTACGTTGAGTTTGAAATCTAGTGGTTCCGATGCTTGCTGCCTGTATGGGGTTCACTCAAAAGGCAAGGTGCTATTTTGCTTTCTCATGGGCAAAATTTTAAGGAGATGGAGGACAGCAAATCATGCTGAAACTGAAAGCTCTAGATTTTTCAAATGGTGGGTCTCCAGGGAGCAGAGCAATTGGAGGGATCTCTGCTGCACCAATTGCTCTGAGAGTGCTTTTGCTGGAAGCAGGAAATACTTGTGCAGAGGTGTGGTTCGCCTCATCTAGAAATTCAGAGATATAGTCAGAGGAGTACATGCTTAACTAGAAGCAGTGAGAAATTCAATAGCTTGTGTGGTTTTTTGGGAAGTCTTGTGCTAATCATGGTCCCCTCTGATTCGATGGATGGATCTGGGGTCTAATGGACACTCATCTTGCATGTACAGGATTCAGATATGTGCATGGGACTGCTTTTAAATGTCCTTAATAATACCTTAAATTGTCAGGTATTTGGCAGTCCTGAGTATTCTCTGTGTCTGTAAAAAAATAAATACATTACGTGTGTGTGTGCTTTAAATTTTAAGGTATAGGATGTTTAAAGAGATCAGAAGTAATCAATAAAATGCTCTATTCTGTCTCAGTTTGGGGCAAGTGAGATTTATTGCTGCTACGTGATTTGAGGGCTAAGGTTCATCAAAGTGTATAGAGGCTTAGCTTTTATTTTATTTTCCCATAGCATGTGGGCCTTATTTTCTAATATGTACCAACCTTTGGGAAAATGTTCAAAAGCACAGTACACGTCTCAGTAGAGCACAACTATGACTTGTGATTCTAAACTTGGAGATGCCCCTGCCAGTCATCCTACTATCAACAGCCTTAATAGAGAGCTCACAGAATGTCACAGCGAGTCAAGGTTGGAACGTGTTGCTGTAGTGGTGAAACCTGAAGTTGTTCTCTAGTGGTGTAGATGTAGCCTGGCATTTAGAACTAGTCTAGGTGGTTGCCAGTGGGAAGTCTGGATACAGCCACCTGGTTTAGAGGCTAAAACAGTTAATGAGAATGGCTGTGCGCTCTCCCATGCCAGTTGGCACCAGCACCAGAGAATTGGCATCTTTAATATATGTGGGCCAATGTAGCTGGAGATCCACATCCAAAGCACACTGAAGCCTAGGACTAAGCCCTGAACACCCAGAGGACTTCAATGTCCAGGGTACCTTTCATGATCATTAAAAAATTGCACACAATTCCAATTATTTCTCAGGTAATATGCTAATCTGATTTAGACCCATTAAGTGTAATTACTGGGTGGGCTGCAGCCACACATAATTAGAGGAAATTGACATACTATTTAAATGGTAATTATGGTAATAATTAATAATGAATTAATTATATAATAATTATATATATTAATTATATAATAATTAATAAAAATGGTAATATGAATTCACTTTAACTGAAATCTGGATTCACCAATATTTTTCAAACAATTCAGTGTTTGTTCATCCCCCTCACTTCAGAGACAGAGAACTATTTAAGATTGCATGTTACTGTAAGCTAGGAAATATTTGCTTTGTGTGTCAGACTTTCTGGAGGGGCTGTATAGTCTAATCCTAGCTGGGGCTGCCCAGATCATGCTGAAGAATAACTTCACCTCTTTGCAGCCCAGCAATACGATTGCAGCTGATTTTACTGAGGCTGGTCACTGCTCCAGGCTATTGAAAAAGCAGGGATTGATGTGCCTCTGCACAACAGCTGTTTGCCCATGGTGGCTTTTTGGTCGTTTGGTTATTTTTTTGGCTTTACTATTTCAAAAGCATCAATGCTCTTGAACAAAATAAAGACATAAATGCTTGTCTTTCTTTGCAAAGGGATTACTTAGGATGAGGTGTGTTGTCTGAGTGGCCATTTGCTGGCACTTGCTTTTGTAGTTTCCCCCAGGAATCCCCCACATAGTGCCTTTCTCTTATCTCCTCCTCTGCCATTACCACTCTGTCCTGGATGCACTGTCCCCTTCTCAGCTCTGAACAGCCTAAGCTGCAGTCTCCTGTAATGCTACAGTGATATTTTTCCCTCTTTCCTACTGGGCAGTTGCTACTTTAGCTTATGATTTGAAGGACTCTGGGAGAGATAATCTCCATCCAGTGTTTTTTATTAATGATTATTAATTTTTTTTCTTTTTAAAATGCTGTGTGGAGCAGCTGGATGAGATAATTGGAGGCTGGTGAGTAAGAAGCCTCCCTGTATTAATCATCCCAGTGATGTAGCAAAGTGTAAATCCAAACTTTGCTGCTCTCCCTTCTATTCACAAATGTAAGCCTAAAGCCTTTGAAGTTTCAGAAAGCCTGGATTGTGACCTGGGCTCCAGTTGCAGCTCAAATTCCCCTGTAACAATACAAAAACATTTTTGTGAAAGGCACATCAAGGCTCTGTGAAATGCATCTGGGAAGGAAACTTGCGTTTGTTGGCAAAGGGTGAAGTGCCAAAAGTTTGTGTGTGGGTAGCAGGAGAAAAGGGGGTGGGGAAGGTCACTTTGTTCTAGTTCAGAACCTACAGCTTTGATTTGTGGGAAAACTTTTGTGCTAAGAATCGACCTGGGCACATGTTCTGAAGACAGCAAACAGTCATTCTCTTTGCCATAGATTTAATTCTAATCTAAAAGGCCCAGTTAATTTTTGTGAAATGTCAATGATTTTTTTTTTTTTTCAAACATAGGGAATGCCCATTCTGATGTCCTTGACAAAATCTTACTCTGGTAACTTTATTTTTCTTAACAGCCCTAGGCAATTTTAATTAGAAAGAAACTGAATTTTAAAGTCAAGTAGGAATTAATTCCAATTAGATCATCTGATAAAAATGTCATCTTCAAATTTGCACTCTCTATCAGATAGTGATGGAGCTGCCATGCTGTGTCTTGACAGTGTCTGCCTTTTGGTGGGGATGTGTGATTTCTTTTTCTAGTGATACTGCAAAACCTGCACGAAGAGCAGAATGCCATTACTGGTGGCAGAGGTTTTCCAGCTATCAAAAACCTGCAGAGTCATCCTTTGTGTTGGCAATTCCTAGTTGCTAGTGAATATAAAGCTGTCTTATGTATTTTGGGGAACTGGTCAGGTCTGCTCATCAGATTTCAGCTGGAGTGGCTGAAAAGTATAGAAAGGACATTTGGAAGGACCACCTAGACTTGCAGTGGATGCATCTTGTTCAACTTTTAATTTCCCTGTAATCCATTCCTTCAATATGGAGTCTAGAGCAGGGTTTGCCATTGACTTTGCTTGGTTGAGGATTACACATTTTCTGTTAAATTTGGTAACCCTAGCTTGAAAAGCCCGTTCTCATCACACATCCTTGAGGCTGTCACTCTCTAGGCAGAATTTGCAAAATGCTATGAGGAAAAGCATAGAGCTATGGAAAGAACAGAGCTTTTGTGGAAATTGCAGCTGAGGCAAAGAGGTACCTAAATGTATTCTTGGTCCCTTTAACACTGGTGATTGATTTTAGTGCTGGGATAGATTGGTAATTCAGTAGTTATCAACCCTTTCAGAAAAGCATTAATCTCTTTTGTAAGACAGGTTTATTGGTGGCAGGAGAAGTTCACTGTATTGTTCACTGCATTGCTTTTTGGTGGGCCAGGCTTTCCAAAGCCGCACAATGGAGTGAGGGGTGTTTAATGGGCACATCCTTCTGGCCCAGCCACCGAGGCAACAGAATAAGCCTTTTGCCTCCTGCATTCATCAGCTTGCTCTTACTTATCCATACTATTTCAAAACTGTTAAGATGGTGCAGGGAGTGGAAATTTATAAGGGCAATAAAACCTCAGGCAGCAAACACTGTGGTGATGAAAAGGTGTAAATAAAAGAATGTTGTAAATAACAGAGGACAGATCCATCAGCCTACAATTGGGGTCAGAGAAACTTTAATGCTAACGATTAATATTCTTTTAAGCCATTCATGCACAGAGATTTTCAGGTGGTGTCAAATAGCACTGTCTCTGTAGCACACTAATCACTTGACTGTGAGGCATGGGATTAAGAGGAATGTGTGATTTCATTGTCAGCAAATGCAGAGATTATTGTCAGTCCCTGCTCCCATGAAGAAGGAAACTGCTGCTGACCCAGGACAGTTAAAAAGAAAAAATAAATAACACACACACACACACACACACAGAGTTTTCTTTCAAACCTCATCAGTCAGCCCTGATTGACATAATAAAGAGCCAGTGAAGACCAGGGTGCTTCTTACTGGGGGAGGTGGAAAGATTCCTTTTCCACTGGGATCAGGTCTCCAGTATCCAGATGTGAGCCACTAAAAAAGACAAATTCTGAAATCTGCCTCAATTGCATAAATAATAAGCTGTGACTTTTATAGACTCTCTTTGTCCAATGGTATTTAAGTTTTCTGAGGAAAAAAACAAGGGTTAAAAACCTCCTTTTAAACCACAAATTTTTAGTGAAAGACAAGGGAGAGATACACCACAGCTATTCTGTGCTGGGACAGGTGAGTCAATAGCATTAACAGAAGTAACGATGAGCTTTTGCCCTCACAAACTTCAGGAGATCCAGCCCATCCTTAGGCATTGCGGCCACCTTTGATACCTTGCTGTGTTGATGATGGAGCCTGTGTTGTGGATGGTGCTTCAGGTATCATGGGTGGCGTTGCCTGCTGCCAGAAATAAAGTGATCTGAAACCCTTCTCCCCAGAAGAATAAGGGAATGTCCTTGGGGCAATTGGCCAGAATAAACACAGGGAAACCAAGTTTTTAAAAATGAAACCTATAAATCTAAACCTCAGCACAGTCCTACTATGGTAGAGGTTTGCAAGCTCTGAACAATAGGTTTCAAGATTTTCTGACATACTGGTGAAGAACTGAGAAGAAAAGCATGTCCAAGAAACAATACGCTTATAAACCAAGCTGAGATGCTGCAAAGGCTTACTTCTGTGCAATTTTGGATCTATAGTTTAAACAATATGTATAGGCCTCACAGAACAGCAAAGTAAACTTATACTGTGCTTCTGCAGGAGGTCTTGTATATGGACTTACGCAAGACAGAAAACATAGATCAATTGCTTCCTCAAATAAAAAATGAACAATAGATCTTCTCTGAAGCAGGTGGATGGTAATGAATTCTTCCCAATACTGTGGATTTCTGAAATATTTTTTCAATATGAGTCCTGTATTTGGTTTTCAAATTAATTATACATTTTTAACATACGTATCTGCTGATATTTTCAGCTTTTTATCATACTAATGGTCTATCAAGCTCTTCTCAATCACACACTTATTTTTTTGACTACTTAAAAGGGGCTGGAGGTTGTCACCTAATCATGTCTCTGGAAACTGGGACTTCAAAAGCATCCATGATGAATTTAGGAGATTTGCTAACTATTTCTCCCAGCTACATTTTTAATTCTCAGGCATAGCCACTGAGAGAATACTGTGCATTTATTTAGGACAGTAGTGAACCAGCTTTTAATCTAGTAGACCTAATTTTCCCATATTCTATGCTCTAGGCAGTCACATGGATTCTATGTAAAAATATCAATCAGGTATCCTTTTAATGTTCCTGTGTCAGAATTATTATTGCCATTATTTTAACATTTGAAGAAGACCGTTTTAATGATATAAGACTAAATTCTTCCTTTCAGCTATTATTAAAATAGCTGGAAGAGAAGAATAAAAGTGCCATGAACAATGGTCCTAGTGAAGTCTTTTTCCTTATATCTTCAAGAAATTTTTTCCTTAGTGCATCCCTCCTACCTTTTCACTGCAATAACCATGCAATATGTTGCCACCTGTGGTGTAGCTAGTCCAGATTTATATTCATGCTAATTAGCCAGGCATTAATTACATCCATGGTGGTTGACTGGTGGGACAGTGCAGTAATTCTAACCAGCTCTGGCACTGATTTGGCTCTCTTCTGTAATTGCATATCAGTTCTTAAAAAATGTATTGGGACATAACTGTGTTTGTCATCTCAACGTTTCTGACAAACTTCACTGAAATTTCACCAGCAGGTTCTCAGGTCCTTCGAAGGAGGACTAATAAATAGTGAAGCAGAGGCTCAGGCAGCAGAACACCAGCAGGTCACAGCTGCTTCAGAAAATCAGCCAAAATTCATTAATGGAAGAAGTAGGATGAGAATTAAGTTTGTACCTGGCTCCCAAGTGTTTTGCTTAACTTCCATCTTCACAGTTTAGCATATATATTTTGATATTGTTCCCTTTTTCCTCCTTAGATAACCATATACCTCTGTTTCCCCAACAGGAAAGTGCAACTAGGTGCTTCTGAACTCTACTTTGGAAATTAAATGTAGCAGTTAATTTGCAGCACTGCCAGCCTTTGCACAGCAGAATATAAAAAGACAACTACTTCAGACTAAAGAAAGTGACAGTGAGGAAAGGCGCCTTTTAAACATTGCAAATTGGATGGGTGCATGATGAATGTAACTTTAAAGGAACCTGACAAGGTCGTTTGCAAAGAACAATCTTTTTGCTTGTTGAAATTGTTTCAGACCTTTAAAATTTGGCACGCTTGAGATTTCAGGGTACTCCTGAATTTGGCAAACTGCTTATTGGATATAACTATGGACTGTCAGCCAAGCTGTGTCTTTCAGAGCTTCAGATTAGCTTCTGCAGAAGTAAGCCATGCAGTCCATGCCGTCGAGGGTAGCAAAATTCTATTTTTAAAAGTTAAATTATGGCATCTTCACAAAAAGTTTCTCAAGGAAAAATTGAACAGAAATAATGTTAAAAAATATTTCTGTACAGATGTATGAATTTGTGACATTCTGACTTTTGGATGGTCCAGATAAAAGGGAATGATGATTCTTTTTAGATCCTGGCTGTTGAAATGAAAGAATGACCAGGTAGCCTACAATTTAAGTGTTTGTGAGGTAATCAGAGGAAAAGCTGTAATTGAGGACTCTGGAGACCTTTGCTGTCCTGGAAAGGTTTCCTCCACTGAGTCCTGCCTAAGGGACTGGTGACTTGGTTGATATCGATTTATTCAAATTCTGAGATTAATGGTAGGTGAATAGTATTCATGTTAGTAGCAGGTTTGTGAGGATGAGGAGGAAGCTCTGGAATTCAAGATATTAGGTACATGTTGTAAGTGAAAGGAAACTGGAAGGAAACAAAAAGCAAGGAGTCAGAGCAATGTGCACTGATCTAAAGAGTGAGCATGTGCCACTGTGAGGAATTTCTAATCTATGTTGATTTATTTGCATTCAGGGATTTGGAGGCCAGAATTTGCTTATATCTTCTAAAGTGTAAAAGAAGACGCAAAACTCAAATAACAAATGCTTGCTTGACATGAAAAGTAAATATACGAACACAAAAATAGAAGTGTGGGAAAAGGTTTGAAGGGGAGCACAGGCTGGAGAATATCCTTTTAATACAATTACCTTCTTCACAGAAGAGTGTAAGAGTGAAGGAATCAGTGAAAGCTACCCAAGGCACTTTTGCTGCAAGATGCGCTGTTCATGGGCAGTCCTGTTGCACAGGCACTCTTGTACAAGGATGCTGAATAAAGGTGTCTGTCCTAGTGTTTAATAGGTTTCCTGTCTTGGAGACTCATCTTAGTTTCCCCAGAAGGGATAGTAGCAGGTACTCCCCATACTCATTTCTCACATGATTAGCAAGATCACTGGAACAGACTGCCCAAGCAAGTTGTAGAGTTTCAATCCCTGGGGGTGTTAAAAGCTTAAATGGACATGATCCTCAGCATCCTGCTGCTCTACTTGACTCAGGTGTAAACATGGGAGTTGGCCTAGACTATCTTCAGAGGCGTCTTCTGTCCTCTGGGACTCTGAATTATGGTCTGGAGTGACTACATCCATAGTAAAGAGCCCATCTTTCCATGATTAACCCTTATTTTGGCTTTTCTCTTTAGGATGACTAAAAAAATTTCCATATGATGACTTTTACAATGTAAGTATTCTGCCCACACATGTGCTGAAATAAGTAACATCTCACCACATCTGAGATCATCACCTTTATTATTTTTTGATGACTTCCAGCGTCCATAAAAGTTTGCTGAATTTTAGTTTGTGACTAAAAGGTTGTGTATTCCCCTTGCACCATCTGGCCCACTCTGCATCTCAGCTGTTCAACATTGCAACTAATCTGCATGTGATAGGTGCAGTAAGAAGTATAGTTAGGAAGAGTGACATGGAGCATTGGAGATGTATTTGCCATTAACACAGTTCATCTGGAGAGAGTGGCCGAGTGCGAAAGGGAATTGCCCCTATGCCCTTTTGCACAGGCCAACACTAACCACTACCCAATAGTTAAACACATTCATTTATCAGTTAAAGGAAAATAAGTGTTGGTGGAGTGGATGGATGGAACTAATTTCAAGGCAAGAAATGCTCTTGGTTTTGATGGTATGCAGTGGAACAGCTAACAAAGCTGGGATGAATGTGAGCAAGGCAAAAGTTGGGCTAAAGAGAAGTTACTGGCCAACATGGAGTATGGTTTGGTTTTGAAGTGGCATCTTGGGTGCAATCTCATTAATTTAAATTCTAAACTAGGTAAGATAGTCTTCTATGGGAAAAAAAATCCTGACCTGATAAGGAAGTGGGAAAAGCCATCTCTGTTTCCTACAAAATCTCTTTCTTTGATCAGATTCCCAATTCTAAGATTTAAATCCTTTAGAATTTTTTGAGGAAGACAGATTTCTCTTTGCATGTATTTCCAGCCCTTTGATCTGAGAAATAGGGTTGACTATTATGCACTGACTATGTGAAGCATGCATATTTTAATTAGCAAAATTTAATGCATTTTTCCTCAAGTTCTGTTGAAAAATACAATTTTAGGCAAAGTAGACCTTTGGCTTTAATGTATTCCGTCACTGTATTAGACACAAAAACTTTTTAGGAGCTTTTATATCTACGGCGTTACAGAGATTGAGCCAATTGGCATTTAGTGTTGAGCTTCCCAATCATGATCATTCAGAAAATTGTCATGGGCCATAGGTGAAAATATTCTTAAGACATTGGGTAAATTTATTTACTACAGGTCAATACTTGAACATTACTGTATGCACCCTGTAATTACAAAGGGTCTTCTTGTTCACTGTTTGAGAGCCAATTTTTCCATTAGAAACATTTATAATTGTTTTACCTTAATTATTCTGGCTATGTTATATCCATGTCATATAATGACCTTTAAAAATGTGTATAGAAAAGCCTACAGCTGTTCCCTCCTTCCTTTCTGTCTACTGAGTTATATTTAAGCTAGTGTCTCTGAAAACAGGCAGCAATAAAAGGCATATTATCCTTAGCAAATATCTTAATCATGGTAAATCTCTGTTGCCCTACAAATGACTGCACGGGGGATTAGAGTTGAGTAAGCCATTTGCTGAATATCACTGCCACCTTTCCTAGGCCATTTAAGCATGTTTAATTTTTCAGAGTGAAACATGAAACCCACTAATACAAATGTTTGCATTTGGACTGAATTATATCCAGACTGTAACAGTTATAGCAGGCTTAGGACCAGATTGTGATTGATCTGTAGGAGGCCAGTTCTTCCTGGGAGGGTGAGGAAGAAAAATGCAGGTTTGTTCCCAGTTCCAGCTCTCTTATGTCACTTACACTGCCTTGGTTCTTTTCAATATTTATATAAGGCTATTATGGGTTGAAGTACCAGTAAATATATGGATGATGCTTAGCTCTGTATTTTTTTTTTACATCATTCACAGTCCTTACCATTGTTCAATGCCTGGGAGACATCAGTGTCTGGCTTTGATTCATCCTGGCTAAAATGGAGGTGGCAAAGCTGTGACGCAGAAAATACTTTCAGGGTCCTGTGTTCTCTGTAACATCACATTCTATCTGTTTGTTTATCCAGATCTCTATCAGGTTGCCCAGGAACACTGAGAGTATCTGTTCTCCAGTGATCAAGCTTTAAGGCACCTATTGGGAGTCTGAAATACTGCTGTGTATTCGGCCTTTCTTTTTTCTTCCTTTTTTATTCCTTCTAAGAAAGCAGTGTCTTTTACCTGTACCAGCCCAGGGAGCTGCGGCCCTAACCAGTCTGGACTCAGTCAGAGCCTTGGGAACTGGCAGCTCCAACAGGTGTTTCCTAGGGCAGAATTTAGTCATCACGGGGTGGCATCTGTCTTGGGTGGCACAGTCCTCTTCCTCCACACTGCAGTGTGCCAGCAGCACATCACCCATAATGTGCACTGCTTCCCAAAGAGTGTGCACTCAGGTTCACCTCCCAGGTCTAGTATCTTGAGCCATTCACGAGGCAGCTTCCCCCATGAGCCTTGAACACAACTTCCCAGAGTGGCCTCAAGGGTAAGAACTGCAAATGTGAGAGGCAGAGTTTTGTTGCTGTCTCAGGACTGCTGGACTGACTTGCAATAGAAATGTGAATATCTGTGCATCCCAGTGTTAAACACTCTGTGTTTAAAACCCAGTCAAGTTTCCAAATAACAAGCCCTGACTTTGAATGGTCAAAAGAATTTACTAAATACTCTAAGGACCTTAAATGGCTCCAGAGGACATATGGTTGAGCAATCAGTTACACTTGTTAATTGGAAGATGTAGGTAATAATAAACAAATTGGCAGAGGAAATTAAGTTAGTGCCTTGTAAGAAATAAGACCTTCACAGAGGACCATGGCATTTGCTCATTAGAGACTTCAAAATTGATCTTTTCCTAAAGTTAATAAACTATTTCATATTTCAAACACTTCAGCCAGTCACAGGAACTCTCCCTTTTCATGATATTAGTTTAACATAAGATATGTATAGCTTGTCCTATTTCAGAGTTTTGTCCTTTTGTGTTTTGGCTTTGGATTTTTTGGTTGTGTGGTGGGTTTTGTTTGTATTTTTTGTTTGGTTTTTTTCTTTTTTTTTTTTTTGTTAACTCATGAACTAAAATAATCTATTAAGTCTATAAGGTTTTAATGTACTCTGTTAAGTTTTACACTGTGTAGTCGGATTAAATCTTTGATCCCATTTCCCTCACAGAAGAAACAAAAATCCTATGGGAGACAATTATATGTGAAGATGATAACTCTCAGTATGTTCAGTATATTACTCAGATGTTTTCATGGTGATTGTGGATGGAATACCTAGATACATAGATTGATGATTGATTCTTCACAGCTGTATGAGGTTCATCTCTCCCTCTCTTTCAACATCAACTCTGAAGCTGAAAAGAGCTTCTATTCCTGATTATTGTTACTATTTTACAAGATCAGCTGCTCATGGGTTTACCCTGTAGGTATTAATGAAGGATGTGTGTTCTTCACACAGATTCTCCCATGAATGAGTTAGGTTTCATCCACAGGGATGGATGAAAGAGTATATTCTCTTTCAATAAATATTTTAGAGGTTTGAAAGTTTCCCCGCAGTGGCATAAACCCAAGGATATTCCAGAGATTTTTTTAAAAAGGCTGCAGAGTGAGAAGGAGGGTTATGAGCTGGAATAGTGTCTAGGGTTAAGATTCTCACCCGGACTGTGAGAATTGGTCCTGCATTGAGCATGGGTTAAACCAGATGACCTCCTGAGGAGTCTTCCAACCTAAATTCTTCTATGATTAAACTTTGGTGGAAAATTCCTCAACATCTTCAATAAGGTAAAATGATTCTTGAGCCTATAGTTATAATGAGTCAAAAATGTCACGTTAAGTGCTAGCTGCCATGGTGTAAAGACTTAAGTATTAAAGTAATAATTAGTATTCTCAGTTGCTGAGTAGCTGAATGCATGTGGACTTACACATAAGTTCTCATATATATGTGTGTGTGATGTTAGGCGTAGAGAACCAGTGACAGGGAGAGACAAAAATCATGTGTATGCTAGCAAATGGTACAGGTCCAGGGGCAGCCCCAGGCTTTGGCTGATTATCTACGCTGTTTGGTTGTTAGTGTACTCTGTGGCACAATTTTGACCTGCTACAGCTGGAAGCATTTCAGATGAAACAACTGATCACACTTGGGAGGTTACCATGGGTCAGGGACCCTTTCCATTAAGCAATTTGGATGTCATTGTGGCTATATTTCTAATGGCAAGTAACACAATCAAGTGGAAGGTCATTCTACAGAGGCTGGGGAGGCTGAAGTTGTGCTCCTGGTTTGGCTGGGGTGACCATGGACATGCCACTTCAGTTTTCTTAGTCTTTTTCTTTCGTAGTTATAGATGTTCAACTGGCAAGACTCAGCTCTTCAGAATAGTGTTTGCCTTCTGTGGTGTGTTGGTGGACATACATGGAGAGGACCTGTTTTAGGTTGGGACCTCTAGAGGTTCCCCTAATACAAATAATAGTAAAAGAAGGGAATGACATGTGATTTCTTAAGAAATAATTGCCCAGTCTCCTTGACAGTTCTGAGTTACTGTTCAGTGTGCACCAGCCTTGCAAAAGCAGGAGAGTGTTTTGCATTCTTGGTCTGACCATCTCAGGAAGGATTTGAGGAGTAGCTTTGCATATCTGTATTTGCAACAGGCAAAAGCAGCTTCCAGCATTAACATATTTAGTATATCTCCTATTGAATCTGCCAAGGGAGAGCTGCTGTGAAAAAAAGCTATCAAGCATAATTATGAGCTGCTGTGATGTAGAATAAATGCTTGGCACATAAAGGGCTGATCTGTGGATGAGAAAGGTGTCAGAGTATGGGCTTTTACCTTCCCCTGCCTGAGGCTTCTAATATCACTGTGTGGAAATCACTCAATTACCATGCCTCACTTATTTGTCTGCAAAATTAATTTATTGGCTATTTACTGGAACTCACACATGCTAAGTTAAAATATGTTCATTAAATATGATGATAATGCCAGAGAGAGAATGCATAATGCAAATGATCAGTGCTACTCCAGCAAATGCAGTTGTAAGGCTGGGATTGTGCTGGCAGTGGATGTGCACCCTTGGGGCTTATGCCCAAAATCACTGCTGCCTCTGAAAAGCTCACACCGTGGGGGGGTGAGAGGGCTCTGTTCATGCTGAGTGCCCACCTCGGATCTCCTGAGTTTGTTTCATTCTTTGTTTCAAATTCATTGTTGTCTGTTTCATTCCAGATGAATACAAGAGTAAAGTAGCCTGTGAAGATGACAAGCTGAGGCTAAGCTGTAAGAAGAGCATGGTGATTGCCATTTACTCTGCTATCTTTGGAAGAACACAAGGAGGCAGCCTGGAGTGCCCATACCAAAACCTAGGGGTGCCTATGATTGGTAAGCAGGGCAATGGCTTGACAGATCACACTGATCTGCGCAGTGTGATTTCATTTACTGTCTTCGTGGTAGAGCGGGCACAACTCCTGATAAGGAAAAGGACCAGGGCATGCAGCCTGCTATGATGGTGCTCCTGATGTGTGGTACTCTGTTAGCCAGTGGTGAGTTTCATCATAGGTACCAAACTGAGGTTCAGCTAAATGCCCTAGCCAAGCTACCAAGCCACAGGCTTTTAGCAGATTCATCAGATTTTCTGTTTGGAGGTACTACTTCTATTTCTTTCATTTTCTGTCCTCCTGCTGGTTCATAGACTGTGCCCCTATCTATAATATGTAGAAGCACATTATTGGTGGGTGTCATGGACCATCTGTGGCAGAGTCAAGCGTTGACATTGCATTTAAACTTTTAGTGTATTTAAAGCAAGCGGTGGAAATTCAAAGATCAAATTGTTTGGTTTCATCATGTTATAGTTAACTTACAGTACCTTCAAGTTTCTTCTTAACTCTCAGACTATCATAGTTTCCTATATTACTGTGTGTTAAGGATCAATAAATTTAAAAACATTCACTAAAACTGTCTGTTCTTGAGCCAATGTGAAATGACTTTGAATATTTTAGGCTGTGGCAGAGAGAGAAGCTGTCTGCAGTGCAAAATCCTGTGGTCAGCATTCCTCATCATCCTCTGCAGAGGTGAGAGGGAGTAAACTGGCTTCTCAGAGGAACTGCTTCCAGAAAGGGCTATACAAGGAAGCTTAGCCTGCTACTTTTCCTGTGCTGGTATCTGTTCAGTTGTATCTGGGGATCTTTGGCTTCACAGCTGCTGATCCAGTACCCTTAGGAGTTAAATGCTATTCAAATGGAAGCATGTGAAGTAACTGCTCAGAAATATGATACTCAGACTATGAGTGTCAGTAGGAAACCAGAGGTGGAATCAGGCCAGTCAGGTTATTTGTGCAGCATGATGAGTGCCTTAGTTGTGTAGCTGTGAAAGCCAGAGCACTTGCAGTGCAGCTCAGCAGTGTAGGGTCCCTACCCTGTCCCACGGTTCAGATGCATGGCGGGAGAGTCACTGTTTTTTAACAAGATATCTCCAGTCTCTTTAGGTGACCAATGTCCCTGGAGGTGCTCCTGTTGCCACCCATTTGCCAGAGTGCAAAAGCTGAAACAGATACATGTAACATGTTAGCCTAGACCTCTTTCATGTGATGTTTGGGATGGGTTAAGAGTGTGTACGCGGTTGTTGGGGTGGAGGTGGTTTGGCTGCTGGGTGATAACTTGCCGAGTCAGCAAAACTAGACGGATTTCTAGCATATACCTGAGCACACCTTTGTCCTTGCTGAGAGAGCAGAAACAGGCGTGTACTGGTGACAATGTACTAGCACTGGGAAGCGGTCTTGAATGTCAGTGTGAAGAAAACTCCGTGTGAAGCCACAAAAGGTGAAGTTTTACTCTTCTTTGCCCAGAAGCAAAGTCCAGAAACTTGTACTGGCTGAAAACAGCATGAGAGGAGTGGAGCTGGGAGAGCAAAGCTGTAGCTAAGAGAACAAGCAGTGAGGTGTGATGGCAGGGCTGCACGTGCCATACCATCTATAGTGCTTGTATGCCCTGTTCTCAAATTGGCCTTGTGATCTCTACAAATTGGGATGTTTGTCCAAGATATCTGATCCTAGAGTGTAGCATGCCCATATGCTGGGATAAGCAGGGCCTTCCTCCAGTGTCAGCTCTTCAATGAAGCTGGTTACAAGAGCAGGCTCAATACAAAGTAATGCCAAGCTAGTGGTGAGGATGCTGAGGTAGCTTTACGATGAAATCCAGTGGCAGGTTTTAAGCTGTGAAATGATACTAAAAGGACTGAATTGTTGAACAGAAGCAAATATCAGCATGTTTGGTGTTACGGGGGTCTGGAGTATCTGTTAAGATAGCCTGGATTTCTGAGGGAGTAAGTATGTCCTGCGTGCATAACACCAAAGGGAAGGTAGGAAGTGTGTCTGGGGCAGTGGCTAGCTGCATGACCTGCAGGGCTGGGGGTGAGAGGTGAGTCACCCACCATGGATCAATGCCTCCCGCAGGTTTTCCCAGACTTTTGGGCACCGTGTGTGCAGGGTGAAAGACAGTATAGCTACTGATGCTCATGTTCTCTGCATGCCGAAATCCTGAGTGGAGAGGGTGCGTGTTTGAGTTTAACTTTAAAAAAAACCCAAAAGTGAGTGAGCAGGTGGTCTTTCATCCATCCCTCAATTCCCAGGCTTATGTGACTGTTCATCAAGGTCTGCTGGTATGTTCAGCAATAGCTCACTGATTGTCTCAGCATGATGCTGCCAATGCTACAGGTGGTCTCTGCTTATTGTGATCTTCCTTTCATGGGTAATGGGTTCAAACTTAGCAGAGATTTAGTTTAGATACAGTGAAGAAGTTCTTCAGTGTGAAGGTAGTGAGACTTTGGGCCCAAAGAAGCTGTGACTGCCCCACCCCTGGCAGTGTTCAAGGCCAGGCTGGATGGGGCTTTGAGCACCTGGTCTAGTAGAACCTGGACTAGCGGAAGTGACCCTGCCTGTGGCATGGGTGTGGGAACTAGATGATCTTTAGTTCCTTTCCAGCCTGAACCATTCTATGATTTTATTTGTGTGAGCTGACTCAATGGGACAGAACTCTAGTGATGCAGGAAAGAAAGGTGAGTTGTGGCTCTGGTTATCTCACTCTCCTGGCCTCACAGGAGAAACGGTAGGATCCATCTGCAACCCAAATCAGCGAAAAGCATATTCACACCATGCTTCCCCACGGCACGCTGCAAGAAATAATAGTCCTTCTTACATCTGCAGCCCTGAAGTGAAGGGGTTGTGCTAGCAGCTACCACTAGCAGTTGTGGGAACGGCACATGGTGTCCCTCAACCTGCTGCATAAATTGTACTCCTGCCACGAGCCAGGCTAGCCCAGCAGGCAATGCTGTTCCTTCAGGAGCAGGTGAAAACATCACAGTTTATAAATCAGAGCTTTCTCTAGCTAGAGAACATTTCCCTGCACGTTTCCACAGCCCTGCGATACAGGGAGGGCTGCTCCATGACAGCCTTTGATCCCAGACATTCGCAACAAGCTGATCTTACAAATATGATTGTATGACTCAGGCTTTGTGGCAGCATCCAGTTCCCGTAAGGCAGAACCCAGCTATGTTCTGCATATGGAAAATTTATTCTTTTTGAATTTCACTGGACTTGATGGTTTGTGTCAAGTCTGAGCCTTGGCAAAGGGCCTTTTCCCAGGAAGTAGGTCCTGGACAAGTTTGCAGTGATTATTTTTATCCAGGCAGCCTGAGTTACTTGATGAGTGAAGAACCTGTACTTGCCCACCAAAGGTGGGGAAGGGTATCTTTTCTTTCCCTCCTAATGAAAAACAGTTCAGATAATTTTATTTTATTTTTATTCTGTGAACAAAATGTACATTTGGGATGAATTTTAGAAATCTACAGCTTAAACAGATGCAACTTTTAAATAACTGAGGTCTAAGATGGGGAGGAAGGGTGGCCTAACAGAGCGTTGCATATATTTCTGGCTCTGCCATAAGGTAAGGGAACAAATAATTTAATTTGTGTTGTTTGTGCCTTGAAAAAGAAGACCTTGTACTGCTGTAGGTGTGTTGAGAAGATAAAGTCCACCTGAGTTGGACCTGAGTTTCTTGGATTCTGCAGACATGAGGTATGGTAGGTGCTCGGGTGGAGGGATCTGAGGTATCATGATGGTGTAGCCCTTTAACACCTGCATATCCAGGCCTTTGTTGTGCTGCTTTTGGGTTATATAAGATCCCCAAGTCAGACTTCACACACCACACAACGTCACATGCATGTTTTCTCTCTGTCTATTGTATATACGAATGTGCTTAGCATCTGTGAAGGAGAAGTATTGTGAAGAACTCTATCATATCCCTGTCATGTTAAAGAGAAAATTTGCCAGGATCCTCTTTTAACTGGAAACATGCTGTAACTTGTGTCTCTGACCATAATGAGAAATCCCTGCAAACAGCTGGATCCCTCCTTGAATATCTTGGGAACTCTGAAAAGCTCCTAAAGGAATTTGACCTTATTTGTAGCTCTCTTAATAAAACCTCCACTTTGCTGCCAGCATGTGCTGAGAGAATACACAGAGCACAGGGAGGTCTATGGGGAAAGGGCCATTCGCAAGCAGCAAACCATTAATATCCCTCAGCCCAGTGAGCCCTTTGCCCCTTTATCGAGCTGTTTACAGCTGTCTCTTGCCTGTGTCTCCAAGGGGCTTGTTTATACCAAGGGAAGCCTATTTAAAAAAATGGCCTTTTTCCTTCTTGTATCTGAGTGTGAGGTAATGGTCAAATTAGGAGACTGAAAGAGGAAGAACTTAGAGGTAAAACCATTACCCTTTTTCCATTTAGTGGAGTGATATCATGGTCATATTCATGGCACCTGGCAGGTTCACATATACATTTATACAGTAGCTATGTCCCTGAACGATGGAGACTGAGCTAGACATGTTCAGCTGACCTCTAACATCAGGATCTAGGTCTCCTTCTCAAGGACCCTGTCTCTCTCCATCACACATACAAACAGCCCACAGCAATATAGCTCCTTGTCCTAGGTAGAAGGAATCTGGGCTTGGTTTTGGAGTCAGCACAAGATCATGGGAACTGTGACTCCAAAGCCTAGCTTGGGTTGTGGTGGGTGGATTAAGCTGAGTAGTCTGCTGAGAACTGAAACGTCCTTGTCACTTAACATACAAGTTCTCTCCTGTGCTTCTGTAAGGGGAAAATGGATGGTCAGTAGTGCTCTCTAACTCACTGGATCTGATAACAAAAGAGCAGAGGAATGAGTTCAGCAAAGGAGCCTGTGCTTTAGATGCTCATTCCCTGACATTTTTCATTTTAATGCAGTGACAGAAGGCGGTCTAACCCAATTTGTTTTGATTTCCTCCTCTTGATGCAGATGTATATATGACTCGAACCAGAGCCTTCACAGTCCCTCATATAAATATTTATTGCACCATAAAAATAATGGACTCTACTGGTTTATCTGTGATCACATCTAACATGTGAATAAGTATGAAATACCTGCAGTAAAAAAATCCATTTTATTCTATGGTGCAATGTTACTGTTCCTGCCAACCCAAGAGCTGTTTTAGGAGACTGCTGCCCCTCCAGTTGTGCATTTCTGGCTCTCTTCTACTTCACTACCCATGGCCATCCTGTGTTTCCACCAGTACAAATTTGTGGCTCTGCTCTAATCTTAGTCTAAGGTGAAACACTTAAAATTAAAGGCCTCCAAACTGTGGAGCTGGAGCAATGAGGGCAGTAACCTTTGGCACTGATGGGGAAAAAAGGGGGAACCAGGGTGGCAGGAGGAGATGGGGTATCCACTGAAATCTGTGCTGATCAGATAATGCCATGTAGCACAGCTGTCCTTCAGCAGATCTGAGTGCTTGTGGCTGAAATGCTCCTGTGGTATGTCCTGATTTCACCATGTGGGAGATGACGGCCTTTAAAACAGCTGTAAGGTTGGGCTTGTGGGATGAGCAGCAGATGTGGGAGGCAGTCAGACCACATCTTTCCTCTTTAATGTGCACACCAGACTTTCAGAGTGCTGCTGCCCATAGGAGTGACTCTATGTACATTTCATTTGCATTCAGTGCAGAAGCTACTTTGTTATATGTATAGCTCATGATTAAGAACATGTTCTTGGAGGCAAATCTGTTTGTATATAATAAAACCCACAAGTATCCAAGTGTGAAAACTAAATAAATATCAGTTGCTGTTTAATTCACATATCACATCTTATTGAATTGAAATGAAATTCCCATATAGAATGCTAAGTTAAAGTGGGACAAAGCCTGCTTTCAGAAAGCTGTTTTTCAAATTTAGGTACTTTGTGTTTCACTTTTTGTCTCAAAACACCAGGAGGTAGTTAAAATCACTTTACAGCTGTTTCTAGAAAACCAAAAACTATTGTTGAATTCCACAGAGTCATTAACAAATATTTATATGAAGTTGTTTTTATATGCACACAATTGCTATTTTTTAAAAAAAATTAAAAATACATTCAAATTTGCTTCTGAGTAAGATCTGTCTCAAAGGCAAAGTTCAACTTGGTTTTAAAAAGCTGGTTACAGTGAAGTATGACCCCATGCAGTGGTTGTAAATAAAAATTCTGAAAGTAGCAATTTGAATAGCACTAGCAGGCTCTGTGATGGTATTGGTATGTTATTTGAAGAAGTTAAGTGGGTATTTGCATCACTAATATCAACTTCTTTTATCAGAATAATGAAAGTGCAGAATTTAAGAGATTTAAGTCTATACTTATTTCTATGGAGTTACTCTGAATAAAAACCAGTGTAACTTGTTCAGAGCTTATAAAGTTCCTTGCAAAGTAATTCAGATGTCACTCAAGAATATTACAAAATTAACGCAATGTTGAATGCTGTGCCTGAGAAACAAAGGTAATGTGAAACCTGTCAGCTTGCAAGCATGCCATGCTTTGTTTTAGGAACCGAAGGCAAGAAGTGACTGGAGGATTGTGTCAGCTGGGTAGCCTCTTAAAAAATGTGGGCCAGTCCCACAGCTTCTGAAGTTTAGGCCTTGCTTTGGCCTAGGTCTAGGCACTTGTTGAACTATACCCATGTTCAGGAAAATACTTTTGTGGGGCTGTGATGAATAGGAAAGACAAATGAAGTCAGGGATTTCTCAGAGCCATAGATGCACTGAACGCACCATTCCTATCTTTTACTTGAGTGAAGCAAAAGCTGTTAGCTTCTTTGTTTTTTATCTTCAGTGCCTCACAGCCCACAATCAACTCTTTTCTGCTGCAGATTAAATAACGAAATTTTACTGTCATTGCCAGACCAAAACTGCTTTGTTCTCCGAGACTTCTTGGAGCCAAGTTTGAAGCTGCCCTCAGATTCACACTTTAGCCCCCAAGCTTGCAAGATGTTATTAATTTGCTCAACTTTATACACTCTTGAGTCAGCCTCTACAAAACTGGACCCTTGTGTTTTGTATGAATTCTGGTTCCAGATACAAAGGTGATAAAATTATTTGAATTCACATTAATAAACCAAAGTGAACAGGCGGCCTGGTAGGAATACAGGGACATTGTTCAGAAATCTAGGGATCAAGTCAGGAAAGCTAAGGCCCAGTTAGAATTTATTCTGACCAGAGATGTTAAGGATAACAGGAACGGCTTCTCTAGGTATATTGCCAACAGAAGACTAGGGATAATGTAGGCTCTCCGTGAAATGAAACAGGAAACCTGGCTACCCTGGATTTGGAAAAGGCTGAGGTTCTCAAGTGCTCTAGCCACGCTGCTCAAGTCTTGGAATACAAATGCAGGGACTGTGAGAATGAAGACCTCAGGCCCACTGTAGGAGAGGCTCTGGTTCGAGACCATTTTAAGAACCTGAACATGCACAAGTCCATGGGAACTGATGAAATCCATCCACGGGTCCTGAAGGAGCTGGCGAATGAAGTTGCTAAGCCACTGTCCATCATATTTGAAAAATCATGGCAGTCAGGTGAAGTTCCCGACGACTGGAAAAAGGGAAATATAACCCCCATTTTCAAGAAGGGGAAAATAAATGACCTGGGGAATTGCAGACCAGTCAGTCTCACCTCTGTGCCTGGCAAACTCTTGGAGCAGATTCTCCTGGAAGACATGCTAAGGCACATGAAAAACAAGGAGGTGGTTGGTGACAGCCAGCATGGCCTCCACTAAGGGGAAATCCTGCCTGACCAATTTGGTGGCCTTCTACGCTGGGGCTACAGAACTGATGGACAGGGGCAGAGCAGTCGACGTCATCTACCTGGACTTGTGCAAAGCGTTTGACACTGTCCCACACAACATCCTTGTCTCTAAAATGGAGAGACATCAATTTGATGGGTGGACCACTCGGTGGATAAAGAACTGGCTGGATGGCTGCACACAAAGAGTTGTGGTCAATGGCTCAATGTCTGGCTGGAGACTGGTAACGAGTGGTGTCCCTCAGGGATCGGTGTTGGGACCGATCTTGTTCAACATCTTTGTTTGTGACATAGTGTCCTGGTTTAGCAGCAGCAGTCATTTTTTCACCTTCTTAGTAGCTGGTGCAGCGCTTTGTTTTTGACTTTCGGCCTGGGAACAGAGCTGATAACACTGATGTTTGGTCTGACCAACAACTTTGTGAGTCTCATGCTCTGCCAGGGAGGAGGGGAAGCCGGGAGGAAGCAGAGACAGGACACCTGACCCAAACTAGCCAAAGAGGTATTCCTTACCACAGCATGTCATGCCCAGGAGGTAACAGAGAGTTACCCGGAAGGACTGGCTCACTGCAGGGGGGGGGCAAGGTATTGGTCAGTGAGGTGTTGTATTCTCTTCCCTTGTTATTTCCATTATCATTATTATTATTGATGGTAGCAGTAGGATTTGTGTTATACTTTAGTTACTAAACTGTTCTTATCTCAACCCAACTGAGAGTTACAGTCTTTTGATTCTCCTTCCCATCCCTCCAGGAGCGGGGGGAAGAAAAGAGGGGGAGTGAGCGAGAGAGGCTGCGTGGCTGACAGAGTTTAACCCACGGCACATGGACAGTGGGATTGAGTGCGCCCTCAGCAAGTTTGCTGATGACACCAAGCTGTGTGGTTCGGTTGATACGCCAGAGGGAAGGGATGCCATCCAGAGGGACCTTGACACGCTTGTGAGGTGGGCTGATGTCAGCCTGATGAAGTTTAACCATGCCAAGTGCAAGGTCCTACACCTGGGTCGGAGCAATCCCAGGCACGGCTACAGGTTGGGCAGAGAAGAGATTCAGAGCAGCCCTGCGGAGAAGGACTTGGGGGTGTTGGTCGATGAGAAAATGAACATGAGCCGGCTTCAGTGTGCGCTCGCAGCCCAGAAAGCCAACCGTATCCTGGGCTGCATCAAAAAGAGTGTGACCAGCAGGTCGAAGGAGGTGATCCTGCCCCTCTACTCTGCTCTCGGGAGACCTCACTTGGAGTATTGTGTGCAGTTCTGGTGTCCTCAACATAAAAAGGACATGGAACTGTTGGAACAAGTCCAGAGGAGGGCCACGAGGATGGTCAGGGGACTGGAGCACCTCCCGTATGAAGACAGGCTGAGAAAGTTGGGGCTGTTCAGCCTGGAGAAGAGAAGGCTGCGTGGAGACCTCATAGCAGCCTTCCAGTATCAGAAGGGGGCCTACAAGGATGCTGGGGAGGAACTCTTCATCAGGGACTGCAGCGATAGGACAAGGGGAAACGGATTTAAACTTGAACAGGGGAATTTCAAATTAGATATAGGGAAGAATTTGTTACCTGTGAGGGTGGTGAGGCACTGGAATGGGTTGCCCAAAGACGCAGTAAATTCTCCAACCCTGTCAGTGTTCAAAGCCAGGTTGAACAGAGCCTTGGGCAACATGGTCTGGTGTGAGGTGTCCCTGCCCATGGCAGGGGGTTGGAACTAGATGATCTTAAGGTCCTTTCCAACCCTAACTATTCTATGATTCTATGAAGTGTTTCTAAAGGTGGCTATAGCATTTGTAATTAAATCAGCAATTGATCCTTCTGTTGCAGTCTCTAGATGTGATTGGTTTCTTTTAAGATTTTTTTTTCTTTTCTGGCCTAGTGCTGAAGTTTCCAAAGTTTTATGAAGTGTGTGGTGAGTAATTTTTCTCGCTCTTTCATTAAAATGTACTTTTAAATGTAAAGCGGGTCTTCTCTCCACATCCTTCTAATATTTGGATGTAGATTTCTTTTATAGCCAGCTGTTTTCAGTCACATTGTGCAGAACATAGATGTTATATCCAGCTGCACCAATGCAAAGTTCCTTGCTACTATTTTTGATAATGATGATGGCAATTTATATCAGAAACCCAGCTCAACAGGATACCGAAGTACCTGGCATTGCCAGAGCAAAAAACAAATAAAAAATTCCTCAAACATAGAAGCTCACAGAAAAATAAACAGCTGCTGGGACTGATGCTGATGTGAAGGAGGTAGACTCTTCTTGGCTTCCATGTTGACCATGAGATGTTGGAGGTTCTCTCTGACTCTGTTCTGCACAGCATGAGGTAGTTGTTTCTACCATAGCTGGGGAGCAGGGACCTGGGAAACCAGAGCCAACTGTGTGGACTAAGGCCCCAGTGGTACTTCCCCACCAGTCCCGAGTGCAAACCCTTTTCCACGGCCTAGTGGCTTACAGCACAGAAGCATTTTTAACAGTCTTTTTTAACAAATTAATTTATTTTAGTTCCCTAATTGAAGAGTGTTTTCTTGTGCTTGGAACAGATTCTCTGTGCAGGGTTTCTGAAGCCTGTTCTGACTTCCGAATCAGCAGCCTTTCCATTGTCCTGAGCTTTCCTCTTTATACATCTGATTCTTCAAAATTTCTTGTTTAAGGGTAGTCTTTTGTTTTCATTGGTTGGTTTTCACATTGGTTGGTGTCAAGTGATAAGTATCTGTAGTTTGGTTTTCTGCCTTTTCCATGTTCCCTGTGGTTCTAAACCCAGCTCACTTCTTGTGGCTTGTGTGCCATGGCAAGGAAGAGAAATCCAGTATGTTTTTGTTGCCCCCATCTGAAACCATGTGGCAGCACTATGCTGATAGAGAAATTGCCTTACCAGGCTGCTTACTGGTAGAGAGAAAGTGGACAGTGCTTCTTTATTAACTGTTTTCTGCACAGGCTTTTAAAGAGAACATCAAACTTAATGGGCATAGGCTAAGCTGGGATTTGACATACTGCAAGTGGTGCAGACCGGCTCATCAATACTTTATGATAATGTCCTTCACAGGCTTCTAGAATGAATAATTTTGGCTAATTTGCAGCTGAAGCAGAGGCTTAGACTCCTGCAGCAGCTGTCACTTTACGAAGGAACTGAACTTTGTATCAATCACAGCTTATGAAACATCTTTAAAATAATTGAGAAAGTGTCCAAGAGCAGAACAACTTCTTTCCCTCTCTTGCAGAGTGTGGCAATTTTGAGTCACTCCTAGGTAAAATGTGAAAGAATTTAGGCAGCTGCTTCACCTGCGAGGTTGGAATTACTTTCTTCCTGCTTGCATTCTTTTTGCTATTCAATTGAAGTTTGCTTTCTCTTTTGGCAAGTAAGTAGACAAACACAGTTCTGATTCAGGCATATTTCTTTACAGGAACTCCTGACTTAGTTGACTCCTGCATCTTCCCTCTTTAATTCTGTTCTCTCTGCTTCACAGCTCTCAGCAAGTAACTTTTCTTGTTCTATCCTTTAGCAAGAAATCATGCAACATGTTTTGGGGAAAAATCCTGTCCTCTGCTTGGGAGAAGTTTCCTCTTAGAGCTGTCAATTGTTTGTAAATTATTTCCCTCAAGGAAATATTTATCCCAGATTGTTCCTTTCATGTGCTCCTCAAAAGATAGCAAGGAAAGCTAGGGTTCTGCTGACTGTTTTAATTAGAGATGTAGGTCTTCTCCTGATGATTTTACACTGGGTCAAATTACATCATAGAATTCATCTCTTGATCAGGTACCACCAGTCCTGTTTCAGTTCCTAATCACTTACCTTATGTGCACTGCTGGAAACAGTATTTTAGGCAGTGAGTTTCTTTCTGAAGCCTTTAGTTGCAGCCAATCATTTGGACCTTTTGATATTTCAAGGTCTTATACTGTGTTGGCTGAAAAAGTAAACTGAATGGCCCACTGTTTTTTTCTTAATGTATGGACTGAGTGCATCCTCTGATGAGTGCGTGGTGTTTTCTTCTCAGGCTGTATTTTTCTTTTTCCTAAGTGCACGCATGTTGATATTGGGGTGTGCTCCATGACCTGCTGCCTTTCCAGATCCATGGAGAGCCTGTAGAAAACCACCACCTGGCAGCCTTACAGCACACTAACGTATTCACACATTCAGGTGTGCATGGTCCAGCTTGCTCTGGACAGCCTGCCTCATCTGTGCAGAAATCTGCCTTTGCAGGCTCCACAGGGATGTGGCAGGAGAGTCTGATGATGAGGTTAACAGATGCACAGATGTCTTGAACATCTGGCACATGTCCAACTTCACTGTGGGAGTAGTCACCCATCTCAAAACTAGGTGTCTAAATCTGTTTGTGGATGCATCTGTGGTGACTGCTGTCTTGAAAGAGGCTCCGATCTCCACCAGAGCATCTAAGAGTTATAGTAATGCAAAAATTAAAGTCTCTGGAAGCATTCTTTCAAACCCAGCTAGGTTTTGCAATAAAAAGCAGCAATGTATGGCTTGGATTTCAGATTTGGATGTGTTACCCTTATTGGAGAAAAACAAGTAATAGTGAGTAACCAAAGTAACGGATGTGATTAATAGGCATTGGCTCCAAATTATTATTTTTTTTTATTTTCACCAGGAAGAGGTAATAAAGAAATAGTCATGCTGGGAAGCAGCCTTAAACTGACTAAAATCCATTCATTGTGGTAAGGCTGATGATATGGACATTACATCACTCGAGACTCATTCCAGTTTTAAGGCCAATGCTGTCTGCAAGCTGCAGCTGGTAAAATCCTCCAGCATAGCTTTGTTGCCATCTGATTTGAGTTTTTACCCTGTCAGAGGTTGGGCTGATATAGACAGTAGACCAGGGAATATTATACTAAATGCAACTGGTAAGATCAGTTACCTACTGAGGGCTTAGACTAAGTTGTGAAGTGAAACTGGCTAGCAGTCTGCATTTGTGGAGCGATCCTGCGAAACAGATTTCACCTTGTACCAGGAGCAAGGCTAGAGAGACATGCAACTTCTAGAAAGTGGGGCCAGGAATAAAGAGGATAAAGCAAGGTGATCCCACTCTCCCCTAAAACCAAACTTTATTTTAAAATACCATACTCCAAAAGCACAGCTGATATCTTTAAACACATTCACATATGGAAGTTTCACTGTAGCCAGATTTGTATTTGCTCTTTGGCAGTGTACTGAAGCAATCCAAGACTAATAAAAGCCAAGGGTAACTCTGGCCCAACCTGTGTAAGTGGGCTCTCTGTCATGTATGAGTTCTTAAAGTGGTTTTTATTGCTCTGCTGTGAGATTTGGCCTATTTGGGCTTTAAAAGGTTCTTAGCAGGGGCCTGGCTCTGCTTAGCAATACTTACCTCAGACTTGGTGAAAAGGTGTTGGCATTTGTTGAGTGTCTTTCCCATATCTCTGACGCATGGGATCACTTGTTTGTTACTGCTGTCAGGTTGGTATTTTATATAACATCTGCAGTTTGAACTTAGTAAGCAAACAAGCAGCAAAAAAAAGGAGAATTTGCCCTGAATGAGCATGTCATCTGGTGCAATAGGAGTGCTGCATCTAGTCTCCCACTTCTGAAGACCGGTAAAATGTGAATTTTGCCAGCTGAAAGGGACCATAGCCCAACTCTGCTTTACCACATTGCTGGGTTTGGCTTCTTTGCATGTTTGTGAAAGTCAAACTGCATGACTGATGGAAAAGAAAGGCTCTGTTTTCTTGCCTGTCCTAGCTCTGGGGAGGGGGACCTGGATATGAAGACTTCTGACCTGGAATCACCTCCTGAAGAGATACTAATATACTTGGAGATCTCAATTCAACCCAGCTTCCTAGGGACTTGTTTACATTTGGAAGTTAAATTACTGTGGTGGTTTAAGCCAGTTGGCAAGTCAGCCACGCAGTTTCTACTCCCCACCCCCCCGGAGGGATGGGGAGGAGAATCGAAAAAAAATGCAACTCCCACGGGTTGAGACCAAAACAGTCCAGTAACTAAGGTATAACACAAACCACTACCACCAATAACAATAATGATAAGAGAAATAACAAGGGAAGAGAATACGATACCACCCGCCAAAACCGAGCCCAACAGAGCAGAGAGCGTGCCCTTCCGAGTAGCTCCCAGTTACATCCTGGGCATGACGTGCTGTGGTATGGAATACCTCTTTGGCTAGTTTGGGTCAGGTGTCCTGTCCCTGCTTCCTCCCGGCTTCTCCTCCTCCCTGGCAGAGCATGAGACTCACAAAGTCCTTGGTCAGAGTAAACATTCTGACCAGCAACTGAAAACATCGGTTTTATCAGTATTATCCCCAGGCCGAAAATCAAAAACACAGCACTGCACCAGCTACTAAGAAGGAGAAAAAGTGACTGCTGCTGCTGAACCCAAGACAATTACCTACATGCACTTCATAGCAGCCAACAGGAGTGGTGTTGAGTGTTTTTATGTTCCTGAGACATGGGAGTAAAAGAAAATACCACATTGTCACTTCTAGAGCTCTGAATGACATGGTGGTGACTGTGGTTTATGAGGGTGTTGTAGTCTCATCTATCACTCAGCCATCTCTTAAATGTGTTATTGACATCTGCAGTGCTAGTTAGTGAGGGAATAAAGATGCTTGAACATGACGTTTTGGCATCCAGCTAAATGACCTCCTTATCACAAATCATTTGAAATGTATAAGGGAGATGGTCCCATTTGAAGGTTTTGATTGCACAGAACTGCACATAATACAGTTCAATGTGTTGTGTGGGAAATGAACACTTTGACAGATCAAAAATAACCAAGAAGGGAGACAAAGCTAATTTCAGTATTGGTGCAGTCCTCCCTCAGAGTATGGCTGGCTGCTTGCCCTGGCATTTATGGGAATGCACAAGGCATTTGTGCTTAGAAAGTGGGGGTGGGTGGGGGGAAAAAGAGAAAATTCCCTGTGGTATTGAAAGTGAAGTCTTTGAAGTGAATACTTTGTCAATTTTTGTCCATACAGTCCATTTCTTTTTTTTTATTACGGCTGGAAGGATATGACTGATGTGAAGAGAATGGCTCAGGCCTTACCATGGGGAAAATGAGAAGAGTACTTGGATTTACAATGTGGGATTCTGATGTAGTCAGTAGAATTTAGCTGGATCTTGTAACATGGGCACCTTAGATAATTTTCTGACACTTCTGCATTCACCAGGTTTTGGTGCTTGTTATGGTTTAGAGGTTTGTGGCAACAGTAGAGACTTGCCTAATTTGTGGCTGTTTGCTACAAGAGCCAAGGAAACGGACTACTATGAGAAACCTCCACAATGCTCTGTTGAAGGCAAACTGGCAGCCACTTAAAAGCAGTCTGAGATCAATATTGCTTATCTTCAATAATGACCTGAATAATGGGACAGAGTTTGTAGATGGTATGAAATTGGAAAGGAGAGTTGTTACAGCAGGGGTAGAGACCCCAAGGAGCCTCAGTGAGCTGGCAAAACCTTATGAAATGTTGTGAAGTTCAACAAAGGCAAGTGCAAAGTTCTGCACCTGAATAACCTTCCGCAACAGCATAGGCTAGGAACCAGCTGGCTAGAAAGCAGCTCTGCAGGAAAAGGACCAATAGGTTTTAGGGGACAGGAAATTGAACACGAGTCAGGGGTGTGGTCTTACGGCAATGGTGGCTAACTGGGTACTGGACTTTACTAGTAAGAATATTGTAAGCACATCAAGGAGAGGGTTTATTAACTCTATTTGACATTCTGGTACTCCGCTTAACTGGAGTGTCCAGTTTGCGGCTTCCCTGATAAAGAGATATGTTGAAAAACTGGAGGAAGTCCAGTGAAGAGCCACCAAGCTAGTCAAAGTGCTGGAGCACACAGCATATGGGGAGATACTGAGAGACCCAAGTTTGTTCAGTCACAAGAAGAGAATGCTCTTTCTGTTTTCTACTACCAAATATGTGGCTCTATGGAAAAATGTTCTTGGAAACACACAGGAAAATCAATCAAACACCAAAAGCAATAAACACAAGTTGCAGCAGTGGAAATCTGATTAGGTAACAAGGAAAAAAATTGTTCACCTGGAGAGTGGTTTAGCCCTGGAACAGGTGCCCAAGGAGTTGGGGAATATTTATCTATGGAGCAAAACTTGCCCGAGCAAATTCCTGCACAACCTAACATAACATCAAAGCTGGATGTGCTTTGAGGAGGAGGTTGGGCTGGGTAGGATCCAGATACTGCTTCCAACTAAATTATTGTGTGCTTTATGTGCTGCAGTCCCAACAGGTGATTTTTTTCCTGGTTATATTTTCAATGTTAAGTTTTACAAAACAGTCCACATAAAAGAGGCTTTTAAAATCTTGGTGCCTTAATATTTATGCTAGGGTATTTCATCCCCGTCTGTAATTGAACTATAGAGAGTCTTTTCTGCTTTTCTGCTCATTTTGGCTAGTG